>NW_023425573.1:29311628-30511628 GCF_014108245.1 Pipistrellus kuhlii
AGCCGCCTCCTGCACACCTCCCACTGGGGATGTGCCCGAAACCAATGTACATGCCCTTGACAGGAATCGAACCTTGGACCTTTCAGTCCGCAGACCGGCGCTCTATCCACTGAGCCAAACCGGTTTCGGCTCTGCCTTAAATTTAAAACAATTGTTGGCATAATATAAAATCCATCTATTTCTATTGAACAAAGAGAATGGACAAGACTAATGTCTAAATTGTTAGCCAGATAGTGCCTTTTTTAAGAAACGCCTCATGCCTGGCTTCTGTCTCAGTAAGGGTCCAGAGATGAGTGTGTTCCCCTCTTTTGGCGCAGTTTTAGGGAAATGTTCCTGTCAGTCAAGGAAGGACAGTACTATGTGGCTGCTGAGAGCACAGTCTGTGGAGTGGCCCTCCTCCCAGCTCTGCCATCTAGCCCCAGGACCTGGAACAGTGCTTGAGCCTCGGTGTTCTCCTCTGTAACATCAGGTTATCAGAGGTGCCGCCCCGGGAGTAATTTTTTTTTTTAAACAGAAAAAGTTTAAATTGCGATAAAACACATAACGTAAAATTTACCATCTTAACCTTTTTCAAGTGTACAGCTCAGTAGTGTTAAGTACATTCACACTGTTGTGCATCAACTTCTAGAATTCTTTTCATCTGGTGAAAGCGAAATCTTGTACCCATGAAATGATCCCTCTCCCTTTCCCGCAGCCTCTGTCTCTATGGATTTGACTCCATTAGGAACCTTATATAAGTAGAATCATACAGTGTTTGTCCTGTTGTGTTTGGCTTAGTTCACTCAGCACAGTGTCCTCAAGGTCATCCATGTAGTAGTCTATATGAGAATTTTCTCCCTTTTCAAGGCTGAGTAGTATTTCATGGCATGGATGAACTACATATTGTTTATCCATTCATCTGGCCATGGGCACTTGGGTTGCTTCTACCTTTAGGCTGTTGTAAATAATGCTGCTGTGGACATAGGCGTACAAATATCTCTTTGATACCCTGCTTTCAATTCTTTTGTGTATATGCCCAAAGTGGAATTGCTTGATCATATAGTACAGTAATTCTATTTTTAATTTTTGTGGAACTACCATACTATTTTCCACAGCAGCTGCACCATTTTACATGCCCACAAGTAGCAATACACAAAAGTTTGAATTTCTCCACATCTTCTCCAACACTTGTTATTTTCTATTGTTGGTGGTGTTTTTTTCTTTTTTAGTTTTTTTTTTTTTTTTAATGGTAGCCACCCTAATGAGTATGATTGTGGCTTTGCGTTGCATTCTCCTAATGATTAATAAATTGAGCATCTTTCCTCGTGCTTGTTGATCATTTGGATCTCTTCTTTGGAGAAATGTCTGTTCAAGTCCTTTCCCATTTTTGCTTTGCCCACTTGTGTTTTGTTGTTGTGGAGTTGTTTTGAGGATTTAGTTAGAAAGCACATGAAATGTGCTTCTCCTGGTGTCTGCCCCATGCATGTCAGCCTTACACTTAGTGACATATGAAACAGTCACTCTTCAATCACTGACTAACGGATAATGGGGGGAAGTGATTTCCACCGGCCTCTCCTTCTCCACACTTCCCAACAGTCTGCCAGGCCTCACATCCTTCCCTCCATCTCACGGGCATCCTTCAGCCTCACACTTTTACCTTCAGAGCCATAACCCCACACAAGACCCTGCACCTGCTTCAAGCCTCCTGGCTAGGATCACCGCTGCCACTCTGTGATTGGGGCCCCAGTGGAACATCTGACCTCCCCGAACCAAAACAAATGAGAATTTAGGAAACGTTTAAAATAACCTTTTAAGTAAACTGTGAAGTTGGCTACTTGAATTATGAAATCCAAGCCACTGTTCTAAGTATACACAACATACATTATTTTTATAAGATAAAAAATAAAAACAAATCAAAGGGTTGGCATCTGTGGAGAGACCTTCAACTCACACATCTGGCCCGCACTGCCCCTTGCCAGCTAGCCCCAGCCCTTTCCCTTTCCTTATCAGGTTATTACCCCTCCCCCCACAAAAACAAAACAAAACAAAAAACATCTTGTTTACTGCCTTCTAAATTCAAAGATGAATTGCCTTCCCTCTGATGCACACACTTTCAAATCAAATCAACATTGTACAAATGAAAATAACATGAGCTAAACAGGAAAATAACATTTTGCCGCCTCTCACAGTGCTCATCTCAGGCAAAGAAAAAGCTGCTGCTGAAAAAGAAACAGCAAACGCTGCTGAGCACTGCTTGACCGGCTGCCCCTTGAGTGTGCTCTGTCCCCACCATCGGGGTACAGAGAGGGGAGCCAGTCCTTCCACTTGCCCATCCCCCAGTGACATTGTCAGCCTCGTGTTGCCTGCCTATATTTTTCTTGCACCTTCTTATCCTTACCGTGGATTGGTTGCTTTTTGTTTTTGTGCTATGTCATCACAAAATCCTAGATCATATCACTTCAAGTTGCTTTATCATTTGTGCTCTTTTGCCGGGTAGTCTCTGGGGGTGGCCTCAGGTCAGGCTCCCTAGACACGGACTGGGAAGGGAGGTTGTGTGTGGATGGAGTGGAGGCAGGATGGGGCACCACGTACAGCTGGGCTCCGGGGCTCTGGGCTGGGCATAGCCCTGTAGGGACCCCCTGAGTCCTGATGAGGGGTTGGGCCTTTAATTTCATGGAGCAGTCATTGGAGGCCCACAGACCTGTGGTGGGACTGGCAGGAGCGCCCCCTGCCGGACTCTCCTCCAACCACACGGCTGGGGAAGTTTTCATAGTTGTATCATCACAGCACCGGGGGTTCAGTTCTCCCTTTTACACCAATGGTGGGGACTCAGGTCATCTGGCTAGTGGGTGATTCAGCTCCCCAAATCTCAGGTTAGGTGCTGCTTCCTCAGACCACTTCTGAGAGCAACTCTCTTAGGTGGGGGTTCCTGGAAAACTGGTTTGCACCCCCAGCTCAATCAGTCCTCCCATGTGGGCTGCCCCAAGAGCAGGGCAGGTATGTCCCTTTGGGTGAATCTCCCCAGAGAGGATCTTAGCAGTGACTGACAAGGACTAATTCTCCTTGTGAGGTGGGCCTTGGTCCTGAGGGCATCTGGGTGATGGGCCACAGAGTCCACGACAGTGATTAAGGCTTTCTCCTTCCGGCCCATTCAGCTGGGATTCATCGAGTGCCCTGGGGAGACAGCCACGGGGCCTGGCCTTCCTGGAGCTCAAGTTCCAGTGGGAAGAGAGACATTACATAACCAATCACATGGCTACCATTTAAGCGTGCCCGGAGGAAGCCAGACAGGGAACAAGGGGACATCTGATAAAGGTGTGGGGTGGCAGGTGGGGATAGTTTAGGCGGGAGAACTTAGATTTAAAACTTTAAAATTTTCTCGGATATAGTTGACATACAACATTATATTTTACAAGAGCAACACAATGGTTAGACATTTGTATATCTTATAAAGTGATCACCTGATAAGTCTAGTACGCATCTGGCACCATACATGGTTGTTAAATCTTATTGACTATGTTCCCATGCTGTACTTCACGTCTCTGTGACTATTATGTAAATATCACTTTGTATCTCTTAATCCTTTCACGTTTTAATCTATATACATTTTTTATTGATTTCAGAGAGGAAGGAAGAGGGGGAGAGAGATAGAAACATCAATGATGAGAGAGAATCATTGATCGACTACCACCTGCATGACCCCACTGGGAATCTAGCCGCAACCTGGGCATGTGTCCTGACCAGGAATTGAACCGTGACCTCCTGGTTCATAAGCTGATGTTCAATCAGTGAGCCACACTGGCCAGGCAATCCCTTCACCATTTTCTCTCTGCCCTCCAACTTCCCTCCCCTTCTGGCAGTGAGAAGCCTAACTCTATTTTGTAAAACTACTGTTTGAAATTCTCTGCTATTTAGATAGTCCCTTATTCTATAAAGTCAATTCTGTTATTTTTATTTTATTTTATTTTTAAAAATTTTTTAAATTAAATTATTATCTGTATACATATACCATTGCCCCCCCCCTGATATTTTTAGACAGCCCCTTATTCTGCAAGAATAACTTTGCTTTCTAGCCTGCTTGAATAATAAGGAAGATACACTTAGCTGTCTGACCTTGTAGGCCAGAGACTGGATACTCTCATGCTCTCATGCCATGACAGATGTATTTTTTTTTTAATTGAATAGAACTATGTTGTTTACAAGGGCACAAGCTTCCAGCGAGATAACTACTAAGCACACATAAGGCTGGCTCTTTAATAAAAAGGAAACTTCTCCTTGTGGCTTAGCCCAGAATTTGAAAGACATTTTTCTCTGAGACCTCACATAATAATAATAAAGTAGAGCTCCAATCTCTCTAAGCATTGCTTGGTTTTCTCCCATCTTCGGCAACAGCAGAATGGTTTTTATATAATTGGAAAGGACGCTGTGCTGTCAGCTCCTCTCTGAGGAGGATTGGTGTGCTGGAAGCTGGCAAGTGGTGTACACAGAGGGGCTGGGCACAGGGGGCAAGATGGACTGCTCCCTGCTGAGCTGAAAGTCATAGGACTTGGCACCTGCCAAGATTGGCATCTGTCCACTCTCACCTGCCCGTCAGCCCGCCTGCCAACACCTACTCTGGCAGAAAGTCCAAGTCCACAGGTGTGTCCTGTTCTCATTTACTTTTGGAAAGGGCAAGCCGTGACTGACTGTGGGCACCAGGGAACCAGGCTGGAAGGCTTGCTTGGGACGCCAACAGCAGCTGATTTGCATCCCATAGTCCAGAAGCAGCCTGCTGTGTCAATAGGATGAAAGCAGAAAGAGCCCTTACCCAATTATTCTGTAGCATTTCAGGATTTAAGGGCCCTCCCTTCAGTTCTGAGTGACCCTGGTTTAAGGACGCCAGGGTCTTCTGCGGGGAGTTGCTCTGAGCACTTGCCATTCTATTTAGTGCAAATGCTTCACTTTCCTCTTGATATAGTTGAGGGTTGAAAAGGCCAGAATTGACCCAAGTCACATGCTGGTCACAGGTAAAGGTCGCACTCAATGACAGCTGCCATGCTCGGAGATGGCCGCAGCACCAGTGAACTTCCGTCTTGTCAATGACCCTGACAGAGGCAGCCATTTATAAGTGGCTGTAAATGGGCACCCGGGACATGGTCCCCAGCAGGGCCTTACTACCCTGGTTTTCATTTCACAAAGTGGGGGTCTCTTCTGACAACTTAACTTTTAACTTTTGTTTTTTATTTAAAAGTGTTTATTGAGAAATAAATTTAAGAGACAATGAGGTATAAAAAAGCAGAAGAAACATCTCATAATCCTAACTCCCAGATATTCTCTGAAACCTTGACACTGTTGGATTTGATCATACACAGATACTAACTCACACACACATGCAGACTCACACTCATACACTCACATTCACTCAGACACACACATTCACACACACTAACACACTCACACACAGACACACACACATACACATTCTCTTTCTCTCTCTCTCTCTCTCTCTCTCTCTCATACACACACACACACACACACACACACACTCATTTATATACATGCACACATATGCAGATATTTAACATCATGGAGATAATTTTGTCTATATTTGTTAAAGTTTAATTTCAAAAAAATTTAAAATTGTGACAGCAAATTATATGAAGTGCCCTTTAGAAAGAGCAGGGTTGTTTAAAAAAAAAAAAAAAAAAAAAAAATATATATATATATATATATATATATATATATATATATATCTTTATTGATTTCAGAGAGGAAAGGAAAAGGTGAGATAGAAACATCAATGATGAGAGGAAATTATTGATTGGCTGCCTCTTGCATGCCCCTCTACTGGGGATTGAGCCCACAACCCGGGCATGTGCCCTTGACTGGTGTCGAACCTGGGATCCTTCAGTTCATAGGCTGACACTTTATCCACTGGCCAAACCAGCTAGGGCTAGGAAGAGCACTTTTTACAAGAGCATAATCTATTCAACATTTGGCAGGTAGCTATCATGGGCCTCTATGTGTGTGATGGCATGGAAGGTTAGAGGGGGTTCAGGGGTGAGCAAACCAACCAGGCCTCTGTATTCAGGGAGTAGGGACAGAGGCAGAAAACAAAAGGCAAATCTGAATGAAAATCACATTAGCAAGGACATTGGAGGAAATAAAGATATTGGGCTGGAGAGTTCAGATGCGATGTTTCTGATATCCTGAGGATATCACATGTGAGCTGAAACCTAACTAATGTCAAGCAGATGAGGATCTGGGGGAATGACTGTTCTTATTCAGCTAAAGGGACCGGCAAGTGCAAAGGTCCTGAGGCAGAAGCGATCTTAGCAAGTTTAGGGACAGATAGAGAAAGACTTTGACTTCTTTTTCTCTAGGCTCACTTGGAGAGGAGGGGACAAGACCCCTCAGGAATCACAGAAAAGTGTCAGTCACCTCCCAGCTTAGACGATGCCCTTCTGAGCCTGTCAGGGAGTTCAGTCCTAGGTCCAGGGTTGGTAAGGCTATCTCCAGGCTCTGGGCGCCCTGTCCTGCCTGGCACCTGCTACCCCAGCCCTTCCCCCAGGCTGACCCACATCCTGGGCTCTTCACAGCAGTGGAGCTCTGAGTTGGTCTCTAGGGTCTCCCCAGGCCTTTGTCTCCTGGAGTGTTTGGCTCCCAGGCGAGGGCAAGTCAGGCCTGGAGGTCACCTGGCTTTGTGGAGCTCTCTCCACTGGGATGAGTCATGGTCATAGTGTGCAGGTGATCTTCATTCATTCAGAAACTGCTTATTCCAAAAGCACCTCCTGCAGCCTTTTATGTTTCAAACAAGTTTCTTTGCTGTGATTTTCTACAGTATTTAATCAATTATCTTTTTTTGTGAATGATTCTTTTTAAAATTTTAATTTTCTTCCCTTTTTTCCTTTTCCTTTAATCTTTTCATGACTCTGAGTTCAGGATACTTCAGGCTACAGTGGCCACCCTCCTCTCCACCAGCTCCCAGAACTAGAGGCTCTGGGCTGGCCCCTGGCCCCCCTCCCGCCCCCCCTGTGGCCTTGCTTCCAGGTCTCTTTGTTGGAGCGGAAAATACTTGCATTTCATCAGCCTTGCTTTCCAAGGCACCAGAATGTCCCCTGCCCCCCTCCCCAACCCCTCAGTGGAGAGTGTGGATTGGCCTAGGGGCAGTGTTAAGGCTGTGATCTCCAGGGACGAGTGTCCACTCCACAGCCACCTCCCCCCAGACTGTGGAGTCAGGCAGCTCTGCTCCCTCATCCCAGACCCTCTCAGACCCTCTTTCATGGCCTCGAGTTCCCACAGAGAGCAGCAAGACCTGAGCCTCTGGCCTCTGCAGGCCTAGAGGGCCCCCTGCTCTCTGCAGGCTGTGGGAGAACTGGGATCAGGCTTCCCCTTGTGGGGTCCTGGCTGGGGTCCTCAGTGGAGCCTCAGGGGCAGAGAGCTCTTAATGGCCACATAGACTTCCCTACTGGTGGCAAGCAAGCTGGTTGCTGGCCTCAGCTCCTGCAGCCCTGGGCTGTGAACTATCTGAGAAGGGGCTGGGGTGGCTGTTGACAAGGCAGGGCACTTGGGGTCAGAGGCCAGGGTCAGGGACCTCCCTAAGTGCACCCTTCATTCCCTGATCAGGCCAGCCCTCAGCCAGTATTCAGAGCTCTGAGGTAGGTGGTTCTCACAGCCTCTGGGCCACAGTGAGAAGATCAGGGAACATGTTGGGGCCAACACTCCAGCCCTCAGACAACATGGCATTCTCTGAGGGGCTCCACACAGCAATCCTGGGAGAATGACACCCACCCCCTCTCCCCCTAATACGTGCATCCTTGTCTCAGAGCTTAAGCGCTTCCGAGCTTTGGTCCAGCCTTCCTAAACTAGGGCCCCAACCATGAAGTTGACCATCCTACTATGGCCTCACTTTTAAAAGTGAGGTGGGGTTGGGTGATGGGCAGGCCAGGAGAAGGACAGGCACTTATATCCTTCTTTCTGTGAATGGAAAGGTTTGTTTCAGTGTGGGTGATAATGTGCAGAAATGACTAGGCAGTTGGGGAACTATTTTATTTTTCTTTATGATGAACTGACTGAGAATCAATGTTTGTTCTTAGGAAACGGAACACATGTGATAAAGATAAGTGTGAGGACAACCAGGGAATACAGGGATCTAGAAGACCTGGATGGAGCCTCATTCACTGTCCATCATCACCCCGGACTGTTCCAAGGGACGGAATGCCAAATGTCACAGCTGGCTGTCCTGAGGAGGCCTTGTGGGGTGAGTCTGGAGAGTTCAGACTGGGAACTGTCTGGCAGGGCTCAGAGAATGGAGGTGCTCTGGCCAGGGGTTGGGGATCAGGGTTACTAACTGAGGGCCACGAATGAGGAAATCTCCCTGAGGGCCAGTCAGTTCACTGTGGGGTCTATTTCCCACAGTGAGTATTTTCAAATTCTTCTCATCATGGAGTGTCGTTCTCTTAGGCTTCCCCCAACCTCTCAGTAAAGTCTCATACCGTCAGCCCACCTGCATGGTGAAATGTGGAAAGAATAAAGTTGTCACTGCTGAGGGGAGACCTGCCCTGCCTGCTCCCCTGGCCTGTCTAGGTGACTGCAGCTCACACAGTCCTGAATGCAGAGCACACAGGGAGAGCAATGCTCCTTGGAGCAGTGGACGACGGTGAGGAAGTTGCTTACCAGAGGATCTGTAGTTCTCTATGAAACCCCAGCACCTAGGCAGTGAGTCACTAAATGCCTGCATGACACTTTATGGGCTATCTTCACCAAATATATATAAATGTCCAGTAAATACATAAGAGGATGTTCATAACTGTTAACCCTAGAGACATGCAAATTAAAACCAGAATAAGATACCATTACACACTCACTACAATGGCTAAAGTTAAAGACTGATATAACAGGTATCTGGGGACATGGATCCACCAGAGATCCCAGATACTGCCCGAGGGGATGAAAAATGGTACAGCCACTAAGAAAACAGTATGGTAGCAACTTGTAAAACTAAACATATCTTTAGCATACAATCCAGCAATCCCACTCCTAGGTATGTAGTCAAGAGAAATGAATACTTATGATCACACATAGACTTGTATGTAAATGGTCTTAGTAGTGTTATTCATAAACTAGAGGCCAGGGCACAAAATTTGTGCATTTGGAGCGAGGTAGGAGGGATCCCTCAGCCTAGACTGCATCCTCTTGCAGTCTGGGAGCCATCAGTTGGACATCCTTAGCACTTCCACAGAGGCAGGAGAGGCTCCCACCACCACTGCTGTGCTTGCCAGCCAAGAGCCCAGTTTCTTGCTGAGTGGCGTTCCCCCTGAGGGAACACATTGACCATCAGGGGACAGGTCCTGCATTGAGCATCTGCCCCCTGGTGGTGAGTGTGTGTCATAGCGACTGGTCATTCTGCTATTATTTGGTCAATTTGCATATTAGCCTTTTATTATACAGGATAACAAACAAACAAACAAAACAAAACCGTGAAGTAACTCAAATGTCCATCAACTAGTGAATGAATAAACAAATAGTACAACAGAATATTACTCAGACATAAAAAGGAATTACATTAATATATGTAGCAATGTTGTAACTCTCAAAAACATTTTAAGAGAAAGAATTAAACACAAAAAGTTATGTACTATATGATTCCACTAATATGAAACTATAGATGAATCAAAATTATGATTAACAAAAACCAGATCAGTGGTTGCCTGGGCTGGATTGGGGGAGGACATGGAGATGAGCAGGTGAGATGTATAAGTGCAGGAATGTTCAACATCTTGATTGTGGTGGTGGTAACAATTGTATAGAAGCCTGCACACTTAAAATGGGTGAATTTTATTGTATGTCAATAATAATTAAATTTTAAGTAAAAAAAACTCCATAAACTTATGGGCAAACTTAAAAAGAATGTCTTGAAGGTAGAAAGATACACAATAGACAGAACAAAGATAGGAATGACAGAAGACTTCTGTACTCTGTAATTAGAAATCAGTAGAGTAAAATGTTTAAAGTACTGAAAGGAGAAAAAAAAATGACTCAGAACTCTACAGTCAGTGGAACTACCTTTCAAACGTGAAAATGCAGTAAAGAATTGCAGACAAACAAAAGGTGAGAGAATTCATTGCCAGGTGACCAGTGGAAATAGTAAAGGAAGGTGTTCAGACAGGAGGAGCATGACACCAGATGGAAATGTTGGTCTTTACAAGGAACAAAGAACATTAAAAATGGTAAAAAAAAAAAAAAAAAAAAAAAAAAAAAAAAAAAGGAATGTAAACAAAGTTACAAAGGTATCCATAAGAAGAACTACAACTAGATCGCCAAGCTTCCAGGTAGCTAAAAGGGTCTCTGGGGTCTCTGCACTGAGTTTGTGCATGGTGGATGGAGTCAGGTGGCAGAACCAGACACTAGGCACAACTCCGAGGCCTGACTTTGCACTGATTACTGGGCACCAACGCACAGTTCAATCCCCTCCGCCCTGGGAATGAGGGAGGCTGGCCCCTACTGTCCCTGCTTTATTGGAACAGAAAAGGAGACTCAGAGAAAACGAGCGACTGTACTGGCGCAGGAAGCCATGCTAACAGACAGGACTGCGCATTTTCTATCCCGTGTGAGCTTAGTCCAGTCTCCTAAGAGCCTGTGAAACAAGCCACACAGATCTTGGAGGCTGTGTGGCTGTTAAGCATTCCTCGGCGGTCACCTCTAACTAGAGGGGACGGGGGAACCCACTTTCCGGGACCGTTGGGAGGGTCCAGGGAGAGGGCGCCGTCCCAGCGGACAGGGGCGAGCCGGCTTCCGAGCGCAGCCCCGCAGGGGACTTCGCCCCTGGGCGTCGGTTGCTAAGGCCGCGCTGCCCTGGCAACCGAATGCCGCGGCTCTGCGCACGCGCAGTGGCGGACACCGGTGCACTGTGGGATGGAAACTAGAGCGGCGCGTCCGGGCCGGAGCGGGCGGTGGCGGCTGCGGCGGGGCCGGGGCGGCGGGGCGGCGGGGCGGCGGGGCTGAGGCTCGGCGGGCGGGCCGGCCGGGGTGCGGACGGCGCCGCCATGAACGCGGCGGTGGTGAAGCGGACGCAGGAGGCTCTGGGGAGGGTGATTCGGAGGCCGCCGCTGACGGAGAAGCTGCTGAGCAAGCCCCCGTTCCGCTACCTGCACGACATCATCACTGAGGTGGGGCGCCAGGCTGGGGTCCAGGCCCGGGCAGGGGGCGGGGCGGGGCCGGGACGAGGTGGGAATCGGGGGCCTGGGTGTGGGCCGGAGTCCGGGCCCAGGCGCGGATCGGGGTCGGTGATGGGGCCCAGGTGCAGGTCTGGGGTCAGGGTCCACCGGAGTGTGGGTGGTCGTCGGCCGGGGCGGGAATGAGGGCCGGCGTCGGGGTCGGGCCTCGCGTGGCTGTGCGCAGCCCCTGCCTGCGGAGCCCCCCTTTGACCTGGCCTTGGGCCCCAGGGGCGACCTCGGGCCCAGTTCAGTGGTGTCTGTGCGCCGAGTGCCTGCCCCATCCACTCCTGCGCTGCCCTTGCCATGCATCCCCGGGGGCAACCTCTTCTGGGGCGTCTCCCGGCCATTTCTTTGCAGCCTGCCTTTATGTCTCTTAGAGCACAGCTTACATTCTACCTGCCAGAGCTCTTTTCTGTGATTTCTTTCTTCAGTGCCAAGCAGGTGGAAGGCGGCCAGAGAAATCCTGCGAGAAGGAAATTATCATTTTTTATGGTCTCCTCTACCCCCTAGTTTTCCTCTTACAGGGCCCTGCACAGGTTTTCTACAGATTGTATGTTTAATAAATACCCGTGGGTGAATTTATTGAAGGTGGTTGTAGGTGGGAAACTATAAAAGAGCACGTTCGTATTTGCTCATCAGCGGCACAGCCTGCCTCGGTTGAGGTTGGTTGTAACCTTTCCCTAGTGGAAGGAAGGTGAATTCCTGAGCCACGGAGACTGTAACTTGTTGACATGTTGCGGGTGAGCTGCACAGAAGGTGCACACAAACATCCTGTTACCTAGAACCTGTCAGGGCTCCTGGTAACACCCGTGGCGGTGTCCATCTCCATGGAGCACCTGGGACGGGCATTGACCTCCGGCGTGCTCTGTGGAGTTAGGACTCAGCTTGAACTTGCAGACTTCTGGAGGCTCCTGATCTCCCCCCTTGTTGGTTCTCAAATGTCATTTATCACTCTTTCCAGCAGGTTGGGCATCTTACTCTTCCACAAACTTTGCTTTACTCATTTCTGCTGTCTTATAATGTGTTTGTAATATGTGTCTCTGTGTTAAAAAGCCCTAATTGTGCTTTAACACTCTCTGGAATCCCACCCACATCCAAAGGGCTGTCTGGCCTCCTCCTCCTCCTGCAGCCCTGGATGATGTGTGGGGAAGGGACATACCCATGTGTTTCATCACCTCCAACCTGTGAAGCAGGCAGGTAGCGTCTTCTAACCCAGGAGGGCACAAGTGAGTCACCAGGCTGGGAGCCTGGCCGACTGTAGCCTCACACTTTTATCTTCCACGTTGGTCCTGTCTGCCCCCTGACACAGAGAGCCAGAAAGGGGGTTGGGGGACATGCCTCCTCCCCTGGGTCTTGGTGTGTCATCAGGCAGGTAACAGGTGCAGAGCCTTGTATGAAAATTCTTTACTGCCCCTGAGTATTATATTTAAGTCACCCTCTTATCATCTTAGCTACAGCTAAATAATTTTGCCTCTTTCATAAGTCAAATAATTGATCTTGTGATGTTGATGTCTCTTGTCACTGAAAATTATTGCTCACAATTTTAACTGCCAGCTAACTGGGAAAACATCAAAAGAGACAAAATGAAAAGTTTCCAGGAATACGAAGTACAGGATACTCTTTTTTAAATATATTTTTATTGAAAAAAGGAGAAGAAACGAGAGGGGGAGAGAAAGAGAAACATCAATGATGACGAAGAATCACTGATCATTGATTGGCTGCCCCCTGAATACCTCCTACTGGGGATAGAGCCCACCACCCGGCATATGCCCTTGACCAGAATTGAACCTGGAATCCTTCAGTCCACAGGCCGACAATCTATCCACTGAACCAAACCAGCTAGGGCCAGGATACTCTTAATGTTCTATCTGTTTTCCCAGGAAAATTAATGGCACAGCTCTTACCTCGTTTGATGAGGAATAAACGTTTAATCAGTAGCTGGCTGTCACTGGGTCTCAGAGAAGCGGTTGGTTTTAGCATGGGACTGTTTTTTGTTTTTAAAAACACATCTTCCAGTAATAAATATGCTTTATATCCACCTGAAATGCACACAGATAGAGATATTCACTCTTACTATATAAAGACACAGTCTGATTTTTTTTGTTGTTTCATTAAAAAATGCTGTTGCTATCCGTTGTGTTGATTTTATAGTAATGCACCACATTTTGAAAAAAGCTGGTCTTGGAGAACTCTGGGTCTGGCTGTGTGTGGGGATGAGGAGGAACAGAAAGGGTAGTGTTCGGGGTCATTGGGAGGGGCAGGTTGACTGAGGGAGAGGACAGAGTGTTGTGGCACGGAGCACCCTCTGTCCCAGGAAGTGAGGAACACAGTGAAGGAGAAAGTCCTTCCACCTGGTTTCAGAAACCCAGGCTGGGAAGTTCCTCTTCTTTCTGGAGTCCATTCTTTCCACTGGGCCTGTGTGACCCTTGTAAGATGTTGTCTCCTGCTTTTGAACCTCCCAGGGCTCCTTGTGGTCTTAGGCTACGGTGGGTCCCTATTCCTGAGTGGCTTCAAGGGCCATCTGAGTCAGGCCCATGCCTGACTCTGGCCTCAGGCTGTGATTTTCTTGGTCTAGCCCTTTCCAGGGCTGTTCACTTAGCCTGGCATGCTCTACCTCAATACCCTCTCTCCCAACTCTTCTCCTGTACGCCTCTGGTCTCAGTTTAGATCTGACGTCTTCTGTGAGGCAGTCCCTGACACCCTCACCCGTCCAAGTTTGGATGGGTACTGATCCCCTTTTCCCCCTCCACCCCATAAGTCTCTTTGATGTTTACCTATCCCCACAGCAAGGCTGGTTTTGCCTGGTCAAGGCCTCACACATGACAGACGTGTTTGTGGGGTGAGTACATGAATTAGATGTTGGGTGCGGACAGATTTGGGGTTCAGTGAATGAGGCTGATGAAGAGGCTGCCCTGTGGGGTGCTGATCATGCTTTGTTTTATCTTTTGAAGGTGATTCGGATGACTGGCTTCATGAAGGGCCTGTACACGGACACCGAGATGAAGTCGGATAATGTGAAGGTAGATGTGAGAGGGGCTATTTCCCTCGTCTTAATGTTGTTGTTGTTGTTGTTTTTTTAAATCTGTGTACCTTGGTGTGTGTCATTTATATGCTGATTATGATTGGGTAATTTGCGAATTGCTGTATACTCTTATTCATTTTCTTTTTGGCAACTGCATTCATGCTAATTTTATTCACTGAGAAATAGGATTAGTGTTGCAAAGGTTAGTGCTACGACATCAACTGATATTAAAAGCTTTATTGATATTTTGTTTTATTTTGTTTTATTATAGAGGGTCAGTATTTTTAAATTGACATCTTAGAATAGCTTTTTATGCAAACAGGAACTGTGCCTACCGAACATACTAAAGGTAACACAAACCTTTTGAAGTATTTTGTCTTTTGTATTTTAAATGGAAATCTTTCAGGATAAAGACGCAAAAATTAGCTTCCTTCAGAAGGCCATAGACGTAGTGGTGATGGTCACAGGAGAGCCATTGTCGGCGAAGCCAGCCCGGATCGTGGCGGGGCACGAGCCTGAGAGAACAAACGAGCTGCTCCAGAGAATTGGAAAGTGCTGCCTCAGCAAGGTAATGCTGCAACCGGGCCCTAAAAACTCACAGCCTGAGAGCAGCAGCTACGGAAGGAGTTTTGGGTGGTGTGTGTTGGACCCTGCACTTTGAATCTGATCCCACCTAATCTGGAACCTCAGAGTTACATGGGAGAAACTTAAAACAGTATAATGAAACAGAGACCCAAGTTCCACAGGCTTTCAGAGTAAAATTGGGACTCACAGACACTCGGCTCCTGTGGCCGGTGGCCCGAGGCTGTGTACCCAGGCTTCCTGGCCTTGTTCTCCTCCTTTTGGGCCCCTTTCAGGGCAGGTGACTGTTTCCAGTGGGGCCCAGGTAGATGGAGGAGCTCCTTTTCTTATTTGGGTCTCATG
Organism: Pipistrellus kuhlii; assembly: GCF_014108245.1. Lineage (NCBI taxonomy): Eukaryota > Metazoa > Chordata > Mammalia > Chiroptera > Vespertilionidae > Pipistrellus > Pipistrellus kuhlii. Next base: position 29,326,749 of record NW_023425573.1, read on the forward strand.
GAACGTTCCAGCTCTCTGCTTGCCTTTCCAGCCTCTGATGTCATTCCCTCCCTCCTTTCTTCCCTATTGCCCCTCCCCTCTCCTGGTTGTTGTTTGCAGAGCTGTGCTGCCTTCAGAGAAACCCGTTTCAATTGTATAGGGCACATGTGTCAAACACAAGGCCCGCGGGCCAAATCCGTCCCGCCAGGCCTTGCAATGTGGCCCGCACCACGCTGTCATCACTGCACTCCGCTGCGTTTCCATCACAATGACAGGTTATGACTGTTCAGTAAACCATTCGGCCCGTGATTTAGGCTGGATTTTAGATTTTGGCCCCTTCTCTGATTGAGTTCGACACCCCTAGTATAGGGACTAGAATTGTTACTTCTGGAGGTCCTCATGTGGCCTGGAAGCATGGCCTCTGGTTAAATGCAACCTGGCCCTGTTTGCTGAGACGATGGAGAAGGTCATCCCAAGGGCCTGCCTTCTCTGTGGGGTTGACCTTTATCAAGGGCTAGCTAATAAAGCCCTTCGTGTACCTGGTGGGTTATGGGCTGGGGGCTAACCTTCGTTGTTGCTGATAGAAACAGTGGGGGTAGCGGAGTGGTGGCTCCTAGGAGGCCTCAGGAGAGCCTCACTGGTCTGTGTCCTACTCATAGCCTTGGAGATGCAGAAGCTGATTTTGCCAGTGCGGGTGGTGGTGGGGAGAGAGAATGTTTCTGTCCCCAATCCCCACCCCACTTCCTTCACTTTGCTCCTCTTTCTAGAAAGCAAATCTGACTCCTGTCTTTTCTGCCAAATCCTTTGAGGCTTCCTGTTGCCTGTGTGTGTGTGTGTGTGTGTGTGTGTGTGTGTGTGCGCGCGCGCGCGCACGTATAGACAGCTCTGTGATGTGGCTCATAAGGCCCTGAGAGACCTGCTGCTACTCCCCGTCCGCTAGTTCTCTCTCGTCTACTGCACCTGTGCCCGACTCTAGGTCTCCTGCTCTGGTTGTTCTCCTGCTTCCCAGTTTTATCTGGCAGCGAAGTGGGACTCCTAGCCTTTCCCCTTCCCAGGCTGACTTGTGTTTCCATAGTGCACACATAAGTACAGCGTTTAACCATTGTATTTGGCCATGTCTCCCAGGACCTCCCCTAGTATGCAGCACATCCTCCAGTACAGCGGTGGCCAACCTTTCGGACCTTAGTGACCACTGGTTGGTGATGGCTGCTCCAGTACTAGTATATCCTTGGCCCCGGAGTCTAGTGCCTCCTTGTGGAGAGAGAGCATGAGTGTGAGGTGTGCCCAGGGTCTGGCTGGTGGGCAGGTGCTGCAATGAGATTCTTATTTCCTTCCTTCAGGCCTTTAATGGTGGGTGTCTGTGACCCTACAGGGAGTGGGAGGCATTCATGGAGTTGTCTTGAACAGTGTGTCCACACTTCAAGCGGGATTCGTTGCACTCCGGTGGGTTCTGCTGTCCACACTGCAGTGCTGCTAGGGTACTGCCAGCAGGTGGTGTACTTTGTGGCGACAGCACATCCTTTTCATGTCTTGTCCTTCGAATCTCACTGATAGACGAGGAATCTGTAATGAGCTGCCTTTGAATGTTACCATTCATGTTTGTTACGTGTGCTAATCCCAATTTCACCCGCATTTCATTTCCTCCCACGGGACAACAAGGTGTCCAGCGATGATGCGGTGAAGAGAGTGCTAGCCGGAGAGAAGGACGGGAAGGGAAGGGCCTCACTGACGTCGAAACCTCAGGAACCGGACAACAGGAATGTGAGAGAAGAGGAGCCCAGGGTTCCTAAAGATGAAGAGGTGATTCCGAGGCGACATATTGGAGCACGAGACAGTGAATCTTTTTGTAGGTCAGGCAATGGCAACTGTAAATGAGCTTGTTATTTGACTTTTTTTTTTTTTCAGGGTAGAAGAAATTCTGAAATAAATGAGGGAAGTACAAGCAGAGATCGCAAACAAAATGAAGAATTGAAAGAAGAAAGCAAACAGAGGGAAAAAGAAAGAGACAAGGAGAAGACCAAGGAGAATGACCGTGATCGACATAAAGACTCTGAGAGAGACAAGGGCCGAGAAGGGGAGAGAGAGAGGACCAGAACCAGGGCCCGGCCTGACAGGGACAGAGACAGAGGCAACAGGGACCGGGACAAGGATTTGGACCGTGTGAGAGAGAGGAAAAACGAGGGAGGAAAAGAAAAGGAGCGGTGGAAAGACAGGGAGAAGGAGCGTGAGCGAGACAAGGGCAGGGACAGGGATAGGGACAGGCGGAGGGTGAAAAACGGGGAGCATGCACGGGACCCTGCCAAGGAAAAGAGCCGAGAGCATGATAAACCGGAGAAGAAGGTAAAGTTCTCTTCGAAAACTGTGAGCCTCTATCTTAGAGTTTGTGTTGTTCTCTAAAATGATTTTTGTCTTCATTAGAATGTGAAGTAGGAAACTGATTTTTTAATCGCCAATTTAAAATTAGGACAGTCTTGGATTCTCAGTAGAAACTGGAAGAGATGCCAGTTTTTTGCCAGGTGATTCAGATTTGCTCTGTGCTGTGAGTGTGTGTTTGGGTGTTTCTCTGAAGTCTGTGGAACGGCCGGGACCCAGCGTTGTGAGCAGTGTTCACAGGCTGGCTCAGTGGTGTGTGGGCCTACGAGCCTGGTTGTAGTTGCATTCATTAAGAATTATGGCTACTTCCCTGAGTCTTGTAGGTATTAGTGGGTAAGTACAGTAAGTCCTTGGTTTCTGTATTTCTTGTTTAATTAAATGTTCAGATAAATTTAGGATTGACCAGATTAGTTTGGTTTTGGTGTTTTCTGAATGTGCTAGTTGCCTTTGGGTTCTCTATGCATGGTATAGGTGTCTGTTCTCCTGGGGGCATCATGCGGTTCTAGAGTGTTCTGGGAAGAAGGTTGTGGGGGTCTTCAGGCCTCCAGCTGCTAGAAAGGAGGGACCCAAGATCTAGAAATGTTCAAGGTCAGTTCAAGGTGGTGAGGGGCGAGGCCTGAGCTGTGATTCCTCCTGGGACAGCCCTCTGGTTTTTAGCATGGTACCTCAGGTTGTGACCCAGGGGGCCCAGGGGTAGATGGGCCTGGCTCTGCGGGAGGCCTGGGCACTGCACACAGGTTTGGTTAGTAATTGAGTTGTGATCTACTGAGAACTGTGGGGTTTCTACAGGCCCTGGAGTAATATAGCCTATGGCAGGTGTCATGAAAACCAGGTCACTGCAGGAGTCTGAGAAATACGAAGACATTCCTCATGTTCTCTCATGCATTGATGTTTCTCTCTTCCCTCCCTCCCACCCTCTCTCTCTCCCTCCTCCCTTCCTCTCTCTGAGAGCAATTAAAAAAGAGAATGTTGCCGAAACTGGTTTGGCTCAATGGATAGAGCGTCGGCTTGGGGACTGAAGGGTCCCGGGTTCGATTCCGGTCAAGGGCATGTATCTTGGTTGTGGGCATATCCCCAGTAGGGGGTGTGCAGGAGGCAGCTGATCGATGACTCTCTCTCATCGATGTTTCTAACTCTCTATCTCTCTCCCTTCCTCTCTGTACAAAATGAATAAAATATATTTAAAAAAAAAAGAATTTAAAAAAAAAAAAAAGATATCCCCCCTGTCTTGCTCTTTCCAGAGGTTTAAGAAGTGTTTATCAACACCCTGCTTTTTCTGAGGCACTGGCACATTCTGGTGTGTTTTCCTGCGCTCCAGGCAGCAGAGTGAATGACCAGTCTTCCCAACTGTTCTGTTCACCACACTTGCTGGTGCTATTAGAGGTTTTGATGGAGAGACAATTGTTTTTTTTTCTGTTTTTTTTTAATTTTTTTAATTTTATTTATTTTTTTAATTTTTTTAATTTTTTTTTTTTTTTTATGAGAGACAATTCTAAAGAGTGGTTTTGCAGGTGGATATGTGGGACCTATTGGAGCCAAGTAAGAGCCATGGTTTTGTGTAAATGTATGAGAGACCGGGAGAAGGCGCTGTGTTCCTGCTTGGAGCTGGGCCGCCAGAGAGAGAGAGAGACACTAGTCCTGACTTCTTATGTAAACGGTGGCTTGGGAGGTGGGAGTTGCCTCCCTTTGACTTCTGTCCAGCTTAGATGGCGTTCTCAGCCTCCCTCTGGGGTTTGGGAGGAAAAGGTGAAATGGTGGGTGTGAAGTGCTCTGAGAAGTCCGAGTGACGTGTGAGTGTTGAGGACCCAGGCCATCTGTGGGTGTGACACCCTGTCACCTCTGAGAGACAGCTTGGTGCACCTGGGCTGGGGAGCCCCAAGCAGGGTCATTAAGGCCAATACCGTCTGTCCCGTCATGACTAAGTAATGAGGACATTTAGTCAGCGAAGTGTTGAACAGGCATAATGCCCTCTGCCTTTACAAAGGAACCTCAGTGATTGTATCTCCTCTCCCAGTATGAGATGTGTCTTCCAGGGAATTTGATCCAAGGTGCGAGGTGGTGGTCACCGTTTTCCTACAATTTGTTTAAAGATGGCTTTCCTGGTGCCCAATCTGGAGCCTCCCTCTGAGAGTGCCTGGCTCTCAGAGCCAGGCAGGGGGCGGGTCACTCTCCCCCACTGCAGGGTCCCTGTGTCTCACTGGGATGTGAGGTTTGGCCTGGTGCCAGGAGACACTGTCCTGCAGTTTCCCCGAGGGGCACTGCCTCCAAGTGTGCTTCCCCTGTTCTGCCCCATGTGGGAGTGGTCTGGATATTCTTTGGGACCCAAGCAGCTAACAGCCACAGGGGTTCGGTCTGCAGTGGGACATGGGGAATGGTTATCTCACTGCTGTCAGCAAGAAGCATCTTGCATTTGGATGTCATTTTAGATGTAACAGGTTTGAATAATTCTAGAAGTTGAAGAAAAACACTTTTTTTTATAGTCATCAAGTTCCGGGGAGGTGACTAAAAAGTTGTCAGATGGATCTTTTAAAGACTCCAAAGCTGAGGCAGAGGTAAGCTTTAAAACTAACTTTAAGAGATGCGAAGTTGGGCTGTGTGGAAATAGTAACTGCTGTGCCGGGGCCTCTCCTAGCCACAAGACGGGAGGAGCGCGCAGCGTGGGCTGCAGGCCGGAGGGCCCTGTTCAGCTTGTCGTAGGAGCGATGATTTGAGTGGCTTACAGCCTGGACACACAGCTGGGGTGTGCAATCCTCCGGTCTCCTGTGTGGACCCCTGGGCTTCCTTAAAGCTTCATTTGGCAAGTGCTATGTATGGTGTACAAAGGGATAAGGTAGTCATTCGGGAGAGGGGGAGGTGGCACTTCGGATGAGTTTGGGAGAAGACTAAGTCACCAGGCAGACAGGGAGACAGAGGCCAAGCTCTGCTGGCTTGTGTGGGACCCCGCAGTGTATCCAGTGGCCGGGTGTGGTTAAGGCTGGCCCCTATCCTCTCCACGTGGGCCATCCTTGGGAGGTTAGACTTATCCAGTTCTCACAATCTAACTTGCTTTCAGAGAGCGCCTCCAGGCAGCTGCAGGAAAGAGGGATGAGGTATGGGACTGAGGTTGGGAAGTCAGATAGGAGGCCATCATGGCTGGTTGAGGGAGGTGGCAGGGTGGGAACTGCCAGGGTTGGGAGGGATGGGATGAGCTGTTTTCTCTGATCTGTGCTCACAGTTGTCTACGGATGCATGATCCAGTGTGTAGCTATAGCAGTTGATTAAAGTATGGTTGGCAAATTGCTGGCCTGTTCAGGCTGCACAGAAGACAGGGTTCTAAATCTAGAGTGAGAGCGGGTTCAGCCTCCTCTGGCTCCCAGGCCTGGAGTGCTTTAAATGTACCGAGTTGGTGTCAGTGCCTCTAAAGAGTATGGATGGTCTGTTCTGTTTCCTGTTCTTCCTTGAGCAGAGCTTGGTTCTACTCAAGCAAATCTGCTGTGGATCTCTGGGTGAGGCACCAATTAATTTTTTTCATTCTCTTTAAGACTGAGGTTTCCAGTAGAACATCCAAGTCAATGGCAACAAAGACATCAAAACGGCGATCTAAAACCTCCATGGAAGGTACAGCAAACTTTATCATAAATGCCTAAAAATGTGGAGATTCATTTCTTTGCCTTAATCACAGTATCTATGGGAAAACGGATCTTGAAAGCAGATCTGTCATTGGGGGGGAGGGGGGATGAACAAAGACTGGGAAAGTGATGAAAATATGTGGCTCTTACACACATACATGAGCTCATGACATTGAGGCAGAGAGTACCTCCTTACTGGAGATCAGTGTTGCAACCTAGAAGATGTCACTCAGTTTTAATTATCTAGACTCTTATCTTTTGTATGATTGGCTGCATTTGATCCTGATGCAGGATGGACAGAAAGAGCCTCCTGTTCTTAGACAGATGGCTCCTTTGCATTTAAAACAGAAATTAGACAGATGGCTCCTATGCATTTAAAACAGAAAAGCTGCTGGAAACAGGCCTAGCCTGAGATTGCCGAAGGATAGATTCATTATGACAGAAATAAGGTAGTGGGGAGAGAGTGAGCCATTGCAGGGAAGTGCTGTTGAAGGTTTTCAGTTCAGTATCAAGTTACTTTTCCTAAATTGTGGAAGTTGAGTGAGGCAAGAATGTCATCTTGAAATTTTTTCATTTAGAAATTAAGCTTGGATGTTTTGTTTTGAGTTTTTGGTCATAGACTCGTCCGTCCCCTCTTTAACCATAATATGTAATAATTTAATAAAATCTATGTGGGATGGGTCCCCAGAAGTGTAAGTGCTGGCACGAAGGTTTTAGCTACAGGTACCTACCGTACCCTCTGCCCCACTCATGCTCCAGGGATTTAAAGGCTCGCTGACTCCCTGGACTTACTAGTGAAAATGCATATTCTGTGGGTCAGTAATTCGCATCCACTACCTCGTTTGTCTGTTCTTCCCTTTGCCTGATTCCTTATTACTCTCTTAGAGTCTCCATCTTCTTAATTTGCATAACTTCTCTGTACATGAAGGACATCTGCCAATTTTTAAAAAAAGTATTTGTTTTTTACATTTTTTAAAGTTCATTTCTATTAATTATGTTTGATTTCTGACTTGCCCAAGTGTTTAATTTGTATGCATTGGAAGCTGCCAGTCTTTTTTTTTTTTTCTTAGTCCAGAGATTTGAGAGATGAAGACTGTATTTTGTCATCATTATTATCATTAATTGTATTAATTATCTCTTATTTTAATTCATGGTGGAAGGTGAGGCTTCAGAGTCTATTTTTTCAGAATAACCCAGCCGTGTTCAGGATCACTTACTAGTAATTTCCCTTCCCTCCTGCTCTCTGGTCTCCATTCACGTCTTTTTAAACTTCCACTGTTTTCTGTTTTACTACAGGTTTCCTATCCTTGTTCTTTAAAAAAGCTTTCAGCCATTTTATTTGTCTATTCTTCCAGATGTATTTTTAAATCACTTGATGAGTCAAAGAATCCCACAATCCAGAAACAAAACTACCTTAACTTCCCTGGATTTAGTTGGATTTGTGTTAAACTCGTGCTTCATTCTGTGGGGAAGATTGGATACCTCCAATTTGGAGTTACTACAGAGTAACTTGAGTTCCTCTCAAGATGTGTGTGTATGTGTATCTGTGAGTCAAGGTGTATTTGATTGTTTTGTTTTTAGTTTTTTGCAAGTGGAATCTTCCTTCCCCTCATCATTTTTAGTGATTATTGTTGGAATGTAGGTACTTTATTGATTATTGTATTAAATCTTAAATCAAGCCTTGTCATAGTTCTTCTCCTGACTTGTTAGGTTTCTAAGCTGACAGTGGTATTGTCTGCTTTTCTTTTCTAATAACTCCAGATGTTTGCGTCTGAGTTCATGGGCGAGCTTGCACTGTAGAGTACCTTTAGAAGTTCTTTAACTCATTCGACTGTTGGAGATTTACAAGCTTTGGGATTACTGAGCTGTCAACAAATTGGTGGACTCTTTTCTTCCTTGCCTGCTAGATGAGGCACTGACCTCATGTGAATCCTCACCCAGCAAAGCGGGCACTGCACCCTGACACTGGCTCGTTAGCATGGGAGAATCGGGAAAAGGGCATAAGGTCGAGGAACTCTGTTCAGCTCGAGGGATAAGCCTGTATGTATTGGAGTGTGAGGTATTATGCTGTTGGACACACAGAATCGTAAAGCCATTCTAGAACCCATCTAGAATCCAGAAAGCATTCTGCACGAGAAGATAACTTTTGCCTGTTCTTAAATAGTGCATTTGAGTTGGTGAATGCATTTAAATTTCATTTGATAACTGCAGCATTACAAATTCAGTTTAGTACATATTTTCATTGTGCAATTTCATGTTAGGAAGAAGGGGCTGTAGAACAAGTGAACCTAGTCTTTCTTCTGAGAAAGAACATACCCATCCTGCAGGAAAGCTAAGAAGGAGCATGGGAAACCTGGGCTGCCCTGCCCGACAGGCTGTGCAGGATGTTTGAGAGCTGGCCCCTTAGCCACCTATTATTATTGACCAGGTAGAGCTCGGTGGGTATTCAGCATGGGTCCCGCCTTCCAGAGCTGCAGAGCTGCAAGGATTTCCTGCCATGAGTCAGTCCTGGGCTGAGTGTGTGCATTAGAGCCTTCGTTTCTTCGTTCTGCAAATTTCTGTGGACAGTGGTCGAGAGGGAGAAGACAGGTAGCCGGGAGAACACAGCATGCACACATTCATGTTAGTTAGCTGGGAGACTTGAAGGAAAGTGAAGCTAGGAGGAGTGCGTAAGGTTGGGCGGTGTGCAGGCAGGGAGGACCTCTGAGGAGGTATTGGTCCTAAATCTGGAGTCAGACATCCCTCTTGCAATCTGGAACCATGGCTACTAACCACTCGCCTGCCTGCCTGCCTAATCACCCCTAACTGCCTCTGCCTGCCAGACTGCTCCCCTGCCAATCTGACTACCCTCTGACTGTCCTCCCTTGCCAGCCTGATTGCCCCTAACTGCCCTCCCCTGGCGATCTAATCACCCCTAACTGCCTCTATCTCGACCCCCCACCACTGTGGCTTTGTCCAGAAGGATGTCCAGTCTAATTAGCATATTACTCTTTTATTAGTATAGACTAGAGGCTTGATCCACAAAGATTCGTGTAAGAATGGGCCTTCCTTCCCCTGGCTGCTGGCACTGCTTTTGCTCCGGCCTGAGCCTCCTTTCCGCTCCGGCCTGGAGCTGCCTTCTGCCTTCCCACACTGCCCAGAGGCCTGGAGCAGCTGGGGCGGTGCGGAACTCCTGTTACTCTTTTATTAGTAGAGATTATTTTTATTCTAACCACTTTGATGTTCATTATAATGTCTTGAAGGTCAGAAATGAGTTGATATTCTATTTACTTTAACTTGCTGTGTTACATGATAAAGATGAACAACAGCTCTTAACCATTCCATGCTCTTTTTTTGTACAACTCATTATTTAAAAAAAAAAAAAAATACATTTTATTGATTTTTTTACAGAGAGGAAGGGAGAAGGATAAAGAGTTAGAAACATTGATGAGAGAGTAACATCGATCAGCTGCCTCGTACACATTCCCTACTGGGGATGTACCCACAAACAAGGTACATGCCCTTGACCAGAATCAAACCTGGGACCCTTGAGTCCGCAGGCTGACGCTCTATCCACTGAGCCAAACTGGTTAGGGCTACAACTTATTTTTTTTAAGGTTGTTAATCCTCACCTAAGGATATTTTTCCCATTGATTTAAAAAATATTTTTTGGTGATTTTCAGAGAGAAATAGAAGCATCAATGATGGAGAGAATCATTTATCGGCTCCTTTCTGCATGCCCCCTACTGGGGATCAAGCCCACAATTTGGGCATGTGCCATGACTGGGAATTGAACTGTGACCTTCTTGTTCATAGGTAGAAGCTGAACCACTGAGATATGCAAGCAGGGCTCCCATTGATTCTGTTAGAGTAAAAGAGAGGGAGGGAGGGGGAGAAAGAGAGAGAGAAAGGAACATTGATGCAAGAGAGACACATAAATTGGTTGTCTCCCACATGTGCCCTGACCAGGGCCTGGGATTGAACCTGCAACCCAAGTACATGCCCTTGACCAAGAATTGAACCTGAGACCCTTTGGTGCACAGCCCAATGCTCTAACCACAGAGAAACACTGGCCAGGGCAGCACAAGTTATTTTTGCATCTAAACCAGTGGTTTACAATGTGGGACACATGCCTCGCAGGGGGGCAATTTGATTTTTAAGGGGGTGGGTAATTCAAAACTGAGTTATTAACGTGGATTTTTTGCATTTCTTATGGTTCTAGGGGGTCTCATATACAATATATTAATATATATTGTGACATATTTGTGCATTTCAGTTCTCTATTGTATGTTTTGAATATTTGCTATTTTTTCATATCACTTCATATTATTACTTTTTTTTTTTTTTTTTACAGTTTCTTAGTGATTTCTTACTCAGTACTTCAAGTGTACTTTCGTTCTTTCACTTTTCTCTTTCACGGGTGCCATGTCCTTTGGAAGCTTGCTTGGACCACGTTAATGGCCTTTTAGGCTTCCCCCATATGAATAGGAGTATGTCACAGGGCGGGGGGTATCAGAAATTTAAAGATGCTTAGGTGGGGCAGAACCAAAAAAGGTTGAGAACCACTGGTCTAAACCAAAATGCTGTCTTCATCTTGCTGTTGGGATTTACAAAATGATGTGGGTGTTAGAGAAATCATCTTCCAGTTTTCCATCTTTCTCCGCTCTCTTCTAGAAGATGCCCACAGGGAAGACTGGGAAGTGCTTGCTGTGGGCACGTGGGGAGCTTTTCTGTGGCTTGCCTTTCTTTCTCTGTTTGAGGTCGGCAGTGTGACGTGGGCACACATCCTCACCTACTGATAAGGAGCCATTAGATGTATGAATTTGGAATTCAAATGGGATGATCTTAATTAAATACCAGTAATTGTAGCCTTCTGTGATGTTAAACTAAATTCTTCAAAAATACTAGAATTCTTTAGTGTAACTGAAGGGAAGAAAGAGTGTAAATCTGTCAGTAGGGAAAAATAAAAACTTTTTAGGCTGAACTACCTTATATCTCTGATTTAAAAAATTTTATGCCTGTGGCTAGCAGAATGATAGGCATGTCTTTCCTACCATGTGTTTCCCCTTAAGAACTACATTTCTGAAAGTTGTGTGTCTGCAGCCCTGCTCCAGTGGGTCCCCAGCCACTGTGAGGTGTCCTTGGCTGTTTGTTGCAAGTGGGTCAGCTCTGTGTGGTTTATCTGGGTCTCCAGCATGCGGGATGACTGAAATAAAGGGCACTGAACTGGAGCAGGACGACTTCTTACAATGAAAACGCTCTCACAAAGGGCCCCCATGCTGCAGTGCAGTTGCTTCTTGGGGTGGTGCATTTATGTCATCTTTGCGGGAGCTTCTCTCAGCTGGTAGGCAGGGTCCCAGGAGGGAGCTCCCAGGCAGGCCCTGGGCCAAAGGAGAGGAGTGGGGCACGGAGTGGCCAGTGTAGTCCCAGACCTTGGGAAGAATTCCACCCCCTACCCCCTGCAAGCCCATGGTCCTCCTTTCATTGAATGAGATGATGTCCACAAGGTGGCTGGCCTGCCATAGGCATGCCATACCACTCTGCTCCTTAAACACACTTGAGTTTACAGAGAGCTCTGTGTGCCCATGCTGCGCCTATCCAATGCCAGGTGGCTGGCTTTGTGTTGTCAGGGGCAGCAGGAGAGTTCATGGTTTTATTGTTATCATTTGCTTTTTCAGGTGGATTGAAGACTTCCACAAGGAATTTATTTAATTTTTAAAATATGAACTATTTCTCCTACTTGATACTTTGGTGCAAGCTGCCTGATAAGCCTGTTCTTTTTACTGTGGTTGGACAGTCCCAGCTTTCCCGGAATAGAAAGCCATCCATATCTTTACTTTGCTAGAGAACCTCATTTAATTTTTAAAAATTTCTTATTGTGAAAGATACAGAAAGTAGAGAGATTAGAATAATTAAGACCCTGCCAAAACCGGTTTGGCTCAGTGGATGGAGCGTCGGCCTGCGGACTGAAAGGTCCCAGGTTCGATTTCAGTCAAGGGCACGTACTTTGGTTGCGGGCACATCCCCAGTAGAGGGTGTGTAGGAGGCAGCTGATCGATGATCGTCTCTCATTGATGTTTCCAACTCTCTATCCCTCTCTCTTCCTCTCTGTAAAAAATCAATAAAATATATATATATGTAAAAAAAAAAAAAAGAATAATTAAGACCCGTATACCTCTCACCTAGAACCAGTGGTGATGACATTTTGTCATGTTTGCTTCTTTAATAGCTGCATAATTTTACTTTATTTTAATTCTTTATTGCTGAAAGTATTACAGATGTCTCTCTTCCTCCCCCATTGACCTCCTCCAGCCTCCCTCCCCACTCCCCCACCCAGGTTTCTCTCCCTCCCCTATGCTTGGCCTCATTTTGTTCCACACTCTGTTCCATGCTTCCATGCTCTGGATCCACTCCATTCATCAGTTTATTTTGTTACTTAGACTCAACGTATGAGTAAGATCATATGATACTTTTCTTTCTCTGACTTATTTCACTTAGCATGATACTCTCCAGGTTCCTCCATGCTATCTCAAAGGATAAGATATTCTTTTTTATTGCTGCATAGTATTCCATGGTGTAAATGCACCACAGCTTTTTTACCCACTCAATCTACTGATGGGCACCTGGGCTGTTTCCAGATCTTATATAGCTATGTATTTTTATGAACTATTTCACAGTATATTGAAAACATCCTAACAGTTACATCTATAGTTTACCCTTTAAATATCTCAGCATGCAGCTCAAAAAATAAAAAATAAAAGAGACATACTCCTACATAGCCACAAAATTATTGTTGCACCTAACAAAATTCTCTTACCATCTAAACCCCGATACTCTTAAAAAACCCAGGCTGTATTCTGATTGTCTCAAAAAAGTTCTTAAGTTTTTAAAACCAGGACCCAGTTAAGATTAATACACTATATTTTTATTATAATTTTTGCCTCTTTACTTTGAATTTGGAATATCCTCCCTCCTCCGCCCTTTTATCCCAGCACATTTTTGGAGAGGTTTTTTGTCTTGTAGAATGTTCACTTCTGGATTTGTCTGGTTGTTTCTTTGTGGTGTCATTTAACTTATAATAACACTTTACTCCTCACTACCCATATTTCTGTTAAACCTGAAGGCCTGCTTGGATTGGGCAGAGCGTTTTGCTTCCCCCTCACCCTGATGCAGGTGCACTGTGCTCTTTACCTTGTTTCCCGTTGGGGTGCACCGAGATCTCGTTGGACTCTCTGGCAGCTGCTTAAGCTGTGTCAGAACTTGAGAGGTCTTGATGACCATTCAACACCTGACCAGTGAGGTTCCTTGGTTCCTGGAAGTTTAGACAACAGATGGCGCTAGTGCGCCTTTTTTTCCTTTCCAGGTCATAGTAATTTTAATATGAGTGTATTATTTCTTTGAGTGTTATTTGGCAAACTGGTTAACCTTCCCTCTGTGATTAAGAATTAGTTGTATAATTAGTGAATATATAGCCTGTTTCTCTATTCTATTTTTGTAAATTTGAAGCTTACTCAAGAAAATAACCAGAACTTTAAAATGATAAAATTGTGCAAAGTGTCACTAATCTCCTTAAACTACAGAATAAAGATAGTACATTTGTAATTTACTTATTGTGCTAGTGGGTTTTGTAGAGTATAGAAAATATTTAATACTTTCAAATAAAATGTAACAAAATTATTGGGGTGTTTTCTTCTAAAATTGATAATCTATCGATATATCTGCCAAGCTGATACTTATGTTTGTCTAGAAGTTAATATTTCATATTACTTCATTGTCTTCCCTCTATAAGATATCGTAAGTAATTGAGCACTTGAATCAGATTGTTTGTATCATTTTAAAGATTTTTAAAAAATCACATTAAAAAATTATGTCATCTATTTATGTCCTTCTGTTACATAAAATAAAACAGTTCTTTGGTAGTTAATGGCAGGCTGGCATAAGCCATTTCTTTGAATACTTTTGAGAAATTATAAGATGTGTTTCAGGAAAGGGAACATTTTTTAATTTTATTTTTTGTCACCCAGTTTCTTCTGAGACAGTTGGGTCCTTTAGTGGTCTCTTTCCAGCCCAGGATCCTGCCACAATTAAAAATCTGTCCCTCCTGTACCTCTCTGTCCCTCCCCCCTTTTTTAAAACAGGAAAAACATTTCTCAGATATTGGATATTTTTCCCTAATTTTATAAACATTGGCACATTAGTGATTAATTGGTAGGCAGATATTTGGGAGCGTTTAAGATATCTAGGCCTATACACCATGCCAAAAATATTTTTCTTTTCCTCTTGCTTTCCTGAGATTACTGCCTATTTGCAGCTTCGCAAGCCCCAGGCCTGGCAGTAGTGGGAGGCGCTTCTAGAAATGGGGGGGGAAGGGCCCCCAGGCCCCCGCCTGGGCTGAGTGGGCCCTGCTCACAGTGCACCCTTCCTTCCCTTGGACCCTGGAGCCGCACCTGGGGACCTTTTTTTTTTTTTTTTAATTTTTATGAGAGTTTATTTGTGCCAAAATGAGAACCTATTCCTGGGAGCAAGATCTCAAATGCTCCCCCTGGGGACCGCCTTTGGTGTGTCCACTATACATTGCTGGTCACCTAGTGGGCTCTGTGGTAAAGCCACCAGCCTGCAGTGCACAGTCTTAACTACCCGTTTCAAACTGTTTCATATCAGGACCGGCAGAAGCTAATACTAACTCAGCTAGTGTTTCAGATGGTAACCCATCTAGTCTGTGGAGAGACAACCCCGAGCCAGAACCAGCAGTGAAGCAGAAAGGTAAGGATGGCTCTTTCACTCCTTTCCTGGGGAACTGAGTCCCCCGATGCAGTGCTTCTTGTGGGCACCTTTCTTCTTGGGGTCCCGTCAGAGATATAGGGTCCCCTCGGGTCTGTGGCCCTTTACCTTCATACGCCAGGCCTGGACATGGCCACTGACTCCCTTTCTCCTCTACATAAATGAGAGTGGAATATTCTAGTCATTGATGGATAGCACCAGCCTGTCCCGTGTCCTTGGAGTTTTTTCGGAGAAAGGTCAAGTGCAGAGTCCTGGAGTGTAAGAATGATCCTGAAGCCAGCCTTAGCCACTGCTGGGCCTCTCACAGGCTGAGCACACTCCATTGAATTCATGTTCAAAGAAGACTTTTATCAGCTCACAACACTGTCATGACCATGGTTTTCTGTCTGTAATGTTCTTTCAGTGTCTTAGGTTGTACCTGGTTAGTCTCTGCTTTTGGCATAGTTTTCTTAGCATTTTAAAAAAAGTTGTGAAATGCACATTCTGCATTTGTCTTCTAAGGCCTGGAGTGTCTAACAGGCCAGGGGAGTGCCGGGGCCTCCTCGAGAAGCAGGCTGTGCGGGCCGGGTGCTGGGTGGCCTGGGGCTGCTGGGGCTGGGTGGCAGTGTGGCCAGGTGCGGCTGATGTTTGTCCATTTGCTCAAACAGAAAACACCTGTTGGAGGCCTAATGTGTCAGGCCCTGGGCAGTGAGTATGTTAGTGTGCACAAAGCGGACTTAGGACAGTGGTGTGCACCAGAGCTGCAAGGGACTTTGCCACTGGGTTGGGGATAGCCTTTGGGCAGGAGGAGGCAGGCAGGCCGGCCACCAGGAGCCTCAAAGCACAGAGGCCCATGTGGGGGACAGGAGCATCGGGACCCACTCCCACTAGGTGTCATGGCCGTGTGGGAGTTTAGCAGCAGGAAGCCATGATGCTTTCAGAGTGGCTTTGTCACATTGAGGTCATGGGGACTGAAATTGCCATGTGCATGTTCTCACCTTGGTGTCATCTAGACCACATTCTCGAGGCCCCTCTTAACCGCCCCTCCAGTTCCTCAGGCCCCCTCTGGTCACCAGGCCTGGCCTCTGCTGTCACCCTGTGGGGCTTCCCTTTCCCCTAGGCACCGTTGCTGTGGCTCTCTGTGTGGTGTTCCATAGTCAGTGGAGAGTCAAGTCCTCCTGCGGGTGGACAGACCAGGGGGCCGAGAGTGCTCTTCACCCTGCGTTGGCATGTGGGTCCTCCCAGTGACCCAGGGGCGTGCAGTGTTCAAGCATTCTAAGAGTTATACAAAAAAGGACAATCCACCTGTGGGTTGAACCCACCCACGCTACGATGCTTCTGCTCAGGTACCTGTGCCCTGAGCAGCACTTGAAGAATAAGGACCCCAGTGACAAGTGCAAAGGTCGGCTCCTGTGGAGCTTGAGAAAGTTTCTTCTGATTTAGGAGCTGATGGAAAAGTCCTGACTGGCCAGTTATGGAAGGCTGGTTGTTTGGTCTCACCAGAGTCCTAACCGTGGCCGGTGGTTCCCTCGAGGAATGGCCTGGACCCGCACATTCGGAGTCAGTCAGTGTTTGTCCTGCCTGTTTCATTGTCTCTATGACACACTTTCTTCATACCAGTTTCCTGTTATAACATGTTATGACTCATAGTTTTCTTTGTTCTTTGTTTTTCTACCTTTGAAAATAAGACAGTGACAGTGACTAGAAAAGAAGTTTTAAAGAAATAACCATTTCCCCCTAATAAAATCCGAATTATGTATTTTTCTCTAATACTGTTCTGCTCATTTTGTATTCCGAGATTTACTAACACAAAAGTGAGTCTCTGATGTGTTCTTTTTCTTTTTTTCAGGTGATTCCCCTAATGTTTCAGGTAAGGAATGGTGCTGAGTGAGTCGGTATGAATTGTGTGCACACGTGTACAGATGCAGACATGCTCTTAGATTTATGTCTTATAGATGTGTTAATAAAACTATCCCAATTTAAGATTTAATCTGCATAGTTTATGTGTCAAAAATACATTTCAAGCCCTAGCCTGTTTTGTTGAGAGGATAGAGCGTCAGCCTGTAGACTGAAGGGTTCCGGGTTTGATTTCAGTCAAGGGCACATGCAGGCTCTATCCCCAGTAGGGGGCATAAAGGAAGCAGCCAATCAATGATTCTCTCTCATCACTGATATTTCTGTTTCTCCCTCTCCCTTCCCCTCTGGAGGAAAAAAAAAAAAAAAAAAAAAAAAAAAAAAAAAAAAAATATATATATATATATATATATATATATATATATATATACACAACACACACACACACACACACACACACATACATTTCAAAGGATTTCTTTCCAGATTATAAAGTATATTTTCAAAATTCAAATTCTGATGGATTTTCACTTTTATTTTAAATAGTGGAGTAATTATAATTGTCTTAATAGTTTGGATTTGTTACTTACAGATTAAATCATTTTTATCAAAGTGAAGACAGTTTTGTTCAGATTATAAATCTAATATGGCATACTCAAAATAGAAAATTTTTAAAATGAGAAGCACTAGTAATTCCACTGCTCACAACTCAAATGAAGACCTTCTAGAACCCCATGTATGGACATGCAATTATTAGATGTACCACTGTACTCTGCTAGTTACATGTTAAAATGTTTACACTGACAGGCACTGTTTACACCGAAAGGTCTGCTTGTGGCGATGCCGTATTTACCAGATTGCCTGTTGTTAGTCACTAGTGGTGACGGGAGCCTCCTGGCACATGTGTTATTTAACGTGCCCATTTCTTTTGGTTGTATTTCCTTTAAGTTAAAGTGCTGAATTGATCGATCTACCTTTTTAGTTCTGTTTCTGGAGGAGCTGAGCCAGGGCTGGATGGAGCCCATTTCCCTGGTCTTCACCAGAGTTAGATGCCAGGTGTCTGTTTTATCTTCGGCAGAATGATGGATGAGAAAGCTCTTTTATATTTGCAATTACTTGGTTACTGTCTTCTCCAGTATGTATCCGTTGTTTCTGTTCCTTCCTTTGCAAACTGCTGACTGGGGTGCCGTCCCATCAGAAGGAGAAGTGGGGCCCGTCGGCCAGGAGAAGTCAGAGGTGCCTGGGAACCCTGAGGTCCCCCCCGAGCTCCCGTCTGGCGCCAGGTCCGTGCTCCCCCCACGCGGAGCTGAGAAGCTCCTCTCTGTATCTCCCGAAGTTCATGTAATGCTTGAGCTTAATTCTGAGGAAATATTTGTACTAAGAAGCAAAAACTGTGTATTTCATTTAGTCTTCCTGTCCCTGGGTGATAGAGATTTAGGGGAATGCATAATTATGGCTAAATTATGTCATGTTTTGATTACTGATAGTTATTTTTGTACCTTAAAATTAATGAAAATATAAGATTAAAAGATGGGTACTTTTAGGTGAATGGCATTTTTTAATGTTCTGAGAGTATGTGCAGACTAGGAGGCAGATGGTGGCTGGAAGTGAGTATTGAGCTGACCTGGGTTTTCTGTCTACTTGAAATGTGGGAGTGTTGATACCCCTGTTTTGGTTTTCCACTGTCTGGGTTTAGAAGAATTCCTCGGCCTGGGAGTGCCAGGCCAGCGCCTCCCCGAGTGAAACGACAAGACAGCGCGGAGGTGTTAACAGCGGACAGGTGAGGCGCTCTCACAGGAGGGAAGGGGCTTCTCGGGTGTGTGTGACCTTAGGATAATGGAATCAGGCACATGCTGCAGGGGAAGGGGTGGAGTGGGTGGTGCTGGGAAAACTTGCTGTTGAGAAAAAGAAAAAATGGGTTAGACCCTCACCTGAAACCACACATGGCCTCACTTTTCAAATCAGTGAGAGAGAGAACACAGGCACTCCCACAATTACACCTTTACAAAATGTGGGGAAGATGTTCCAGTGCATTTCTCTGACCTCTGGATAGAGGATTTTCTAAGCATAAAAACAATGAGGGGGAAAATAGGGAAAAAGACTTAAAGGCTTAATTGCACAGAAATAAAAAAACAAAGGTTATGAGCAAATTGTAAACAATGTAAAGGCCCGGGCCAGGTAGGGCTTTTGTAAGTTCACAACCTGCCAGTGGATGCAGTGGGATCCGAAGGTACAAAAGTCAACAGGCTGGGTAAGTGTTTCAGATAGAGCAGGAGGTCGGACTTGGAAACGGCAGGTGTAGACATTTACTCAAGTTGTGTTGCAAAGAGACCAAAAGGAGCAAAGGAAGGGCGGTAGGGAGTGGGAAGGAAGGCAGGGCCGAGGGAAGTGACTAGTTTTGTTTTTAAGACGAGAGAATGAGCACATTTTTGGGTGGCAGGATGATCCTGTGGGGGCGGATTTGGTGATGTGGGGAAGCAGGCCCAGGGTGTTGGAACAGAATCCCTGAGTGGGCAAGGGGATGTGGAGAGTTACTATGTGGGTGAGATTCTGGGAGGTGAGTTCTCTCTGACGCTCAGTTTTCCTCATTCGCCAGGAGTCTGGGGAGGAGGAGCAGGAGCTGAGAGGAGGGAGGAGGGCAAGCAGGTCTCCAAGACAGGAGGCTGTACAGAGGTTCTCATCCAGGGACCGCCCTCCCCCGGGGATGATGGGGACATTGGGGCCAGGTCTGGAGTGGCATCATGACTGGGGAGGAGGGGAGGCAAAATTCTTGGCATCTACTTGGGGGGTTTGGGGCCATGGCTGCTGCTAAACATTCTACAGCGGACAGGCAGCCACCCACAGAGAGCGATAGGCCCCTGTCCTGAGCTGCTCTCACTAACCTCGCATTCAGTTCCAGATGCACAGGGTGGATGAAGACATCACCGACAAGGTTTCTAACTTAGTCTGATTTCTTTGTATTCAGGACAGGAAGTGGTCAAACCGTCTCCAATGTGATTGTCGATTTGCAGAACTCAGAGAACGAAGAGGATGACCAGTTCGTGGTGGAGGCTGCGCCCCCGCTCTCTGAGGTCTCAGAGCTCGAAACGGTTAGTGGCCTGGCCTGGGCGTTTTGTAATGGCACGTTCACTCCAGCGCTCAGTTTTATGCAGACGGAACTTCCCTCTAATTTTTCAGTTAGTTTTCTACCCTAATTTCGCCATTCCTCTGATGAGATCCGTGAAGGTAGGATTTTGAGGATTCAACAAACCCGAATCTCATTTTTCTCCTTTCTTTCCTGCTCAGGTACACGCAGTGGAATTGGAGGAAGATGAGAAGCACGGTGAGTGCTGGTGTTGGTATGGATTGGAGGGTCAGACGCAGGAGTCCGACCAGCAGTAGATAGGGCTCCATGGGCACGGGTCCCTCTGAGGTTGGTACTTTTCATTCTGGGAGATGATGGATGCTGCTCCCATCCTTGGGGGACCCAGGGAGCACTCCAGACCCTAGAGATCAGGTGTGAGCTATTTCGTAGGTGACTCCTTTTCTTATCCGTATGGTTACATTTGGAATTGCATGACTTCCAGGGTCATTGCCAGGTGGACAGTTCTGTAATTTATCTGCTTTATTTCATACATCTATGAAAGCAGAGAATAGGCTAATGACCCCTGACCCTGTCATACAGCTCCCACAGTGAGGCTCATCTTGTTTTATTTCAGCCTCTACCCCCAAGCCCACTCCCCAGGCCCTTTGCAAGTTCCAGGCATCAGTTCTTCGGGAAACACACTCTATGTAGCGCTAAAAGATAAGGGCTCTTAAAACAAAAAAAACAACAAAAAACCCCCCATAAATTCATTGCCATATTGACAAAAAAATTACATAATATCATCCATGCCCCCTTTTCCAGTTTTGTGTATTTTTCAGTTTGGCAGTCCAGATAAGGTCCCTGCATTACAATTGATCTGACTGAAGTCTCTCTCTTAAAAAAAAAAAAAATTGATTTATAAAGAGGAAGGGAGAGGGATAGAAAGTTAGAAACATCGATGAAGAGAAACATCAACCAGCTGCCTCCTGCACATCCCTCACTGGGGATGTGCCCACAACCAAGGTACATGCCCTTGACTGGAATCGAACCTGGGACCCTTCAGTCCACTGGCTGACGCTCTATCACTGAATCAAACCGGTTAGGGCGACTGAAGTCTCACTTAACTTGGTCCTCCCACCCTTTTCCCTCATGATGTATTTGTTGAAGAAGCCAGTTGTCTGAGTTTCTCACATGTAGGTGTTGCTTATTTATACCCTCTATTATGCCCTTTTCCACATTGTTATAACTTAGTTCTAGAGAGTTAATCAGATTCAGGTTTTTTAAATTTAAAATATGTTTGTATTGATTTGAGAGAGAGAAACATCGATGTGTTAGAGCCGCCTCCTGCATACCACCTACTGGGGATTGAGCCTGCAACCCGGCATGTTCCCTTTCAAGGAGCTGATTTCTTTGAAACACTATGAAGCTGTAGAGTTAATTTCCACCACCAGCTGTTGTATCAGTCTGATGCAGGCTATCTTTGTCAAATAAGGTGATTGAAGCTGTGTTCAGTGTAGAAGGAGAAGAAGGAGGACTTGGGTGTTCTTGCCACCCCTCTGCCCATTCAGAGTAGAGTAGCTTCAAAGGGCAGAGAACAGCTGGAGCATAAGCTGCTGCTTTTCAACAGGAGGACTGGTCAAAAAGATTCTGGAGACAAAGAAAGATTATGAGAAGCTGCAGCTGTCACCCAGACCTGGAGAGAAGGTATTGGAATATCTTGTAAATATCAGCATTTTAGTGCCTATTTCATACATTTACTTGGAAAAACTAGAAGCACCTTTTGAATGTGGTTACACAGTAATGTCTGTTTGTACATAGAAAAGCGCCCCCTCCCTCAGTGGAGAGGAAAGACACTGCGGGCTCTTGCAGTGGCTGTCACTTCCCTGGACCCTGGGTCAGTGCTCCCCTGGGTGGGCGGCAGCCTCGCCTTGGGGCTCAGAGTCAAGGGCCATGGCCTGCTCTGCTCTGACTCTGTGGCCCTCCCCTTCCTGCCTCGTCCATCCCTTCTCTGCTGTCTGAGTTGGGAGCTGGCCGCCTGGCACCGACTGATTGAGAGGCTAGGGGAGCTTTCACATCTTGTTTTTAAATACAGGCTCCTGTACCATGCCTCCCAGCAGTCTTTCTCACAGTGTGAGATGAGACTTTGTGGGGACCCACGGCCTCCTGCTGGCCACTGCCCCTTAGGCATGTGACCCTGGCGTGAATGCCTGCAGGCCAGGCAGTGTGCCTCAAATGTCAAGTCCAGGTTTCTGTTACATTCATTTGAAAAATAACAATTAAGTATTTATTGTGTGTGTGTTTTACAGAAAGCAATTTCTTAGAAAGTTCGTTGTATCAGCAGCCGTAATTTCCCTGTTTTACACACGTTAATTTAATGGTTGTTTTAGATAATTCTGCTTACCATGACTGGTTTGTCATGAAGACGTGGCCTGAAATAGCCTATGAAAGCCATGCAGTGAGAGGAGCACTGGTGAGCCTGTAGATGCTCACAGGAGAAGCATGCTGCCCGAGGCTCACATAAGAGCACTGTTTGCTCCACTGAGGGAGGCCCAACGTTCTGGCTCACTGTGAGTGGCTGTGGGATTTCAGTCTCTCAGAGTCCTTTCCACAGGCCAGGCATTGTCCTGCCGTCCCTCACTGCGTCCTCAGCCCAGTGGAGGGTCTGCCTCCAGGCCAGGACTGGAGTGGTCAGCCTTTGTAATTTGTTGTCTGTTTTTGCGTTTCTTCTATGGCTAAGGGTCCTTCCATCCAGTTGCTGGTTCCTCCTCCTCTCACTCAGTGCTGTTGAGGTCCTGTTGAGGGCTGGCTGCCCTCTTCTCTCAAACTGGTCCTTTTTGTCCATTTTACCAAGTCAGCTTCTTTAGTGGATGATTCCGTTTTCCTATTTCCTTTTTAGTTTCTTTTGGTAGTTAGTATTTGAATCAGGATCAAGTTGACCTATGAGTGAAGGAAAGATCTGGAACAGTAGTGGCTTACATGAGGTAAAAAGTGCTTTAGTTCATGCGCCAGAGCCTGGAGTGGCAGTGACCCAGACGCCTTCCACCTCTTTCCTCCTGACCTCGATGCCTCAGGGCACCTTCTGGCTGCCCAGTTCCAGCCTTCAGGACTGAGTTCCAGTCAGAAGGAAGGAGGAAAAGGAAGTAGGAGAAGGGCACACCCCTTCTCTCTCAGGCTATTTATTGGAAGTTGTGCACACCGTTTCCACTTACGTTATGTTGGCCACATTTTTGTCACTGAGGGAACCATGAAGTGACATATTTATTGCAGGCATCAGTTTGCTTGGCTAACAATCAAGGGCTCCATTAACATAAACTAAAAGTTGCCAGGTGTCCTCACTGCCTGGCACTCTCAGAGGTGATAATATTTGCAAGGCACAGGGGTTAAGTGGAGGAGGCTGCCTGCCTGGCTGGGGCCGAGGAGTTCTGGAACTAGCACGTCTGCCACATGTGGCTGCTCTCAGTGGCAGGAAGCTTCTCAGAAGTCAGAAATGGGGTGGACCAGCAATCTCCACAGTGCTTCTCCAGGAAATTGTTCGTTTCATTCTTGCTTTACAAAGTCATGGCAAGAACATGGCTGAAGTATACTTTATGATTTAAAAATATATCTATAGTTAAAGTTTTTCTTTCCTTCTGGAAATGTCATCCTTTTTTTTCCCTTGAGACTTTTGAAAAACTACTGAAGAAGGCACTTCCTAGCAAAGAATCAACTTTGGTTTTGTAGATACTCACTTTTGTGTTGTTTTCAGTGATTTCTGCTCTTTTCTTTTTAATTTTTTTTTTTAAGTAAATTTTTATTGATTTCAGAAAGGAAGGGAGAGGGAGAGAGAAACATCAGTGAGGAGAATCATTGATCGGCTGCCTCCTGCATGCCCCTCACTGGGGATCAAGCTCGCAACCTTGGCGTGTGCCCTGACTGGAATAAAACCCAGGACCCTTCAGTCCGCAGGCCCATGCTCTATCCATTGTGCTAAACCAGTTAAGGCCCTTTTAAATTCTTTAGGTGTTTACTTTTTCTAACCTCTTGTGTAAAACTTAGCTCATTTATTTTTAGTTTTTTGTCATTTTAAAAATTAACATATTCACTATACATTTCTCTTTAAGCATGCTTTAGCCTTGAATTTTAAATTTCTTAAATAATAAATTAATATTAAATATTAAATTTTCTTACATTTTACATATTACTTTAATATGAAGTCCTTTGTGCAGTTATAAAAATCAATGGAAAAATATTCTCAGGCGAGGATTAACAACAACACAACAAATTCAACTACTAGTTGTTTTCTCTGGGGATCAAACCTGCAATCCGGGTTTTTCACATATAAGTTATAGAGTGCCCTTAGTCTTAGTACTTTTTACTTTTTTTGGAGGGAGCCTTTTCTTTTTTTAAATGCTAAGGAAATACATATTTGTAATCTGGGCATCTCTCCAGCCTGTCTTTGAAGTTTTGTTGGAAGAAAAGCCATTTCTTAGTGTACTAATGGATTGAATAATATATTGTAAAATAAATATAAATAAATATGTGAATCAGACTGCTTTGAGCATTTTTTCATTATCCCGACTTATTTGTTCTCTTTTCAAGAGGAAATATTAAACTTTGCTAATAGTAAGATATTAGTTCATGCCAACATTTTTTCTTCTTCAGATTTATGAAGCTTTTGAAAAACAACCAGAAAAGCACTTTTATTAGTGTTTCTTATACTTTAAAAATACTTGTGTTTTAAACTTTGTAAATGAAGATGTTTTGGAATAATAACCAGTGGTTTCAAAGGTACCCTGTTTCCCCGAAAATAAGACATTGTCTTACGGTATATTAATTTTTTCTCCCAAAGTTGAGCTAGGTCTTATTTTCAGGGGATGTCTTATCTTTCCATGCGCTAGGTCTTATTTTCGGAGGATGTCTTATTTTCAGGGAAACATGGTAGTTAACTCACTTTGGGATTGGGAGAAGATTGCTCTCTTTTGAGTTTTCAGGGGTTTTTTATTCTCTTAGCTTTTTTTTTCTTTTCATGTTATATCAATTCTAATTTAATGTAAATTTCATACTTTCTTTTTTGTTTTAAGGTTGTTTTTGCTGTTGTTAATCCTCACCTGAGGATATGTTTTCTATTGCTTTTTAGGAGAGTGAAAGGGAGGGGGGAGGAGGAGGAGAGAAACATTGATGTGAAAGAGATACATTGACTAGTTGCCTCCCCTATGCACCTGAGAGGGGTGAACCCACAACCCAGGTAAGTGACTGGATTCTAATCTGGGACCCTTTAGTCTGAAGGTCAACAGCACTCTATCCATTAGCCAAACCAGCTAGGGCAAAATATCTTCAGTTTGATTGACAGCCTAATTCTGTAGGTGTAAATTCAGTTACTAAGTAGTATAGACATGGTGTTTATATATATTAACTGTGACACACTAAGAAATATGTGAGGAGGAAAATCAGTGGATAGAACTGGAATTGAGGTTGGGTTTAGTCAGACTGATTGTAACGTGGTGAAGCTCGGGAAAGTACATGTGGTCGGGAAAGCATTCGGGGAAAACCGAAGGGACTTGGTCCCACATTACAGAAGCTGGAGCTGCCCATGACCTTGGGTCCAGCAACAGAAGACTAGCCCTCAGTAGTTTGAAGAGGTCTGAGGACAAAGTCCTTCAAACTACTGAGGACTATGCCCTGACTGGTTTGGCGCACTGACTGGTTTGGCGCAGTGGATAGAGCCTTGGGCCTTGGACTGAAAGGTCCTGAGTTCCATTCCAGTCCAGGGCATGTACCTTGGTTGGTTGCAGGCTCGATCCCCAGTGGGGGGTGTGCAGGAGGCAGCTGATTGATGTTTCTCTCTCATCGATGTTTCTAACTCTATCCCTCTCCCTTCCTCTCTGTAAAGAAAACTACTCTACTGAGGACTAGCTTTGTTAGGAGGCATAACCGACATTTCCCATGAGGGTTCTAGGGTCAGGACACAGTGAGGAGAGGCCATGGTGAGAAGGGGCCATGGCCTGGGTGAGCCCCACAGAATCTGCTGGGTGGAGCTTTTAGCCTGACCTCTCTCACATCACGCTCTCTCTCTCTCCATCTCTCTCTCTCTCTCTCTCTCTCTCTCTCTCTCTCTCTCTCTCTCTCCCCTCCTCCCCCCCTTTCTCTCTACCCTCTCCCTTTTGCACTCCCACTCTCTAAAAAGCTATGGGAAAAATACCCTTGAGTGAATATTAACAAAACAAAAATTTTCTTCTTTTTACTCTGTGTTTATTTTGGAAGAATAAAAGTAAAGGTTAGGAATTACTAAAGCATGTATTTTATTATATAATTAATTGTGAAGTGGAATATATTTTAGGATTGAAAACTGTTCCCTATTAGAAAAATATAGTCCTGTTTTCTTTGTCAATTTCTTCCTCATTTGTGCTGCTACATCAGTTAAAGAGTCAGATGTTTCAATAAAAAAAAAAAAAAGCAAGTCAGTTGTAGCATTCATTAGACGAGACTTGCTTATCTTACATTTAATCAAAAAATTATTCTTGAACCAAATAATATCACCAGTAAGGGTGTTGTCTCTTAAAAATAAGTGGCATGTATACAATTCAGCACCCATTTCGATGAAAACTCATCTGAACTGGGGTAGAAAGGTATTTTGAACCAGGGGAGCAAAAAGGCTTGTGTGGGTGCTTTTAACAGGACTTTTCTAGGAATTGGATTGAGAAGCCAAGGAATTTTACCAAAAAATAGGAAAGGTCTAGAAAAAATCAAGACATTGTGCTCCTGGATGGGAAACACAATATTATAGAGATGTCATTTCTCTGAAATTAACTTGTAAATTTAATGTAATTCTAATAAATGTTCAGTAGAGGTTTGTAACTTGGCTAAGAATATTCTTAAGTTCATCTGGAAGATAAATATATGAGAATAGCCTTTCATAAAAATGTTTGAAATGCCCAGTATTAGGCCAGTAATGTAATATTCTTAACTTACTTTGATTTCTTTAGGTAGAGAAGGGAGTCTTTTAGTTGAGAATTTGAGTTCTGCATTTCTCTGTTGCCTGCTTGCTTTGTTAATGTCAGTGTTAAATTATTTCCATTTTTCATTTTGGTGGGAAAGGCGGGTCTGAACGTTGTCTTCTCTGTTCTGTGCACTAACCTTTGCTTCAGCCTCAGTGCCCCCTGGTCTCATGCCAAGCTCCCTATGCTGACCTTACCCAGACTTCCAAGGCCGCCCCTCGGTCCTTTGCATTGTCAGAATTGTGTGTAGGAGTAGCTAACATCGAGTGATCTGCACCGGCTGTGAGAGGTCCTTTACCTGCCTTTCTTCTCTGAGAGAAACTTACCAATTGGTTAGTCTTCATGTGGACAATATGATCATTCTAGCAAGAGCTGACATTTACAAAGCACCTGTTATGACTAAGGACTTGCATATGTCTCTCTATTTAATCCTCAGTGATCTGTGAGACAGGTGTCTTCCCCCTTTTCTAGTAGGAAGCGAAAGCATAAAAGTTATCTTGTCCAAGATGACATAGATGGTAAGTCGCAGAGGTCAGACATCACCCCAGGCCCGATGGGCCCTTCCTGCGCAGTGATAAAACCACAGGTGGCACAGCTCTTGTACCTGTTCATGTGATTTCTCCTCATGTGATTTCTGTCTGTAGTTGCTTCGTGCACAGGCTCTGCACCTAAAAGGTTGTTGCTTGGGGCCATGCATGTTCTGATCTGAGCGGCAGCTTCTCTCTGCGGCCAGGGCCCTGGCTCAGTGCTGACTGCCTGCACCCCTCACTGCAGAGCTGCCACTGACTCGGCAGCTCTCAGAGCTTACAAGTACAATACTGCTTCATATTTGATGTCAATTGGGTTAGCCCTTTGGGAACTGTTTGACATTATGTCCTAAGGTTAGAGGCAGGCAAATCCTTTGACAGCCGGTGGCCCTACACATGGCATGTCTGGGCCCTTGTGTGCTGGGATGTGTGTGAGACTGTTCAGAGCTGCATGGTTTGTAAGAGCCCAGACCAAGAATGACCTATGTGTCAGTCAGCCGTGGGGAGGATGAATAAATCACGGTGTAGCCCTAAAATGAAGTGCCATTCAGCAGAGCAAAGGAGTAAAATATGGGTGCAAGTGACAACATGGCTGACCCTTGAACGTGCAGTTGAGCAGAAGAGGCTGATGCGCATGGGTGTGGGCGTACGGTTCCCTTTGTCCTGTGGGAGCGGAACAGGCAGGGGGATAGCACAGGCCAAGGTGCCCTCCAGGACTCACCTCGGAGGACAGCCTCGGGTTTCGGGGACGCCGCCTGCACATGTCACTTTATCATTTGTTAAATGCTGCCTTCATGTTTTCTGTGAGTATGTGGAAAAGTTAACATGTGCTGGAGTTTGATGCTGGAATATTTCTGGGTAAACAGGACACTCGATAGTAGGTGTCTGCTCTTCTGTTGTATCTTGAACACAGGCATTCTCAGTTTATGAGAACAAGGAACTTTAAAAAATCCTCATCTGAGGGTATGTCTTATGAATTTAGAGAGGAAGGGGAAGAAAGAGGATGAAAGTGGGGAAGGCGCAGCGGGAGAGAAACTTCGATGGGTGGCCTCCCTTACACATCCCCACGGGGGATGGAACCCACAACCTAGCATTGGACTGGCCACCCCTCCCCGTGCCCTCCTGCCATAGACTGAAGATGTTTCTTCCCATATTCTTCACTGATGGTAGGAGAGGTCCCTTGCCTTGGAGTCAGCGTGGAAGAAGGAGAAGGACATTGTTTCCAAAGAGATAGAGAAGCTCCGCCTGTCCATCCAGACGCTGTGCAAGAGTGCGCTGCCCCTGGGCAAAATCATGGACTACCTCCAGGAGGACGCGGACGCCATGCAGAACGAGCTGCAGCTGTGGCATCATGAGAACCAGCAGCATGCCGAGGCCCTGCAGAAGGAGCAGAGGTCAGGGCAGGTCCGATGGAGGGGGTGTGGGGCGGTGTCAGGACTCCCCCCCAGGTCTGCAGGCCTCTGCCTCCCTTCCTGCCCTCCCCCCGCCCCCATTGTCTTGGTTCCTCATTCACATTGGGGTGTGCATTTTTTTTTTTTTTTTATAGCAGTTAGAAGGGATTTGCAGTTACTGTTCATACACAGAACAGATTTAGGCATTAAAAAATAGAGGAAACTGCTGTTTGGATACCATATTTTTCATGTGTTTTATCAAAATTCCCTAAGTTTTGTCTGTTTACAGTTCAAAAGTATTTTATTTCTTTACTAAAAGAACTGCTGGTGAACACATTTTGAAATTGCTACTATAAAAGAAATGTAATAGTCATTAAAAAATTATTTTAGAATAATGTTTGATATTCGGTGTTTATAATCAGTGAATCTAGGATGCATGTAACTGTATCAACTGCTGTGTTTTTGCCCTGGTCAGCCGCTCAGTGGTTAGAGCCTATGCCCATTCATTAAAGGGTCTTGGGTTTGATTCCCCAACAAGGGCATATACCTAGGTTGCAGGTTTGATCTCGACCTGGTGGGGGTGTGTGAGGGAGGCATCAATGTTTCTCTCTCTCCTTCCCTCCCTCCCGCTCACCCCCTAAAAAATCAGTGGAAAAAAGAAAGAAATACTAGCCTCCTTTGTATAAGTTTCACTTTCAGCTGCACTTTTGGTTGTGGCAGGGATGTGAAAATGAGTGGATCTTCCCCAGGCATGAGATTTCTGTCCCTTTATGTCATTATTATGTACATTTATATTTTTACCCTTTTTCTTTGGATGAAATAAGTACTTTTGTAGTCTTTCAGTGTTTTAATTAAGAAGCAAATCTAGAATGAGAGGGATACTTACAAGCTGCTGGTTTTGTTCCGTCAGTATCACGGACAGTGCCGTGGAGCCCTTGAAGGTGGAGCTGGCGGAGCTGGAGCAGCTGATTAAAGACCAGCAGGACAAGATCTGTGCTGTGAAGGCCAACATCCTGAAGAACGAGGAGAAAATTCAGAAAATGGTGTACAGTATCAATCTGAGTTCAAGAAGGTGAAAGCTGAACAATTTCAAAGATTTGAAGTCATCTTCAGTTTGAAAATAAAAAGGCAGATAGAACATTATTTCTCTTTAACTCTCAATTTGCAAAAAAAAGAACAAATGTTATCCAACGAATTTTCAGAGCTTTCAAAACAGTAGGCACATTCAGTGTGTAAAAAGACCATGTTTTCTGCCTTCCTCGGGCGAGGCTGCTCACTATATAAACAGCTCTGCCAGACACCTGTGTGGGATCACTTTGCAGGCGTGTTCTGTCCGCAGCAGCCTGTGCAGGTTGGTTCTGTACTGAAGTTCTCCGGCAGGAGTGCTGTTGGCGAACAGTGGCCGTAGATTTCAGTTTTCAGGTTTGGTGAGGACTTCTGCAGGTCAGATACTGGAGGTTGGATGACTGTACTCTTCGAGGCACTTTATAAATAGAATGAGGCCTGAGCACGAATGGATTATATTTTTAATCCATTTGCACTTAAAAAGAGTTAATTCAGCCTGTATTTTTATAAGAATGCAGGTGAACTCTTTTTAAAACCTCTTCCTAATTGTATATAATTCTTTATGTAATTTTCTTATTGGCTCCTGTTATCTTTTGCTTGTGTTTCTAACCCATAAAGTCCATACATTTAAGAAGGCGATTTCAATGTGGCCATCATGACATTGTCTGGACACGGGCTTGTCCCGGCCATCCTCCCTTTCTTCTGCGTCAGCCCTACGCTTCCCCAGATGGGTGCTGTGTGGCTCTGCAGGAGGCCTGCTCTCCCAGGCCCGGCAGCACGTCTTCCCTTCGGACTGGTCTGTGCACCGTGTACCTGAGAGATGGGTAGTTGAGGGGAATCTGAGAAAGAAAAACTTAAAAGGAGGCACAATTTACCAATTTTTTTGATATGACCTTTTTATGGGGGGAAGAAATTATTTTTTAAAGCCAAGTTTTATTTTAAACATGGTTTATATTTAGTTTTCATTTACATACAATACTGTACATGTTTCCAGGTTTGTATATAAAGGGTTTCATCGTTCAGAGATGTACTTACTGGTCCTGATACTTTTATTTCTAGAAGCTGTATTTATTATGTAAACCAAGGAGTGCCCGTTAAGTGTTGGGACTGCCTGGGGAAGTTTTGATTCTTTGAGGGTTAACATAAGTGGCACAGCTTGGATTTTTCTTAGTGTGATTTCCAAAGTAAATCTTTTACTAAGGTAGTTATATGATTTTCTAAGCTGAGTAAGTTCAAGATCAGATTACCAAGATCTGCCATTTAGAAACACTGGTCTTTTTCTCCTTTCTAAAGTGCACTGTAAAGTTCTGTTTGATCTGATTATACTAAATAGTTTATTGGAGGTGGGGAGGCATTCTAGTTACTAGTCCTTCATAAACGTACAATCTGTTTTCTACTGAATCGAATGGCTTAGCCACAATCCCGAATGGCCCTGTTTTGCTTCAAGTTAAGATGTCTGCCATTTATGAATTTGTATATATGACTAAAATTTTTGTTGCAAAAAATTACATACATTGTATGAGGGTAAAATTTTGTATGAAGTAGTCTTTCAAATTGTACCATAAAAATTTATTTTTTCTTTTATACATAAATCATTAAAAATAATCATATTTTTTCTATAAGTGTATGGGTTGTGTAATTCAGTTCATACCTGGAAGAAATTTACAAGCATTTTTATTTTTTAAATTTTGAATGTCCTTTTTTTTTTCTTTGAAGAAAGTTCAGGGAAATTCACCTTTTCATTTATATTGTGACATTTGCTGCTTTTCTGTATAAATTGAAGTTTTATAAGACAAGTAAGCATTTATCAAATTTTAGGATCATTCATGAAGCTTTAGAAAGTCTCTGATTATAACTGTGTCTTATGGATGAGTTAAATCCTGGTGTTACTATTTTGATAAACTACACAAATGGGATTATTAAATGTTTTTTCTACTTTGGTTTATAAGTTTCAGGAAATACTATAGTCATACTTCATAATTTTAGTTTAAAAGTTGAGCTGAGCCCAGCCCGTGTGGTTCAATGGTTGAGCGTCAACCTATGAACCAGGAGGTCATGGTTCGAATTCTGGTCAGGGCACATGCTCGGGTTGTGGGCTCAGTCTCCAGTAGGGGGTGTGCAGGAGGCAGTCAGTCAGTGATTCTCTCTCATCATTTTTAAAAAAATATATATTTTATTGATTTTTTACAGAGAGGAAAGGAGAGAGAGAGAGCTAGAAACGTCGATGAGAGAGAAACATCGACCAGTTGCCTCTTGCACACCCCCTATAGGGGATGTGCCCGCAACCAAGGTACATGCCCTTGACCGGAATCGAACCCGGGACCCCTCAGTCCGCAGACCGACGCTCTACCACTGAGCCAAACCGGTTTCGGCAATTCTCTCTCATCATTGATATTTCTATCTCCCTCTCCCTTCCTCTCTGAAATCAATAAAAATATATATATTGAAAAGCTATTACGTATCAGGGCCCAGGGCACTTTAGGAGCCCATGAAAGTGTAAATTTTTAGGAGACAAAAGTGAACTTTTAAGTCAAAGCAAATATTTTAATGTGTAATATTAATATTTTGCCTTTATATCAATGTAGTTATAAAATAAAAATTTTAATGTTTTCTATGGAGAAAGGGCCCATGGAGGCACAAGTGTCCCGGGTTATTGTGCAGCCTGAGTTGGTCACTGGGACTCACACCTATTGGTCCCCTGTGGCTGGACCCACCGCGAAGGTGACCTCGGTCTGCTCTCTGCCTGGGACCTGGGGAGCAGAGCAGCACCCGCATTCTTCCGGCGGGTTTTCTATTTCCAGGGATTAAGGCCCTGAAGGAAGGCGTCTTTGGGGCAGTTTCAATACAAACACGGATGCATTTAAAAATAGAACTTTCAAATAAAAACTCCTAAACCAAGGATTTGAAGCATTAAGCTCATTTGGATAATTGCAAAATCAAAACCTGGAGTCAGCATGTGGACTTGGCACTCTTGGCTGCGGCGCCCCAGCTGAGAGCAGGCTCGGCTCCCCCCAGAGCCCTCCTGTCGCCTGTAAAACTGCACACCCATGTTGCTATTTCCCCTCCTGCCACACCTGCCAAAACAACCATTTGTGGGATTAAAATAAAAGTCTTGGACTCCTCACCGATGAACAAGGTCACAATTTATAAAGAGCCAAGTAGACCCCTGGTGAATTGGACTGCTTTATGGGGTCCCTTCACTTCCCGCACCCCCAGAAGGAGATCCTGGCAGAACCCAGCCTGTGGGGCGCTTCATGTCCACACTTGGCCACCACCTGCCAACCTGCAGACCCTGCCCTAGACACGAGCTCCTGGGGCCTGCACTCCTGGTCTGCTGCAGGTGACTATTAAACTTCCAGGAAGTTTTCAAGCCATTATGTTTACACAAGAATAGCAGCCCAGCCGGTGTTGCTCAGTGGTTGAATGTCAACCTATGAACCAGGTCACGATTCATTTTCTGGTCAGGGCACATGCCTGGGTTGTGGGCTTGATCCCCAGTAGAGTGTACAGGAAGGAGGCAGCTGATCAATGATTCTCATCATTGATGTTTCTCTCTCTCTCTCCCTCTCTGAAATCAATAAAAGTATATTTAAAAAAATAAGAGTAGTAAATACTGAAAACTCATCACTTTCTCTTACTGTATTTTACTGCTCCCTACGCCCTTGAGGCTGCCTGTGCCTTGTATCCATAGGATGGAGATACTTTGTGCCACGGCCCAGCTCCTCCTGACTCAGGCTCAGCGCAGTCACTTCTGGCCACGGTGGGAGGAGTCGTACCATGGAAATGGGCAGATGCCATAGGGTGAAAGATAATGATGCACATTAACCAAAAAGTGTGTTTTATCTGCAGCCGTTCATTGTGAACAGCACAAAAAGTGGAGGCCGTTCCTTCCAGAGCTCAAAAACTATCCTTCCGTCCAGCAAGGAAGTCACCGTGTCACTGCTGAGCGAGTGACATCCTCGCAGCTCCCGCTTTCCTCTTATTAAAGTGAAGGCCAAGACTACACTGGTTTCTCACCTGCAACTTTTGGCTATGGCAGTGATTGGCAAACCACAGCTCGCGAGCCACATGTGGCTCTTTGGCCCTTTGAGTGTGGCTCTTCCACAAAATATCATACAGTGGGATTGAAACTTCGTGGCCAGTGTACAGAAGTCAGTTTTCGGCCTGGGCGAGTCTATTTTGAAGAAGTGGCGTTAGAATGCTCAAGGGGCCAAAGAGCCGCATGTGAATCACGAGCTGTGGTTTGCTGACCACTGGGCTATGGATTCACCAGTTCAGCAAAAGCCTATGAGAACCAATCATCTACATGGAATTATGAAAGAAAGCCCCTGGAGGGGCCCCTGGAGAAATCAGCTCTCCTCCCACGCCAGGGTAGGCCCTGGAGATCCCCTCTTATAACCGGGGATTTGTCCTCCCTTCTAAGATCATCTGTTTGCTTAACAGCTGTTGTGTTCCCCGAGTTCCCCGCTGCAGTAAAGGCCAGCGTGCTGGATCTGGGAGCCAGTGGAGGGGCCGCTGGGATGGCGCCAGGGAGGAGTGCTGATAGCTTTTCAAGTGACTACACCTATTGTCCTTCCCCTCAAAATAGCCACTTGAGGTTCCAACAGACATGTTTAAGGGCTTCGGATATGGCCTCCTACCCATCAATTAATACACATACAACACACACATAAGCACACATGTTTACACTGTTCTCAAGCCATTACTTGAATAGCAGCATGCTACAATAGTTCAATGAACAGATACCTTATTTTGGCTTAGTTGTATTTTCTCATTCTATAATGCTTTCTTCATTGCCAAATACATGTCTCATTCTCCATTCCTCCCCCCTCAATGGCCTAGCACAGTGTCAATTCCATAAAAGGTATATATGTATATGTATATGTATATGTATATCTATCTATCTATCTATCTATATATATATATATATATATATATATATATATAACCATTTATCATTTTATTGGACTTAACAAACAACATTTTGCGTGTCATTTCCCCCACCTCCTTTTTATTGTGGTAAAATACAGATAACATTTACTATATTAACCATCTTTCAGTATGTAGTTTAGTGGCAGTAAGCACATTCACATTGTTGTGCAACCATCACCACCATCCCCAGAACGTTTACATTTCCCCAAAGGGAGATTCTTCCCCATTAAACAGTAATTCCCCATCCCCTCCTCCAGCCCCTGGCCACCCTATGTGGACTCAATGGTATTTGTCTTTATGTGACGGGATTAATTTGCTCAGCACAGTGTCTTCGAGGTTCATCCTTGTAGAAGGTGTCAGAATTCATTTTCTTTTCAAGGCTGAGTCATAGTCCCTGTGTGTCTGAACCACATTTATTGACCCATTCATCCATTGATGCACACTGACTGCTCTCACCCCTTGGCCATTGTTAATAATGCTGCTGTGAATAGGGTGAACACATATCTGTTTGTGTGCTTGCTTTCCATTCGTGTGGATATGTGCCCAGAGTTGGAATTGGTAGTGCTCTGTGAATGTTTTTGAGGCTCTGCCGGGCTGTTTTCCACAATGACCGGACCATTTTCTATTCCCTCCAGCTGAGCACAAAGGGCCATTTCCCTACATGTTTTATCATACTTGATATTTTCGTGTTCCATATTTTAAAAATCCATCCTTTCAAATTATTGGGCACAATGTGATATCTATGTGTGATCGTGCTGTCGTGTCCGTGGATTGTCTTGTCCAAATCCATGACCCAGTAGTTATTTTCTACGGGATTCATCAGTTACTGAGAGAGAGCTGTTTTCAAGTCTCTCTCCCACCAACTCTGATGGTTAATTGATTTCTCCTTGATATATTGTCATCTTTTGCCTTTAAATCTATCTGAATTCTTATATTTTAAGTATGTCTTGTAAACATTTAGTTTTTGTTGTTAGGGAGGATTTATTCCCTTTAGGTTTATTATACCATCTCATTAAAATGAGCTCTCTATTTTCCCCTCTGTTTTTTTTTTCTTTTCTTTTTTTTTCAGATCAACTTTTTTTTGGGCCTTGTTTTGGAAAAAGAAAATATTTATCCTATCTTTCTTACTCATTTTGTTTAGATCTGTCTGGTTTGTAGATAATGCATCATATAGTTGTTATTCTAGTGGTTGCCTCAGCAACTCTAATACCGACAATTTACAAAGTCCAATATGTATCCAAATCTTCAATTTCCTTTCAATAATACAAGGACAACCCCAACTTATATGCTTTATTATCTGGTCTTTTAGTTTTCTGTTTCTTAGCCCACGAATTAAAGGTATTACTGTTGTTCAGGCAGCCAAGGTTTGTCCAAATTTACCCATATGCTTAGTCATTTCTGTTATTCCTTCTTACACCTCAGCCCTACCCAGCATCCATTTTTCTTTCTAAAATTGACCTGTAGAATTTACTTTTCGAACGGGACGGTGTGCAGGCGTGGAAGACCTGCACACTCACAAAGTGCCGGATGGCCTTTAGGGAGGACGACCTCCCTCATTCAGCCCTGTCTGTTAGCAGGTGGGGCTGCGGGCCCGCCATCCTGGTCCCAGGCCACCACAGCGCCATCTCCAGGCTGCTGGCAGTCTCTGGGGGTTACTGTCTTTGTAAAAGGTGTGCAGGGAAACTGGATTGAACTGAACAGACTTCCTACAGGAAACACAATCACGCTGCTGCTAACATCGCTTTTATGGACGTTTCCCCAAGAAATATTTCTCGCTGGAAAAATAAATTCACAGGATACAGTTAAACCACTTGGTGTGTATGTTGGCCTGGGCGCCTCGTAAGTGTTTCAGCAAACGGGCCACCAAATAACGAAAAGAAGGCTGGCTTTGTTCACGTCCAGGAACAATGATCTTTATTACCTGTGACCCAGGGCGTCCTGTTACATGTGGGCTCAGAAGCAGCCTTTCCTTGGGCCCCTGGCCTGACCCCTGTGTGACCGCTGCGTCGGGGAACAGCAGTGGGCGCGGCACTGCATCCCCTGGCTGAAGGCAGCCGTCTCAACTTCAGTCCATGTTGAATGACGTGTTTTCTGTCTAATGACCCTTGAAAGAAATAAAATAAATTAATCTGGTCTTCACACATCAGAAAAATTAATTTCTGAAAAAAGAGTTTCCAAAGCAACATGCTTTTTTAAAATATACAGATATATTTTTACTTATTTGAGAGAGGAAGGGAGAGGGATAGGAACATAAATGATGAGAGAGAATCATTGATGGGCTGCCTCCTGCATGCCCCCCACTGGGATTGAGCTCGAAACCCAGACATGTGCCCTGACCAGGAATCGAACTATGACCTCCTGGTTCATAGGTTGACACTCAACCCCTAAGCCAACCCGGCAATGTGCTTTTTTTTTTTTTTTTTTTTTTAATTATAGATTGATTTTAGAGAGAAAGATATAGAAAGAAACATTTATTGGTTGTTGCAGTATATTCATTGGGCCCTAGGAAAGGCTGCTTCTGAACCCATAAGGTAACATTGCCCTGGGCTTCAGGTAACAAAGGTCATTGTTACTAGACCTGAAGTCAGACCCGCAACCTTGGTGCATCTGGATGATGCTTCAACCAACTGAGCTACTCAGCCAGGGTTAGCAAAGCAATGTGCTTTTGAGCAGCGAAGCTCAGAGGAGCTACATGGCTGTGCTGTCTTCTTTTACCTTCTTTCTGTTCATTTTCTTGCCTGTTCTTTTGGGGACCTCCTCCTTCACTCCAGTGCCCTGGTGGAGGCCCCAGGGATGGGGCTTCACTGGCCCCAATGAAGGGCACAGGGCCACAGCAGGGAAATCAAAATATTTCCTGTGAGTGACATGTGATATGGTGAGTGATGGTGTGTCCTGCAGTTGCTGAGCTAGGAGTTTGAAGCCTGTGGTGAAGCCACACAGAGGAAACTGTTACAGTGCATGCTGCATGAAGAAGAAAGCAAGGCTGCAGATGACTGAGACCTAGGGCCAGACAGTGAGCTCCTGGATCCAGCCATGCCTGAAGACCATCCATCCTGGACATCTCTGTTCTATAGATGTCTTAGCAGGTGTGATGGTTCAATTTTATCTCGGCTTAGATAGGTCGTGGTGCTTAGTTATTGGGTCAAGTACCATTCTGGATGTTGCTGTGAAGCTGTTTTGTAAATGGGATGAACATCTATAATCAGAGGACTTTAAAATGGAGGCCATTTCCCTTAACAATCTGGGTGGCCCTTATCCAGTCAGACCAAGGGTTTAAGGGCATAAACAGATAACCCTGAGCAAAGGCATTCTGCCTCAGGACTGCAGAGAAGACCCTCTATCGAAGTTTCCAGCTTGCTAGCCTGACCTACAGATTTTAAGATAACATCAGCTCTTGTTGAGTTTCCAGCCTGGGTTTCAGAATGCTAGCCTGCACAGTCACGTGAGCCAATTCCTTAAAATAAACCTCTCTACGTTATGTCCACTGTTTTCAATAGAATGCTATTGTATTCCTAATAAACTACAGTATAGTGTGAACATAACATTTGTATGTGCTGGGAAACCAAAAAAATCATGTGACTCGCTTTATTGTGATACTTACTTTATTGCTGTGGTCTGGAACCAAGCCTGCGATGTCTCAGAGGTCTGCCTGCACATACCTTCATTTAAAAAACTTCATTGTTGCCCTGGCCAGTGCGGTTCAGTTGGTTGAGTGTCGTCCCAGGCATAAAAAGGTTGCCGATTCAGGTTGCAGGCTCGATCCCCAGTAGGGGGCATGTAGGAGATATTCAATGTTTCTCTCATCATCCATGTTTCTCTCTCCCCCTCTAAAGTCAATAAAAACATATTAAAAAACACGTTATTGTTTAAAAAAAATGCTAACCAACATCTGAGACTTCAGCGAGTGTTAATCTTTGTGCTGGTGGAGGGTCTTGCCTTGATGTTGATGGAAATGCAGTGTCTCCGAAGCACACTAAAGTGAAACAATAAAGTGAGGTGTGTGCACAGTCTCGGAGCCCAGGCTTCAAGCAGGGGCTGCTGGGCCACAAGAACCTGGCCACGGACACCTGACTGGCCAGAGCTCCGTCCCCAGAATGTGAACTGAGAGGCTCAGGGTGGAGGTGGATGTCTGAGCTGATGGCAGAGGCTCAGGCTGGAGTCTTCGACTTGGTGGGATCAATGGCCAGTCACGGGGCCAGGAAGGCCATGTGCAGGGAGGGGAAGGCAATGCACAGGAACAGGCAGAGGAGGTGTGATGAGCTGAGAGAGACAAACAAAGACAGAAAGACAGGGTGCTAAAGACACAGCTAGAGAAAGTGAAGTTCAGGAAAACAATGAGAGACAAAGATCAAGACAGAGCGAGACAGGGAGAGATCTACAAGAAAGGGGGGCGGGGGGAGGGGGGGCGATAGCTGAGACCCTTAATCCCTTAATTACATCTGCAAAACCCCTTTTCCAAAATAAGGTGCCAGAGGTGAAGAAGTGGACTTGTCTGTTTGAGGACTCTAATTCATTCCCTGGCTCTCTAGCCGGGAAGGAGCCCAGGTGGGACTAGTGACTGGTTAACACGAGGAGTCCCATCTCCTTCCCAGACCTCCCGAGTCAGAAAACTGTTGTTGGGCATTTTTGTTATAAAAATTATGTTTAATGAGCACCGCTGTAGCTAAATCTCTCACCCTGCCTGGATGAGACGGGTGTTGAGTGACTTTATCCATTTGTTCAATTATCAGCCCTGGGGACTCAGGTGAGAGAACCAAGATTTCCGTGCGACCAGAGGCAGCTTTCCAGGAACGCCACGTCTGCTGGGGTAGATAGGCTAGCACAGCCCGTGGCAGTGAGTCAGGGTGAGAGGCCCCTACTGGAGACTAGATGGGTGGAGTCTGGCATCGGGCCCAGGCACCCAGCTGCTGGGGAGGGGCTGAGGGAGGCATCAGGCGAGCTGGCCATCCCAGGGCAGGGTGCTGGAATGGAGGGGTCCCTCAGTGTGTAGACACTGGGCTCTGGAGGGAGTGTTGGGAACTGCAGGGGGGGGGGGGAGGGGGAGGAGGCTGGGGGAGCATGCTTTTCTTTAACTGCGTCTGGAACCCCCTGTCAGGACAAACTGAGGTCGTTGGTTGGCCGTCTGGAGTGGGGCGTCATCCTCTAAGAACCTGTCACTTCTGCTGCGAGGCATAGGTTCAGGCGTCTCCCTGCTCTGATTCTGAATACCCCTCCCTCCGCCCCCTCCCCAGCCATGGCGCACGGTAGGTGCTCACCTGGTCTCATCCAGCCCCGTGCCTCCTGATACCTGTGGAAAGCTCAGACACCTGTGGGGACACACAGAGGGCACCTGCATGCCAAGGCTGTCCTCTGTGGCCCTGCAGGTCGGTAGGCTCAGGGTCCAGAGTGGGCGATGTGTGTGTGTAGGAAGCTTTGATCCCTGCTTCTCTCCCAGGGAGAGCAGCGAGTGAGGTGAGTTCCCACCCAGGGAAGGGGTGTGGGAGGAGGAAGTGGGCCTGGCTCCCTGTTTAGCTTCTTGCTGCCCTTCTCAGCACAGGGACACGGTCCTGGGCACTAGCAGCCATGGCACTGCTGCCCATTCTGCTCCGAGGCCCTCACACCCAGAAGGGAATGGCACCTTCTATGGGATTCTGTGTCTTCTCCACAGCCCTGTAAGCAGATAGGAGACTGAGGCCTGCGGGAGCTGCTCCTTTTCCAGGTCCCTCAGCCAGAAGGACGTGGCCTTAGCCTCGGGGCTCCTGACTGCTCCTTTCTAGGGCGGACAACAGCGGGTACCAGCTCCCCACCAAGGCTCTGAGGGAGGCCTGCAGAGCAGGGCTGATCAAAGTGTTTCCAGGGCAAAGCCCAGCGTGCAGGTTGCCCTGATTCGTGGTCTCCCCTGGGTGCACCTGAAGAATGCTCCCTCCTCAGGGACCAAGGGCAGAAGAGGAAGAGGATGGGGCTGGGAGTGGTGGTGGTGGTGGGCGGGGGAGTGAGGGGCAAAAGAGATCTCCAAAAGAGGAGGGAGGCCCAAGGTCTCCTGGGAGGAGCTGCCCCAATGCAGGCCCACAGCGGGGTGGACCAGGAGAGCTGCTTGTCTCCTGCCCTGCAGGGGGGCATCTGGTCCCCATTCCCAGAGCTGGGCTGTGGGGGTCCAGCTGCTAGCAGCACCAAAGTTCTGGGATGGGTTCCTCTCCACACGCAGCAGTGAGGCTCGGCTTCCTGCCGCCTGCACCCCTGCGGTATTTGTAGCAGAGGCCCCTGGCTCTTTGCAGCCGGGAAGGAGCCCAGGGGGGACTAGTGACTGGTTAACACAAGGAGTCCCAGCTCCTTCCCAGACCTCCCGAGCCAGAAAGCTGTTGTTGAGCATTTTTGTTATAAAAATTATGTTTAATGAGCACCGCTGTAGCTAAATCTCTCACAGGCCTTAAATAAATGCTTAGAAGAGGAATTTTTTTTTTTTTTAATTTTCTTGTACATCCTCACTAGAGGATATTTTTCCCATTGATTTTTAGAGAGAGTGGGAGGGAGAGAGAGAGAAAGAAAGAGAGATCAATGTGAGACAGATGCATCGACTGGTTGCCTCTTGCACATGCCCTGACCTAGGTCAGGGCCCCGGGACCAAACCAGTGATCCAGGTGCATGCCTTTGAGCAGGTATTGAACTCGAGGCCCTTTGGTGCGAGGCCGACACTAACTATTGAGCACACCAGCCAGGGTGGAATTTCTAATTAAGGATTAGAAACATTTCAAAAAAACACATATTTTTGGAGAGGAAGAGATAGAAACATCAGTGATGAGAGAGATTCATCAATTGGTTGCCTCCTGCAAGCCACCCACTGGGGATTGAGCCCAACACCTGGGCATGAGTCCTGACCAGGAATCAAACCCTGACCTCCTGGTTCATAGGTCAACACTCAACCACTGAGACACCCTGGCTGGACAAGGATTAGGAACATTTTATGCCAAGCTATGCCCCAGAAATATTGGGCTAGACTCCAAGGAGGAGTCATTATGGGATGCTGGGCATTTTATTTTGGGGACATAGATGACTGGGCTACTACGGAGAGGCCTGAGCTGTCAGATAGCAAGAGGACTCAGGGTGGGTGTGGCTACAGGGTGGGAGGAAGTGGGGAGGTAAATGCAAGGGTGCTGCTGGGACTTGGAGGGAGGCAGGGACAGCTTCCACTTTGCCTGAGGTGGCACTCACCCTGTCGGTCCAGGCTGGTGCTGGTGGCACACCCAGGGTGCCCACGACTGTGATGGCATGGCCATACTTTTGTTGACTGCAGGTCAGGTGAGCTGAATGAGTTCCATCCACAGCAGTCACTCTGCAGCCCTGTGGGCAGTTGGCCGGCCAGCCCCAGGGGCGTTGAGGGCTGACTGGCCCTGGATCT
Organism: Pipistrellus kuhlii; assembly: GCF_014108245.1. Taxonomy (NCBI): domain Eukaryota; kingdom Metazoa; phylum Chordata; class Mammalia; order Chiroptera; family Vespertilionidae; genus Pipistrellus; species Pipistrellus kuhlii. Next base: position 29,368,630 of record NW_023425573.1, read on the forward strand.
GGCTGGTTGGCTGCCACCCTGCACATCCTAATCACTGGTCATTCTGGTCGTTCCACTGGTTTGGTTGCTGGGCTTTTATATATATAGATTACCACAATACAAGAAATGAAGCATGATCCCACTGACCCCCACGCCCAAGACTCCCTTGCAATTGGTTTGGGTGTTGCTTAAAGGACTCAGAGGAAGTGGGACCCTGGATAGAAGGTGAGGCTTGAGGAGAAGGGGTTTGAGTCCTGACTCTGCCATTGTGTGTTTTGGCATGGCAGGGAGCCCCTGACTGCAGGTCCTGAACAATGGGGTGAGGGTTAGTGTGACAGCCAGCACCTGCTGGTGTTGAGAACACTGCCCAGAGCCCAGCAGGCATTTCAGAAGAGGGGGTGGAGCCACTGGAGCTCCAGGTCCTTCTACAAGAGACAGGGCTCCTAGGGCAACGTCAGAGCCAGGACCAGGCGTGTCACCTCTGGTCAGCCCATTGAACCCCTCAGTGCAAAGGTGCTGATGATAGTGCACCCCCACTGCAGGTATCACCTGGAAGCCTCAAAAATCTCTGTTCAGGCCATACCCAGACCAATTGCAGGGGAGTCTCAGGCGTGGGGGTGAGTGGGACCATGCTTCATTTCTTGTATTGTGGTACTCTCTATATATAAATGCCCAGCGACTGAACCGGTGGAACGAGCAGAACTACCAGTGGTTATGATGTTCACTGTGGCAGCCAACCAGCCAGACCCAGGGCCAATCAGCCCTCAACACCCCAACTGGGGGTGGGGCTGGCCGGCCAACTGCCCCTCCCCTTCGCCGGCCTGGCCCAATGGGCCTCCATTATGATGGGCTGGCCATACCCCAGCTGTGCATGAAATTGTGCACCAGGCCTCTAGTATATACATAGTCAACATTACCACCTTAACCTTTTAAAAGGTATATTCACATTGTAGTGTAACCAATCTTCAGAACTTGATTATCTTCCCACCCTGAAACTGTCCATTAAACTCATTCTCCACCCCTCACCCCCCAGTCCCAAGCACCCACCCTTCTACTTTGTCTCCATGAATCTGACTATGTTAAAACAAGTATTTAAATAGAATCATACAGTGTTTGCCCTTTTTGTGACTGGCTTTTTTCACTCAGTATAATGACCTCAGGCTCATCCGTGTTGAAGCCTGTGTCAGAATGTCCTTCTGTTTCAAGACCGAGTAATATTCCATTGCCTGGGCAGACCACACTCGATCCATTCACGCCCTGCTGAATGCTTGGGTTGTTTCCAGGCTCCGTGTTTTGAAAACTCCCATGTGCTTCTGTGTGCGGTTCTGGTTCCCAGCACCATGGGCGTCACCTGGCCCTAGTGCCAAGGGTGCTCTCTGCTGTTATCAAGTCCAAACAGTGCTTCAGGAAGTCCCCTTCCTCAACACACACCGGGAGGGCTGCCAAGTTTGCCGCAGGTGGGCCAGTCTCAGCAAGGGACACCAGCTCTCATCTTTGCGGCTCCCGGTACTTCAGCCCGGCCCTGTTATTACAACACAAGAAGGGCCAGCGGGTCACATACACAGTGTTGGGGAGGGAGAGGGCGGCCTCACACTCATCAGTTACCAGCTGTACCTCTCCCACTTCACCACTCAAACCTGACCCTGTGCGCCCTCCTGGCATCCACTGAGGCCCTCCTGCCCCTTCCGCAGCAGCCTCCTCTCTAAGCCAGTGGGGAACACGGACGGAGCCAAGGGAACCCACGCTAAAGCACCGACTCAATGCGCATGATTTGACAGAGGTTCGTGGAAGGCATTTTTGGGGGACATTCATCGAATACCATGTTAACCTAAGCCCAGCGCGGTGGTAACCCTCCAACTAAGCCTGCTGGGAGGACTGCACCTTCGCATCCGCGCGCTCCGGGACTGCCCCGAGCCCACGGCTGGGCGCGGGGACACAGTGGAGCAGGGCCGCTGCTGCCCGGTGCAGGCCTCCCCGCACCCGCACCCACACTCCCGGGGCCCTCCCCTCCGCGGGGCTAAGGCGGGGCTCGAACCCGCCTCAGGACCCACCCGAGGCCCCGCCCACACCCTCCGGGCGGGGGGGACGGGCGCGACCAACCGCAGTTCTCAGGGCCTCGGGAGTTAGGCCCCGCCCCCTGCGAGCGTGCTTTCCCAGACTCCTCTGCGTGCGGTGAAGGCAGAGCGCAGGCTCTCCCTGCGGCCGGGCAGCGAGGCGGGACGCGGAGGCCTCGGGAGCCGGTGCGGGCGGGGCGCGGTCGTCCGAAATTGTAAACCGGACGCGACCTACCTGCCCGCGGCGCCGGAAGTGGTCGCCGCCGCGCTGGTTCGGCCGGCGGGGCTCGCCGGGGCCGGGAAGGCGGGCCGCGGACGGGCCGAAGGTCGGAGCGCCCATGGCGGAGGGCGGCGGCCCCGACGGGCGGGCCGGGCCCGGGCCCGCAGGTAACGTGCGGGCAGCGGGGTGAGGGCAGGCCCCTGCGACCCCTCGCTCCTCGGCCCGGCGGGTGCAGCCCCCGCGCCGGACGCCCTTTCCCAGGGAACTGGCATCTCGAACTGCCTGCCCGTTAGGACCCCGACTGTGCGCACAGTGGCCACCTTCCAGCTCCGAGGGCACCTGCCAGGGAAGACCCAGAGCCGGCCCCGCGGCGGCTGGTGCCTTTTCTTGGCCATGCCACCCGCGCACAGTGGTGACGCCTTCGCGGCGAGCTCTTGGTGCCCACGTCCAGAGGAGGCAGCCCTGTCATGCGTGGGTTTAGGCAGCTGGGAGGACTCACGCCCACCACTCAATAGCCATCTGGCTTAGGGTCTCTCCCTGAAATAGTCCTGCTGTGGCCATGTGAACCGGCAGGGGCAGTGCGTCATTCGCAGGTGTCCAGGACAGCTGCCCTCTGCACCTGCGGCGGGATCCCCTCCTCGCCTGTTGTCTGAACTTGCCCTGTGTACCAGCCGCTTTTGTGTGCTCCGGACTTCACATGCTCATATGTGTCTTTGGAGAGAGACCTCCTCCAAAGAGCTTATCAGCCCTTAGTAATAAACAAGAACCTTGCTACGGTTACTCATAGGCGTGCCATGATTTAAGATAGAGTGTTGCCTTGGAGACCAGAGCAAGTAGCACTTTGCATTCCTCCCTTCCACCCTCCCCCCTGCAAACATTCACCGGGGGCCCAGTATTGGCGGCACCTTGCTGGAGCTGGGACACCCCAATGAACAAGAACAAGTCAGGCAAGACCCCTTCTGCTCTGGGCTTTGGTCAGTATTGGCTTTGACCCCTCGGGACAGCCAGGACCTTAGGGCCTGGAATGTCATTTCCTGTGAGGGTGAGGGACGGAATGAGAGGTGTTCAGTTGGGAAGAGAGGAGGACTGACAGCCGCTCCCCAGTGGAGAGAGGAGTGTTGTGGAAGGAAGGTTGGCGCTGTCCTTACACACAGGGGCTTGTATACAGAAGGCATGCAAAAGAGGTTTGACTGGACTATAAAAAGCATCTTTAGCACTGGATAAAGCCTGCCTGTGGAGGGGTGTGCTGTACAGCTGTGCTTGGCCCCACGCTGGCATGGTGGGGACGTGAGTGCAGGCAGCCTGAGGTCCTCACCCTTCTTCCTGCCTGGCTGTGTAATTGTTTTCAAAAGTCTTGTTTGACTTAGGACCTTCTATATGAAGTAGCTTTGGCTCACCATCCCCCATCTCACCAATGTCTTTAGAATTATTATTCTCATCAGGTTTGGTGTCAGGAATGTGCTACTTCTGTTAAGGGAAGCTTTCTGTATTTTTCTGTGCTCTGGAAGTTTCTGGAGCGTGGGAACGATTCGTTCTCGAGGGAAAGGGATTGCTGTCGATGGCGCCCATTTTGGTTGGCGTGGGCAGGGTTTCCCGGAGCTGACAGGAGCTCCTCTCTTCAGTGCAGGTCCTAATCTGAAGGAGTGGCTGAGGGAGCAGTTTTGTGACCACCCGCTGGAGCACTGTGAGGACACGAGGCTCCATGACGCCGCCTACGTGGGGGACCTCCAGACCCTCAGGAGCCTGTTGCAGGAGGAGAGCTACCGCAGGTGGGCGTCGCTGTCAGGGGGCTGCCCCGGACTTAGGCCCTGTGGGTTTGCACGAAACCGAGGCTCACAACCCAGGGAGGCCCACTGTCTGGTTGCAGGTGAAGAGCTGATGCTCCCCCATATTAGAGGAAAGGGAACAAAAGAGATGGAGGAGTGGTCAGACTCCTAGGAGATAGCCCGATACCGAGGCCCAGGAGACCCGAGTTCAAGTCCAGCTCTGTCATTTGACCTTTATATTTTCTGGCAGCTTTTGCCTCGTGGTGTCAGCTTCTTCTGTGTTACTCCTGAGGCAGCACTGTTACCCTCTTCAGCAGCGGTAGCCACGCCCCTTTGAAAGTCTCTGGCTCTTCACGCTAAGTGGTATACTACATTCACCTTCCTTGTGTATTTTCTTCTGGTTATCTATCCCTTGGGGGTTCACATCACCGGATGTACCACACGTGACCTCGTTCCTGGTGTACTCCCCTCTGGCTTCTCAGGTCCTCCATCATCTGCCTCCAGGGTCTGGGGATGGCTGTCTCATCAGCCAGGCATGTGCTGGGTGCTCAGTTTCTCCTTCTCTTTGTCCATAGTGCCCTGCCTGTCTCCCTGCCAACTCCTCTCAGGCCCTCCAACATGGCTCAAGCCCTTTCTTCCCAGCAGTGGACTCTTGCGGCTCCTTCTTCCAACTTGGGACACCTGGGAGAGCTCAGGGTGTTTTCCGATTGCTTGGGTGCCTCAGTCTGGAGTCCCAACTAGATTTGAAACTGCAACCAGAACAACACCATGCTTTTTCCGTGTTTTTCTTTCCCCTTCAGGACTGAGTTGAGAGAAGAAATGCCTGCATGTAGACATGGAATCCAATACCAACTTTGTAGATAGTTCCCCCAAAAAGGGTTTTTGCCCTGGCTGTGTGGCTCAGTTGGTTGGACCATCATCCTGTACACTGAAAGGTTGCAGGTTCGATCCCTGGTCAGTATGCCTATGGGTGGCAACTGATCGATGTTACTCTCTCACATAGATATTTCTCTCTCCTTTCCTCTGTCTCAAAAGTCTATGAAAATAACTCTGGCTGGTGCTGCTTGGCGGTGAGAGCATTGACGCACACACCGCAGGGTTGTGGGTACAATTTCTGGTGAAGGGCATGTAGCTGAGTTTCAGGTTAGATTCTCAGCCCTGGTCAGGGTGTGTGCAGGAGACAACCAACTGATATATGTCTCTCACATCGATGTTTCTCTCTCTCCCTCTCCCTCTCCTTCTCCCTCTCTCTCTCTCTCTCTTTTCTCCCTCCCTCTCCTCCCTTTCTCTCCCCCTTCTCTCCCTCCCTCTCTTCCACTCTCTATGAAAAAAATCAATGGAAAAATGACCTCGGGTGAGGATTAACAAAAAGAAATAATATTTAAACAAAAAAAATGAAAATATATTCTCTGGTGAGGATTAAAAAGAAAGGATTTCTAATACTACAGAAATAGGTTTCTTTCTGCCTTTCCTTATAATACCTCAGTATTAATCCCTTACAACAGATATTAATATTAAGAAAAAGCTCTAAATGTCCATAAAGAATTGTTATACAAAGACATCAGGTGGATTACACACAGATATTCAGTGTAAATGACTCAAGTCCAAAGCAAACTTTAATTTGCTGCTTACCAGTAAAATAAAAATGGCAGAATAACATAGAGTTTAGGTTTTAGATCCATGGTTTTTATATTGCTTTTCTAAGTATGTCTTCCTTCTTTCCATGCTCAAGTACAGTGACTCTCCTGCTGGTTGACGATGTTTTTTGTTGCTATGTATTTCTTTGGCGAGGTGTCCTGGGAGTGTTCCTTGGCCTTCTTGTCCAGTGGAAGCTAGTTCCCAGCTGCAGGAGCAGCCCGGACCCGCTGCATGTTTCTGGGTCACTGCTCCTGTGGTCTGGGTTCCTGAGCCGTGTCCAAGGCTGCTTGGGGAACTTGAGATGAACCGTGCCTTAGTTGTTGGCTTGGAGGGTCAGTGGATTGCACGGATGGCATTCCTGGGTAGGGAGCCCTGGTCTGATGGTCACTTCCGATGAGAGCTGAGTCTGCACAGGTTCCCTCCATTGGTGTTGGCCAGGAGTGTAGGTCCTGTGCAGCTTTAGAGTTCCTGCAGGCTGTTATTTGTGCTGTGTCAGATCAGAGGAGCCACAGTGGTCACCTAGTCCCAGGGAGAATACCAACCTTAGGCCTTCGCAGCTAGGCCCAAGCTGGGGAAAAGGGGCCTGGAGGCCTGACCAGATTCCCACGAGTGCTGTCCTCCATGCTGCCCCGCCTCCCTAGGCAGACCCTTCCCCTCTGTGGAGCAGCCCAAGATCTTCTCCAGTGTCCATCCGTGTACCTGGGCCTCGGATTTCTTTTCTGTAGAATGGGTCCAGCACGGTGAACATCTGAGTGCTGTGAAAGCAAGGGGGTGACTGTTTTAGGAGGTTGGCCCCCTATTCTCTGTTTCCTAGTCTCTATATGAGGGGAGGCGCAGCAGCTTATGGGTTTCCCAGTGCCCACCTTCACAGCCTGGATCCCTGTGTTCTCTCTCAGCCGCATCAACGAGAAGTCCGTCTGGTGCTGTGGCTGGCTTCCCTGCACACCGCTGCGCATCGCGGCCACTGCTGGCCATGGGAACTGTGTGGACTTCCTCATCCGGAAGGGGGCCGAGGTGGACCTCGTGGATGTGAAGGGACAGACGGCCCTATATGTGGCCGTGGTGAATGGACACCTGGAGAGTGCCCAGATCCTGCTTGAAGCCGGGGCTGACCCCAATGGAAGCCGGCACCATCGCAGCACCCCGGTCTACCACGCCTCTCGCGTGGGCAGGGCCGACATACTGCAGGCCCTCATCAGGTCAGTACTGCCAGGCCTGGCCCCCATGGCCTCTGATGGCCATCATGGGGAGCTGCAGCCATGGTCTCCTTGTTTTTCATTTTTGCTCCTCTCTCTCTCTCTCTCTCTCTCTCAAATTAGACTTGTTAGAGGATTTGTCTATTTTGTTAATCTTTTTAAAGAGTTTCTTCTTACCTGTATCAGTTCTCTTATTTTTTTTACTGATTAATTGCCATTTTTAATTTCTGTTTTCTATAACTTTTGAGTTACATGCGTATTCACTTTTTTCTTGATTAATAATGTAAATATTTGCCTATAGCTTTGGCAATTCCACTAGGCTTTTTCCTCATTTTTTAAATGCAGTTGAAGTTGAGGTCTTTAAAAAAAATATATATATATTTTTATTGATTTCAGAGAGGAAGGGAGAAGGAGAGAGAGATAGAAACATCAATGATGAGAGAGAATCATTGATTGTCTACCTCTTGCACGCCCCCTCCTGGGGATCCAGCTCCGCAACCTGGGCATGTGCCCTGACTGGGAATATAACCATGACTTCCTGGTTCAATGCTCAACCACTGAGCCACACTGGCCCGGCAAGTTTAGTTCTTCTTTGTCCTTATATTTATAGAGAAGAAAGTTTTGTGCCTATTGTGCTCAGATAATATGGCCCATCTAATTTCCATTTTGGGGATTCTTTGAATTAAATATCTTTTTTTAAATGTTAGACTACATTGTTGTGGGTGCTTGTACCAAAGTATATGACCATGGGTGTTTTGTTTGCATAGTACAATATAGTTGCCTCAATTATGTGATTCAGAGTTCCTCTCTCTGTTCTTACATTTTTAACCAAATTTAGAGACACTGTTACTGTCTAGTCACTGTTGTGATTTGTTTCCCCTGTATAGATTTGTTTCCCCTAGTAGTTTTTGCTTTCTGTATTTTGATGCTAATTGAGTTCATAAAAGTTCTTATTTATTGGTTATGCCCATTATCAACACAAAAGTTTTTTTAATGAAAAACCTATTAGTTTCATTGAAGGCTCCTTTACTCAGCACTCTGTAACTGTGAGCTTTAATCTTTTCAGGTTAATCTTGGTGTTCACCTTTCTATTTGACTGTCTGGAGTTCTTTGTTTTTAGTACAGTTAACATGATTGCTGGAGCTGCTGTTAGGTCTGTTTCTTAACTGTTCTTCAACTCATGTCTTTGTTCCATGATCTATGCTTTCTTTGCTTTCTCTTTCTAGCATTTAGATGGTTTGTGGTCTTATTTTAATTACACTGGTGGTTACTTTTTTTCCTTACTTGAATCAGGTTGCATTTTCATTTTCCATATCTCTAGTGCCTTACTCAGGAGGCAGCTCCTCTGTGGTTGACTGAGTGCAGTATAGGTAGCCGGTTCTCAGAGTCAAAGGACTAGGTAAGGTTCTGTTGGTACAGGTTGCAGTGGGGTGGCTCGAGGAGAGGGACCTGACACTCCCCTCACCCAGCACAGAACATGGTTTTGAAATCAGGTTTTGAAATATATTTATTCCATTCTGTACTAAATGGCTATGAAATTGACCTTTGGGAAGGAAAATGGGATGCGATGGCTGTGATGTTGAGGGTGATAGAGCAGTGATGCCTTTTCTCCTCCTTTTCCAGGCTTTCTGGCCTGATAAGCTAAGCCCTGTATTTTTGCATCTTGGAGAACATAAGCCATTGATTTGGAAATGTTTTTGAGTAGGATCAATCAGTGAAGTTTCATCTTGGCCCCTGAGATCCCTCTGGGCACTTCCGTCGTCCTGATGCACGGCTGCTTTGAATTAAGTGCAGGCCTGGCTTTGGGAGAGGCGCTTGCAGTGCCCTGTGGAGAAAGGTCATTAAGGCATCTGGTTCTCTCCTGGAGCACGGACGCTGCTTTCACAGCGAGGTCCCCAGAACACGTACTACCCTATTGAAAGTTTGTATGTTCTAAGTGATGAGGTCAGTGACTTGGGAAATGGGGTGATGTGGTTGGTTCCTGATGGACAATCCGACCTGAGCATTCCTGCCTTCCCACCATTTCCCAGGCCGGGCTTTCTTCTGCACTGTTAGTTGTGTCCTCTGGAGGTAAGCCTCCGTTCCATTACTGTGTATGTTGCTGATACATACGTTGTTTTTTAGCAAAGGTAAGGAGTGGTATTTCTCCGTGTGCACGTTATGTTGATTTATTGAGTTGTCCCAGGGGTTCCTTGCCAGTGATATTAAAAGCAGTAGGGAATTTTGGAAAATATTCAGGATTAAAATGAACTGGCTCTCATCCAGTATATTTTTATGAGTGGATGCAGGGCTGTCTTTCCCATAGCTCAGCTAATACCAGATTGTCATATTGCCCAAAATTACAAACATTTTGGAAAACAAATCCCTGAGAATGAGCGGGGGGGAAATCAATGCTTGAAACCTAGTTCTCCTTTTCTTAATTGATTGTGTGAAATGAAATAGAGTTTCTGCATGGTTTGGTGTGTGTTTTAGAATGTATTCCTTCTCCCTTCTAGGATGTCTGGGAGAGTGATGTTTGCACTTGTCGTGTCTGATGATGCCACACGGTGGCGTCAGTGGGAGGCCTATGTGCCGTCTTTACAGGCCAGTGCTGCTGGAGTGGCAGTGCAGGTTCCACAGGACACTGGGACAGAGCACAAGTTTGGGCCAGCCATTTTGGGGAATGCATGGAAACAGTGCTGTTCCCTCTGCCCCCTTGTCATACTGCCTACAAACTCCCATTTCTTAATTCAGATTAAGTGTGTGATGGCAAAGCTTGGGAGGCACAGCAGGACTGGCTCAAGGCCACAGGTGCCGGCTGTCTGGTGCTTACTCAATTAGAGTAGGTACTGCATCTCGGTCAGGACCCCTGGAAGTGAGGCTGCGCTTCCCACTGCATTCTGTGAGGCTGCATGTGATTCCAGTTGTTATTGATACTGCTGACGTCACGGTAACTTTGTGGTTAACGTGGCATTTGCCAGGTTGTTCTTTTTCCCTCTGTAATTAATTAATTTGTGGAGAGGTATACTTTGCAAACATGCATATCTCTATTCCTCATCAGATTTTTAATTCATTTATTTATGTCAGACTCATGGTTTCCTGTATTACCCACTGAGTTATTATTTAATTATGTTGTTAATTATTTTGGTGCTTTAATTGTGTCAGATTTGTCTTCGGGACCCCCAGCCAGCCATCTCTATCTTTGGACACATCCCCATCTTTGGGCAGTTCCCCACTTTCTCACATAACAACTATGCTAGGCTCATCTTGTGCTTTCTGTCTCAGCCCTGGAATTTGAGTCCTGGTTTCTTTGAGTGGAGAATGTGTTTAGGAACCAAGATCAGACACAAGGAGTGCTTATGGCGTGTGGTGTTACTGATTCCAGGCCCTCCTACTGTGCAGTCACTCATACATTCGATCTGTGTTTCTCTGTCTGTGAACATCACCAGGTGGGTGCTCACGTGGGTGCCTCCAGCTTCTCTTTTCCAGTCAGAGAGACCTGGTTTGGGGAATATTGTTTTGGTGATTTCATAGGATAAATTTGGAAGTTTTCCTTTGTTTAATAGTTTAGCTGTGGAATTGTTGGATCTTGGAAGATTTGAGAGAATTTTCTTACGAATTTGTGAGTGGGTTTCAGGTTCCTAACTACTGCTTACTTGCTGGAAGTAATGAGACTGATGTGAACTGTGGCATCTCCAGGGATCCCCACTGCTCATGGGGTTCAGGCCCATCTTCTTAGGGTGCGTGGGAATCTGTTGACACCATTAGTCCCCTGCAGAGTCTGATCATCCTTGTGTCTCCCCTGTAGGTACGGGGCCGACGTCGACATCAATCACCACATTCTTCCTGACATCCGGCCGCCCTTTTCCCGGCGCCTCACCTCCTTGGTTGTCTGCCCTTTGTATATTAGCGCAGCCTACCACAACCTCCAGTGCTTCAAGCTTCTGCTCCAGGCAGGGGCGAACCCCGACTTCAACTGCAACGGGCCTGTCAACACGCAGGGTTTCTGTAGGGGCTCCCCCGGGTGCGTCATGGATGCTGTCCTGCGTCATGGCTGCGAGGCGGCCTTTGTGAGTCTGCTCGTGGAGTTTGGAGCCAACCTGAACCTGGTGAAGTGGGAGTCCCTGGGCCCAGAGTCCAGGGGCAGAAGGAAGGTGGACCCCGAGGCCCTGCAGGTCTTTAAAGAGGCAAGAAGTAAGCGGCCCAAATTCAGCTCTGACTTGCTGTCTGTTTGAATGAACCAAGTTGTAGCCATTTAAAAATACCTCCAACTAAGCGCATGGTTAGAATCTTTGGTTAGGGCTAGGACTTTTCCAGAATGGTCTTCCAGATTGGTCTTCTCTTTAGAATTTGTAGATACCAAGAGCTGATACCAGGGAATCTATAAAAGTACATATTCTCAAAGCTCCTAAAATTATACATTTTTCCCTTTTTGCTCTGTTTTGTGACACCAAATTCTTTCACTTCTATTTAATTTTTATAAGACATCTTTTTTAAATCCTCACCCGAGGATATATATTCTATTGATTTTTTTGAGAGTGGAAAGGAGGGGGAGAGATACAGAGAGAGAAACATCAGTGTGAGAGAGACACATCAATTGTTGCTTCCTGCACACGCCCTGCCTGGGGCTGGGGATTGAGCCTGTAACCCAGGTATGTGCTCTTGACCAGAATCAAACTTGAGACACTTCAGTCCCCGGGTTGACGCTCTAAACACTGAGCAAACCAGCTAGGGATCTAATTTGATTTTTAATTGCTTGCCTTGAACAAATTATAAGCCCATCTATTAGTGTTTCCCATTTCTCTTTCTTTGGTTTGGGATTGTGTGATAAGTCTAACTTCTGTTAGAATAAGTCCATCATTTGCTTATTTGTGCACAAAGATTTTGCCAATGCATTAACATGTTGACAGCCAGAGTCTGCAGTTGATGGGGCTGGGTCTTGTCAGAGGCTCTCTGGGGCTTGGAATTTATTTTAAGTGTCCTGTGCAGGCCACTGTGCCCTCTGACCTGCCCAGGCCCAGCCTCATTGCTGCCCGAGTCCTGGGCATCTGGCTCTCACCTCGTACAAACTTGAGTTTGTTGTATTTGGTTGTTGGGTTCCCTGCAGCTGTCACTGATACGTGCTCCTATGGGCCTTCGGGAGACCTGGTGGTTAGAGCTGTTCTGATAGAATTAAGCTGCCTATCTATGTTCATGCCTGTTGCCCAGGTCAGAGACACCGCTAGGCTTTTTTTCACCCGGAGCAAAATTGTCAGCCTGTCCTAGCCCGCTCTCCCAGACTCCTGGGAGGCTTCTGGATTGACCCAGAGCAAACCCTGACAGAGGGTGGGGCAGTGTCTACACCTGCAGGGCTTTCAGTGGTCAGCTCTGACTTCTCTGTGGAGGGAATTGAACACAGTTGAGGAGATGCTGTCAGCCAGCAGGTGCCCCAGGTAATGAGGATTTCCCTGCTTTTGCAGACAGAAGGAGCAGGTAGCAAGGCCTTTTTCACCATGGCTCATGCTCCTAGCTCTAACATTGGGAAGTTGGCAGTGACGATCTGTGCCTGTCCGTCATAACCAGCCTTGGCTCCTCAGAGTTAGGAGAGGAATTAATTTCTCCTTTTTCTCTCCATTCCTTCCCGTGGCCTCCCAGGTGTCCCCAGGGCTTTGCTGAATCTGTGCCGTGTGGCCGTGAGAAGAGCTCTTGGCAAGTACCGACTCCATCTGATTCCCTCGCTGCCGCTGCCAGACCCCATAAAAAGGTTCCTGCTGTACGAGTAAAGGCAGTGCAGCGGCGGTTTGCAGCGCGGAAGGCGGTGATCTGCGGGGAAGCTGGACCTGCTTCTTGCTCCTGTGAGCCCATCCTGTGCCGACAGATCACATTTGGCTGTTGCTAGGCAGACGGCCTTTTTCTTCTGGGTTGTAATTCCATCTCAGGTCTTGGACATCGGACAGTCTCTGGGTCATTATCAGCTGAGAGGCTCATACAGAACTTGATGTTATTCTTCCTCAGTGTCTGTTTTGGATTTTCCCAGCTGCAGATGGATGAGTGGGCCTGGAAGTGTGTGCAGGTGCAGGCTGTGGTTGGAGAACTCGGCACTTTCCAGAGCTGTGCTTCTGTCTGTGGTTTTACTTCTCAATTTGTTTGATTCATCCTTCTGATACCAAATGGAAAGGGAGTTTTTGGTAAAAAAGTAGAGTGCAGAAACACAGTTCATGAACTTGCTGGTTGTCCCTTGCTTCTGGGGTTGACATGTGACACATGTCGTACATACATCCCTTCCTTGCCAGTTCAGTGTTCTCTCCTTGGGGTGGGGAGTCCTACTGTCTTCAGTCAAGGCTGGTTTCCTGGCTGCAAGGATTGGCGGTGTTATCTCAAAGTCAGTGCCTGCGTTTGCTTGCAATCATAAGAGAGAGCATCTGCATTCCCCAGCGCTATACCTGTTCTGGTACTCGACTGCTTGGCATCATGCCACAGGTCCCGAGTTTTCTGCCATTTCATTCTGGGGAACTTGCAGACATCATTTGGACCAAGGCCTGCCCAGCAGCATCCACTGCCAGGTGCGGTGGGAAAAGAGACCTGCAGCGCTGCCTCTCTCCTAGTCCCTGCACACACCAGCGTGGCACCCACCTGTCCTTGGTGCGGCCAGGCTGTCAGCTGTGGTGTCCTGTGGACAAACACCTGTGGTTGGTAATTGCTCCTCTCTGTTTGGGACCTGATGTCTTGGTGGTATTCCTAGAACCTAAGCGGATAGTGGTGAGGTCAGGTCTCCCCCTGGCCTGCTGAGGGCGTGGTAGGTGGGAGAGATGAGTGGGTTGGCACACCTGGGCTCTAAAGGAGGAGTTTCAGGAGTGGTGCTCAGCTCACCTTGGAGTTTTCCAATCCTGGGTCCCCTTCTGCTGCTCGCTTGGCTCAGGCGTTCTCCTGTGAGCCATGTTGCAGAGTTACGTGCTCTGTGCTGCCCTGCTGAGTGCTGTCTGCAGGGCCTGTTGAGGACACAGCGCCTAGCGCTGTCCTGGAGAGGGTCGTGGTGTTCGGGGCTTTCTGGACAGCAGCCCCTGGGATTGCTGCCAGCCCACGAGCCCCCCATGTGTAGGCGCGACCTTCTGGCTGCACAGGGCCAGGCCTCACCTCTTCCTTTCCAGAGGACAGGATGCTCCCTGGGTTCAGCCGTTGTCTAGTGAGTTTTTTCAGAATCCCTACAATTTGGAGGTCAGCCTGCCTGAAACTTTATAGCTGCCAAACGTGTGAACAGTCAGCTGCTTAAGGCCCCTTTGTTGTTCAAAGTGACACTTTATAAAGCTCCTGGTCTTTTGTTGGCAATGGTGGGCCAAAGCATAGGAACAGAGCACTTTATACAACCATGTTTCTAAGCCCTGGGCTCGAAGAGCTGAGGCTGCTGCCTGGCTGGCCCGAGCCTTCCCCAGGAAAGGGCACCGGCAGCCGATGGAAGGAGCCGAGCACCCCCAGCCTAGTCCGCGGCGCCTCTGACTGTCTCCATAGTCCTGAGCTCTGGGCCTTGGCTGCTGGGGACAGATGGGCTGGGGTGGGCATGGGTGGGGGCAGTGTTGATAACTCTGAGAATTCAGCTTTGGCACCCTGGGTGGGGTGTGGAATGTATCTCCCAAACCCACCTGTGTCACGTTTGTGCCTTTTCATGTTGTTTATTTATTTATATATTTATTTATTTATACCTGGCTTTATTCCGGAAAAGCGTTTAAGGCAGAGATACTTTAGTTTTGATGTTTGGTTCTGAAATTGGATAAGTTTTAGTTAGTGTGTACTTGTTAAACAGATACTTTTTTGAAGAAAGGACAATTGACAGTTTCCTAATGTAGAATATGTCTGTTATCAGGCCTAAGTGCCATCACTTTAAGTTTTTTGCATCTTCCACGACTTGATTCTTCAAATGAATGTTTCATGCAGAAGTAGGAAGAGGAACAGCAAGCACAGGACTGAGCAGGGGAGGCCCTGTCCCAGAGAAGCAACTGTGCCTGGGCAGGCCCGTGGGCAGGGCGGCTGCGCTTAGCGAGGCTGTGCCTTCCCGCAGGGCTCACAGGAGAATGTACAGGAGGCACATTGTGCAGCAGTCCCTGTCAGCTGCTGTCCTGGTGACTGTCCCTCCCTCGTGAGTGATGGTGCAGATGCCGTAAGGGTCTGGGACCTTGGGATCGGGCTTGACGGTGTGTCCCCTGGGGCAGTGAGAGTCCTGGGGTCCACAGCTAGGTCTTGGGCACAGCAGGCTCTGTGCAGGTCGGAAGTATAACTTAGAAAGTCCAGTTTAGTAAACCCAGAGGGTTGTCTTTTATTTTGAGATTATGTTCTTAATTTGGGTGATAAAATGTCCTTTATTGAAGGTGGTAAGAGAGGGCAATTTTTAAAAAAATCTTGGTTGCAAAACAAATTGTTTGCTGCCTTTTGTCAAGCTACAGAATTTCTCGTTTGTCCATCTCTGAAGTCCCAAAGTTGGGGACCCACAGTTCAGCTGTAGTGTGTTTACACAGCGGTGACAAAGTCCTCTTGGATCCTGGAAGTGGTCTGTGCGCTGTTGAAGGACAGTGTCATGTGGCTGTTGCCTCATCCAGGAACGAGCTCTGAGGTCCTGTATGGCATAGTTGGAAGTGCATGCTACATCCTGGTGATGACAGGGCCAGTGTCCCTGCAGTGGTGGCCCTCTGGCCACTCCCGAGTCCACAGAGACTCTCCTCTGTATCTTGTGCAGACTCGATTCTATCTGCTCTAGGCGATAATAGGATGGAGAAGTGAGGTGGGGAGGAGTGACTTCCGTTGCTTTAGAATATAATTGCTCAGTTTCTGGAATGCGTAGGTATCCTTTCTTTTTAAGTTGCTTTGTTTTCGGATTCCTACCAAGTAATGTACGAATGTGCATAAGTCCGGTCTAAGTGTGGTGTTTATGGACAC
This sequence comes from Pipistrellus kuhlii, assembly GCF_014108245.1. Taxonomy (NCBI): domain Eukaryota; kingdom Metazoa; phylum Chordata; class Mammalia; order Chiroptera; family Vespertilionidae; genus Pipistrellus; species Pipistrellus kuhlii. The sequence continues at coordinate 29,384,366 of NW_023425573.1, forward strand.
CACTCTCTGGTGTATAAAACCACAGTGTGCTGCTGCAGTTCAGCCAGCAGAGTCCTCTGTCTGGTGTGTGCACAGCTCCTGTGTGCCGGGACATGCACAGATAAGGACCGTCCTGAGCACAGCGTCCCCTCAGCTTTGTGATGAGTGTGTTTGACCACAGTGGCTGGGACCCACTGCTCTTGCACTTGTACCTGGTTAAGAGCTTTCAAAACTACAATGGACATCTTTCTATGTTACTGTAAATTAATAAATGCTTTATTCCCCTATAATTCCTCCAAGTGTCTTAATTTTTTGGACCATTTGTCTCATGAGATTGGTCGTGTGAAATCTTTGTGTCCGAAGTTCAGGGGGGAAGTAGTTGTCTCTCTGGAAAGTTTCTGACGATTGCAGAGAAGGACTTGTCTAAGCAGGGGTTGCAAATGGCCCTCAGGGTTGATGCACAGCTTTCCACTGCTGGACGGGCCTATTTTACTTAGTGGGTTTCTGGTTGGAAGAATGTTTGAAACGTTTTCAAGTGAGGCTTCTGCCCCTGCAGTGTTTGATGGGGGAGGGGGAGGTGGAGACCACGGGCGAGAGCCTTGTTTCTGGGTCCTGTTACATGTGATTTTTAAAAAATTTTAATTCTTACCAGAGGATACTTTTTCCATTGATTTTCAGAGAGAGGGGAGAGGCGAGAGAGAGATACATCTATTGGTTGCCTCCCCGATGGGCTGAGGATCAAACCTACAATCGAGGTACATGCCCTTGACTGGGAATTGAAGGAACTGAACCCGTGATCCTGCTGGCCTACATTCTAACCAATGAGAAAAACTGACCTGGGCCATGTGGCTCATTTAAAAAAAAATTATTTTTTAGATTGATTTCAGTGAGAAAGGGAGAGGGATGAAGAGATAGAGACATCAATGATGAGAGAGAATCATTAATCGGCTGTCTCCTGCATGCTACCTCCTGGGGACTGAGCCACAACTCAGGCATGTGCCCTGACCTCCTGGTTCATAGGTCAACAACCACTGAGCATACCAGCTGGGCCCATGTGGTCATTTTGACAGGAGAGTGATGGTGGGAGGTGAGGTGTAAAGCTTTGGGAGGAACCCAGGAACGAATGAGTTAAAGACAGATGTATGTCCCCTGAAGTCCTGAATCCAGTAAGCAAGTGTCATTGACTAGAAGCCCTACAGGGGCCATGTGGGAGCCATAATTGGTGCAGAAACACCAGGGAATAGGGGAGACTGCCACTAAGTTAGGGGGATGTGCCTCCTCGGGATGGGCATTCACAGGTGTCCCAGTAACTGGCTCTGCAAGATGCAACTGCTCTGAAATTCCCTGGCTCTGCAGCCCTGTGTTTCCTGTGGCCATCTCCCTGCCAGCAAACCAAATCCTGTGGTGGCTGCAGCCACTCTGGCAGGGAAGCTCATTGGGCTGCCTGGGCTGCTGGGCCAAGGCTGGCGGGCTGGGAGCCCCCTGGTGCACTGAGGCAGGGCCACCGGGTTCCTCTTCCAGGGAAACCAGCCTCCCCTTTCATAGCCTCTGGGCCTATGAATTACAGTGGGTCTCTGAACGGGCTGAAGAGCAGTCACTAGCTACAGTTTTAACTCAGGTTTTTCTCCTGTACCTGAAGTTTTCTTCCTGCTTGATTTTGATGACCGGTCCACATCTGCTGTCTTTCACAGCAGATGTACACCCTCCCACTCCCCATCCCCTGCCTGTGGAGGTCAAGTCCTGCCATTTGGCCTCAGCTTCTCTGAATCCCATCTTCTTCCCTGGAACCAACCAGCCCGTCTCCATAGCAGCATCCCCACCATCACATCTGCCCGACGAGGGAGCAGTCCCAGAGCTTCTCAAGGATGCGAGCGCACATCTTGCCATGTTTCTCATGCCTTAGTGACGGGAGTGCTTCTGGGGAAGTGGGCGGTGGTCACCTTGATGAACCCAGCCCCACATTCCTGTCTCCTACGCCTTGGCTCCCCTCCTCCAGTCCAGGAAGCTCTGCACCTCAGCCTCATTAAACATAGGTTTCTCTTTAGTTTAAGTTTCAGTTAAGTAAACTTGCTGTTTACCGCTGAATGTAACCTCCAGCTCCTGTTACATTCCTCACTCCTCACTCTGACCCCTCAGAACTCACCTCCATCTGCTTCCATGTTCCTGCTGATACGTGTGAGGGAAGGCTGGCTCAGATGAGCTGTTTCTTAGGGGCACAGGCACCCTATGCCCTGGGGCACTCTGGGATTTGCCCTGGTTTTGTGTCTGGCGGCAGAGTGGTAGTGTTGACAGTCCCTGGTGAGTGACAGCATCTTCAACATCCCCACTCTTGTCTGTGATGCCAAAACCAAACTTAGGGAAGACTCACAGGAGTGGGGCAGTTGCATTTACTCTCGTGTCAGAGCGTGGGTGGGAGCGAAATCCCTTTGTCATGAGTTCGGGAACAACGAAAGTGTGGGGATCAGCACGCCACAGTGTCATTGCCCATGTGTCTGGTTTGACTAGAAACAATGAACGCTTTTTTCCAAAGGCCCTTAAAGTCAACTTTACAGGCCATCAGCTCTGACACTGACCCACCATTGGGCATCTTGGGGATGGGCTCTGGGGAGGACTGCCATCCCGTCCTGGGCTGGGCCCTGACTTGTCACGTGCTGGCCCAAAAAGGTGAATGGAGGACTGTGGATGGAGGCTGAGCCTCCCGGGAGCTCTGTGCTGTCTTCTGACATCACAGGAGTCCAGTAGAGAAGGCGCTGGCCACTGGTGCAACAACAAAGCGCAAATTGGCATTTGAACACAAGTACTTCCGGTACTTTGCTAAGAAGAATCTTTTCTCTTCAAATCCTCACCTGAGGATATTTTTCTATTGATTTTTAGAGAGTAGAGGGAGTCAGAGAGAAACATTGGTGTGAGAGAGAGACACCAATTGATTGCTTTCCCACACGTCCTGACCAGGACTAGGGATTGAGCCTGCAACCAAGATACATGTCCTTCACCAAAATGAACCTGGGGTTCTTCGGTCCAGAGGCCAATACTCTTTCCATTGAGCCAAACTGGCTTTGCCTGGGGAGAGGGATCTTTGAGACCCTCTGCTTAAGAAAGTTAAAGGACCAAGAACCACCACAGGACGAGGAGTGGAGCTGCCCAGATGAAAGAGATTCTGACGAGGAGGTCTTGTCCCCTAACCCACCCCCGGAAGTGGGTGTCTGTTGGCCTGGCAGAGCTGGGTGTGTGGCCACGTCCTCCATTCACCTCAGCAGTGTGCTGTACCCTGTGCAGCTCCAGGAAAAGGACAGTCTTCCAGAGCCACAGGGACATTGGCCCCGGGCACCTGTCCTCTGGTGGAGGAACGCCCAGCAAGTACTATGCAGGTGCTTTTACTTGGGGCAAGAAAGGGCGTTTCTGAGCCATCAGCCTCAGACTTGCTCACAGCTCTGCAGGAGGCACTGGCCCAGCTCCAGCAGGGGAGGAGGCTGGAAGGAGCCAAGCAGTGTGTGGCCCTGGGGGAACGACACCTTTAGCTCCACCAGCCACTCTGTTCAATCTAAGGAACTGGGAAATCTCAACAGCAAATAAACCTGCTCCACCTGCAGCGAGCCATCCCTTAGCACACAGAAGCAGACCTGCAGACAGACTCCAGCCCATGTGGGACAGAAGTCCCCGGACTGTGGGCGCCCTCTGGTGGTTGGCTGATTTGGGGGACCCACTGTTCAAATGCAAAAGGTGGCATTTCAGGGTGAATCCTGCCTGTACTTTTTTTTTTTTTTTTTTTTTTTTTTTTTCCATTTTCCATTTTCTAATTTTTATTTTTTCAGTTACAGTTTACTCTCTGTTATTTGTATTGGTTTCAGGTGTACAGCATAGTGGTTAACAATCATATACTTCCTCCTGATATTTCCAGTACTCACCTGGCACCATACATAATTATTACATACTAGAAGCCTGGTGCACAAAATGTGTGCATGGGTAGGATCCCTCAGTCTGGCCAGTGATCAAGGGCCTTCCAGTTGCTGGCTGGGGCCTTCCTTCCCTTCATTCCACACTGCCTTCATTCCACACTGCCTTCATTCCACACTGCCCCTTGGTGATCAGCGCATGTCATAGCGAACAAACTCCGGAGGATACAATTTGCATATTAGCCTTTTATTATATAAGATCATATAGGATTATTGACTGTATTATTTATATCCCCATAACTGTTTTATAACTATCAATCTGTACTTCTTAACCTGTTAACCGGGAAGTTCCCTTTTTAATTACCGTATTTTCCGGCGTATAAGACGACCCCCCACTTCCGAGGCAACACCAGTTCTTTTTTTAATAGACTGCCTCTCTGACTCTGGCCAATCTGAGCAGGCTTTTTACTAGAACACAGTGTCGTCTTATACGCCGGAAAATATGGTACACAACGTATAACGGGTGCATACTCTTTCACTAGGACGTGTCAGTACGTCACGCCCAGTGGACGTAATTTTATATTATTATTTTTTTATTTATACTTAATTAAAATAAATGAAATATATATTTTTCATTTATATATATTTTTTCATTTATTTATATATAAAGCACAACGGAAAACAAAATTACAAACAAATAGAAAAGAATACCTACAAAAAAATGGAAACATCGAATTAAAAATTATAAATTTTATAAACAATTATAAAGATTACAAAAAATATGTATTTTTTATTTCTATACACAATAAAAATATAAAAAAGTTAATTACAGAACAATAAACAAAAGCACACAAATAAAATAGAAATATTGAGTTTAAAAAATTGAAATATAGAAGTAAAAATTCAAAACTCAACTTCCGTGTGATATATTTTAAAACAATTGTTGATACATAGTGCTACCTTACAATCCGGACACCAGTATGTAGATTCTTTCCTAACACCTTTTTTGTAGCAAACTCTGCATTTCCTGGATTTAGTTTTTCCTATATCGCTTTTCATTTGTTCTGGAAAATGCCTTTCAACTAAGCGTGATGGTTTAGATGTAGAGCAGCTTGTTGATGTCTTTGGGTGGGTTTTCACTATGTTGTTATCTACCAATTTCTCTACACACTCTATCAAAAAGTGTCATCAATCCAAATGACCTTTATCTTTTTTGTATATAATATATGCATTGAAGCAGCACATATCAATTAATCGTAGAAAAAATTTTTAATAATTTTTTTTTACCCTATTACAGGCAGTTAACAGGTAGCCGTGTTAACCTGCTCGGTTAACAAGCAGCCGTGTAGGCCACCATAACTCCATCTCCCAAATCTATGCCGCCCATATTCTTGTTATAATCCAGGACAACATTAGGTTTTTCTTGCCTTCTTCCTCTCTTTTCAATCATTGTCTTTTCGTCATTATGAATAGAACTGAGCATCAATACATCTTTTTTATCCTTCCATTTTAAAACCATAAGTTTGTCTTTGATTCTTACATATATTCATTTTTCTGTAATTTTTTTGTTTTTATTGCACTAGGGATTCCGACTCTGTTTATCCTCATTGTTCCAACAATGTCTGTATTGTTTTGACACAAGAGTTCAGCCAAATGAATTGACCTATAGAAATTATCTAAGTACATCCTATACCCTTTATTCAGTAAGTCATGTGTTAACTCCAAAACAATTCTTGTTGATTGTTTTTCTTGTTTTCGAACCATAATTTGTGTCCTTGCCTGTGTATAAAATTATATTTTGTACGTATCCAGATTGGCTTTCACTCAAAATAAACAACTTCATTCCAAATCTAGCTCTTTTTGTAGATATATATTATTTCCAAGATAAATTCCCTTTCCATAATAAAAGAGATTCATCTACACATATTTCTCGTTCACATATATACAAACTTTTAAACTTTTCTGACAAATTAATTGATGATTGGATCAATTTTATATGTTTTTTTTTATTATATAAAGGTTAGAGATATAAAAATATAAGTAAATAATATATAATATGAAAATAGGTAGGTAAGTGTAAGTACGTACCCGTCACTGCTCACCCAGAACACGTCCACCACTCTCAATAGAGAAATTATACTGATTCCCTCCGTGTCTTAAATTCATGTCGAGACATGTATGGATGACTAATACCTTTGTTGTTCGGAAATAAACGTCCTGCCCGTTTCAGGGCGCAACATATATTTCAAGGACGTATTCATACGTCCTACCCGTACCTGATATTGTTTACGTTTGACGTATTTATACGTCCCCTTCGGTTAACAGGTTAATCCCTCACCTTTTTCACCCAACCCCCTAACCCCCTCTTCTCTGGTAACAACTGGTAACAGAGTCTTTCCAAAAGCTGCTCTAATCAGCCTCACCTTTGGCCCACATGGCCTGAGGTGCAGTCTGCATTCTTATAAAGTGTTTAGAGTTATTCATAAGTGGGAGAGGCACCCTTGATCATAGTTGAGTGAGTGAAGTTTGTCACGGTCAGCCTTGACAAACTTCCTGTCTGTATCCAATGCCCCCCCCCCCCCCCCCCTTGGTCCTGCCCTCAGAACATCCTGGAGGGAGGGCCGGGGACCTGGCCCACGTGCGCCTGTCATAGCCTCACTCCAGTCCGGCCTCATCCGGCCCTGGTGGTCATGTCGTTAATGAGCCTTTTCAGAGAATATTACTTCCCACTCACTGACCCTGGCAGGGCCCGTCCCGGGGGACTTTTACAGTGGTCTGGTTCCTCTCCGAGGAACAACGCACAGATTAGCACTGCATTTTGTAGGAGCACTTTGAAGTGACGCCCATCTGAGTGGTGTGACCCCTTCTGATGGCTGGCCCAGTGTTGGGAGTGGGAAGGTGCTGGAGCCCTGAAACGCTCCTGGTTCTGACTTGCTCCTCTCTCCTCTCCTCTGTGGGCTCAGGAGGCTGCGGATGTGAAGGAAGAAAGGAGGAAAGGAATCATGGGAGATGGAGGAATAAAAGTTTCCTTTGAAGGCTGACTCTTTGATACTCCTTATTTTTCAAAATATTTTTTCTCCATGTTCAATTTGGATGGTCTGTTCTGTCTCCCGAGTCTTTAAAAAATTTATTTTTGTTTTTGTTTTATTGATTTCAGATCAGAAAGGAAGAGAGAGAGAGAGAGAGAGAGAGAGAGAGAGAGAGAGATGCATCAAGGATGAGAGAGAATCATTGATCAGCTGCTCCCACATGCCCCACATTGGGAATTGAGCCCACAACCCAGACATGTGCTCCTGACTGGCAATTGAATGGTGACCTCCATGTTCATAGGTGGACACTCAACCATGGAGCCACACTGGCCGGACTAAAATTTATTTTAATTATAGTTAACACCTGGTTCACTGAGTCTTTCCCCTATTCTCTCCATTCTGCTGTTGAACTTATCCACTGAGTTTTACATTTCAGTTATTAAACTTTTTAGTTCTTAAATGTCCATGTAAAAATATATTTTTTCTTAGTTGAGACTTTCTATTTCTTGCTGAGGTTTTTGAATTTTTATTTTTTTATTATTTTACTTTGTGTTTTAAATATATATTTTTTTGATTTCAGAGAGGAAGGGAGAGAAGGAGAGAGATAAGAAACATCAATGAGAGAGAGAATCATTGATCCACTGCCTCCCGAACATCCCACACTGGGATTGAGCCTGCAACTTGGACATGTGCCCTGACCAGGAATAAAACTGTGACCTCCTGGTTCCTAGGTCGACGCTCAATGACTGAGCTACGCTGGTCGGTGGGGGCTTTGCATTTTTAAAATTTGTTTAGTCATATTTACAATTGCTTGTTGAAGGATTCTTATCCTGGAAGCTTTAAAATCTTGGCTGGATAACTTCAATGTCTCTGCCATGTCGTAGTTGGCATCTATTGGTATCTTTAAAAAAAAATATTTTATTGATTTTTTTTTATAGAGAGGAAGGGAGAGAGATAGAGAGTTAGGAACATTGATGAGAGAGAAACATGGATCAGCTGCCTCCTGCACACCTCCTACTGGGGGTGTGCCCGCAACCAAGGTACATGCCCTTGCCTGGAATTGAACCTGGGATCCTTCAGTCCACAGGCCGATGCTCTATCCACTGAGCAAAACCAGTTAGGGCTATTGGTGTCTTTTTTTCACTCAGTTTGAAGTCCATCTGGTTCTCACTATGATACGTGGTTTTCAGTTGAGGCCTGTGACAGGAGACAGGTGCTGTCCTGTAACTGCCAGGGTTACGATGGCCTTTGCTGTCCTAGGCAAAGGTGGGGCAGTTTTCTCTGTGATGTTTGGCTGGAGCAGAGCAGTTATTGTCTAAGTTTTCTGACCTGCTAGGCTGCTCCTTTAAAAACCTGCTGTATTTTTATTGGCGAGCCTGGTCCCCTTACAAACCTTATTTACAAGTGAAGTTCCTTTTCTCAATCTCTGTGTCCTCCTAGGTTAGAGCCTGAGGGGGTGGCCAGCACAGTGGGGACCCGTGGGAGAGGGCCTGACCCTGTGAGTGTGCCGTGGGCCCTGTGGGCCTCCGTGAATCCTGGGAACTAGGGCCGGAGTGGCCTGGCTTTCCTTCCCTGGATGGGGATTGTTCCCAAGTCGGCCACCTCCGGGACATGAGGGTCAACTCACCTGGGGAAGGTGAAGGGGGTGGGGGGGATGGGACAGGGCATGGTGAATGGATCGTTTGTGTGTTATGAGAGGCCCAGACCCACTGCAAGGGAGGGCCCGAGCAGAGAGCTGAGAAATCATAATAAAACACCTCTCCCGGGAAACCACTTAAATGAATCACTGCGAAGGTAAGAATAACCCTTTGGCAAATGCATTTTCTTTGCCCAAGCCAAAATACGTTCAGTCCGACAAAGGGCCCTGTGACAAGCCGAGGGGCCGGCCCCGCTAAGTGGTCGTTCTTGAGGCTCTTAAATTCTGTTCTTCGCATGGGGCTGGGCCTGGCCAGGAATTTAGAGGGCCCTGATGCTTAGTGAAACATCCTAGGGCTGTATTTGCTTAACAGATACATGCATTTATGGGGTCCTAGCCAGAGCAAAACAAGCTTTGAAAGATACCTTTCTATTGATCTCACTTAGTTTCCTATTAAGAGGTTTGCTTTGGGGACGTGGGCAAGAGAATTGAAAATCCTCCGAAGAACTCGATGTTGGTGGCCCAGGTTGGCTGGGGGTATTGGGAGGTGTGGATCATTTTCTCAGTGTTAAAGCATACGCCATGCACGTGGTCACTACTGCCTGGAGCAAAGACCTGGACCTGACAAATGAGCTCACCTCTTTCCACATGCCGAACTCAGACTCCACGTGCACATAGTAGCCCCGGGCCCCTCTGGCCAGGTGAGGCCTGACCTCGCTCCTCTGCTGCAGGGAAGCCTGCCTGGAGGCGGTTTTGATGACCAAGGTCAGGCCACACACACACACACACACACACACACACACACACATTATCTCATTGAAAGCTGGGAGTATCTCACTCCCTTTTTCTAGATGAGGAAACTGAGACACAGAGAGGCTAAGAAATTCCCCTGGGGTCACACAGCAACTGACTGGTAGAGCCCAGGTAAAAGCCACTTTGCTTTGATTCCAAAGCTGGGACTTCTGAATAACCTCGGTGCGGGCCATTTCATCACAATGAATGTGGGTGCAGGCCTTGGGCCTCGGGCCTCGGACTGAGGCCCTCCACGGCAGGCGCCCACCACTTGCCTGAGCGGGGCGGGTATGTGGGGACACCCCTCTGCAATGGTGCCTGAGAAGAAGCAACTTCTGAAAAACATGCAGCATTTTATGCTGCTACTCTGCCTTTTTATTGACTAAAAGTGACTTTTGTAAAGCAGTTCTAGAAGGAGGTGGGTGAAGTGTCTATAGACCTCCCACTTTGTCCATAGATGGCCACGTGACTCTTGCCCCCCTGCAGGGGAAGGTGGACAGACTTGATGGCTGCAGATAGTTAACCCGGCTTCAGCCTGCTGTATCTCTCTCTCTCTCTTTCTCTCTCTCTCTCTCTCTCTCTCTCTCTTTCTCTCTCTCTCTTTGTTTATTTATAAAATTTATTTTTATTGATTTCAGAGAAGAAGGGAGATGGAGAGATAGAAACATCAATGATGAGATTCATCTATGGGCTGTCTCCTGCACACCCCCTACTGGGGATGGAGCCTGAAACCTGGCGTGAGCCCTGACTGGGAATTGAACCATGACCTCCTGGTTCATAGGTCGATGCCCATAGGTGAGACACACCGGCCTGGCAAGGGGAGCTGTGACATTTAAAGGTCATTTCAGTTAAGTCAATTCACCTGCCACACACCCAGCTTCCCTCCCACCTCTCCGGGGACTCCATCTGCCAATCTGCAGGCTCCTCTAAACACTGGCGACCCCGAGGGCGGTCCTGGTCCCTTCTCTTCTCCCATGGGTGTAAACCCGGGCCCCCAGCTCCAGTGTCCTGCTGCATTTAATGGACAGGGGAGGCAGCTGCCCCTGGGGGCGACCAGCTGGGCTGGGCCCTGCCCCTTATCGCAAAGCTGTTTTAAAGACATGCCTTGGGGCCCAGGTCCCGGGAGGAAAGTGGCGAGGTGTGTAGATGGGAAACACCTGTTGCTGAGCATTGAGCTTGGTCAGGTATTGTTTTATATTTGTGTTTTTTTTTCCTTTCGGTTCATTCAAACACAATATGGTGGTGAAATTAAGTACATCATCAGCCTAAAGCTACCAAACCAAATACATAAATGGTGGGATTTGAAAAATATGCACTAGCGTGGGGAGTCTGGCCTGGGGCCAGCCCAGCTCATGCACAATGGGTCAGTGTGTGCTTGGGCGCTGAGCTGAGACCACAGGCAGGGGGTCACGTCCGGGGAAGGCTCCACAGGCCCAAGGCAACGCTGCAGGGCTCTAAGCTGCAGACTGAGCCCCTGAGGCCTGCTGTCGTCAGGGGCGAGGTGAGCAATGCGGTGTGGCTGGGCGTGGGGAGCTGCAGGGGAAGGTGTGGAAATCTGACACAAATGCAAATGTTTTACCTCCTAAATCACCTTGGTCTTTGCAGTTGAAATTGATCCTGAACTTCCCACCCCAGTATCTCCCAGGGGTGGGGGAGCCCGGCTGCTTCTCGCTTTCCAAACTCACAAGTCGTAACTCTTCCTCCCGCTGCAGCCGGTCACAGGCTGGGTTCTGAACGCTCGGAGTCGCGTGAAAATGCCGAGACTGTCCTGGGACCGGCCACCTCCACGCTCCCTGCAGACGGGGAGTGGCCTCAGGCACTTTTGTCTGGGGCTTTGCCTTCCTCTGGTTCTCTCTGGCCCTCGGGTCCCCTCAGGTGTGATGCACTGACCACCATCAACCCAACAAGCCAAGGCCAATGCCAAAGGGGCCCTGCTCACAGCTGCCCTCTCGGGCATGTCCTGTCCATGCAGAGGGAGGGTGGCTCCCGAGAAGCCAGTCTTAAACGTGTTGTCCGATGGCCAGGATGCTGGGACACCCCTGGTGGACCCAGGGCCTGGGACACGTGGTCTGCAGCGCCCGTGGGGGTGAGTCTGGGGAACGTGTCCAGCTGTCTCTGTCCTAGTTTCTTCGTTGTTATCAGGCCTCTGCTGATTGCCCGTGTCAGTTTCAGGCAGGCTGCTTCCCAGGGGTTCGCGTGGGTGAATGGGGGCTGCTGTGACACGCTGTGCTGCTCATGCATCAATCACACCAGTGCTATGTCGGCTCTCGGACCCCTGTCATTCCCAGCCTCTGTGCGTTTGCTGAATCACAGGGCCAGGCTGAATCCCCGCTGGGTTCCGTCTCCACTGCTGATGAGCTCTCCTGTCCACAGTGGTTCTGTTAGAATCACCCAGCACTGACCCTATAGCGCAGGGGTGGGGAACCTTCTGCCAAGGGCCTTTGGATACTTACAGCATCATCTGTGGGCTGGCCATACAAAATGACCAGCTTAAACATTAGCTTGCTGTCTATGGCCAAATATTATTAACGCTCCCCTAATGCCTGGGCAGGGCCAGACCAAATGATCCTGCAGGCCTCATACGGCCCACAGCGACATCTCCACTTGGGGACTCTCGGTTCTCCCGCCATCATCGTCCACAGGCCTGCCCACAGCACTGTGTGTCCGCTCCGGTGTGACAGGCTTCGGGTGGCCTGCGTGGCCTGCAGCCTCCGTCCTCGAGGGAACTGGGAACAGTGGCTTTAGCCTTCCTGGGTCTCTGTTAGCAATTAAGCACCAGGCACAGAACACGAATTGCCACAAGCAATTGCGGGAAGGTCCCGCAATTCCAAAAGTGTGTTTTACCCCGTTCGGTGGAGGCGGGCCGAGTGCTTCTGTTCCTTACGTCCCCTCTGCCAGGAGCCTGCCCTTTCGCTCCCCAGTGACCTGCCCCTATCAACCGTTGCCTTCTGCCGGCTGCATCCCTGAGAAACGATGGTGAAGGTTCTTCATCTGACGTAACTGCTGTTTGGTGCCAGGCTCTGCCCCGGGCACTCTGCACACCTTCCAGGTGGCTGACTTCACTCCCCTCAGCCACCCTGAGAGGTGGGGCCAGGTCCTACAGTGAGTGAGTGGGCAGCGCGGGGCTCTGAATGTGGCCTCTGACCTGGGCCTCTCTGGCGCCTCCTGGTTAGCCCCTGAGGTCAGAGCAGTGAATCCTTTCTCTTTGGTTCCTGAGGACAGAGCTGGGGGTGTCTGTCCAGTGCCTCCCAGGGGTTCTTGCTGGGGAGGGTGGTGGGTGTGAGCACCCATGTGACCCCTTAAAAAGAGGTGCTGCTGGGGGAGCCCCAGGAGGTGGGACTGCAGAGCTGTGCTCACTGCCACCTCCAGCCCTGCCCCCTGGAGTCAGCCCCACGGTTTCGGGGCTGTCAGGTGTGGCTGCCTTCCTTTGTATGTTTTCTCTTATTTATTATTATTATTCTTTTGGTGTGTGTGTGGGGAGTCTAGATACTTAAAAAGCTTTGTATCTTCTCACTATGTGGGCACCACAAAATGGGGAGAGTATTACAAAACCTCTCAAACTCCGATGGAGAAGAAGGGCTTTAAAAATTGAGTAGGTGATTTTTACGTCCTGCGCACTCAGTGTAAACAAGCTGAACAAACCCGAGTGCCCTCTTGTTCTCCGTTTATGCTGAACGCGATGGTTTTGTGGGAAAGCCGCGTTTTTACGACTCCGAAGTGCCTACGTCTCTCCCCTGAGGAACATTGAGTCTCGTCTTATTTACTGCGCTGGGTATTAACACTCACAGTCTATTAGGGAATTTTCTCCAGGGCTGCGGCACTGCCGGGGCTGTGACAGGGCCGTGGTGTAGGTAGGAGGTGATATTAAAGTCCAGACATGGAGGGCGGGGAACCGAACATGACCCCGGGTTCCAGGGGACACGTTGGCTCTGGGCCCACGGCCCCGTGCAGACAGGCCTCACCTCCCGCACCACCGATTCCACTCCCGGCAAGAAGGATGAGGCGGGAACCCATGCTGTTTCCCGGCAACGAGGCCTGAGCCCGGGGCCAGAGGGTGCCCGTCCATGTGCTCCTTTCAGAAGTGACAGTGCCCGCGGGGTCTGCCCAGGAGGAGCCTCCGAGGGACCGGTTCACGGCTCCTCTCTGACTGAGGCTGCTGTGCTCTTGGTCTGGTGGGGCCACAGCCGGACTCGGGGTCTCTTGGGTCTGAAGTGAGACCCCAGCGATGGCGTGGGTGTGAGTGGGGGCTGGGCAGGCGCTTTGGTATGGAGCTGGAGGCTTGGCCAGCCTCTCGGAGATCCTGGGCAGGTGGCAGGGAGGGTGCTGCCCTGCAGTGACTGGCTTTCCGAAGCCTCGGCTGCCGCTGCCCTTTCTTGTCCAGGGGCAGGAGGTGGACCACAGCCGTGGCCTGGAGCCCAGGAGGTTCCTGTTCCCCAGTCATTGTCGCTCTAGGGGTCTCAGCCATGACCGAGGTCATGGGACCCCAGAAAAGGTGACACAGGGTCCCGGTCAGCCTTGCTCCACCTGGGCTTGACTGAGCAGCTCCCTCCCCATTGCCACACCCAGCATGGCTTGTGGGCGGGCTGGGTCAGAGACATGGTAAACCTGAGATGAGACGTCCCTTTATGTAATGTCTGACACCGGGACCCCACGTTCAGTCTTTGAGGAGGGGCTCCCCTTGTGGGAGTTGAAACCAGCAGAGGAGCAGCTTAGCTCAAGTGGCTCAGGTGACTCAGCAGACGCCCAAGGAGCAAGGGAGTCACTGCCCAGTGGGGCAGGCCCCGCACCCACAGGCCTGCCGCCGGGCTCTGGGCACGCTCCATGACCACGGAGCTACATTCCCCGCCTCACCGCTTAGCTCTTTCTCCTCCACCATCCTCTCTCCATGTCTCAGCCCAAAACCTAGGGCAGCCTGACACAGAGGAACAGCTTGAAGACCGCACACCAATGACACACAGAACCGTCGGCTCTGCAGAGTAGACGCAGCCCAGGGGACATGAACAATTGTGTAAATTAGAGTGCAAACTACACCTGGGGCAGATGTTCACTATACTTATTGTGGTGGTCATCTCACAGTACATACTGATATTGAGTCATTAGGTCGTACACCTGAAACTAATAACATGTTGTATGTCAATTGTACGAAGTAAAAAAATGTGAAGGAACACAAAAAATAAAGTATATTTAAAAATTATAATTTGAATTTAAATGAAGTTAGAGTAGATTTAAAAATTAAAATGAGAAAGAATAATATTAGTATTCTCATAGAGAATTAAAATATATTACATCTATAGAATAAATGTTATTTAAAAAAGAACATGTTAAAAGCAAGAATGAGCTGGAAAAAAAAAAAAAAAAGGCCCAGACACAAGGCTAGGTGGAGCCATCCCACTGTCTCCTGCTGTTTGAACCATGGTGGCTACGGCGACAGACGATAAATGTACATTGTTACGGCATTTTTATTTCATTCACCAGTCAGGATGGCAGGACCGGCCTGAGCCCTGGGGTTTATCGAAGCAAATCAGCAGAACCGCTCCTTGGTCCATTCCCGGGGCAGCCCATCGGCTGGCTCATGGGATGGCTGTTCTCTCACATCAAAGTGCTTGCTTCTCCAAAAGTCCATCCAGCTTTGGAGCCAGAGACTCATCTGAAAAGAATTCCGCCTTGTTGGAGCTTCTGGAAGGACTGATGGGAACCAGCAGACCGTTTCCTCAGAGTCCTGCAGGGTTTCAATAGTTTTCATGGCTTAAACACCCTTGCAGACTCGGGAGGGTTAAATGGGAAGATGTCGGTACTTGATGGGATAATGGTTAGCTCCTTCTAAAACCGACCTGGGTCCAATGGGTCCCCCAGTTCCCAGGAGGAGCAGCGGGAAGCTGCTCTAATTAGATCGGACTTTTCTCTGTACTCAGGCTGTGTCGGACTGTCACTCTGAGTGCCTCCACCTCTGAGGCAAATGGAGGATCCAGTGCTTGACATTAAAGCACATTTCATACGTGTGCCGATGCAGTTACTCATACTCACGCATGCGTGCACACGCACACCCACACAGAGTTCAGGTCGTGCATGGGAAGACTTCACTCCTCCTTCCTCCCTGAGGCACGAAGCCGAGCTGGGTCGTCTTTGTTTATTTTCATGAGGAGGGACTCATCAGGTAAATGTCCAGCTTTGAGATCAGGCCGATCGGGAGCTGCCCCTGCTACTCATCTCACTGCTTCAGGCTCCATTCCGGGCCCCTGTTAGGGATCCTTCGGTCCCCAGTATTTTGACAAGAATCCTACAGTGTTTCTTACCCAGAGGGAGCAAAGGGACAGTCGGGTGTTCTCCGTCCTGCAGGAATCCCTCTGGCTCTGGGGTTGTTTCTGCTCTCTTAGACCCCGCCCCACCCAGGGCGGCTGTACCAGCCCCAGTGGCCGGGGTGCTGGATTCTGAGGTTCCTGTCCCACCCTCAGGGCTGGGCCCCTTGGGGATCTGTAGAAGGTCACAGAGCCTCTTCCTGGAGGTGTGTATGCACACCACACACACATGTGCACGCACACACACACACACACGTACACAAACACACACATACAACTTCTGGTCTACAGGGCAGTGCCTAGCCCAGCCTAATATTAAAGACCAGAGGTGGGCAAACAAGCCCTTGCTGATGAGTGATGATCTGATTGCGTGTGTGGGGAAACCAGCTTCCAGTCCATTTCCTCTCCCACCGCCCAGCCCAGGTTTTCATTTTTCCCTGAAGGGGTCATTCCAAGAGGCCTGGCCTGGCACAGAGTGGAGGCTGGTTGGACCTCTTAGGAAGCCTCACTTTGCTCACTCACCTGCGGCCCTGGTCTCAGGGGACCCAGCCACTGGCAACTGCTGTCCCCCTGAGGTGATCCTGGCAGCATGACTGTCCTCTCTACACCCCCCCCCCCCTCCCTGTCTGAGCCTGTTTCCCCTCTGCAAACTCACAGGGAGAAGCACACTTTTAAGGCCCATCTGGGGACAAAGATTCTAACCAAAGCATCCTTTAGTTTTCATGGTAGCATTGGGAGAACTTGGGTGCAGAAAGGTTTGCCGATGAGCCCAGGTTGGTACAGATCTAGGTGATGAAGCTGGGCTGCGGCTCCTGACCCTCACTTCCCCTTTCTTTCTCCTGTGCTGGGACATGTTGGAAAAGCCACCAAGCAGGGACTGTGCACGCACGCCCCCTACACCCACCGAGGGAAAGGTGGGCGGGGGAGGGAGTGTGTGGTCGGGCAGCCCTGCCTTCTCCTTTCTCTCCTGCCGCGGCCTGCTCCAGCGGAGAGGAGGAGGGCACAGGAGCCAGGTGACAGGAGCTGTGGGGCCATGCTGAGCCTGCTCCTCATCTTCCTGTGAGTACAGTAAGAGGAAAACCAGAATCAATAATCACTGCATTTGTTCGTGATTAATTAAGTGGTGACCTTGGTCAGAGCTATTGGGGTGTGTGGAAGGGATGATGTGTGTAGTGATGGAGGGGAAGGGAGATGTTGAGTACCACAACCTTCGGGGCTTGCTGTAAAGAGGAGCTTAGAAATGGGGTGGGTCTGGAGGAGGAAGGGAGTGAGAGAGGGGAAATCACAGGATGTTCATGCGGCTGAGAAAACCATCCTGGGAGCCTGAAGGTGCGGCAGTCAGAGGAGCAGTCCTGGGAGGGAGCTGAGGGCTCCTCAGCCCAGGAGGGCTGCCTTAGGGCAGAGCACAGGTAGGTGGGAAAGCCCAGGATATGGACACACACACACACACACACACACACACACACACACACACACGAGGGGTGTGTGTGTGTGTGTGGTGGCAGTCACTGCCGCCCCTGATCTCTGTCCCCTCCCTCTGCCTTCTGGCACCTGCCTTCGCTGGCCTGGCGCCACCCCCTCACTGGCCACCCTTCCCCCCTTCTGACTGATCTTTCCAACATTTGGTCAATTTGCATATTAGGCTTTTATTATATAGGAAGTGTCAACCAAATTCATGATCGACAGTGATGGGTAGAAACATGCACGGGATACGCGCCAGCAAGAACTTTATATGAGAAGCACCCAACTTCTCAATTGTCAGCAGCTCAGCAGTAAATATCAACACAAAGCAGATTATTATTGTAGATCATTCAGGGAGAATCAAGGGTAAAACATTTAACTGCAGCAGTGTTTGACTATATTCTGGGCAGTGAGAAAACCTGAAGTCATTTTCAATATCCACCGTTTTTACTTCTTTTCTGTTGGGTCAAATTTCTAAGCTTTCTAAACGTACACTTTCCAGCTAATGAAAAGAAAATAGGATTCCACTGAGTCTCCTATCTGTGAGGATCAAATGAGATGAGGCACAGGAAACTGCTTCACAGACATTTGGTTACAGTGTGAAATGTTTCCACCTGGCCATAAAGCAAGTCATGCTTCTGGGCTGAAGAGACTCCATTGACGGTAATCGCTAGGGAGAGGAAATCGGGCATTGCTATGTGACATCATTAACAGCTCCCACAGACACTCTTTCCGGGCTAGGCTGTGGGCTGCATTTTGTGCCATGGGGTCTTGGCAGCATCAGCTGCGATTTGGTGGGGTGTCGATCCAGGGTGGTGGCAGGGCCTGTGTCCCACTTGGGGAAGCCGAGTGTTGGTTTGTGGGCGCCAGGCCCGCAGTACTGTTTCTCTGTAAATGGACACTGGTTGTCATGGCAGCTCCTGCATTGAACGTCTTCCTCTAGTGGTAAGTGCACATCATAGTGACCAGTCAGATGGTTGGACACTTAGCATATTATGCTGATAATGCATAAAACATTTCTTTCACTCCAGGCTGAAACTTGCCTGACCCTCTGGGGAGGCACTCAGGTGTTAAACTTGACCCGGCCAGTGCTCTGCTCCCCTTTGATCCAAGAATGGTGGAATCTTGTGCAAACCTAAGGTCCCTGGAAGACCATCTTCTGTGGACCCCACTGCACATGCCCACATTTCCACAGGCTGAGGGAACTGTGGCCACAGCCTAGGCCCCAGGACCAGGGTGATGTGGGATGAGGAGCAGTCTGCAGGGACTGAGGAGGGAAGGTCCTGTCTGTGGGGGGACCAGTCTATGCTGGGGGTGGAGCCTGAGCCCATATATCTTGGACCTTTCACTCCCCAGCAACAGAGGGTCTGGCAGGTGGCCATGTTTCCCTGGGGGGGTGGGGGCGAGCCACCCCCTGGAATCCACTTGTCACCCCACCTACCTTTCCATGTCTTAGCCCGGCCCAGGATGTGAGTGCTCCTCTGTGTTCCCTCGGTGCCCAGCCTCTGCCTCCCCTTGTTCACAAGGCTTCAGGTCCCTCCCAGGCTCTAGCCCAGACCACCCTCCTGACCTCCCGACACCACCTGTTCCACCTGGCATCCTGCCACCGGTATCATCACTTCATCCTGAACAGCCCGAGCTGAGCCTCTCCCCCACGCTGCTCCCACCCCTGCTCCTGAGCCCTGTTCCAGAGGGAGCTGGGGCGTGGCTGTCCCTCCTGTCTAACCCCAGGTCCTGCTGTTTATTCTTCCCAGCAGACCTCAGAGCTGCCTCCTCCGCTAGCCACTGTAGGCCCTTGTCTCCCGCGCTGGGTGCGACGACCTCTGCACTGGCTGCCTGCCTGGTCTCTCATCAGGGCTGCGTCTCACTTTCTTTTTTCTTTTAAAATATATTTTATTGATTTTTTACAGAGAGGAAGGGAGAGAGATAGAGAGTTAGAAACATCGATGAGAGAGAAACATCGACCAGCTGCCTCCTGCATACCCCCTACTGGGCATGTGCCGGAAACCAAGGTACATGCCCTTGATGGGAATTGAACCTGGGACCCTTGAGTCTGCAGGCCTACGCTCTATCCACCGAGCCAAACCGGTTAGGGCTGTGCCTCACTTTCTGGGTGGGTCACACCCTGCTGAAGCTTCCACAACAACATCCCCTCAGGGGGCATTAGGTCTTGATGCCCCTTCAGTGCATCTTTTTTCTGCTCGTTCACAGTTTTGCTCAGACAAAAGGGGGCTCCTTCCAGGTCCCCAAACAGTCCCACTTCCTCATGTCTCCAGGTTCCACAGGCTCTGTCCTTCCCGTGGACTGCTCTTCCCTCTCTCTTCACATGGAAAACTTCTCTCTGACCTTCAGGCTCAGCCTGCCCTGCTCCTGTTGGGGTGAGTGCCCCCAGCATCCTGCCATCAGAGTCTGCTGCAGCCCTTGTTACCCTAATCGCAGCCGGCCCTCGGTGTGCGTGCTGGCTGGGCGTGTGAATAAAGGAGGAGGCAGCGAATAAGTGGGTGGGGTGTACAGGGTGGCGCAGGCCTGCCGTGCAGAGCTGGAATTTCCATCATCAGCACGGGTTTGTGTCCAGAGCCAGGGTCACGGCTGCCTACAAGGCAGGCACAGGCCCTGCCCCTGGAGCTGGAGGAACACAGGCCTGTGGACTCTGATTCTGTGCTGCAGAGGTCCGGCTCTATGGCCCTGTGGGATAGTCTGCACCTTTGGCTCCAGGGAGTGAAGTAGGTCAGAGGCCCAGCCGCCCCCACGCTTGGAGGCACCCACCCTGCTCTGACCTGTTGCTGTCACCAGGAAGCTCGTGGTTGCTTGCCTCTTGTTCCCTAGCGGCCGCTGCTAGAAGAGAGATAGCAGGGAGCTGACCAGAGGCCTGCAGGGGACAGGAGAGGGAGCTCCATGGAGGGATGGTGCGCACCCGGCAGAGGCTCCGTGGATGCCGGCCCGGAGCGGGAAACAGCCTCGCGATTAGGCAACAGCACAGACCTTTTTGTTTCTCTGCTCCTTCCCAAGTGGCAGAAGATCAAGGCCCCGGGCTTGAAATAACACAGGGGAAATAGCTTGCAGGCGCGCATCTGGAGGCCAGAAGGCTTTTCATAGCCGCGCAGGGGAGGGAGGCAGGAGGGGCGCAGGCCTGGGCACTGACTCCCAAACTCTTCTCCATGGCTTCCCATGCCCAAGGCGAGACGCGTGTCTGTCCCGCTGAGGGGTGTCCCCCTGGAGGCTGGCCCTCCTTTGTGACCTCGGAGGACACGGCCTTTCACATCTGCCGCTGCCCCGGTGCCCGCCCAGGCCCTCGCTGCAGGCTCTTGGCCTTGTCGTCACCCTCGCATTTCTTGGGTCCCCGATGCCATCATGACAGACCTCTTCGGGCACAGCTCTCGGCTGAGTCTTCCAGGCCCGGGGCTCACTGAGGGCTATAGCAGGACTGTGGCAGTCTGGTGGGGTCACGTGCTGACACACGTCTGTCCGTACTCGAGGCTGAGCGAAGCACACTTCCCTCGTGGGCAGTGGAATGAGTCTGGTCCTGGGGGATGTCCCATCGTGGCCACCGTCAGTGGGCTTGGGGCATTTTGGTGTCTTACGTGCGAAAAAGGAGGCCTCTTGTCTTCCCGTGTGCATGATCCTTTGGGCTGGAACCTTAAAGTCAGCGAGACGGGACCCTACAGTTCTGGGAAGCCGAGTGAGGAGAGAGGGCCTCATTTTCTACCCTCTACATCTCTGACAGCTACCAAAATGGCACCCCGCTCATAAGGAGCTACAGGAAACACCCACGCCTGGGCCACAGTGCACGCCCGCACACACGGTGCCATTTCCTGAGCACCGACCACGGTGCCCAGCACCTACCGGGAGTCACGTCTCCGCAGGAGAAGATGGTGCTGGGGGAGGCCGCACAGCTGGTCAGAGCTGAGATCTGAATCCAAACCTTCGTGACAACCTCCGGCTTGGACTTTGCAGACCCTGGTCTCCTGAGATCCCCGTGGAGGAATTACCCAGCCCGGTCCAGATGCTTTCTCAGAGATCACGTTTCCCTGACTGAGCACCGTTCGGGCCCGGTCACCTCCCACCTCCCACCGCTGGCAGTGGCTCTCCTTGGCAGCCCTTTTGGATGGCAGGAGTGTACAGATGACTTGGGACGCTGAGCTGCTCGCGAATCCAGCCCTTGGTGGAAGGACGGCTATGTGCAGGGAAGTCAGACGGATGGGATGTGCCTGTCGTCTGGCTCTGAGTGGGTGGGTGAACCCGCGAAGCCAGCTGTCCTGGCTCTCGGCTGTGCTGACCGGGGCTCAAGCCACTGGATGGCCTTGATTGCTTGGGTGCAAATGATCAGCATCTCCTGTCCCAAACCACCCGACACATGGAAGGTGCCAAGCAGGGGCTGGGGAGGAGCCTGGGCCTGACACCAAATCTCAACACCACTGAGGCCACCTGGATGGGGGGCAGCCCTGGGCTGGGTGAGCAAGGTGCCAACAGGAAGCTGGAGTTGGAATGGGGGAGACCAGTCACCCCAGCACAATACTCCTCAGGAACTCAGAGGAGTGGAGACCCCAGTGCATGGTGGGAACAAGAATAGCACCCCCAGTGGGGGGCACAGGGAGGGAAAGCCTGTAGGGAGGCGTCTTGCGGGAGGAAACCAGGGGACAGGGTAAAGCAGGGAGTATGGTGTTAATGTGCGTGCATTCCAAGCCCTGGGAAACAAAGGCGGCTTTAGGGTCCGTGACTGAGTCCCATCTCGCACACGTTCAGGTCACTCCCTTTATTTAGGCTGGCAGGCAGTGCCCAGGCAGCAAAACTACCCAGCCAGTGGCTGAGTGGGACCAGGGCTGGTTCCCACCAGCGGCTCCCCTCGTGCCTGGACTAGAGTTCAGGTTTTACTAAAGGCAGGTGTTGGAATGTCCTGGGAGGCCCTGTCTCGGGTGACTTTGCCGCCCTCCTGAGACCTAGTTCCTTTTTCTCCATCTGTGAGTGCTGGTGATGGGAGGGAACTGCTCCGTGCCCTCCGTGGCCATCACTCTGGTCGTGGCTCGAGGCGGGGCACCTCATCCCGTCGGCCGCTGTCCTCACTAGCCGTAGCCTGGTCTTAGCCAAGCTCTCTGATTATGTTCTCGGGGTCCTATGAGGTCTTCCAGGACCCTCAGAGCCGCCCCGTGGCCCCTCCTGCTGAGAGCCACAGCTGTCAGGCACAGGAGTGGGCCCGGCCTGGGAAACCAGCCTGCTGCTCCCAAGCCCGCCCCGGGCCTGAGCACAAGGCCTTTTGACCTCTAACCCATGGTGCTCTCCCAGAGCGTGGCCTCGTTCCCTCTATTCTTATCTCCGCATTTATTTGGTCATTTTAATGGGATTTGTGACAGAAGTTGTAAATGCTGTCTGTCCACCATTTCGAACTGGAAGCCAAGGACCCTCACACATGCAGATTCTGTTAGACAATTAGACTTTCTGAGGCAGAGTCATATTTTGAAGAATGACCTGACTCCACGTGCCGGCCTCCCCTGTTGTCTCCCCCCATCAGCGGCGCGCCCTCTGCCAGGGCCGCGGCCTGAGAAACAGGACACGGCCAGGAGGGGCCGGGCAGCAGCCCCGGGCACTGTGAGCCTTGAGCCGAGTTGATCTGAGAAATAAGAAGTTGAGAGAGATGCCTAGGAAGAAACGGAAAAATATTTAACTTCAAGAATGGGGTCCCATCTCAGGTGGTTTTGTTAGAAGAAATTTATCGTGTGTCTGTCCAGGGGCTGGGAGGGGTGAGATGCTCCCAGAAACCACTAAGGGGGTAGGTGCCGGTGTGACGTGAACAGAGATGAAGGGGATCTGGAGCAGGAAGCAGGAGGCAGGAGACAGGGAGCGTGGCATCAGGGGAGGGCGTGGGTCCCCACACCTGCCCTCAAGTTTCTCGAATGTGCTCGGGCCCCTCCTACTTCCGTAATGGGAGCTGGTACCCAGAGTTATCCTCCTGTGGTGGTTAATTCTAGGCGTCAGCTTGGCTGGGCCACGGTGCCCAGAAAGTTGTCAAACATTATATACTTTGAACGAAACATTCGAAGTATAAAATGAGGTGTTTTTGGATGGGATTGATATTTAAATCTGCAGACTTTGAGTAAAGCAGATGACCCCCCAACATGTGGGTGGGCCCCATCCAATCAGATGTAGGCTTGACTGGAACAAAGAAAGACTGAACTTCACCCCCTCCACCTCCGAGCGAGAAGGAATCTGCCAGCTGATGGCCTTTGGACTTGAGCTGCACCTCTTGGCTGGGTCCCCAGCCCACCGGCCTGCCTGCAGATTCTGGACTCGCAGCTCCACAATTGCGTGAGCCAGTCTCTTAAAGTGTCTCTATATGCACATCCTGTGGGTTCCGTTTCTCTGGAGAACCCTGACCAGTGCTCCTGCCAGGACCCCCTGGGCAGCAGGGAGAGGGGGTTGCCCCATAGGAAACAGGTGCTGTTTCAGGCAGGGGGATCTGAAGAGAGGCTGCAGGGACCGTGTCAGAGGCCTGGCACAAAGCCAGTGGATCACAAGAGACTCAGGCTGTTTGGAAGTGTTTGCATGTGAAGCTGGAGTCTCTGTAATCGTGGGAAATGGGTGTGATTCTCAGTCCTTGGCTGGGAGGCACCGACTGTGCCAGTGGCTTTCCTCATCGGGGCTGAAGCTCCCTCTGCATCCCGAGGCGCCCGCAGTGCTGGAGCAGACCCCGTGTCCACAGACGAGCACCTTTGGAGGGGCGGAGAGAGGGCGGCTGCGGGTGCAAGTGAACCCCGAGCCGCGTGGCTGACGATGGGAGCAGGGTTGACAGAACGGTTTTGGAAAGCGGAGGAGGTTCATTTCCGAGCCTCTCTTCCAGGTGCCTGAGGCATCGGCCTCCTCAGAGCACCAGGGAGGAACTTGCTGAGTAAAACGACCTGGCCCGTGGGCTGGTTTGCTTTAAAAAAAAAAAAAAAAAGTTTTATTGATTTTTTTACAGAGAGGAAAGGAGAGGGATAGAAAGTTAGAAACATCGATGAGAGAGAAACATCGACCAGCTGCCTCCTGCACATCCCCCACTGGGGATGTGCCCGCAACCAAGGCACATGCCCTTGACCGGAATCGAACCTGGGACCTTTCAGTCCGCAGGCCGACGCTCTATCCATTGAGCCAAACCGGTTTAGGCTGTTGCTTTTTTGAACAAAGGTCTTGGGTAAGGTGGCCAGACCTCCCGCTTTTGGCGGGACAGTCCCAATTTTTAACAATTTGTCCCTCGTCCCGCGGCATTTTAAAAAAGTCCCGATTTTTCTATCCAAAAATCGGGACTTTTTTTAAATGCCGCGGGACGAGGGACAAATTGTTAAAAATCAGCGGGACATCTGGTCACTTAGTTCTTGGGTTCATGTCTCCATCTCTGTGCTCTCGGGACCGTGTGATGGCAGTGCTGTCCCATTAAAGACAGTATAAGAGAGGCCTGGAGAGCCCAGTGTACGCTCCCGTTCAGCCTGGACAATTGGAAAGGGGAGGAGTGCAGAGCAATGCCCGAAACACAGGAAGACAGCTGGTGAGATCGCGTACTAATTTGTATGCAAATTCCATCAGCAGCATCTCTGAGTCCGGGCGTTAGCACGCTCCAAAGCAGAGCTGGGTAAATATGCCCCTTTTTTCCTGCTTTGAAGACAGCTGTTTGCAGGCATGTTAGGAAACCATGACAAAGAGCATTCCGAATGCATGTGGTGCCTTTGAGTTTATTTATTTGTCTCAATTTATTCCAGTTACATTTGCTTGTGGCGTGATTGCGCATCTCACGCTGATTGAAGAGCAGGGCCTGTGTGGTGGGCGCGGCGGCAGCGGGAAGGGCTTCCTAGCTGCATCTAATTTAAAGCACCTTTGGCTGAGTGGCGTAGTGAAAAGGATGTGGCTGAAACAAATAAAAATCACAGCAGGATCAAAGTACACGCACAAATCTGTTCCTTCTGGAAGCAGCTTCTCTCCCCGCCCTCTCCCTGGGCCCTCGTTTCCCTTTATCCCAGCACCAGCGATTCTTCCGTGGCAAAGCTCCAGCCGTCCTGGTCTCCAGGGAGCGACGCCGTTTCATCTCTGATTGATGGGGCGAAGGCACCGCGCGGCGGGCTGGGGGAGATCTAAGGGCCTCCTCATTTCATGGTGGACACGTGAAGTGTGACATCCATCAGCGCTGCTTCCAGGCAGTTCAAAGACAGTCCGCGGCGGTGAGGTGCTCCCGGAGCACAGCGCCCGAGGACTCCAGGCTGGGATCAACAGGGCCTCCAGCCCTCCCCCCGGTGCGGCAATCCCCGCTGCAGCGCGTGGAATGTCACGTGGGCTCCCAGAGCAGAAGGGACCCAGGCACGCAGGCTGCCCACACTCCACTCACTGACCGCGGAGGCTGAGGGGCTCACTTTCAGGTCAGCGGAGAGCGCTCAGCTCCGGAGGCAGGGGGTCCTCACACTGCCTGTGCCTGCGACCCTGCGGGGGGCCTCAGCCCCTTCACACACACACACACACACACACACACACACTATACTACAGACACACCACACACACCACAACACAAATCACACACATGACATACACAAACTACATACACGCCACACACACCACACACACACACTATACTACAGACACACCACATACACCACAACACATACACAAACTACATACACGCCACACACACACCTCACACACACACACACACACACACACACTATACTACAGACACACCACATACACCACAACACAAATCACACACTCACATACTCAAAATACATACAAACAACACACATGCACACAGTAAGCCACACAGACACCATACACACACAGACACACACACACACACACTATACTACAGACACACCACACACACCACAACACACATGACATACACAAACTACATACACGCCACACACACACACACACACACACACACTATACTACAGACACACCACACACACCACAACACACATGACATACACAAACTACATACACGCCACACACACTACACACACACACTATACTACAGACACACCACATACACCACAACACATACACAAACTACATACATGCCACACACACACCTCACACACACACACACACACACACACACACACTATACTACAGACACACCACATACACCACAACACAAATCACACACTCACATACTCAAAATACATACAAACAACACACATGCACACAGTAAGCCACACAGACACCATACACACACAGACACACACACACACACACTATACTACAGACACACCACATACACCACAACACATACACAAACTACATACACGCCACACACACACCTCACACACACACACACACACACACACACACACTATACTACAGACACACCACATACACCACAACACAAATCACACACTCACATACTCAAAATACATACAAACAATACACATGCACACAGTAAGCCACACAGACACCATACACACACAGACACACACACACACACTATACTACAGACACATCACACACAACAACACAAATTACACACACACACTATACTACAGACACATCACACACAACAACACAAATTACACACCTCACATGCACAAACCACATACAGGCCACACACATGCACACAGTAAGCCACACACACCACACATCCACAGATCATACACAACACACAGACATACACACCACCACACACATTCACACACCTGTGCGGTTTTGCTGGTACTGTCATAGTCCCCTCGCCTCCTCAGGCTGGGTGTGAGCATGTGTAGCCTGGCCAGTCAGGGAGCAGTGACTGGCCCAGGGCTGGGCACGTGACCAGCCAGGGCACTCAGGGCTGTCCTGAGCGTAGCTACATGGTGCAGGAGAGGGTCTCTCTTTCTCGGATTACGAGTGTGATGTGGCCTGGGGGCTGGTGGCCTCTCACGACCGCAGACCACGCAGGCGAGGGAAACAGGACAGCAAGGGGGAAACGCCTGCAGCCTAGAAGCCATTACTCTGCCTCCACTTCACACACACACACAATGTGTGTGTGTGTGTGTGAGGTATGTAGTTTGTGTCTAGTGTTTGTGATGTATATGTGGTATAGTGTGTACATGTGTGATATAGTATGTGGTGTATCTGTGGTATAGTGTGTGTGTGTAGTTTGTATATGGGAGGTATGTAGTTTGTGTTGTAGTATATGTGATGTGTATGTAGTATAGAGTGTAACTGTGTGTATAGTAGGTGGTGCATCAGTGGTATAGTGTGTGTGCGTGTGTAGTGTGGTGTGTGTGTGTGTGTGTGTGTGGTGTATGAGTGGTGTGCCTGTGTGTGTGCTGTGCTCTGTGTGTGTGCATTCCTCCAGGATGGAGAAGGGTTCTTTGGGAACAGTACTGGCCGGGGGTCGGGAGGCGGTTCCCAGGCTGTCCCGGGTGGGGGTGGGCCCTGACGGAGGCGTCATGGTTGGTATCTGATGAAAGTGGTCTGGGCTCATGTGCTGGGGCATGTGGACCAGGCAGAAGGCGACCAGCTCCTCTTGTCATGCAGATGTGCATTTCTGCGTCCCCAAAAGAGGGGTCTGGAGTGTCCCCACACTTCCTGGACCAGGAACCCTCTCTTTCCTTGGGGGCCCTGGGAAGGAGAATGAGGCGTCAGGATAGAGAATTTTACCTGGAAGCAAACTAGGTGCCATGCAGTCAAGGCCCCTCCTCTGGCCACAACCTCTGGCTGGGAGGATGAAGGCAGACCCTCCTCACATGGTCCCGGCCAGGCAGTTCTGATCCTGCCACCGGCACCTGACCCCAATTGTGGCCGACTTTGCCTGTGCCCCTCCCTCTGCCAGACTGTTCCTCTGGGGGGTGCCCTCCCCACCGGCTCATCCAGCAGTGGGGAGTTACCCACACTCCCCAAACTCCAGGGCACCCTGGCACAGGTTGGCACACATGGACATAAATAAAAATAAAGCAAGAATGTTAAACTGCCTGAAGAGGGATTCTTTTTTATATTGATGAAAAAGGCCAATCCATAATGAGGGTATACATTTTCATAAAAATTGTTTGTAACTCAATGTCAGTGTGTATTTGGAAATGGACTGGAAACACAAGGAGAAACGGTCACATGTGCAGCTGTTGTCTCTTCATCCTTGATTATGTGGACAAAAGGTAAGTGGGCTTAACAGGTACTCAACGCAGACATCACTGGACATTACTGTCCAGGTCATGTCACGTTAATTCCCTACCTCCCCACCCCCATCAAGTTAAGATTGCTGAAACAGCTAAGATTGGTGGCGAGTTCGACATCACATTTTTTCTTTGAACAGAGCTTTGCCGCCTCCTCCCCAACCTTCTAGTCCAGGTGTGCAGGTGAGGACTTGTTTAAGTTGGAGGAGGGCTGGGGCAGGGCAGTGCTCAACTCCTCCCTCTAAAGCAGAGCCTTTACCCATCTCCCTTCCTTTCTCAGGGGCCAACCGCTCAGCAAGGCGAGTCTGTGGTCCAGCGAGCTGGGCTCTGGAGCCCGGACCATCCAAAATCCTGTTTAGAGAACCTTACATCCAGAAAGGCAAGACCCGGGTTTGCCTTGCCCAGGATGGGGATGCCCCGCAAGCAGCCACCACCCATGCCCTGCCACCACGACCGCTGTGCTGATGTCTCAACAGATCAGCCCCCCATAGGGTGTCGGGTCCAGGAGCAATGGAAGACTGATCTGCAAGTCAGTGCTGGGACGGCGCCTGCAGACAGCACACACCTCACCCGCGGCCCAGCAGCTCAGCACGTTCTCCCTGGGACTGGGCAGGCGGCGGCTCCAGCTCAGGGCGAGGGAAACACAAACGAAGGAACAAATTAGAAACAGACGGAACACCAGCTTTTTGGGAAATTAAAACAATCATCTCATGGATAAAAGAAAAATCAAATCAGCAATGACCAAATATTTAGAAAAGAATAAGAGAAAAAGTTACACATGAGGCAGCTTGGACTATCCCGAGGAAATAGTTCAAAATTTGACAAAGGAAATTAAGACGTTAATCAAAAGAAAAAATAACAAACAAACCCAAGGAGAACAGAAGAAAGGACCGAGGTAACGGCAGAAATAACTAATTAGCAGACAGCAACACCGTGGAATCAATAAACACAGCCAGAAAGCTCACTCTTTAGAGAAATATAATAAAGTACTAACTAGTGAATCAGCAAGAAATATGGGAAAACATCCCATGAAAACAGCCCCAGAGAAACCAGAAGAGAACAGATTTTAACAAACTACACTAAAAGAGTTTGAAAATGTGACTGAAGGTAGCATTTTCTAGAAAAGTGTAAATCATTAACATCAACGGTTTAAGAAGAAGACTTCAGTGCTCCAACATTTATAGAAAACACGCGAGGAAGCTGAACAAGTTGTAGTAACAAAGTGTGGCTTGTGTGTATATGAGTGTGAATGTGTGTGAGTGCTTTAACCTGCTGTAAGCCCTCTCAGGCTCTCCAAGTTTCTCCAAATAGAAAAAAAAAAAAATAGCAATGGCAATGATAGTACTGGAAACGCAACCCCAGGCCTCCAGCCCCCCTTTGTTGGTCACGGTGCCGGCTGCCTGCGTGGGTGGGACAGGGCAGTCCTCAGCTCCTCCCTCTATCCTTTATCCCCTCTCCCTTCCTTTCTCAGGGGCCAAGGGCTCAGCAAGAAGAGTCTGTGGTCCAGAGAAACAGCTACAGGGTCTGCTGGACCTGCTGCGTCCTCCCCACTGCTGCAGGGTCTGCCCTGATGGACCCCCCAGAGCAGCAGAGATGGGGCGGTACCTGCTCCCCGCCCGTGTCCCTGCTGTCATGGTGCGCGGTGAGGGGTCCCAGCCCTCCCTCAGCTCAGCCTAATTCGGAGGGCAGTGTGGCTGCAATGCCCAGCATGTGGCACGGTCACCAAACACAGCAGGGCGGGTTGGCATCTCTTCCTGCGCCCCACTGCCAGGCGTGTCCCCGGGTCTCTGAGGACCCCACACAGAGGGCAGGTGTGGGTCCGCACTTTCTTCCTGTCTCTTTTATTCCCCACCACCCTTTAAGAAAGATGTCGGTCGGGAGGGGCCTAAGGAGTGGAAGGGAAGTGGCCACCCTCTAATGTCTGGCTGGAAAGGACACAGGACCCGCAGACACTGAGAGGCTCCTGTGTGGGTGCCCCCTCGGGCGTGTTTGGGGGGAAGGAGGGTCACGTAAGAGGTTCCAGTGCAGGCTGCCGGCTCTGGGCTGGCTAAGTCGGCTCCAGCGCAGGCTGCCAGTTCCTGCCTGGCTAACTCGAGCAGTGCCCCTGGGACTACTGGACCCGTATGTCATTGTCTGTGGGTGGGGGCAGCAGATGGGGGTGGGAGGAGGCCCCAAATGAATGGGTGCTGAACAAAACCTGCACGGCTAGAGGGGCTGTTCCGGCCTGCGGGAAGAGAAGACCCGCTCTGGCCCCCAGCTTCCCTGGTGGCTCTGGGCGGAGGGAGGGTCAGCAGCCGGAGGCTCCAACGAGGGTTCTGACTGAGCACACGCAGGAGGCTTCCTGGTCCCCGAGAGGGGAGCTGGGCCAACCGGTCCTGGTGTGGCCGGGGCTTTAGTGGTTTTAAAACGGACAGTCCCATGTCTTGGGAGCCCCATCCCATGTCCTGGGGACGAGTGGGCACCCTGGAGCTGGTCGTAGGAGCAGAGGAATGGCCCTGCTGGGCTGCACTCCCGGGAGGCATAGGACAGGCTGAAGGGCAGGTCAGGGTGGGGTCACCGCGGGCTTCCTTCTTGAACTCGACTTCACTTCAGCAAGGTTTAGAGTTTCCCTGTTTGGCTTGGCACAGAGCGAGCACTCAGCAAGTTATGTGGTTTTAAATCATGGTTTAAGGTACCAGTTTCTTGCATTTCTTGCCTGGTCTGGGCCTTCCTCTCGCTGGCCGCCTGCTCTGGCCACCCTGCTCCCTTGACGCTCAATCCAGGAACTGACCCCCTTCTTGCCTCTAGTGGCTGGCCCGGTCCCCTCTGTCTCCTCACCCCCTCGGAAGTGAGACCCTTCCTGAGCCCTGGGTGCTCCTTGGACTGGAGTCTGTCCCCACATCCCACTCCCAAGGCCACCTCCTGCCCTGGCCAGCACCCTGCCGCTTCCTCTCCCCTCCTGTGACTCCACCTTCTGGGGAGCCTGTCCCACCTCCAGGGGAGCCCAGCACGGAGATCTCAAGAGCTTTAACCCACAGAGTAAAACACGTGCCGAGGACGGGAAGCAGGTGACATTCCTTTAGGGTCAGCTGTGCTTTTGCAGACTCGACAGTGTTCTCATTGGCTTTTCAAAGCCAGAGCAGGAGGTACTGAAATGGCCCGGGTTATCCATAGGGGAGGACGAGGCCCCCCGTTAGGGCTGGGCAGGCTCTCCCAGGCACCCCGCAGTGCCAGCAAGACCGGACCTTCTCTTCCGTTTCTGGCAGCATGAGGCAACGAGAGGACCCAGCACCCAGCCGTCGACCCTGGGCATCCCAGCTGCTGGGCCATAACCAGAGCAGGACCCCAAGAGCTCGCCTGTGTCGGCATGGCCACCCAGAGAGTCAGGTCGCAGCACGCCTGCTGGCCCTAAACCCAGTGGGCTGGGTGCTGGGCGCTTCATATGCTAGGGGGCTCTCAGTCCAGGAAAAGTCTTAATGAGTCATTATTAAACCCATTTGCTCATTTCCTTTCAACCATTTGCATATATGAGTCTTGAAATATCTCCTTCCTAACTGGGCAGAAAGTGATAATCAGCAGAGTCCTCTTCCCTTCCAGGCCCATTGCCCATCATAAAGCTGCTATGGGGAGTTTCTGGTGGCCTGTGTGTGTGTGTGTGTGTGACATGGTCCTGGAGGGCTCTGTGTGTGGCTGTGTGTGTGTGTGTGTGTGTGTGTGTGACATTGGCCCGGAGGGCTATGTGTGTGTGTGTGTGTGTGTGTGTGACAATGGCCCGGAGGGCTCTGTGTGTGTGTGTGTGTGTGTGTGTGTGACAATGGCCTGGAGGGCTGTGTGTGTGTGTGTGTGTGCGTGTGTGTGTGTGTGTGACATGGGCCTGGAGGGCTCTAGGTGTGGCTGTGTGTATGCAGGGTTCTCATACCTCTGCTGCTTGGGGCCACCTGGGGGAGGTGATTCCAGCCCCCTTGCCACACCTGCAGGGTCAGGAGCTTGAAACATCCTGTGAAGTCACAGGGAGAGCCCTAGCATTTCCCACTGCAGGGACGAGAGCAGAGGAGGCGGACTGACCCTCCTCCCACTTTGCCCCGTGGCAGTAGCAGTGGCCCCAGAGTCCCTGGGGTGGAGTTCAAACTGCAGGCTGCTGTGTGTGCATTACCTGTGAGACAAGAGCTGGTAGACATGTAATAGGACTGCAAGGACATAGAATTGGCACACAGAGTTCATTTTAAAATAACTTTTCTGCTTCAAATGTCTGAGCACTTGGCTCTGAGTGCCCTTCAGTTCTGAGGCTAAGACCCCAAATGTGAGGTCGGGGAATTCCTTCGGCAGCCCCAGCTCCCACCGTGTGGGTGGCCAGGATCCCCTTACACACAAGCCTGAATGACACCGAACTCTTAAAAAGAAACGGGGACAAGTGAGTGGAAGTGACTGTCCACTTCCCTCTGCCCTATTCTGGTGGAGCAGCCTCTCCATTCTCAGGGAAGGTGCAGGCCCGGTGGGTGGGCACTGGACAGTGTGAGGTCCCAGGGACCCCATCGGCTCACGAAGGTGGAGAGACTGTCTCTAGAAGTCGTGCATGGAGAGTGTGCTCCTTTTCCATGATGTTGGCGAGCATGTGTGTTTCCCGGAGAGCAGGGGCAGATGCTCCAACAGCCTGTGACTTCCTTTTCCTCCGGCGATCGGGGTGGAGTTCTTTGCAAGGCCAGAGCTCCCCGTTCCCTAGCAGGGACGTGGGCAGGTTTGGGGGGCCCATGGGGTCTCTGACGGCCCGCTGTCCGGAGGGAGCCGGTGGCCTCGCCTCCCACCAGCCCGCGCTGACAGTAATGGGCTGCTGCCTCGTGATTTCTCCAGAGAGATGGAAATAGCAGCTCCGAGTCTTAAAACAATGTCCTTTGATCTAAATGCTCCAGGAAATAAAACACCTTTGCAGTTATGGAGTCTAGACAGGGACGCGTTTTCAGGGGGTCCCTGAGCTGGGCTCCTGCCCGTCCCCGTCCTGACCGACGACATGTGCGTCTCCTCGTGCGGCTTGATCTCTTCTCCTCCACAGACCTGTCCGCATGACTCCACGGCGGCCGCTTACCCGTGAGCCCATGGCCCACGCCTCTGTGCATGTCGCCAGGATGGCGGCTGCAGCCTCTGAAGGCCTGCCTACCTGGCCTCTTTCTGCTCCAACCCACCCTCCCCCACATGGCAGACACAGTCTGACATCCTGTGCAGGGCGGACAGTCCTCCCGAATCAGTGGTGTGAATGCAGCTGGGCCGGTGATTGTGTTTAGGGCTTATCTCTCCTCATCCTCCATTCTGGCAAAGTCAGGATTCTGTGCAAAGCGGTCCCGGGCTGATTCCCAAAATTCTTATGTGGGAGTCCTCACCCCAAGCCCTCAGAAGGGGACTGTCCTCGGAGATGGGACTTTACAGATGGAGCTTGCTGAGTTAAAATGAAGTCCTGGGGGTGGGGTCTATTCTAGTCCTGGATTATGCAAAGAGGAAGTCTGGACAGACATACAAAGAGGCTGTGTGAGGACACGGGGAGCAGGTGGCCATCTACCAGCCGAGGAGAGATGCCTTAGGAGGACCCAGCCCTCCCGACTCCTTGACCCTGGATGTCTGGCCTCCAGACTGAGACAGCAAGTGCAGTCAATTTCTGTTGTGTAAGTTGCTGGGCTGAGGACTTTGTGAGGGTGGCCTGAACAGACCGAGACCCCGGTAAACTAGTCCTCAAGCCGAAACCGGTTTGGCTCAGTGGTAGAGCGTCGGTCTGCGGACTGAAAGGTCCCAGGTTTGATTCTGGTCAAGGGCATGTACGTTGGTTGCGGGCACATCCCCGGTAGGGGGTGTGCAAGAGGCAGCTGGTCGATGTTTCTCTCTCATTAATGTTTCTATCTCTCTCTCTTCCTCTCTGTAAAAAAATCAATAAGATATATTAAAAAAAACAAAACAAAAAAACCCCACAAAAAACTAGTCCTCAAGAGGATCTTTAACTTTCCGAAGGCGATGAAGAGATTTGTTGAGACCCGTCTGCAGATTGGGAACCTGGGACATGCGGGTTACGGAACAGACTCTGGTCAGCAATCCACACTGCGTTGTGTGCAGGGCCGTGCAGGGGGTGCTTCTAGCTGAAACCCGTTTGACTCAGTGGATAGAGCATCAGCCTGCAGACTGAAAGGTCCCAGGTTCGATTCTGGTCAAGGGCATGTACCTTGGTTGTGGGCACATCCCTGGTAGGGGGTGTGCAGGAGGCAGCTGGTTAATGTCTCTCTCTCTCATCATGTTTCTAGCTCTCTACTCTCTCCCTTCCTCTCTATAAAAAAAATCAATAAAATATATTAAAAAAACAAAAAGGTGATCCGAGGCCAGAAGCCGAGGTCTGGCTAAGCCGGGGTTTTCCGCCTTCTCCAGCCCCTGGTCACACTCAGGGCCGGGGGCACTGTTACTCTGGGACATTCCACACGTCCTGGGCCAGCCCCCGGCCTCTGCACCAAGGACCCTCTGTCCCCACCTGGGGGGCGGGGAGGGGAGGGACAAGAACCCGTGTGTTGTGCTGGATGCTGGCTCAGCGAGGCTGGGACTGCTCCGGGCGGGTGGTCGGAGGGGTTCTGCCAGGGACTCAGCCTCGTGAGCAGGGGACTCATTTCCTGTGCAGGGAACACACACGCGCAGGCCACACACGCAGAGGTGAAAAGGGAGCGGTTTTATTGGGCGTCCCCGGTCGGTGAGAAGCGCACTGAGCGCCACACTGGGGACGTGCCACGCGCTCTCCTCCTGCGTAGCGCACGTCAGCAGAAGTTTCAAAAAGCCATTGTTGTTTTTCTGTAACACACTCCTTTCCACGTGGTCTGGTCACAGAAACGTAACCCAGTGGTTTCAACCATCCCTGGGGATTCTTCCTCCTGTCTCCAGTCCTGGGCTGGCGTGGGCCCTGACCCACACGGGTGCTGGGGGTGACCCGCCTGGCTCTCTCTGTCCGCCGGCCTCTGCCCGCTGGCACCAATCCCGCCTGGGATGCAGGCCCGCCGATGTCACTGGTCCTGGCATGACCTGCAAACCCCAGCGACTGGTATTTATACATCCATCAGAAAAGATACAGTAAAAACACGGGTGTAAGTCAACAGTGCTGACCTGTCAGGGCACCTGCCGTGAAGGGGCCTGCAGGACTGGACATTGCTCGGGGAGTCCTGGGGGATGAGTAGGACACCCCTGGATACAGCCGCAAACTTTATTACCCTATGCACTAGGCCACACTCACTTTACAACAAAACACCTTCCTTTCTCCATTAACCACACAACCTTAGCTGACTGTCACTTTTTTTACTTTATGAACTTTTTATATTTTAACTTTTTACCTCTTTTATAATAACACAGTGTGAAACGCATTTTTCTGCTGTACAAAACCTATTTTCTTTCTTCCTATCCTTACTCCACAGATGTTTTTCTATTTTAAGTAATTTTTAATGTATCTTTTACATTTTAAACTTTTCTGTGAAAACGAAGAGACAAGCAGACACATTAGCCTGAACCCACATAGGGTGGGATCGTCGATATTGCCGGCTCCCACCTCCGCGTCTCGTCCCACGGGAAGGTCTCCAGGGGCAATCACAGTCATAGGGCCGCCATCTCTCATGACACCAAGGCCACCTTCCAGAATACCTCTTGTGCTGGGCCGGTGTGGCTCGGTGGTTGAGCGTCGACGACCTATGAACCAGGAGGTCAGGGTTTGATTCCCAGACAGGACACGTGCCCTGGTTGCAGGCTCGATCCCCCACGTGGGAGTGCAGGAGGCAGCCTATCAATGATTCTCTCTCATCGCTGATATTTCAGCTCTCTTTCCCTTCCCCTCTCCCATCCTCTCTGAAATCAATAATACATTAAAAAAAATAGAACACCTCCTGAAGGACCTGCCGGAGGCTCTTCTGGAGGGGTGTCACTCTGCAGAAATATGTGTGTGGATCCCCTGCCAGGAGGTCGCGGGTTCTAGCAGTGCTTCAGATGTCAAGTTTCCAGGGGTAACTCGACGAGATGGGCAACCTGAGCCAGAGGGAGTGCAAGGACTCAGGTCCAGACGAGAGGGCTGTAGAGCCAGGGACTTGGCGGAGACTGGCTTCAAACACCTCCGCAGAGGATGGAGGAAGGCGTCCACCAGAAGAACGAGTGGGGAGAGCAATTTAAAAAAATGGATGGAGAGGTAGATGCGTTCACGCTGGGTTATATTTAAATCTTCTTGTGAATCAATGTTATGAGGGCTCCCAACCCTTTAAAATGCAAACATTTGATATAACTCGACAGATCCTTTTTTAAAAAAAGGAAAAAAGTATGCCTGTGATGGTTTGCTTGGCTTGTTTCTCCTTTCCATCACAGATGTGCCTGTAAGCAGATGAACGTGCCTCTGTGTTAGTGACGGGTATGAGGCCACTAGACGATGGGAATTTTCCGGCTCCGCTATCGTTCTGTGAGACTCCTGTCGTATTTGCCTTCGGACCTTGACAGCGACGTCGTTATGCAACACACGACTGTACTGGCAACTCAGCGCGCCCTTTCTAGCATCGGGGAAACGAAACAGACTTTGGAGCCAGAAGAATTAAACTATAACCCCTCGCTTTCCCACTTACTTGCTGTGTTACCCAGGACAAGTCACTCGGCCTCTCTGTGCACTTTCACAAGGAGGTGGTAATGATATCTGCCTCCTGGTGGAGATCACCCTCTGAGCATAGACGAGGTGATGCCCTGTGGAAACGCGGGCTCAGGCATCATGGGCTTGACCTGGTCGTTAAGGGATTTAAAAATGTGGGGGGCATTTAGTCCTTCCTCTATGGGTACTTTCTTCTGAACAGAAACAGCGTGTGAGCTGAGGCCTCCATTTCCAGAAGCTGTTATTGAGCTGCAGTGCCCGCACGGTGGCCCTGGCCCAGGTGTGGCCTCCCACAGCCGCCCCCGGGGCCGGCCTCGCCCGCTTCCACCGGCACATGCCCGCTGGGGGACGTGGTGCAGCTGGAAGGCGTTCTTTTTGGGGGAAACGGGCGTTGTGGGGAAAGACATTCATTTAAAAGCTTTTAAGGAGCCGTTCACCTGTGGAAGTGCTCCCTGGGCGAGAGCCTTCCTGCACGGAACACAGCTCACTCTTTAAAAGGGTTTTAATTAACGTTGCTGAGAAACATACCAGCGGCCTTTCAGTCTGAAAGCTAAAGAGCAAAGGTGCCAGCCAAGAGTTTTATGGTGTGGAGCTCGTTTTCTTAGAGGCAGTTGAAATAGTATTCCCATCCCTGAGCCTTAGCGTTTAGCTCTGGTCACGGCCAAAAATAAGTGCTGGGCCCCTCGAGGCCTGACCTGAACCCTGCAGGAGGAAGGCGGCTTTCTCTAGCAGGACCTACGCCGTTGAATGTCGGTTGTACTTTCAGGAGCGGGGGGCCTGCCCCCTGCTGTGGGGCACCACCTTGCCCGGTGGCAGCCCGGCTCGAGGCAACCCGCCCAGCATGGCTCAGACCTGAACTTTCACTGAACCGTTGCTGAGCAAATGCCGAATGCAGAGAGGACCTGGATGGGAAGCTTGGGGGTGGTTGGGACGGGGCGGGGTGGCCCAAAGACGAGAGTGTGTGAGTCCTGATGGCCCATCCTGATGGACAGTGGACTGGGATCTGCAGACCGTGGAGGTATCCTGGCTGGACACTGAGGGGCGGGGTACATCTCCAGTGTAGATGTCCTGGATCCAGACCAGAGTGCCAGGGCAGTCCTGAGGGTGGGGGAGGACGGTGGGTCGATGTTGGAGGGGGCTGTGCCAACAGAAGGGGAAGGAAGGTAGCAGAAAGGTGATGACTAGAAGCATAACTAGAATCAAGGCCTGGAAACAGGTACAGCTGCTAAGCAGCCTTCTTGAGAAGGAATTACTAGCCCGAGTTGTGGGGGCTGACTCGTATCCCCCAAAGATAAGTCCACCTGGAAGCTCCAGGTGGGCCTTTGAGGACAAAGTTAAGGTGAGGTCCTTGAGATGAGATTGTTCTAGATTAGAGTGGTGCCTACACCCAAGGACAGGTGTCCTTATGAGGCAGAGAGGGACACAGATACAGGGAGAGGCTATGTGGAGAGAGGCAGACTGATTGATGGGCCACAATCCCAAGAGTGCAGGAGCCACCAGAAGCTAAAGAGGCAGGAGGGACCCTGCCCTGGAACCTCTGGAGGGAGAGAGGCCCTGGCCACACCTTCGTCTCAGACATCTGGCCTCCAGAGTGGGGAGAGGATATGTTTCTGGTGTTTTAAGCTGCCCAGTTTGTGGCCTTGGCTGCAGTAGCCCCAGGAAACTAATCAGGGGTCCAGTCCCCAGAAGAGACCTTAGCACAGTGGGTTTTGGAACCCCCGCGGAGGGTTCTTCTTAAGGTTGTGTCAGTTGATGAGTTTGGGAGAGGCTGGGTC
Organism: Pipistrellus kuhlii; assembly: GCF_014108245.1. NCBI lineage: Eukaryota > Metazoa > Chordata > Mammalia > Chiroptera > Vespertilionidae > Pipistrellus > Pipistrellus kuhlii. The sequence continues at coordinate 29,422,937 of NW_023425573.1, forward strand.
AGTGAAAAGTCCCATGCTCACATCTCCATGGGGTTTAACAAAATGGCTGCTTTTCACGTGTGTCTTCATCTTGTGTTCCTTTGCTACATTCTGGGAAATGCTGATTTAGTCAGACAGAGTATTGGGGAGGGAGGGCATGACAGAGGACCAGCTTGGATGGGGCCAGAGCTGAGCTGCCTGCTTGACCAGTGACAGGGCATCGACCCCAGGCAGTCACTGACCTTTCTTGACTCAGCTTCTGTCCTGACCCAGGTTTCTTTTTTCAGTTTCAATCATAGAAGTTCTGATTACACCTTCTGCTGGGCCATGGAGCCCCCTTCTCATTCTCTTTAAGGTCACTGCCCTTGTTTGAAGGGATGGGCTCAGCTGGCTAGTTCTTCTGCTCACAGGTCCTAGCTGGATCCTGGTGCTCTAGAGCACATGTGTCAAACACAAGGCCCGCGGGCCAAATCCGTCCCACCAGGCCTTGCAATGTGGCCCGCACCGCGCTGTCATCACTGCACTCCGCTGCGTTTCCATCACAATGACAGTTTATGACTGTTCAGTAAACCATTCGGCCCTCGATTTAGGCTGGATTTTAGATTTTGGCCCCTTCTCTGATTGAGTTCGACACCCCTACTCTAGAGGCTGGGATGGTCCCAGCAGCCCACTCACATCCCTACTGCTTGGTGTTGCCATCTGGGGGCTCAGTGGGAGCTCCGCTCAGAGCTCCCTGGTTCTCCCTAAAGGGGCTTCCCCAGATAGACTGGGCTCCTCCCATCTCAGTGGCTGGATTCCAGGGGACAGTGTTCCAAGAGAAAAAGTGGAAGCTGAAGATCTTGGGGTTCAACCTTGGAGTTTACTCAGTGGTATTCTGTCACATTTAATTGGTCAAAAAATCAAAGGAAAGGGAAAAAGCCCCATCTCTCTACACCATTTAGTCACCTTCATCCCATCACACTGATCTGCCAGGAAGTCTTATCAGTTTTTCATCCAAAAAATATAATTCATTGTAACACATTATTATTTTTTTTACTAAATCCACCTGTGGCCCTGATTCAAATCCCTGCCGTCTCTGGCGTAGATTTTGCTGTGGCCTCTGAACCGCCTGCTGCTTCCCTGTTGTCATCTTCCATGGTCCCCAGGGTGCTCTCTGGGGAGAGGCTGGGAATACTACTAAACTCATTTAACGAGGCCAGCATTACTCTAATACCAAAGCCAGATAAGGACCCTAGACAATTCTTTCTTAGAATTTCTCTCTGCTCACACTGCTCATCTGCTCTTGCATGCCGTCTAGTTTACCCATGAGAGCCTTTAATGTATTAATCCAGGGTGTTTTAATTCCTGGCCTGATGATTCCAACATCCCTGCCACATCTGAATCTGGTTCTGATGCTTGCTCTGTTTTCAAACTGCCTTTCTGGCTTTTAGTGTGCCTTGTAGTATTTCCTTGGTAGCCAGACACGATGGGCTGGATGCAGGGAACCCTGGTAGACAGCCTCCAGCGATGTGGTAGCCAGGTATGGGGGAGGAAAGTGTTCTGTAACCCTGTAATTCCGTCTCAGCCTTTCTCTGAGGCGCTGACTCTGGGCTTCACACGTGTTTCCCAGGAGCTATCACCTCCTTCCGTGGGACAGAATGGCTGCAGTTGGCCGGAGTTGGACATTTCTCTTCCTCCGAATCAGGCAGGCTCTGATAACACCCCATGGGGGAGGCTCCTTTCCCTTCCCCCGACCAGAAGCAACATGGAAAGGCATGACCCGAGCTTATGAATTCAATCCTGTTTCAAAGTTTTATAGATTCCAAAGTTTCCACAATATAAATACTTGTTAATTTATATTTAGAAAAAATGTTATAAAATGTCACTTCTTGGAAGGCCCTTCGAGCCTCTCTGCCTCCCTCAGTGTCTCCCGCGGCGGCTGCCTCGCCGTGGCCAGGCCTCCCTGTCTTTGGGGCCTTGGCAGGACTGAACCCCTGCAGGAAGTGCACTTCTGTGGGCGCCCCGCTGAGCCGCGTGTCATTAGTAGTAGGTTTCTCGGTTGGGTCTGTCTGCTCTGAGGAGAGTGGTTTTGTGGCTGCTGAGTCTGACCTCCAGACTCAGAGGAGGTCACCGTTCACTCAATTCAGCAGCTTTCCTCATTTCCTGTCACAGCTTTTCCTTTCTTCCAACGAGAAACCAAAGGGGCAATACGTCGGTTTTCAGATGACTGAGGAGTGAGGAGGATCTCATGGCTGGGACACACAGGCTGGTGGAGATGTCAGTCTTGTCGTGGTCTGGATGGCAGGGCCAGGCGTGCGCGTCATGTGGGTGGGACGGGGAGGCCCAGCTGGGCCACCAAGCTCTATCCAGCAGCAGGCACAGTCACACCCACAGGTGGTCCAAGGTACACACGGTAGCATTCCCACTTAGATGACACATCTCCCAGTTGGGAGGAAATCGATCCATGAGAACCTCTGCCCCCAATTCCCGTTTTCTGCCCCAGGCATCAGGGCCCTAGGCAGATCTCAAAGCCCATTACCTGTCTACGTGGGCACTTTCAAACTTGAAAATAAGGCACACTGGCCTCTGGAGTAAGCCTCTGAATGAGGACTCCCACCCGCCCTGTGTTCTGAAGGGCTGCATTGGGGGAGGGGCTAGTTCTTGCAGTTCCAGAGTCTACTATAATAGTAGACTGCTTCCACGGACGGGAAGCGTCTGGGGATCTGGGACGGAAACCTTTCCAGACTCAACTGAGGACCCACGTGGCTCTGAGCGCAGACAGCACGTGTTAGCTGTCCAGTGAGAGCGTGCTAACATGAGACCATCCATCGCCTTGTGTGGTTTGGGCGACCCTGAAGATAAACCCTGTGAGGAAGACCCAGATGCAGAGGGCTGGTGAGCAGGGTCCTGCCGTGGGCTCTGGGGTTTGGCTCGCGGCCTCTGAGGAACTGCTGTTCCCTGGAGGGACCCGAAGGCTGGGGTGCCTCTTCACCGGCTCTGACCTTCCTCACCCTGCCGGTGGGTCCCCGTGTTCCTGGCTTGCCATCCACTGTGGAGCGTACAGCGTGCGTGGGACATATGAGTGCCTATGATGCTGAGGGAAACCCCAGGAGCAGGGCCCAGACGTAGCAGGCAGCTGGGTTCTGGATGGCTCCCTGACTCACGCTCAATCCCTTCAGTCAGTGACGGAGCACCAGCCGGGGGCGCAGGAGGGTGGGGAGCAAAGGGGACTGAGCCCCACCATCTTCCTAGTGCTTCCGCAACAAGTTAACACAAATGTGGTGGCTTGTTTCAAGCTTCCAGGGGAGACTCGGATTCTGCCCTTTCTGTGGCTGCCATGGCATTGGTTCAGTGCTCTCGACACCGTGGAGACATCACCCCTAGGCGGAGCTACTCTCGCCATGTTGTTCTTATTGCTGAGTTCCAGGAACTGGGAGTTATAGTCCTATGATGTGAAAATAAGTAGTTAGCTAAGATGAAAAGAGTTAATCAGATGAAAAATATGCAAGTAGTTATGCAAACTAGACCTTTCCAATGACTTCTCTCAGTGTTGGCAGGACAGTGCCCCCTGCTGTGGCCCTCTGGACTGACCTGCTAGATTTCCCCTCCTCCGCCCTCCCCTGCATCCCCAGGAGGCCTGCCCCCCCCCCCCAGCCTCCAGAGCAGCCCACCCTCGGCCACAGGCCCCGCCCTCCTTCCCAATCAGAGCACCCCTGCCCTGTCCCGGAAAGCGGCTTCCATAGCACCCGCTGGCAGGCTCAGTCCCCTCTATGGGGCAGAAGTTGGTTCAACTTCTTTATAACACACTCTATCCTCCTTACTCCCGGATCTCATATTTGCGACTCGGCCTACCCGCTAACACTCATTTGCAATCCCACATGCCTCCTCCAGGTGCTCTGGGGCCCTTTGTGGACATGGGCGCAAACATCCTCTGCTCTCACCCCGCCGCACACGTGGAGCCGTGCAGCCTCTGCTGGGCTCCGATGTGTCAGTTCTGTGAATGAGTTACCTGTTAGCCCTTCCCCTCCCTGGTCTCTGGGGCACTTTTCACACGTCTGTTAAACACTTCACACTGCTGTGTGAGAGCCTAGGCTGGCGAGCAAAGGGCCACACACTGGGCGGCTCACAACCACGGAAACATATTCTGTCACAGTCTGGGGGCCCTGAGGTTGAGATCAAAGTGGACAGGACTGTGCTCCCTCTGAGGCTCCAGGGCAGGGTCCTTCCTGTCTCTTCCAGCTCTGGGGGTTCCTGGATACCCTGGGTTTGGGGCTGCATCAACTCTGCTCTCTGCCTCCCCCTTCAATGGCCTGCAGCCTTCTTAGGACACCAGTCATTGGATTGAAGACTCACCCTAATCCAGGAGATCCTTAACTCATTAGATCACAAGACTCTTAAGTAATTACATCTGCACAGTCCTACTGTTGAATAGTCACATTCTGATATTACGTGAATTTTGGGGACACTGGTCAGCCACCGCAGTGTTCTATCGAGATCTGTCTTCCCAGTGTTGGCAGACTGTCTACCCCACTGCCCTCTTCCCGGCAGGGGACTGTGGTCAGCCCAGGGCTCTGGAGTCCTCTTCCTGGCTTCCCAGCTTCCCTCTTGGCTCGGGGAGGCCACAGAACCCAGTCTAGCTGGTAAAGCTTCAGGTGCTGAGGGGGTTTCTGGGAAATTTTCCTGAATAGGGGTCAGATGTGGTTGGCACTTCCCCCTTTCTTCCGGCCTGGAATGCAAATGTGACATCTGTTTCGGCAGCAACTACTTGCAACCAGCCTGAGATTGGTGGGAAGGTCGATGGAAGTGAGAGAGGGCCTTGGTGTGGGGGCATCACCCAGCAGCCACACCTGCCTCTCGCATGCTTCGTATCTGAGAAACGCAGGTTCCTGCAGTCGAGATGGCTGCTTGTTCACCAAAAGGGCTGGACTACATTTCCCATCTGCCACTGCCGTTCGGTGTGGCCTAGGGACTGGATTCCTGCCAATGGACTGTAAGTCCAGTGATGGGTGCCACTTCCAGGCCTGGTCACAACCCTGCAGTGCCTTTCTTGCCTCTTTCTTCTTTACTTGTTGGGTGTGCACATGCTGGAAAGCCAAAGGGTAGAGGGTAGGATGACTGGTTCCGGAATTATTGGGGGGAGCAGCACATCAGTACACCTTGGGGACAAGAATTCAGCTCTGTCATGCTGGAGCCGTTAGTGCACTGTGAGGTCTACTCTTGTGGTCAGTGAGGTGCTCACATACCTGAGCATTGTGCTTCCATGCAGGGGCCTCTTGAGCCAGTGGGGCCCATGCATGTGGGGGGGGGGGCGATCTGCAGGTGATTTCTGATGAAGGTCCCTGTGCTGCACATCCATAGTGCGTGAACCCCTTTCCTGCTGCTCACATGCCATGTGGCTGTCCTGGCCTGGCCTGGAAAGTGACCCTGCCGGTGCCCAAAGCACCCCCTCTCTGGGCTGGCAGAGTCTGGCCTTCTGCTCCTGAGTAGCAGCTGTGACACTTTCAGCTTGAGCAGTGGGGTGCCAGCTTGAGCAGTCACTTGCCACTGGCCTGCCTGGCATACCTTGTGCCACTTCGGCCAAGCCCGTCAACACCCCTGAGACCCAGTTTCCTCGTCGCAGCTGGAGTCTGTCTCTGGGAGGGCTGGGCGAGGTCACGGGCGGCACTCAGTCAGGGCTCGGCACCTTGAGAGCCCTGAGTAAAAGGAGCGGCTCTAGGTGTTGGCGTGGCTACGGAGCCAAGAGACAGAGCTTCTGGGAGGCCTCGGCATCCTTCTGCTGGGACGTGTTCCATCCCTGACCACGTGGCCAGCCAGCACCAGAGGGATCTTCAGGGGAAGTGACGATGGGACAGTGATGACCTTGAGTGGAGATCCTCTGGGATGGCGAGGCAGGTGGCTCTCCGCCTGGTGGCGATGGAGGAACAGAGGGGGCTCTCAGGTGGGCTCATTACTGTGTCCATTTTGGAGACAGAAGGACTGAGACTCAGAAAGGGGGAGTTCAGAGCCCAGCACCACAGAGCAGGGCGCACCTGGGGGCTGTAAATCCAGCTCACCTCACCGTCTCCTCCCCGAGATGCTGGAATGGTTAGGAGTGTTCTAGTTCCTCACCAGTACGTGCCCACATTGGACAGCGGCCTGCAGGCGGGATGGGCACCGAGGCCCCGGAACACAGTCCCACGTAGGCCCACGGGATACAAAACAGGGCCGGCTCCGGAGGGGAGTTGCTGAGGAAGGTGAGCAGTCATCAGTCAAAAGCAGGCTGCACACCCAATTGCTTATTCTCGGTAAGAATCCCCTAGATCCGACCCAAGCCGGTTCCCTGCACGAAATCAACCGAGCTGAGTGCACGGGGCCCAGTCTGCACCGGCAGGCCTCTATCTCTCTTGCCGTGTAAGGAACCAGCTTTCGAATGCTTCCAATAAAACGCTTCAATCTATCATGCGAGGTACAAATAAATATTTTAGTATAATTGGAAGAATGCAGACAATTGTAAAACGTTATGGACGTTTTACTTCTGATTGGCCGGGACTCAGCGCAGCCTGGTTTGATGTACTCTAATTTACGGGCCTGCAAAGCCCGCGCTCCGGCTCTCTGGCACGGAGGGAGGCTGTAAATGCCGTAATGATGTTTAAACGCTGACAAATGAACTGCCTGGGCCGCACCTCAGACACGGAGGAGGCATTTCCAGGGCGCTCTGCTTCCCCGCTTCCTCTGCGGGGGGCGCAGGTGCAGGGGCAGAGAGGGGTGCAGCCGGTGACCGTGGGCACCGAGAGAAAGGATGGGGCTGCTTCTTTCTCACTCTTGCCCCTAATTTTGGACTTTCTCATTAAAATAACAAGGACCATGTCAGCTCACAATGCCAGCACATGTTTTTACTTTTCTCGGTCGATGGAAACCACATGTAGAATCTCTACCCCTTCCTTCTTCCCTCCAAAAATGCAGATGGAGGAGCTGGTCCAGGGTCGGCCTCGGTACCCCGCGCTGAACAGAGGCTGGGCAGCCCCGGGCTGGGGTGCGAGCGGGGCTCCTGCAGGCGCCCCCCGGGCAGCCCTGCCTGGGAGGCTGGCCTGGAGGAGCGCGGGCTAATTTTAACCTCCTGATGGCTCCCAGATGGCCCCCGGTCCCCAGGTCCTCCTCGGTGCGGCGGCCTGCGTTTTCCCAGGGCAGGCGTAACCCAAGCAGACCTGAGCGGTTATTTATAAACTCTCCCGAATGCCAGAGCACCACGAAGGATCCGTTCCCCCCCCCCCGGTCTGCAGGCACATATTTTCAGCATAACTCATCACTTTGAAGATGGGTCCAAACTTTTGTTCGCATTTATTGACAGGAAGTTGTTTTTCAAAGCCGCAGTCGGCAGGTGGGCCCCGGGCCAGGGGGCTGCGGGCCAAGGGGCTCCGGCACCTTCTGAAGCTGGCGCGGCTCTGGGGCCCAGGAACAGTGCCTGCCCCCCGCCCCCCCCCCCCCCCCCCCCCCCGCCCCAACCCCTTTCCTACAGGATTTGCCTGGGGGTTAAACAGTACATTTTCCCTTTGGAAGGGTCTGTCCTTTTGAAGCTTTTTTTTTTTTTTTTTTTTTTTTTTTAAAAGGAAAACCACTTACAGGGAGTGTGAGAGGTTCCTGCGCTCCCCACAGTTCTGCAGGGTTTCAGGCCGCTCTCTCCCACACCCGCTCCGTCGTGCGTGGCTGTGCTTTGTGGCCTCCTTCCCGGGCGGATCTTCTCTGGCCCAGTGCCCTCTTCCCTGCACCTCACCTGGAGCAGGACGTGAGGATGCCCAGGCTGAACGGCTCTGGGCCCGCTGGGCCTGCTGAGGTCCCTCGAGCCCTGCATGCCCGGGTCCGGGAGGCCCTGCCGATGACCCCAGCCCTGCAGTCCCCAACACGCCTCCTCAACCTCCCAGACCCCTCTGCCTCCCGGTCCTCCATGGTCACGGGATGTGTCTTATCTTGGCTCTTCTCTCTCGTCCCTGCCCCCACCCACACCTCTGCCCCGTTTCAGACCCTCCTCGTTCTCTTCTGGGTCGTTGCAGACCTTGCAGGTTATCTTCTCTGTGCCTCAAACCTTTGCCTGTAAGTTGGGGGTAACACGCGTACCCTGCCCACTGGGGTGACGCGCTTTCATGAATGACTGTTGGAAAGGACTCAGGACAGCTCCTGGGCACAGCACACTCTAGATAGGGTGGTGTGCTACCTTCTCACAGGTTTCCGAGTTACCCTGCGCCCCCAACCCAGCCCTGATTCCTTCATTCACGCTGACACTCCCCTCCTCCCCCACCCCGTCCTCAGCTCGGAGAGGCCCCTCATCACCGAAACGTGCATGTGCACAAGATCTTGGCGAGGGGGGGCGGGAGGGAAGGGAGAGGGAAGTGCTGTGGTGGGCATTGATACGCCTCTACACCTTTGGTCCCTGACAGCAATAAAAGCCAATGTTTTTGATGCAACTGTGTGGGGAAGTGATGGGGAAATGATCCCTTTGTCTTGGAAGAATCAGAGAACAAAGCAGCTGACAGAGGGGTGGCCAGGGCTGGCCCTGGTGTTGCAGACAGTGCCCACGACTCGAATCTCCCTCCATGGCTCAGCCAGGAGTCCTGGCTACCTGCAGCTGGGGGAGGAACACGTGGTTCTGGGGATGGTGGCCGTGGTGTAGCCATAACTGGTAGAGTTTGGCCCCTTCCAGTGCTTTGTTCATGTCCTTTTCACATATTGGCAAGCAGACAGAAGGCCCTGTGTGTGAAGCCCTCACCGAGCCTTCCGTGCTGGACAGAATGAGCTGCTGGGGGCAGTGGCAGAGCTGCCTATGCTGGTCGGCATCTGCCTTCCCACCGAGGTGGGCCCTCCTGCCCTCCCTGCCTTATGTTGGCTGGTCCCAGGCATGTTCGGGGCAGGGCTCCTTGCCCACCGCAGAGCCTGCCGAAGTCACTGCAAGCACAGTCCCAATGAGCCCGATTCAGGGGGCAGGTGGTGGGAACCTGGTGGATCTGAGGGTTGGCGCCTCCCGGGGTCGGCATGCTCCTGCCTGAGAACCAGCCGTATGCCCGGATGCAGAGTGTGGCCGGTGCCTGGCACAACCGTCCCCTGCCGTCCCCACTGCCCACCTCCCGTTGGGGGGTCTCTGGGCTCAGCCTGTGCGCCGCCCCCAGAGGACCGCTCCCGCCCCCCACGTCGGCCCCCTGCTCCCCTTTTCTTGGCACGTGTGGCGTGGCCCTCTCTGTTCCTTTCATCGCTTTGGGGGGTGCTCGCTGCACATTCTCAGGTGGAAACGGTTAAGCCTGGTCCCGACAGCCACCCCTCGGGGTTTCCCTACGCGGCGCTGCACCCCTGCAAATGGGGCCCACATGTGCGGCGATGCGGACGGAGACGGGCCCGGCTGCCAAGAATGTGGTGGGAGGCCTCCCCGGGCGCGGTGGCCATGGAGGGAAGCTCTGCGTGAGCCCACAGGGAAAGCCGAGTCTTCCTCCCCACAACCCGCTGGGGGGGACCCCCTCGGAGTGGGAGGGGCTGCCACATGCTGCGGATGGCGCTGGGGCCAAGGAGGAGGTGACCCGTGGGGGGTGGGGCAGAGGCACGCTGCAGGGCCCCACCCAGGCTCCAGAGGCCTGACTCCCTGTGGCCTTACGTGGGCCCAAATAAAGCCAGACATGGTCTCCCTGCTCCCAGCTGCCCGGCTGAGAGGGCGGAGGTGCCCGGCTGTGGGACCCGGGGCCCTCTGCTCCCCTGGGACCTCGGGCTGTCAGCGGGCGTGGGCACCGCCCCAGCCGTCCTGCCTCCACCCGTTCTGCGTGGGTTTCTCTGGAAATTACTTTAGAAATGTACAACCTTGAGCAGGAAATGGTTTGACTCAGTGGATAGAGCTTTGGTCTGCAGACTGAAGGGTCCCAGGTTCGATTCCGGTCAAGGGCATGCACCTTGGTTTCGGGCACATCCCCAGTGGGGGGTGTGCAGGAGGCAGCTGGTCGATGTTTCTCTCTCATCGATGTTTCTAATTCTCTATCTCCCTTTCTTCCTCTCTGTAAAAAAAAAAAAATCAATGAAACATATTAAAACAAAAACAAAAACGTACAACCTTGAAAACACGTTAACTCACTTCCGTTTGATCGCCACAGTAATCCCAGAAAATGAGGGTTACCACCACGTGACAAGCTTGCGGAGGCTGAACACCTTTCCTGAGTCCGTGGGTCTGGATGCCACGGAGGGACGGACCCCATCTTCTCACCACGGCCATCCTTTGCCTGATTTTTCCTGCCTCGCACACGGGGTCTGCACCTCGTCTGCCTCACTGGCTCCCTTTGGTGTTGGTGGTTCCAGATTTTGGGGGAGGAGGCAGGGGCTTGGGTGTGAATGGTCTGAGCCAGACTTGAGCATGACCGGGGAGGGCGGCAGGGCCTTTTTTTTCTTGGATAACCAGCTGGTCCCAGCTCAGGCCCCGGCCCCGGCCCTGGCCCTGTTGCCATCTCCAGTGGCACCCAGTGTCTACTGCACGGGGGCATGGGAGACGGGTGAATCAAAGTTGGAATTTCATGCTCAGCGGAGCCGGGCGGTGTGGAAGTCTGCTGGTCTCTGTGCCACCTCCCTGCCCCTTTCGGGAGCATGAGGTTGAGCTGGGAAGATGAGCACAGCATCTTGGGAGGAAGACCTGGGCGTGCACCACCGGTCACTCATCCTGGCAACTTTCTTGCAGGTGGCCCAGGGCACCGGTCCATCCTGACAGACTGTACTTAGGATCGACCACTACAGCTTTGTGCCCTGATATCAGAGAACACCAGGCAGCAGCCACCGTCCTAGGGGACCTGCAGCCCCACTGCAGACCCGTGGGTCTGTCCCAGGCACCCATAGTGCTGGCCCCAAGTCTGACAGGCCAGGCCTTCTGTCCCCACTGACTCTTGCCCTGCTGCTTGGCTATGGCCAGTCTCCTGAGAGGAGCCCCTGCCCGGGTCAGGCCTGGGTGCCCGGCCAGGAGGTGTGAAGGGGCTGGCGGTCAGTGCTTCCTGTCTGTGCGCTAAGACATCCAGTTCTCGAGGGGGAACGCCAGGAAGCCATGACTCAGACCGTCCAACGTCTGATGAAAGCCGCCCGAGTGCTTTCTCCTCAAGGAGCAGTTTCGGTCTGTGCGTCACTCTGAGCAGATGGGCCATGCTGAGCTACGGCTCCTTAGGGCCGTTCCTGCCAACGGAGCGAATGCAGACAAAAGTGTGAGTCACACTGGCTCTCCGTGTCCCTGGCAGGAGGGAGACTCCTCTCCCTGCAGGTGGAACAGCGTGTGCACAGGTGCCAGCCACGGGCAGCACGGTCCCCGAGGCCACACAGCATCCAAGCCTTCAGGCCGCACCTTCCGGACCGCCTCCCAGTGCCCGGGTGCCTCCTGCTCTCCTCTGGTTTCTGTTCCAGCTCCGGACATCCACCCTTGGCCGAGCATCACGTGGCTGGAAATTATACAACTTCCATTTTAAGACACGAGTTGTTTAACTTTCAAGGTTGCTGGAGCTCCTAGAGGTGGCGTCGGGGATGGTGTGACTGCAAGAGAACATGGTCTGGCTCCCATTCTCACAAGAACATAGAAACACCATTCCTGGGCCGCCCGCCCCCCCCCCCCCCCCCGCCCTTGCTTAGAACTGCCAGGTCCTGGTGCCGCCACTGCCACAAAATGGCCACCAGGGCAATCCCGTTCTTCACCCCTGCACCTCGTTTCCTTCATTGTAAGGTGGGGACTTCCATAAGATAAGGCACACGGAACTGCTCTTTAAACTGCAAAAATGTGGGCCAAGCTAACAGGGATCTTCTGTTAGGAGGCAGCCTTTAGTGAAACTGGGCTTGCTGGTGTTTTGGAAACGCTAAAGCAGGTGATGTTCTGGCATCGCTAATGGTCCGAGAGATGGCCACCTTCCTGGCTGCTCTGTTTCCATCTCAGATGCTCACTGACACAGGTAGTTATTCCCCCCGTGTCCTGCTTGCTTTCAGGAATGACAATGACAGAAAAATCTCAATGACAAGACTGAGGCAGGGGCCTGGGAATGGGAATGGAAGCCCTTTTCCTAAGTCACACATTTTTTTTCTTGAATAAGTTAGAGATGAAGTAATGTGGCTATTAGAGTTTGCTTGACATATTTAATGTTGACACATGCTTATTATCTCTGATGAAACCTGATGAGCCATAGAACATGCAAAGTATCTTGATGAAAAATGCCTAGGAATGTCGGCTGACATATAACTATAATCAACAGCATTCACTAAAACCTATCTTTTATAAGGACCCAAATCAAAGAGGCGAGTGTACGGGAGAGGATGCAGGGCTACAGATGAAGGTGTGAGGCAAGGTGGGAGTGCAAGTGACTTTGCATGTCATCTGTTAATGAACACATTTGTGGGTTTTAATGGCTGCGAGGAAACAGGAGATGAATGTTTGAGCTCCTAGGACGCGGGAGGTTGGAACTGAGAGACATCCTGCTCCTTTGAAGAGCTATGCTTTCAGTGAAAAGGTAACACAGACAACACACTGGTCTGAGAGGTTACCCCAGGGCAGGCAATTCCTCTGGCACTCCTGTTAGGAGGAGACGCAGAACCTCTGTGGATGGACAGGAAGAATTCTCACGGAGGATCCCCAAGGAGATGAGCCGAAATCCTAAGGTTCCAGTCTGAGGGGACAAATAAACTCCTAAGTTTGCATTTATAAAAAACAGTAAGATTAGGTTTCTAAGAGCTTCAGGAAACAATGACATAAAATAGAGATTATAAAATAGTTAGTGTTAAAGACACAATGAAAAAAAAGTGAGAAAAGAACAAGCCACCAACAAAGAAAAGAAAAGAAAAAGACAAGAAATATTAAAAAAGAACAACAGAGAACTTAGAGGAATAATAATAATAATAATAATAATAATAAACACCAGAGAGATTGAAATTTAACAAATCCTGAATGGTAAAAAAACATGAGATATAGCTGAATAGAGAATTAGTAAAGTGGAAGATCACTCTTAACACATGGAAATAAAGAGATGGAAAGTTGGAGGCATGATTCATAGTTGTGGAGAATAGGTCAATAAAAGCACAATAGGGATTCCATAGGGAACAAAGAAAGACAAGGAGGGGGGGTTTGAATCAATATTTAAAGAGATAATGACTGAGAGTTTTCCAAAACTGAGGACAGTCCTGAATTCCCTGATTCAGGAAAAAAAGTAGATGAAAGAAAATTTACACCTAGATCTATCTATCTATCTATCTATCTATATCAAAAAGCTTTGCAAGAATACCCAAAACAAAGAGAATACCTTAAAAGTAGCCAGAAATAAAAGATTACCTAAAAAGGAATGCCAGTTAATTCATGACAGTAACCAGAGGACGGCGAAATGATACCTTCAAAATATGGAGAGAAAACAGAAGTCTCTACCTAACTATAAACTGTCGTACAAGAATTAGGAAGAAATGATGGAAAACAAAGGCTTAGAGGATTTGTCACTAACAGATTTTCATGAAAGGACTTCTAAGGGTCTAGTTCAGCAAACAGAAAATTGGACCCAGAAGGAATGAGTGAAGTATAAACAGAATGGCGAGTCTTTCCCACAGACAGTAGCATGAGGCTATTACAACATTTGTTTGTCTTTTAAAATTGCCTCTCTATCTTTTATATTCTTTTGACAAGTCTTGATGGTGTGTGCTTTTTTGTTTACTTTCTAAATAATTAGGATCCTCAGTGGTTTGCTTATTGTTTTCATCTCTTCTGAGACCCAGCTGTTGGATTTGTTAATCAACTTCAGTTTTTCTCTTTATTCATTCATTATTTTCTGTTTTCCATATTAATTTGTCCTTTTCATGTGTTTTGTATGTTTTCCTTAAGGAAACTTGGGTGCTCTGTTTCTGGCCGCTGGTTTAGAGAGACTTCCCAGTCACTGGGCGATGTCCCCACACTCTGGGCGTCTTCTGTGCTCTGCCCGGGGCACCAGGGGCACAAAGCCTGGCTCTGAGGACAGCGGGTCTGTGGAGAGCAGCCAGGTCCAGGGGGCAGGTGTGTGAGGTAGAAACCACTCTTGCAGGCAGTTTGACCAGATGGCGGGGCTGTGCTGTGCTGATATATGAGCCAACCACAACTCCTGCTTGGCAACCCAGAGGCAAAGCTTTCTAGAGATCACTGGTCATACTCTTAACATGGAAAAAGGGTGCTAGGACTGTTTCACAAAGCGGTTGTGAGAGAGATAAAGATTCCTGTACCCAAGACCTTCCTTGTTATTCATGCATCTGCAGACGCCTCTGGCTATGTAGACCATGCAGGGTGAATACTCACTGCTCACTCATTCCTGACTCTTCCTCTTGGAGGCCCTGAAGGCTGCTCCCCAATGCTTCACATGTACCTTCAAACATGTTCTTAACTGTGATAGTGACTCTGGTGACACAATGATAGCGCATCCAGGAAGAGCTCCAAGGTCAGTAAATTCTTCAAGGGCTTAGTTAATGCTTGTCAAATCCCAAAATAGAGCCATCGGTTCCACAACGATTTGCTGGTTTGTCCATTCAGATACATTGGCATGATAGAAGACAGGGGTTGGCAAGCTCTGACTTGTAAATAAAGTTTTATTTGCCCACGGTGGGCCCACTGGTGCACGTGGTGTCTGTGGCTGCCTCCAGCTGGAGGGCAGAGCTGAGCAGTCCCTGCAGAGCCCCTCGGCCCTCAGAGCCCAAATTATTTACAACAAGAAAAAGTGTCTTGCCTCTGCGAGGGGCCCAGGATGAAACGGCAGTTATCTTTAGCTCTGCACCAGGCAGCGGGGGATGGAAATGTTAAACAACACCATGTTGAGGGTGGCGGGGATGAAGATCCTCTGTACACAGTGAAAGAGGCCCAAGCAACGAACTCGGCTAGCTCTCGAGTTCCCAGGCTATTGTTTATCACGGAGCTGTGTTTTTCCACAAACAGATGATAATGATTAGAAAAAAAATAAAGTTTTTCAGGAGGTGATTTTCCATAAACATTCGCCTTTGTAAAACGAAGTCATCCTGAGTCCTGGAAGGCACATTGGAGACATTTTTAAATCCCCGCTCTGTGATCTAATTCCCACGTGAACCCAAGGCCGCGTCCACGTGAGCTCTGCAGACAGAGCGAGGTTTGCAGTCCGAGGACCTGGGTTCGCGTGGCAGGGATGGAACCACCCTGTGGCCACAGGTTGGACGAGGCTGCCACGTGGCCTCGTTTTCCATCCGTGGGATGGGCCCACCCGAGAAGTGGAGCTCCAACTGCTCTCAGCTCTAAAACCGGACTCTGTGGGTGCCATCTGGCAGGAAGGCTGGTCCCATTCTGACTTTCCCATGCGAATGTGACGGTAAGATAATAAGGGAGCTCTGGATACAAACCCCCTGCTGCGCCTGCGTCACACGTCAGTTCTGAAGAGCAGTGATGCAGCCCAACCAGCTGAGTGCGTAGACGGGGCCCACGTTTGGAGTTAGCAACTCAGGCTCTTCTGGAAAACTCTCCCCGGGGCCAGGAGGGCGGGGGAGCTCTGGTCACAGAGAGACAACTTGGACTTCAGGAACGGCTCCACGTTGGCCCCGGCTGTCCCAGAATCAGAATCTGTTTTGTATTTAGGGGGGGGGTGAAAAAAAGCACAGCACGTGACTTATTGGTAACACACTCATTGCAGGTGATTCCAATTGTGCGGTTTTTAAAAGTCTGCAAATCCTGACACCTTCCCGGCCTCCGGCAGCGTGTGGCTCGGAGTGGCGTGTTCATTATTACCCCCTCACCAGGGTGTGACCCTTTGCTAATTTTGCAGTCCGCAGACCCCCGGCAGCTCGGAGATGGGGGCCGGAGATGAGGTGACTCAGCCCAGTGTGAGCCCAACACAACACTGATTCGGTTCCTCAGGAGCGAGCAGGACGCAGCTCGCAGGATGCCTGGCTGCCTACACCCCGTGCTGAGATAAGGGCTCCGCGGGGGTCTGGGCCTCCGTGGAGCATAGGACGCTGGTGAGGGCAATGCCAA
This sequence comes from Pipistrellus kuhlii, assembly GCF_014108245.1. NCBI lineage: Eukaryota > Metazoa > Chordata > Mammalia > Chiroptera > Vespertilionidae > Pipistrellus > Pipistrellus kuhlii. Next base: position 29,438,853 of record NW_023425573.1, read on the forward strand.
TCACCACCTTCGAGGCAGGAAACCATCACCTGCTGCCTCCAAACAGCAGAATTCCTATGGACACGGCAGGCAGCGGGGCTTCCCCAAAGCTGCCACGATTTGGGCGACAGAGGTGTTCTTCCCTGGGAACCTGCAGGCCAGTTCCCGGCCAGGCGGAGGAGGTTTCAGGAGCTGGACTCGTCCAGCAAATTCGGGAGCATGCCCCCTGCTCCTGGGAGGCCACTGTGTTTGGTGCCCTCTGAGTAGAATGCAACATTTCCTAAACGTCGTCTGTTGAACGAGTGGCCTCCTGGGATCCATCCACAGATGGCTTCCCACCACCCCTCACACAAAGGATCCTGGTGGCCCAAGAAGCCTGAAAATATCCCATCCAATTTCCCTTAAAGGCTCTGAGAAATCCTGCAGTTATTTTTCAGGGAGTCTGTTCTCTCCTTGTTAAGTTGCATTAGGTCCCATCCGGTGACAGGCATTTGAAAACGTCTTAAGTTGTTCAATTCAGTGTTCCACTTTCTATGCTCTTATTTATTTATTGAAAGTCATAAAAAATACACTTGCTATTTTACAGGGGAGTACACAGTATTGGTTTTACTGCTTAATGGAATAAACTCCCCTGTTGATCTTCCAGAGACAGGCATGCAGATCACAATAGTTCTCCATCACTGGGAAATCGTGTGGGAAGGCCGAGAGGAGCCAGTGCAGCAGCTCGTGCGCGAGAAGGGCGTTTGTCAGGCAGACACGGTGAGCCTGCCCTGGACATGGGACCAACTCCGGTTTGGCCTCTTCAAGCTGGGGCCTGGGGCACGTTTCCATGGTGAATTCCTGGAAAGGGGCAAAGGGCAGCCTGGGGCCAATTAGGCAGGACCCAGAGCTTGAACGGAGCCCTGCAGTGACAAAGATAGAGGTGTGAGGCAGGGGGCTAATATGCTCAGTCCCCCCCTACTGCCACCTCCCACCCCTGGCCACGGGTTCAGTTCTCCGCAGGCTGCCCACTGCCCTCTGCTCCCCCCCACGCTCTGCTCAGCCTGGCTGCATCAATGTGCACCGCACCTCACTGGGTAAGAATGTTACTTTAAAGCCAGACAGACCTGGGTCTGAGCAGGGACTTCCCACAGTGACACCAGCCTGAGGTTCCTGCACATCTCCCACCTTTGTTCCGAGTCCCCTCGCCTGCAGCATCGTGACGACTCCTGCCTCTCGGGGCTACTGGGAAACCACGTGACAGCGTATCACAGCTACGAGCAGGTCGGGCCTATATGACATCTCAGCGTCGGTGCCCACAAAGAGGTGTGAACCTCGATCATCCGTACCCCATTACTGCCGGGCCCCCTCCCTTGAGGGGCACCGCTGGCTTTACAGCCCTTTCTCAGTTAATCGGTCAAATACAGGTCCCAGAGCTCCAAGGAAACACTGGTTGTGTCAGCGGGGGTCAGGGTGGGGAGAACAGGGAGGCCAGGCCATGTGTCTGGGGCCACGAGGAAGGAGGGAAGGCTGTGTGGGGCCATGCTGGGTCACCTCCCCTCGGCTGGGACCCCATGTCCTTCGTGTTTGGCTGTAGGAAGGGTTGAAGGGGGGGTGGTCCATGAGCAGGAGTTCAGTGAACCCCAATGTTGAGGTTGCAGGCAGCCTGGCAGTCGCATCTGGGTTCGGGGCACTGGGTCCTTCTGGAAGCGGAGCCCGCCGGGAAGACGGCATATCGACCCAACACGGTTTGCAAACCTGCCGCGGGCCTGTTAGACATTATCCCCTTCCTCCCCACGCCTGCTCCCCAGCCGCTGTGCCGACCTGGAAAGCATCAGCATGGCTCTCACATGAAGCATTTTTTCGGGCCTGACACGCAGGGCTCTGATGTAGAAATTGGAATTTCACACTCCGAAGGGCCCACATGGCTGCAGAGGTCAGCAGGCGGCTCCCGCGTCCACCCGCCGGTGAATCACGGGGGGAGATGCCGCCCCGAATTACCATCAGCAGACACGCGTGCGTCAGAGGCTCCGGGCACTGAAGCGTTTGCCTGACATCTGGGTCCCCCGCCCCCCCAGCAGCACACACTCAACAGTGTTCCGCCGAGGGGCACGTCCCACTCATCTGGCGAACACATCAGCCGAACGCAATCTGCTCTCACAAACAGATGTCCCGGGGGTTGGGGCACCAAACACGGGCTAGAAGCTGCCGGAAGGTTCTTTATGAGGTTCTTGTTTTGTGGAACAGGGCGCAGAATGGCCAGAGGGTGTGCTGTAATTGAAACACACCTAATTTGGGGGCTGAGCTAGGATTCGTCCAGATTTTTTTCAAGTCCCCGTCCAAAACGGGGGTTTCTGTTTCCGGCCGTCGACTTTCCCGGGGGTATCGATCTCTCTGCCTGAAAAGACCAGCAAGGAGCAGAGAGGGACCGACCTGTGGGCCTGGCCGGCTGCAATGAGGGCGGGCTGCAGGGTCTGGCCCTGTATGGTTTAGAGTGTCAAACTTAGCAGTCAACGGCCGAAACTGGTTTGGCTCAGTGGATAGAGCGTCGGCCTGCAGACTGAAGGGTCCCTGGTTCGATTCTGGTCAAGGGCATGTACCTTGGTTGCGGGCACATCCCCTGTGGGGGGTATGCAGGAGGCAGCTGCTCGATGTTCCTCTCTCATCGATGTTTCTAGCTCTCTATCCCTCTCCTTTCCTCTCTGTAAAAAAATCAATAAAATATATTTAGAAAAAAAAAACACTCATTAGTCAACCGAGCCAAATATCAACAGTACAAAGACTGAAATTTCTTTTGAGAATCAAAGTTTTTAAACTTAAACTTCTCCTAATGCCACTTCTTCAAAATAGACTCGCCCAGGCTGTGGTATTTTGTGGAAGAGCCACACTCAAGGGGCCAAAGAGCCGTATGTGGCTTGTGAGTGGCAGTTTGCCGACCACAGGTTTAGACTCAGCCTGATGATACGAAGTCAGCACTGCCGTCTGCACCGATCCCGTTGTCGTCTGAGCTGCAATTGCTTGCTTTTTCCTGTGTGTTTGCCATTATCTTGTTGGGCCTGCAGGTGTACACGCCGTCCCACGGTTGCGTGAGCTTGCGGGTGGCAGGGGCAGGCCACGTGGCGAGGACATCTGGTCCCCACAGAGGCCGCCAGTGGCACCATGGACCTCACTTCATTGCTTACATTCTTCACAGGTGAGCAGCTTTCCCTCTTTTGTGCAAAAGCCTCAGAGGAATGTTTGAATTCGTAAGGGTCCCAAAAGAGAAGGAAGGCTGGTTGCTTTGTAAAGTCTCCCATCTTGTGCTGCTCCTTTGTACAGAGCCTCTGGGGGGAGCCCCCTACTGGCCATTATCAGCAGGGACCGAGCAGCGGAGGGGAAGGGTGACCCCAGGCAGCCCTTGGGGGAGGTCTGGGCCTGTTTAGGAAGCCAAGGGCCTGGGCCTCGAAGTGAGCAGCTTTCTCTGCGAGGGAAGGACAACGGAGGCAAACCGCCTCTGAGAGAGATGGCGGGAGCTGCTCCCTGCAGGTGTGTCTGGAATTCCCTGCCTTCTCGGTGCCACCGGGTCTGCGAGCCACGCAAGAGCTGTGACCCTCCCCAGCGGGTGCCTGGGGTCTGACTCAGGCTGGGTCCCTCCAGCTTTAATGCTGCCATTCTGTGGTCTTTGGGGACTGGCATTCCACATCCCCCCAGACAAGGACACAGGCTGGAGGCCAGTGAACCGAGAACACCTAGTCCAGGGAGCACCATGCTGCTGGGCGGTGGCCCTGCCTCCTGGTCCCCGGGCTCCTGTGTGACCCCTCAGTTTGGGTGTGGGCCCAGCTGCAGCTTGCTTCCCATCAGCAGTCGACAGCATGGTGACAGGATGCTGCCCTAGAACGTTCTGTTACAGAAGACTGTTGTCTATGGCAATATCACCTTGAACGTACCCGATCTTGTAAGCCTAAGCAGGGTTGGGCCTGGTTTGTACTTGGATAGGAGACGGAAGACTCGGTCATAAGCTAGAGAGATGCTCCCTGCTGCCAGGTGGAGACGGTCTCCAGAGACACCCACACGGCCAGAAGCTCGGTCAGCCCCTGGGCGCTGGAGCAGCCCCTGGCTGGTGACCAAGGGGAAAGGACCCGGGAGAGGAATCCTGACAGCAGTGTCGAGAGCCCACAAGGGGATCGTTACCCGCTCGGGACGGCCGCTTGGCGAAACCCTGATGCAGAGAATCCAGACCAGCCAGGCCTGGACTCCTAACCCAAAGGAACTGGGAGCTCACACACGTGGCATCTGAAGCCACCAAGCGTGTGGCATTCTGTCGCTCAGCCACACGACACTGACAAAATGGACAGCTTGGTCTCCCCTCGGTGGCCCTTGACAAGGGACAGCCTGTTGGCCGTGCCTGCTGTAGGCTTAGTGTGGAAATGGATCAAAAAGTCTCCGGTCCCCACAGGACACGCAAGCTGGGGATAGTTACTGTACAGCCAGCAGTGGGGACCAGCACGGATTGCCAGGGCAGTGAGAGCGGCCAGCTTGTTGAGCAAGCTCTGGGAGTAGGGTTTGGGCAGGGGTCCCTAACCGTGGGGCTGCAGGGCATTGTCTGAGAGCCAGCGGTCTGAGGGCCCGAGCCCAGCTATAGGAAGGTCAGTGAGTGTCAAGAATAAGGGACTTGGCAGGAAGACAGAGCTGCCTGGACTCGAGTGGAGACTGGCCAATGGAATAGCCTGGACCCCAAGCTGGGGGCCAGGGCCATGCAGGCCCCCCCACCACGACTGGGAAAGTGTCTGGAGATGGAGGGTGAGCCAGATCCCGGCAGAAGAGAGGCGTGAGGTACAGCCACGTCCAGTGGAGAAACACGAGGAATAGGTTCCGCCATGCGCTTGGTCAGTGTTGAATGTAACGGAGGACAGACTGGGGGTCTTCTTCAGTCCATGCACCTGTGCCTTCGGCGCATGCTCTCTGCACAAGCAGGTAGTGAGGAGCAGCTCACCTGTCAGGCCTCTCCACAGCACACAGAAGACCACGGGGGCAGTGTCCTGCACAGTGAGTGTGGGGACAGCACAGGAACCATACCGACAGCAGGGTGCTTTCATTTTTGAAAAAAAATGTGTGTGTGTGTTTTTTAAATTTTATTGATTTTTTTAAAGAGAGGAAGGGAGAGAGATAGAGAGTTAGAAACATCGATGAGAGAGAAACATTGATCAGCTGCCTCCTGCATATTCCCTACTGGGGATGTGCCCGCAACCAAGGTACATGCCCTTGACCGGAATCAAACCTGGGACCCTTCAGTCCGCAGGCCGACGCTCTATCCACTGAGCCAAACCGGTTAGGGCAGGGCCCTTTCATTTTAACTTGTCAATTATTCCAGGGCAACACACACGAGCTTCGGGAGGGTCTTGGTTTCCCAGTTCTACCTTTCCCTCATGATTTCCCACCTCGGGGCGCCGGTGAGCCTGCCTGTGACTCACGGAATTGCCTCTCCCTCTGGCGGCTGAGGCCTGGTGTGGCTTGCGAGGCCGGCATTCTAAGAAAGCAGAGCCTCCGGGGCTGGAGGCTGTCTTTCTCCTGTCAATCTTCCAAATATCGTGGTGAATAGAAAAGAAATGAAAAGGAACCAAAAATGATCTTTTTGGGTGCCATCTGAGATGCTCAGTCTTTTTCGCATTTAGCACAGCGTTGCCTGGGAGACCAGAGACCAGCGGCTCAGCGAGGAAGTGGCGGCACCAGGTTGCTCTGAATTAGGGGTGTCGAACTCAATCAGAGAAGGGGCCAAAATCTAAAATCCAGCCTAAATCGTGGGCCGAATGGTTTACTGAACAGTCATAAACTGTCATTGTGATGGAAACGCAGCGGAGTGCAGTGATGACAGCGCGGTGCGGGCCACATTGCAAGGCCTGGCGAGACGGATTTGGCCCGCGGGCCTTGTGTTTGACACTTGTGCTGAATGCTGGGCTGCGGTGTGTTGTGAGACCTCGTCCTGCTTCAGGGTGAGGCACAGGGCCCGGGGGACACCTGTCCCGCTCCCCCCTCTGCGTCGTACAAGGGGCCCCGAGGCCTGCCGTGCGGGGCTCCAGGAGTCTGTCCTCTGGGCCTTCCTTTGTCCTGACAACAGTCACCTGGACATGTAACAACCGTGTTCGGAGGTGAGTGGAAGTGATCCTGGCCGGCGCTTGATGGACGGGCTAAATTACCTGCAGCTGCCACTCCCCTCTCAATGCCTTTGATAGCCTTCTGCCTCCAGAGCACTCCTCCCAAGGAGGCTCCCGGCCCTGCGTCCCCTCGACTCTGACGTTTGTGGGAAGACACACCTTCGCCAACATTGATAACTCAGTTACAGGCACGAGCTCTAGAGGCTATTTGAATCCAAATGGTGAAAGCCGTGAAAGAAATGGAAAAGGAAATTCAGTGCCTTCTACTTTTTAGGAGAAAGGGGGAAAGCAGGAGGGATCGAACTCACCTCGCTGGCGACGTTCTTTGCCGTTCTCCTGTGGGCGCGTTCAGGAAATGTGTTTATCATGTGAAGTGTCAGTGACCTTTCCGGTACAAATTAAGGCAGAGAAGCGAGCTGACATATTTTAAATGAGAGGCTGAAGCATTTTGGGGGTAGCACTGCTTTTCCAGAAGATGCTATCGATCAGATCGTGTCACCCCCTGTGTGTCCCCAGGTGCTGGGAGATCTGGTATAGTCAAGTCGGGGCTGACTTCCACACTTCTGTCGCCAGCTCACAGCCACAAGGTCAAGGAGGTGGGACAGAATGTTTTCGGTTTCCCTTGGTGCTTAGGACCAACTGGCTTCGGATCCTGAACAGGGTACAGAGGGGGTGGGGTTGACTCCCAGGATCCAGCCCCATCAGATTGCCTTTCAGGTATCACCATCCTAACAGCACACCGTGAAGACAGATGTGTCCTGAGAGCCAAGAAGCATGCCTTGCTCCTCACGATCACCCCGATTGTGGTAGTCCACATCGTGGTAAGGACCCGGGATGACAGTAAACAGCTTCGTCAACACAGACACCACTTCCATTCTCAGGAAACAAGGACACATGGAACGTCTCAGAAAATTCATCAGTTCACCTCAAATCCTCCTCCTTCCATCCACACGGAATGCTGAGAGCCAACTGCTGGAAATTAAACACACGGGCATGTTGAAGATATCAACCAGTAGGAGACGACTTTGGGGAAACTTTAGACTAAAACGCATTCAGATGTGTTTGAACTGTGCGCCGAAGACACTCAGAGTTTCCATGACTGCAGCAACCACGACTGCTGTTTGTTCTCAAGGGCAGCACACATGTTTCAAAGGCTTTGCTTTGTTTGTTTTCCTACAGAGCCAGGCTTTGCAAGACAAACATGGTTTATCCTTCAGAGACGTGGGTTTACAAATCTATAAATAAAATGCCAAATGCACACAAAAAATGGAATGTATCTTTCTTTCTGATTCCATGACCAATACAATGAAAAGAACGCGTGAGAAGGTTAGGTTTCTGGTGAACTGTCCTCACTGCGGGAGGGTGAGGTGTGGGCACAGTGGGCACTTGAATTAAAAGCCGTTCTAGCTTTGAATCCAGGGTCTCCTGTTAACTAGCTGTGGACGTTAGGGAAGTCATTTTCTTCATCTGTAAAATGTTTAAAAGGAATACCTGTCTCACGGAGTTATTGTACCTGGAAATCCAATTCTGCAACTTACTGTTTCTTTCAACTGTGATCATGCCACATCCAGGATCCTAAAGCACCCTAAATTCTCCTTGACTCTGAACGTAAAGAAGAAGGAGGCACATGGTGGATTGCCCTTCTCCCTGTTCCCAAGATGGCCAATGACCAACAATCAGATGCTTGGCAGCTACAGATACAGACCAATGTTGGGTTTCGAATGTAACCTTCCAGCAGGAATCCTTCATAGATGGGCATGTATTCACACTGCCTGGTCACCTCTCTGATGATAGTGGCTGTGGATGGCCATTGCGGGAGCCATTATTTTATGAAAGGTAGCAAAATAATCATGTTCTTATTCTATTATTCCTTTACTTAGTTAATTGGAGTATCTCCATGAAGAGAAACTTCCCCTTAGTTACTCTGAGGAAGAGTTTTCATAGGAAAAGCAGGATCGATGCTTGATCCCCATATCGCCCTCCCCCCCCCTTTTTTTAATTTACAAGGCCATGTAATTTACCAGCATCCTCCAAAGCTGAGCAATGAGTTAAAAAAGACTGTAATTGTAAATTCATAGGTGTCAGTCTTCTTGGTGGGCTCAATCCCCTGAAGCTTTCCTTCACTGCTGCCCCCACAATCTAACCTTTGGAGGGTGGGGGTGTCTCTTGACTCCTTTTGACCCCACCCCATGGTCTTTGATTATTTCCCTGCTTCCAGCTATCAGAAGCGATTCTAGGCAAAATTTACAAAGTTCCTGCTGCAGATCTGGAATCAGCCATTTCTCAGGTTCATTTGAGTGGGAAATGGTATTTAGAAATGAATGTGCCCTTAGAGTGCCCAGTGCTATTGGGCAGTCTTTGTGTTTAGGGATTTTTAGCAGATAGCTAGTAATTTTTCATATTTTTTGTTTCCAAAGTAAAAATGCATCATGAGTGCATTCTGTTATTTTCAATTTAAATTCAGAACAATGTCAGGTTTACTTAAACAGATGTATCTCAGGTTTTTGTTTAGTAATATTATTTTTAGAACATTTGCATTGATACTCACAAAGGAGATCGGTCTATAGCTTGTTCTTTGGGTTAATGTAATCTTTATCACGATTGGGGGTTAATGTTATACTTAATGAAAAGACTTTGGTAGTTTTTAAAAAAGCTTATTGATTTTTAGAGAGAGAGGGAGGAAGAAGAGAGAAACATATCGGGTCTAGTAATAATTAATGTCGTTTTTAAACATTCGTTTAAAATCTTGCTTGGCGTTGACTTGTATTGACATAACCTTCAAACACGTGGTATCTACAGAACGTGTGAAGTGCAATTAACAAGTTTTGCTTGAAAAAGTTTGTGTTTGGTTTGGTTTTTGTTGCAAAACTAGGGCTAAGAAGATGGCGGATGAAGAGCATATTCGGCACTGCATGCTTTATGAGTTCCAATTAGGAAGAAAAGCAAGTGAGGCTGCAAAAAACATCTGTAGTGCTCTTGGTCAAGATGCAGTTAGCGCCAGAAAATGCCAGCGTTGGTTTGAGAAATTTCGCGAGGGAAATTTTTCGTTAGATGACAAGAGTGGTCGAGGCCGTGTGTCCAATTTTGATCAAGAAGCTCTTCAAGCTCTTTTGGTGCAAAATCCTCAAATTACCCAACAAGAGCTTGCGACAACTTTAAATTGTTCACAAAAAACAATTTCCAATCAATTGTGTGCACTTGGCAAAGTCCAAAAGTTTGGAAAATGGGTTCCTCATGAGTTGACCGACAACAACCGTAATAAAAAGTCACAACTTGCAGTTCGCGCCTCTCTCGTCAAAACCGTTTGCCGTTTTTAGAGCAAATTGTTACCAGAGAGGAAAAATGGGTGCTGTATGTTAATTTGAAAAGGCGGCCTCAATGGTTGGACAAAAATGAGGCTCCGCAGCCCACGCCAAAACCTGACTTGCATGCGAAAAAAGTGATGTTGTGTGTTCGGTGGAATTTTAAAGGAATTCTTCATTATGAACTTTTACCATCTAACCAAACCATTACAAGTGCAGTGTATAGTGCCCAATTGGAAAGGTTAGTCCAAGCTTTAAGAGAAAAAGAACCCGCGCTGATTAATCGGAAGGGCGTAATTCTTCACCGCGATAACGCACGACCGCATACTGCAAGAATCACTGCTGAAAAAACTGCGCCAGTTGGAATGGGAAGTTCTCCCTCAACCTGAATATTCTCCTGATATTGCCCCTTCCGATTACCATTTGTTTCGTTCTTTGCAAAACTTTCTTCTTGGAAAAAAATTTAATAATGAAGAATGCCTCAAAAATGCATTGACCGAATTTTTTGCATCAAAATCACAAGAATTTTACAACAGAGGGATTAAAATGCTTCCTGAGCGTTGGGCACAAGTAGTAGAAAACAATGGCAACTATATTGTTGATTAAATTTTGTTGTATTGTTTAAATAAATTCGATTTAAAAAAGTATTAGAAAACGACATTAATTATTACTAGACCTAATAGATGTGAGAGCATAACATGGATTGTCTGCCTCCTGCATGCCCCCTACTGAGGAATCACCCTGCAACCCAGGCATGTTCCCTGACCAGGAATCAAACCAGCAACCTCTCAGTTTATGTGACGACGCCCAACTAACTGAGCCAGGGCAAGACTTCGATAGTTATTTATTTATTTTTTACTTTTCAGGATCTAGAATTATTTGTGTAACAGTGGAATTATCTAATCTTTAAAGGTTGGATAGAGCCAAAACCAGTTTGGCTCAGTGGTAGAGCATTGGTCTGTGGACTGAAAGGTCCCAGGTTTGATTCCAGTCAAGGGCATGTACATTGGTTGCAGGCACATCCCTGCGGAGGGTGTGCAGGAGGCAGCTGGTCGATGTTTTTCTCTATCGACGTTTCTAGCTCTCTCTCTCTCTCCCTTCCTCTCTGTAAAAAATCAATAAAATATATTAAAAAAAAAAAAAAAAAGGTTGGATAGAATTCCCATGTGAAACCCTCTGTGCCTGGTGCTTTTCTTCTATGGCATCTGGCTCGGTTAGACTTTCTGGCTCTACTGGGGTCAATTTTGGTACATTGTATTTTTCCAGAAAGTTATTTACTTCATCTACATTTTCAAATATATTTGCATAAATTTGCCAGTTGGTGCTTTGTCCCTCTTATTGTTTTCTTAATTAGAATGGCTAAAGTGAGTTGTCTATTTTGTTGAAATTTCAAAGGAATTACTTTTTTTAGGTTTACTAGTATTTATTATTCCCACTGCTTTTCTCCCTAACTTATAGATAAGGTGTCCCCCCAAAAGTAAATACACTTTGAATAATTATTAATTCCAGTGGGTTTAACCCTAAAAGAAAGAAACATCAACTGAGCTATCAGAAAAAGTATGCATACATTTTTTTGAGAACACCTCTATTTTTGCTTTTATCATCATTAATTTCTTCTTTCTGCCTTTTTAGGTTTATTTTATGGTTTAAAAAATAATTTTATGCTTTTAAAAAATAATTTCTCAAATTCATCTATTTTTGTTTGCACATATGCATGACATACTTAATACTATTTTTCTTTGAAAATATGTACCTAAATTTTTTAGCTATATACCATAGATTGAGGTATGTCTTGTATTCATTGTTATTTTTTAAAAAATCTACAATATTTAAATATTTTCTATTTAACCTAAGAGTTTTTCAACATAAGTTTACTTTTTTCTGGATTGTGGGACCTTTTGATTCTTGATACAGGGTGTCCCTAAAAAATATATGTATACTTTTTATCTGATAGCTCAATTGATTTTTCTTTCTTTTAGGGTTTAACCCATTGGAATTAATAATTATTCAAAGTGTATATACTTTTTGGGGGACACCCTATCTATAATTTCTAGTTTTATTGATTGTGGTCAGAGAATGTTTGTATTATTTTTAATCTTTGGGGTGTATTGAGGTTTTTATTAGTAACATTCTATATGCATTTGAAAAGAACGTATATTCTGTAATATTGGAGTTTAGGGTTTTATATGTGTATAGAATCATTACTGTTTATTGGTTATATGGTTAGGCCATCTACATCTGAACTGTATTTTTCCTATTGGCCATGTCTTTTACTGAGAGTGATGTATCAGATTCTCCTAGAATGTGTCTCTGTTGATCTCTTCTTACATCTCCTGCAGTGTTGGGCTTAAATCATTGGTATGTATATCTTCACTGAAAATTGTTGACTTTAAGAAGTGTGCTATTTTGACTTATAAATTTGGTTTTGTCTGAATTTTATTTTTTCAGATATTAAAATTTCTACCCTTGATTCCTTTGAATTTGCCTTTGAAATGAATTTGTCCACATTTTTACTTTTATTTTTTTAAATTTTTTTATTTTAGATGTTTCTCATATACAATGTTGGATTTGCTTTATTAATCAAACTCAAAATCTTTTCCTTTTGTAGATAATTTAACTAGATGCTCCTCTGATCAAGTTCACAGTCTTGGCATTTAACAAATGGTTGTAGAAGAACCAAGATAAAGAATTATTTCAGACTTCACTTCCCTTTCACTCTGCTTTGCTTCACATATGTACAAACACACACACACACACACACAAGTCATACATTAAGCTTTCTTAAAGTCAAAGGAGAAAATAAACAGATGCTTCAGAGGAGATGGAAAACTGGTATTGTTTTAATCAAAGCTGTGAAGACAAAGAAAGGGACAGAAAAACACAAAGATTTAGAAGAGCAAATCTCAATGGCAGGTGATTCCAAGCCCTTCCCACCCAGGACACCCATCTTCAGGGTGAAGGATGGGGTATCGGCAGCTTCTGCGAAACATCGCACATGCCAAGGGTCCAAACCAAGGTATGGAGATAAAAGTATGGAGACACAAAAACCCTTGAAAAAGTACATATCAATGTGAAAAAGGTTAGAAGGCTATTTATCAAAATGTAAAATGTCAACTTCAAATAGTGAAACAGGTCATTTAAATTTTTTTTATTTCTATCATTTTTATATCACATTTATTTACATTATAAAATATGTTGACAAGGTATTGCTTTACTAACCAGAGAAATTATAGTTATTTAAAATAAATGAAGACTATTCACTGGCCTCTATGGACCAAATGATATTTAGACAACCAGCCCAGGTCACCCCACAACTTCAGGGCAGAGCTGAAAAGATGGCTCCTGGAAGGGGCCATCTGGGGCTCTGCTTGCTGGATCCTACAGGACATCCCTCCCCATCCTCACCCAAAGTTGATGGGCCTAGCTAGCTGGAGGGGAGACAATTTTGAAATGATTTTATAAATAGTTTATGGAGGTGAAATGGATATAACATAAAATTAACCATTTTCAGAGTGAGTAGTTTAGTGGTGTTGAATACATTTACAATGTTGTGCAGCTGCCACCTTTGCCACTCCTGGAACTGTCAAAACCATGCCTACCACCCAGAGGCAAGGCCGTCAGGCATGGAGCAGTGTCTCCCATACCCCCTCCCACACCCCCAATCTGCACTCAGTTGGTACAATTTTTTTAATGGGAAAATTTTACTTTCCTTTTGTAAAGTAATTCTGAAAAGTCATCAGAACCTCTGTAGGGGCAAACATTCTGTTGTTCAAGAGTAATGGGATTTCTGGACAACCTGTTCCAGGTGCAAGCCCCCGTACTGGCTGGATTGCTGGTGATCAGAGCCCGGAGCCCAGAGCCTAGCCATGTCTTCCCAGGGAAGCGTGGCTGGCACCTCCTCATTCTTGGATTTCCAGTGTAAACTGGCACGCACGTGTTTCTGATTGTGGCGTGTGGTGTACCCGGAGAGCACTGACAACGCTGACAGTCTGCAGGGTTCCGTCACACCCCCCAGCAGTCCCTGTGTGGAGCATTTCCTTTCCGACAGGCTCCAAGGGAATGTCACGTGTGAGGGATTTCAGGACCAATGCAAGGGCTTTGAAGATGAAATTTCCTGGCAGGCTCAAGCCTCCCCTTCAAAGAAGCACCTTCAATAATTTTAAAATAATGGGACTTTAAAGTTTGCAACTGCCTTTGGAAGGAAGGAAAGTGTAACTACCCCAATTGTGGGAGAGGAGAGGAGGGAAGCAGGGTGAAGGAGATGGAAAAGGAAGAGGCAGGTGGAGAAGGTGATCCCTGTGTAGCCTCCTGGGCTCTGAACCTGGCCGGCTGCAGGGGGCTCTGCCCATGGACATCATTGCTGCCTGACACCATCCCACCCCATCCTGTCCCTTTGAGCTGGTGAGGGCTGTCCTGTCTCTGTTTTAGGGATAAGACACCAGGTTATGGAGAGGTTCCCCTAACCTCCCAGGTAACCTGGTTAGCCATGGCAAACCTGCTTCACAGTCCAACCACTCAGACTATACCAGCCCTTCGACCCTTCCCGAACAGCTTGATGGACAGCTTCAGAATGCTTTCTGGAACCAAACTTGAACGCACTGTCTACCATGTCCTCCTGCTCCCCGATTTCCTCCCTCACTTAGGTCATCCCAGGACCACCGTCTTGCCCAGGACCAAGTTGCTGATGAGGACAAGATGTATGTGTTGGACTTTTCTTTCAATTTTCTTAAGGAGGGTAAGACAAATGTCAAAAAAGAGAAGGAAAAGAAGGGACCATCCCATGACATTGGTGCCTCACGCCTCTGTTATTTGTCTTTTCTATAAAGTTGACATATTTTAATGGCGTTGTTCGCTTGCTGAAACCTGGCCCACCCTTGTGGGAGAAGAAGCACAGAGGATGGCGAGGAGCTATGAGACACCAAAAGGTGCCAATGGAAGTCAGCCACAGGCACCAGAATAGACGAGACCCTTACTGGAGCTGAAACAATAGTTACTACTCTTTACTCACAGCCCAGCAAGTAGCAGGAGCACTGGTTCCTGTCTTCCTCAAAAAACAGGGACTTCCCAGGACTATGCACATAGGCACCCACCCTTAGCATAGGGCCTACACCAGGGTGGTTGTACCACACAAGTATGTTGAATGCACTTGAAAATGTCAGGGACAAATGATCCAATGGGGATGGACCCAGAGACACACCATAGCCAATGGGAATAGACCCAAACATACACAGGAGCCAATGGGGATGGACCCAAAGTCATACTAGAACCAATGGGAACAGACCCAGAGGCACACCATACCCAATGGGAATAGACCCAAACCAATGAAGATGGACCCAAAGACACACCGGAGCCAATGGGGGCAGACCCAAAGTAACACAAGGCAATGGGGACTGACTTTCCACAAAACTCATGGAGAAAGAATTTGAAGGAGAAAAATGTCCTGGGTGGATTGACAAGGGGCAAGGAGAGGGTCTTGACCTTGCTTCATCTGTAGAACAGGTTTGGCTGTTTTTATTTTATTTTATCAAAGTGAGAATCTTCAGTTCTTTTCAAAGGGCATACCCTCACCTGTCACTACTCGATGAGTGTGTGGGATGTGCAGCACCCGAGCCATTGGGGCGCCCATCCCGAATGAATCTGGGTGGGGTGCCAGCCACCTGTATAGGAGGACACCCGTTTCTGGCTCTGATAGGCCTCATTCTCCATTCGGGATGCTAACTCTTCAAAACTAATGTCCGCTAGGTTTCACACATCAAAAACAAGGCCCCGAGAAGCTCATGGCTCTGGGTGTCACTGATTTAATACTTCTTCACAAAGGGCACTTTATTACACATGGTTACTGCAATCTGGGAACCAGCACAGGCGCAGGCAACCAAGTCAACATGAAAGTATTCGTTGATGAATAGATTTTATTTTTAGCTGAAAAGTTGGCCAAGTGGGAGGCCACATGGAGGAGATTAGGGTTTAGCAGGAACATCTCATCAGTGCGGTGCAGGGTGATTATGAATGCTGATAGGAATCCCGAGCGTGCCTTGGAGATGCGGGCTTCCCCTGGACGCGTTCGTGTTGAGGAGCGCGGCTCTTTGGTCTTCATAATTTGGAAGAAACAAATGTGTCCTTCCATCTCCAGCCTTCAGCCAACTCAGCTGGAGGCTCCGAATGTTTGCCAAATCTCCTCCCCAGGCCTCTGAAATCTCCATCTTCTGGAGTCCGTGTTGTGCAGAATTCTCCCCACTGTGACCCAGAGCCTCCCACCAATGAGCAAACGACCCTTCCCAGAGGGCCCAGTCCAGCTGGGGGCTGCGGGACCCGCAGGGCTCTCACCCCAGCCTCCCCCTCTGCCTGGCCCAGTTGTTAACCTGGCTCTGTGGTTACACACACCCTGGAAGACTCAGAGTTTTAGGTTTCTTTCAAGGAGCCCTTGGTAGGGAGCTCTTGAGCCTCCATCAGCCCACAGGGAAGGCCGGACATGCAACACCCAGGGAACCCCAGGCACTGTCGCAGGTCCTGGGTGCTCCTGAGACTTGCACAGTGCAGCTGCCCTGTCCTTGGGGGAGCCACGTCAGCAGGATGAGCGTGAAAGACACAATGCTTCTCATGTTGCTGAGAGGCCGGGACAAGTGCACAGGCAGCCCCATCTCACCCCTCAACAAGGCTTGGTCCCCTTCGCTTTGCTGAGTGGTTTGGGTTTAGTTTCTGTCCACAGAGGCAGCAGTAAGAGGGCCCATCACTCACCAGCCCAACAGCTGGTGCACAGAGCACTCCAGTGGCTTTACATCCTTTCAATGAGGACTTGGGAGATGAGAGGGAAGGCGGGGACTCCCATGTTCCCCACAGCCACATCCAAAGAACTGGAGCGTTGTGGCTTGTGTCTATTTGTCCTGGAGGTCACACTGTAAGGAGCACTTGAGCAATGCCCGAGTCATGGCTACTTGACAGGCAGCTCTGGACCCTGTGGGTTGAAGGCAGGGCTCAGGGGAAGAGCCAGGGAGGTGTTTCTGTGGATGGAGGGGTGCCCAGCAGTCCATGGGCTTGGCGGCTGTCCAAGGGGATGGGGCCTAACAAGCCAGGAGGGTTAAGAAGCTGGGCCAGACCCAAGGTTCTGAGACTTGAGGTGCAGGCTCGACCTGGGCCCCAGGATGGAAGCTCAGTGCCATCTGGGGTTCAGTGAGGAGTGTGGCAGCCCATAGGTGATGCCCCACAAGCCAGGACAGAGCCTGAGCATCATGAGGCCCCTCCCAGGACGGCTGTCAGCTAGGCCGGCGAGCTCTCCTCTCAGAGCCTCCCCTTGCACCCTGACATGAGATGGAACCTTCTAGGACTGACAACTATAGGACATTATTAGAGCATACAGGCCCACAGCCTCCACCTCCACAGGTTCTCCTGTTCACAATGGGTCTTGCATCTGCTGCTCCACCCAGCAGCCCTCTGTGTCACCATTTCTGACCGCCAGTCCCACTCACCCCATCCGGGAACCCACGTCATGCCCCTGCAGGTCTTCAAAACCCCTCTGACCCTCCCTCCCCTGGTTCTCCGTCCCTCCCATCCACCCACAAGTCCTCACTCTGTCCCCAGGTCTCCTGGTTCCTGTATTGTGGCTTATGCAAGAATACACAACCTTGGTCAATCTTGACAGGAGAGCTGAGTAGCTCTCCTTGGGGAGAAGATTGTGTAGCGTGGCCGACTGCTGCCACCACCTATGTTTCCCAGTGTCCTCTGTGCCACCAGTGCCATCATCCATTGTCCCGAACCCCACTTTCCCGTACATTGCTTGCCTGTCCTGTCCCTGTCCTCAGGGTGTTTCCTCTTCAGAGTGGAAATATTAGGTGCAATCATAAAAAACTGCCATTTTTGTAGGTTAAAAACTAGCCAAATATGGGCAGTTTCCTAGGATTCAGTGCCACAGTGGGTGTGTTCTGTGCCGGTCTGTCCTCAGTGCATGGTGTGCATAATGATCTCTCTTGCTGGGAGGTCAGACCTATGTTCTGTAGTTCCAGAATTTATAAAGTTCTCCTTTTCACTTTAATCTGTTTGGGATTGATACTTTTTGAAATGATAATGATACATTTGTGAAAGGTGTAAGGAAGAGATCAACTGTTTTTCCCTTCAATATTCCAGTTGCCATCACTGAGCCAGCCACACGCAAAGCTCAAGTATACAGCGATGTTATTATGTTCATTAGGCTGAATGTGAGATTCCCAGAACTTATTCATCTCTTAACTGAATACTGTACCCTTTGACCATCGTCTCTCCAATTCTCCCACCTCCAGGTCCTGGAAACCACTATTCTACTCTCTGTTTCTATGAGTTTGACTTTTTAAAATTTTAGGTTCCACATATAAATGAGATCATACAGTACTTGTCTGGCTTATTTCACTTAGCACAATGTCCCAAAATTTATCAACTTATTACAAATGGCAAGATTTATCAATACTTATTTCTCATGGATGAATAAATACTCCACTAAATCAGGGGTGGAGAATGTCCAGCCTGAGGGCCATATAAGGCCCATGAAATCATTTAGTCTGACACTGCCAAGGCATTAGGGTTGAATTAATTAAACGTTTGAACCAACAGCAGGCTAAATTTTAAGTAGATAATTTTGTATGGCCCATGAATGATGTTATACATATCCAAAATGGCCCTTGGCAAAAAAAAAACCAAAACATTTTCTACCCCTACACTAAATACATGTTCCAGTGTGTGTGCGCGTGTGTGCGTATGTGTGTGTGTGTGTGTGTGTGTGTGTGTGTATGTATGTGAGTGTGACAACTTATTTATCCACTTACCCATCAATGGACACTTAGGACTTAAGTTGTTTCCATATATTGGTTACTATGAATAATGCGGCAATGAACATGGGAGTGCAGATATCTCTTCAAGAATACTTATTTTGTTTCCTTTGGATAAATTCCCAGAAGTAGAATTGCTGAATCATATGGCAGCTTTATTTTTAATATGTTGAGGAAACACTATACTGTTTTGCACAGTGGCTGCATTTACATTCCCACCAACAGTGCATAAGGGTTCCCTTTTCTCCACGTCTTTGCCAGCACTTCTTATTTCTTGTTTTTTTGATCTAAGTCATCCTACCAGGAGTGAGGTGCCATCTCTTTGTGGGTTTGACCTGCATTTCCCGGACAATTAGTGATGTTGAGCACCTTTTCATGTATTTGTTGGCCATTTGTAGGTCTTCTTTGGAAAAATGTGTTATTCAGATCCTCTGCCCATTTTCTGAATGGGTTATTTGTTGTTGAGCTGTATGTTTCTAATACATTTTGGAAATGAACTCCTATCAGATCTATGGTCTGCAAATATTTTCTCCCATTCTGTAGGTTGCCTTTTCATGGTGTTGGTTGCTTGCTTTGCTAGTCAGAAACTGTTTCATAATTTTTCTTTTGTTTTTCTGCCTTATCTTGTTTTGTTACCTCAGAGATGCTTGCTTCATAAAAGGAGATAATCTTCCCAGTCAGGGCACATGCCTGGGTTGTGGGCTCGATTTCTGATGTGGGGCATGTAGGAGACAGCCAATTGATTCTCTCTCATCATTGATGTTTCTGTCTCTCTCTCCCTTTCCCTTTCTCTCTGAAACCAATAGAAATCTCTCTTTTTTTTTTTTTTTAAATAGAAGCTTTAGTAATTTAGTTTTTTAAGGAAGATTGTCCACCATATATAAGATTTCAAATATATTAGTCTAAAATTATTTACTTATTTTTGTATATTAATCACTATAGTCAGTAATTATTCTTATATTTCATTTCTAATATTTATTCATATCTTTATCTTGATTAATCAATAAAAAATGAATGTCTATTTTTATCAATCCTTTGTAAAGAATCAGCTTTTGATTTTTTTTGTTTATTCATATTGCTTCTTTATTGACTATGTTCATAATTTAAAAAATATATATATTTTATTGATTTTTTACAGAGAGGAAGGGAGAGAGATAGAGAGCTAGAAATGTTGATGAGAGAGAAACATCGACCAGATGCCTCCTGCACACCCCTTACTGGGGATGTGCCCGCAACCAATGTACATGCCCTTGACCGGAATGGAACCTGGGACCTTTCAGTCCACAGACTGAGCCAAACCGGTTTCGGCTATGTTCATAATTTTGACCTTTATTATTTTCTTCTTTTCCTTTTCCTTTGGCTTGCATTGATTGATATTATATACATTTTATAATGACTCTTAGCCCATTAATTTAAAAATCTCTCATTTTCTAAAATATATATTTAATATTATAAATTCCCTTTATATCTCCTTCATCCATCTCCCACAGATTTTTGTGTACAGCTCTTCTATTGTCATTCAGTTCTCAGTATTTATAATCTCCATAACAATTTATTTCAGGCCCAAGAATTATTTAAAAGTGTTATTTAGTTTTCAAATGTATGGGTGCATTTTATTTCTAAATTCATTGTGGACCTCATGTTTTTAAATATTTGAAAATTTTCAAGACTTTCTTTGTGATCCATTATATATTTAGTCAAATTTAAAACAAACAAACCTTTCTATATGTTTGAAAAGAATGTGTAGTCTATATTTGTGGGAGCCTGTGAGAGTCCTCCCCTCCTTTTTTCCTCCTCCTCTTCCTCCTCCTCCTCCTTTTCTTCCTCCTCCTCCTCCTTTTTTTCCTTCTCCTTTATCTCTTTCTTTATCTCTTTCTTCTTCATCTTTCTCCATCTCTGTCTCCTCCATTTCCTTCTCTCTCCTCATCTCTTTTTGCTTCCACATCTCTACATCTCCACATCTCCTTCTCATTTTCCATCTCCGTCACCTTCCCCATCTCCACATCTCCTTCTCCATCTGTCTCCTTCATCTCCTTCCCCATCTCAATCTAATTCTCCATCTCCATCTTCATCTTCTCTATCTCCATCTACATAGAAGATTTCCTCAGGCAGCTCGTTCCTTTGGGGAGCTCTGCCAGTTTGGCAGTTCTTTAAATCTCAGGTTAGAGGTGTACTATGTGCACTGGTTAATAATGGTGGATTTTGTAATAAAAAAACATAATTTAAAGAGAAACATTAAAAGTGCTTTATTCAAAGTAATGTCCATTGCTAGCTACACATTTCCCCTATCTTTCAGGTAATTTGTGGATACCGTCCCAATAGAACTTTTCTTGTTTTGAGGCAAACCATTCAGAGACCCAATTTTCCACTTCATATGTTTTGAAGTGCTGCTCAGAAAGTGCGTGTGCCATCAATTGGAACAAGTGGTAATCTGAAGGAGCAAGGTCTGGTGAATATGGTGGGTGGGTTCGTACTTCCTAGGGAAGACCTTTTAACATGCCTTTAACTGAAGTGTGTGATGGTGTGTCATTATGAAGCAAAATTACTTTGCCATGTCTCTGGCACATTTTGATCATTTCACGATCACAGCTTGGTTCACATTGATTATTTGTTGTTGGTAGTGATCAGTATTAACAGTTTCACCTGGTTTTAGAAGATCATAATACACCACACCTTCCTGATGCCACCAAACATAGAGCATTGTCTTCTTTCCAAAGCGATTTGGTCTTGCAGTCAATGTTGATGGTTGACCTGGATCAACCCATGATTTTGTGTGTTTGGGATTCTCAAAAAAAAAAAAAAAAAAAAAAATTATGAAACAGTTTCTGACTAGCAAAACAAACAAACAAACAAAAAAAATCTACTTTTCATTGCCAGTCGCTATTCAATACAAAAAAGAATTTTTTTCGTGCCATTGAAGCAACATTTAAAAAAATATATATTTTATTGATTTTGTGCAGAGAGGAAGGGAGAGAGATAGAGAGTTAGAAACATCAATGAGAGAGAGTCATCGATCAGCTGCCTCTTGCACATCCCCTACTGGGGATATGCCCACAACCAAGGTACATGCCTTGACCGGAATTGAACCCGGGACCCTTTAGTTCCCAAGCTGACGCTTTATCCATTGAGCCAAACCAGTTTCGGCTGAAGCAACATTTTACCAATGACTTTTGGTTTTTCCATTTGTCTTTCATTCAGTTGATGTGGCACCCATTTTCCTTCCTTTAAATATTTCCTATTGCTTGTAAATGATTGGAAGTTGTTTGCTGAGCAACGTTTAATCTTTCTGCAAGTAGTGATTGAGTTTGACACGTATCTTCATCCAATAATCCTTGCAATTGTTGGTCCTCAAACTTTTTCGGTTGACCTGGACGTTCTTTGTCTTTTACATCAAAATCATCACTTTTAAAGCCTTTAAACCAGCATTTACAAGTATCTTGAGATGGAGCATTCATCATAAGCTTCCCGAAGTATATGATAACTTTTTCTTGAAAATAAAGCAATGAGTTAAAACTTCCCACAAATGTTCATTTTTTGGCATGAAATTTGACATTTTTAAGTGTAAAAATATCTATAATGTTAACACCTTCACAACATTTGACATATGAAGTTCTAAAGCTTGCTGTCAATACAACAAAACAGCATACATATACAATTGCAGATATGTCACACATGTGTAACTCCATCATTGAAAAAATCCCGCATTATTAACCGGTACACCTCTATTGGTGACATCAGGTGTTGATAATGATGGGTGCAATCCCTGTCAGAGCTGAGATGCACTGCTGATGCTCGGCTCTCTGCTCACCAGTGCCACTTTGACCCCCAGGAGACATTGGCAATGCCTGGGGACATTGTGGATTGTCACAATGGGGTGAGGGGCCGGGAGATGGAGGGTGTGATACTGACATCAAGTGTGTGGAGGCCAGGGATGCTGCTAAACATTTCACAGTGCACAGGACAGGCACACACACAAAATTATCTGTCCCCAAGTGTCAATAGTGACAAGGCTGACAGAGCCTGTATTTAAAAGCTATTTAAACGTTGCTGTTTACGAAACCCACAGGCTTTTATAATTTTCTTTTCTGTGCACAAAACGACTGCCAATGCCCTTTATGCATATACATCACCCTCCATTGATTTTTCTTTCTTTCAAATAACTGTTAAGCTTCAGAATGTTCCTTATTAATGAAAAATTAGCATTGAATGACTTATTAAGCCACGGCTGGCTCGTTGATAACTAGAAAGATGATGAGTTTTAAAGACAAAAGGAACAGAATGGCCTGGGACGTCATGGTGGATGTCCATCAGGCTTCTCTAGAGATGACGGTCACCATATCCGAGTGAGGCTCCGGGAGCCTGGCTGCCAACCGTGGATGCCCTTCCCTTGGTGCCCTCTGCTGGGTGCTGCTCCGTGCCTCACTCATTGCATGGCCCACCCAACGGACCAGGATGCACCCAGAGCTTGCCCACGCGGAGGAATCTCCTGCAAGGGGCCGAGTGAAGACAGATGTTCTGTCTTTGTTCAAAACAGTAACACATGAGAATCTGCCTCATTTACGTCATCTTGCATTTCCATTAGCAACACCCTTTGCAGGAAACCGTAAGTGGGATGGAGGCATCTTAGGGTGGGCCCCTGGGCCTTGTTCCAGAGATCAGGGAGGTGGTCCAGCTGTAGGAAGAGCGCACGGGAGTCTGCATCCTTGGGGTGAGCCACTCACTAGCCATGCAGACTCTAGCGGGCCACTGCATTGCTCTGTGTTCTAATTTCTTCCTCTGTAAAACAGAGGGGTCATATCGGAGCATCCTCTGGTTTCCTCACACCCCTTGAATGCTTGTGTTTTACAGCATTGTGTCAAAAGGACAAGACAAGCATCATCAATTAGCAGGGCAGCGTGCCTTATAAATTAACTTCTCACCACTCTCTCCTCTTCAGCATTGGAAATGGATTCAATTTGCTTTCCACAGTATTTCTTTTAACAAAAGCAGCCTGACTCACTATTTAATATGAGTTTATTTGGGATGATTTTAGAAGGAAAACAAGTTCAAAGAATCGTTTGATAGGAAATGAAACCAGAAGTTCGTTGCATATGCATGGTGGCATATGGTTGAAAACAAAATTATAAGCTAAAAAAAAGGTATGACAAATTTCTCTTCTACCCAGTGCTCAAAAAAAAAAAAAAAAAAAAAAAAGGATACTTTGAAATAGAAGAGTTTGGGATCTTCACATTTGGTTGCTGCATTTTCATTTAATTAATAACTCTCTGACCATTTTTCATCTGGTATTGCGACCTAACCAGGAAATAATCAGGAAAGCATTACTGAACATATTGCCAAAAAATTAGAACATGGCAGCTGAAGACATCTGAGTTTTGTTGGTCCTTGATCTTTTCATGGCCCATTAGGAATGATTTCCACAGGGTTCACGCAGGTGGAAGGCAAAGCTGGGGATGCTGGAAGCTTGAATCCAGCCTAGGAGGCAGAGCAGGGAATTGGTTATGCTTTGACTGGACTACCCCTGCCTTCCCCAGCTAGAGTCAAGTTCAAACACACCACCATGTGGAGATCTAGGAGTGACCTTCCTGGATTCTGAGATCCTTCCCCCAACTCACCAGGCTAGTGCTGTGGCACTAGGTTCTTTGGGGGGCAATATGGTGGGAAACATCCCAAGAGAGCCCCCAAATTCCACCCTGACATCTCCCCTCTCCCCAGTATAAGATGTAAATATATGAATACAATGCATTTCACTCTTAAGAGGATGTTAAAAGGCACAGTTGACTTTAAGGAGAGATGACTGTGAGGACCTGATCTAAGCAAACCACCCTGGGAATCTGGGTCTGGAAGTCAGATTTGGAGAAAGTCAGGGAACAGGAGCATGAGAGGGACTCCACGTGAGGGTGATTCCCTGAAGCTGAAGAGACCAAGTGCCTCTTTGAGGGAAAAGCAGCCCCACATGGACAACCAGCAAGGAAACAGGGAGCCTCAGTCCTACAGCCACAAGAAATGGAATTCTGCCAACATCCTGAACGGCCTTGGAGGTGGATTCTTCCACAGTCGAGCCTCTATATGAGAACATGGCCCTGCTGTCACCTGGATCTCAGCCTCTGAGACCCTGGGAAGAGAAACCTATCCGGGTGCACCTGGCTCTCCATCTGCTGAATTGTGACTTAATCAATGCGAACACTCGAAGGTGGCAAGTTGGTGGTTATCTGCCAGGCAGAAATCCAAATGACTGCAGCAGCCACACACACAGCCACACTCATGGAATGAATACAGTGGTGGCATTAGCCATACAGATGTCACCCCCACAGGGATCCTTAGTGTGAGCCTCTCCTTCCCACACGTCTTCCGTCTTCTCCAGTGTAGCTTGTGTCTACTCTGCATTGGAAAGTGGGAGACAGCCCTGAACTAGAGACGAGGGACATGGGTTCTGTTGTTTTCTGCTCTGCAAATGCTTAATGGCATTTGAGCAAGTCCCTCTACCTAGGGACTGTAGTTCAACCATCTCTTTGGAAGTCATTGAATTCAATGTAGTCTGAAGTCAAGGGGCTTGCCGAAACCGGTTTGGTTCAGTGGATAGAGCGTCGGCCTGCGGACTGAAAGGTCCCAGGCTTGATTCTGGTCAAGGGCATGGACATTGGTTGCAGGCACATCCCCAGTAGGGGGTGTGCAAGAGGCAGCTGATCGATGTTTCTCTCTCATCGATGTTTCTAGCTCTGTATTCCTCTCCCTTTCTTTCTGTAAAAAAAAAATCAAAAAAAAAATCAATACAATATATTAAAAAACATACAACTAAAGTCAAGGGGCTCTATGACCTGTTCCGGGTTGTGTCTACATCCCCTCCCCTCCAGTGATTGATGAGTCTGGACCTGAGCACCTGGAGCCTCGGCGTTCTAGCTCCCTCCACGTGCGATGGCAGTGAAGCTGATTCCATACTCGGTCATTGCACGCGTAGTAGCCACGTATTGAGCATAAGTCCCAGTTGAAGACCAATTACTGTATAAGGAATGAGGAGAGAGAGCTAATTCGGAACCAAGGCCACGCACCAGTGTGGGTGGGAGGGCGCTTCCTTGCCACAGGCTGCTTGGGAGCAGGTTGGAGTGAGAAGAGCTATTTAAAGGAGCCACGAAGACAGGACCCCATCCACGGCCAGGGCATTAGGAAGTCTTCAAGGTGGGATTCTGAGGACTTGCTTCAAGTGTGTGAAGGGAAAGCAGAGTTGGCGGCAGCATGGAACGGAGAACCTGGCACAGTCATTCCAACGTGGTCTCCGGGTGCACTGGGCTCATCCTCCAGAAACGCCGAGCCCCCAGCGGCTGAGGTCTGCTCCGCACCAGGACCTTCGCTGGCCATGCGGAAGTGATGTCATCCGATGGTTCCATCATTGCCAGACATGCGTTTCTTTCTTTAAATCGCTTTATTGTGGTAAAAAACATACCATAAACTTTACCATCTGAACTGTTCTCAGCGGCATTACGTGCATTCACATTGCTGCACAACCATCACCACCATCTCCCCCAGAGCTCTTTTCATCCTGCAAAGCTGAAACTTTGGCCCCACTAAACAATCACTGCCCTTCCCCGTCCCCACACCTGCTGGCACCCACTATTCTACCTTTTGCCTTTTCCCCTCTGATTTTTCACGACTCCAGGTACCTCATGGAAGTAGGAACGAACATCAGGCTTTGTCTCTCTGTGTCTGGCTGATTTCACTGAGCATAAGGCCCTCAAGGTTCATCCATGTTGCAGCTGTGTCAGGATTTCCCTCCTTTTAGGACCGAATACTATTCCCCTGTGTGGATCCAGTTCAAAAAATGCCTTCATTCTTTGGGCTCCAGGGGTGCTCACTGCTATTGGGTTTTTCCTTCATTACTATGTCTTTTCAGTGGACAGAGCTAGGAGACAGCAGCTTTAAAAAAGGCATAATACTTATTGGGTTAAATAATTTTACTTTCAACTCCAGTTTAGAACTATTACACTTCCCTAGATTTATTGATCCATATGTACGTCCTTTCTCCAAAGTCAAGATCCTGGGTCTCCACGTAACCAGAATGATTACTAGCTACTGCATACACACAGCTACCCCAGGATAGCAGTACCAACTGGCAACACTGTGATTCCTGAAAGCAGTGTGTGTGTGTGTACACACATGTGTGCACACATGTGCACACATGTGAGCATACATGTGAGGCTGTGTGTGTTTGTGTGAGAGAGTGTGCATACATGTGTGCATGTGTGTGCACGTGCCTGTGTGCATATGTGAATGTGTGTGTGTGTGTGTGTGTGTGTGTGTAGAAGTCACAGTTGCTTTCTGTCTGGGTTATTACCAACCTGGTACACATCCAGGTTCTGTCTTCATTTGCTTTAGGTTTTTTCAGAGTTGCTTTTCTTTTTTAAAAAATATGCATTTTTAAAAAATTCATTTCACAGAGAGGAACGGAGAGGGAGAGATAGAAACATCAATGATGAGAATCATTGACCAGCTGCCTTCTGCACACCCCCTACTGGGGATGGAGCCTACAATCCAGGCATGTGTTCTGACTGGGAATCGAGCCGTGACCTCCTAGACACACTGGCCAGGCTAGAGTTGTTTTTTAATTGGCATTTTGTGTGATGAATGAATATTGACATGGATCCTAGGTCAGATCTAGAAGACAATGTTATATTCAAAGAAGTCCAGCTTCTATCCCAGTCCTCACTATCCTGTCCATTCCATTTTCTGGTAGGTAATTTTGTAGAAATTTATGTTTAATCCTCTAATTTAAAAATACTTGTATTTTTATATTTCCCATATTTTCAACATACAAAAACATACCATAGACTTCTTAAAAATGTATGTTTTTATTGATTTCAAAAAGGAAGGGAGAGGAAGAATCATTGATTGGCTGTCTTCTGCATGCCCCTAGTGAGGATCGAGCCTACAACCCAGGCATGTTCCCAGACTAGGAATTGAACCATGACCTTCTGGCTCATGGGTTGAGGCTCAACCACTGAGCAACACTGGCTGGGACATACCATACGCTTCTTGGTCACATACCCATCCTGATTTTTCCACTTAGCAGTATGTCCTAAATCATAGTCTTGGAAGTAGTCTCCCTTCCTTTTTTAGGGTTATATACTACTCCATTATACAGCAATACCACAGTTTAGTGAGCAGCCCCTTGCCAACAGCATTGGTGCTGTTCCCAGTCTTTGCTGTTTACAAAGGTCACAACAATCGGTCTTCTACATGCATAATGGCACGCTTTCCCCAAGCACCTTTTGGATATGTTTCTAGAGGTGGAATTTCTGAGTTGAAGGGTAAACAAATATGCAATTTTGTTAGGTATCTTGGGATTTCCCTCCCAGGGAGACTGTGCATTTCACACCCCCATCTGCCATGTCGGAGGGTGACTCGTTCCCCCTAGCTTTGCCAAAAATGTATCAACAGACTTTGGAAAGCCCAATATATTTTCAAATTCAACAGGCTGCTCATTGTGCTTTCAAAAAAATCGGAGCCTTTTGATCTAATGTGCCTATAGCATTATAACACACTAATAACTTGCAACTAAAATAAGCACTTACCCGTAGAAATTAACAAGCTGATTAAAAGGAAAGGGCTGTAAAGCACGTACATGAATGAGACAACAGGAAGAGTCAAATGCAACCTCCGCCTCCATGGGTGCTGGGACTGTGCTGCTGGCGGGGTTACTACCTTCCTGACCTTTCCTTGGACTCTTACAGCTTTCTCGGCAGCTGCTGGCCATCACCACGGGGAGCCTAGTCCTGTCTGAGAGGCCCCTGATCGCCTTTCAGTTAGGGATCTGGCTTGTACCTTCTGGTCCAGGGCTCCTCCTGTCCTACTGCCCACAGCCAAGCTTCCCTGTACCCCAGTTCATCTGCCACCATTTCCACTGGGGTGCCTTTTTACCCAGGACAGTATGGGGCCTGGGGCCTCAGAGTCCTGGGCCCAGCCTCGAGGTGAGAGAGATGAGATGTTTACCCGCCAAACATTTGGCTGAAGGCTGCTCCCAGGGACCTTTCATTCCTGGTGTCCTGGCCGCTCCTCCTGCACAGGAAGGCTCAGACCGAGTTGCAGGCACCTGCTGTTGGAGGCTGGGGACTATGGGAAGGCCACCACTTCCACTGCTAAAGTCCAGGAAGCATCCCTGACTAACTCTGATCCGGGTCATGTCGAAAACACCTCAGTGGGGGGAGAACTCAGAGTGGATTTCACCACGGGGGCAGCGGATGGGGAGCAGCAACGGTTAGGAAAGCCTTCTCTGCATTGAGCCCAAATTTTGTCCCTGAAACTCCCATATTGTTCCAGGTCTGCCTCCTGGAAAATAATGAATCAACACAATATTTTCCAGAGGAGTCTGAGCAATTACCCAGAAAGCCCGAGGCTACTCTCGCACACACAGGCTGCAGCGCACTCACTGCCTGTGGCCATCTGCCTGCTCTGTATGATGACAGAGGGCCACATGAGGCACATGTGGGGCGGGGGGTGTCTGTGTTCCAGCAGCGTGGGCAGAGGAAGGTCCGCTTACCCAACAAGCACCTTGATCACTGAGGTCTGCTGCTCCAGGCGCCTGGGGACGTGTCCTCTGGGTGACTCATTCATGAGTCAGATGCTGGTTCTCATTCCAAGGTTTTAAAACTCCCAAGGCTTCCCTCTCACAAGCCACAATGGTCATGTTTGTTCTAGAAGACTGTAGACTGGCCAGTGCCATCGTCGTTTGGGTCTCTGGCTGCATATGAATGGAAGACATGCATTTCATCTCTCTCAGAAGAAGATGGGTTTCCAAGTCAAGGCGTGATTGTCGCCCATCTCCTTCCTCTCTTGCTCCACAAGCGGAGAGGGATGGACCAGTGCCCACAGCCACCTCAACGACGAGCCCACCGCCAGTGCTGCCGAGGAGGGAACTGATGCTGAGCTTTCACTGGCTTTTCTTCAAATATTTGGGCGGGGCACTCAAATCTCATACTTCAATGACAGGAGAATGATAAACGAGGTCAGACTCCAAGTCCCACTGTCATCGCTTTACGAAAGTGAAGCAGGATTAATGACCGAGAGTCCGGCTGGGAGCAGCCTCGAGGTCAGCGCCGGACCCTGCGGCCTCCGTTCTGCAAGGCCTTCGCGGTGCCAGCAGGACTCGTTTCTACCGTGCCGTTGGCTCAGACTCTGGATCAGCAGGGGACCTGAGCCTGTGGGATGAGGAATTCATTTCTGATCCAGAAGTCAGAGTCTGGCCGCCCAAACCTGCAAAGGGAGGTTCTCACTGACAAAGACAATCCCCCCACCTCCACTCTGTCGGAGTGCCCCGAGTTCCTAGTCCCCAGAGCATGGGCTCTCCCTGTTTCCCCACTCTCCCTCACCCCATGGCTGAGCGCTGCTCTCCTGGCCAGCTGCCCTGGCCTCGGGAGGCTGCGTGCATTGGTGCTGGTTCTTGGGGAGCTGCGAAGCCGAGGAGGCCATCCATCACGGAGGATTCAGGGCGGCCAAGAAGGAAGGCCTGAGGGTGTATGCCATGGCGGGGGGCCATCCCTGCTCTGTGACCTGTCAGCGAAGATGGGGAGGTTTGGCCCCTCCTCAGCAATGCAGCAAGAGGCCAGGGCGGGGGGGGGGGGGGGAGGGGAGAGGGGAAGCACGGTGCCAAGTTGTCATGACTCATCCAACAACCTTGGACGCTGCACCTTTGTCTCGTGTTTTTGAGGTTTGACCAGCGGCTTTGGCGTGGTGCGGACAGAGGTTAAGAAGGAAATTTAAGGTTTTAGGAGGCCAAGAAAGAAAGAGGCTCTCCATCAACGGTCCTCGCCTGACTCAGAAATCCTTTGAAGAGACATCCAACGTTGGCAAAACATCAGTGACCTAAACTTATATTCAAGAACACATAGATGCTTACATAGAAATTAATCTATAATCTATAAACACATGTCCTCAAATTTTGTTGGCATTTCACCTGGCAAGGGGTGGTTTTAAGATGGGGCCCACCAATGGCAGTTACTGTGGTGCCTTCCCTGGGGGGCACAGGGGGGCTGTGAGCAAAAATGAGGCCACCTGGTGGTCCTTAGTTCCCTTGGGGGCATGGCCAATACCTAGTCTATGGTCAGAGAGGGCCCCTAGAGCCGTTCCAGCTCCTGATCCCTCATTGTCTCAGTACGGACCACAAGAGCTTACCTTCCCGGACAACACCTGGGGCTACAGTGCCACCCCGCGTCCCTGGCAGGACAGCGGCCCATGGATTCCCCGGAGGAGCTTCTTCAAACAACATTCCCGATGGTGGGCGTGGCCAAGCTCACTTCCTCTCAGAGAACAGAGTCTTTTCATGATGTCATCAGATTTATTCATTATCTATTTTTATGTCAAAAGAATAGAAATGTCCTTAACTCATAAAAGCTGGATGGAAATGTCCAGCCACATAGCATTGGGGACAGATGTTTTATTTCCAAGCATGTGTAAGTGCTGGGTATTTTCCAACAGAGTGGGAGCCAGGCACCCCTCACAGCCCTCTCCATTCCGAGTGCCCCGCCTCACCCGCACTCGCTGTCACAGCCCTGCGGCCCCAAGGCCGTCGTCCGCCTGGGCTGACCACACATCCCACCTTGCTGCTGGCCAGGTAGTGTTTCTGAGGTCACAGGCCCCTCCTCCTCCGCTCTGGCCACCCTTTCTCCCTGCGTGGTGTCCCCATAAGAGCTTTCCATTATGACCCAGCCACCCAAGGGGGCAGGGTGGGAGACAAGACAGATAACAGATTCCAGCCTTGGCTCCCCCCTTCTCAGCTTCCCTGAACTTGGACAAGCCACCTTCCTGTATCGGAGCAGAGGGAGCACGTATTATGGATGGCGATGTATATTTCCATAGACCATGTGTGAAGAACTAATGAAGTAATGCAGGCAGAATGCTCCGCACAGCTGGGCACGTAGCTGATGGTCAGTTAGTGGGGAGAAGGACAGTGAAAGCCACAATGACGATGGTGACTGGGGAAGACACCTTTGGGGACTCCACCAAACTTAAGAAAACAACGGCACGATGCTAAATCACCACTTGTTTAATAAGAATGATTTATGGTTTACTGACTGCTTGGAAATTCATCGTCACATTTCTTCCTTATGGGGCTGGGGAGGCAGATGTGCAAGACTCATTTTACTGCTCAGAGGCTCAAGGTCACAGAACAGCAAGTAGAGCCATGCCTCCTCTGCCCATCACCCCTCCCGAGCTGCTTGCTTTCCTCCCCTGTCTGCTCTGTTGGGACTGTCCCCAAATCCATGTGGAAGATGGTCGCAGCCTCAGAGTCTCTGTCAACATCCCCTCCTACAAAACTTCCCCCCATAACACAGTAGAAGTAACTACTTCTCTTTCTAAGCCATGAACCTCTTTAAAAAATTTATATATATATATCAATATATATCTATATCTATATCTATATCTATATCTATATCTATATCTATATCTATATCTATATCTATATCTATATCTATATCTATATCTATATCTATATCTATCTATCTATATATCTATATCTATATCTATATCTATATATATATATATATATATATATATATATATATATATATATAAATTTCAGAGAGAAAGGGAGTGAGAGAGAGTGAGAAACATCAATGATGAGAATCATTGATAGGCTGCCTCCTGCATGCCCCCTACAGAGGATTGAGCCTGCAACCCAGGCATGTGCCCTTGGCTAGAATCGAACCTGATACCCTTCAGTCCACAGGCCTACGCTCTATCCACTGAGCCAAACCAGCTAGGGCTGCCGTGGACTATTAGAGCATACCAAGGAAACACAGTAAAGCACTTAAATGATTTTGGAGTAGCAAAGGACAAGTACTGAACAACAAGAACTGATGAAGTGAAATACTTAAAAGTCAAAATACTTATATATGAGCTCTGAAAAATATGATTGCTGCCATTCCTACTCTGTGTATGTTACATGCCAGCAAGACTGCGCTGACTCCTGGTGACCCCATGAATGAATGACTCCCACAAAGCCTTGTCCTCAAGGCCCTGCTCAGCTCTGCAGACTCAGCGTGGCTTCCTGTATGGAGTTATTCATCTCACGTTTGGTCTATTTTTCTGCTGCCTTCTGTTTTCTCAGAATGATCGTCTTTTCCGAAGGAGCCTGCCTTCTCGTGACGTGCCTGAACAGGGCAGTGTTCCTACCCCATAGCCTAGGAAATCTAAAGATGGGGAGACCTACGCTGTCATGTGGAGAGCTGGGAAACAGGCTCATTAGAATGTCACACTGAGGTGCAGGCTGGACCGAGTGGAGAGGGGACAGCAGGTGGGACCGCAGGCGGAGTGGTGGACCCTCAGGTGCTCCCTCCCCGTGTAGGGGCCCAGAGGTGGAGGGGCCAGGGGCAGAAGTGGGGGTGGGAAGGAGAGGCGCTTTGCTGGGGCAGTTCTGGGCTCAGCCTGGGGGAGAAAATGGTCCCTTCCTGCATCAGGAAGACCCCGGGGTCACACTCAGCTGTGGAAGCTCCATTGAACATGGCTGGTCTGGGAGAGGCCTGCAGGGCTGCGGCTCTGCAGTGTGCACGGCCACAGCCCCTCGGTGAATCTCCAGCTTGAGGCGTGAGAGACGCCTTCTTCTGCAGGAGACAGTACTCTGCTGCCTGTGGACGGAATTCCAGTTCAGATCCCCAAAGTAGATTAAGGGGGACAAAGTGCTGCTCATTTCATTTGGAAAATGTTCAAGAATGACCAAGAATACCCTGAGCATATCGACGGGAAGTGACCCAGAGTGCCAAACCCCGAACTCCTTGAACGGTAATATTGAGAACAGCCAATCCTAGTGCTAACAGGAATGGAATAACGACAACAGCTGGACAGGTCAGAAACGACTCCCAGTCCCCTCCATGGAACGGGGAATTAAGATAGCGCGGAAAAGACCGTGTGCAATAAATGTTATTGGCATAGGTGGCTACAGCTTTTGGAAAAAAGTTGGATGCTTACTGAACAATAAAATAAGTTCCAGATGGTTTAGAGATAGATAGTGTAGCACACGTGAATGGTAAAGGAATTGAGGGACGACGGCTGAATATTTTTACACTCTGGGGGTGAAAAGGCTTTTCTCAGCATAAAACTGAAGCTAGAAAACAGAGTGGGAAAGTTATATGACTCCATCTAAAAATGGGGGGCTTCCACACTCCAGGTCAAGACAGATGATGCTGACGTCACTGTACATCTCTTTCATTCATACTCACAGGGCCCTGCCCTGTGATCCATCCCTATGGAGTCACAGTAGCCCAGCGAGGTGGGCCAGGCTGGGCCACATTTCCCAGATGGGGAGACTGAGGCCCAGAGAAGTGAGTGACTTGCTGAAGAGCTCATATAAATCAATTAAAATAACATATATTTTTTTTTTATTGATTTTAGAGAGGAAGGGAGAGGGAGAGAGAGATAGAAACATCAATGATGAGAAAGAATCATTGATTGGCTGCCTCCTGTACGCCTCCTACTGAGGATCGAGTCTGCAACCCAGGCATGTGCCCTTGGCTAGAATCAAACCCGGGACTCCCCAGTCCCCAGGCTGACGTTCTATCCACTGAGCTAAACCAGCTAGGGAATATAAATCAATTTTTAAAACGACAAACATATTCAAGAAGTATCAGCTGCTGAAACCAGTTTGGCTCAGTGGCAGAGCGTCGGTCTGCGGACTGAGGGGTCCCAGGTTCGATTCCGGTCGGGGGCATGTACGTTGGTTGCAGGCACATCCCCGGTAGGGGGTGTGCAAGAGGCAGCTGGTCGATGTTTCTCTCTCATCTATGTTTCTAGCTCTCTATCTCTCTCCCTTTCTCTCTAAAAAAATCAATGAAATATATATATATAAAAAATAGAAGTATCAGCTATTTATAACAAAGGAAAGGGAAACTAATTCAAGTTTAGTGCTCAGCAAATAATTGAACATTGAACAACAGTGGCATCAATCTGATTGTTAAAGAGCAACCAGGCATTGCTGAGGAGCAGGGTGTGGCTGCCCTCTGCCCTTGCCCCTGCTCCCACGAGGATGTGGGATGGTAGAGTGGGCAGCACGGCCAGGCAGCCTCAGTCACAGCTGGGCGACTTGCTTATCCCCTTGGCCTCAGTGTCCTTGTCTGTAAGTGGGGACAAGATGGCATTTGCTTTTTGGCTGTGGAGATGGTCTGATTAGTCCAGGTGCCTGCCATAGAAACACGGGACTCCGTGTTCTAGCTCGAACAGACCAATACCGGCCCTCAGTGACCATTGCTGACTTGTCTCAGAATCTCATGTGTCAGCAGGAGACAGCGTTTGTCCTGGGAAAATCACAATTCCTTACTGATCCGTAGGCATGAAGTCCTGCCATTTGGTTTGCTCCAACGTCCACAGAAGGTCTTCCTTCTGCTTGGTTGGGGGTTTGAGGAACTCTCTCAGTTCTTCGATGGAGACGGGGAGGGAGGAGGAAGGCAGGAGGGCAGAGGGGGGACATGGCCGAGTACTGTCCGCTGTGGCTCAGATGGACCCAGCTGAGTGAGACAGGGCGTGGATGGGCCAGGCGGAGACCGGCCTCCCAGGCTGCTGGAGCCGGCCTGAGTGTGGGGACGTGGCCAGGAAGAGGAGCAGCGCCGGCTGCCCACACGTCTTGCTTCTCTGTCTGCCCGCCAGCCGCCGCTTTCATGTCTCTGGCTCTTCCTCTGCTGCGTGTCCTCAGGTCTGAGCGGCCCCATTTCCCGGGGCTGGTTCTCATTTCCTGGCATATGCTGCCAGCTCTGCCCCCTGCAGTGCCCAGGCCTCCGCCCGCTGGCCTTCTGCAGTACAAGTGTAGTCTCTGGGACAATGGAGGACATACCCCAGTTTATCGGGTCCCTGTCAGACCCTCGCCAGAGGACTGAGTTCCTTCTCAACTTGTGCTTGTAGGGGTGCTGTGCTTGATCACCCGTTCCCTCTTTGTTCCTGAGATAGGAACAGGCTGCAGGCAAACCCCGAATTTCTGGGCAGAATCCTGCCCTGAACCCCGGCTTCCTTTCTTGTTATGGAGAAAAGCAATGTCAAAAGTCCTGCTGGTACCCCCTGACCTTTCTCCCAGAGACTGGAGGTGGGGTAGCAACTCCCCACGGATCCCCTGCCTGCTGCTCTGGTCCTAGCCTCTAAGGTGGTCCCAAGTTCTCCCAACAGGAAGACATCCCAACCCAAAGACAGAGCAAGGTAAAGGGGCTGAGCCCACAGGAGCCGTCCTGCCTCAGGGGGGCCAGGTTTCCCAAGCTCACACTTCCAAAGCCCCCTACACTGATTGTCTCCATCTTGTTCCCCTTACCCACCCGCCCTTGTGACCTTGAGGCCACAGATGGGGGAGGTGAGGGGACCTTAAAGGGAAGACCACAGTGAGGAACCGGGTGGCATGGCCTTGACCCCCAGCCGTGGCCACGTCACGAGGAAAGCCCAGATCTGTGAGGACCCAGTGGGTGAAGCCAGAGGGAAGGAAGGACCTCCTGGGAGCTGTGGGAGATGTGGGGGTGACTCCTGACACACCAGGGGTTCGAATCGTGGTGGTGTGGACCCCAGACTGTGGCGGGGGTGCTAGGGGTGAGGGTGGTGACAGGCTCCACAGCCTTGTAGAGGAAGTGGCTGTGAGTCTATGAGTGAAACGTCTTCTGCGCTTCACCCAGACATGCGTTGGGATGGTCAGTCCACCATCTGAGCTCTGGGTCGCCTAACGCGATCCGGGCCTCCAAACTCATGTCCTGGCCCCTACCAGCCTGACGGTGGGCAGCATGGCCCACGTCTGCCCCAAAATGCGTCATTCTGAGCGGCTTCCCGGGGCCAGACACTTGGCCTCCAATGGGACGGGCAGCCCGAGCAGGAACATGTGTGGACCGTGGGGCCTCGGGCTGGCTCTGTGGGTGGAGAAATCAGGGGCTTCCTGATCTGGAATCAGTTATTCCCCTTCACCCACCGGCCTAGCGCCAACTGCCCAGAGGTGCCCAGGGTTCCCCAGGGCCTCCCTGAGATCTATCACATCCGGACGGAACAAGGTTATCAGACAAGAGTGGGGAATTTAAAAATAAACTTCATTTTTTACAACTGTTATGTTTATAGAAAATTCATAAAGATAGTGCAAAGGGTTTCCATGTGCCCCGCAGTGAGGGCGGGTTCCAGTCCCCCTCACAGCTATCCCGGGCAAGTTCTTCCTGCAGCCCCGGAAGGCAGGGAGACGCCAGAGAAGCTCACAAGCTCTCCGGGGGACTGAGGGGCACCTCACACGCAGGTGGCAGCCTTGCAGTTCCAAGGAGCTGGGCTCTCGGGGCTGTGCTGGGCCAGGGGACAGAACCTGTCAGTGCCATGGGGACTTCTGGTTGTTGCTCTGTCCCTGTCGCAGGGCCCCTGTGCCTTGGGTGGCTGCTGTCCTGTATGTAGCCTCCCATCCCCTCCTTACTCTGCCCCAGCCCGGGTGACAGGCCAAGCAACCACAGGAAATGGGGGTGATGTGCTTGGAAAATACTGAAGGAGGACCCTCCACACACCCAGGTCTACTGCTGCCGTTTGAGAGATTGGGACTTGTGACTTCACCCCATCCTCCCTGCCTCAGGAACAGGCTGGGGTTCAGTTCCATGGAGCCTCAGGACCATCAACAGCGAGTGTGAGGAAC
This sequence comes from Pipistrellus kuhlii, assembly GCF_014108245.1. Classification (NCBI taxonomy): domain Eukaryota; kingdom Metazoa; phylum Chordata; class Mammalia; order Chiroptera; family Vespertilionidae; genus Pipistrellus; species Pipistrellus kuhlii. The sequence continues at coordinate 29,475,640 of NW_023425573.1, forward strand.
ATGGTGTGTGCGGGGGAGTGGGGTGGGGGGTGGGGGGTGGATCAGACTCGAAGAGCTAAGCGCTCTATTTGTTGTGTTTCCAGCATTTCATCTGGGAGCACTTTGCAGTGGAGCTAATTGCATGCCTCCCTTTGTTTCGAGAGAGCACAGGCCAAGGTTCCCCGCTTTTGTTGTGGGCAAAGGGGATTTCTCCTAAAAGCGCTGGCTCTCCTCGGAGTCCAACCTTTCCTGAGGATGGAGGACATGCCGTTTTGATCAAGAGATGCGTTTTATACATTTGTTACATTTCCAAGGAGAGAGAACCGGAGTGAGGTCATCCCTATTGGTCTGGCCTTGGCACCCCCGCCCGTGTCTCCATGTGTCTCTCCTAGAGCTGAGGACCTGAGCCCTTCAGTGCCCTGCACATGGCACACGGCACACGGTACACCACACATGGCACAGGGTACATGCATGGGCTCCACCTGAAGTCCCCTGCTCCCTGCTTCGGCCCTTGTGCCCTTGTATGGTGTGCTCTTCTTTAATATGCATTTGTCAAGAAGGTTTTGGACTCAATTATACATCTTAATCCCCTCTCCTGACCTCTCTTCCTCCATCCTCCATCCTCCAGCCAGATTGAGAATTTTGAGAGGTCTGAGCTACTTGTCTGCCTCTCCAACCAAAGCTTCCAGGGCAGAGGGGAGGGTGTGGTCTAGATGCTTGGACCTGCTCACTCTCGTTCCCAGCTCCCTGTTCCCTCCCCTGTACTCCCGCTGACACAGTTATGGCTATTTATCTATGGTTGGTTTCCATTGGATAAGGCAGCCTGGGTAAGCAGTAAGAAGGTCATGTGCTTGCTCAAGGTCCATGCAGTCACACCCTGTATCGAGGACCTCAAGTGCCCAACCAGCCTCCATGCACTGGCAGTCACATCTTGACCCAAAGGGGCCCCATGGTGTGAGGGTCAGTGTGGGAGCCCGGGAGAGAAAACCCGAGGCTGGGAGGCCCCGAAGCTGAGCAGTAGGGCTGACCTAAGGCTTTGCTTTTGATGGGGCTGGAGGGACACCTTTTAAAAAAATATGTATTTTTATTGATTTCAGAGAAGAAGGGAGAGGGAGAGAGAGATAGAAACACCAGTGATGAGAGAGAATCATTGATCAGTGATTGAGCCCACAACCACTGGGGATTGAGTCCACAACCCAGGCATGTGCCCTTGACCAGAATCAAACCTGAGTCTCTTCAGTCCACAGGCTGATACTTTATCCACTGAGCCAAACAGGCTAGGGTTAGAGGACACTTATGAGGTCCAATCAATGTCTTGTAGGGGAAAGACTTTTCTAGGGAGCAAGGTGTTTCTAGGAGAAGGCTGGCCCGTGGCTCAGACACACAGTCCAGGGAGAATTGCGCTCTCTCCACTGCAGGGCTGGTGGAACCTGGCTCCATCTTGGTTCCATTTTGTAGGGAGCTCTTCAGTAACCAAATTCCCAGGAGTTGCCTCCTATGCCCTGAGAACGTGGCACAGCCCACTGGAGGTGGAACATTCTCATTAGCAGAAGAGCTCGTTTTACTAAGTTTGTCTTTATTTTTTTTAAATATATATATATTTCATTAATTTTTTACAGAGAAGAAGAGAGAGGGATAGAAAGTTAGAAACATCGATGAGAGAGAATCATCGATCAGCTGCCTCCTGCACACCTCCCACTGGGGATGTGCCCGCCATCAAGGCACATGCCCTTGACCGGAATCGAACCTGGGACCTTTTAGTCCTCAGGCCCATGCTCTATCCATTGATCCAAACCGGTATCGGTTAAGTTTGACTTTAAAACAACCTGTGCACACAGTTGACGAGTGCATAAACCACAGGGGAGTGGCCTCGTGGCTTTCTCGCTCCTTTGGCTGTTGCTCCTCTAGGACATGACCGGCCCCACGAGGCATTCGTGGTTGAGGCGCTGTCAGTTGGAGGGTAAACATTTGGGATTTTGTTAATTGTTCAGGAACAGCAAAACTATAACAAAGAAGGAAGTACATTCTTCACCCCAACAAACACAGTCTCCATCTTTAAAGATGATTCCAAAGCCGGAAAACACAAATTACTGAGCTCTCATACTAGCTACATTTGAAATAAATTTGAAATGTAAAAACGCAGCCTAAGCCTCTTTACTCTGCAGGCCAAAGAAAAACATCTGTTCCACTGCCTTGCTCCAATGTGCCACGAGGCTGGGTCTGAGGCCCTGGTGCAGCCCCAAAGCCATGCACCCAACTCCGACCAGAGGAGCGCAGTGTAAACGTCCCTGAGGTCCCGAGTAGCTTCCCCAGGCGAGGCCGAGCCGCGGCCTTCTGTTCGGCACAACAGTCACACAAGTATTCTGTTCGGTTGTCTCAGAACTACCCATGGAGGAGGGAGGCACAGCTCTCCTGGCACCAGCTCATTTCTGCCGGGCCGGCAGTGGAGAGGAGGGAGAGAGGACACCTTCCACCCCGAGGCTCAGAGCCCTCACTCCTGCTGCAAAGGCAGACCTCTCAGAGGGAGCTCTGCCTCAAATAGCCGTCAGTCCTCCTCACCCATCATCCCAATCCGAGGACAGCTGAGTGCTAGGAGGAGCTAATCTTCATTATATCAGTTCACACCAGGTGTCTTCTAGCTCCCTGACACTCATGGAGGTACGTGCATTGTTAAATGGGAGGTTTTGCTCAGGTAAATGAGTCTCGACTGACTAATTAAAAAATGTTTTAATATCATTATAGACTCATAAGAAGTTGCCAAAGCCACACAGCGGGGTTCCTGGAACCATCTCCCAGCTTCCCCCAAAGGTGCCACGTTGCATAGCTGTGGTGCCTCATCAACGCCAGGAACCGTGTGAACGGGAGGGCGCGCAGGTTACCAAGCACTGCTGGCTTCAGGCGGTGAGAACGTGTGAGTACGGGTACACTGTCAGGCTCGCTGCTCTTGACCAATTTTTTTTTTTTAATTTTTTTAAATTTTACAACTTCTTTCTTTCCTCTGACTCCAAAAGTTCTATAAAGCCCCCAGCATTTTTAGGGCGCAGGCTCGGGCTGTGGGGTAGGCCACAGGGGTCAGAGCATTCTTTCAGAAATGCAGATCTGATGCAGTGGCCTCACTCAAGTGCTTTCTCTGTGCTTTTGTAAACGTTTCTTGCATCGTATTTTCTGATTATCCTCTGTCTGTAAGAAGTGTGTTACTTTTGCCTGACACATGGATGAAGTCTTTGATTATTTGTACCAGCGTCATGCTGCTCTGAGACAGGGGCGGTTTCGTTACTTCTTTTCTAATTCTCCTCCATGCAGGAGGGTATTCCTCCTTTTTGTTTGATTCTAGGGAAAAGGCATCCAATATTTGTCCGTGAAATAGCAGGTTATAGGATTTGGGGGCTGAGATTACCTCCTTCATTGGCAAGGAACAATATTTTATATATATATATATATATATTTTTTTTTAAATATGTATTTTATTGATTTTTTACAGAGAGGAAGGGAGAGAGTTAGAGAGCTAGAAACGTCGATGAGAGAGAAACATCGACCAGCTGCCTCTTGCACACCCCCTACCGGGATGTGCCCACAATCAACGTACATGCCCTTGACCGGAATCGAACCTGGGGCCTTTCAGTCCACAGACCGATGCTCTACCGCTGAGCCAATATTATATTTTTTATAAAAATAACTTGAAAGTGTTTGTGTGTGTGTGTGTGTGTGTGTGTGTGTAACAACTGAAGTAGCATGGGGATGATCTGGCCTTTGGAAGTTTGGTAGAATCCCCATGAAGCCATCTGGGTGGGCCAGTGGTCTCTGGGGTTTAGTTCTTCGATGACATTCTGTATTTCACCTCTGGGAGGGTCTATTTAAACTTTCTACTCTACAGGGGTTAATTTGGATGAGTCACATTTTCCTAGAAAGTTATCACTATGAAGTTTTCAAATTGATTTGCATAGAGCTGGGCAAAGTAGTTTCATGTTTTTATTTTTATTTATTTTTAAATATATATTTTATAGCAGAGAGGAAGGGAGAGGGATAGAGAGTTAGAAACATCGGATGAGAGAGAAACATTGATCAGCTGCCTCCTGCATACTCCCTACTGGGTATTTGACTGAAACCAAGGTACATGCCCTTGACCGGAATTGAACCTGGGACCCTTGAGTCCACAGGCCAACACTCTATCCACTGAGCAAAACCGGTCAGGGCAGGTTTCATGTTTTTAAAAATTCTCTTATTTTAATGGCTATTTCACCCTTGTCATTTTTTATTTTGTGTTTCCCCTTTTTCATGATTAGTTTCACTTGTGGGTTACCCCCCTTTTCTTTTTATCAAATAACTTGTATTTTAATTTATTTATGAGTTCAATTTAATTTTTATTTTTATAACTAACTAATATCAGCTTTTTAATCTTTATTATTTCCTTATTCCTGCTTTATTTCAGATTACTTTCTGTTTCTTTTCTGGTTTACTGGGTAGAATATTTCATCTATTTCTTTTTACTGCGTGTGTGTGTGTGTGTGTGTGTGTGTGTGTATGATTTAGGCATTAAGCTATGAACTGATTACTGCTTTAATTTTCTCCTATTGATTTTATGGTGGCTTTTTCATTATCACTACTTTTTAGAGAAATTCCACAATTTAGGCTTGTTTTTTAGCCTTTGACCCTAGAGTTTTTAATTGACAGGTTTTTCTAATTGTTTGGTAGGAAGACCTTTTGGTTACTAATTTGAGTTTTGTTTCATTGTGAACAGAAGAAGTTGTCAGTATTAATTCTATTATCTGGGACTTGCCGAGCTGTGCTATGTGGCCCGAAATACAGTTTTCAAGAATGTTTTGATTGTCCATGCTTGCTTTGCTATTGAGATCAGGATTTGATGAGAACCCTATCAAGTCCACCGTTTAGGTCTTCTGCATCCATTTTGATCTGGTCTTCACTCAACCCATCGTTAGCTGAGAGCAGCGTGTTAGCGCCTCTGGTTATTTGCTGGTTTCCATTTCCTTCTGGCCTCTTCGGCAATTACTGCTTGTGTGCGGCACCATTTGGAACATAGATGCGAACGCTTATTCTCCGTTCTGAACTGTAGCTTTGCGCTCTGTAAGCTGTCACTCTCGTCTCAATGCTGTGTTGCCTGAATTTTGCTTTGTCAATAGCACTGCCCTTTCTGCTGCAAACTCTCTTTCTTTTCAGCGTCTCTGAAGCACTTTCTTTTAATTGTGCCTCCTATGTATGGCATGGAGATGGACTTGGCTTTTTGAGTTAGTCTTAAAATATTTTCTTCCTAGTGAGTGATGGCCTTTTAACTTGCTGCTTGACCAAACTTTGACTCTCTCACTCTGACATATTATGTAAGGAATATTTACCACCTACAGCACGTTGTTTAGTTGAGCTAGTTTAGCATGCTGTTTTCTTCTGTTGTTTTTATTCAGGTGGTAATTAGGAAGGTTTGTGTTTTTGCATAATTTTGTAGGTGACTTTTTATTTAAATATCTATGGAATACTTGATATCATATCTCTTCATATAATGTCCTTATTCTCCCTACCCTTCTTTATTTATTTAGGCTTCTACTATTTGGTTTGTCAGTCTTCTTTATATCTTTGACCCCATACATTATCACTTATTACCTCTAAATCAATCAATGAACTTATTCTATTTTTCTCTTTAGCCTCTCAATTTTCTCCCTTGTCAAAACTATTTTTTTGTTATATCCCCACTGTGTTTTTTTTTAATTGTTGATGGTCTTAACTTTATAATTTACTTATAAGTATGGAAATGGAGATAATATACTTTTGTTTTTATAGATTGAAGATGTTCTTGAGAACATTGTACACATTTGGCTGTTTCCAGACTTCAGAGAAATCCTGTGCAATTCAGTACATCTTGTGCTTGCTTTTGTTCTGGCACATTCTCCCTCTCTTTTCCCTCTGGGAACCCAGGTACACCTGAGGTCGTGTCATCAAGTGCTGTAAGTTTTTCTCTTTGTTCTTCTTTCATCTCTTTGTTTTACTGTGGAAAGTTTCTTTTGCTTTTAAATGCTCTAATTCTCTCTTCTGCTGTGTCTAATCTTCTATTACACTCATCAATTGTGCCCTTGTGTGGATGGCATTTTATCATGTCTGTAATTTCCATTTTTTGGAACGTCAGGTTCTGTGAAAAAATCCATCTCATCTTTTATGCAATTAAACATATGAGGGATACTTATTTTAAAGTTTGTGTCTGAAAACTCCATCATCTGAATCTCCTGTGGGTCCTTTTCTTTTGTCTGTTGTTTCCCTTGGTTTTGATCTCTTTTTTTCTTGTCTTCTCATAAGCATGGTTATATTTTTGTACCGAATGACAGATATGGTGTATAAAGAATTGTAGAGATTATGGAGGTAGGGAATGATATCATCTCTCCTCCAGGAGGGATTTGCATTTATTTCTGAAAGGTGCCTGGAGGTGGGTAGTAATCCCAAACATCCTTAATGCAATCAGGATCTGAGAGGAACCTGGGTGCTGTCCTTGCAAGGATTACCTATCTTTGGTCCACGGGCACTCTGTAATCTCCAGATATCCACGAGCTCTCCGATTTGTTCTCTTATCTTCATGAATCTAAAGCGCAGGTCAGCCTTTCCCCCTTTTCTTCTGAAATAGATACATGGCCCTGGGGGAAAGCTGGGCTTTAGGTTTCTTTCTTTTCCTGGATCTTTGCCTTACAATGATTCTTTGCTTTGTAAGCTGTAAGATGTCTTCCAACAGATTTCTTTTTTCTTGTCCAGCTTCTCTCTATTTTTTTTTTTTCAGCTGAAGGGTTGGCAGGAATTACCTATTCTAGCATTCCTGAAAGTGGAACTTTTGGATAATTTTCATATTATTTGGCATTTTCCAAAATTTCTACAGTAAATATGATTTCCCCCCATAATTATAGAAATTAAGGTATTAAAAATAAGAAATAGATGTAGAGGAGCATGTAAAAGGGTTGTGGGTGAGGATCTTTGATCACCACCCTATGCATTTCCTTACAGAAATAAAGGTGTTGACATGTGGGAGCTCTTTGCTCTCTGTCCTATGGGCTCTCTACCCATTCATTTTGCAGGAAGAAAACAGGACTGGGAGACTGCAATCATTGAAGGAATGCATACTTGGCTGCTCTGGGAACCAGATGTTTGCACCGCTGTTCTAAAACATACCAGGAACCTAATGACTTTCTAAAACTCAACCCAATGTTTTTAAACAGAAAAGTTACAATATGGACAGTGGAGTCACCTGAATTTTTTTTTTTTTTAATTATTATACAAGTTTCTCTTTTCTTGTATCTTGAGCTTTTACCTTCTTTTTATTGGATTTACTTTCTTTTCCTTTGCTTTTGGATCAGTTGAAAAACTCATATAAGTTTACAACATTAATAGCATATAATGTTGTGATATTTTGCAACTTGAAGCCAAGTTAAACATATGGCTGCTTTAATGTTATTTTGTTGAAGACCTTTTTGGGAATGTCTTTTATTCACTTTTTTAGGCAGATGTAATTATAGATGGATTTTTTCGCGTGCATGTTCAGCACATGATTTGGTATGTCTGAACAAGAGCGAGGGGGCCAGATCTCCCCTATGGGAGCAGGTAAAGCCTCCGGTTGTACTGGAAGGTTTTTTATATTAACTATTGCTTCAGTGACATTGGTCATTCTCTTGGGCTTCCAAATATCTTACTTATAACACATTTCTGTCACAATCGCAATTAATCTGCATAATTGAATGTGAAATTCAGCTAACAATCTAATTTTTATATTTATTATCCATATGTTTTTGAAGTAGACCTCATTTGCCTGTAGGGTGCCCCACTCTGCCCTTGTCCCCATGACCTTTGTTCCAGTGCCGAGTCCTCTGGAGATAATAGAACTTGAATAGAACTGGTTCTTGCAACCCAGCTAGAAGGACAGGGTCCTGAGGGCCACATGAAGCAATGAGCCATCTTTTACGGGATGCTTTCTGCAGGCAACTAGCCTCCCTGAGCTTCTTCTAGAACAGTAGCTGCACCATGGTTGTTTTTGGGAGTGAAATGAGATACTACATGATAATAGACTTAGTTATTTTTACCGAAGGTGCTGTGGAAGGACTTTTTTTCCTGTGACTAAAGAGCAGGAACACAAACCTATCCTCTTCCTAGGTCCTTTTCCATTTGTATTTCCTCTCTCTCTTTCTCCCTCTCCTTCTCCCTCTCCCTGCTTCTCCTGCTGGCTGCCTCAACCTCCCTTCATAGCACCCCTTGCCCCACAGTGGCCGGGCCTTGAGGACATAGGGATGAACAAGGCAGGTGTGACCCTGTGCTCACACAGGAAAGCCTTTGGGGAGAGTGACATTCAAGCTGTTTTCCGTGCAGGGTGAGAGTCACTGGGGACTCAGGAGATGGGCAGGCGGGCATGGAGAGAGAGCAGGATTCCAACCAGAAGAAACAGCCAATGCAGAGGGCCAGTTCCTCTTTAGGGTTGGGATGAACATGGTTCTTTCTGGTTATGCGTAGAGATGAGTGCAGTCAGACTCCTGAAGGTGACGGATATTTTTGGGAGGGGATGTCCTATGAAGTTAATTTTATCCCCAAACTGTTTTAAAAAACTGGCCAGATTTATGTTGGGGGAGGAGTCTCTATGTCCTCCAAACCTATCAGAGATGATCATTTAAATGCAAATTCAGTTGTATAACTTTCAGTGTTCTCAGACCCAGGAAGGGATTCTGAACCTTTGAGTTGTTGGCTGTAGCTCTATCAACATGATTTAAACTCCCAGATCCGTACCCCACACTGTCTCCTTTGGAAGGAACCCTCTGTATACAGCAGGATGTCTGCAAACTTTATTTGGTATTTTTCTGATTTATCTCTTCTTACCCATTTATTCATTTTTTAATTGGGGTATAATTGACATATAATATTACATTAGTTTCAGGTTTACAGCACAAACAATTTTGTGTCTATTGTGAAGTGATCACCACAATAAATTAACATCTGTCATCATACATAGTTAAAAACTTCTTTTTGTGATGAGAACTTTTAAGATTCATTTTCTCAACAACTTTCAAATATAGAACACAGTATCTATATGTATAAAACCCTAATAAGCAAATAGACTGGATGGCCAAACAACTGAACAACCAGTTGCTATGACATGCACTGACCATCAGGGCATGTGCACAGAACATGGCGGGCATCGGCCATGGTGGGATGGTGGAGCAGGTGAGTGGGGGTGCCAGACTAAGGTGGGGTGCTGGTCACTGTCATTGGGGCAAGCCTCTAGTGGTTACTGAAAATTCTTTGCTTTTGCGTACTTTGGTCCCACCCAGTGCTTGCACCTACTCCGATGCTAACCCCATGTGCACCTACAGCCGGCACTGGAGCCATTGCTCGCACCTGCTGCCAGTGCCTGGCACCAGCACCAGACGTTGTCAATGGGTGTGAGCTGTGGCTGCCGGCCCTGATTGCCCCTGAGGGCTTCTTTGCAACTGCCTCCCCCTGCTCCTGAGAGGTTATTGGGGCAGCAGCCGCTGCTGTACCCACTGAGGGTGCCAGCCCTGCTCACACCCACTGCTGGTGTGGGCCCCAATCCCTCTGTACCATCAGTGGGTGCAAGTAGGCCTAGAGCCATCAGCATAGGAGCGGTGGTGGTGGGAGTGGGCTGCCAGCAGACAGGGGACTGGAGCCATGGTGGGAGGGGCCAGACAGGGGTGTGGAGGATGGGCCGAGACCCACCCTGTGCCCACTGCAACCTCACAGCCCACAGTTTCTTTCAATGTGCACAAATTCATGCACTGGGTCCCTATTATTTATATAGTCACATGCATGTATTTTTACCCACTTATTAATTTCATCAATCATTTATATATCAATATGGGCTCTTGGCTATATACACAATCATGTGATCAGCCAGTAAAATTTTATTCTTTTCTTCCCAATCTGTATCCCTTTTTAGTTCTATTTCTTTTCTTATTGCACTACTCACTAATGAGTAACTTCAATACAATTTTGAAAAGGAGCTGTGACAGGGGACATCCTTGCCTTATTGCCAGTTTTTGGGGTAAAGCATCCAGTTTCCAAGTGTCCCATTTGCTATTGATTTTTTTAGATGTTCTCTATCAAATTGAGTCAATTCTCATATATGTCTTATTTGCTAAGAACTTTTATCATAAATGGATGTTTGTTTTGTTTTTGCATCAGTTGATAAGATCTCAAGTTCACTCTTCTTCAGCCTGGTGATATGCTGTGTTACATTAATTGATTCTGAAGTTGAACTAGTTTGCATACATGCAGTAAATCTCGCTTGGTTGTGGGGTGTAATTCTTTTTATGCTTTGTCGAATTTGATTTGCTAATATTTTGTTAAGGGTTTTGGCATCTATGCACAGGAGATGTTGGTCTTTATCTGCTTTTGGCATTAGGGAAATGCTAACCTCATAGAATGAATTAGCATTCCCTCTGCTTTTATTTCCGAAGGAGTTTGTAGAGAATTGGTGATATTTCTTTCTCGGATGTTTAGTAGAATTCACCAGCAAGCCCCTCTGGCCTGTTGGTGTCATTTTGGAAGATTATTATTTATTTCCTCATTTTCTTTAATAGTTGTAGGTCTATTCAGGCAATCTATTTCTTTGTGTGTGAGTTTTGGAAGTTGTGTCTTTCAATGGCATTTGTGGGCACAGGGTTGTTCATAATGTTCCTTTATCGTCCTTTCAATGTAGACGAAGTCCATATCTGACGTTAGTAACTGTGTCTTCTCTCTTTTTTTCTTGGTTAACCTGCCTAGAAGCTTGTCAAATTTATTGATCTTTCAGAGAATCAGATTTTGGCTCTATTGATTTTTCCTCTATTGATTTCCCATTTCATTAATTTCTGCTCTAATTCTTACAATTTTTTCTTGATTGTTTTTTGCTTCAGGCTTCAAGACAAGACCCCCTCAGTTCTTGTATTGTGTTTCCTCCAGGCGTTCTTTCTTAGCCCTTTTTTTTTTTTTTCTTTTCTTAAAGAATGGCCGAGAGGTTCCATGTATGGGCAGTCAGGTGGAGTTACCCTTAAATACGGCTGGGGCGCAGAACAGCAAAGGAATGCATTTTGGAGAGCTGGGCCTCCCTTGGCTCCTGTTACTTTGCTTGTTATCAGCGAAGTTAAAAATGGTGAGTACAGCTGAGCACTGTGGTGTCTCCCAATCCCCTCCTATCAGCAGGGATGTTCACAGGGACTTTCTGTGCCAGAGAGACATCTCAGGATGCAGACCCGGCTGGACCAAGCATCCTTCCGCAGGTTTCCACTTCACCACCATGCAGAGGGGCAGGGAGCCAGGGCTGAGAGCAGGACCCATCCTGGCCCAGCCCCTGCAGGTAGGACCTGCTCATGTGTCACTTGGCTGTCAGGGGTGGCGTGTACACTGGGCTTCTCGTTTTGCAATCCCCACTGTTTCTGTTGGAGGTAACTGGAGGAGCTGTTTCTTGGAGATAGCTGGGGTGATTTGGAGGACAGCTCAAGAACCATGAAAAGGACCATTGTTCAAAATCTAATTAAGCAGCAACAGCCATTTCCCCCTCCGCAGACAGGTCTTCTTTTAAATACGCAAGGCTGCCTGGGTTGCTTCGGGAGCTTCTAGAGCGAATCGGTGATGTCAGCAGTGTGCCCCATGGGGATGCTGCATCTGCAGGTTCATCGGCCAACCCCGGTGAGTGACAGGTGAGTGAGTAAGAGTGGTTCTGGAGGCAGAGCCCTCGGAGTGTGGAGAAGCCATGGTCTTTCTGCCTCATGGCTCCATTAAACTCAAGGATGGGATGGAGCACAGGTCCCTGCAGCCAAACTTCGTAGCTGTTAATTCTGAATTGTTATTTGCTGAGATCTGGAGAGTGCATATAAAGCTCTGTGTTAAGGGCCAGGGCGGCAGGCTCCCTGCAGGCAGGTGGAGGGGCCGAGAGGCTGCGTCCCAGCCTCCCCTGGGTGGGCTGCTCCAGCAGCAAATTCAGAAGGGAAGGCCGTGACCCGGGATGGTGGATCCCACAGCCGGGTGGGCAGCAGGACATGAGGTGTCTACTAGGTTTCAGAACTGGCAGAACCAAGTCAAAGTGACCTGGAACCTTCCTTTTTGCCTCCTGGGTTTCTGTCTCCCCCCCACCGACCACTGTCCTTGAAATAAAATCAGGCCTGTTCCTACCTTGTTGGGGGCCTGGGTCAGTAAGTGTTCCAGCAGAAGCCTTCATTCCAAAGCTTACTGAGTCAGGCTAATCGGCTAATAAATACAACATGTCATGCCTCCTCACCTCGACTCCCATGTCTTCGCTGTGCTCTGTGGTTAGAGCAGCCACAGGCGAGCCCAGGCTCCAGCGGGGAGGAACCACTTTCGACATCTTGTCTGTAAGAGGGACAAGGCCCACAGCCAAAGCACCAGAGACGAAATGGTTGTGCCCATCCTCAGAAAAACACGATCACCCCCGCTGGCTTGGCTCAGGGGATAGAGTGTCAGCCTGCAAAAAGGTCCCGGGTTCAATTCCCATCAAGGGCATGTACTTCTGTTGCAGGCTCCTCCCTAGCCTAGGCCTTGGTTTGGGCTCATGCAAAAGACAACCAATAGATGTGTTTCTCTCACGTGGATGTTTCTCTCTGTCTTTTCCTCTTTCTTCTGCTCTAAAAACCAATGGAAAATGTCCTCCAGTGAGGATTTAAAAAAAAGGAAAGAAAAATATGATCTGCCCCACTAGTCTCCGTGAACCAGTCTGCGTGTGGACAGCCCTTTGGAGAAAGCTCAGAAGCCCCATTAGCTCCCCAACAGGGGTCAGGCCACGCTGACAGCTGGACACTTGCCCAACCACTAGCTCTCGGGGCCTCAGACTCTCATCTGAAATTGGGGACAGGACTGCAGGGAGAGCCGCTGGGGCGTCTGATGAGTCCGCCTCAGCCAGTGGGCCAACTGCTCTGAGCTGCAGCGTGTCCTCCGAGTCCCTGACTCCAACCAGGGGGAGACCTGCTCGGAGCCTCGGGTGCGTGTGACTGGGTGCCCCTCCCCTCCGTCCCCTGACAGCTGGGGAGGTGGGGAGAGGGGAGAGAGAAGAGGGGAGAAGGTGAGGGCCCGGGGAGCAGATGCTGGGCCCCAGCCGTGTGGCTAATGTGCAAAGCAGAAGAGTGGTCGGAGCTGTGAGCGCTAGGTGTTAACGATTTCCTCGCCCGCCGCGGGGGAAGCCGAGGAGCCCGGGCTCGGGCCTCGCAGATAAATGGCTTGCGTGGTGCTAAGTCCTGTGTTTAACAGCCTGATTAATGGGCCGGAGGAGGGCGGCCCTGCTAATGAGATGTGCAGGTGCCGCCAGGTGGTGGACACCGGACGGGAAGAGCGGCCGGCAGGAAGTCCCCTCTGACTCCGAGGAGGCCCCTCAGTGTCACGGGTTCTTTCGAGAGGACTCGGGTGAGCACCACGCACCCTGCTTTCAGAATTGGGGTGCAGCAGGAGAGGGCGAGATAGGGACCCAGATTCTAGATCACAGACTGGCGACCTCAATGCTGAAAACACTGCTTTGTGGTTAAAAGTGCTTCCCTCCCCCTCTCTCCCTCTTCCTTCCTCTCTGAATCAATAAAAATCCACTTAAAGGTGCTTTTCCCGGAGATGTCAGAGGCCCTCAGAGCCTCAGCGTGCAGCTCTGCCCTGCACCTTGGGGGGGGGGGGGGGTTTGGCTCCATCCTCCAGCCTGTGGGTTCCTGGAGGTTCCTGCTTTTGGAGCCCAGAGCCAGGCAGGCCTCTTCTCCCCCAGCACAGGGTCCTCCTTCGCATCCAGTGCTCCCCTCCCCGCCCTGCTGTTCCCAGGTCTCTGACTTTGGGGCCCCCGAGCCCTCACCCACATGGTGCAGTCAGCCATCAAGGCCTCCGCCTCGCTCCTGCACTTGTCAGGCTTGTCTCCTTTCCACCGGCCAGCCCCACCTAGAAGGGCTCTGGTCCTCTCTCCCCTGGACAAGGAAATAGCTCCACTGGCTCCTGCCTCCCCGAGCGTCTCCAAGCCCAGCTGCTTCCTCCTGTGATGGCGCTCCATGGTTACCCGCCCACCAGCCTGTGAGTCCTGCCATCGACATTGCCTCCCCACATCCCCCTGCACAGACTCTGAGCTCCCCTGGCCTCTCACCCTGTTACTCACCATCGCCTCCACCCTGGGGGCTGAAGCAAGGCAACACCTTCTTCAAAGAAGAGGCCCCAGGTCCTTCAGGATCCTGCTCACGTACCTCCTCCCCGTAAGCCCCTCTGATCTACACACTGCAATCTTGCCTGTGTCTCCACTAAGCCAGGACGCAAATGCCATCAGGGGCTCCTGACGGCTGCCCCTGCAAGGGAGGGGAGAGACCGGGCACTGAGACACACCAGCTCGTTCGCTCAGACCCCTCAGGTGCGTCAAGGGCCTCACTTGGCCGAGGGGCCTGGCCCTGCCATGCTCTCTGAGCTGAGGGAGCAGCATGCCTGTGAGGGCGCTTTAAGTGACCCTGGGCAGTGCCGGCCATGGAGCGTCCTGGCCCTTAGCCTTGTCCCCAGTGTCACACGTCTGCAGTGATGCCGGGAGACCTCAGAGATACCGGTGCTTGGGTCCAGCCCCCCCAAGAAAGCGAGCTGCAATCTTCTTACTGGCAGAGGTCTTGCTTCGTTTGTGAAAAACACAACATCTATGAAGCACAGTGAAGAAAAGGGGGATGACAGGAGGTGCTCTGTGCCATGTCTGGGGGAGCAGGACTAGAGCTGTCCTCACGGCAGACAGTCCACCTGAGGCACAGGCTGGTAGGTGACCGGTGTAGGCCTCAAGGCCGGTGCATGGTAGGGACCTGCAGCTGGACACCAGGGTCCATGCTCATAACCATGGTGCTGGAGTTGAGGGCGGGAAATAGGGACCTGGACTCTGCACCCCTCTCACCATTCCTCAGCGAGACCTCCACCCCATCCTTCCCTCACCCCTCCCGCCTGCAGGGCTCCTGTCTCCCTTCCACACTTCCCTCAGGCCGTGCAGGCCCCTCCACACCAGTGCGTATGTCCGAACCAGGTCCTCACTGGCTGGAAGTCCAGTCCTGCTCCTCCAACCTGTGCCCACACGTCCTACTGACGACTCTTCCAAATCAGGATGGTTGCCCTCCGGTCTTCCCCCCTCCTGCCCATCCCCAGGCCCTGCAATGAAGTCAGACAGTCCTGACGCTCCTCCCCCGAGGCCCCTCCTTGGCCCTGTCCACTAAGCTCACGTCCTCCCATGTGACCCTCACACGCTGACAGACACCCTCTCCCGGCCCCACTCTGCCCTTTGGAGGGAGGCAGCTCTCCATCCCTCAGACCTCAGAGTGCGATCACCCCCTCATCCCCAGAGGTTGGCTGAGTGTCTGCTCCTCCCACAGCGCCCTGGGCTTCCTGGCCACAGGCACACAGCCACACATGTCCCACCGTCTGCCTTTGGAGCTGTCTGCTCCAGCCCCGTCCACTACCACCGGGAGGCCGGGTCAGCACAGGACTCTCTCCCGTGGGCATCACCGATGCGTCTGCCATGCAGGAGCTGTGCTGGAGGCGTGGCCTGCACGACAGCAAGGGCCCTCCGGACCCGAGGGGCCAGGAGCTGCAGACAGTGGTTTCAGGGACGTGGAGAATGCCCAGGAACCCACAGAGTGTGGGTTGTGTCTGTAGAGTGTTCTGATGTTGACACTGACCCCTACCTCAAAAGTCAAGCTCTGAAAGGTTGGGGTTAGACTCTACCAGATCCTGCTTTGCTTGGCCGGCCGGCAGGGTCCGCAGGACGAGGCAGGTTGTAAAATCAATGCTCCTGAGCCCCAAGGAGTCAGGGGAAGCATGCCCCCTTCTCCCGCTGCAGACGGAAGGCAGCTCAAGCTCTGTTCCCTCGTGGAATGCCGGTGCAGCAGCAGACCGGGAGCAGCCGGAGGCCGAGGCCAGACTGGCCGGGGCACTGGGTGACATGGTACCGGGTGCTGCTATGTGGATAACACCCCATCCTGTTCATGACCTCTCCAAGAATGCTGGTCCTGCGTTGACCTCACACATCGATAACTTAATTGTCTTTTGGTTAAACCTCCTAAAGCGATTTTGCAAACCCAGTCTCGGGGCCTCAGGACGAGGAGGTGGCGCACAGCTTCCTGCCAGAGTCCTTTTGGAGTGAAGAGGTGGCTCCACTTAACGGCCAGCCCCCAGCGCTCACAGACATCCGCCAGGCCCCGCTCTGCTCCCACGTGCACATCTGCCTCACCCCGTAAAGCAGCCGCCGTTGCCAGTCACCCGGACGTCACTCCGTAAATCTGCGTGACAACTCGGTGAGTTGGGAGGGGCCAGCAGGTTTATGAGGTGCCATCTCCGTGATTAATGGGGCCAGGGCTGTGCAGGAGGAGGTGGGGGTGGGGGAGGACGAGAGAACAAACATGCGTACAAGCACACACACATGCAGGCACACACATACATGCACTCACATACACACAAATATGTATATGTGAACATACACACACACACACACACACACACACATACACAGACACATACACACAGGATTCCAGGCCTTCCCAGATTAAGACAGGGTCACCGAATGCCATTTCCTTTCAGAATTTCCTCCATGGCCTGTGTCTACCCCATGCTAGAACATGAAATAAAAACGTAGGAAACCATAACTGGAAATCTAAAATATTCACCTTGCGTAGATTAGAGATATCCACAGTACAAGGTTTTCTCCATTTTAGAATGTTATTTTAGACATTTGGGCACTGAACTGATGCATTTAGGAAAAGTCGGTAGGAATAGGAAGGCAGAGGGAGAGGACAGGAAGTAGCGCTACTGAGCACCTACCATGGGCCAGAGCCCCACTCCCACCATGGTTTGCCTTCACCATCTCATTTAGCAGTCACAGCTACTCCCTGAAGGAAGTGTTGTTTTCCACATTTTCAGTATAAGAACATGAGGTGTCCAAACCGATGTAAAAGGACAGTGGCAGGGCTGGGAACCAAACCGCATTTGCCGACGCCGGCATCTGTGCAGGTCTGACACCCCAGCTGCACGAAGCACATGTGCACTGAGCTGGTGAAACTGTGGCTGCACGCCTACAACCCGCTTCAGCACGTACTCAGCACTAACCGAGTATGGGGTCAGGAACAAAACAGCACGTCTCTTTAAAACCCTTCCCTTGGCAACTTGTGACTTTACTGGGAGGTGCTGTCAATGGACGGGAAACCAGCTGGAAGTTTTAAAGAAGTCACAGGTGGGTCAATTCCAGCACCCAGCAGATGCAAATTTGGAGGAGCACACTTTGAACTCAGGCCTCATCAGATATAATCCTATGGAATATGAATTCACTGTCAAATAACTCAATTCACACCAAGACACAATCCACCAAAACGAAGAGTCAGCAGAGGCTGCAGACTGCCCAATGTGACCCACGGGAGTGAGGATGTCAGCTCCTGGCTCTTGTAAGATGGACATGTGACCACAGGCTCCTGTCCCTGCTGCCTGTGGCCGGGGGGGGGGGGGGGGGGGGGATGTGGAGGGACGGTCAGTAATGAGGAGTCCTGGAGGTTGGGGCGAGGGCAGGGAGCACAGAGTAGGACTGCTGACCTCATGAGTGTGAGTGGGGTGCACACCCAGCTCCTACAGACTTTGCAGAGGCAGACAGCGACACTCGCGTGGGGTCCTGCAGGGTGTCTGGCCGTTTTCTAGGCAGAAAATGAGAACATTTTGCTACACAGAAGAACCAATGTGAAAAGTGAAAACCGGGTCCACAACTGGTACTTGTTTAAACTATTTATTCCTCAACCAGGACCAGTGGCGACATCCGTGCCGATTAGCGGGGGTCACAGAGTGTGCTGTGGCGGAAATAGAAAAATCTGCCTTCATGTTCTGGGTAGGCCAGATGGCCAGCTTACACCCAGCAGCACCACGTCTGCACTGGTGTTCTTCGCGGCGAGGAGTCGCTCACCGTCCAAGGTTGAAGGGCAAGGACAAAGGTGCACCGTGGAGAAGCCATGCCTTTGCACTGGGAGGGCCGGAGGAATCCACCAGACAACAGTCCACGAGGCACATGGACCCCTGGTGTGTGCAGCCACAGAACAGGCAGTGCCCCTTAGGACCATGTCCGTGGAGAGAATCTTAGCAAAGTATGGTAACCTTGTCCATCATTACACTCATGCAGTAAAAAGTGATCTTCATGTTTTTATTTTACCTGTTATCATTATGCACATTTCTTTTCATTGTTTGCTATATAAGAGCTTTCATAAAGGACTGATACTTTGGCTTCTATTTATATGTTATAAGTGACATTATAATGAAAATAATATAAGAGTCTACTGGGTATCCACACACATTGCTTTTTTTTTTTTTTTTCTTAGATATTCTTCAAGTTTGAGAAACCCTGATTATTTTATTTTTCTTTTAAAATGTTTCTCCCCTCCCCCCATTTATATACTATCATGCTAATACAGCACAGCCTTTTACTTTTTCCTTATTTCTTCAATGTTTAAGACTCTGCTTTTCATTATCAAAAAAGCCAGGCTGTTCTCTCCTCAGATCCACACTGTAAAATAAGGAACATGACATTCCATTAAATTAGGCTTCATAAAACGTTGCAGTACAGTTTTTTAAGAAGATGATGAAACATGTGAAAACATCAATGGCCTTTTATCAGAGACATTCCCTTCACCTCCACAAAGGACTGGGATTAATTTAGAGAGCCCTGGAAGTAGAAAGAGGGATGGACCAGCCAAGCTCTCCTTCCAATAGTGAGTCTGAGGCTCGGGAAGGAGGCTTCCCTCCGCGTTCTCGTGCTGACAGAAGTAACCGCCCGGGCTCCCGCCGCACTTTCACGTTCGGACAAACCACACGGTGGGACGATACCTGGGGAGGGGGGTGGGTGTGTTCCCAAACCCGCTCTCCCTCTGCATCGAGCAGGCTTCACTTGACGGCATTCAGCTTTTCAAAAGGAGATGGGGTTCCTTTGAAATGCCCTACAGAAGACATTCCACCTCTGCTTCCTATTAAACGATTGCATTAGCTCTTATATTAGGATAAAAGGAAACATATTCTGTGCTTTAAACAATAGAAAAGGGAAGTGTCACTCTCACCAGTCCTTTCCCTTTGGGGAATTCGAACACATTCAGAAACTCAAGGAATCGTCCTTCTTTAGGGGATCTTGGAGGCCAATTAACGTGAGCCCCTTAGAAACAGGCTGCGTATTCCTTCCTATGTTTTGAAAACCACCCATACTCTTTTGTTTTATCTCCAAATGGACAGTGGCAAGGACTGTTGGACAGTTCTGGGTGGAATGATCTGGAAGGAGACCCTGTGTGTCCTGGGGACCTGCTCAGTCCAAGCTGCCATGGTCTAGGCCACACCTGGAAGGCCTTGGCTGTCAAGATGCAGGGAGCCCTGATGGCTATCACGAAAGGTGGAGGGGGGAGATACACGGTGCGGAAGCATCATTGCGTTCTGACTTGGGGGTAAAAGGTTCTTACTAAGTCGATCCTGATGCCCCAGAGTGAGGGCTGCAGCCTTCAGCCTGAGCTCTCGATTGCTGCTACAAAACGAGCAAGAACTTCTGGAATCAGAAAACTAGTTTAGAAGGAAAGCAGAGGGTGGCTGAGGAGAACAGTGGGTGACTTAATTTTATTCCCAAGTCGCTGTTTACCGGGCAACGATGCTCATATATTCTAGGTCTTCTCGTTGTGCTTTGCACTGCATTGCAGTTCCTAGAAATGTTTTCATTGAACATCTGAGTGCAAGCTGAGCTGCTGTCCATGCATTCTCCTATCTGCTCTATTGTTTATTACCAAAATATGGAAAATAGGTCATGACTTCTTCTCGGGAAATTCTGTCAGTGCCATCACAACGAGGAGTCCTGGCATTTCAGGCCCGTTATCAGAATCGCACAGGAGGGGTCTCGCCGCGGACTGAGGTTTCCCAGTGAAAGTCTTGCTGTGGCTCGTTTGAGCTGTGACAAGATACCAGGTGAGGGCTTTCACTGACTTCATAATTACCACCCCACTTACCCGCTAGGCTTCAGTACTGTTTCTGCCTGCCTTCCGTATCAGAGAGCATGAAGGAGATGGTATGTGTGTGTATGCAGGTGTGGATATGTGTGTAAGTGTACGTATGAGTGTATATGGACATATGAAATAAGCCATGTCCTCGTGGAGTTCGTATTCAAGACAGGTTAAATAGGAAACACAGTAAGTTAGTTGCATGTGTAGTTAGGTGACAAGTGAAATGGGGGAAAAGTCCAGGAAGGGGTGTAGGTAGTCACCAGGGGAATTTTTTTTGTTAAATATATTTTTATTGATTTTTTACAGAGAGGAAGGGAGAGAGATAGAGAGCTAGAAATGTCGATGAGAGAGAAACACCAACCAGCTGCCTCCTGCACACCCCCCACCAGGGATGTGCCCGCAACCAATGTACATGCCCTTGACCGGAATCGAACCTGGGACCTTTCAGTCCGCAGACCAATGCTCTATCCACTGAGCCAAACCGGTTTCGGCCACCAGGGGAATTTTTAAACAGGATTGTCAGGAGAGTCATGCCAGACAGACATCTGGGAGAAGACTCTTTCAGAAAGAACAGGAGGCTTAAGGCTCTGAGTCAGGAAAAGACAGGTGTGTTGGAAGACCAGCAAGGAGGCCAGTGTGGCTGCAGCAAAGACACTGAGGCAGAGGGGGGCAAGGATGAGGTCAGAGAGGCCCTGAGGGTTCAGACATATAAGACCTGGCAGGTCATGGTAAGGACTTTGTTTTTCACTCACAAATAAGATGGTTTTGAACAGAGAAGTGACATGATATGAGTTAAGTTTGCAAAGGTTCATTCTGGCTGCTATGTTGAGAATAGACTCAAGCAGACCAAGACTGGGGTTTGGGGAAGCCGGGGCGAAGAGGTACGGGTGTCGGTGTCAGTGTGTGTCTATCTGTATGTCTGCGCGTGCACACCTGCCCTGGCTTCAGGAGGAAGTCTCTGAGTTTTCATTTGTAAATGAAAGGTGGAGCTCTGAGAAGAGAGCTGAGCAAGCCCACTGGGAACTGTGTAACAGTCACACCTCAGGGGGCTCCCGAGTATCTGTTATGTGTCATTGAAGCGTAGCTACACCAATACTTCTTCAAACATGAACTTTTCCATTTTTTCCCCTGAGATTAAGACCAGGCAATGGGAGGATGGTAGTTGGGGTGGTTCACAGTGACCCTAATTTAGTATCCAAGCCACCCTCAAACATGGGACATGGTCTAGAGAACTGATTAGGCTCTGCTGGCATGGTCCTGCTGGCGTGGTCCTCTCTGCTTCACAGAATCCCCTGTGACTCCTGTGAGTGCTTAGGCAGTGGGTGTTGCCAGGTCTTTCAAAGAGTGGGCCCTGGAAACATTGTTATTCTAAGCTGTAACCTGTTGCCAGGGAGAACAGAATGAGGAACACTCTAACTGCCCCTCACATAGTTCTGACAGCTTGTTAATTGCATATTGTCTCCCAGTCTAAGTAAAATGTATCTACTAGCATTAACAGTATTAATAATGTTAAAATCTTATTTCTTTTCATGTCCCTCTTCTTACCGCAAGCACTTAAACTTCATGAAGTTTCTCCTGTGAGTTTTAGCAGGAAATCAAACCTGATAAAGAGGTTATAGGTTTACTAAAATGAAATCCTTCCATTCTGTGCTCTGCCCTTCATTGGGGGCCACCATTGGCAATGGGAGGACCATGTGCCCTGAATACAGGACAATGTACCCATGTAACAGGAACCCGAATGCCTGTTGATTTCACAGCGGCTCTGCCATGTGCAGACTTGCTGGTGACAGAGTCTCTCCAACAAGGTAGACATTTGCTTCACGGTTAGGAAGGCGCTCTGAGAGGTCAGAACAGTAACACTTTATGGATAATCCCCCTACAACTTTGCATAAGACCTCTTATTTGACTTAAGTTTCTGGGGCCCTGCCCAGAGGCTGCATCAGGGGACAGCTTTCCCACAGGCTGCCCTTTTGGCGGGTTCCTTGGTCTGTACCTCCTCGTCTACCCACTTCTGAGAGTCAAGCTGCTTCCAGATCTGGGTGCCCAATGCTTACGGATAGAAAGTAGTGCTGAAGGGGACAGCTCCCCAGGGCCCTGGGCAGGATGGCGGGCCAGGCCATCAGAAGCCAGAAGTGTGCTGTATGGAGGCAGCAGCCAACCAGGGAGAGGAAGCCAGTGCTCAGGGTTTGCTCTGCCTTCTGTGAGCCGAGATACAAGCTCCTACCTTTCCTATGGAAACAACCCTCTAAAACCAGCCTCTGCCTGGCAGCTGCCTGCCTGGCCTTTCTCAGTGACCTCCTCTCAGGCTCTGGTCCCAGGTCATGCCGAGGTTTGGACCAGGTTGCCACCAGGCGATGGAGTGGTGAGCACATCGGTGTTTGAGGAGTAAGCCTGGTCCTAAGGCTGGTTTGCAAACATCAGCCAAAGCCATGGACATAAATGCTGCAAGGTAAAAGCTTAATAGTTAATTGCATGTTGTCTTTCAGTCTAAACAAAATGTAACTATTAACATTGAACAGTATTAAGAATGTTAAATTATTATTTGTTTTCAAGTCTCTCTCCTCACACCAAATACGTAAACCTGTGAAGATCTATTTCAAATTCATATCCCAACGAGGGGTGCACCAATAAATTGTATTAAATATAAGTTCAAATCAATATATTATTAGAAAATAACTATAAGTCATTAATTTGAGGGCCATGAAAAATACCTAGTACTTACCTTTACTTTTTCTTATGGGCTTCATTCATTTAGATTTAAAAGTCTTGACAATTCAAACACAAGATTGAAAAGTTTATGTCTCAGTGTAGATAGTCTTAAGGATTTTATTTTATAAAATGTCACCAGTTTTAATGGTGCCCAAATCATTTTAACATGAATTATATTCATCTACCAAGGATGTATTAGGACAGGCAATGGACACAGGGAGCTGTCTAACAGATGAAAGTTCTAATTATAGGAGGTGTGATCTAGTGATTATTCATTTGAAACATCCTATAAGGGGCCACACAAAGTCATAACTAATTCATCAAATGACTTTGATTTAAAAAAGGAGAGAAAGAAGAAAGGACAGAAGCAAAGGTTTGGCAGCTTAAGGCCTGTCTCAAGGTGAGCGAGCAACTCCTTGAGGAGAGGCAACGATGTGCACAAACTCACAGGCTGCCTGGGCTGGCCAGCCGAGAGCAGATGCTGACCTTGCTGACAGTCGGTGATGCATTGCTCCACCTCCGAGGTCCCAGGGGCCTGCACCTAATGTGTTGTGAATAAAACGGTTTTCAGAACCAGGAACATGGGAGCTGATATCTGTTTCCAGCTAGACATCAGCTTGTGATCGTCTGTGGCCAGTTTGCATGGAGATTCAATTAACACGTCAAATTCTTGGGCTGGTGCCTCTCGGGAGCGCCCGGCTGACTCAAAACACTGAAACCAGCATCTGTATGTGCCATTTAGCTACATTCCTATTCCGTGTCTCCTCCAAACCCCTTCACTATGCAGATCTGGGACCTGCTTGCCTGTCCTGAGAAGCTGGGATCAATGAGACTGAAAAAAACTGGATGATGTGGGAATTGAATAGATACTCGCACAACCACATTCATAGCAGTATTATTGACCGTGGCCAAAAGGCCGGAGCCACTCAAGAGACCGTGGACAGGTGACTAGATAAACAAAGTGCAGAATAGACACAGACTGTGTGTGTGTGTGTGTGGGGGGGGGTATGGCCTCAAGAAGGTGCCCATTCTGACATGTTCCAGCACACACACAGAGGAACCTGGAGGACTTGATGCCGAGAGAAGTAAGTCAGGCACAAAGGACAATTGCTATGCTCTTGTATCCCACTGTGTGAGGCCCCTGGGGGAGTGAGATCCGTAGACAGAAGTAGAGTGGTACCAGGGGCCCAGGGAGGGGGGATGGGGAGTCAGTGTTTAATCGAGACAGAGTTTGGATTTCAGAAAATGAAAAGGTTCTCGAGATGATGGTCCTATGGTTGCACAATGTGAATGTACATAATACCACTGACCTGTGCACTTAAAAACGGTTAAGAGAGTAAATTTTGTTGTGTATGTTTTGCCATAATTAAAATAAAAAAAAGATAACCCAGAATTAAAAAAAAAGAAAAGAATGAAAGCAATGATTTCCTGTTCTGTGCCTCAAACTCCCGGGCAACGTGCCACCCTTGCCCGCTTGGCACGTCCTCCTGGCCCGGGCCTGTGGCTGCCTGCCCAGCGCCGGTGCTCTTGTCCCGCAGGGTGGGTGAGTGCGTGCCCCACTCCCCTGGCATCGCCAAGGTGACCTGGGCTCCAGCTCGGAGCGAGGTCCGGAGCCGGGAGCATTGCCCATGGTCCTTGAGCTCCACTGGCCTCCCCGGGGGCCTCCCGGCATCCCTTTAACTGGGATGGGCGTCGAGTGCGATGAGCACCATTTCTTTTTGTCACGTTAGGGCTTTTGTCATGGGAACGCTGAGGCTCTTTATCTGCTCCCCCGTGAAATGTTGCGTTTGAGCTTACTAACCCCAAGCCCACACAAGGCTGCGGAAGCCAGGTCAGAGAACATGGGTCCGGGGAGAAATGCCGGAAGTCTCCGTCCACTCAGGCTCCGTCGGAACCCACAGCAAGAAGACGCTGCCAAGGAAAAGCTCACACACCAGCAAGCGGGTGAGGTCTGGACACCCAGCTCCCTGTGTCTCTCTGAACGCAGAGCATGCGTTGAGTTCCAGGGTCCTCGCTGGGGCTGGGTGTGGCCCACAGGGCGGTCAGAGGACACAGAGCAGGGATGAGAGACAGGAACCAGGCTAGGGGGGAGGCAGGCAATCACCAGGATGGGGCTGAGGTGGGCGCTGTGCCGGGACATAAGGTGTGGGGGACACACACAAACAGACGGGCTCTGGAAGCAGAAAATAGCAGAGGGGACAGGGTCACATGCCGAGTTCTCATTCCAGAAAAGAGCCTTCGAATGGACCGCTCTCCTGCAGGTCCCCCACCCTGTCACTAACATTGTCCGAAGCGGGCTGTGTGTGCTGTTACCCAGAAGCCCCAGCTCACGTGGCCGATGCAAACACGGTGGACACGTGCTGCCTTAAAGGGGCTCGAGCCCAGTGGCAGAACGTAGATGCGCACTTACAGGGAGGTAGAGGGGTGGAGTGGGAGGAAGGAGGTGCCAGGGATGGGTAGTGGAGGAGGAGCTCGGGCCAAGGGCTGAGCTGGGCCTGGAGCTGGGTTGTTGGCAGGGGTGATGGCCAGGAGGGCTGGGTGAGGAGGGGAGGGGTGGGTGGGTTTGCCTGCAGGGCAGAGGTGGAGTTTTGCAGCAGCCCTGGGAGAGGGAAAGCTGGGCCTTGAGGGCGGGCTGTGCTCCCTTCAGGGTTTCAGTTCGGCCTGGATCAAGCCTGAGTCTGGATGAGGACGCTCCCCTGGTGCCTCAAGGCCACGCATGTCCCCGGAAAGAGGCCACCTCCCATGGGGTCCTGGCACTGGCCGCCTGAGCACAGGGTGGGGAGGGGAGGAAGGCATCATGGCGGCCCCATCAGGCTGGTGTGGTGACCTGGTGTGACACGATGTCCAGGTGTGGCCACAGTTCCAGAGAGCAGAGAAGGCAGGGGAAGATACTGACCTGGTCAGCTCCGGTGATGGAACCTCTTCCTCTGCCCCCCAGCCCCCGGCTGTGCCCTGCCGCTCCCTCTGTTGCCCTGGGGGTGGGGACAGCCTCCAGCCTGTGAGGCTGCCAGTGCTCTGGGCGGCTGTTCCCAACGCACCCACCTGAGCAGCCTGTGCCGGCTCCGCCCTCCTCGCCACCTGGGGACCCCGTGAGCTGTGCTCCTGGGTCCGGCCTTGCAGGGTGGGTTCGTGTCCCTCCCTTAACATCCCCCCCCACCACCACCAACACCACACAGGAGCGGCTGCAGGGCGCAGATTCACTGTCTCCAGGGCTGAGGCCGGAGCCCAGAAGGTGTGGGCAGGGAGGTTCCTCTGGGGCCAGGAGGGTGCATCCTTCCCAGACCTCCCCCAGGTCCTCTGTTTGGGGGCAGTTGGCTTCTGAATGTGTCACCCAAGCTCTGCCTGTGTATGTCCCCTCTCTCTTAGGACACCAGCCCCCCCCTCTCCAGGATGACCTGACGTTAACTAACTATGTCTGCAATGACCCTACTCCTAATGAGGTCGTGCTCTGAGGAGGCAGCTGTTAGGGTTTCAACATGTGCATTTGGAGGGGACACGATTCCACCTCTAATGGCTATGGTCTGTGGACCAAGAACTAGCTGCTCCGGTGTATTCTTTTCCACCCTCCTGGCCCCATGCAGAGCCGTAGCCGCTGGGACAAGGCTGCAGGTGCCCAGCCCTGGGCAGACGTCAGGGCAGCGGGGTGTGGGGTGCCCCTCTGAACCCACTGAACATGCATGGGGCCAGTTCCCTCTGGGAAACATGCTTTGCCCCATGATGGCATTGCCCCAGAAGGCACTTCTATCACATAGGGTGTATCGTGGGGCAATGTGATAGATGTTTGCCCCAGGATGCACCCTATGTGATAGAGGGAGTGGAAGGCTTTCCCATGCTTTAAAAATAGACCCTGTTCCCCAAGCCACTGACCGCCTCTGAGAGAATGCAGGCTGATTGCCTCTCCGGGGTGGACAGGGCAGAGGTGTCACCTGTGTGCTCTTGTCACCATCAATGTCTTTTCCCACGAGCCAGGCCTGCAGCGTCCGTGTGGGCCCTGGCCACGTCATTACGCTCCTGCTGGGGCAAGTGGGATGCCGCTTCTGGCCTTGAACTCCGCCCACCCCAGCTACCTCGCCAAGTTCTCATTTCAGCTGTGGAAACCTCTAAACACTGCCAAAAGGGAGTCCCTGGCCCGGCCCCGAACAATGATAAATACTTCAAAAGGCCAGAATCGTCTTCAGAAGAAGTCAGCGCCATCAGGAGAGCCCCGCGAAAAAGCCCTCTGGTACAGCATGCTTCATGGCTGAGCCCTGTGGCCAAGCTCCGCCCCGAACTCTGGTCCTCAGGACGTGGCCGCCTGGTGGGACAGGCATGTGGCTCTTCCCTTTGTGTGGTGGATACTCAAGACCACCTCCCCTCAGGCACCTGGGCACCTGTTTTCAAGGCGGGGTCTGTGTTGGGCGCGACTGTGACTGCTCAGGAGGGCGTGCCCACTCTGCTTCCTCAGGACAGTTCGATGGCCCTATGACCGAGGCAGCCACAGCCCCAGTCCGGCTTGCAGGGGCCTCACCCACTGCCACCCTGGCCTCCAGGGCCTGGGAAACCCAGGAAAAGCCATCTTTTCCAGGAGTGGCCGTCAGTGGAGGCCGCCTTCTCAGAGGAAGGCTTCCCAGAGAGACACATCGCTGGGCTCACGGTGGCAGCGGGAACTAAAAGTGCCCACAGGAGAGCAGGGAAGTGATGAGAGCACATGGTGACCAGGGGGCATCCTGGAGGACTTCCCAAGGGAGGCGGCCTTCAGAGGAATTCCATTGGGGAGAGCTTCGAGCAAACACGCGCAGCACCACGGGGTATGAGACCTGACCTCGGATTCATTCACCCGGCACACAGGCCTTCGTGGTGCCGAGCCACCGGGGCAGAGCGGCGGTGTGGGCCAGACTAGCTAGAAAGAGCAAGGCGCTGCCAAGAAGACGACTCGCCTGCCGTGCGACAGGGAGTGACGGGTGGGCACTCCTCCTGGGGCAGGAGGTCATGGAGCAGAGTCCACAGGAGCAGATCCTGAGTGTGGGGGGGCTCGGGAAACCCAGACCCAATGGCATCGGGGCGGAGCCCAGAGGTGAGGGATGGGGAGCTGGTCTGTCAGCCCAGGAAAGGAACGCGGCTTTACTCTGAGCCGGCAGGGGTGCGGCTAGGGGGCCGTGCATCGGGAACCACGCATCCCGTCTGTGTTTGTAAGAGGTCGCCCTGGCGGCAGTGGGTGTGGACTGAGGCTCCCAGCAGGACATTTGGAAACTGCAGTGTCCAGGCAGGACGGGCACTGGCTGTGGAAAGAAGCATGGGGACCCGGAGCCACTGTGGGTGATGAAGGGATGGGGTTGGTGCTGGATCCTTTGGCCTTGAGCCAGGAGTGCAGCTGCCCTCCCGGTTCTGGGGGCCCTGCACAGAGAGGCCTGTGGTCATTGGGCACAGGTTGTCCAGGTCAAGGGAGGGGGCAGGACCGATCCTCATTCAGCCCCCATAGCAGTGAGACCCACCGGAATTGCCCTCGCCCCTGAGGGCTGGGGCAGGTGCCCGGTCAGCGCTTAGGAGAGCGAAACTCTAAGCTGGTCAGGACTCCCCATGAAATTAGAATGAGGTTCTTCAAGGGGTTTGCAGGCTCCTCAGCGGGGCCACACAGATCACTCATTAAAAGCCAGCTGAGCCCTAACCGGTTTGGCTCAGTGGATAGAGTTGGCCTGCGGACTGAAAGGTCCCAGGTTCGATTACAGTCAGGGGCATGTACCTCGGTTGCGGCACATCTCCAGTGCGAGGTGTGCAGGAGGCAGCTGATCGATGTTTCTCTCTCATCGATATTTCTGACTCTCTATCCCTCTCCCTTCCTCTCTGTAAAAAAATCAATAAAATATATATATTTTTAAAAAGCCACCTGGGACTGCATTCTTGAGCTCCCAGGTGGGAACATGGGGCCTGCTGGGTGGGGCAAGAGGGAGGGAGGGAGGCGCACAGCTAGGTCCCTGTCTAAGGCTTCGGAAGGGTTTTTCAGCTCGAGTGAGAGCGGGAGGGTCCTCATTCCACGTCACAGTGTTTTCTGTGGAATGCCCCCCCCCCCCCAACCCTCGGCATTGTGCTAGCCCAGGATCCCTCCTCTCTGGCACCTCCCTCCTGAGTGCTTCAGAGGGAGGTCCAGGTCGGGGCTGAGGGGCCTGGGGCCAAAGGGAGGAACCCCTCTCTCTTCCACCCATTTAGCAAAAGCCGGATTACTCATCCAAGTGCCCAGGTACTGTCCGTGGCCCCTGCCCAGCACCAGCCTTCCTCTGGGTGCTCCGGCCTGATGGCTGGGGCACAGCTTCTAGAAGGCCAAAGGGTCAGCGAGCTGCCCAGGAAAGTGGCAGCGCCTGGGCTAATTTGTCTTGGCAGGAAACCAAATTAGCCGGCACACCAGGCATGTCCTTCATTAGCCGTGTTGTGCCGCTGCAAGGCCAGGGTGGCTCAGAGCTGGGAGCCCGGTCATTTCCCATGAGGGGACTCCCTGCATCTCCTCTGCTCTCTTCTGTAGAAAGTTGCCGTAAAAGAAGCAAGTTTTCTGAAAGATAGCAGCCTGCTGGCACGGGACTGCAAATGTGAGGCCGCTCTAAGCGGGTGGGAGCCCCGAGGAAGGCTGGGAACCGTGTCCACTGTCCGCACTGCTCTGTGCTGTTTTGGACTTGAATTGACCGGCTCCCAGGACGGCCTCAGAGCTGGAGGGCGGGGGGTGACATTGGATCCAGGCCTCCCAGGCTGCCTTTACCTTTGACCTTGCCATGGACATGGTGCCGGAGTGGAGAGCCGCAGGGCACAGCCGGGAAGTGGGCTTCTCAGAAAAGAGCCGAATAGGAGAATCCTAGCCAGGAGGTGACACTAGGAGCCGCACCAACGTCCTTTAACGTGGGATGTTTCTCTGACAGTACCCCTCCGTGCGGTAGACCTTCTTCCTGGGGCCTGAGCCCGCCAGGCCTCATGGCGTCAGGAGCAGAGCTAGGAACCGTGCTGGCTCCCACGGGAGGGACAGACTTTGGTGAGGGACCCTCAGCACCCAGGCTCACTGCACACAGCTCAGCCTGGCCCACATTCAGGTGGGAGAGCTGTGAGGTTTTTAAAAAGGATGTTTTTATTGATTTCAGAGAGAGGAAGGGAGAAGGAGAGAGAGTTAGAAACATCAATGATGAGAGAGATTCATCTATGGGCTGCCTCCTGCAGGTCCCCTACTGGGAATGGAGCCCGAAACCTGGGCGTGTGTCTGACGGAATTGAACCTTGACCTCCTGGTTCGTAGGTCGATGCTCAATCACCGAGCCACACCGCCTGGCAAGGGGAGTTGTGACATTTAAAGATCATTTCAATCAAGTCAGACAATTCACCTGCCACACACTCAGCTTCCCTCCCACCTCTCCGGGGGCTCCATCTGCCAATCTGCAGGCTCCTCTAAACACTGGTATCCCCCGAGGGCGGTCCTGGTCCTGTCTCTTCTCCCATGAGTGTAAACTCATCCAGGCTGGGCCCCCAGCTCCAGTGTCCCCAGGTCTCCAGCTACAGTGTCCTGGGTCTCAGATTTGGCATCAGCACTTGGATGGGTCAGACACACCTCAGCTCCTATGCCATGACTCCATCCATTTAAGTGGTCCCTTACCTACCCAGGCAGTTATGTGGTCTAACCCAGTCCCAAGCCTTAGCCACACACTTCAAAATAAAGACCCAATGGCTAGCTGAGAGCTGTGAGGATTAACTGATATGACTTTGAATTTCAGTGGACTGTGGCCAGTGAAACCGGAGGCAGATGGGTAGTCCCAGGTTCAATTGAAGTCTCTCATCCTTTACCTTTAAAATAATTTGCATTTAATGCGATTATTGATATGGTTCAGTTTAAACTATCTTCTTGCTATTTGTTTTCTATTTGCTCCATCTGTTCTTTATTTTCCCTTTTTGGACTAATTGAATGGCTAGCATGATTCCATTTTATCCCCTGATAGGCTTATTAGCTATAACAGGGCTTACATTCTACTTCATTAAGTCATCATGGTCATCTTCAAGTGACACCATACACTTCAGGCCTCTGCCCAGGGCCCTGTGAGGTTCTCCAGTCAGAAAGGCTGGAACAGGGGCTACTGCCAGCCACGCAGGAGTGCCAGGCCCGGTTCCTCCCAGGGGTCTTCAAACTACGGCCCGTGGGCCACATGCGGCCCGCAGAGGAGTCTGATCCGGCCCGCCAGGTTTTTTGGGCAGTGAGCGCAGCCGAGGTGTTACAGTAGGAATTAGTAGTTCATATAGTCCTGCCCTCCAGCTCTCTGAGGGACCGTGATCTGGCCCCCACTTTAAAAAGTTTGAGGACGCCTGCAACCCATTCAGGCGGCGCTTCTTCTGGATGTGGGTTGTTTTTTTCACTCACCTCTGCTGACTGGAAGGCAGCTAGCACTTCAGGGTGAGCCTCTGCAGACCCCCAGGCACTCCCCGCTGGAGCGCTGCCCTGCAAAATGTAGATGCTTTGATCTCCCCAAATTCTCCACTCACAGCTCAGGGAGTTTGCAGGCCATGCTGAGGCCCTGACCTGCCCTGCAGGGCAGAGAGACAGCCAAGATGGCAGTGTAGGGAATGCCTGTCCTCGCCACCCCCCACAACCACATCAAAATCACAACGGAAACATGGAGCAACCATCTTTCAGAACCACCTGGAATTTGGCTGAAGGGAAGTCCTACAATGAGGGAAATGGGAGAAAGCACATAGAGACTGGTAGGAGGGGTGGGCGTGGGATGGCTGGTCTGACACCTATATGTGATGTTTTTTAAATCAGGAGGAATATCTCCTCGATGGGGACCTCTCGCTAGGAGCAAGGGGTCCCAGATCCTCACCAGCCCCCAGCTCAGGGTCCAGAACTGGGAAGAAAAGTCCCTGTGACTTCGGGCTGTAAAGAGCAGCAGAGATTGTGGCTGAGGGACATGGAGGCCACGGAGACCCAGGCAGCTCCTCTTCCAGGGCCAGTGCACAGGCAGCAGCATCGGTGGGAGCAGGGACATAGGGGGAAGAACTGGACTGTCTGGCATCAGGGCAGGAACTCGGGGGTGACTTTCTCCCAGACTGGGGTGCTCATAGGGGTCATTCTTTTTTTGAAAATATATTTTATTGATTTTTTACAGAGAGGAAGAGAGAGGGATAGAGAGCTAGAAACATCGATGAGAGAGAATCATCAATCAGCTGCCTCCTGCACACCCCCCACTGGGGATGTACCGGCAACCAAGGTACGTGCCTGGAATCGAACCCGGGGCCCTTCAGTCTACAGGCTGATGCTCTATCCACTGAGCCAAACCAGTTTCAGCATAGGGGTCATTCTTGCTGTGCTGGGACCTCCTGTGTCACAGAGCTGGCTGGCAGCCACATCTGAGTTTCCATCAGTGTGGATCAACAGGAACTATGCAGGCCAGATGGGAGTGTCGAGAAATATTCGAACTGTTGCATAGCAAGGACCTACAACCAAGATTACTTTACCCAGCAAAGCTCTCATTTAGAATTGAAGGTCAGAAAAAGGGCTTCACAGACAAGAAAAAGCTAAAGGAGTTCACCACCAAACCAGGATTACATAAAATGTTGAAAGGTATTCGTTAAAAAGAGAGGAGGAGGAGGAGGAGGAGGGTGGGTAGGAAGAAGAAGAAATCAAAATATGAATAATAAAATGGCAAAAATCATATCTATCAATAATTGAATCTAAAAATAAAAATAAATGAACAAGAAACCTAATGAACAAAATAAACTGATTAAGAAAACAGAATGAGAGGCATGAAAACATGGAACAGACTGACGAACCTCAGAGGGAAGCGGGGAGTGTGGGTGGGAAGAGATTAAACCATCATCTTACATGCCTATATGTATTACCTATGGACACAGACAACAGGGTGGTGAAGGCCTGGAGTCAGTGGGGGCGGGGGGGAATGGATGGATGGGGGCAAAGGGGGAAAAGGGGACACCTGTAATACTCTCAACAACAAAGATTAAAAAGAAAAACACTTCAGAGCAGTGACATGGATGGTTGTGGCCCTCATCTCACTTCCCCTGCTCCCAGGTCACTGTCCTTCTTGCCTGGACTCGGTCTGGTCTTGTTTCGGTTGGAAGTGATGTAGTCTTCCTTTGTATTTCTGCTCGCTCCATTCCCATGAGGCCTGCCTTCCTCACCTCTAAGCCCCGTGCCTGGAAGGCTGCTGGCCCCCAGTGGGTACTGATTGTGTGTTGAATTCATAATGAATTTAACCAGGAAATCACAGAGCAAAAAAAAGGCATTTGTCACCAGCTTACGAAGTGCTGCCTTCATCTCAGGCACATGTTTGTAAACCAGTCTTGTTTCTTCTTGATGGTACTCGATGTGGCCAAGGAGCTCATTGGATTCATTCTTATAACACCCTCAGGACTCAACAGCATTGTGGTGCCTACTTTAGGCCTTTAATTCATGTTTGCTGAGTGGACAGATGGACAGGAAACCCTATGTGTGTGAGCCTGGCTGCTCTGCCTAGGTTCTCTGTCCCAGCACCATGCGATCACGTCCCAGCCAGCAGGGGACCCGTGACAACACGGGATTCAAAAGATGCAGCCAGCACTACAGCATCAGCTCTCACAGGCGACACCTCAATCCGTCTACGGCTTTCAGGTTGTTATTGGCTGGAAAGCGTAAAGGACGGGAAGCAGGTAAAGCATGAGGACTGCCTGCCCCTGAAATCATCCACCGGTAAATGGTCATGTAAGTCCCCCGGGCAAGAGAAGCATCTTCACAAACTCCGAGTCAAGGATGGTGCCTGGCAGGTAGCAGCCGCTGACTACGTCATCCTGACTCAGTCGCCGTGGCACAGGTTTGTAGGAGGAACTCTGCCACCTTGCAAGCGTTTTTTTTTTTAAATATATTTTATTGATTTTTTTTTTTTTCTTCTTCTTATCATATCTTTTCTTCTTTCTTTTTTTTTCTTTTTTTTTTTTTACAGAGAGGAAGGGAAAGGGATAGAGAGTTAGAAACATTGATGGGAGAGAAACATTGAGGAGCTGCCTCCTGCACACCCCCTACTGGGTATGTGCCTGCAACCAAGGTATATGCCCTTGACTGGAATCGAACCTGGGACCCTTGAGTCCGCAGGCCAACGCTCTATCCACTGAGCCAAGCTGGCCTGGGCTTGTGGGTGTTCTTACGTGCAGATGTGGCTGAAGGCTACGTGACCAGGCTGATGACGGGCGTCCAAGCTTCTTGCCTCTGGGAGTAGGTGTTGCCTAGAAGGGGGGTCAGAACCTGTGAGTCGGACCCAGGACGCATTCCCCAGCAGGCAGTGGCTGTGCTGTTCAGTCAGGGAGTGTGGGCCGGGCCTCAGGACACAGACAGCCCTTCTGCCGGGGCCAAGGCATGAAGACAGGAGCGAAAGGCTTAGAGAAGGAGCCTTCCTTCCTTCTTTCTTTTCCTTTTTGGTGACCGATGAAGGAGGATGACAAGGACCAACCACATTCCAACCTACACCTGGGCGCAAAGAGAGGCCCTAGCACTCAGACACCACCCAGCAGACAGGAGAGAAAGCCCCAGTCCCCCAAATTAATTTGCTGTCAATCTAGCAGATTGGGAGTTCAAACAGTAAATTCAGTGTTTATATCGGAGTAAAAAAGTGCTATGTATTGCACACCTGAATTGGTAAACTGAGATACAGGGTACGATAGGGAAGGCCATCATTTATGAGGACTTTACATTCAGGGCCTTAAACAATCCCAGGAAACGAGGTGGGGTTAAAGGAGGGAACTTTTGAGGTTTGATCCCCTTCCAGACTAATTTTGCCTGTTCCTGGTTTGGAAAGATTCTGTCACCAGCACAGCACCGGCGTGAACTTGAGCGTCAGGCAGCACAGGGCCCTGGTGGCCCTGGGAGCGTGGCCACCCAGCCTGCCCACCCCCTCCCAGTCCAGAAGCCCATCACCCGGGTGGGTGACATTTGGTTTATAAATCCTGGGAGCTTCCTCGCCTGGATTCCTTTGCCGTGTCATCAACACCTGGCCTCAAACCGTCCTATAACTAGTTCTATTATTGAATGGATTCTAACTATTTGATGACTACAAGCGACTCTATTTTTGACTCAGTCCTTCCACTGCCCGCACATGTGTTCCCAGTGCTTTGGAGAAGTTGCAGGAGGCAAGAAGGCCCCAGAGATCCTGACAGGCTGCAGGAGGAACAGGCCCCGCCAGCAACCCACAGCCTGCTGCTCGCACTGCCCTCTTGTGGTCATGTGGCAGATGCGCACTTTATGGGTGCGTTAAGGAGACATGCAGCTCCGTGTGGAAGAGTTCTTTGTTAGGAGTGTCTTTGCCGACCTTCTTTTCCGCGGCGTGTAAGCCCGAGAGAGGTCATATCAGGGGCGCTGTCTGTCATATAGAAATAGCAGAAACGTTAGATTTTTTTTTTTTTTTAATTCTAGACGTGTAGGTCATCATAGTGGCTGTTGGAAATCATAGGATGTCCAAGCTGGGAAGGATGTCTGTAATGATCTTGTTTAGATCCCCCTTTTGTAAAGATGAGTGCCATTAAACCTGAGGGAGAGAGAGAGAGAGAGAGAGAGAGAGAGAGAGAGAGAGAGAGAGAGAGAGAGAGAGAGGCTCATCTGAGATCCCACAGCTGCCGAGAGTTTTGGGAGGTGCCCTAGCTCTGTCCCATGCTGCTTCACTTCGCTTCACACAGCAGGAGATGGGAGGGCAGTGGGTCCAGCAGCAGGGTCTCCAGGGCCCCGAGAGCCTGGCTGTGGTGCTGCCCCTGCTGAGTGGTCTTGGGCAGGTGGCCGTTCTCCCTGTCTGTGTCCCGCCTCCTCCCCATGTTTACGTGCACAGCTCAGGGACATCAGCACACTCACATGTCCGTGCAGCCCTGACCACCATCCTCCGCAGACCTTTTCATCTTCCCCAACAGACACTGTGTCCCCATGAAACACCCTCCCCGCTCTCCCCCAGCCCCTGCTCCCACCCTCTGTCTCCGTGACTGTGGTTCCTCTTGGGGCCCGGGTGGGTGAATAATGATTCACCCTCAGCAGCAGGTCCTCGGTCCATCCCTGTTGAGCCTGTGCAGGATTCCTCCGTTGTTAAGGCGGAATCCTAGTCCTCTGTGTGGATGGGCACGTGGCTGCCCCACGGGTCATGTGGTTGTCCCGAAGCCTGGCAGGGGTAGCCCATCACACGGTGGCAAAGTCATGGGGGGGGGGGGTATCCCCGAAGCATGGCACCCTGAGGCCCTCGCTCAAGGCCTGGCTGCCTGGCTTCCTGCTTCCTGCCTGGGCTCCTCCCGGCGGCTCAGGCTGCTGCCGCGGCCGGACGCTGTTTGAAGCTGGAAATTGGATGCAGAAGAATCCAAACCAAAAAGAAATGTCCTTTTGATTGACCTGAAAACGTAGAATGCTGGTTGGTTTGCCAAGAAGGTAGTTCTCAAACGGGCAATTTCCATTTGCATCAGACAGATGTGTTGCTGGAGGGCACAGGTGGGGACGGTTCTGTTCTTGGGATGTTCAACTCGGACTCAGCATCCAGAAGGCAAGGGCAGCCCCCGAGTGCTCCTGTGACAGCCTGGCCTCCCCACAATCCCCAGTTCCTGCGAGCAAAGATGGTGCTTGCTGCTGCTGCTGCTTTCTCTCCCAGCACCCGCTCCGGAAGGTGAACGTGGAGGAAGGGACATTCACAAGCCGCCAGCACATTAGTGCTCCCACTCCATTGGTGCCTGCAGACTCTACCTTGGCTCCCAGTGCTATTTCCTGCTCCAGCACCCACACCAGCTCGGCCGCCCCTCCTATCCCAACGCTATAGGAGGCCAAGTTCAGTGTTCCTTCACGTTTCCTTGTGCTTAGCCAACTTCCTTAAAAAAGAAACACACACACATATATTTCAGAGAGGAATGCTTAAGTCTTTTAAAACTAATTTTTAAAACAATGAGAATCATTGTTCGACTGCCTCCTGCACACTGGGGATCTAGTCCAAGACCTGGGCATGTGCCCTGACCTGGAATTGAATGTCACCTCCTGGTTCATAGGTCCCTGCTCCACCACTGAGCCATGCTGGTCCTGCTGCAGGACCATCATTTTAGAATCCTGCAGCAGGACCATCATTTTCCATTAAAGCAGGCTAACCATTTCCTTCCGGATTGTTAAAGCTCAAAGAGCCATAGTTAAACGGTGCCTCTTCTTTGTTTTTACTGATCGTCTCTTGTCCAAACAAGGGCTGAAGCCTGGGAAGGCCACCACAGGCCAGAGCGCTGGTGCAGGAGCTGGGGGACCCAGAGAGCAGGAGCAGCCAGCCCCAGGCGCCCAGAGAGAAGCCCAGAGTCCATGGCCCTCCACCCTGGGCCTGCGGGCCCCGGGCAGCTCCAGGTCCCTGGGCTCCAACAGGAAAATCATTAGGGGTGAAGTTCACTCCGTCTCCTCAGAGAGCAATAAGTGTGTGGAGAAGAAGTTACTGAACATTAACTAAAATCCTCAACAACGAGCCGAGAAGCTGTGATTCCCTCGTAGGAACCGAAAGTGCCATAAAGAAAGGATTTCCCAGGTGACCCAGCTGGTCCTGTGGTCACCGGGATCTCCTGGAGGAAGAAGCTATTTCCACGATTTGGAGTTTTGAATCTGATTTAAGCTATAGCCGTGGTTAATCACGACTTAATTTTCAGAAACAAGCTCCCGATGTTTCCAGAAAAACGATCTTCTGCTTAAGTCTTTTAAAACTAATTTTTAAAACAAAAAATGTGTTCTTGTAGCAAACTCCTTAATCTCTAATAAACTTCATACAGACCATTTTGTAGCGAATGGAATTCTTTTTAAAATTACTTTTTAGCTTTCACTTACTTGAGCCCTCAGGAAGCAGTGCTTGCTAAATTAAAGCTTAAATGAATTGCTTGTTTATAAAAGTTAAGAAGGTGCCAAGGCCTTACCAAACAATTTCACATTTAATTAAAAATCGAAATTGAGTTAGCATTTTGCAGGGGGAAATGCCATTTCAATCGCCCAGCTTTCTTTCTTTCTTTTCTCTCTCTCTCTTTTTTTTCTGTAGCTCGGTTAGAGTTGAGTCTTTGAAACTCTTGAATGCAACTACTAAAAGCCCCTGAGGAAATATTGGCAAATCCAATGTCAGCCTAGCAATAATTTCATTTTCATCATCTTGCTTTCTCAAAGAATGTCCAGCGTTATTGAAGGCTGTCTTTACGTTTCATATTTGGGTAGAAAGGTTAGGAATTCTGAGCGTAAGGGCTTCCTGAAAGGGTTTCGTCGGAGGAAAAAGGAGATGGTTTTAACATTCTATCTTCCAATTTTCACTCAGTGTTTCTGACACGACACAGTGATCTTTTGGATGGAAATAGCTACACTGAGCCTCTGGGTCTTTCTGAATTTGTCTAGATAAAAGAGAAAGGCAAAAGCATTTTCCATCTGTATTTTTTCTTGAAGTCCTAAGACATTTTAAAACCTGCATTAAATTAGCAATGGAAATCGGATTCTCTGTCTCCCAACCTTTCTGAACTCGAGAGCTGTTTTTTTCTCTCATCTAGAGCGTGTATGATTCTTACACAACATCTCCACCCGTGTCTGCACGTCGGCACAGAGGCACAACCCTTGCAGAGCGGACCGTTTTCCTAAAACACATGCCCGCAGGATTTAAAAACGAGTGCATTTGCCCCATCAACTTATTGTACAATAAAGACTTTATAAAATAAATCAGGCTTGGAATCACTGTTTTTTTCCTGAGCCTTCGTGCAAGTACATCTTCTAAAGAGAAAAAGAAGGGGACATTTACTGAAGTTCATTTGATGTAATATTCCAATGGATGCTCGCTGTTTGTGGGTAAAATGCAAATTCAGTCACGTACAGCTTAATCTCCCCGCCCCTCTCCGGACTCCCAGGTCTTTGGGGAAGAACGGATTGGCCCTTTGTCCAGGCACCAGCAAGCTCAGGCCGGTGTGTTACCCACCTGAGCCATTTCCTGGCCGTGTCCCCCTGCAGCAGGCCCTGTAGTCCTTCATTTTATCCTGCAAGTGTCCCCAACCGGTTGGTGGCAATGGACACAGGTTCGGGCCAGCTCCTTCCTCTCCCCCAATAGCCATCTAAAACCTTGCATGTTGTCTCTGGCTTTGGGGAGATGCACGCGTGTGTACTTCTCTCTGGATTCGTTACCCGGGTGGCTGCCCGAGGCCAGGCCCTGCGCCGTTCCCGCCTGTAAAACCCTGCAGGTGTGTCTGCGGGCTGTCACCTGTCCAGCTGCAGAAACAGAGTCCAGGTTTCCGTATAATTACAAGTTTCCTCTCGCTCCTTTAATCAGCTGCTAACACCTCCCTGCTCAATGTCACAGCCAGCACACGGACGCACACTGAAGTCAGAAATTCATAATTCAAAAAAAAAAAAAAATCTCTGCTTAGTAACAAACATAAAACCCATCATTATTCAATACAGACGAATCTTGTTTCGTTGTAACAAAACATCAGTTCTCTTCCCAGGCTTTATTTTGATTGCAGAAATCCTTGTTTCCGACAAAGCAATTTCTCGGTTACAAAGAAACATTGTACCTTTTGTTTATGGTCAGCCCTCGGATCTGACACAAAAGAGGAAGCAATCTTCTACTGGGGAGCAATTACTTCTGTTTCAGAAAATGTTTGGACACGTGGCCTCAAGGAAGGGAATATTCCTTTAAAAAATCATGAACTGTCAGGTCAGAAGGATGGCCGAGAGGTTGTTTTGCTCCAGCAAATAACCCTAATTTCCTTGAGCTCCAGCTCTTTATGTAATTAAAGCTGCCTCTTTATTTGGGGATTTACATGTGCTTTAACAGTTCCCTGGCCGCGCTGTCTGTGACACTCAGTCCTTTGGTCCCGGTGTTGGGGTCAGCTACCCGGCAATGCCTGCTAGCGTTTTCATAATAACAGTTTAAAATGCTCGCCCGCCAAGGCCGAGAATAGGGACCCAGTTTCTGCCTTGCGGGCGGGGCACCCATTGTCCTGGAGGCCTCCCCTCTCCCATTCTCCCCCATGGGCTCCGAGCGGGTTTCTGACAGCCGGTCGGGAGAGGGGCTCCCCGCGTGTTTATTGATACAGAATGTTCGGGACTGACAGACGGGCCTTTGCGTCTGATCAAGCGACTTTCTGTGCAAATCGTGTGGAATGTGGCATTCCAGACTTTAAAGGGAGGGGGGGTTGCCATGGCAACGGCACAGGGGGCTGGAGGTGGGGGGCTCCCCCGGGAGCTCAGAGGCCGGCAGAATTGAAAGCGTTTTGCAACTTAAAAAAGATGAAGAGGAGAACTCCCCGACTCTGCCCGCTACGTCTTCAGAAACGGAAAGCCGTGAGAGGATTCTTCAGGAAGATCCAAGTCGACACAGCAGCGGGTGCCGCCTGATGGGTGCTGAGAAGGACTGCCGGCCACAGACGGGGCGGGACCTGGCCTTTCCCACCGGGGCGGGAGGCGCTGTCACTGCCCAGGGCCCGAAGGATGCCCACGGTCTGCTCCTGGCCACCCAGAAGGCTCCTCTCTCCCGGCTGGAAAACGCAGCTTCTCTGAAGAGGGACAGGAGACCTGCCGGGAGGGGGCCTGCCCAGAGGTCCCTGCCGTCGGGCGGGGCACACTGCCGAGGACACAGAGGCCCGGCCCGGCTCCCAGCACTGCTGGCGTCTGTGTACGGAGGAAGTGTCGATTAGGGCAGAAACCTCTCAGGACTGCAAATAATAAACATCAGTGAGTGGAGGACAGAAACCGCTGTAAACAAATGTGATTTGCGGTTGCCGTAGCTGCGAGAGGACAGGAAGGAAAGAGGGTTGTAAGTGGGGCTCATTCAAACACACAGACACGGGGCCTGTCACAGCCCTCCCCACCCTGTTTGTAAGGGGATCGGCAGGGACCACGGGTGCGCGGGTCTGCGTGGCCACGGCGGGGGGCGGCCCGGCCCTGGGCCCAGCCTGTGGTCCAGCCTGTGGCCTCGGCAGGGCTCCCCGGAGCGGCTGAGCCGGTGGACACCGATTCCGGGTGGCAGCGACAGCGGGGCCCCCCCCCCCCCCCCCCCCGCCTCTCTGCTGGCCGTGCTAACCTGCTGGGGCCCCAGGTCACGGCGGGCTCTCTGGGAACCAGCCCGAGGGGCGCTGTCCCGATGTCTGAGGGGCATCCACACTGCCTTCGAGTGTGATGTGCACGCGGCTGCACCCCAGACTTCCCCGCTGCCCGTTACTTCACAATGTCTCCGCTGGGCACACCCCTCCCCACCCCCCCAGCCTCTGAGAACAGCATCTCCCGGCATTGATGACTCAGAGGGCCCTGGGCAGCCTCCCGGAGGCTCCGGCCAGGCCCGAGGCCAGGCCCTCCCACAGCGCCAGGACCTCGGGTGACTCACTTCGCCTCTCAGAGTTTCTATTTTCTTGTCTGCAAAATGGATCTAATAATATCTTTGTCACCGAGGAGGATGGAAGCAGGTGGCGGGGAGTGGGGCAGCGTGGGTGGGAGGGAGGCCATTTCCGTCCTCCCGTTGCCAGGGCAGCACGTAGGAAAGGGAGAAAAGTGAAAGGGGAAGCGAAGGCGACTCCTGACCGAGTCAGCTCCGCTCACAGAGGTCTCATCGCCTCTCCCTCCTGCCCGTCCCTTTGGGCCCATGAGACGGTCTTCATTGGAGTAAACACACAAACACACACACCTGCCGCTTCCCCGTGTCTAAGTGCACAGCTCAGGGCTGGTAAGCGCATTCGCATTGTTCTGCCCCCACCCACCCACCTTCTCCAAGACTCTCCATCTTCCCAGATAAATTCCAGCCCACAAACACTGAGCCCCGCCCCCCAGCCTTGGCAACCGCCATCCTAACCTCTCTCTCTCTAAATGGGGCCACTTGACGGGCCTTAAAGAAATGGAAGACAAAAGGATCTGTCCTTTAGCGAGGGGTGCGTTTGCTTTGTATACGTTCTCAAGGTTCATCCATGCGGCCGTGTGTACCCACATTTCCTTCTGTGTAAAGGCTGATGGTGCCCTGTCTGGGCGGGGCACAGTTCACTTGTCCATTCATCCGCTGATGGACCGTCAGATTGCTTCCAGCCCTTGGTCATGATCAATGATGTTGCTATGAGCATGGGTGTACACATATCTGTTTAAGTCCCTATTTTAAATTCTTTGGTGTGAAGCCATGAGAGAGTTCTGGACCCGGCAGCAGCTCTAGGTGACTTCTTGAGGAGCGGCCGTGCTGCTTTCCACGGCGGCTGCGCATTCACCCGCAGAGCACAACGGTCCTGATTCCCCCACCTCCTCCACAGCACGGAGCGGCTGTTCCTGGGTGTGTGACAGCCGTCCCTATGGCTGTGAGGGGGTCCCACAGCCTCTCGCCGTGGGCTGACCCGCATTTCCCCGTGATCAGGAATGCCACGCAACCTTTCAACGTTGGACATGGTGTGTCTGCTTTGGAGAGGTAGCTATGAACGCCTTTGTCCACTTTAACTGGCTTGTTGTTTGCTGTACGGAGGTCTCTAAAGGGGGGTTCTTCTCACCTTATCCCTGGGGCATCTTTCCTGGAAGATACAGGAGCATCTACATTCGCACATGCATTCCACCTGTGTTTCTGCCTCCCCACCGCACCCTCTCTCTCCAGGCAGGCGGTCATGAGTGTTAAAAATGCAAGCCCTGGCTCAGACCCTGCTGCTCCTGTCCACCCGTCAGTGTCCTCGCGTGTGGTGATGTTTGCCATGTACGTGCACGAGTCACAGTCTGTCTGTGTGCACTACTCAGACCCCACACAGGACACCCTGGCAGCGCTAGCTCTGTTGTCACTGTTTGCTTGTTGCCGGTTTTTCTCCTCATTCTGTGCAGGACAAACCAGAATCTCGGGGAGCAGGGGGTCCTGCACATGCTGACAGGTGAGGCCGCTGACACCCCCTCGGGAGCTGGCAGGTGCTGACAGCGACCTGTGCCAGCTGGCCTACTGTCCTGCCAACTCCCACATCCTCCCCGCCTCCCTGGAGGAGGCCCACATTGTCATTCCATCTGAGATCTTCAGAAGGTCAAGCCGTGTCTCCAAGGTCACTGAGCTTTGGGGCGCAGCCAGCTGGTGAACTAAGAGCCCCCCGGATATCAGAGCCGCATGCCTGACCCACCTGCAGGGTGGGGCTCTGTCTGGACCTGCAGTTCCACTGGGAGGAGTACCAGAGTTTATATCTCGGTTGTGGTGGTTATACAACGGCATACATTTGTCTAAAGTAAAAAGGGTGGATTTTACTAAGTGCACCTTACGCATGGATAAAAATGGGGAAGGCACATGGTACAATGTCCCTGGGTTCAGATGAACACTTTGTTTGTTTATTTGTTTGTTTGTTTAGTTTGAGGGCGTGTTAGTGACATTAGTTTGCTGCTCCCCGGAGGAGGGACCCTCACCTTGCGGACTCGGAAACACCATTGTTTGCCCAGCCAGCATCCCCCGGCAGATGCAGCGCTGCTGCCGAGAGAGATTCCAGGCTGGGTCCTGGGGCACAAGGGCCAGGTCTGCAGGCCTGACTCGGACCCACCATCACCTGTGGCCTCTGCCCAGCGTGCCTCTGAGCCCCATCACTGAACCCGGAGGCGTGGGAGTCCTCTGGCTGTGAGCACTGGCCTTCTCCGGGGAGGAAGAAGTTCTTGTCTGACCCCGGCTCGGTTTACACAGACGTGGCGTGCCATGTCTCTGGTGTCACGCTTCCATCTGGAGGCATCTGTCGCTGCCCCTCTTCAGGGAAGAGTCACACCTATGAGCACGTGTGTGTGTGTGTGTGTGTGTGTGTGTGTGTCTGTGTGTGAATGTGTTGGAGAGAGATGAGACAAGGTGGCAGCCCACCTAATGTGGCTCGGTTGGTTGAGCATCATCTCAGGCACCCAAAGGTCACATTTCGGTCCTGGGTTAGGGCACATGCCCAGATCGCAGGCTCGATCCCCAGTAGGGAACGTGCAGGAGGCAGCTAATCAATGATTCTCACATTGATGTTCCTCTCTCACTCTCTTCCCCTCTCTCTAAAAAATCAATGCAAATATTAAAACAAAACAAATGGTCCCTGCACCCACCAACATCACAGCACCCTGGCCCTACTGCCCAGCCTGTACCTGCTCACCCCTCTCCATCTCCTGCCCTCGCTCTCTGTGCCCGGACCCCTCAGGTCTGCCTAGCCCCACTCCCGCCGGCCTCTCACCCAGGCTGTCCTCCCCCATCACACTAACCTTTCCCCACACAGGGACCTCTCCAGCGGAGCAGAACTCCCACTCGTTCTGCTGTTCTGGAAAGGGACTCGGCTCAACCTGGGTGGGCGTTCCAGGGATGAGGGCTGTGCGTGCAAGCTGGCAGGAGAGAGAACACTTGGGTGGCTTTCGAAAGCAATTTTGTTGAGTTAGTGTTGCTGGCATTAAGCACACACACTCTCCCTGCTGTCCCCACATAATGAGGAAACCCAGGGTATATGCGATGGAAGAAAACCATGAGTATCTTTTTACATATTTAGTATTTTAAAACTAAATCTCGTTTCCTGATGAACCAATAGCTATGTCTTCTTCACTTAAAAACTAGGTTATATGCCTTGAAAGGTGGTGGAATTGTTTTCATCTCGATCATGCTGGTGGCTACACAGCCATGTATGTTTGCCAACACTAAAAAGGATGGGTTTTACAGAATGCAAAC
Source organism: Pipistrellus kuhlii (assembly GCF_014108245.1). NCBI lineage: Eukaryota > Metazoa > Chordata > Mammalia > Chiroptera > Vespertilionidae > Pipistrellus > Pipistrellus kuhlii. The sequence goes on from NW_023425573.1 coordinate 29,519,875, forward strand.
CATGGCTCCCTGAAAAACAGAACAACAGTGGTTCTAAAGGGAGGTGGTCAAGGCGATGGACAGATACTTAGCCCACGTGACACCAACAGCACATTGATGAGTTTTGTTCATTGAACTGACTCCATAGTTATTCTGAAATCTGGGAAAGAACCAATGTTTAGATTGTGCGTGCATTCCAGGATGTGGGAGCATGCTCCGCCTTCTTGCTTTTTTCAGCTCTCCTCCCTCTCCTGGGGGCCACCTTCCTCCCTCAGGTAGCTTATCCTCCAGTGGTCCCAGAGGGGTCAACCCTCAGAGCATCCCACCCTCAGGCCACAGGGTGGGCCCAAGTCCCAGCAGAACCAATCAGGACGCTTCCCTGAAGGCAGAAGGGGGCTGGTCTTCCGGGAGGGGCAGGCACAGCGATGAGCAGACAGTGGCCTGGCCCTGCACGAAGCAGAGATGAGGTGAGGGAGATGAGAACACGGACGAGGAGAAGGGGCCCTGGCAGCGTCCTGCCCTGCTCCTGCCTGGTCTCCACGCGGGACCTCAGTTCTGGTCCAGAGCGGTCTGCAGTCCCCGGCCTCTCTGGGTGACGCCGGGGAGAGCAGTGAATGAAGAGGCTGACAGAGAGGTGTGAGCCCCCAGAGGGAGTGTTGGAGGGGCAGGCTCAGCTTTCTGCTGCATGGAAGCCAAGAGTGAGGAAGAGGAAGGGGAGAAGGGTATGCTTGGAGATGCTGATGACCACTCTGCAGGTGGGGTCTGAAGGAGCCTTTTAAAAAAAAGTATATTTCCTGTATTTTCCACAGTGAACATGTATTGCATTTGCATAGAAATAACAAATTTGTAATTTTAAAAATGAGTAAAACCTAAGAGTCAAGCAGGGCAGGAGCTGGTCTGAGAGGGGACGAGGCTGGGAGGCCTGCTGGGCAGCCTGGGGTGGGGGCAGTCAAGGCCAGGTGCTCCCTGGAGACAGGGTCCTCCAGGTGACACTTGGGCTTTTTTTTAATGACATGGTTTTCTTCTTCTTCTTCTTCTTCTTCTTCTTCTTCTTCTTCTTCTTCTTCTTCTTTTTCTTCTTCTTTTTAAAATATTTTTTATTGATTTTTTACAGAGAGGAAGAGAGAGATAGAGAGCCAGAAACATCAATGAGAGAGAATCATCGATCAGCTGCCTCTTGCACACCCCCCACTGGGGATGGGCCCACAACCAAGGTACATGCCCCTGACCGGAATTGAACCCGGGACCTTTCAGTCCGAAGACTGATGCTCTATCCACTGAGCCAAACCAGTTGCGGCACACACTTGGGCTTTTGTGTCCCCTCGAGGGAAGAGGAGCCTGGAATGGCAGGTGCACAGATCTGATCACCGGCGAGGGTCACTGTCGATGAGGACCACCCAGCTCAGAAACACACGGTCTTCGCCGTTTCTAGGTCCACGGCCAGCAGCAATGCTCTGCAGTTTTCAGTGTCCACGTCTCCGCCTGCCGGGTACATGGGGCCTGAGTGCTGCATTCTTCTTGATGTGATTGCAATGCAATCGTTCTCTTCTGACCCTTTCCCAGAGTGCTCATGGCTGGTGTGCAGAAATACACCGTGTTTCCGCCTGCTGGTTTTGGACCTTGAAACCGAGAAACTGATGTATTAAAGCTAAGGGTTTTGTGTGGAATCTTTAGGAAGTGAGCAGGGGCATTGGCAGAGGGAGGCAGCCCCGGGTTAGGGACAGCGGCTCCTGGGGGCGATTCTGAGAATCAGAAGGTGCCTCAGTAGGAAAGGGAAGTGCCGCACGCCGTCTTCGGGACACCAGGGGTGAGGTGGCCTCCCCGTGGGATGTTCCCTGCAGGCCCTGGGGCGCCCACAGGCCTCCGGCAGTGGCGGTGTGGGTAGAATGGAATAAGGAGGAACTTCTACCAACTCTGGTGCCAAAGAAGGTGGGCTGAGAAACAAGTGTGATGATGGGCCCATACATGGCGTTCAGCTAATTGGTTATTTAGAGACGCAAATGCTACCTCTTCCTCACACAGCCACCTTCGCCAAGACCTAAGAGTTCATTTAAAATCGCAATGGTACAAAATGTGGTCTGAGTTAATTTTAAAATGTGTTTAACATTGCTGATGGTGAAGAAAAAATGCAGATCAAAGCACTGCGGTATCATAAGCACAGAGACTTTAAAAAATGTTAATGTTCCGTGCTGTGTGGGGCGGGAGGCAGGGTGCCTCCCAGGTGGGGGCAGGCCGGGGACACCACGTGGTGGAACCCTTTGGGGAAACGATTTGGGGAAAAAGTATTAAATATGATCAGACGTCCACAGTCTTTGACCCGGTGATGCCAGGCTGAGTCATCGGCTTTAGAGAAATAATCAAAGGCAGAGACAAGGATTGATGCCTGAAAGTGGTCCTCACCACCTCATTTATAATCATGAAATCTGAAAATAACCACCATGTCCATCATCGGAGACAAGTCTTCCAATAAATCACGGGAAAACAGTGATGAAACATTGCATAGACGGTGTAAACGGTTCCCCGAGAATGGAACACGTCCCGTCAAGTGCTGGAGAGCGGGTTGCGTTCCTGTGGGTCAAACCACTTCGGTGCTCGCCTCTGAGCCGGCGGCTCAGGGAGACTTCTGCTCTCCTCTCCAGGCTTTCCGGCATTTTCCTAGGTTTCTGCCGCTGGTGCGACTGTTTCATAAGGACAGGGAAAGAGTGAGTGTGTAAACAACGCAGGCCCCTGTTGGAGAGCGCCTGCCTGGACTCAGTGACCTTGTCCTGTGCCCTAAAGACGAGATGCTGTCTGGGTCTGTGTGTCCCAAACCTTCTCCCGGGAGGAAGGATGCCCCGGGGAGCAGTGTGAGCGAGCGACCTTGAGGACAGGCTTTGTTCTGGGACCAGCCGTAAGGGGGGAGGGGGGGGGAAGGTTCTAGAGTAGTCACTGCCTTTCTCCTTTGTCTCTGCCCTTGAGCGATGCCGCCTGCCACCTTCTCTCCTTTCCACAGGGGACTCAAAGAGTCCCCACGATTGCACCGAGGCTGCCAAGAGGGAGACCAATTAGTACAAAGTAAATACTCTTCCACAGGGAAAATGGATGGAGCCGCCAAGCACGCCTCCCGGGGCCGAGCACGCGGGCTTCCTGCGGGGGCCCAGCGCAGCCGGAGATGAAAGAGACGAGACAAGGTCCCCGCGGCCTCCTGGGCCAGGGCCCACTGGGCAATTAGTCCTCGGCATTTATTTATGGAGCTCGTTTTGCATGTATCGCTCCCATTTCCGCCTGCAGATAAAAAGCAGAGATAATCAGCCTGGCTGGACACGGACGCTGCAGGGGCGGGCGGGCGGGCAGCCTCAGGGCCGAGGGACGCTGGACGCAAGGTCTTCTGCTCCGGCCGGGAATCCGCTCTCCCCATCGCGTCTGCCTCTGGAGGGTGTGTGGGGGCAGCAGCAGGATCCCCACTGCTGAGGGGGGCCCTGTGGGAAGGGGAGACGGGCAGGAGTGGCGTGTTTTCCTGTTGAAAGCCACGCGGCTGTTTGCCCCTCCCCGCCCTCCCCAGTCCAGCTGCCTCCAGGCTTCCTCCATCTTCTCCTCCACAATCGGTCCACCAACTAGGCTCCCGGATTGGTGTTTCCTAGGTCATTAATAATTAATAACGAGAAGCCCCTCCTCCCGAGATAGCAACCTCTCCAGCAAAGTGCATTTCTTCACAGCATCCCTGGGACTCCCGGCCTTCCCGGCACAGAGCACACAGGCTGCCAGGTGGCATCTGGGGACAATGGAGACTTGGGAAGTCTGATTTGTTCTCACAAAATTTCCTCACCGGTCTCTGGACCTGTGTTGTTGGCGTTAGGGTAAAATAAATTATTTTATTTTAAAAAATATATTTTATTGATTATTTTACAGAGAGGAAGGGAGAGGGATAGAGAGTTAGAAACATTGATGAGAGAGAAACATCCATCAGCTGCACACCTCCCACTGGGGATGTGCCCACAACCAAGGCACATGCCCTTGACCGGAATCAAACCGGGGACCTTCCAGTACAAAGGCTGACGTTCTATCCACCGAACCAAACCGGTTTCGGCCTAAATTATTTTATTTTAAAAAAATATGTATTTCTTGATTTTAGAGAGGAAGGGAGAGGGAGAGAGAAATAGAAACATCATTGATGAGAGAGAATCATTGATCGCCTACCTCCTGCATGCCCCCCACTGGGGATTGATTCTGAAACTTGGGCATGGGCCCTGACCGGGAATCAAATTGCGACCCTCCTGGTTCATAGGTCGATGCTCAACCACTGAGCCACACAGGCTGGACAGGGTAAAATTCTTTAAAAAAAAAAGGAAAGTTCACACCTTAAAAACCAGGGGGGCAGCAGCTGATGAACCAAATCATTGTGAAATTAAAGGATTTTTGAGTTGATTGAAAGAGAACAGACTATTCCCTCCCTCCCCCCCACCTCCCCAGCTCCCAGAAATAACTACTGCTTCTTCAGACCTGGAATTAAAATACCAGAGAGAGAAATGGATGACCCCATAGGTTTTGAGATTTAAAGCTGGCTTTGTTGTTTTAAGAATATAGTGTTTTTCTTATTCCAACAATCATGTGGCAGCTTCCTGGAGAAGTTTTTAAAGCCCCCCTCATGCCCGCTGCATTGCCTTCGTCAATTAAAGCATGTTTAGAGGAAGTGAAAGGATTAGTTAATTCAGACACACTCTATTAATCAGTGCCGCCTCGAGGACGTTTCGTATTGATGGAAACGCGCCCTGTGGGACACACAGACCCTGCCGCGTCGCTCAGGGCGTGGGACCAGGTCCAATTCCTTGGTAAAATAAATATGGAAACTCTCCTACAAACCCTCAGCGCTGCTTTGTGCTGGCTTTGTCGCACTAAAAAATAAAATAAAGGGGATTTCAAACGCAGAGTAGCCTTGCTGCTTAAAACAGGCAAAAGAAATCTAAAAGCCGGACACAACGGACCAGGATGGCCAGCCAGTAAATATGTAATTTTGGTATTCAGCAAGACAAGTCAATTAGGGCCGGTGACTGAGAAGGATGGCTTGGGGTTGGGCTGTGTGTTTCCCCTCACAAGGCAAATAAACCCCACGTAGAAGAGACCCTGCGTCTCCACTTTTGCCCAATTTGCCTTTTCCCAAATGCACGTGGTGGCTAGCTCGTCCTCTGCTTCTCTGAAGAGTTGCTAACCACTCTGTTGTGGGTACCGCTCTGAGCAATCTTATCTAAAAAGTGATGAAGGGATGTGAAGCATCAGCTGCATGGAGATTTGCTGCTGATGTTTTGTGAAGAGTCCTCTCCACGGAAAGCACGCCGCTCGTTTCTCTGCCTTGGAGTACTATCTGCTACCGGTCCTGAGAGGTGCAGGTGCTTCACTGGGCGTGGCCTATCTAAGCCCCGCCCACCGAGCGGCCTTAATTCTGCAGAATAGCAGAACTGAGAGGACTGTGCCCCGGGCTTTCCTGGAGCGCCTGGACAGGGGGAGGGGAACGGCCTGGTCGGAGAGGGGGCTGCTGGCATCAGTGGGACCGGACTTCCTAACCTGCCTGGGGCTGCAGCCGTGCGGGAGCCCAACGCTCTCTCCTGAGCCCAGGACAGAAAGACAACGTGGGAGATGCAGAGCTCAACATACGTATACAGGACATTGTTCTGGAATTAATATTTTGGGGGCACATAAGACACCTCTATCCTGCTCTCACACCCAATACAAGTTTCCCAAAAGTCTATGCCCAGGCCACTTGCACCAATGAAGGAGTGGTCAGGAGATCAGGAGGTCAGGAGGGCCATGACATATGCCTCTAAGGATGGCAGCGCCACATCAGTCTCAGGGGCCATGGCACACAGTTGACCCCCAATCAAAGGTCAAGGGGACAAGCCAGCAGGGTGGGTGATCAGAACAGTCCTCCTGCTTTCTGTTGTCACAAAGCCGTGGATGCTGCCCGGAGTGAAGGGGTGACTGCCTCCCCCCCTTTTCTGCTCTAATCTCTCCTCCTCCTCCTCCTCCTCCTCCTCCTCCTCCTCCTCAGCGGGTCTCAGGAGTCTTCAGGAGTCTGGAAGGTGACCCAAGGCATTCTTTGCCAGGTTCATCAATGTCTCTGGGTTAGGCCTCTCTGAACTTCCCCAGGCTGCAGTAAGAAAGGATAAACTTCACGGCTTTAAACAAGAGAACTTCATGCTCTCACCCTTTTGAGGTCAGAAGTCCCAAGTCAAGGTGTTAGCAGGGCCACACTCCCTCTGAAGGCCCTGCGGGGCGTCCTTCCGGCCTCCTCCAGCCTTCGGTGGCTCCGGATGCCCCTCAGCTGCACCCCCCAGTCTGTCTGCATCATCACATGGCTTCCCCTCTTTCCTGTGCCATCTCCTCCTGTTCTTACAAGCACACTTGTTCCTGGATTTGGGGCCCACCTGAGGCATCCAGAGCGATCTCACCTTGAGATACTTAACTTAATCACATCTGCAAAGTCCTCTTTTCCAAATAAGGGTGCAGGCTCTGGTTCCAGGGGTTAGGACTTGGAGATATATATGTGTGTGTGTGTGTGTGTGTGTGTGTGTGTGTGTGTGTGTGTATATATATATATATATATATATATATATATATATATATTTTTTTTTTTTTTTGGGGGGGGGGGTCACCATCCACCCCACTATGAGGCCCAGCCATTCGTGAGGGTAGACCATGTTCCAAGTTCACCCATGGAACCAAAACATCAGCTCTCAAACAGCACCTTCTTGGACTGTCCCGTCTCCTCTGGACTGTCATGCTCCTGGTTTGTTCCAGGCCCTTCCCAGGCCTGTGCTGAGGGGTCGCTGGCCTGCCTCGTTCGGACACTCCGGCACATCCATGGAGAGGGCATGTCCCGATGCGGCTATGATAAAAACGTGTTTTTCTTGTTTGTTTGTTTTAACTCATCTGGAAATCAGAACAAGAAAGTCTCCAGTTTACGTTGCCACATCTGGGTGCTCGTGACTCACCAAGAGGCAGCCTCGCTCTGGTTCTCATTTCCAGTGATGTTTACAAGGAGTTCAAGCGGTTGCCTCTCCAAGAGTCCCCTTTAAAATACGGCCATCGCTTCACACGGGGCCTGGGCTCCCCGTCTAAAAGCAGAGTAACATTTTCCACAACCATATCAACAATGGGGGGACAAGCAAAACTCCCATTTGCAAACCAATTTCAGATCGACTGGTCCGCAAGTATAAGATGTTGTTATTTTATTTGCTAATTAAAACCATTTCTCTAAAATTTTGCTTTCCTCCCTAATTTGAATAACAAAGAGAAGCAGAGATAGAACCACATCTGTTGGATCTTCTCAAATGTTCCTGACTGTGGGGTGAGGGGAGACCATGGGACACATGGAGCACGAGGCACAGATTCTGAGAGACCCAGATCTGTGAAGTGGTGGAGGGGGAAGGCTGAGTGGACTCTATTTCCACTCACAATTGTCTCAGCTCTACCAAGAGCAGCCCTGTGCCCACCTTCCCCTCTCTGACAGGACTGGATCCATGTTTTCCTGGCCTACATTCATTGTTTCATGTACCTTCTTCCTTCTCCCCAACCTCAACTTTAATTTTAAACTCAAAAAAATGTTGATGCCATTAGAATGTCCAAGGACCAAAAAGAAAAGGAAACAGATGGACCTACAGAAGATTAATATTAAATTAAAATGACATTAAACCTAATACTTGTGTTCTGTGTTCTTGCTGAATATGCTTTTTTAAAGGCTTTTCATTTAGACAATGCAATCGGTGAGTCCTTATTGCCAAACTAGAGGCCCGATGCATGAAATTCGTGCAAGAGTAGGATTTCCTTCACCAGGCTGCAGCCACCGGCTTCCCTCTGGCACCGGGGACCTAGGCTCCCCTTGCAGCCCCAGCTTCGTGCATAAGGACGTCTGGTCTAATGAGCATATTACACTTTTATTATTATAGATAAGCTGTGGATGCACTTTTTCCGCTTCCATTTCAGCCACGTAGCATCTCAGACGTCGGTGCCCACTCTGCCTCTTTTCTCCTGTCTTGAGCGCAGCCATCGGAAAGAAAATGCTCTGGAGCTGAGAGTGGCTGCAGCTCCTCTGTTCTGACGGACACCCTTGCGTGGGTTCTGTGCCAGGGACCACCTTCCTGGCGCCCAGGGACCTGAGTGCACAGCCTGGACAGAGGCTCCTGCTCCTCACTTGTCTGAAAGCCTGAATGAGAAATGTCCAAGGGAGATTGCTCTCTGGAGGGGAGCCGTAGGCACTGGACAGGCAGGCCTGTTCTCAGGGCCTTCATATTATGCCGAGTTGGAGGAAGGAGGTGCACTGGGGAGGTGAGGGGGGATGGGATAGCGTGCCCAGCAGACCCTCTCCCTCCTCCGGTGGCAGTGGGAAGTCCCACTCTCCTGTGCTCATGCTGGTGATTTGGATGAGACTGACCCACCTGGGTCCGGGGCCTCGGGGGAAGGCTCTAGACCAGCCCACCTGCTCTTCAATGTGGCGACACTGAGTGTGACGCTGGGGAGGGCTGGTTTGCCCAGGGACACTGGGCGGCCTCCCCTACCCTCCTTCCCAAAGGTCTGCTATTTCCAGGAACCCACTGGGTCTAGGTGGTGTCCTGCAGTAACCACAGCTTGCCAGAACTCGACAAAAGAAGGGAGGGAGTCACAGCTTGCCTCTATCTCAGCCTCTGCCGAGATCCACCTGCCTCCTGGGTCTTCACAGCAAACTGACGGGGACAGTTGCCATGAGCACCTTTATTTGCCCAACGAGGAAAGAATGATGTCATTCGCCCATTTGGCAGGAAGGGTAAACCAGCTCCCCGGTAACAGAGCCCATGAAGCACACGCGTGTACCACAAGCAGCAAGTGGATGCTGGGAGCCATTTAATTCTATGTAAATCCTCTCTGTTTCATGCTGCAGACTTTTACCAAAGAACTGACGTTTGATTTCATTTCAATTCTGAGAGAGATCAAGTAGGTTTTACGTAGGCTGAGCGCTTTGATACATTGTGTTGGCGAGTGGACACGCTTGTGTGTATGTGTGGAAGAGGTTTCCCTGTTAGGGAGCATACAACTTTTTGCAGAGACAAGACTGCCACATGCTTGATCATCGGTAACAGTCCTAACTGACAGTAGCTACCACTTACAGGTTACCCACTGTCTACCCATTTCTCTCCGAGATACTTCCGAGTTTCTGGCACACAGGATTCACCAGGAGTGTCAGTGACCTTTCCATCGGACGTTGAGGGAGAAGCAGCGCCAACATGGGGCCTGAGACCTCAGACCTGTGTGACTACCGTGGACATTTACCTCTGCAGGTGAGAACAACCTAAGGATGCTCCAAGCCCCGCTCTGTAGTTCAGAGAGAGCCGGCCGCACGCAGGGTGGGGCGAGGACCACACAGATGAAGTGCATGCCTTGTCCTGAAGGCCAGGCCATGTGAAACACACCCTAGCCTAGAGCATGGAGGAGACACGGCATTCTTCAGCACCAAGTCCCTGGGGGAGACAGGTTCTCTGCCTCATTATTATTCAGATAGAATAATTGTCAGTGTCTCCGAACATTAGCAAGCTTTATTCCTTCATGTTCCTTAATTGTATGCACCAGACTGCAGTGCTGCAAGTTAAAGCGAGAACAATACGAAGTGACTTTCAAATTAACCACAAACCAGTTAGCTTTCTCTGTGGCAAGAAATGTCACAGTTTCCTTCACCCCAGGTCCTAAAATGTCTTGTAACTATTTGCTAATGGATTTCACTCATGTGCCTGGAGGAGAGTGTGGTGGGGAGATGGCTTAGGCCAGTGGTCGGCAAACTTATTAGTCAACAGAGCAAAACATCAACAGTACAACGATTGAAATTTCTTTTGAGACCCAAATTTTTTAGACTTAAACTCCTTCTAACAACACTTCTTCAAAATAGACTCGCCCAGGCAGTGGTATTATGTGGAAGAGCCACACTCAAGGGGCCAAAGAGCCGCATGTGGCTAGTGAGCTGCAGTTTGCCGACCACGGTCCTATGGCAAACTTGTCAGCAGCGCTGGGAGGGTGTGGAGTGGGAGCTTGGCAGCCCTGTGACCGTGGGACCATGGCCGCGACCACACAAGAGGGTCGTGGACCTGCTTGACCTCGTCTTTGCAGGGTAGATTTGAGTGTGAAAGGATCCTTACTGACTTTAATGAGGTTTCACTACAGCCCATCACATGATTGTCATATTTGGGCAAAGTCAGGTATGGAGCCCTGGTGAGGGTGAACCTTACAGGAGAATTAAGCAAATATAGCAAATAAACAAATCCAATTGCCTATAAAGACAGGGACTCCACCGTCCAGACTCGAGCCAGAAAAGCCAACAGCATTAATGGGGCTGCAAACTCTGAGCCATGAGGCCCCAGCTTTACCTGACCCTTAGAAACTAATTGGTCCAGGAGGAAGCTGTCATGGATTCCCATCACTGCAGTAATGAATTGCAAGCTTAGAGGCTTAAAACAACACGCACTTAGGATCTTACGCTCCTGGAAGTAAGGAGCCTGAAGTAGGTCTCAGGGGACTAAAACCAAGGTGCAGGCAAGGCTGTGCTTCTTCCTGAGGCTCCCGGGGAGAATCCATTTCCTTCGTTTTCCAGCTTTGAGAGGCTGCCTGCATTCCTTGGCTCGCGGCCACATCGCATCATCTGACCTCGGCTTCTGTTGTCCCATTTCCATCTGTCTGACTCAGAGGGCCCTGCCTCCCTAGGAGAAGGAGCCTTGTGAGTACAATGGACCCACCCAGAAAACCTAGGGCCCCCTCCCCATCACAAACCCCCAGCACAATCACACCTGCTGTGTCTCTTGGCCTGGGAGGTGACTGTTGTAGGTGCTGGATATTAGACATCTCAGGACATCCTTCTGCTTCCCCAGACACAGTGTGCTCAGTGCAGGGCGGTGGCGGGGCGCCTCTGGGGGGACTCAGGGGACGGGAAGCTCTGTGTTAGTCATAGGCCTGCCCGGGATTACTTGTGGAAAGGGAACAGGGTCATCAGAGGCACGGCCTAGAAAACCCGAGGCAGTACATGTGACAATGAAAATGACTCTGATAAGTGATATCTTTTGCATTTGCTTAATCGTTACCACAGCTTATTGGGGTGCACACCATTATCACCCTAATTTACAAAAAGGAAAAATTGAGCCTATGAAAGGCTGAGTCACTTTCCCAAGACTCCCCAGGTGCTGTGTCATCGGCCAGGGGGCTGGTCTGAAGACACACTGAGGCCTGGATGGCGAGTTTAAGATTCAAGAAAGCAGAGGTCATAGCTAATGCAGTAGGCGAGAAGAGGAAGTAAAAGGCAGGTGAGGCACACTCGCACTCTGTGATCAGCAAACAAAGGCCTTGATGTTTACCCAAAGGACTTAAGAACTTTGGTTCACACAAAAAGCTGCACACAAATGTCCATAGCAACTTTGTTCATAATGGCCAGCATTGGGAGTAACCTAAACGTTCTTCGGTAGGGAATGGATAAATAAACGGAGGCCCATTTATTGTTATTCAGTGCTAAAAAGAAATGAGCTATCAAGCCATGAAACGACCTGAAGGAAACTCACATGCATGTCACTCATGTGCGAGTGTCTTCAAGAGAAGACAATCTGAAAAGCCCCCACACTGTGAGATGCTAACTCACCACGTTCTGGAAAAGGCAAAACCGTGGAGACAGTAGAGAACTGGGCGTTGAGGTGTGTGTGAAGGATGGACAGGCAGAGCAGAGAGGGTTCTCAGGGCAGTGACACTACTACTCTGTGTGATACCACAACGATGGACATAGGTCATCACGCGTTTGTTAAAACGCATAGGATGTACAACACCAAGAGTGACCTGGTGTCAACTGTAGCCTCTGGTGATGGTGCGGCCACGTTGGTTCACCAATGGTAACAAATACAACACATGCGGGATGCTGACAGTGGGGGAGACTGTGCGTGTGTGCAGGCAGGGGGAACGGGGGATCTCCGAACCTCCCTCTCAATCCTGCTGCGAACCCAAACCGCTCTAGAAAACAAAAGTCTTAGAAGAGCCATGGAAAGGACCGTCTTTCATGGAAGGAGCCACCGGGTTAAGAGCCTCAAATGCTGGAACGGAGCGTTCGCCTGTGATGGGAAGATCTCTGGCCCGTGATTCATGATGCCAGCGATTCCCTGCGGACCCTCCAAGCCTAAATCACCCTGACAATGTGTGTTCTCCGCGGCATGTGCGCCTCAGACCCAGTGTCTTCGCGGGGCCATGCTTCATGATGTAAGCGAGAGACAATGCGTGTCTGTAAAGTGTGATTAATGTGCCATGTGTCAGCGGGAAGATCAAAGGTTGTGCGTGTGCGTGCTCCCACATGCTGGGCTGGCCTTCCCGCGCTCGGGGCTCCCTTCCCTGTGGGAGCACAACTCCCCCTGAATAAGAGGAGGAAGAGTCATGGGGAAATTTACACAGGATGAAACATTTTCATGATCTGAAGAGATATGTTGAGCTGTAAGAAGAAAGAAGCCAAACGACCCGCAAGAGTTGCCAAATGGCCAGCATCAGCCACTCCTCTCTGTTCGCGTGGAAAGAAGTGGAGGCGTCCATGTCCCAGAGTCTTCACAACTCAGCGGTGCCCTTCGGCATCTGCCCTCCAACAGTACGGACTCAGGGTAGACCCACAGCTGCAGCTGTTAACGGAGACCCTGGCTGTGAGCGTTCTGCTCTCTGCGCTCTGGGTTCTCTGGCCTGTGCTCAACCAGCCCAGACCTGAGTCCTGGAGAGGCCCCCGCCATAAGCCAGGGGCTGGTAAGATGGTCCCCAGTTGTCACGCACCGGCCCTGAGGTGATCCAGGGAAGGGGACTGGATCCCCCCTGCAGAAAGGAGTCTGATGGCATGAGCTGGGTGGCTGTATGGACTTAGGTTTGGTTAGACTGTGCACTAGAGGCGTAATCTCCGGGGGTTAGCTCACTCTGGGAGGGGCAAGCTCTCTCTGCGTCTATAGGACCCCAAGATGTCCAAGCATCATAAAATACAGAAAATTTAAAAAGTGGTTAGTAGACCCCCCCTTCTCTCAGCCCCCAGCTTTTTGTCTGCTTTCTGTCTCTGTGGGTGTGCTTATGATGGATAGCTCATGTAAATGGAACCATATGATATGTGACTTCTCCTTTATTGTTTCATTTGGCATGTTTTCACATGGTCCATACCGTAGCATGCATCAGTACTTAATTCCTTTTCATGACTGAATAATATCCCATTGTATGGCCATGCCAAAATTGTCTATCCATCATCCACTGGTGGATAGGTGGGTTGCTTCCATATTTTGGCCATTGTGAATAATGCTGCCGTAAACGTCTTTGTTTTTTGTTTTTGTTTTTGTTTTTGTTTTTTTTAAATATATTTTATTGATTTTAACAGAGAGGAAGGGAGAGAGATAGAGAGCTAGAAACATCGATGAGAGAGTAACATCGACCAGCTGCCTCCTGCACACCCCCTACCTGGGATGTGCCCGCAACGAATGTACATGCCCTTGACCGGAATCGAACCTGGGACCCTTCAGTCCGCAGACCGACGCTCTGCCACTAAGCCAAACCAGCTTCGGCATGTTTTCAATTCTTTTGGGAATATTCCTATGAGTGGAATTGCTGGGTCATGGGGTCATTCTCTATTTCACTTGTCGAGGAATCGCCAACCTGTCATTCTGAGCAGCTCTTCTATTTCACATTTCCACCACTGTGTGAGAGAGTTCCCATTTCTCCACATCCTTGCCAACACTTGTTACTTTCTGTTTTTGCTTTTGTTTTCTCGTAGGCATCTGCAGCTGGATATTTTGTAATATACTGGTGAGGCGATACAGGTGTGTTTCCATAATAACTTGTTTTTGCATACGCTGCCTGCTATGAGTAGCACATAAGCATTTGGGGAGAAAGGCTTTAGATCTTTTCACAGGCTTCTTAGGATTGCAGCTGAATTTTTATATGCAGTTGGTGGGAATGCAAAATGGTTCAGGCATTTTGGAAACCTGCTTGGCAGTTTCTTCTGAAGTTAGGCATGCACAGGACTCAGCGATTTCCCTCACAGGCACTTACCTGAGAGAGAAGAGAACCTGCTCAGCAATGACCCGAGTGCAGCTTTACTCACAACCACCCGAACTGGACGTGACCCCGGCGCCCATCAACTGATGCAGGGGTGAGCAAATGAAGGTGTCCATACGATACGCATGCTCAGCAATGAAAAGGGACTAGCTAGAGATGCATGGGCAAGCTGAGTAACAACATTCGCCGACATGTGAAAAGCCAGGCATAAGGCTCTGGCCTGTATGACTCAGTTTGTATGACCTTCTGGACAAAGCGAAGCAGGCGCATAAATTACATCCGTGGTTGCCGGTGGCCGGGAGGGAACTGAGCACCTGCAGGGGGCACAGGAAGCATTCTGATGCCACAGACAGGCCCCTGACTGCGGAGGGAGTTCACGTTTGTCAAAAGGAATCAAATTTCAATCTTCAAATGGGTGCATATCAGGCCTTTAAAAATGTTGATTAAAAAATCGAGAATGAGACCCCGTTCTCCATCTCCTTCTTAGAGCCCTTTCCCAGGGCTAGAAAAATGCCTGCCTGCTGGCTGAGGGGCTGGTGTCTGGAGACAGACAAGGGGGTGAGTTGGCGGGAGATGGGACCACGCAGGAGACAGGACCAATTTCCCTCTGACCTCAGCAGCGAGGGCTCGCAGACTCTCTTTTGTTTGTTTCTTACTTGGTGTTATCAGCTCCTTCTTCTTCCTCTTCATCGAGTTGACCATTTTCCTTAAATTTGAATGTAACTATAGTGCTTTGAAGATTCTCACTACTTGCCTTGTTATTGATTATACACCACAATATCATTCGTGAAATTGTCCTAAAAGAAAATACAATATTCCATATTTCTTACACAAGCAGCTTTTAAATATTAAAAATGAGGGCAAACATTTTCTGCCCTTTACATGGCAAGCTTCTCTGCAGCCCGGAAACGAGGGACTGCGATGAGCGCCCAGGCAGGAGCCGGCAGCCACGGGCTCCGACTGGATAAGGAGTAGGGCCCTGAGGACAGAACGCATTCCACACACGGGGTGTCCCTGGGCCAGGGAAGCAGGTGACAATTCTATCCGCACGGGGAATGTATCCGACAGAAAATAAAATGAAGCCAGACTGGGTTCCCTGATTTCAGAGTTCAGGAGGCATTTCCTCTGAGGTGAGGTCCCTTCTGAGGAGGAAGGAGAACCACCAGGGCCAGAGAGGGGAGACAGGATGGGGGGCGGGGAGTGGGGAGAGCACAGCGGGGGAAGAGGTCTGGATGCCCTTAGTGGACTCCCAGCTGGAGGAAAGCAGCACCTCCATTTTCTCAGTGAGGAGGGTGTGTATGTGTGGGGGGACTCTTGGGTTGTTATTTATTTATCTTCCCTGGTAGAAGATAAAGAAATAAAGTAGGGAGAATGGAGTTAAGTGAAATAATTAAAAACCTTTTTAAAAATGTGTAGCCCAGAGAAGAACACACACAGACCCTGAGGCACTTTCTTCTTTAAGCCAGGACATCAGCGCTCCCTCTCCCAGCCCCTCCGTCCCTCCGGAGGGCTCTGCAGCCCACTCCCCATGGCTCTCATAATCCTAGAAAAGGGAAGGTTCCCACACACCCAGAAGTGTTCCCCAGAAGATTTCATTGATGCATTTTTATACTCAAGACATAGTCAGAGTTTTTTTTTTTTTTAAATATATATTTTATTGATTTTTTTACAGAGAGGAGGGGAGAGGGATAGAGAGCTAGAAACATCAATGAAAGAGAAACACCAATCAGCTGCCTCTTGTACAACCCCCACTGGGGATGTGCCTGCAACCAATGTGCATGCCCTTGACCGGAATCGAACCTGGGACCTTTCAGTCTGCAGACCGATGCTCTATCCACTCAGCCAAACCGGTTTCGGCCATAGTCAGAGTTTTAATTACACAAGTTTAATTCCACGTTTCTTCCTGCTAACATTTTGGGTTAAACCTGGATGTTTATTTAAATCAGTGTACAGGACTTTCTGAGTCAGATTTTCAGCTCATGAATTGAGGGGTTTTCTGAACAACAATTTAAAAGACGTAGTGCACAGGTTTAATTTAAGATCTGCTAAAACTCAAAGGCGCCATGTGGAAGAGAGAACCCGCTTTCTCATTATGAAGGATCGGGGACAATAAATTCACAGGACCTTCTCAGGAAGGTTTATGGCCGGGCCACCGCAGGGCAGGGCTTTACGAGGGTCAGGGCACGCGCAGTCACCAAAGGCTCCCTGCACATTATTTAGATTAAACAGAGTCATACTCCGCGTGTCTCGACAGACACCCCCCCCCCCCCTGCCCCTTTCTTAAAAGCATCAAAGTGTGACACAGTGCTGAAGTCAACCAACAGCGACTTACGTTCTGCCAACGGAACCAACATCCTCCCTGAAAGGGAATCGTGGGGGTCATTCACCCCAACCCGCTATTTCACGGAGAGGAAACTGAGTCCCGAGGAAAGGAAGGAAGGAGGTCCTCTCCCACCAGGGAAGGAACACAGAATGCTGACCCCTGGCCATCGGGCTCTGTTCCTGCTCTTCGCACAGCCTGGAGCTGTGGCTGGGTCGTGCTAATTCATTTTCTTACGTGAAAAAAACCCCGCATTTGAATTGCATGCCTCCTGGTTTCCAACTAGTACATCTACCAGTAAAACAGAACTACAGGCAGAGGAGAGAGGGGTGAGTGCAGCCTCCCTAGTTAGTCCCAAGCCTACCCCAGGCCTTCGCAATCACCCTGAGTCAAATCCTGCAGCGTCTCCACTCCCGATGCTCTTTCCCTCCCTCCACACAGTCCCTGCAGCTCTAACTGGCATGGCCTCTCCTGAGCTCTGGCTCCCTCATTCCTGGGTTCTCTGGCTCCCCGATCCTTAGTTCCCTGTCTCATTGGTCAGCTGGCTAAGCTTTTGAGACTGCCGCCTATTTGACTGTCCTCTTCCAGCTTCTCTCACAAGGAAGCCAGTCATCATGCTCTCCCTCGAACTCTCCTGTTGCTCCCATTGCCTCCAGAAAGCCCAAACTTGCTCGCTGGGCCTGGTAGACCCTTGAGAGCCTGATGCCTACCTTCCTCCATGCTGCTGTGCACGCTGCAGGGGACCTACCTTGTTCATCGTCCACATCTCTCCCAGCAGGGACCACCCAACACATAGGACCCAGCCTGCCCTCTGCTCCCATCCTGGGAGCAACCACACAGCCAGTGGGTCAGGGCCCCAGCCCCACAGGCCGAAGTGCAGCTTGTCAGGGTCCGTGCCCAACTTCTCTGCTGTTCCAGGGGGACAGGAGGGCCATTTGCAGCAAGAGAGGGTGAAGCTCACATGCAGAGAGAAGCGGAGCTGAAGGATGGGGAGGGAGCAGACAGACACAACATCACTGAAGCCCCTGAATCCAGCTCAAGCCAGCCTGGGCCTGAGCATCCCAAGTCCCGAGACCACTATTTCTGCTTTGTCAGGCGGATTCAGGTTGCACTCACATCACCTGCAAGCCGACCGTGCTGGCCCTGAGCCCCTGAGCTCCAGCCATGGGAGTGACCCATCGAGGGGGCACCAGGCCCCCTTCGCCCTGTGGGTTTTGACAGCTTCTCTTGTCTTCGTCTGAATGCTCTTCCTCCCTCCTCTGCCTGGAAGACTTTCCCGGCGCCTGGACCCCGCTGCTCTTGCCATCTCAGTCTGCCCTCAGCTTTGCTTCCCAAATCACCTGGAACCCTCGGCCGCTGGATGTGAAGTACCTGTTGTGTGGCTCCACTGCCCTCCTTGCACATGTTAACACACAGCTAGTGACCGTTACTAACAAGGCCCCATGTTAGCAGTCTTCCCCTTCAATCCCTCCTTCCCACCGAGTACAAGAAAGTGCACACAGTACACAGCGAGGAGAGACGTCAGCCATGTGTCCTGTGATCTCTCCAGCCACGGGCTCCACAGCAGGTGCTGATCTCTGAAGAGCAGGGGGCAGAAGCAGGGGGAGAGAAGGCATGAGATGTGAATTACAAAACTGAAGCTTAAACATAAACTGGGCAGAACAGTAAGGACTATCTAAGCAAACGTCTGTTTGAATTACATTAAACAATGGGAATGAGGTTTCCCCGTGGGTAATCAGGACGTGCATTTATGAGCTTCATTCTTGCAAAGGGGTGGCGGGAGTGGGGGTGGGGGGAAAGAGAGAAATCAAGTCGTACTGATTCATGCATTAATGTGAGTGAAGGTGAACCCAGCCACTCCTAGGACAACCTTGGATGGGACACAGTGAGGCCTTCCCAGTAGGACCCGGACGTGGGGGTGCGGGGAGTCCAGTGATGTCCCTGTCCGGCATGTCAGATGGGAAAAGGAGAGGGAACAAGCGCTCCCGCAGCCTCAGTTGTGAGAGTCTTTTCCGTGGTGGTGTTTCACTCCTGGCCTCAGCTCCCTGCTGGGCACGGAGCTCTCCCACCCTGAGGGGGCGGTAATGAGCCACTGCCCACTGGAACCATGTCCACGGAGGAGGTCACAGGGCAGCCCGGGTCCCAGGCCACCTGGAGCCCGCCAAGCCGGCCGAGGGCCTGCAGTTTCTGATTCCCTGGCCTTTTCGCTCTTTAATGGCAATTTCAATGAAAAATGATGGCTTGCACATACTTGTTTACTTCTGCTCTCTCCCTTAAATTCATCTAAAATTGTACTACGGGAACCAAAAAAGCAAAAAACAAAACAAAACAAAAACAGACAAACAAACAAAAAAACAACAACAGGGAAGGAGTTGACAGAGGTACCTGGGGAAGTGGAAGGAGGCTAAGGAGGGTGACCAACTCCAGGACACAGCAGCCAGAGGACACCACAGAGAGGAGCGTCCTCACCTCAGTCAATGTCAGGAGCAGTCGCTTCTCTTTGTCCCACTCCACGGGGCTAGCCCTCCCTCTGTGGGGGAAGGAGTGAAGCTACTCGGGACAGTTTGAGCTGGAGAGAGCTCAGGCTGGGGGCACCAGCAGCACAGAGAGGAAATGTGCGGGACTGTGTGAGCACAGGGTGAGCCTGAGGAAATCCACGCTCTGAACGACAAGAGCTCTGCCGAGGCCTCTCCCCGCCACTCCCCGCTTGGCGCCCAGAACCCTGGGGCCAGGCTGATGTCCCAGAACGGGACATGGGAGAATCCCCTCTGGAGAGAGCGGCCAGCCACAAAGAAAAGTGGACAAATACTAGTGACCGGGGTTGCCTTCCCGCCCCCATATAACGGGCTCCCCAGCTCATCATCTTAAAGTAAGTCTATGGATGACAACAGCCCCCTTCACTAACACACACACACACACACACACACACACACACACACACTCAGAGCTGCCCATCAAATTTTTTAATGCCAAGCTCTTGACATTACACTGTTGGCCATGTGACTTACATTAGCTTTTGGGACATTAAGCAAATATGACACCAAGGACGGCCTGACAGCTGTGCATTACCCCTTGCCCTTTGACCCGTGGTTGGAGTCTGGAAACCACAGAGAGAAACAGTGTACGCCATCCTGCCGGAGAAGCCACGGGGCCCTGGCCAGCAGCCTTCCGACCACCCACCTGTGACTGAGCCATCTCAGGTAGAGCCATGAGATGACCGCAGGCACAGGTGACACTAGGCAGGATGTTAGGAAACCCACCCTGCTGGGCACAGTGCCACCTGCCAGCCTGCGGAACGGCGAGCAGATGGAGGGGGTGGCTGGTGACGTGACGGAGGAATCTGAGACAGACTTAGAGGATGTGAGGACATAAGCCACATGGTTATCTGGCTGGCAGAAAGCTCCAGGGGGGCCCTCGCAGGGGCATGATGGGAGGCCAGCGGGACCGAGCCTGGGACAGGAGGCAGAGCCAGAGGGGACAGTATATCATAGAAGGGAGTAGGCCTTCAGGTCCTGGTCAAGAGAGGTTTTTACACCAAGAGAGATGAGCCCTTTCCAGGTCCTGAGCAGGGGACGGGCCCAATAGACCACATCCCTACAACGCCATTCAACCTGTCCCAGGATGTGCCCTGGGTTTCCTGGAAACATCACCTGAGCAGCAGGTGGGGTGACTGGGCAGGAATCCTTCCCAGGTGCCTCAGGGCCTCACCACAACGGCCGTGCCTCTCGTTTGGTGATGAGTTACTGGGATGAGGTTGCAAAACAGTGATGCAGCCATGCTACCCTTTAGCCTCCATCTGTTACCCGGAGCACACCTGTGGAGCAAACGCTTTCCAACAACTCATGTCCCTCTGGGTATAACTTGGTAAGGAAGGCTGATCATGTCATGTGCTTGAGCCTTTCCTTCTGCTTACCAAGTTTTAGAACCCTGAGTCAGTTTTCAATGATCAGCCAAAGGTGACCCATAAGTGTTTTACTTGATGGATGTTATAAACTGCCGGGTTTTTACCACAGCCCATGGGTCTGTCCTTTACAGTCACAGTTCTTATGCAGATACTCATCCCTCGCCTTCTTTGGCCTATGGAGACACCTTTAGGTTTGTTCCCGAGTCTCTCCGACATGGTCCCAGGAGTCACCGAGAGCTTCCTGGCTTTCTGCATAATAGGTGCTCCGGGCTTATCTCGTGCGTTTGTCCCAGACTGTGAGCCAGCCATTTCTTCAAGGGGGTGGGGTGGAGTATGATCAGTCTGGACACTGCAGTGCTGTCACTGGGTCGCCCAACGCTGCTGGTCTTTTCGGTGGCCAGGGCCAGGAAATACATTGTTTAAGAGAGAACATGCCATGAGTTCATACTGATCTTTCAACAAATTCAGAACCCCATGGCCTTACTTAACTTTCTTCACTTTTCCCATATATCTCTATTCTTTCAGGCTGGAAATCTTGATTCCCAAAGAGAGAAACATAATTACTTATTTGCTTTAACGTACAGTTTCAGGATAACAACAGCAATATTGTTACAAAAATGTGAATGCAGTTAATACTGCTTACACCTTTTTTGTAAAATTTTTCCCCCCTTTAGAGTATGTCCCAGTAGAAGTGTATAGTCAAATTATAGTGTTTTAAAGCTCTTCTAAATTATTTCTGTCTGCAAGGTTAAGCCACCAAACTGATGCAAAATTAGATGCATTTGTTTGACTTTGTTTTTTATTTTTTAGGGATTTCTGTTTTGTTCATTTTGACTTAATTTTCATAATTATGCATTTATATCGATTCCAAAAATCAAGTCTGTAAGTTTTCTGTGGAGAAGCCAGGCTTCTGCCTCAGCTCCTACACCCTGCTCTCTCCCATTCTCCTTATGCCATGGTTGAGCCTTCCTATTGTTTTTTTTTAATCTCTTACATTGTTGTGCTTGTGTTCATTGAGATTTGGTATAAATCCCAAGCCAAAAAATATCACGGTATGAGTTTGTGGTAAGAACCACCTTGATCAAGTCTTAAAGGCATTTATAAGTGTGTGTGCAAGGCCAGCATGAGCTATGCGTGACAAACGTGAGTGATGTCAAGGAGACAGCACACCCTCCAGGTCACAGTCAGAGTCAGGGTGTCTCGATTGGGGTCTGCTGCAGAGAACGGGACTCACACTGGCTGGTTCATGCAGGAAACAACTCGTCAGAGGTCCTGGTAGAATCACGTGGAGCTGAGTGAACAGGCTCCGGGTAGGGCTTTGGGGATTGACTTCCGAGCTGCACTGCAGACTGGAGCATCAGGAGGATGAGGGTTCCAGAAGTGCCCCGAATAGAGAAGCTGCTGCTCCCAGTTCCCAGCTGTGCCATTGCCGCTGAGCTCCACTCAGAAGATGCATGTTCATACCTTTCCTCCAGATCACTGACCAGACACTAGGACCTGGCAGTGGGGGTGGCCCCGCCTCCCTTCCGCACCCACAGAGTGCATCCTACAGACCGGGGGTGCCAGGGTCTGAGGAAGGCCATTTTGAGCGTCCCATCCCCTGCAATTCAGAGAGCAACAATAGGGGAAGGATGGAAAAAAAAGAGAGTGGGCACCCACCACTGGGTATAAGGAGAGAAATGTCGTGGTACCATTGCCCTGTGCGCAACGGCAGAGCCAAAATAGAGAAGGCCTGTCATATGCCTTCCTGAACCATCATTCAAGGAGAAATCTTTCAAGGGGAATCTTGCCTGCCTGTGATGCCAGCCCTTTCCAAGGGCACCTGCACCATATCGCTGTAATTTAGGCTCCTAGTCCTGACTCCAGGAAGTGCTCTGATGCTCGTCACCAGCAGGAGAGGCAGACACAGGGGCGGGGAGCGGGTCTCGCAGAGACAGGCTTCCCTCCTCCCTGAAGCTCCTGGTGGGTGGGGGAGGGATGTCATTGGGGCATTTGAGCTGGACAGGCAGCGGGGTCTAGGTCCTAGAATCCAGGGACACATGGAGTTAGGAAGGAGCAGCAGGCCCTGCTGTTGGCTCTGAGGAGCAGGAGCACACTCCGAAAGGCAGACCCATGGAGAGGGAGAGGCCCAACGCTCAGGACGGACGTGTCCCAGCGCCGAGGGACCACAGGGGAAAGGCTCCTCGCCTTTTTGTTCCTGAAATTTTTATTTTAGCATTTTAAAGAAAGGGCTATCAGAAAGCTATGATGCTGCGCTGGATAAACCGCGGCCTTCCCAGAGTGGGGATGGGGAGTAATCAGGAGCGGGGCAGGGCGGCCCCAGAGCACCCTTCAGCGATAGGATTGCGAAGCCCGCGGGTCAGGAAAAAACCAGAAACCATTAGCCCTGCCGGGCAGCCAGGCTTGTGTGAAGGCTGCTCTCCTCTGGCCGTCTGCTGGGGAAATGTCCGCTTGAACAGCCGGCCAGCACACACCGCCCTGCTCTCCTCTGGCCCAGGCGAGCGCTCTGCAGCCCCGAGTTCAACTCCAATAAAAGGGCCCGGCCCGCCCTTGATCTCGCGGCTTGCCTGACAGCCCTGCTCAGGCCCCGGCCTAATTGAGCTCGGGTCACCTGGGAATAGGTTCAAAGCATCGGAGCCAGTAAACCACCTCCAGGCCTCGAGCCAGAGCGGCCTGGGGAACAAAGACCCCCCCACCCCCCGCCCCAACCACTTCAAACGGGCCGGCGCTCGGCGTCCAGATGGCGCAGGGCCGGGGTCCCCGGTGTCGCCCGCGGAGAGCGCGCCCTGAGCTCCCGCCGCCCCGCGCCTTCCTTCCTGCCGGAGGCCGCCCGTGCGCCCCGCACAGGGGAGGACGCAGCTGCCCACGGGCGAGGCGAAGGGGGAGCGCAGTGACGGGTCCGGCTCTGAGACCTAGCGGGCGCCCCGGCCGCACCCCGCACCGGCCCCCGGCCCCGGGGCAGGACGGCGCGGGTTGGCGCGGAGGGCACCAGCGCCTCCCGCAGAGGCTGGCTGTAGCCCTGAGGTTTTGGGGCGCTCAGGAGGAGGGTGCGCCAAGGGGTCGGAGCCACGGCTCCCCCAACAAGGTGGGCTGAGAACCAGTTTCCCCTTCCCGCAAGGCCTGCTGCGCAGAGCGGCCGGCGACCGCAGAGGCCCCCCAAGGTGCATGGGTGGGGAGCCGCATCTCCAAGGGCGCCCGAATGGCCCCTCGCCGGAGGCGCCGGGACCCCTGCCCGCGCTGGTTCCAGACTCAGGCCGAATGTACAGGCCACCCCGAGTGCCCGCTGCGCGCCCAGGGGCAGCCAGGCGCGCACAGGCCCCGGCGCCCCGGGGGCTCCCGCCCCATCCTCACCTCCTGGGCGCGCATCGAGGGTCAGACTCGCCACCGGCGCCCCTCGCGCCCCGGGGAGACCCCGCCGCCCGGCGGGCCTGTCTCCACGTGAAGGAGCGGACAAAGCGGGGTCGGCGGAGCCCAGGGCGCGGGCAGCCGGAGAGGGGCCAGAGCCCGCCCGGGTGGAGGTGCGGGCGGCGCGGCGCAGGCCGGCCCCGGGGTGCCCGCCGCGGTCGGGGAGGCCGAAGGGGGAGGCAAAACTGAAAGCGCCGCCGGAGGGGGGCGGGGGCGGGCGGCGAAGGCCCAGAACTTGCCCGGCCCCTGGCCGCGGCGGCCAATCAGCGCGCCGCTTCTGCTCCTGACAACTATTTAGCCACCCAGCCCCGGCTAGAGTTTCCAAAAAGTTACAATAACTTCCTCTCCCGGAGACCTCGGTTTTGCACGAGCCGGCCTTGAAACCAGAGACTCCGGGGGAGCGTGCGCTCCGGCGACCGACGCGGGCTCGGCCAGCGGCGCGCGCTCGGCGCCCAGCGCCCCCGGCCCCACGCGCGCTGGGCGGGCGCCATGGAGGAGGGCTCCAGCTCGCCCGTGTCCCCCGTGGACAGCCTGGGCACAAGCGAGGAGGAGCTCGAGCGGCAGCCCAAGCGCTTCGGCCGGAAGCGGCGCTACAGCAAGAAGTCGAGCGAAGATGGCAGCCCGGCCCCCGGCAAGCGCGGCAAGAAGGGCAGCCCGAGCGCGCAGTCCTTCGAGGAGCTGCAGAGCCAGCGCATCCTGGCCAACGTGCGCGAGCGCCAGCGCACCCAGTCGCTCAACGAGGCCTTCGCCGCGCTGCGCAAGATCATCCCCACGCTGCCCTCGGACAAGCTCAGCAAGATCCAGACGCTGAAGCTGGCCGCCAGGTACATAGACTTCCTCTACCAGGTCCTGCAGAGCGACGAGATGGACAATAAGATGACCAGCTGCAGCTACGTGGCCCACGAGCGCCTCAGCTACGCCTTCTCCGTGTGGCGCATGGAGGGCGCGTGGTCCATGTCCGCCTCCCACTAGCGCCCGACGCGCCACCCACGTCCGGACCGGCCGGCGCGCCAGGGTAGGTGCTGCGCTCGCGTGGGGCGCCCTCCGCCGAGGGGGGCGGGTGGATGGCGGGACCTGCGCATCCCTTCCCCCGGAGGCGCGATGGGGAGCCCTTTTCCTCTTAGCCACAGACGGGAGTCGGTTGGGGAGCTCCCCTGTCTGTCCCAGGGGCGCCCTGGGGCCTTTTACAAACTCAGATGCAGAGTGTCCATCCGAGAAGGGCAGACTGGCAATGGTCGCATTTTCCATTCTTGGGGTCTGTGGGTGACTTTGGGGGGAGTGAGCATCAGAAGAACCGCCTGGGGGGGGTGGCCAGAGGCAGAGAGGTGGGGACCAGCTGCCCTTTGGGTCCCTCCTAGTAGTGGCGGTCGTGCAGGGTGGTGGATTCTCGCTCTTCTTGGGAAGCGAGCACCCAGGTCTCCCTGGCAGCTCTGTTCTGCGGTGGGCGGGTCCGGTGGGCGCCGGGGTGCGCACCCTGGGCCCCCAGGTTTGCCTGGAGAGGGCTGGAGGACGCTGCCCCGTGCTGGGGGCTCCGCGGCCGGGGTAGCCCAGGAGCCGGCGGTGCCCTGGTGCACTGAGTGCGGAGGGTGGGCGAAGGCGGATGCGCGCAGACCGCAGCGCGGTGGCCAGGGCTGACACCGCTGCTGGGAACCCCGCTCCCCGCTGGCAGGTGGAGCGGGGCTCGGAGCTGGGAGCCTCTGTTCCCAGCCTTGAACCTGCTCAGTCTAAGAGGGGGCTCTGCCCCTGCGGCTTCCCCGCGTCCAGCCTGCGAAGAAGCGTCGTGGTCCTGGCGGGGAAACAGGCTTGAGGGGAAGGAGGGCCGGTTCCGTGCGAGTCGGTCCCGCGGGAGCGGGAGCAGGTACAGGGGACGCAGCTGCCAGGAGCCCCAGAGGAGTCCTCCTCTGGAAGAGCGTTCAGGGGCCGCCGGCGCCTTTTCACCAGACACTTTGGAAGTCCCTTCAGGAGAGCTCTAATCGCGGAGGCGCCGCCTTTCCAGAGGACTCCGGGCTATGGCTCCCAAGGGCCATGGAGGGGTGCAGGATTTATTTGGGGGGGGGATGTTTAAAAAAATCCTCCCTACTCTGTATGTTTAGTTTCTTGCTCACCTTGCAATGTTTTCTTATAAAAGTCTCTGCTTCGCACAGAAGGAATTTAGATCACCCAGGAGCGAGCAGCCGCCCACTCTCCCAAACAGATCTATTTCTTTTTTTATGTGGTTCTGTAATATCTGCAAATGCGTTTGTTGTGCCCACGAAAAGCTGATGTAGCTCAGTTGGATTTTATTTTGTGTGTTTTGTTTCTGTGCCACAGAGAATTCTGTGATAGAGCCCTCGAAAGTAAAGACCGGTTTATAGGTCTTTAACAACGAATTTCAGCAGAGAATAACTTATGGGAAACGGCTCCTATCTTTGTCAAAAGCAGATGGAAAGTGTCTCAATCACATATTTCTCTGGGAAAGAGGGTTTGGATTGGCTGAGGACTGAAATGCTGCAGTGGGATAATACATTAATTCTGGGTTTTGCTGCCTAAATTATGAGCTCCCATTAGTCAATTCCATTTACCCTTTAGACCATCCATAGTTTATAGCACAGATGAAATACGAACAAACAGATGAGGAATGTCATCTTTTAAAAATATACACACATAGCTTTGTTTAAGGAAAATGCCAACAGAATTTTCGTTAAGACTTTCCTCCAGAAAATTATTGAAAACAAATATCAGGAGAGATATACCTCGATGCAGAATTTAGTAGGGTCATTTAAAATTCATTACAAAATAACTGCATTCCTAACACTGACATAGATCACAGTGAAAGATTATATAAAAACAAAAGGCAGTACTTGTAATCAGTAAATGATAAGTGTTAAGAGTTTGTTTTGGGGGAAAAATCCTTAAAATGTAACAGATAACACATTGAGCTGGAGAGCAAATGATCTCTATGGGGCCCAATTATTGATATTTTTATAAAATTGAATCTAATTGACCAGTTTCTTCAAGTAGATAGATACCCACCCTGCCTGAGAAGAGGGGGTATGCAGGTATTCTTGATTTAGGAATAATCTGGGCACACCTTGGGTGTACTTGCCGGGCATATGAAGCAAAAACGTTGTCTCCTTTTTGCTTTGAACCCATTAGTCTTTATGAGAGTAATCAATCACCATTGGTCTGATTTCCTGAATATGTTGCTAAATGCCCTTTGTTATTTACCTGTAACATTTAAAAGAAACACTAGTTATATGTATTACCAAAGAATTTCTAGACTTTCAGGAAATGGTATGTGATTTTAATTTCTAATGTGAGATGTTTTCACATATGTATACATAATTTTTAAAAAACCGTGTCTATGTGAATAGCAGCAATGATAAAGAAGTCTAAATTGCCCCTTGCTATAGAGACACAGGAAGTCATACGGCTGGTGCTGATATTTTCCCTGACTTTCTTCTTTAGCCTGGCATTTGAAAACACAGACAGACAATAAATCAGCAGTCTTTAGACAATCAGCTGGGTTCATGTAATGGAAAACTCTCAAAGGAGGTTTCAGTATTTTCACGAAATGCCTGCGCTTCAGGAGCAGGGTCTGCGGCGCTGGTATGGCGGGTATATGGAGGTGACGATTACTTATCGGACATGGCCCCTTTTGTTCTGTTTTTTGGCTAAAGAAAACATCTTCTCTAAGTTCTGCAAAGTATGTGCAGATTTTTAGTGGGTTACCATACTCTGCAAACTAATTTTTCTCTGAGAACTGGTAGTTACTTTGAAGGGCAGAGTACTACCCTCACAGTATCCAGTATGTGCAAGACTTTCCCTCCTTCCTGTAAATTCACTTCTTGGAGGTGTTTGCTAACTGCTATAATTGGATTGCTAGCTGGTTTCAAAAGAAAATGAATTCCTCGTGGAGAACGGAAATGCAGAATTTCAGTAGAGCTTTTGATTGGTCAGAGGAAGCAGAGTGAAAGACTGAGCTACCTGAATTATACGCGATGTTTCCTTATAAAATACACATCGGTAAGATCCAGTGTAGGGAGTTGACCTCAGTCATGTGGCTATTGTTCCCTTGAATGTCAGTAGAACGGCTGGCGGTCCATTGGGCCAGAGTAGGGGCTGGAGGATGGCCGTTTGAGGTCCATTGAAATATAGTCCTGTACTGAGCTTTACTAAAAGCTGCATATTTTCAGACAAGGCTTGAGCCTGAAAAAAAAACCTGAGTTTTCATCATCCCCACTTC
This sequence comes from Pipistrellus kuhlii, assembly GCF_014108245.1. Classification (NCBI taxonomy): domain Eukaryota; kingdom Metazoa; phylum Chordata; class Mammalia; order Chiroptera; family Vespertilionidae; genus Pipistrellus; species Pipistrellus kuhlii. The sequence goes on from NW_023425573.1 coordinate 29,547,742, forward strand.
ACTGTATCCCGGACAGACGGCACTGATGCCGGATTCCTTTTGCCTGGCAAGAAGCTCATAAAGTAAACTCTGTGAGCCGAGCACTATAACTCATAGTTTTAGTTTAAAGCTGGGTTTAAAAAAACAAATATTTTAATAAGCCAATTTTAAAGGCTGAACTTTTATGACAGTTTTTAAGCTTCGTGTATATATTCATCTATTCTCACTGGTGTCTTTAAAACCCATGAATGCACGCTGGAATGTCTGTTTATATTTGTGTCTTTTCATGGGAAAGGATAAATGTGCTGCAAAAGGCAAACCAAAGACAAAGCCCTGCACCAGCGGAGAGTTCACGAATGAGGCAATAAAACTCCAAGATGAGATGAACGTGTGACTGTAGCCAAGGAACAGAAAGCCATAAAGAAGCAATAGCATCTAAGAGAGATAGACAGGGGTGCAGTCAAGATGAAATACTAAAAGCAGAAACTGCTTAACAAGGTGTTCCACGTGGCCACCTGAGGCTGTGCACGTGACAGGGTTGTATGGGAAGGAACACACACACACACACACACACACACACACACACACGGTGCATGTAAAATTGGAGAAAGTGGAACAGGGTCTGGAGATGGCGTAATGTCAGCCTTCTGGCTGTGACATTGGAGGGAGGACTGCAAGGTATTAGCCCTGGAGAAACTGAGTGATGAGGGTGATGGGATCTCTCTGTGTTATTTCTTACAACTTCAGGTGAATCTGCAATCATCTCAAGTAAAAAAATTTAAAAGGTTATTCCACAAGGAATAATTTTTTTTCTACATTCAAATGACCAAGTTACAATACCTTATCTCAGAGTAATAGACTAAAAATACGCTTTGAGAAAATATCCCTTTTTCCTGATGTCATTTGTATTGTTACTCTTCTTTTCGGAACATGAGGAATCTCAACATGTTTCCAATATTTAATCAATCAGAAGTGTTTCTTTGTAATTCTTTAAAGAGTAGAATTCCAGAAATCTGACAAAAATACCAAGCAATATTTGTTCCTATTCTAATAAAGAATATTTTTTTTCCCAAAGAAATATTAGGAAATCCTTACCTGAAACTGGCACATTTGCTTTTAGCTAGTTGACTTACATCAGACACATACTCTGTTAAAGGCACGGATTCACAAAAATTATTCACTGCGCAGTGTAGACTCTAAAGGTTTAATATTCGGAGCCACACACAGTTAGAAGGAGGGGGGAGAGAGAAAAAAAGAGAGAGATCAAATCCTCAATTCAGTCATGATTATTTTAAATTAATATTTGTTTGTCCTGGGAACACATTTGTATTTGGTTCAGCAGTAAACCTCGGAGTGCAATTTAGTTACATTAAGTGTGCCTACTTTCATGTTAGCTGGAATGAGATGCAGGGACATGGGACGGGAGAGCAGTGTGATTTTCCTGCTGAGGTAAACCCGGACACAGTGGGATTTTTCTCCAGTGATTACTACTAACGGTTGTCATGTTGAAAGGAGGCTTGACTCAGAAACTGGGAAAGCCGGCATGTAACTTCATTCTGACCAGAGAGGCATTTTTAGTGGTTAGTTGAAAATAGAGTCATTTTGAATCAAAACAGTGTTTTACATGTTTTGAATACCTATATTATTTTATCCGCAACGCGGCTGCTTGGAATCGCACGCTCCTGTGATTGTGGGTAAGGAAGCACATGAGGGGTCTGAGCGCGCGCTGTCTACGGAGGCTGTTCGCTGTTCACCCGTTTCTCATCGGGATGCCTTTGTTATCTGACCAGGGAACGAGCCCGAGGACTAGCTTCTCATGACACCTCCTGTGGAATTGTAATTTTACTTCTCAAGTCCTGAGAGCAATGCCTTTCCCGTCAGGCACGACCCTCCTTCCTTTAGGTCAGAATTTCTTCATCAATTAAAGGAAGGGCAGGGTTGAACCCAGAGAGCTTTCAGTTTTCAAATTCATTTATTCTGGAAAATATCACTTCCTTTTAGCTCACATTCGGCATTAAAAAAAAAAAAAAAGAAAGAAAAGAAATAGCCACAGGATCTTTGGGGGGCTTGTAAATTCAGTGATGTTGTCTGGCCTTGGATTCGTAGTGCTCACTGTTTAATTCCATGGCGAGCTCACATTTGTTTTTCTGGCTGTGCAGGTCTGGTGTGTGACTGACGGGAAAGATCTGGGCAAAAACCTTGATTTTTATTAACCCTTTGATGGTGACCAAGCATCAGACCCCAACTGCACGGCTGAGGTTTGTGGGGTGGTCGCCCCCAGAGCCCTTCCCAAGTGCCCGGCCGCGCAGCTCTGACCGGACACAGAGGGCTGGCCTCTGGCTTGTAGAGGGGAGGCATCGGGAGCCATTATGGACTTCCCCATGGAGAGCGGATGCCCACACTTTTGTCGTGAATGCTGCTTCTCTGTGCTATACAAGTAAACTGCCCGGAGCCTTTCTGTTAAACTCCCTGGGAGTATGTCTCTCTTCTCGAGAGTTCGAGAGCTTTCTGCCTGCTTCAGAGGCAAGGGGGGGGGGGGCTCCCGGAGAGGCAGCTTGTAAAAGAAACACACTCCCTAAAAGAAAACACGGCCTGGGTTTACAGCCGGACTCGGCGGCCGCGGCGGTTCTTTGTGTGTTCCACTCCGAACATTCTGTAAGTCACAATGCAAACAGGCGGCGTGCTCCTTCAGCCATGAGATCTGGAAACAAATGTCGAGCTGCTCTTCCCCTCTGGGAACTGCAGTGCTCCCAGGAGCGTTGGTTTGCAGGCGTGCTGAAGGCTCAGAAGTGAAAAGCCTCGGGCTCTGTGTGACTTTCCGGACCTGGGGGTGCAAAGGTGCCTGTCCCCTCGTCCTCGCCTCCCCTGCCTTTAACGTGGAGCAGCAATAGCCAGGCGAGCAGCCCTGCAGGGTTAGCAAGATCTACACCCTCCCTGGGTCAATTCCGGAGAGGCTGTGTGAAGTTAAAATCCTGTTTTAATGAGATTGCCTCGGTAACACACCTAAGGCACTGGTCACGTTTGGGAATGCCCCGGTCCCTGCCCGTGGGGAAGGGACGGAGGAAGTGTCTCTGTTCGCCTCATTGGGTTGGACTGATGAACAACGTCTTCATTGAAGAGTAACGAATTGACATCATTCCAAATTGCATGCTGCAGCGTCCATATTGGTTCCAATGAGGTTTCCGAATGCACCCAGCACCTGCCTCCTCATCTCCTGATACCTGTGAGGAGGAGGGGCCTCCAAAGAGCAGGATCTGACCCTTTGCGCACCCTGTCTGTCTGGAGAGTGGTTCTTCTCCAGACACCCTTCCCTGCCCCGCGAGCTCTCGTCTTTTATTCTTCTTCTTGTTGTTGTTAACCAAGGTCCATGGGGAGTTTTGCATGACTAGTAAGTAACAAAGAATGAACACAAAGCCCAGCATCCGATCCCAGCACCATCACACAGGGGGTAGCATGCCATCAGGATGCTCCGAGCCCAGGGTTTCTGGGATTTCTGGGCAGCTCGGGAATAGATGCGCCCCACATGCGTGCTTGGTGAATCCTTGTTACTATTTTCTAAGAAAATCCTTCCACTGATACTAGAATGGAAGTGCCCCAGGGGTATCTGCCCTAGGAACCGGTGTGGTGTTTGTGATGATTTCTCTTGTGCAAAAGGACCTGCTCTGAGGATCACCTGCCCCCACGTGGCTCGTGTGGGGACTCCGGGTGTGTCCAGGTCCCTCTGGTGTCATTGTGTAACCAAGAGTCACACAGCGAGATCTTTTAAGGGAAAAATTAACTTGAGGCTGTTTTGCTGGGTGTTGCCAGTTCCAAAACCCTCTCTTAGACTATTTTTTTTTTTTGAGGGTAGAGATTTTATTTTAATTAAACAATAATCAAAAGTCATGGACTACGATGCATTTACCTGCTCGTTTCAACTACTGCTATTATGCTGTATCCATCTTTGTTTTATTACATTCCGCAAATGAACCGTTTCACAGAATTTCATTGTCAGTCAATGCAATCTCCTTGTGTGTCTCCAGTGACCCTGTTAACCCATCATTTACAATTTATAACACGAAAACGGTAATTTCCTCAGGAGTGACAAAGTAAAAGAGGAAACTAGGATGTGGCCAGGAAAAGGGGCGTGTGGAGACTTTCACAAGGAATGGGCAGTCGAGGGGACGCAGGCTCGTAGGCAGCCTGTCCCTCCCTCTGCTACCTGCGACAGGGACGGCCTCTCCCTCCGGCCCCTCAGACACACGGAGGACAGAGGCTTATCCGGACAAGCGCCCTGCCTGCCTCCCCGGAAAAATTCCAACAGGGCGGTCACTTGGGCCATGGTGACTTGACAAGGGCCCACCGTGCCTTCGCCTCTCCTTTCTTCCCAGGCCTCCAAGTTTCCCTGCAAGGGGCATCGGAGGAGCCCCAGGGGTGCCCCTGCCGGCCTGCCACAGTCACCAGGTGCTGCAGGAGCCAGAGAAGGCAGAGCCCTGAGAGCCGGTGGTCGGGGTGGTGGGGGCTGTAGGAGAAGGGTGCTGGGCTAGCCTGGGTGCTCAGTGCCCCAGAGTGACCTGGGGGGACCTCCGATGGCCGTGGCGGGGAGCGGGAGGGAAGACCCTGCGTGCTCCACCGCCCTCCTACTCCGTGGACCTCCGCGCGGACAGCCCCGGAGCTGCTCGCTGATCCGCCCTCAGGTCCCGCGGCCGAATGTCTGAGCGTGAGCCCAGCGCATCTCGGCGTTTGCCAGGGTTAATGAAAGGAAGTGATAACTCAGCATTTATTTCCTCCTCCTGGATTTCGTGGCTGCGGACATCACCCTACGTCAGATTCCTCTTTCAAAGCTTTGGCTCCTCTGAAGACGGCCGGCCTCCAGGAGAAGGCCAGCCCGCCCGCCGCGGGGTCTGCGGGGAAACAGATGAGCCTGGCTCTGCGGAGAGCCAGAGACCACGTGTCCATCCTGCAGAGCATCCTCCTGAGTGCACGGCGACAGCCTGCGACCTCCGCAGGTGACAGGCCTGCTCCCCGTCTCCTTCCCGAGAAGCGTGTCCCTGTGGGGAGTCTGCGTAGCGAGCGCTCGGACCACCGGCCTGTGGAGTACGTTGTTGGAACATTAGAGCAGCTAGAGCTGAGTGCTAATTGCATAGTTTCACTTTTTCTAACCAGAAACAAGGAGAGGGAAAGTGAGGAGCGCCGTTGGATGCTGGTGGCTGTGCGGGCTCCGGGGCGGCCTCTGTGCTCCCCGCTGCTCCCCCCGCCACACTCGTCCACGGAGGCAGCGCAGGGCACTTGCACGTGTGACCATGTGCTGTGGCTGGGACTCTCCACCAGGGATTTTGCAACGTGTTGAAGTCATTGTTTCCAGAATAAACCATGTGTCATTCTTTCCCTCAGTAATGAGCATCTGTGTGATGGAGCATGTGTCTATTTTGGGAAATTTTAATGAGACAGAAGCCAAAGGCTGTTTGTTGCCTTTGTAGGAGCAGGCCAGCCTCCCCGTTAGCCTGCCGGGCGGAACCTGTTGTCTTGTGTCCAGGGCATCCGTTCTCCGAAGCAAGACTCCACGGACGTTGGCCATGGCGTGGACAGCACTTTCTCCCTCTGAGTCCTTCAATTCTGTGTGGGCTTAGGCAAAGCAAAGCCTCTCTGGGCCCCGGTTTACTGACCGATCAATCTCTAAAAGGACGTGTGAGTTGCCGAAACTGGCTTGGCCCAGTGGATAGAGTGTTGGCCTGCAGACTGAAAGGTCCCAGGTTCAATTCCGGTCAAAGGCATGTATCTTATTGCGGGCACATCCCCAGTAGGGGGTGTGCAAGAGGCAGCTGATCGATGATTCTCTCTCATCGATGTTTCTAACTCTCTATCCCTCTCTCTTCCTCTCTGTAAAATATCAATAAAATATATTAAAATAAAATAAAATAAAATAAGGACGCGTGAGTTTCGGAGAGCCCCCAGTCAGGAAATCCCTCAGCACCGGGGGCAGGGACACTCCCTCTTACTCACCTGCTTCCGCACTGGGACCCTCGTTAGTTACTCACCGTTGCCAACAGGGCAGACAACAGGAGTGCCCGTCAGCGGAGGAATGGGCACGTAGACCGTGGTGGGCCACGCGATGGACGGTCACGCCACCGGAAGGACGACGCTCACGTAGAGAAGAACCTTGAAGTCATCGCGTTAAGTGGAGGAAGTCAGACTCAGAAACCAAATAGTGTACGATTGCATTGAAATGGAAAACCCCGAACAGGCTCCAGTGGACTGGTGGTCGTCCACGGCCCAGGGTGGGGAGAGGAGAGGGACAGGGAGGGGGACATGACTGCTTAACTGATGTGGGATTTCTGCTCGGGGCCATAAGAAGGCTCTGGAACTAGCTAGGGATGGTGTTTGCACAACACTGAGGCTTAATTCCACTGACTTGTGCACTTTAGGACGGTTGAAATGATAAATTATATATTTGGGTATTTTACCACCAAAAAAAAAAAAAAAAGAAGAAAATCCTATGACTCAGCCCGGGGGCCTCTCTGGTAACCGTAGGAGGTACCATAAGCCTTCAACTTTTCTCCACTTTCCACAGATGTTATCCAGTTTATCCACATGATTCAGTGCTTATCAGATGATTCTCATTTAGTCTAGTTGTGTCTGAGTAAAAGCATTTCCTTTCGAAATCTATTTCCTAACACGTTCGTTAAAAAGCGAGCTCCCCAGACGCCTCCGTAACGCGCGGCTCCTGCTCCCCGGGATCCGAGGGGCCTGCCCGTGGTGCCTCGGGAAGCCTCTCCTGGGACTGAGTTCTCGCACCTCCGGGGTCGGGGCCGGGGCGGGAGTGCCCCCGGTTCTGTGTCTCTGCATCTGGTGGGGGTGGTCCAGGAGCCGATCACGCCCAGCAGTGGGCTCCCCAGAGCCAGACCCATCCAGAAATCCCCCAGGGCTGATTCCTGGAAAGTGGGGCTCTGGCTCTGCTGAGGGCTGGGACTGCAGCCACGCACAGTGAGTGAGCTTGTGGGTGCTGCCCCCAGAGAGAGGGTGAGGGTGACACAAACCATGCCGGGCTCAGGCGGGTTTTCTCTCCTTTGCTCTTTTCCTCGCCTCCTCTCTGCCTCCTCTCTGCCTCCCTAGCCATCTGTGTGCTAGGACCCACCTCGAGGGACGGGCACAACAGTGCCTGGCCTGTGTTTCCTGGGCCGTGCTTTAGCTCGTTCTTTTTAAAACCCCACGACCTTCCTGGCGTTGAGCAGTCAGCACTGTGGGACCCTCACAGCCACCCAAAGCGTGCGCTGGGCTTGAGGAATGCAGACAGAAGGGCCCAGGAGAACTCAGAACAGACCCCGCAGAAGCTGACCGGGCGGCCAGTGGCCTAGAGTGTGCTGTTCCCCATTCCCGGTCCTCTGGTCCCGGCAGAGACACCCGCTGGGGAGGCGGGAGGGGAGACAGACTCCCGAGAGGTGGTGGAGACAGAGGCTGGCTGCCGCCGCTCCCCTGGTTATGGTAAGTTGTGCCGTGGTCAGACCAGAGGCTGGGTCACCCCACAAGTCAGACACGTCTTGTCTTGGGGCCCATTCGTCATTGCCGCTAGTCTCCCGGCAGCTGCAGAGCCGACACACTTGGATTCATGGGTGCCGCTCAGCACATGCGCTTTCCCAGGTCACTGTCTCCTCCTTGGCCACCCTGCTGCTTAGTAACTGTGCTGGGGCTCAGTCATGTCCACTGCCTCATGCCCGGGCCCTGCAGCCAGCACACCAGTCACGACAGGGTGCATAGCAGGGGAGCTCATCCTTTGACTGTCCAGCTGGCTTCAGAAATGCCATCGAGGTGCCATGAAGTAAGCTGGTACCCTCCCACCTACCCCATCCTTCTCTGAGTCCCTGAAGCTGGCTGGGCACAGGTGTCGCCATGGTCACCCACTTTCCTTCTCCCTTAAAACATCTGCCGCCAGAACCAATAGGAAACAGGCTTCCTGGTGGGTGTCAGCGGACACCTTGGTTTTGTTCCGTTGAGGTCTCGTGGCCCCGTCTGGTGGGGACTGACTCCACAGGGTTGGAACGTAGAGGGCCGCCCGGGATGCTGTCCCACTGAATCCGATGATCATTCCGGGAACGGCTGTGTCATTTATTACTGTCACTTCACAGCCTCTGGATCCTGGAGCTGGCCTTCCAACTTATAGCAAGCAAAGTCAAAGAAAAAGAATTCCCACCACATTAAAATTGAAAGCTTCTAAATACAAAAAAAAAAAAAAAAAAAAAAAAGAGTCTGATAATCAGAATTTTACAGGAATCGGGAAGTATTTATGAAGTTTTATAGGAGATCAGTACTGTAATTAGACAGAGTCCTTCAAACTTCAAAAGAAAAAAGGCAATTGTACCGCAGGAAATAAGGGAAAATATGGACTTGCAAAAGAAGACATTCATTTGGCCAATAAATGTATAAAAAGTGTTGAACTTCAACAACCACCAAGAAATTGAAAATAAAACAGGACGACATTATGTTTTATTAAATTGGAGAAAGTATAAAGATGAGCCCCAGGATTGAGGAAGGAATCTCTTTCTCAGAGATTCTGATAGAAAAGAAACGATTTTAAAATAGGAAACACCCTTTGAGGGCTAACATTACTGCAATGTCCTGGGAAGTTGTTTGAATAAATTGTGGTTTATCCAGATGCTGGGACACGATGCAGTCAGCAAAATTTATATCATAAACAAATACTTAATAACATGAAGGGAAAGGCTACCTGGGGGCAGATCACAAGGTCTCAGGTTGAAAATTCCAAGTGTGTGCTCACTCGCGTGTGTTTGTCTCAGAGAGGTGAGAGGGAAGTCTCTAGGTCAGCGATTTTCACCCTTCTTCCTCTCGTGGCATCTTCATCCTTCTTCAACTAATTACTGAATTCTGTGACGCACCAAGAAATACATTTTTTGGTGATCCAATTTAAAAAAAAAAGGTATACTTTTGACTCATTCACACAGGACAGCTACTGTTGCATCGGTCATTGTCTTTGTTTTGTTTACAGCCAACAAAAAGAGGTCCTGGAAAAAGGTCCGGGTCCCTGGCTAACAAGGCAGGCACTGCCGTCTTCAACATTCCTGCAGCACACTGGCTGAAAACCGCTGCTCTAGATCAAAATGTCACAGAAAGATCTTCCTTTCCTTCGTATTGGTCTTACTGCTTTTCTTTCTTTTCCAAATTTTCTGCAAATGCCTGGCATGGCTTTTGAAGTTTGCGAAAACAAGCCAGTGCTTTTTGAGGAAAGAGTGGGAGTCACATCCCAGCCACCCCTTCCTCTGCGCTGTGGCTCCCTCTGCCCCAAACTCCCCAGCCCAGTCCCTCCCGGTGAGTCAGGGAGTGCTTTTGCACCTCCCACCCCCACCTCAGAGAGATGCCCTCCGGGACCTTTCTCCGGCGTGAGGCCTCTGCTTCTGACTGAAGTCATACAAGAACGAGCCTTACGGAATCCACCGTGTGTCTCCTGCAGCCCACACTGAAGGCCCTGCTTCGTCTACATGCCGTGCCTCGGATGTCAGGGAAATTCAACGTGTTCCTCCAGAACGTGGCTCCCTCAGGGACACGGGCTGGCCTCTGCACACGGCCTTGGTTACAGGACTCATCCTCCTCCCATGGGCTCGCCCTGCCCTCGTCCCCTCGTCCTCGTTTGTCTCATTTCCTTGTTCTTCTCCATGTTTTCGGGGTTACATATTCTTCAGTGTGAACCATTTCCCATCGGTGGAAGCACAGTGAACTCACTAACTCTTCCTCTACCCCTCCTCCCAGGGCAGGAGGGCAGGAGGGCAGGAGGGCAGGAGGGCAGGAGGATAGGGGAGGCAGGAGGGAGGGCAGGGGAGGGAGGAGGGCAGGAGGGAGGGCAGGGGAGGCAGCCTTGGGAGGGGTTCATACTCACCAGTCACTGGGACAAATGAAAATCCCTGCTTCCTGGCTCTGGCCTCCCGGGAGGAACGGAGGGTTCAGGACTGAAGGTGGAGATGTCCCCTTGCCCCACCCTGCGGTCAGGTCTCCAGAACCTGGCCCCTCCCCTCCTATAACATCTGAATCTCACCTGCACCTCCTGGGGACCCACCACCGTGTGTCCAGGCAGAACCCAGGCTCCGGTCTCTTCTCAGATTCTCGGGCATGTGATTTGCACTGGGCCTGCCTTCTCTCACACCCTGGCGGCACTCGCTGTGCTCTTCTGGCACGCTCTGGGAGCACGCTGGCCCCGTGACCAGTCCTCTTCAGAGAGAGGACTGAGATGTTTGTCAGGCTCCATCAGGGCCAGGAAGCGGCCGAGGTTTCGGGGGGAGGTGGGGGGAAAGGCCTGGGCCCGCACCTTCCCCGGCACCGAGCTGAGCGTTCACCCTCCATCCCGGCCACAGCTGCCGTTGGCTGCGGAGACAGCAACCATGAGGTGAAGGCCGGGTTAGTCCCCGAGTGGGCCTCCTGCATGATTCAGCCCGGGGAGCGCAGTGACTCAGAGCCATGGCTTTTGTCTTTGGCTGCAAACAAACAGAGCAGGGAGGCTTTCATGGGACGCCAGGACTCCTGGTGGAGGCAGCTCCCAGCTCCTGAGGGCCAGTCCGATCAAGACCAGATGGGACCAGGGCAGAGAGGCTGGTGCCCGCTGGGCAGAGCAGGGCCGAGAGGTTGGGGTTGGGGGTCAGGCCTTGGCTGCTCTGCAGAGATGTTGGGCCAGGGTCCACCCTGCTCTGGGGTCCACCTGCCCTGGGCCCACCTGCTTGGCCTTCATGGGTACGTGCGGAGCACGGTCCCACATCTTGAAAGCCACACCCTCAGGCTGTGCCTGTCAGGTAAACCCATAAGCAGTCTCCCTTCCCTGAGCTCCGGCTCTCTGAAGAACGGGGTCCTTGGCGGCTCCCCTCCTCGGGCCAGTAGCGTGAGGCGCGGGCAGGGCTGGGCCTGGGGGTCCGTGGAAGGGGACGGGCTCTGACAGGCCACAGGGGAGCGGAAGTGAGAGCAGGGCAGGTGGCTGGGTGGGCGGCCTCCCGTCTGGGCCTGGCTGTGAAGTGAGGTGAGGACCTCCTCCCTCTCCTCCCAAATGGCGGAGAGCAGAGAAGGAGCGGCAGAGCCGCCCTGGCCGGGAGAGCACGGGAACAAAGACGAGTGAAGATGCCGCGTGCTGGCGTGCTGACAGCTGAGCTGGACGCCGACCCTTCCCTAATCCCAGCACTTGGCAAAGAGTTATTTTAATCCCAAAAAGGGCCCCAGGAGGGGCTCGTCATCCCATTTCCCAGATGGGGAGAATGAGGGGCTGAGGTAGCTCAGCTAAAGGGTCTATGGAACAGGGGCAGACCAGGAATTGAACCCAAAACAGATTGTCCAGCAAATAAAACTGCCCTCTGTGACAGAGGGGGCCCAGCTCCTGCTGCGGGGACCCGTGTCTCCCTGGAGATCTCTGCCTCAGGGCGTTAGTGACCTCCCACACCCACAGGGCATCTCCATGGGGAGGGAGCGAGAGGCGGCCTGGGGCCTGGCTAGGCACTTGAGCATGTCCTATGCCCCGGCCCACTACTTGCAGGGGACCGAGCCAGTGCACCACTTCCCCCCACACACCTGGGCGTTTGTGTGTCAAGATTCAGGCGTTTGTGAGTCAGGAGGTGCCCGGGGCCCTGACACGGCTGGGGCACCTCCTGACCACCCACACACCACAGACCATGCCTTTGGATTTAGAGGGCCCAGGGGACCAGACGAGCCTCGGGTTGTGTGGCATTTGGAGTCTGCTGGTTTGGAGATCTTCCTGCTGCGGCATGAGGAATGCATTCCTCCTCACCCACAGACCTCTCGCTCCCTGGACACGGGCGCTGAAAGTTCTAAGCAGACTTAATGCTCTGGATCATAAGGAGCAGTCCCCCACCCACACGCCAGTGGGTGAGCAGATGCGGACCCCGAGAATAAAATGTTTCCCATCAGCACACAGTGCCCGGCGGGGGCAGGAGGCCCTTCCTCCTGGCCTGTCTCTCGGGCCCTGCTCACAGCCAGGCACCTGCGCAGGGTCGCAGGAGGACCCCATTTCCCTAACGACAGACAGAACTTACGCTGTGTCTGTGGTACAAACACACACTTTCTCTTGCGACAGGAAGGGCCTGTGTTGTATAATTCCCTGGCTGCCCTCCGGGGGACACTCCTGGCAACTTGGGGCTCCTGGGTTTGCTGAGCACAGAGCCAGCCTCATCTTATAGGACCTTTTCCATCCTAGAAGCCAGTGTAGTTTGCAGAAAGGGAGCTATGAAGTTGGAAGAACACACCTGAATTGCTCTCTGCCAGAGGTGGGGTGTAAGGGGAGAGAGAGAGGGAGGGAGGGAGAGAGAGAGAGAGAGAGAGAGAGAGAGAGAGAGAGAGAGAGAGAGAGAGAGAGAGAGAGAGAGAGGGAGAGAGAGGGAGAGAGAGGGAGAATATGAATGAGAATGGCCATAAATCTAGCAGGGGGCAGAGATACATCTGAATCAGGGGGCAGAGATCCATCTGAATCTGGGCAGGGGTGTGTGTTTTGGGGAATGAAATGCTTTGCACTGTGTGATGTTATACACACACACACACACACACACACACACACACACTTCTCACCAGGCTGTATGTGGTGGCTTGGGGAGTGGGGGCAGCACCTGGGAACATGGCCAACCTGAGCGAGCCCTGGATCCTCAGTCACTGTTACTCCATCACGCCATCACTCGGCTGGGCCTTGGGAGACAAAAGGTGCCATTTCCGGGGCGGGCAGCAGAGCAGCCTGGTTGTGGCTGTCGGTGAGACAGCGTGTTCTGAGCTTGGTGATTCTGCAGGACTGGGGCTCCCACGCTGGCTCCCCGGGCTTGGCAGTGAGTGATCATCACATGCGCTGAGTGATTGTCACAGGATGGTCGGGGCATATTCTGAGGGCTCAGCAAGTATTGGGGCACCCTCTGTGTGCCAGGCACAGTGCAGGAACTTATTCATTAAATCCCAAGACAGTCCAGCCACAGGGTAGGGTTATTCGCGGCCTTTTCTAGGAGGCCGGTATGGGTCTCAGAGGGCTCGACATGCATCAGGCCCAGGCCAGGTGTCCACAGGTGTCTGGGCTGGGACCCACCTTTGCCCTCCGACTCTGACATGGTGCCTCCACCTCTGCCCAGCCTCCAGGATCCTGTGATCCTGAAGAGAGAACGGTGCCCGCCCTGTGCTCCCTGAGGTTTGCAGGGTCTTTTTGGTTTGGAGACGCAGGGGATAGGGAAGGACCACATTCAATGCATGCTCTGCCCTCAGGCCCACTGGCAGGTGATGGTGGGGTGAGGTGTGGTGAGGCGTGAAGGATGGTGGTCCTGGTGGTGCAGGGACATGGGTTATGCACATGCCTGACAGCTCAGGTTGTTTCCGGCAGGAAGAGGCCAGAAAGACATGGGTGTGTGCAAAGCTCACTCAGAAAGTGAGCAGCGAGGCCTGTTTACACAGATCGGGGGAGCATTTTCAGGGAGGCGAGGACGGCTCTTAAAGAGGGCTTTCACCAGAAGCCCCGGCACAGGCCACCGTGGAGATGGCTTCCTGCTGGGAAAGAGCGGGCCGTCCGGGCTCCTACACAGGCACCAACAGCAAACACTCCAACGCAGCTGCAGCGCCCGAGGACGCCTGTGCCTCGAAGAACACAGCAGACAGAGCGGAAAGGCAACCTACCGACTGGGAGGAACGATTTGAAAACCTTGTCGCTCAGATGGGGCTCATACCCAGGAGATAGAAGGACCGTCTGCACTTAACGAAACCCCAAATAACCCGATTCACAAATGGGCCAAGGACTGGGACAGACATTTCTCCAGAGACGATCCACAGGTGGCCAACACGTGTGTGAGAAGGTGCCCAGCATCACTGACCATCAGAGAAACGCAAACGGAGCGGCAGTGAGTGGGCGCTGCACCCGTTAGGATGGCCGCTGCCACCAGACAGAACACGAGTGTGAGGAGGGTGTGGAGAAGCGAGCCCTGTGCACGGCAGGCGGGAATCTGTGTGGGGGGAAACAGTTCGGCGATTCCCTCAAAACAAGGGTAGAATTACTATGCGATCGAGCAATCCCACTTCTGGGTATAAACCAAAAAGATTGGAACTCAGAGTCTTTGGAGAGATACGTGGACACATTGTGGTCCATTCACACAATGGAGTGGTTATTCAGCCTTGAAAAGGGCGGGAATTCTGACCCAGGCTCCAGTATGGATGCCCCTGAGGCCATCACGCTGAGTGAAATAAGCCAGGCACACAAGGACACATACTGTGTGATTCCACCAATGGGCGGTGCCTAGAGAAGTCAGATTCAGAGACAGGCTGGGTCAGGGAGAAGGGGGAGTGGTACAGATGTTTGGTTTTGTAAAATGAAGAGAGTTTTGGAGATTGATGCACAAAAAGGTGAATATTGACACTATAGAACTGCACCATTAGCAAGGGTAAAGATGGTGAATTCTGTGCTGTGCGTGTCTTGCCATTTAAAAATGTTCGGGTGTTCTTAAACCTCCTGACCCAGAGAGGTCTGTCTGCACTAACTGGAAGAGGAACAACGTGAGCAGCCTGTCCCCACCACGGGTCCTGCCTGCCCCAAGCCAGTGGTGTCGCATCCTCCTGAAGACCCTTCCTGGGGTCCTGGGTCAGTTCTGCCAGTACAGGGTGAACTTTTGGGCCCGTAAACTTGGAGGTTGGCCCAGGCATGGGCCATTCTGGTGCTCATTTGACCTTAATCCCAAGGAGGTGGGAGTTCTCTCTGCCGGGATGGGATGTGTATACAGCCCTGAGTATGCTGGGTTCCCAGCACCTGCTGACGGGATATGATGCTCACACATTTCAGAGAGGAGGCTGAGGCCAAGCCCTGGCGCCCGTGTGCCTCTTTGTGTTTGCCTGTATTTAGATTTCATGACTTTTTGGCCAATCCTATGGAGGGAAGGAGGATGCTCTCTCTTTTCTAAGAACTGGGTAAAATGCCTATTAATCTGATGAAGATATGAGTCTTCAAGGTCATTCAAACTGAAGGCTTCGGGACTGTGAATTTCGTTTCCGGAGCTGAGTTATGGAGCAGCACGTGCCTGGGGGAGGGGAGGGTGTCCTCGCAGGGAGGCGGGCACACAGGAGAGGCCCAGGCTGGCTGGACAGATGGCCAGTGGTTCCCAGGCAGCAGACGGACATTGTGGAGGTCCTGGGTGTGCGGCCCGAAGCCCACACTCCGTGGGGTTCAAGTCGTTGGTGTTGTGCGTGCGCTGGAAGCCTGGGCTTGTCCTCCTAGTCGGCTGCCCGGTCTCCAAGCCCTTGCTGGGAATGAGGATGCCGTGTGCATGGGCTCAAACCTGCTGGAAACTCACAAGCGCGCCGATCCACATTTCTTCACGGGAAAGGAATGATTCACTTGTGTTCTACATCAAATTGAGATGAGGTCCATGTCTTGGAAACGTTAGGGACAGGTCCTGGAGACTCCAGGCCGAGGCAGGATGGCGATGGGTGGGTCTTCTTCCCAAATTAATGGGCCCCGAGGCCAGTAACCAGGGGATTAGCCGCTACCATTTTTCCAGGAAAACGCAGCAACTTGGGGAGCACAACTGCCCAGACTCTTTCATTAAAATCTGTGTGTTCCTAAGTCCAGAAAATGGAAACCTGATTTGCTTACAAGTCTGGACTCTCCTGCTGTTTACCTTAATTGCACAGGCAGGAGTCTCCCTCAGGCTCATGTTCCTGGGCTCACACGGTCCAATGTAGTCACTCGGTATTCCTCTTTTGCGAAGGAATGGGGGAGATGTAAGGATGCGAGCCCAGGGCTTCTACAGGGAAGGCTGAGCTTCTCCGATGGGGTGTGGTGGTTACACCATAGCCCACGGGCATCTTCCCTGTTCCATGGCAGTCCCCACCGACCCCCGCCCCAGTCCATTTCCAACAGCCAGGGCATTTGTCTAAGGACCAAACCGTGGCCCTTCGGTCCTCTCCTGAAGAACCTACAGAGGTTCCTCTCCCCATGAGGCTGAGGTGAGCATCCTTTAAATGCCCTCAGGTGGGCAGGTTGCTTGCCCTGGGCTCCCATAGCACCAGGTTCAAGTGAGCCTGCAGGAGTGGGAGTCTGTGTCTCTCTCGCCCCCGCACACTGAACCCCTCTCTGTGGAGCACCTGTCCTCACCCCTGGAAAACCTGTCTGGAATTCAAGAAGGAACTGAAATGAAGGAAAGATGGCAGAGTGGGTTTGTTTCCTCTAACTACCAGAAGACTCGGGAAACAATGCAGAAAATGTGAGCCACATCTGTGGCTTTCCCCCCTCTCAAATGCTTTCAGACCTTGGTTCAACCCTGGTCCGGATGGGACATCTGGAGACCGTCACTGTCGCGGGCTGCAGGGGACCAAGCTCTGACTCTGCTCTGGGTGGGACACGGTGGACACTTGGACCCTGAGAGAGCCCTGAGGACAGAGGAGAGGGAAGGACCAGCTGCAGGTCTTAGCAAATAGGAAGGCCACTTCCTAGACTCCCTGACAGTGCCACCCACTGTAATAGACCCCTCTCTGTGCCTGCAGCGGCCTCCTCCGTGGGGAACATTTATTTACCCAAAGAGCAAAGAAGGGAAAGTGAGGCCTCTGATACAGCCAAGCATTCTGTATCCACGTGGCTGGTGCTTGGCTGTGAGGAAACCGCAGAACTGCGCAGCACCTGGAAGCAGGGGGTGGTGGGCTGGCAGCGAGCTGGACCTTCACGAACACACGGGCGCCGAGAAAATGCCTTGAACTTTGGTCCCCTGGCCCGGGTCCCTGGAAGGCCGTCAATCAGGTCAGACAAATTCCCCTGGTGTTGGTGATAGTCACTCGGTCCAGTTTCTGGGGGGTCACAGACTTCTCCCCTGCCCCCCAAGTACCAAAATAAATAAATAAATAGGCGGAAAGGTTAGCTCCAGAGCCTTGGCAGAGACCCCTGGAATCACGTAGCCCTATCCTGAGTGAGCGTTTACTTCAGGAGATTCTGATGCAACAGAGGAAAATAAATGAGACCAGGAAACCTGTTTCTGGTGGGGCTTCCCCATCTGGCAGGGCTGCAGCAGGGCACCAGGGTGCAGGGGTGGAGGCTGAGGCCCCCAGGCAGGCCAGGGTCAACTCCTCGCCCACTTAGTACCTATGGGCTCAGGGCCAGCAGCCGGCCTCTGCCTCTGCCCTGCCTGGGATGGGTATGGGAGGGTCACCAGTGCCACCCAGGAGGTGCAGCAGCAGCTGAGCCCTTGCCATATGGAAATTAGGTCGGGCACCCAGGCAGCCTCTGCAGGGGCTCAGGGGGCTCCCCATGGCTCATAGCTTGCCTTATGTAAGAGTTTTGAAGTCAGGCAGAGCAAAGCCTAGGAAAAAGTGACTACAGTGTTTCAGGAACTGCCTGCTGGAGCGACCTGAGGCCCCAAGGCTGTGCTGTCTGTGATGCTCTCTTCTTTTGAGGGCCATCTGGGCAAGTAATTTGCCCCCCTGGGTATCACCCCCCCTTCCCTTTGGGGATAGTCCCAACACAATGGAACCAGGTCAGAGAAAAGAAAACCTCTCCGAGTACTTGTCATAGTTATGATCCCAAAGCCTGTTGACGTTAAAAAACAAAACAAAAACAAAAACAGATCCATTTCCTAGGAACTTAGATCAAATTCTAAGTAAAGTATAAAAAGAATAAATAAATTCAGCCATGTTTCAGAAGCATAGGCACACGCAAGGAGGTTTTATTATGGGTGACAAGAGGAGCTTAGCATCCAGGTACCTGGGCCAGGGTTTTGACACTCTGGCAACGTGCACCAAGCGTTAACATTATTCATAATCTTCTCCTGAATTATGCAACTTAGTTCACCCACCATTGAAACGGAAAATAAACATAAGCATCTCGGCAGATGCTGAAAACACCTGGCCACGCCCCTTTATCGGAGCCCACCTGACACTGTGGACAGCCCCAGTTGCCTTTTGGAATCACACGTACACTTCAGTGGCCCCCAATGTTCTAGTCTAGCGCTAAATGGCAACGAGACTACAAACGGATTGCAGAGCATCATGGGAACAAGGAGTGGGGCCTCGGAGCTGGCTCAGCCATGGGACCTGTGGTCTCCCCCCTGTCCCTCTGGGGATCCTGGCCTGCAGGGACGTGGCACCCCCTGTCTGGGATGCCGGCAGTGCGGGTGGCAGCTTGATCTGTTTTCCAGGTGAAGTCGCAGTCCCAGGTGATGTGGAGTTTGTTCCTTTCGAAGGGAACCGTGTCTCCGGGGCAATAGTGACTACCAGGTTTAACGTGCCCGAGGCCCGGGCCCCAGAGGCGGAGGCAGGTGTAGTGGAGAGAAAGGGCACTGGGCCTCCCACGTGGAAACCCCGTTACGGTGTCCTTACAGCACCGACCGCCGTTAGGAGCCGACTTTCCCTTTCAATGTTTCATTTACATGCTCACCTTGGAGGCTACGGTGAGAATTCACCTACTACACACGCCAAGTGAAGGCACGTCGTCCCGCAGGAGAGCTGAGACACCCAGGGAATGAGAGTGAGGCCGTGATTAGGGCAGAATCCTCACCGTGTGACAGCGAGTGGCAGTGTGTGGCAGAGGTGGGAGGGTCGCCGTCCTGGGCGGGCACACTCCTTCCCAGCTCCCTCCTGCGGAGTCTGTGCGCTCCCCTCAGGCTGGGAGCATATGCAGTTCACGTCCTCTGTTGAGACCAGCAGTCAGGGCTCTTCGGGACTGAGGGTGGGGGGACACAGGGCATCAGAAAGGGTTGCTGGTTTACCAGGTGACATCTCTGCAGATGCCCTGGACTGTCCAGGTTTGTTTCTGTCCTCCGATCCTCATTACTCACAGTGCCCCTTCTGGCTCAAAAGTGTCTCTTTGGATTCTGCATCATGTGGTCTCCTAGCCAGCATAAGCAGGCGCACATGCGCCCACACACACACACACACATAGGCACGGCCATTCTCCACAGGGGAGGGGAGCATTAGCAGTCAGCACCCCTGGAGTTTTTCTCTCTCTGCCCTGCCATCCTCCCCATCCACGTGCCCAGCTAGGGAGGCCTGTGCTGAAAATCACTCCCTGTGACTCTCATGGGCTGTGGACATGCCATAGCCCTGTGGCCTGGGCCCCCGTCGGCAGTGCCTGTGGGAGGCACACTGGACTCGGAGAGGGGCTGAGGGTCAGGTAGGGCTTCCTAAGGCAGGTGACACTCGACCAAGCACTGGAGGTAAGAGACCGTTCCCCACGGAGGGAGGAGCAGTGACGACCTTGAATGTGGCTCTTGTTGGTGGAGGGCCTGCTAGTGGCCACAGAGGTCTCCACGTTGGAGACAGACTGGTGACTCAAGGCCCTGGGGTAGGGCGTGCAGTCCTCCAGGAGGGCGTGTGCCCCGTGGGCAAGCAGCCTCTGACTTTGATCAGAGCCTGGGGCCACCAGCATGCTAGGGCGTGGGGAGAAAGGGTTCATCACTGTTGTCATTAATAAAATTATTATTAATCAGATGAGCAGTGGGCACTGCTGTCACCTCTTTCCAGTGAGCCCTGGCTGAGTGTGTGTATGTCATCTAATAGGGGGTTCTTGGAGAGCAGAGTGAGTCCCATACCCCCGCTCATTCATTCATTCATTCATTCATGCGCTCAGGCACAGCGACCTGGACTCCAGCAGCAAGGAGAATTCCTGGCCGGCTTCTGCCAGGGCTGCACTCTGTCCCTGAGCTGGGCGGCTCCCTCTCCCGGAAGTGAGTGTGCCCCATCTCAGCCGAGTACCCTCAGCAGCGAGGTCTGAGCACAGCCCGTCTGCACCCTGTGCAAGCAGCAGGGGAGTTGTGCGTCTGTGAGGTGTATGTAAGAGAATGCTTGCTGGGGAGCCTCCCAGCTCCCGGCACACAGGGAGAAGGAGGGGGTAACACCCACCATCCACATAAACACACACGCACAGTCTTGCTTAGGGGCACACAGCAAGTCAGGATGTAAGCCCAGGCCCAGCTCCGAGTCTCGGTTCACACACCAAGCCTCAATGCTTCCCTTTCCCGTGCAGCGGCCGCCCAGGTCCCCCAAGCCCACAGGCACTGTCTTGAGGAGCTCAGCAGCTCAGTGCCTCTGAGAGTGGGAGCCCGGGCCTTGCTCCGGCCGGCGCCTCCGTGGCCTCCTCCCCGGGGGTAACCGGGATGGCAGCTGTATTGCACATCAGCTCTCCACGTCCGTGCTGGGGCTGAGCAGAAACGCAGGCGCCGTGTCCTCCCGGTGCCAGTGTGCCCGCCTCGCATGTGCGAATTTAATTTGGGCTAACGCTGACTCACGTTATTACAATTTCAGAGCCGCTCGGTCCAGTCTCCGATTGGTCTTCGGAGACGGAAGCCATCGGCACTTCAGCTCAGCTTCCTCCTTGCTCAGGCCTCTGGCCACGGAGTTAATGATCTGTGAAAACACTTAAGTTCATGAGGAAAGCTCCTTGAAAGGAGCAAATTAGTTTGTCACTCACACATCCATCTTGTCCCGTGGTGAGGGAGCTGGCTGGGAGCGTGTGCTTGAGCCCTGTGCGGGATAACTCCATTCCAGGGCTCCACTGAGACCAACGCTTCTCTCTGCAAAGCAGAGGATACGTTCGGAGGAGCCCTTCAGATGCCCGTGACCGTCCTGGCTGCTCAGAGCCAGGGCAGCAGCGACGGCAGCTCAGGGACAGGTAGACCCGGTCCAGGTGTGCGCCCAGATGGGCAGAGCTCTGCCGAGAGCCAGGCTCCCAGGTGCCAAATGCCTGTGCCCTGCTGGGCGGGAAGGCAGCTCCTGACATCTTTACCTCATGTGTGACCGGCCATGGGCGCTGGGGTGGTCCTGCAAGTGCAGCCCCAGGAGCAGAGCCCGAGACGTGTGAGCAGAACGTCTATCCGTCAGAGCTGCCCCGAGTGCACACGGTCGTCCCATCCTGAGACATTGAACCCCAAGGCTGGACCCCCTCTGGTCAGCATGGCCCCAGAGGGAAGGGACAGGAGGGCTTCTGCCGGGATGGACATGACCATGTCCCCCCATGGCCCTCCCACCTCCGTGTTCCTGCTGGTTCTCCTGGAGGCCCCAGCCAGGCTTGTGCGTGTTGGACCTCCCTTTTATGCTCTGTCCTCCCTCCTGCGCTCCGGAGGGGCCTCGGAGGAAGCACAGCGGCTGTGGGAGCCTGGTCTGTTACGAGAACGGGTCTGGAGACTGTTTCCTCCGTGGTATCCCCTGTGAAGCTCGAGACCCGGAGCACCGTGGGCCGGCACAGCCCTGCCTCGGTGGAGACGGGGCCTTCGCCACGTTACTCATTTTAAAACTCTTTGCTGATTTGAAATCCACTCGAGCTCGTTTCTGCAGCTGCTACTCTCCGAGGAGCGGGGCTGGCTCACGACATTAAGCAGGAAAAAATAAGGAGAGAAACATACGGAGGGAGAAGGGACAGGACGCAGCAGCTGAGGGAGCAGAGGGGCCAGCCCGCCCTCTGCCCCTCAGCGGTCTTCACAGCTGGGAGGAGGAGGAGGAGGAGGAGGAGGAGGAGGAGGAGGAGGAGGAGGAGGACTTCGAAGACGGAGCAGGGACAGCATCCAGCACCAGAGCGGAAGAGTTTTCTGGAAGTCTGGCCAGGGAGGAGCCGAGCGCACAGAGGGTGGGATGAGCTGTGTCCCAGCTCCAGGCGACAGAGAGGCCTGTGATGAGGAGACTGCCTCCTGGGAAGGGAGGCGGCTTTCAGGAATGCAGAGCTACGAGGTTCTGGGCGTTGGTTTCCCAGCTCAGGACCGCGGCCCTCCCCTGCTTGGGATTTGCAAAAGCCTTCAGGAACTGAGGCCCATAAGAGCCACTCGGTGAGGCCAGGAGCAGAGAGAAGTTCGGTTTCAGTCTGTCGCAGGGGGGGAGGCATTAACCACTGGCGGCCCTCCCTGGGGTCGGTCTGAATACCTTCCAGCCTTCTGTTCCCTTCAGAACTCTCTCCAACAAAGCAGGCCCTTCCCACGAAGGACTGAGGACACACGGTGCCGGGCATGTCCTGGGGAAACGGGTCTCACATCTTTCCCCGGTTCTTGAAGATTTGTCAGATGCCAGCTGCACCCCAGACAGAAGGTGTGGGCGAGCTCTCAGATCTTGGGATTCTAAAAAGTTATGAGCCCCCACCCCTCCCCAAGACCATGGAGACCCCTGAGCCCTGTCCCCCACTTCTCCCTGGGAGAGTCCAGTTTGAGGAGGAGCCGTGACCAAGATCACTCAGCCAGCAGGTGGCACAGGGACTTATTAACCTGGCCTGAAGGCACCTGTCTCAGCCAAGAGCCTCACACTGGAGGGCAGGTTCTCAAAGTGGAGTCCTGAAGGTGCTCCCCTCCTTTGCCTGGCCACGCCTCAGGTGTCCAGATGGAGCCCCCAGGCAGGGGTGAGATCAGTGAACAGGCTCACACCTGCCACCAGGCAGGGCTGAGGGTGGAGGGTGTGCACAGCACCTGGTCCCTGCCTGGGTGCTGAGACGTGAGACAAGGCTGAGGTCGATTGGAGCATGACCTGTATTAGAGCTGGAGACTGAGATAGAGGTGCCGGTCAAGCAGACTCACGCCAGTGCTGGACCAAGTCCCCTCTCCCCAGACTTCCCCCAGATCTCCCTCCGGGGAAGATGCCAGGGCTGAGTCCAGCACACTGCTCCTCCCAAGTTCACCATCACAGCCAGGCCAGCTCCCCTGGGAGGCGTGATGCAGGCAGGGCCTTCAGCAGCTGGTCTTCTCCGTGGAGGAAGGCGTCCCTGTGTGGGGCCTTCCTGCAGAACACACATGGAGACAGGCCACCTGAGAGACTCAGCACATCCGGGGGCCGTCCTGGCCATCAGAACCTTCCTCAGCCTCCCGAGCCTCTCAGCTTTCCCCTTCCGAGCGGCGGACAGCAGAGAAGCCGTGTCCCCGTGCGGCTCCCCCGCCTTTCTGGTCTGCAGTTCGGCCTGCCAGGCAGGATGTCGGAGGGCACGCTGCTGGGTGGTAAGGTCCCTCCCCCCGGCCTTGGGCTCTCGGCCCCATCCCCGCCCTCCCAGTGCCCTGCCCAGGTCTGTTCTGTGTAGCTCAGGCAGACAGGGGGAGACTGAAAAGCTGGTCTCCTCGGGTATATTGTGCACGTTTGTCCGAGGGAAGAGCACAGCCGAGTAATGAATTTCCTACCCTGCCTCTCTGGCATCCTTAGTGTCTGTGGCGTCTAGACTGGGCACTGCCCCTCCTAGGTCTTGTGGGCTGGTGCCGGTGGAGCAGGTGAGATCCGTGTGGTGGTACTGAGGGCGATGGTAACAGCTCACCATGGAGATCACCTGGTGTCCTGCAAACCACAGGGTAAATGCCCTGCACAGCCCGGGGGGGGGGGGGGGGGTGAGGGGATGGGGGAGGCGTGTCACTGGGACGCTGCAGGGTCATTTCCAAAAGGGAGCCCTGATGCTTCCCATACCTGGGAAGTGTGTCTGTGGCCTCAGCTTACCAGTGCCTTCCCCACTAAGACACGAGTGTGAGTGGACCTTATTCCAAAGACCAGCAGGTCAGCTCCCCCGTTCACTGCCCGCCAGGACCTCCTCGGGGGTCGGAGTCCCTGCTGCTCGAGAAGGGACTTTGACCGCTGCGCCCTGTGACTATTCAAGGCCATGGCTTTACTTAGTGTTAATTATGTCTTAAGCTCAACTACTGAAATGCCTGGAACTCAAGCTACACTCCATGGGGAGCAGGTGGTTTCTTTCCGCATCCATTGTTTCACTACAGCGTTTTCACTCACGGTTCTCCAGTCCCTACTACAAGGTCTGGAGGAGAATTCAGTTTTGACTCAGATGATGCCACGGGATACAGATAACTGCCATGTAGGTGGCAATCCGTCATCCAGCCCTGGGTTCCCCCGGCTCGTAACTGGGAATGCGGGCCCGTGGATGGTTCTCTGGGCCCGGGTGTTGTGTGGGGTTGCTCCAGTCCGCCTTCTTGGTGTGGAACACCTTCAGTCCACGGGTGACGGGTGACACAGGTCAGAGGGCAGGCAGGAGGGGTGTGGGTCGCCTGTGTGGTCAGCAAGAGGCCTGCCCTCAGCCCATATTCCCAGCAGCAAGAAAGCTTCTGTGGGAGGGTTTCAGGTGATCTTCCCCGGGCGTGTGTCCCAAGCCAGTGGGGCCTCTGCCAGCCTGAGTCCTGAGTGACTGTGTGGAGCAGAAACGAGCAAGAAGAATGAGCAGACGAAAGGTGACAAGAATGTGTGTGTGGGGGTGGTGGTGGTGGTGGTGGTATATGTGTATGTATAGTCATATGTGTAACACATGGTGTTTGATATATGCACACACACGTGTACACTATGTATATAAAATACAAATACCAAGTATCCATAAACACCCAAGGCACGGCCCACCTGTCCTGCTGTGCCCACCCTGTGTTTCCTGAGTGCGCACCCAGGAATGACAGACATTTGTGGTGGAGCAGTTGCATTTTAAAGAAAACTGTTTGTATTTATATCATAAAATCAGGCCACGTGAGCTCTTTAAACTGCAGCGTAGAAGTCACCCAAACCCAGTGAAGTCTGTCAGTATGGCACAGAGCAGGGTCTGGTCCTGCTCCCACCGGCAGCCACACTGCTGATGGCTGCTGAGCCTGAGTGTTCACTGCTGACTCCCTAACGCTGAGTGAGCACCTCCCTTGTGCAGGTCCCCTCTTGCCTGCCGGGCAGCGAGGACCAGCCCATCTCATAGATGAGAGAAGGACCAGCAGTGGCTCAGACACTGGCCACAGATCTGCAAGATGTCCCAGCATCTGGCCAGGGCATCAGCCCCTGCAGCAAAGCCTGGAGCCGGCACATGTCAGCACCTCCTGGCATGACACCTGCCCCCGGGGAACGGTTTGTTTGTTTTCAGAGGCGTTGCTCCCACAGTCCTCAGCGGGGAGGAGCTGAGAGCCCATGAGTCACAGGCCGGTGACACAGATGAGTCCCCCCGCAAGCCACGCGGCCTGGGAGAGGTCCCCCCGGGCTCCTGTGGAATGTGAGTTCGCACATCACTCCTCAGCATGCCCCTTTCTGTAAGAACTCGCTGTTTAGGAAACACTCAGTGATTCAGGTGTTGTTGTTTTTTCTATTATTCAAAAACAATTGAATACAAAATAAATTCCATAAGATTCTTTTAAATAAAATGTAATTTGCAAATGTGGGGTTTTAACCCAGGAATATTGAACCTTTTTAAATTGAGCAAAAACGAGCACAGTTCTGTCTCTTTACTTGGTCCTGGGGCTGCGCCTGCGCCTGCCGTCTAGGGCGAGAGTATTACCCTAAACTCTCGAGTGGCGGTCACAGCTGAGGGGAGTCCAGGGAGCATCTGCACCCGGGGACCCGCCCTCCCCAGATGAAGCCATTCAGCCCATCGGAGTCAGGCCAGCAGGCCAGCGGAGTCCTCTCCGATGCCACAGCACAGGCTCACACACAGGCAGGGGACACGCGTGCAGAGGGAGGAGGTCACTGGTGCCGCAGCCCACCTCCTCACAGATCCTGCTAGATTCAGTGCAGACAAAGGATGCGCTCGGTTTGCTTGCATTTGTGTCTCATGAAATTAGAAGCTCCAATCTCCAAAGCAAGATGCTGGGAGGTACAAGTTCCTTTTGGGGAAGCATCTGATGGACATTCCTTCGGGGAGAAAATATCTAACCCATTTTCCAGAGGCGACACCAGCCCCCTCTGCTTTAAGGTGAGCATGGTTCACCCAATCGTCAGAGGGCAGGGACTTCTGGGAGGCCCCCACGGTTGACGGGGTCTCCCTGTTAACACCACAGGGGGCCTTCCTGCTGTGGAGTCTTGCCTGTAGGCCAGGGGGCACCTCTGCAGCATTCTTCTCAGTAACAACTCGGGTCTCACTAGCATAACTGTGCAGGTCTGGAGGCTGGCCTCGACTTCTGTGTCTGCTGTCCGCGAGCCCTGGGGACTCCCAGGTGTTTGAGGTCCTCTGGGGGCTGAGTTGGTGGGTGAGGGAGCAGTCTTCAGACACCCTTCCCCTGGCTGATCTAGGACCACCTCGCCCCGCCCGCAGGAAGGAGGGCCAGAGAAAAGACAAGATGGGAGTTCAAAGTTTGGGGCTCGGCTTGGCTGGCTGATGGCTTCTCGCCGTGGGAGTGCTGGGGCCTGGAGGAGAGGTGCCTGCACGCTTCCCGGAAGGAATGGCCCATCCTGGAAGCCTCACTGTCCTCAGAGTCTGTGCTGCCTCTCCCTCTCCACATCGGCCCTAGACAGCCGGCGTGCTTGTTCACTGGAGCTCATCAGGGTGTCCTCTGTCTGAATCAGCAGGAGAATCAGACTAAGGTGTCTCTAGTGCAAGGGTGGGAGGGGGGACCGCTGAAATTTACCAGCAAGGTTTGTTCATGGGCCATTTGTCCATTCCTCTTCCGCTGGCCTGTCAATTCAATCATTTCTCCATTCTTCTGCAGCTCTTGTTGGTCATCATGCCCATTCTGACTTACGTCCTCAGGTGGAGGGTGTCCCCTGTGCCCTTGGCGCCCATCCTCAGACTTGCACCGCTGCCCTCGGGACCCCAGGGCCGTGGCTCCAAATGAGCACCTGCCAGGCCACCACCAGGATAGCTGGTCCTTTCCTGGCCGGGACACTGACTACCCGCCTGTTGGGCAGGGTCGTTCTTTCATCCAGTCATGTTCCTTGGAGCCAATTTTACCGGAACTGGGCAGAGCCTGAGTGCGAGATAGCTGATTGCTATGTATGACATGTTTCCCAACGGAGAACAGTCTTAGTCACAAGTTTGAGAGTATGAATGGGCTGAAAGTAACAATCCAGAGCTTGGGAAGGATGGGCCTGGTCCTTATTGCCAAAGGGGTGGGCTGGCCAAGCCCCCAGCCACCCAAGAGCTGGGGTATCGCAGTGCCTAGAAGCAGACCCTCCACCACACCAGGGCCCATGGCGCTGCTGGCTTTTCTAAACCAACCACGCCTCAAGCGCCTGCTGCCACCAGGATTCCCAGGGATCTCTGGGGCTGGGAAGTGGATCCTGGCAGGATTCTTTCCAAAGCTCGGTCAGGTGTCTGCATTCTTCTGAATATGCATGGACATACGCAAATATTCCAGAAGTAGCGTGTTTTATCTGGGTCATTCGAACAAAGGAGTGCCTCCTCAAATAGAGGCAGGTGTAGTTGTTTCTGTAAGCCGTTTTGAATTGTAAAACATGCTTACCTTTTTGAGGCTCCTTTCGGGAACTAAAGCTGGAGGCCTTGATGGAGTGCTGGTCCTCAGAGCACTGCAGAGAACAATTTCCTACTCCCTTTCCATCGTTCACAGGAAATGGTCTCAGAGCGGTCCTTCCACACATTGCAGACTCTGTGCCCCCAGGAGAGATGGGTGGCCTGCTTCAGACCAGGGGCCTGGGGCTAATGCCCATCTCGTTGCCCCCTGCTGTGTTGCCGAGAAGCCTGCCCCTCCCCGAGCTTGGTGTGTCCTTGCTGAACATGAGGGAGGTGAGGGTGCCTCCTGCAGGAGGTTTTGGAGAGCCTGCAGTGAATCCCGTATAAAGCCCATGGGGCCTGGCACGCAGGGTGGGAGGCGTGGGCCACCATCAGTCCCAGCTCCTGGCACCCTCGCTGTCTCTCCGTACGTACGGAAGACTGTTCCCGAGGGGCCCAGGCCTTCCGGATGCAGCCCGGAGACTCCTCATTGCCCAGTCCAGGTCCTGTCTGTCCTCTCTGAGGGCGGTCCTCCCTCCAGCAGGGGGCACTGCCAGCCAGCTCTGCAAGTGCCCCTCCACTGACTGTAGGTAGCCTTCCCAACATCCTCTTCCTCTGGTGCCCCTGAATGTCTCTACCCCCAGTTCTGCCGGGGGGAAGGGGGGGAGAAGAGGAACAGTGGCAGTATATCAGTCTCCCTCACAAGCTGCCTCTGAAGCCTCGCCCTCCTCTGGGGCCTGCGCTGTGCATCCTGCTGCTGGCATCCTGAAAACACTGACAACCCGCCCCGCCAGCAAGGCTCTTGTTATGCCCCCCAAAGCACCTTCTCTCTTGTCCCTTTCTGTTCCTGGGGTCACGACCCCTGCGTTGCCCCAGCCGGGCCCCTCGGCCACTGCAGCTGATCCTCCAGCATGCTGTTGCCTTCCTGAGGCCCTCGGCCCCTTTCTCCTGGACCTCAGCCGGGGCCGCCCTGCCCAAGGCCCACGGGTCCTCGGCCCCCTGGTGGCCCTGGGTGCGCCCACAGCTATCTCTGCAGAGCAGCCCCGAGCCGGCCAGAGCCCCTCCCTCTTTTCACGGCCTCGGTTGTCTTGTGGGGTCCTGCCAGGTTCTGGCTCTCCTGGGAGACAGTGCTCCCGTTACCCCCCAATCCTAACCTTCCTCCAACCCACCTTACATGTGCCCTGTGCCTCCCACCCCAGCCTGCATAGAGCTCTCCCAGCCCCTGGACACGTAACTGGTCCTCCTCTGTGCTTCTGTCATGCACCTTTCTATGCCCTCATGCGAACGTCACGTTGTGCCATAGTCACTCATGTTGATGATACACATTTTACAGCGAAATAGTCGTAGCTATTGTGAAACTTACTGTAGCATCATTAGAACACATCCCGTCCTTGTTAGGGTACGTGACTGTGACTGGGGTGAGGACAGCGCCGGCCTCGCCAACCTTGGATCTCTTGAGCCAACCCTGCTGTCCCCGAGAGCAGGGTGTCTTCTCATTTGTTTGCTGTGGCAGGTGAGGGCCCTGGCGTGGTGCTGTGTGGCGTGGCACTGTGTGGCACTGTGTGGCAGGTGCTGTGGGAGGTCAGGCCCTGGCGTGGTGCTGTGTGGCAGGTGCTGTGGGAGTGAAGACAGTCATTGGGGAGGAGGCATTCAGACCCCCCAGGGCCAGCTGACCTGTGTTCTGGGGTGACTCCACCCCAGCCTGGTGACCAGGGGTAAGTCACCACCAACTGGTCTCTGAAACCTCGTCATCCGATGGGAGGTCTTCAAAGGCACTTCCTGCGCCACCTGCTGACGTCAGCCCACAGGGTGGCTGCTTATCCCGCCCGCTGCCACCCGTGAGCTGAACGTGGAGCTGAATTTAGCGGCACCTGGAGAAGCAGCTCGCCGGTGGACGGAGTGCGGGGTTTGGAGGCCGCGTCGGGGAAGCGGCGGCTCCCCTGCCGTCTGCTTACTCAGGACTGCAGCCTCGCTATCTCGGAACCCATTTGCAGCGCCTGTGACTCACAGAGGGAGCCTGGCCCGGAGGAAGGCAGGAAGGCGGGACGCCTCGGGTGGGGCCGGGTCTCTCCAAGGCAGGGACGCTGCTCGGCACCAAGGAGAGGAGACCCTCTGGTCCCCCAGAGGCAAGCTGCCTCTCCCGGCTGTTCTCAGGCTGACTCCTCCTTGACAGACAGGCCGTCCCAGGCACAGTCAGCCTGACTCACTGAAGCCGAAGCCCAGCCCAAGGGAGAGAGAAAGAGAGAGAGAGAGAGAGAGAGAGAGAGAGAGAGAGAGAGGGAGAGAGAGAGGGAGAGAGAGACCAGCTTCCAAGTGGGTGTGAAGCTCTCCTTCCCCGCAGGGGCAAGGCCAAGATTCTGCTGCAAGCCACCAGGGAGCCATAGAAAAGCAGCCTTGGCATCGTAAACATGGCCCTTGCACACAGGACGCCTCTTTCTCACGCACGGATGGCGGGAGCTGGGGTCACGGCCTGAGCTGTGGGGCCAGGGGACAGGGACAGCCTGTCCTTGCCTGCTCTCACCCTGCCCGCCAACCCAGGCCCCGTGTGCAGGGCCCACACGGGGGCGTAGGTGGTAGGTAGGTGGGTAAGCACAGGCCAGTGGCAGAAGCAGAGGGTGCAGAGAGCTCAGGAGCTCGGTAGCGCCAGCACACATGGACACAGTTCCCAGTGGACACACCGGTGCCGGCCTCAGAGCCGCCCTCCTCAGAGTCACTAAATGCATCGGAGCCACTGGTCCTGGATACCGGTCACCTCGAAGCTGAGCAGCGCGGCAGCCTCTAGGGCGTTTCCTGCAGGCTCAGCAGGCGCCCATCACCGCGGAGTGTTCAGGGAGCTTTGTGGGTGGGATGAGGGCATCCTGCTTACCCAGCCTTTCTCGGGAAGCACTGAGGTGGGCCTGAGGAGCAATGGACAAAGGGCAAACTTTCCTACCCGGGGAGACGTAAGACAAGCAGCAACGGGCCTTGTGAGATTACTTCGTTTCTACAAGGCGCCTCCA
This sequence comes from Pipistrellus kuhlii, assembly GCF_014108245.1. Taxonomy (NCBI): domain Eukaryota; kingdom Metazoa; phylum Chordata; class Mammalia; order Chiroptera; family Vespertilionidae; genus Pipistrellus; species Pipistrellus kuhlii. The sequence continues at coordinate 29,577,781 of NW_023425573.1, forward strand.
ACGGCTGTGCCCCAGCTACTTTGTCCCCGGTCCCTCCCTGGGGAAGGGGTCCCTAATCTATAAGACACTCTGGTCTCTCTCTGTGGGCCCCTGTGCCCGTTTTGAAGGAGTCAGACAGGGGCCACTGCCATGTGAGTCTCAGGCCAGCGAGGTCACGAGGCCAAGACTGCACGGCGCTGCCCATGGTGCTAAGTGCCTCTCTCTCTCTCTCTCTCTCTCTCTCTCTCTCTCTCTCTCTCTCTCTCTCTCTCTCTCTCTTTCTCTCCTGAGGATAGTTTTCCCATTGCTTTTCAGAGAGAGGGGAAGGGAGGGAAGGGAGAGAGAGAGAGAGAGAGAGAGAGAGAGAGAGAGGCATGTGAGAGACACATTGACTAGCTGCCTCCCGCACGCACCCCACTGGGGGCAGGAGTGAACCCACAACTCAGGTACATGCCCTAGACCAGGAATCAAACCCAAGATCTTTTGGTCTGAGGACCGATGCCCGAACCACTGAGAAAACTGGCCAGGGCCCGCCTGCTTCTCTTGACAGTCCAATGAAGTCCAAGGTGCTGTAACCCTTTCCTTTCTGGTCGCAGGGTCTCACCTGTACTTTCTTTTAAACGTTGTCCCTGCCTGCCTGTGTCCTAGCTGCTTCCCTGCATGTTCTTCTCCCCTGCTAGGCCTTGGGCGTGTGGCTGAGCCTTTAAATTAACAACCAATGGCATTCCTGGCGCACAGGCACAGATGCTCAGTACCTGTTGGAAAGATGGGTGGATGGGAGGAAGGGGAGAGCGATGGAGGGAGCGGGGGGACGGTATAGGAACCTGGGTGACCGGTTGGATAGGTAGATGGGTGAAGGGGTGGATGCGTGGAAAGTCTCAGAGGAAACCTTTTCCCCATAAGCCCAGCCCTGCTCCCTTTCTGGAGAATGTAATTGATGTTTCACTCCCTTGTCAGGTCCGGGGATGCGGAGTTGAGTAAGACTCTGTGTGGGGGAGGTAAAGGCTCCAGCTCATCCGCCGCCCCCTCCTGGGCTGTCAGGCAGACGGGGACACGCACACGCACACAGGGTTTCAGGTGGCTGTCTGCGCGGGAGGCGGCCTGGGCCCAGATGGTTCACATTTGTGCTGAGAGCGCTGTCCATGTCAGCAGACATGGCCGGGGTCAGGGTGACATCGAGGGGCCGGGCCCCAGGCTGTCCGTCAGGGAGAAAAACGAACCTGCCGCCCGGGCCCTGCGCCGCTGCGTGGGGCTGGCTCGGCACCTCTGGCTCTTCGCGAGCCTGCATTTCCCCGTGGAGGGCGGACAGTTCAGAGAGCAGCAACCTGGTGACGCCCGCCCACCGGGAAGGGTTCCTCCCAGGCTTCTCCGGCCCCCCACTGATTGTCTAATTACAACCACATTCTCCAGGAGCGCCCGGACTCCCTGCCCAGGGCCACTTACAAAGGCTTCAGATGCAGAGCGCTCTGAACCGGGAAAAGGCAGCGTGTGTGTGTGTGTGTGTGTGTGTGTGTGCGCGCGCGCGTGCTCTCGAGGTCTAGAGAAGATGTCTGAACCTCTTCGACTTTTGTCTTCATTCAGCAAAGGTTCTAGACCTCCCTGAGGGGGCAGTCTGGAGCTCGGGGTTCTGTGGGAGGAAGCGCACCCACCTGCTGCCCTCAGCCAAAAACATCCGGGTCAGGGTGACACTCACACTGATACACACGGACACATTCACACTGACACACTCACACTGACACACACTGACACTCACATTGACACTCACGGACACACACGGACACACTCACACTGACACACTCACACTGACACACACTGACACTCACATTGACACACTCACACTGACACACACTGACACTCATATTGACACTCAAGGACACACACGGACACACTCACACTGACACACACTGACACACACTGACACACACACACTGACACACTCACACTGACACACTGACACGCTCACAATGATACTCTCACACTGACACACTCACCCTGATACACTCACGCTGACACACACTGACACAATCACACTGACCACATTGACACACTCACACTGATACACTCACACTGACACACACTGACACACTGACCCACTTATACTGACTCACACATTCACATGGTCGCACACTGACACACTGACAGAAGCTGACGCACTCACACTGATACACTGACACACACACACACTCACAGGGACACACACTGACACACTGATACACATTGACACTGACACACTGACACACTCATTGACACATTCACACACAGACACACATACTCATACAATGATACATTCACACTGACACACACACACACACACACACACTCACATTCACACACTCACACACGCACCGCTGAGGCGTCGCCCGTCACCATATCTTTACACATCTCCTCCTAGGACCTGGGGTGCCTCTCCTTGACTTCTTGCCCTGCCACCTCTCTCCCCAGCAAACTCCTCAGAAAGGTCTGTCTCCCTCCTCTGCCCCCCGCCCCCAACCTAGCCACTCTGCAGACCTGTGGGTACTTAGATCCTCTGGGTGAGGGCATGCACACCTCGCATTGGGTCACCCCGAGCCAGCGTGGCCCCGTGCAGAGAGGGCCTCAGGATCCCCATGAATGGGCCGCCTCCTTTGGGGTCTTGCGTGTGTCCCAGTCCCAGAATGAGTGCCGTGTACTCCAGCCTGAGGGTGGGCACTTCACCCCAGAGGGCTCACAGGCCAGGCTTGGAGGACCCCTACTAAGCTCAGGCCCCGGGAGCAATGATGGTACACAGCAGGGTTGGACACAGGCTGGCTGGACTGGGTGGTCAGCCTGCAGCCCCCAACAGCAGGCGACAGGCCAGGGGCCACAGTCATCTCACCTCCCCCTCGCCTCCCCCTCACTGGCTGGCCCACCTCACAGTCTCACGTCGTCGGGGAGCCTGCAGAGCCTGCAGGGGAGAACCCTTCAGTGGGTGCAGGAGCTGAGGCTGTTGGTGGGAGACAGTGCTTGGCCTGGGCCCCTGGTGCAGGTCAGCAGTTTGCAGATGCCTGGTGGCCCTAACTAGGCATAGGTGTGTCCCGTCCTGTCCGGGCCCCTCAGTGGGAGATAGGAACCGAGGGAGGTGATGGTGTCTCACTCGCCCTCCTCCTTGTCTTCCAGACTGTCCGTGGGGCTGAGGTGCCTGAGGAATGGGGATGCGTCCAAGCCTGGAATTCTGAAACCTGAACAACCTCAAGGAAGCCGCCCACTCTCCTCTCCAGCAAGGCCCCAGACAAGGGGCCGGCGACAGCGCCGGACGAAGACCCGCCCGGCACCCTCTGCCCCAGAGACGGTCCCACAGAGCAAGTGGCACTCACGGTCCTTCTTGCCGGTGACGTGCTCACTGTCACCTTTGCCATGTTTGGATTTTTCTTCTTGGTTGTTTTTTTTGGGGCGGGAGGGGGTATGTTTTTCTGGAGACCTCTAGAGTCAGGAACACATTTATGAGGATTTGGATTTTGGATTTGTATTTCCCTCCGAGTACCTTTGTGTAATGTATATTTTTTTAATAAAACAGAAATGTACCCCTGTACCCTTCGATCGAAACTGGGCCGAGGCTCTCAGAGAGAGACCCTGCGCCCGCCCCGCCCTGCATGCCGTTCCCAGCAACCTGGAGCTCCGCCCCCTGCTCCTTCTCTCTCCACCATTCGCTCAGTAACCAGTTTTTTATATTTTCCGTTTCAGTGTATATGTTGCTTATTTGTTTTATTTATTGAGATATTTTTAACAAGCTCAGTGACTGCAACGTGGCTGTGTATGCTCCCCCCTCCCACTCTCTGCCCTGAACAATAAAGACGCCAGCAGCCCTGGTCTTCCGTCTGTTCTCTGCTCTTCCTCCGCCTCGCAGCCCGGGAAACGGCCCGAGACAGTTCCCACAGAAATGACCGTCGTCTCACTTTACAAGGGACAAGAAAGGATGTGAGACATTTGATGCCACACATGTCCGAGTGTTTTCTAGGAACTTCCATCTCTGTGTGGCTGAGAGTGTTCACAGACGCGGGCCTGGGCGGGCAGGGAAGATAGGCCTCAGCCCCTCCCAGGTGCCCACCTTCTCAGCCCCACCCCAGCCTCAGAGCTAGAGAGTGTGCTCCCAGGCCATTTCCTGTTCCTCAGACCACACGCTCCTGCCCGTGTCCCATCCCTGCTGCCCAGGGCCAGCACTAGCCAATGCCAGCTCCTCAAAGCTGACACCACCCGGCCCAGGTGGGATTCCCGGGTCCCAGACAGGACATTCATGCTGCTCCTTCCCACTTCTCCCTGTGGGTCACTGTCTGTTCTGAACACTCCCAGCCCCAGTACCTGCATGCACAGCTGGGTGAGGGGAAGGCGGGCACACCTGTATATGCAGGTATGTTCAGGGTGGAGCCTTGGCCCAGAAACCCAGCAGGCCAACCATCTGCCAAGGGCCACGATGGAGCCAGTGGCTGGGGCCTGGGGAAGGGGCAGACACATTTCCATGAGGGGTGGGAGTCCCTCGTTCCACCTGCTGGCCTCCTGACCATGTGTGTGGGCACCAGTGGGGTTGTGGTGGCCCCAGGTTGAAGGCTTCCAGCTGGGGAACTGCGTGTCACCAGGTCACACTGTGAGCCAGAGCAGTGGGGGAGGGAAGGGGCATGGGGGGGAGGGGCTGTGCAAGGTCACACAGACCCCGCCAGCTTCCAGACAGGACTCTGGGAGGGATGTCTCTGGCAGGACTGTGCTGGCCTGTGACCACCTCGTTCCCTGGTCCTCCTCCTCCCTGGCTCACCGAAGGGCAGGAACTCCAGAAACACCAGCTTCCATCGTCTAGCTGCTCCCAGGAGGGACCCTGATGCAGCCCAGCTTCCCCGGGGCCAATGCCACCCTGATGGTTCCTCTGCACCTGGCCAGGCCCGGTTGCTGCACACGAGCCCAGCCCACCTGCACACAGCAAGTGAGTGGGCATGGGCACACATGCAATGCATACATATACACACACACATGCATTGCACACACATATATACTGAGTGGCCAGATTATTATGATCCTTATATTAGGGACCCAGTGCATGAATTTGTGCATTGTGGGGTCTGGCCAGCCTGGCCAGGGGGAGGGGACGTGGGCGGTTAGCCAGCCTGCCTACTGGTTGAACTACTGGTTGAGGGAACAATTTGCATATTGGCTTTTATTATATAGGATATACACTGAGTGGCCAGATTATTATGCATGGGTTCAGAGATCATCTGGCCACTCAGTGTACACACACATGCACACACACACCGAGCTCCCTGTGGACACCTGGGCAGCTGTGGTCTGGCAGCAAGGGGTCCCACCCTGCCCTGTGCTTTCCATCCTGCAGGGTCCTACAGAGGCCTGAGCACCTACACTGCCTTCGCCGGCAGTGATTCAAAGGAAAACAACACCAAACCTGCCACATTAAACTTCCAGACAGGGTGGTCAAAAGCTCGTGTTTCTTGATTTCCAAATTGAAAAATTCAGAGCTGGAGCTAGTCTGCCCACCAATGGCCGGCCATGGGTCCTCACTGTGGTGACCATGTCCAGTGAGCTGCCAAGGCTCAAGTCCAAGGTGAGGGGCTGTGCCGTGAGGACATCCTCCCCTGCGTGGGAGGGTCGAGTGGAGTCCAGCAGGGGACCCCGAGCCAAAGTCACGGAAAGATCTGAGCTCCTATCTGGGGACCTGGGGCACTCTTTGCCCCTAGGCCCTGTTCTCCAGCAGACACACGCACACTCCAGCAGACAGTCTCGCTCCCTCCAGCACCCACCGTGAAGACAGTCCTGGTTAGCAGTGCCACGTCTACTCTCGGCATGTTACCTCCGAGTCCTCACTGCCACACGCCCTCCTTCCTCAACCAACTCAGATATTTTCCCACTAGACATTGAAACTGCGGTCCAACGAGTGCACGTGGAAGGAGGTGGGAGCACACAGGTCGCTGGGAGCGTTTTCCGGGAGCACGGCCATCTCCGTCTGGGTCTCTGCGACCACAGGCCAAGATTACATTCCAGGAGGTGCACCGAGCACACGGCCTAGAGACGGCGCATGATGGGTGGGAGACACGGGCCCGAGGGACGAGGGTGGGAGGCAGCAGAGGGTGGAGGTGCCCGTGGAGAAGAGGAAGACAAAGGTGGAGATTTTAAGGGGCAAAATGGCCACCGTTCTAGATTTTACTGTGAAATGCGAGCCCTTTTCTTGTAATCTTGTTCACCCCTGGGCATGAATCACGCATGGGGATGTGGTTTTCCAAATTGCAAAGCTTCACAGCCCCTGGCACACACTGGCCCCCGGGAAGTTTTGTCAGCAGGGAGGTGAGCCACCAGCACCACCAGCCTCCTCTCTGGACTGGGTGCTCGGTGTAGCTTTCCATGTTGTGGTCTGGTTTCTTCTGACGAAAATCTTCTAGGCTAAGCGGTCTCCAGACATAACCCGTGGAGAAGACACAGCCTGGGCTCTGACAGGCTTGAGCCGGGAAGCCTCTCGCTGGTTTGGCGGCAGCCCAGCGCCACGAAAGAAAGAAACACGTTGGCGCTGTCCCCACCCCCACAGCTTGCTCCAAACACACCTCCCAGCCTCTCCTTCCCCACAGACAGAAGAGGCTCCACCCAGAGAGCTAGGGGCAGGGCCTCGGCACGGCACCCACCCGTGGGTGGTCGGGGACCAGGTCAGTGGCTGATCACGGGGCTCTGCGTATCTGGAGCTTCACAGCCCCTGGCAGAGCACCGGCGTCCAGCTGTGCTCTGCACCTTCCTCCTGCTGTTTTGGCATCGGCATTCGTCCACTTACTTTGTCCAGGTGTTTGGGTCTTTGCCCAGCATCTCCATGCAGCCCTGTGACCTGCTGGGAAAGATGCAGGTGGGAGCAGGTGAATGAGAGGCAGACTGAGCCCTAAAAGGTCCTTCGGGGCGGGGCCTGTCCCTCAGGGCTGCATGACCTTCGGGCAGTGGACTTGCTGACCCGGGAGAGAGGGACCTCTGTGTGCTTCCAGCAGGGCCCCACTGCCAAACCAAGGTGGCCGTGCCTGTGCCTGAGAGCACTGGGGAGTCTGAGCCCTTCTGCTCCAAAGCCAAGACTCAGACTCCCAGTGCTGGTCCCGGAGGAATGCGAGGCAGGGGAGACCCCTCCAGTGGGCTCCAATGTCACACGCCCCGCTCGGGCCTTCCCTTGGATTGCCACCTGCCCGGTCATGGGCAGTGATGGCTTCCAGTCTGATTGGACTGGATTTTCTTTGTTCTTTTCTGTTGTTAAAAGGATGTCATCTCATGTGTCAGCCTATATCCTGGAGCATGCAGGGCAGTCACTGCTGGACACTTAATTTGGGGTCTCAGTTTCCTCAGCTGTAAAATGGGGTTAAATCAATCCACATTCTGTGTGGGCTTCGTGACAATGACCAAGGTAACCCAAGTAAGAGCCGCTCCCAGGGCCCCGAGTGCCCTGTGAATGAGCCCCGTGCACGTCAGGCACAAGGACCCCTCGCTCCTGAGGGCACTGCCCGCTGTCAGAGACGTCCCGGATGAACAGACTCGTATGCCAGGTGCTGAGAGCTTGGCATGTTTGGTGGTTGGATGGGTGGGTTTTAGCTATGTGACTGATTAAAGGGCATGAGGACCAAGCAGGAGGAAGCCTAGGCCTGTACCCCTCACATAAGCTACTCCTGCCCATTTGATAAAGAAATTCATGGGAAGTACTTCTCCACACACCCTAGCCTCCATGTGTTCCTTAGCGTGCTACTAGCAGAAGCTTAGCTAAGCCAGTGCCCTGGGTCCCCAAACGGCTCATGGTGAAGTGTCAGGTGGGGAGAGGCAGGGCCAGCAGAGATGTGAAAACAGCTCTGCCCCCTCCTCCCTCTCCCTCCTACCCCTCCCCAGATTCCTGGTACCCCTCTCACATTTAGGACAGCTCAGCAACCTTGCAGAACCCTCACCAAAAGAGAAATTATTTAGATTGTTTGCTAAAAATTGCCATGCTTGCAGTTTTATGAGGGGGGAAAAGAGACCTTTTTTGATATATTGGCATCATAATAAGCCACATCGAAATAGACCCACGGAATCCCAGGAAAATAGAAGTGGTTGCCAGGTGTAAGGTTCTGGGGACACCTCACCCCTGCCCAGGCCCAAAAGGCCTGTGGGCCTTCTTCCTCCCACTGTGGGGAGAAGAAGAAACAGAGTCCGTTTTCTGATTTGACAAAACAGCACAACACACAACAGGCACAAATAACTTGTGCTTTCATCCTCCTGCCGGTGAGGAAGGGAGCTCCTGGGACAGCACAGGGCAAGGCAAGGCGAAGGCTGCCGAGGGCGCCGGTGTGCACTGCAGCACTGGGGACTGGAGTGCTTTTGGTGCCGAGCCTGGAGGAAAGCTCAGGGTGTCGGAGCTAAACCGGCCTCCAGATCCCTGAACACGAATGTCCTGCTGAGAACATGAACTCGGGATCATGCAGGGACAGGTGAGATAAACATCTCTGGGGGTGAAGGTCTGGAAACCTGTGTGGTGGTCTTCCCCACCTATAGGCGCCCTCTCAGGATGCGTGGACAGAACCTCAGCCAGAACCTCAGCCCTGGGTCTGCTCTGAAACGCACAGCCTCACACGTTCAGGTCTGATGAGAGCTCTCTGCCTTGCGGCATGGGGTGGAGGGAGAGGACAGTGTCAAATGTTTACTCAGCACACAGCCCAGTGTTTACGCCCAGGTATGGACTGTTTGTTTTCTTACCAGACTTTCCACCAAACAGTGTGCTCCTTTTTACTTCTTGAGTCTTACTTCTTTGACTCGTTGCTTCTCTAGTTCTGTTCAGATTTTGAAAGCACATCATTTTGGTGCCAAGATGAACAAAACCTGGCTCTTTATGATGTTGGGAACGGACTCAACAATTCACATTTTTTTTTTTTTTTTTTAAGGCAAAGCTAATCAACTTGGAAAGAGTTGCACATTCTGTTCGGGATGGTCCCGCTGATCTGGCCGACCCGGTTCCTCCCACTGCTCATTTGGGGAGTTGTAAGAATTAATAAAAAAACAGAGTGAGCGCTCCCTGCCTTCATTTTTAGGTTGACAGTGCCTTCCAGCCCACAGCTCCTCTGGGTCAACAGCCGTATCTCTGCATAGCCGCCCCATTCCTCCCCGTCTGCTGGGCTGGTGGGTGCTGACCCAGCAGCAGCCCAACCGCCACGCTGCCAGCCGCCCGGGGCATGGGTGGCCTGGATCTCAAGATGGGCTGTGCCAAGTAGAGTCCAAACTACAGCACCGAGATTTTTTAAAAGCCTGCCTTCTTGGTACCACCCCCCCGAAGCAATCTTCGTGACAAAGCAATCTATCATATGGTTGAATATATTTATAGCCCAAGACCCAGAAGGAAAAAGGCAGGAAAAAAAAAATGCCAAAAATGAGAACTTTTTTTAATCAGGAAGTCTGCATTGCATGTTAAAGAAACTTGTTTAGGCTGAAGGAAAATTATTCCAGTAAGAAAGATAAATCTAGACAAACAGACAAAAAGTGCCAGATGTGACTTACTATTGCCAGAGGCAGTCCCTATCGCGAGAGGCACCGAGGATGGCGATAGGCAGCTACCATCGGAGAGGCGTGATTGGCGAGAGGCGGTTACAGGGCACTAACGTGGAAGGTCGCTGTTATTGAAAGAAGCAGCTACAGGGGCCTGACTGTGTCTCAGACAAGAGTCTGCGCAGCCATTTCTGTAATGGTAACAGTAATAGTAATAGTAATAGTAATAGTAATAGTAATAGTAATAGTAATAGTAATAGTAATAATAGTAAGAGTAAGAGTAAGAGTAAAAAGGGGGAAATACAATATGGTCTCGAATGGAACCTAATTTTTGTTGTTGTTGGTTTTGTTCATTGAATTCCACGTATGAGTGGGGTCCTGTGGTCTTGCCTTTCTCTGACTGGTTTATCCATCCATGCTGTCATAAGGGGTGGGGTTTCCTTTTTTTTTTTACATGCTGAGTGGTGTTCCATTGTGAAAAATTTTAAATCAATATTTATATATTTATGTTATCTTTATGCATAGCAAAAAGTTTGTAAGAAATGAAGAAAAAAAAAATCTCCCTAAAGTCCGGAAGAGTTGGAAGCAGAAGTAGAGGAATCTAGGCCAAGAGAGCCCTGCCTAGCCCAGCCCCGCAGGTGGGAACCCATCCTGTGTGGGAGCTGCTGCAGGGATGGGAGCTACTACCCAGGGTGCCTCCCCTCACAGGCAAGCCCACTCTGGGTATAGGAGCCCTGTTGTTAGGAGAATCTTTATTTTATTGAGACCAAAACATCATTCCCTATAGTAATTATTTGGTTCATGTCTGCATTAATATACATATGTCTAATCCTAAATGTATATGGCTCAGCTGGCTCTTAGTTGGTGAAGAATTAGCCTCCAAGGGATCTGAAAACCAAATTGCGCACGTTGCATGCTAGAATAACTATGTTCATTACGCCAGTCTCAATGAGACTCAAACTTCTAGGAAATGGGCCTCTGAGATGCATCTCCAGCAGGGCAAGCAGAATGTAGGAAGAAGGGAAGAGAATATAGGAACAAAGAAATGCAGGTAAAAGCCAGCATTAAGGTGGAACAACCCCCACCCCCACCCCCCACCACCACCCCAGGCGCCTGCCTCAACTTGACAGGGGAGGTATAGGCAACTAGAGAAGGCCTCAGCCCAATTTTTTAAAATGATCCAATGGGAGACAGCAAAACCTAGGCGACGTAAGAGGAAACATGTGACCCCATAGTACTGAGCCAATGAGGAACCGGAGGAGGGACTGAATAAATAGGCTGTGTTCGCTGCCCCAGGTGTGCCCGCTCTCGCTCTTGAGAACATATTAAAGGTCTCATTTTTGCCATATTTCTGTCTCTGAGTCCGTTATTTGAATTTGAACAGGTGAGAACATCTCACAATTTGGGGGCTCGTCCAGGATGAAAAGGGGCAAAGGATGGCGTCCGCTGTGAGAGCCTGCAAACAGCAAAGGGACTTGAACCTCAAGACCGGCCGAAAAGAACTCCGTGGGTCATCCCTCCTCCCCGGTCTCTCCACCCTGGCATCCTGGGCATCAGAAACAGCCCCGGGCTAGAAGTCAGGAAGTTTAGCTCCATCCCAGTCTGTCTTTACTTGGGAAGCTCACTTAAGCTCTTCATAAATTTCCTCATCTGTAAAATCTGGCTAATGATGCTCAAACTCTCCACTTTCTAGGACTGTGATACTAATCTAATGGGATAATGCACGTGAGCTGTAGTAGGGGTGAAGAGTCCTGGGCACAACTATCAGTAACATAACCTGTCTTTGCTTCTGTTTTACTTTCGTTTTCTTTGCATTATGTAAAAACTTACTTACAGTCTCTGTGTGGACAAAGAGGGGCCTGAGAGAAGCTCAGGGGAGGCCTGCGTGGTGGTCTTGCAAACTCAGAGGCCGAAAATAACCACGGAGGAGGGTCTGCAATGAAAACTTTTTAATTAAAGCAGTTTATGGCAGGCAGTCATGTCCTAGACTGGAAACTTTCCTGGCAAATGTCAGTCTTTACCTTACGGAGCCTGTCTATTGTCTTTTGCATCTAAGAAAGTACCCCTTTATACCTTTTTCTGGGCCCATCAGGGAACAACCAATGCACCAGGGCAAAGACCACAAACCCTACTAGCCTGAAACACGTTTTTCACATATCACTGCCTCCCAAATGCTATCAGGCGAACTGCTTCTCCTTTAGCTGATCCACAGCAGTCCCTACCTATACATTTGCCATTGTTGTTTTTGAGCACTTTCATACTCTTAGCAACATTAGCACTCTTGATGGCCTCTGTAGGTTTGAAATTGTGCTAATCATAGATTTATGGCAGCAACAAACGCTCTCTCTCTTTTGTTTATTGCCTGAGAGACTCTTTTTGTCAGGCCGAGATATCAACATAAAAGGGTTGTCATGTCAAAAACTGAAGTTTTGATTGACAACCAAGACATTTTTTCCTGTGAACAACTTGGTGGAGAACCTAATTATTTGAGGTGGGAGACATTTGAGAAATGAGATTTGGCTGTAAAGGGCATATTGGATCATTCTGTCACTGCAGCATTTTTATTAACATTTACTGATTTATTTATTGAAGTATAATTTATATACATTGAAATGCACAAATGTTGCCTTTTACCTAGTTATGCATTTTACCTAGCAAACGCTTGCATTGTGTAAACACACCCAGTTAAGATGTAGACATTGAAAATTCCATTCTGCTCTTTCCTAGTCAAAGGCTGCTCCCTCCCTCACTTCCTGTACACCTCCCTCGCCCCCACCCCACGTGCCAAAGAGGCAACCATAACTGTGACGTTACAAAACCAGAGCCCTTTTCCTGCTCCAGAACTTTACGAACAGGAGGCCCTGGCACACACACCTCTTGTCTGGCTTCCTTCACTCAGCATGCTTTTGAGATTCTTTTTGTGTTGCCTGTGTCTATTTCTTAAAACTGCAGAGAAGCAGAACCACCGCGGTACCCAGAGCTACATGGAAGGAGACTTGTAGACATCAGCCACGTGAGCACGGAGGCCGAGAAGTCCCACACTCTGCCATCTGCAAGCTGGGGACCTGAAAGGCTGGTGGGGCGCTCAGTCCAGGACAAAGGCCTGAGAACCAGGAGGCTGGCGTCCGAGGGCTGGAGGAGAGGCGGCTTCCTCTGCCTTTCCTCTGTGCTGGCCTTGGGGGTTGGATGCGGCTCACCTGCCCGGCTGAGGGCGAGGTTCCTCAGTCTACGGAGTCTCAGGCCTCCTTTCACCCGGTCAAACCGACATGTGAAACCGAGCATCCGAAGTCTTTACGTGTTAAGAACGTAAGATGCCTTCGTAACCGCCTCCTTTATTCTGATCGCCGTTCCTGGTGTTGGTGCCGCGGCTACAAGCTCGAGCAGGTTTTGCAGCTGGAACATGCTCCCCTGGGGACTGTTCGTGGTGTAAAACTTGAGGCCCCAGCGGTCCACACGGCCCTTGCCGAGTCCCACCAGCCTGTACGTGCATCACGGAGCCATGACAGAGTGCCTCCTGTGTGAAGGCTGTGCCACCTCCTCCTCCAGCCCCGTACTGGGACTCCCGCCATCAGGTCTGTAGGTAGAAGGGCTGGATCCCACACAGGTTCAGTTATGAGCCCAGAGCTGCACGGCAGACGAGACTCAGAAACTCCTTGCTCCCGATCCCCATGCTTTCCTGCCTCGGTTTTTAACACACACTCACCAGCTGTGCACTAGCTACCCTCCTGTCACTCACAGTATGGAGGAGACCAGGTTTCCACCTGTACCAGCTGGGTCTCCTCTGCCTTCCAGCTGCCCCACGTGCCCCAGGGGTGAAGACAAAGGGTCTCTTGTGAGTGCGACCCGTTTTCCATCACCAACATGAGCTCTGTGCACACCAGCGCACTGCACGGCCAGAGCTTCGCTGGATGTCCATGTGTGAGTGTGCTTCATAACACAACATGACATGCTTCTGCCCAGCTCTGAACAGGGACAATGGATGTGTGCACCCTCAGAGGAACCACCCCTCCCCCCCCCGTCCTTGATGGTGGCCCAGCCTCGTGGCCGTCAGCTCTGCAGCCTCAGTGTCTGGAACTTCCAGGACTGGAAACCTCTTGGAGAGAAAATACACATGTGGGTGCCCCATTCTTACACCGCCCATCTCCGTGTCAGGATGCAAATGGTTTCTGCCTTGTCCATGCTCCCCACCCCATTTCAGGAGTGAGTGACTGTTCTCCACCACCCAAGCTTTCAAGCAAACGTTCAGTCAGCCAGCACGGCCTGCGTGGTCGGTCCAGCTGGACTAGAAGACTTCCAGCCCGTGGTGGCGGCTGAGCCGGGAGCCCAGCAGCTCCCTCGGCACAGGCTTCCGCTGTTTTCCTGGGAATCTAAACCCCGGAGTGTCCAGTGGGTCCATCAATCTCCCACAGCGTGACCCCACCAGGAAGCGGGTCTGCCAGATGTCCCTGCCAGTGTTTCTTGGGAACACACACCCAGAGCTGGTGCACGTGTGTGCACATGCACACACACACACACACACACACACACATCAGAGCCTGTCTGCATTATCTCCCTGACCTCAGGCAGAGCGCCTTGATCAGGCGATTCCCATCGCATGAGGACTGCGGATGCTTTCCGAGGGCTGGGAGGCTTTCCGTCAGTTGGGCTCTTTCCAGCATGAGTCACTGTCCGCCTCTCCCCTTCATTAGTGCTCTGGGAGTTGCTGGGGTAACTCTGGTGGAGTCTAGAGGAATTAATCAGAGTGTATCTTACACTTGAAACACAACCACCGTCCAGCAAATCCCCCAGCACTGGCACACGGACAGTCGAGCCTTCCCTCCTCTTAGCTTTTTCAATTTTTTAATTAGCTTGCAATTTCCCACATGCTCAACACTTGCCTTCCTCCCTCAATCTGGCACTTTCTTCTTCAGTGTTTTGTTCTGGGAGGGTTTTTTTTTCTTCTTTTTTTTTTTTCATTGTTTTCTCAACCGCTGCAATTTCTCAATCCACTACATACCATTTGTCTCAATAAAACAGTTCTCACGGAACGGCGGCCCAGGAGGGCCAGGGCACACGCCTCTCCTGGACTCGCCCCTGTGAATCCCCGAACTCCCTGTGAGGCCCCGGAACTCTGACCTACAGCCTGCAGCAGGCAGCCCAGAACACAGCCCTTGTGTACAGTAACCAGGCTCCGAATCCAGCCCTTGTCTGCAGCAACCAGCCCAGGAACTAACCCCTTGTCTGCAGCAACCAGCCCAGGAACTAACCCCATGTCTACCCCAACCAGCCCAGGAACTAACCCCTTGTCTACCCCAACCAGCCCAGGAACTAACCCCTTGTCTACAGTAACCAGCCCAGAGCACAGCCCTTGTCTACAGTAACCAACCCAGGGACTAAACTCTTGTCTAGTTACCAGGCTCAGAATCCACCCCTTGTCTATAGTAACCAGCCCAGGAACTAACCCCATGTCTATATAAACCATCCCCCGACTCCTGCCTGCCTTGAGTCTCTGTCCATTGCCGTGACAGTGGCCAGCCCCTTGCTACTTCAGCTCTGTGTCACCGGGCTCTGTCTTCTCAGTGGAGTGGTCTTCGTCCATTTCGACACAGGAACACCTGACTGAGTCTATTTCTCCAGGCACACATGGTGTTCCAGGCATTCCCCAGGGCCATGGGGCTTTGACCCTCCGCGTGTTCATCTGTAGCCAGAACTCCCCTTCAGGAGCCATGCTCTGTCCCCGGCTGGAACGCCCCTGTGTCCGTGGTCCCTCTAACCCGCTCTCTAAAGTGTTTGGAAGGGGATCTGTGGCTTTGTAGGAGACCTCACTTGGTGGCAGAGGCTAGACAGTAGGATTCAGACTTTCCACTCTCTGGGTTTTTGGGTCATCTGGGCCTCCTATGGCCCTTGTGTGGTACCTGTGACCACTGGGTTCCCGCCTCCTGTCTCAGCTGCCCCTCCCCTTCCACATGTGCTCAGCACACCCTGCTCTCACCTGGCTCTCCTCAGTCTAGTCCTCCTTCTGAGATGGCCTCCTGACTCGTGTACCTGGCCTCACTCTTCCAGGAAACTTCCAAGACTACTGATGGTGCCCCCTCTTACGGGAAGCCTGCCTGAGCTCTGAGGCTCCCCATGACACACACACACACACACACACACACACACACACACTCCCACAAGCAGGCATGAACACGGTGTTAAAGCCCTTCTATCCAAGAGGCTGAAACCCCCACAGGTTAGGATCACACCGTCCAGCCCTCGCCTGTGCCCCCAGGCTCAGCTGGCATTGATACATGGGGTGGAACTGGCTCACCAGCCAGAGGAGACCTCGAAGCTTTTACACAGAAATGTCACGATGCGACCTGCTGTGCAAATGCAACTCCCGTGTCATGTGGCAAACAAAGGAGACGAAGAGGGTAGAATATTGGAAGGAAGGACAGTTCCATAGGGGCCAGGTGGGAATCACCAAGGACCTGCCCCATATATGGAGCCTCTTTAAGAAGACAGGTGCCACGTGACGTAGACTATCTATGCAAAATGGCCCTAAGTGTCTCCAAGGGCTGGTGCTTAGAAGGATTGAGTTTGCCAGCTGCCTTGAGAGGGTTTCTGCAGCAAGATCTCCCTCCACCGCATGGCCACTTCATGGGTGGGAGTGAGCACAGTGGTTTTGACACAGCAGGTCACTGTGACAGTGGCAAGGTGGATTGACCCCATGGACATCACCAGAGAAATAGGTGAGCTGCTCGCTGTGGTGTTAGATGAACCATGGGGATGGTTGAAAAAAACAACAACTCTGGAAAGTGAGACCCGTCAAGAGCGTGGGAGAATGACCTGTACCTGGGAGGTGCTGTGGCCACAGCCCAGCACAGCACAGCCAGGTGCCTCCGCCGTCCTGGGTGAGCCCTGTGCCCGCTGATGGACCAGGAAGCCCAGGTCTCCAGGGCCTGTAGCCACTCAAGCTGGGTGGTCTGCGGGAACTCAGCCCAGCTCTGTCACCTGGGGGCTGGGGAAGCGGAGCCCCTTAGACACAAGCTCGAAGCTCTGCTCATGGACGTTGTCAGCAAAGGAAGCAGGGAAGGAGGTGAGCACCATCAGAGGGACCGGGTAGGAGATGACCACCATGGTGGACAGGCCCACCAGCACAGGCCCAGGCACAGGGCTTTGTGGCTGGAAGCCCTCCGCCCAGCGCTGCCTGCCTGGAGTGGAGGCGCTGAGTGCTGCTCACTGTGTGGCTTTACTGGGGCCCGAGCCGCTCACTCCAGGCCACATTGGGGTGATGTGTTTATATCCTTTTCAATTTAGAGGGTGTCTTGTCATCACAGACTCTATTGTCCTTACTTATTAGCAAGAATCATTCCTTCCAGCTCCCTGATCTCAAAGCCTTGGGTCTTTTCCCAATTTTGCTTGAAAAGGAAACTACCAATAAGTTTACCAGCTGATCTCCTCTCTCTCTCCATCCCAGCTGATTATCAGGCCCCCAAAATAATAGTCCTGGGCCTTCAGTCTGGCTCAGGTTTCCTTATCACACAACATGTACCTCAAAGGATGTCCAAAAGCAAACAATATACCATACAAATGATTTATTCTCCCAAGGACTGGATCAGTCTGATTACAAGGCCCGCCCAAGGCTCTGTGGGCTGCTGCTCTTCCTTCATTCCAGAGCAGGCTCTCAACCAGGCATGCTCCCAGCGACACTGGCAACCCGTGGGGACATTTTTGGCAATCACATCTGGTGGGTTGTTACCAGCAGAAGCATGGGGTACTGCTCACGCCCTACAGCGCAAAGGCCGCACCCCAACAAAGAATGACCTGGTTTAAGGGGCCAGCAGTGCTGAGGCTGGGCCGGCAGCTCGGGGTTAATCCCAAACAGCCTGTAGTTGGCTTTGTTTTGATGAGCTCCTGGCTTTAGTGGCTGATTTCAGCTCTTTTCATATCAATGTGGCTGATGTTCTTTCTACTATTAACACAACCTACGTGTATTTCTATTGATGTGATCCATTTTTATTATTTTCCTCAGGCCTTTTCAAGATCATAGATTGTAGACTCGGTTTGGCCATTTTTTTCTTTTTCTTTTTTCCTTCAATGTTTTAGATAAGGAGGCATTTTGAACCCTGAGACTCTCCCCAGGTACTGCCGTGTCCCTCCAGTCTGTGTGTGTAATTTTTCGTCATCTTCCAGCCCAAGCAGTGTTTTGCTCTATTCTTCATTTCCTGCCTGTACATTTGTCACCAGGAAAGCGTCTCTCATCGCCCAGCGGCTGGGGCGCCTGGTTTACATTTTTGTTCCTAATGTACGCTTTTCTGCTCTGTGGCCGGGGGAAGGCATGTGAGCCCCGCGCTCTGTTTGTTGATGTTCAGTGTGCGCTGTATACACTCAGCCTGGGGACACGGCCCTTCCCAGCCATTTTCCCTAAACATCTACTGATTCGCCTCTAGCAGTTACCTTCATTTAGATCCGATGAGAGATTCGATGAGGCTGTGCACAGTGGGGCAGAGACAGACGGTTCTGGATCCTCTCTTCTGTCCCTACACCCTCCCCAATTCCATTCTGCTACCCCCACCAAGGCACCCACTGTGCCCAAGTCCCATCCGGTCCTGCCACACCCCTCCTGGGACACCCATGGGCCTAGGCCTGGGCCATCCCTCCATTGTCACCCAGGTCAATGCAGCCAAGAACTGGGGCCATACAGTGTGGGAGGAGCCTGGAGGTCCGAGGCAGTGGGTGGGGGTGGTAAAGTCTCCGAGGGCAGCACAGTGATGGGAAGCACTCAGGGGCAGAGAGACCTGGTCCACACCCATGAGGCGGAGAGGCTAGAACTGCCATGCCGATGGCAGGAAGCAGGTAGAGAGGCTCCAAGAAGCATGTGGCCAGCAAACTCACTGGGCCAAGATGGGTTAAGTGAGGGTTCCTCACACACTCCTTGACCAACACCACATGCACATGTGGTGAGGGGCCCAGCATTGCTGGGAGCTCAGGGGGTGGGGGGGGGGGAGAAGAGGAGGGGGCTGTCCTCTGGGGCCAGGGTGGTGGCAGGAGACAGTGTTACAGAATTGGGCTTTCGATAACAATGAGGTGACAGATTCTGGACTGGTAGAGTCTGGATGTGGCACTTAGCGATTGGAAAATGTGGAGAGGAGCGGGTGCAGGGACAGCCGAGAAGCTCGCTGAGAGCTGTGGGATGACTGATTCAGCATGGCACTGAAAGCGTGGCAGCCGGTGCACGCTCCCCATGCCCAGTGCAGGGTGAAGGAGCTTTGGATCGGGAATCAGAGACAAACGAGAGGAGGCAGATCCCATGAGGGCCTGGCTTTGAAGCCTGGCTCACAACCACCAGCACTGAGCCTGTCTCCTTTCTAGAATAGGAGGTATGAATGAGAGTGCCCTGTCCTGTACAGTGGTTGTGAGAGCATATTCAGTATCCCTGGGACCCTGTGATATGGACATCCCAGCACAGCACAGGTCCCACCCCGGTCCACAATCAGCCCTCCCCAACCCCCCAGAATCCTTGCCACTGTAACTGTGCCTGCTTGGGCAGCTCACGAGTGAGGTCTCTGGGGTGACAGCCATTGACCTCCCATCGCCACGTGGCCCTGGGTGCAGGGACAAACACCAGCTGCTTTGGAGAAAGAGGAGAAAGCCCAGATGTTGGTTCTCCTCTGTACAAAGCTTATCCCTGCCCTACTCCTCTTTTATTAGGATCTATCTAATAAAAGAGTAACATGCTAATTGATTGCACCTTCGAGATGCCCACCAGCCAATCAGGAGTGAGTATGCAAATTAACCCAACAAAGATGGTGGCTTTATTTGCATATGAAGGTGCCAAGTGGCCGAGGGCGGGGCAGGACACTTGCCATAGGCCTCAGAGAATTCTCCAGGAAAAACACTTCCACCCCACGTTAGTGCAAAATCCTGTTTTGTTTTTTTTTAATTTATTTATTTATTTATTTTTTTAAGGGTTTGTAGGAAGAGATGGAGGAGGTGGCCCCCAACTTCCCAGTAGCAAGTCTTGGGATCCTCCTTCCTGCTGGGCTCTCTGGTGCCACCACTTGGTAGCCCTTTCCTTTGGGTCTCATTGTCCCTGGAACATGGCTCAGGCTCCAACCCCCCCCAAACCCTGGAGGAGACCTTACCAGCCCCCCTTGAAGCAGCAGTTGATTATTCCTGGAGAGAAGGTTGCCCTGAGTGTCTTGTTGTCCATCCTTGCTGGTGGCCAAAGTGTTCCCACCTGCCACATGATCCACACCCTCTGAGAAAGGTTGACCCCACTTTCTTCATCTCAATACAAGTAAGTAAAACAGATACACAACCCATTAGGCACTTTGATGCAGTGGGTTGAATAGTGGTGTCTCCCCAAGTTGATAGCCACCCAGAAACTCAGAATGTGCCCTCATTTGGAAACAGGATCTTTGCATCTATAGTGAAGGTAAGAATCTTCGAGTGAGATTGTCCTGGGTGCAGTTTGGGCCCCAGATCCAGTGAGTGGCATCAGCCTAAGGAGCAGAGAGACATGGAGACCAGAGAGAGGCCCGTGTGAAGACAGAGGCAGAGATGCATCACAGAGCAAGGAATTCTGGGGCCACCAGATACTGGAAGAGACGGGAAGGATCCTCCTGTAGAGCCTTAAGAGCCTTAACACCTTCATTTCAGTCTTTGGACTTCCAGAACAATGAGAGAAGACAGTTCTTTCTTTGTTATAGCAGCCCCAGGACACTGGTCCTGTTCCCGGGAAACCCCTGGTTGAGCTTGGGCTGCCTATTGCTGTGTCCAATAAGGAAGGCAGGGTTGAGTGCTCTGTCCTGTTCAGTGGTTGCGAGAGGCATTTATGAGTTAGCCAACCAAGAGGACAGGGTGCTTACAAGCATTCCCATCCTGTCCTCCAGCAAAGTGCAGGGGATCTACCTAATAAAAGAGTAACATACTAATTGACCATACCTTGGCAACACCCACCAGCCAATAAGGTGTGAGTGTGCAAATTAACCCAACAAAGATGGTGGGTTGATTTGCTTATGCAGGTGCCAAGTAGCCAGGGCAGGGTGGGAAGCAGGTATTCCACACCACCCCAGCCACTCCGGGCCTCTGGGAAGCGTGGGAAGGCGGAAAGGCAGCTCCGGCCAGAGCGAAGGCGGTGACAGCAGCCCGGGGAAGGCAGGCCCATTCTTGCACAAATCTTCATGCATCGGGCTTCTAGTAGGATTATAAAGGAGAAGGGGCTGGGGAGCTACATGCAGTCCTGGGGGTCTGAAGACTTCAGCTACTGTCCTTAATCACCAGGCAATGCAATGATGTTGATGAGATGTTTTGACTCTGGTGGGTCTGTCTGACCATGCTTTTGGTTCTGCTTGCTGGATTCATCTGAGTCACCTCCTTATGGTTTCAGACAGGGCTTGAAAAGGAAACTTAAAAAAAAAGTAACTCCTTATTTACATAAGTAAACTTAAAAAAAAAGTAACTCCTTATTTACATAAGTATATGTGTCCTAAGATTTAAAATAATATGATTATTTTTCAGATTGACTCAGGTGCCCCATACCAGTAACTCTCCATGCACACACACCCATTGAATCTACAGGACCAGTGTCCCACCGGGATCCTCTTCCCTGGTGTGGCCCCCGCTTCTCCTCTGCATTCTGTGACAATTTCAGAACTGCTCCCCAACGGAGTGACGCCATCCCTTCGCCAGGGTGGACACAGGAAAGGGGTCCTTCCCCATGACTGTGAGAGTTCTGAGTGTGTCCTTCCCTGTCAACAAGCACAGGTTTAACTCCAGGTCCCTGGACCACTGTCCAGGCCACGTCCAGCGGATGCCCTCTGCAGAGCCCGCCCAGAAAGGGCCTGTGCCTGGAGGCTCTGCCTCTCTGGGTAGGAGGAATTGAAAAGAGTTTCTGACCTGAGGACTCGCCAACTTCCTCCTCTCTTCCACTGCCCAGCCCTTCCAGCCTCCCACCCACCCCAACAGCCTGGGCCAGGTCTGCAGGGAGCCTGCTTCCTTCCATTTCTGTGCAGCTATCAAACGCTCCTGGACAAATGTAAGGCTGTAGACGTGCTATCTGTGGGTGTGACAGGTCTTGGTGCAGAGGGCAGTAGCGTGTCCGAACGCCTGCAGCCAGCTCACCGTGGGAGCTGCGATGCTCTGCACGCAGGTGGTTCTGACCGGATGGAGGCCTCCCTGGAGACGCTGCTGCAGGACGCACTCCCAGCCGGTGCAAAGGCGGGCGCAGTCTCCCTCCCTCCCTCCGCACCAGCCTGACTCACTCTGTTTTTCTTTCCTTTCAGGTCAGCCCTGCAGCTGAGGTCCTGGCGGCCACTTCTCTGCGTCCTTTTCCTGTCGTAAAAGACATTCTTGTTTAGGACAAAGTCTGTTTCTTTTGTTCCAGCTGACTGTAAAGTTCAAAGGACACAATAAAAAGAGTACCTTCCTCAAAAAATCAGAATTCAGAATCGGCCCTGAATTCCCACCAGGGAAGAAGGCACTGAGCTTTTTCTAATAGAGCTGACCCTCCCCTCCCTCATTTTAGCCTTTGCCTATCTTCCTCCTGGAGGCCCCTCTGATGGACCCCCCTGGAGTGGGCTTGGATGGCAGGGTCCCAGGAAGCAGTGGGGCCCCCTGGCAGGCCTGCAGATCTTGGAGGCAGGAAGCCAGAGACCAAGTGGGTCCCTCCAGAGTAGCTCCCCACGTTGGACAAGTTCATTAACCTCTTCGACCCTCAGATAGTTTTGTTTTTAAATCTTGGAACTGGGGTAAAGCCCAGGATTAGCCTGGTGGAGGGACTTCCCCTGAATCCCATTACAAAGGGGGATAAAAATTCACAAAAACCAGCTGGCCGCACTGGAAACTCCGTATGTAGTGTGAGGTCAGGGTGAAGCTGGTGGTTGGTACACAGTATCCAATCACAGTACCATCGCTCAAAGGCTGTCCTTTCTTCCAATGGATTATCTTTGTTCCTCTTGAGTCTCCTCCTGGGCTCTCCAATCTGTCTATCTGCGTGGCTGTCCTTGTTCCAATGTCCCAGTCTGGGTCATCTCTGTGGAAACCAGGTGGTGTCAGTCCTCCAACCATGTTCTTTTTACCTTTTTTCTTTCTTCATTTTTTTTTTTTTGCTATTGTAGGTCCCTTATACTTTTTATCCTTCTATCTAATAAAAGAGTAATATGCAAATTAACCATCCCCCATGACAAATATGGCGGTGCCCAGTGTCCCATGCCCCGGCTGTTCGGAGGGAGGGGCCTCTGGCTAGAGGCCAGGGCATGGAATGTTGGCATTATTGCAGGCCAGACTGAGGGACAGCCCCCTCCCACCATGCACGAATTTTGTGCACCAGGCCTCTAGTATAAGTATAAAATCGCTTTTGTGGTTTCCACCCCCAAAAGCAGTTAGAATGTTTGAAATTGTATTAAATCATAGTCAGTTTGAGAACTGATATCTAAACAGTATTGAATCTTCTGATTAATGAACATGATACAACATTTCGTTAAGTTAAATCTTCTTTAACTCCTGTATATTTTGTGCTTTTCAGAGCACCAGTCTTGCACATTTTTGTTAAATGTATTTCACAGAATTTCATATTTTTATGTTATTGTAAATAATACTTTTTAAAATTTGAATTTTATTTGATGCCTGTTCATGTATAGAAACACAGGTGCCTTCTGCTCCTCTGCAACCTTGACAATCAGACCCAGTGGCTGTGGAGCTTTCTATAGAGGTTTCCTGATTGTCTGTACAGATGACCTAGTCACCTGTGCACTTAGAGGCTTTCCTTCTTTCCTGGCCTGTACGAGTTGCATTGCTCTTTGCCACTTTGTTGTCCAACATTGAATAGAAGTGTGAGAACAGACACCCCTGCCTTGTTCCTGATCAGGAGCAGAAGGCATTTCACTTTCTTACCATAAATTATGTCAGCCACAGGTTTTGAGTAGACGTGATTTATGGAGTTGAAAAGTTCTTTGCTGTTCCTCGTTTTCTGGGAGTTTTATTTATCATCATTAACAGACACTGCTTAGCCAAACGCTCTCTCTTATACCTTTTGAGCTGTGGCTTTCTCCGGGGACCAGCTGTCCTTCTCTCTGACAACCTCCTCCCCACCCAGACGTGCTGGAGTGGCCTATGTGATGGGGGCAGTTGTCGGACCTATTGAAGCCAGACGTGGGAAAGGGCCCAAGTTTCCCAGCGGGCGGGCAGCTGCCAGGGAACATTCTTCAGAGCTGACCTGTCCCAGTCAAGCTGACCAGACCCAGGGGCTCGTGGCAAAGGGCAGAGCTGGCAGGAGCGGGGCGGGAAGCTGCCTGGAGAAGGGGTCCCTCCGCTATCAGCAGGCTGAAGGGTTGGTGCATCTCCCAAGCGCTGGCTTAAAGCCAGAACTAAGACCCCATACCCCAGCGAGCACAGAGCCATCCAGGAGCTGCTGCCTTCATCACAAACCAAAGCCAGGAGCTCACCCTCCCAGGGTGGGCGTGTCCAGCGCCTCAGAAGGGAAGCCTGCTGCAATAATTAACTGAGGTCACCAATCCTCAGGCACAGCCTTTCCCAGCCAGATGCATACTTCTGTGAAGGGCGACCATTGATGGAAATAACGGTCCCACGAGTGGGTGGCAAGAATGATGACTTTTTGTATGGACTGACCTGGCCCCTTTCATCCCTCAGTCAATATCAAATGGTTCATTTTACTGAGGAAGAATCTGGGCAAAGCAAAGGGAACGCCACTAAGAAATGGGATACTAACCATAGTTTCACATACACAAAACCATCTAGGATATGTCATGAGCTGGCGAAAGAAAAAAAAAAAAATACTAGCTGTGAATGGCTAATGGAGTATAGCTGAGACACACTGATTCTCCTAAATACAACTGGGATTTTTCCAGGATGAGCAAACAGTTGAGCTACGTTGTGGCAGATGACCTTATGGATGGTAATGCCTCGCAGCTCCTTGCTGGCAGGCGGACCTGGTGACTTGCTTTGGCCAATGGGGCCTGAGTGCGATGACCTAGGTTACACCCCACAGGCTCACACTGGCCCTCCAGTCCTGTGTCTTTGGCCAGAAAACGGGATGTCCTGGAAAGGGACTCCCTCAGCCTGAGTCCTGGACGGTGGAGACACCTAGAGGAGGGACCCAGCACCCAGTGGGAGAGCCCAGGGCGGACTCAGCATCCATCTCACACCCCCAAGCCTCTCAGCCCTCTCTCTCTGGAAACCCAGGTTTCCATCTTACTGCCCACCATCCCTGCAGCCAGTCACACAGCTCCTCAGTCCTGTTCACTC
The DNA here is from genome assembly GCF_014108245.1 of Pipistrellus kuhlii. Lineage (NCBI taxonomy): Eukaryota > Metazoa > Chordata > Mammalia > Chiroptera > Vespertilionidae > Pipistrellus > Pipistrellus kuhlii. The sequence continues at coordinate 29,602,468 of NW_023425573.1, forward strand.
AAAGAGCCGGGCTAGGGGCCGCGGTGAGCCCTGGTGCACATCACAAGACCACCCTGGGGGAAGGGTCTCTGTGGATGTGACTAAGGTAAGAATCTTGAGATGAGATCCTGCTGGGTTAACTGGATGGGCCCTAAGTCTAGTGGCAAGTGCCTTGATAGGAGAGAAGAAATGGAGGACAAACCCAGGGGGAGGGCTGCGAGAAGACAGGCAGAGAGGAGCCATTGTCTGCAAGCTGCCTGAAGAGCTGTCGTGGAGGGAGGTGAGGAGGCTCTGCCCACAGCCTCTGCAGATGTCCACCCTCGGCCTCCAGAACGGTGAGAAAATAAACACCTGCTGTGTAAGCCTGTGGTGCTCGGTTACCGCAGCCCCAGGAGACGAACCCACAGCCTTTCGTGGTCTTGCTAGCGTCCCATCTCTGCCTCTTCCTTCCCCCTGACCACCTTCCTCCAGCTCGTGGGGCCAGCATCCAGCCCCGGGGAAGGCTCCAGCCCAGATGTGCACATGAGGCAGCTTTCCTGCAGCCTCTGGTTTCTGCTGAACCTCACCTCCCCCAAGGCCAACCCAGCCCTCCCTGTCCAAGTCCACCTGCCCCACCCGCTCCTCTGTCCTCCATCCCCTCCCCCACCTCACATCGTCCGGTCCCTCAATCCCTAACGCTCACCACCTGGAAGCACCCCCAGGCCATGCTGATGCCTCCGCTGCGCCCACCAGCGTGTAACTCCCACGGGACAGGCATCTTGTCCACTTTACTTTGTCCCCAGCACCTGGAACAAAGCCCAGTTCACAGTAGGTGCCCTTCAATGTTGGTGAATGAACAAGCTCAAGGGCAAGAAGCAGGCTCTCTGGGAGGCGAGAGAGAGAGAGAGAGAGAGAGAGAGAGAGAGAGAGAGAGAGAGAGAGGAAGGCTGCCCAGTGCTCAGGGCTGACGGTGCGGAGATGCCTCACGAACACCCTGAGCTCATGGAGGCCCCACCCCCATGGAGCAGAGGGACTCAGCTCACGTGAGACCCTGGAATCACAGACTCGTGCCAGGGTCCCGACTGTGCACGCCAGCCCGCCCACTGCACACCGCGCCTGCATGGGCCGGTGTCAGCACTAAGTGTAAGAGCAGATGGGAGGCATGTGATATTTTCTCAGTAAACACCGCGCCCGCGCTGTGCCAGCTGACCTGCCCGTGGAAGGGCCCCGGGGCTCTTTACGGCCAGAATAATGTGTTGTAAATGATGGTGCTGCTGTAGCTGGGGGTCTGGCTCTCGGGCTCCTCTCTCTCCGCCCATTAATTACTTCAGTGCCGGGAGCCGGCTCAGGACCCCCACCAAGGTGACTCAGCTCTCGGGGTTATTCCGAGGCATTTGGTTGGGAAGGCGTTTTTCTTATCCACAGCATCTGCCACTGGAGCCAAGAAATTCCTAGGAAGGGGGAGGCGGGGGGGGGGGGGCGGTTGGGAGCAGAGCCACAGCCGGGGGAGTGCCTTGGAGTCCCAGCCCCGGGCCCTCCCAGCCAGGCTCTGTGCCAAGTGCCCTGATGGTAGCTGGCCCTCCTCTCGGGGACCTGGTGAGGGGACCGAAACAGCCCTGATGTAAAGTGAGGACACTGAGCCAGGGGGGTGACCTCAAGTCCTGTAGTAACCACTATGGGCCCTGCCTCTGCCAAGGGGGCACTCCAGGAGGGTCCAGCCTCGGTCAGCACCAGCCGCCCCGCTTGGTTTCAGCCCCCAGCACCTTCTGGGGCTCCCAAAGGTGAGGGCATAAGCCCACCTGTGTCAGCTCCGCTCTGAGTCCTGGGATGGGGGTGGTCCCAGGCCTTCGGTGACTGGCGATCTGGAAGCCTGGCTCATTGTGTAATGACGGGTTCGGCGGCCACCCAGGGTGCCTGCAGCCCTCAGTCTGCAGGGAGCCTTCCTAGAGCTGGGAAGGCAGCAGGCAGCGGGCGAGACGTGCACTGAATAGGAACAACGCCCTGTTCCCCTATTTCGATGGTGACTGCAATCGTTGCCCAGCATTTCACCTAAACCTGGAGGAGTCGGCTCCCCGGATGGGGCCACAGGGGGCTGCTCTGCTGTCTGGGCCTGCCTTGGGCCTGCCTTGGGCCGGGTCAGGGGCTGCTTCTTCTCCAGGACAGCTCACGCAGTGACCATCCTGGTCTGTGCCTCTGCCCACCCGGCTCCCCGGCTCCACTTCCGCATCCCCACACCCTCTTCTCCCACCAGCATGCCCAGGGCCCCGCCTTCTACTCTGCGAACACCCTCGCCACGGGCACCGTCCTCCCGAATCCATGCCTGTGCCACTCACAGGCTGACAGGTTGGAGACAGGTGTGCTGACCTGAGACTCCCGCAGGAAGTGAAAACTCACGCAGGAAAACTGAAATGACTGGATGGTTCCACCCTTTCAACCACAGCTGACTCTATACCCGTCGGCTCTTAGACAAGCCAATTGGACTATCTCTTCACACACTCGCATGCACAACCCGCAGGCAGTGTTTTTCTAATCTCCTGACCTACGTTCTCCCGTCATGCAGCCCTGTACGTTGAAATGGCTTCGGGGGTAGCTCTGCCAACGAAAACACTGCTGCTCCTGGCACCACTCTGTGCACAGTGCTCTGCCAGGCCTCCCACCCTCCCAGCGCTGCTGCCTGCCGCAGCCCAGGCACCTTCACCGCCGGCTCTGGGGACACCTCCTCCGGGAGGCGCTCCCAGGTTCCTCGGCAGACGACGCCCATGGCCTCCGTGTCCGCTTCACGGTCTTGGGGGTCGGGTCACCTCCACACAGAGCTGGTGAACGTCATCTCTCACGTCGAAGGTGCAGAATGTGACCTGGCAGGAAGAGCGCTGGAGAATGGCCTGGGCTGTAGAAGTCTTCGCTCTCTCTTCCTGCCGTGGAGGTTCCGGAGCTCACTCAGCGCTCAAGGCCAGGTCAGACCCCAACTCAGAGGCAAACAAACAAGTGCAGCTGAGCGCTGGGGCTCAGAGGAGGCCGTGGCAGAGCAGCCCCGGCCGCTCAATCAACCCTCTTTCAGCTGAGTGTCCAGGGCCCTGGACAAAGCACACCACCCATCTGGCCTTTGGCTGGGTCTTCACCTCCTGGGGCTGCAGTGCTGGCCTCAAAGCCATGACCTCGGGGTGGGGATTGCCCCGAGGGAGCTCAGATAGGCCAGGGCAGCTCCTCCCTGTCCCTGGACTGTGGGAACCTCCCAGCTCCTCGTCCATAAAGGGTGCTATTCCCCGTCAAATCCAGGCACGGGGGTGGGGGTGGGGGTGGGGGGGAGCCGAGGTGAGGCCACGTGTGAGAGAATGCTTTGGAAATAGGGAGGTTTGCACAAATAGGGGTTCCGAACTTTTTACCTGCACACCCGAGAGAGCACAGCCCTTCCTTCCACAAGGCTGTGCATTCACGGGACGGGGAGGAAAAACACCCTGTGCAGCCCCAACAACATCACATGACAGTCGCCCCGTCTTTGTGTGGCGAGGCTGCCTGAGGCTGGGGCTGAGGCTCTGTCCAGCCCGGGGTGTCCGGCTGGAGTGCACCCCGAGGACCCACAGGCGCGTGGCCCTGGGGCTGGGCTGCCTTTGTCTCCCTGAGGTCTGGCCGCCCGCCCAGCCGCCATCCACGCCGCCACAAAAGCAGGACATTTGACCTCCTAATTCCTTCTCCAAATAGCCCTGACAGCTCCCTGGAAGAAAACGCAGTGGCACTCAGCGAGAATTTATGTGACAGGGCCTTCCAGGAACGAACCGGGCCGCGAGGGTTTGTTTAAAAGGGAAGTCACCGAGCGGGGGCCTGACCGCTCACCTCCGCTGACCCGGCCCTGACGAGGGGAAGACAGAGCTGTGACAGGTCACAGCGGGAAGCCCGGGGCCCCGCTCCCCAGAGCAGAGGTGGGAACCTCCCCGAGTCTGGCCACTTGGTGGTCCCGAAGGCTCTGGCTTCCTCCCTGCCTCCCTGCTCGTTGGGCCTGTCCCTTACAGGGCACGTCCTCCCTGGGGGTCCTGCCCAGGGGGCCTTCCACTTGGCCAGGGAAGACGGACAAAGATGAGGGATGTGCTTTTCTTTTTGCTCCTCTCCCGTGACAGGGGGACAACAGCACTTTCCTTCCAGGCCGTCACGGGCACCAAATGAGGTGATATTGGAAGGCTCGAAAAGGGGTGCTCAGCCCATGACCTTCAGACACCGGCTACCGGGTTCTATTGCATTAATATTATTACTATCGCCAAGTCACGGTCAGTCACCACTGCCACAGCCGACTTGTATGCAGAGGTGCAGGGTGGCAATGCCCCCCCTATGTGCTGATCCCTCACCTTGCAGTGACCTCCCACTGCACACGGACTATTCCTACATCTCAAGGTCAATGGCATCCCTCCCTGCTGACCCCAACCTGGGGGTCCACAGGTACCTCCCACTCGACACACTGAAGTGGCACCCGTTCTCTCCCAGCTGACCTTCCCTGCATCCGTGCCCGGGAGGAGAAGGTGGGGCAAGGGAACAGGGAGCCAGAGGAAGGGGGTGCAAGCAGTGGTCCCACCTGTGGGCAGGTCAGGAGATGGCAGAGTCCACGTGGGTCCTCCGCTGGGAGTGGGGCCTGACAATAGGAAGGGGCAGCAGGCAGGTGGGTCCTGGTCCTGGGCTGTGAGCCCTAGTCCTGTGCCCCCATGGCTCCACAGACTGGCTTCTTGCTCTGAGTGCCAGTGCCCAATTGGGTGCCAGGAGCCTGGAATCCTGCTGCTCTTCCCCACTGGGCACAACTGCCCCCGGCATGTGGGAGGCAGACCCCACCCCTGCCCCTCCATATGCCCATTGTAAACTGTTACTTGTGCCTGTCACCCCTCCTCCCTGCAGGTCACCTGTCAGAGTTGTGGCTGAGTCCGGGGCTCCCATGTCCTCCTGGCCAGCAAACTGGACACTGAGCCACAGCTGCCTGTGCTGGACTCTCCTGTGCCACCTGGTGGCTGCCATTGGCAACTGCAGCAGACCCTGCACTCTACCCAAGGGGCTGACCATTGGGCCATTTCTGTCTGCAGGATGACCTTGGGTTTCCCGGCTCCCCGGGGCTCAGCAGCTTTGCCTGCCTTCACTAGCTGCCCACAGAGGCTGTTGTGCTCCCCTGTAACTAGGGCTGAGCCCCAGGTTTGGGTGGAGACAGGGGGTGTTCTTGTCCTCAAGCTAAAGCAATCTTTCTGATCTCTCCCCCACATTGCTCAGTCCCTGGGTTCTCTGTGCCCTCAGAGCCCTCGCCTATCTCAGGGCTCCCTGCTGAACAAATGGGGAGCAATTCCTGGGCACTTTGAGTCCCATTGTCCCACGCACATCCTGAGCCACCTCCCTCCAGACCACCATCACCAGGTGGCACTCTTGCTTCTGGGCCCCCCGTCACTCAGAAAGGCCCAGAGTGACTGCCACACCATCTTCACTCAAAAATGTTATTCTCAACAAGCTGCCCCAAAGCCATCCACATTGTCCTGTGAAGCCCATCAAGTTCCCAGCAGGCCGAACCCCTGACCTGAGTCTCCTTGATAACTGGCCCTTGCATTCTTCCTGCACAACCAGTGTTTTAGGAATTCTCGGGTCTGCACTGCACATCCCTTGGCCCAGCACAGTCCTGGATACCAGTGAGTGACTGCGTCCAGCCCACCAGCCCTTCTCCCAGACCTCGGACCTCAGCAGCCACATCCCTCCTGTGGCTGCTTGAGCTGTTCTTCCAGGCTGGCCCAGTGACCTCAGGCTCCAGTAGCCTCTTCTAGGACAGCCAGTGTCTCCGGCCACTTAGCAGGGGTGGGGTCAGGTTCCAGGGGCTGCGGCAGGTGCATGCACAGGTATGTGTACAGGCCTCCCTACAGCTGTGCAGTTGGCAGCAGGAGTGGAGATGGCCACCGCCTGCTACAGAGGCTCCCAGGGCAGAGCCTGTGACCGCATCAGCCAGGCGGGATGCCCACGCTGCTGGAATGTGCGCCCTCCCCAGTCCTGAGGTTGTGTGAGGCTGTTACCCGACTCTTGGTGTCCTGTGCTCCCGTGTCCCTGGCCCCGAGTCCCGCAGAGGAGCATGCAGTCCCAGCCTGGGAGCTTCCACCTTCCCAGGGAGGGTACCTGGGAGTTGCTTGTAGGGCCATCTCTGGAGGGATGTCCCAACTCACCAACTGGCGAGTGACGGGCGCTTGAAACTGCCCAGGTGTCTAGGTCAGTGACTGTCAACCAGTGTGCCGCAGAATTTTTAAAACACACAATGCCTGCCTATTTAGTCGGGGCCACTGACCTCTTTTCCTTTAAATGATATATATATTTTTTAAAAAATGACAACAGCAAACACAATAGCCACATGGTGTGACTTGAACCATGAATATATAGGTTATGTAATAGACTTGCATCTTATAGGTCATGTTGCATAATAAGGTTGTATCTGATTGGTTAATTCTTGGTACCAAAAGTCCTTATATACAAATACTAGAGGCCCATTGCAGGAAGATTCCTGCAATAGGGTTTTCTGCTGAGGTCACCACCCCTCTTGCTTCCCTCCCTTCTCTCCCGCCCTACTTGCTTCTCTGCAGCTTTGCTTCATTCTGTAGCAGTTGGCTTCTTTCTACATGTCTTCAGTCTTTGCTCTGGCCTGGATATGCAAATTAACTGCCATCTTGGTTGGGTTAATTTACATACTCACCCTGATTGGCTGGTGAGCATAGCCTGTGGGTGTAGCAAAGATATGGTCAATTTGCATGTTTCTCTTTTATTAGGTAGGATAGGCACCTGGAGAGTATTATGCTGAGTGAAATAAGTTAGAGAAAGCAAGTATCACATAATGTCACTTATATGTGGAATCTAATGAACAAAGTAAACTGCCGAACAAAATAGGTCCAGAGACATGGAAGCATGGAACAGATTGATGAATCTCTGGAGTTGGGGAGGGGAAGAGGTTAACCATAAAATTTATATGCATATATACAATTACCCAAGGTCTGGGGAGAATATGGGAGCTGGATGGGGGGTGGGGGGGGGGCATCTGTAATATTTTCAATAATAAAGATAAATGTAAAAAACACATAAATTTTTAAAAAGTCACTTTAGAGCAAAGAGGTGGGTAATTATTATTATTATTATTATTATTATTTGAAAATCAGTCAAAATTATACTAATTTTTTGTCAGATTGGCAAAAAAAATTTTTTTTTGGTGTGCTGCAGAATTTTAGTAATTAGTTTATGTGTGCCATGAGATGAAAAGCATGAAAATCACTGATCTAGACAAACGACCCCTCTCCCTTCACCCCCTCAGGAGACTCGGGGTGCCTGCTTTTACCAGGAAAGGTCCTTTCCCTGGTCTGATGGGCTGGTAAGGGTCAGGACTCACCCCTGCGCACCACGGACCAGGAGCCACATCCCACGCACACCCAGCACAGTGCAGCGTGGCCTCTTACCCCAGGACTTCCTCTGCCTCCCAGCAGCCCCTTGGAGAGGATCACCTGACCACTTGGCAGGTTCCCATTATTTGGTTCCTGAGAAGAGGGGTGTAGGGCCCCGACTCCCTCCCTCACAGAAGATGTCCACAGCCCTCTCGGCCCCAGCAGCCTTTCAGCTCCTCAGATTCATGTATTCGCTCTGTAATAAAAAATTAAAATAAGATTGTTGTGCTCTGTTACACCAGGGACACCTTGCCTTGAGTGTGCAAGGGCATATAGCTTATCAGGAGGCTCTGATCAGTCCTGCAGCAGGTGGATCTGACCTGGTTGAATCCATATTCTGCCAACCTATGTGACTGTGGAGCCGTTTTCCTTCGGCTAAAATAGAGATTCCTGAGACCTGGCTGGGTTTTGCAGGGAATGGCCTGCCTTCCGGGAGACCCCAGGGCCAGGCACACCAGGGCCGTTGTGTCCACGCTGGGGAAACCGCTCTGGCACGACATTTCCCAGGCACATTCCGCTTACTTCTTCCCCCTTTTCAGATACCTAAGAGAAAGAAGTTTAAGAGAGAGAGAGAGAGAGAGAGAGAGAGAGAGAGAGAGAGAGAGAGAGAGAGAGAGAACAGAAATTCAGGATGAGGGCTGCTGGACTATGAGCCAAGGTAAAAGCCTCAGATTCAGGGGGAGGGAGTGGATGGGAGCAGGGGTGGGATGGGGTGGGGGGGAGGTCACTTCATTACCATCAGGAAGGGAGTGCCCCCTGGGGGGACACGGGCATCCGTCAGGAGTCTCGGTGACCCTGTCCAGACACTGAAAGATTCCTGGATCCCAAAGAGGCCAAATAACTCATGAGGCTTATATTTCACTTGAGACTTTACAGTTATTTACTGGAAAAACATCTTTCCTACCAGAGGGGAAGGAAGAGGGCCTTTCTCCTCCTCCTCCTCCTCCCCCGTCTCTGAGAGGCTTGGCAGGGAGCTGCATTCCATCCCATCCCAGGTCCCTGGGGCCTCCTCCCGGCTGAGGCCCAGGTCTGTGCCCAGGGCCCCCAGGCGCCTGCAGCCCCATCCCCGGTGATCTGACCTGTGCCCTGTCCCACCGGTGAGGCCGCGGGGAAATCGTTCTTTCTCTTAGACACGTTGACCTATTTTTTTCAACTTCAATTTAGTGCACTCATAGCAAAACAATAAGATGAGAGAAAAAAAATCTAATTTAAAAACACCCACAATTCTCTCCACCCTAACAAATTGTATTCATTTTTCTCTCTTCCCTTCTGGCTCGCGCACATGCACATATATAATTGTTCCAGAGCTATAACCGGGCACGAAGGAGTTTGGGCTTTGCTTTTGAAAATAAACACACCCTAAAAAGCTGTTCATGTTTCCATTTAGCTTTTATAATTATCGCAGAGAACGGGTGCATGCCATTCCAGTGAGAAAATGCAGTTATTTACCTACCTGTTCCCCTAAACACAGACTTGGAGATGGATCTAATTTTTCACTTTATGACCATGGTTGTAATGAGCATTTGCACGCATGCAGCCTGCTCCCTGCTCTGTCTGGATTGCTAATTGGCACCGATGCCTCTCAATGACATCTGGGCCAGCTATCCTGGGGCATTCCAGAGCCCTTCAAACACTGAAGACAGGGAGGCACTATTTATGATGGTGTCTGGGCACAGAGGACACAACACTGATTCTGTTATTGCAGTTCTTTTAAAAATACAGATGACTACATAAACCCTGTGTAAATGAAGAGTAATGTCAGGGTAGTGTCAGTAGGAACACCAGACTAGGGACCTCTGAAAACTGTCTAAAAATAAGAAATGAGAAAACTGGCAAAAGGGTCAAAATCAATTTTTTCAGAACTCTGGAAATTAATCAGAATCTTGCAATAACCCAGGAGGTGTGTCTTCAAGAAAAAATGGCTGAGTCTCAGCCGCAACAGGGGGCTCTGTGGTGTTTTCACCGCCCTGACCCCATTGCCCTCTCTCTCCCAGCTCAGAGGCAGCCGGAGAGCCAGCAGTCCCGCGTCTCAGTGAGCCCCGTGGCCTGCCAGCCACTGCAGGTGGCAAAATTGCATTGGAGACCCTCCAAAGCCCCGTTCACAGAGAACTGTCATCACTCAGCTTGTTCACTCCAGTTCCCTGGGAATGGCAATTGTTTGTCATCGCCGCAGCCTGGGGTAGTGACAACAATTAGAGTAAACAACAAAATGACCAGACAATATAAAAGGAAAAGCTGGAGAGAAAGATGTCCAAAGGGGACTTTGGAAAACTCTGTCACATCCTGGGAATCTGGAAGGCCATGTGCAGGCGTGGTAGGGCTGTGTACATGCCCAGGAAGGAGCTGGTAAGGCCTGCAGTCTCACCACTGGCTGAGCGGAAGCTCTGTGAAAGCAGAACGGGAAAGCTTAGGTCGAGCTATAGCTGCCTGCCTGAGAGTTGAAGAACTGCCCCAAGACACAGACACAGTCTCTCAGCAAAGCCCGTGAGACTTATTGATTGTAGGAAGTTAACACAATCTCCATCCAGTGGTGAACGGCCCACTAACCTAACTGAGCCCAGATTCGAGTGGTCGCACACGACAAGGAATTCAGAAGCAGCACAGGAAAGTCACCAAACAAGCAAACAGCAGCAGCCACCCCCAGCCTGAAGAGGAGAACCTGGTTCTAGAGGTGCCATGTTATGTGATTTAAAATGCTCCGTTTTCAACAAAAACAGTATGGAACAGGACGAGCCATCCAGGGGAATAATCGCAGTAGATAAATTGTCCCTGAGGAAGCCCAGATGTTGGACTTACTAGACAAAGAATTTAGGTCAGCTCTTCTAAATATGTTTAAAGAGCTAAAGGAAAACATGAGAACTTTGTCCCACCAAATGTAAAAGATCAATAAATAGATAGAAATTATTTTAAAAGAAGAACCATATAGAAATTCTGTAGATAAAAAGTACAGCAGCTAAAATAAAAACATCACTAGAAGGAATCAACAGCACGTTTGGGCTATAAATTGAAAAAAAAAATCAACAAGTTTGAGGGTAGGTCAATGAAGTTCCTTCAGTCTGAGAAACAGAAAGTAAAAAATGAAGAAAAATGGACAGAGCCTGAGGGATCTCTGAGACACTAGCAAGCATAGCAGCGTTTACATGATGGGAATCCCTGGAGCAAAGAAAGAGAAAGGAGCAGAAAGCACATTTGAAAAATAATGGGAAAAACTTTAAACTTGATGAAAACCCTAGTGTACACATATGAAGTTTAATTAACTCCAAGCAGGTTGAACTCAAAGAGGTCACACCTATTTAAATCAAGTCTGTAAGTATCTGAACTAGATTCCCCTACATTAATATGCTAATTGTAACCCTCAGGGCAACCACTAAATATCTTAAAATGCTTAGGAAATATATAGGAAATAACAAGGGAATTAAATGGTACACTGGAAAATACCTCTTTTATACATGAAAGAAGGCAGGAGCAGAGAAACAAAAGTGAACAATATAGAAAACGGTGCTAAAATAATGCAATGGAGAGAGGATGTTATTTCAAGAAATGGTGTTGGGACAATTGGATAGCCATATGCAAAGAATAAAGTTGTACCTCTACCGAATACCGTATACAAAGCAGTAACTAAAAATTAATTGACCTAAATGTAAGAGCTAAGACTATAAAGCATTTAGAAGAAAATTTAGGTATAAATCTTCACGACTGAGGATTAGGCAATGGCTTCTTAGATGTGAAACCAAAGTCACAAACAACCAAAGAAAACTAGATAAATTAGACATCATCAAAATTTAAAACTTTTGTGATTTAAAGCACACTATTAAGAAAGTAAAAGGCAGCCCATGTAAATCATTTCTCTCATGTGGGTCTGGTATTTGGGACATATAAGGAATTTTTACAACTCAACAATAAAAAGACAACCCAATTTAAAAAGTGGCCAAAGGATCTATATAGGCATTTCTCCAAAGAAGAGATACAAATAGCCAATAATTACATAAAAAGATGTTCAACATAAGTCATTTGGGATAAGAATGATATCGCAATAAGATACCACACCTGTGAGGGTGACTACATAAAAAAGATGGACAATAACAAGTGTTGAGGAGAGTGTGGAAGAATTAGAATCTCTATACATCGCTGGTGGGAATGTAAAAAGGTACAGGTTCTTTGGAAAACAAATGTTAAACATATAGTTACCAATGACCCCAACAAATTCCATGCATATGTCCAACGCCCAAGACAGACTAAGACACACGCAATGTAGAAACTTGTTACAGATATGTTCATAGCAGCATTATTCATCATAGCCAAACAGTGCAACTTGCCATCTATTGATGAACAGATAAACAATGGACTTTCATTCAGCCACAAAAAAGGATGAAGTGCTTATACATGCTACAACATACATGAACGTTGAAAGCCTGTACTCTATGTGAAATAAGCCAGACACATAGAGCCACGTGCTGTGATTCAATTTGGATGAAATATCCACAACAGGAAAACCCACAGGAACAGAAATTAGGTGAGGGTTGCCAAGGGGCAGGAGGGGCTGAGGGGAGTGTGAGTGTTGGTGGGTGTGAGCTTTCTCTCTGGAGGGATGAACACGTGGAATTAGGCGGTAGTGATGGGTGCACAGCTTTGTGAGCGGGCTGAAACCCACAGGAGCATACACATTCACAGGTGAAAGCATTGTGCACAGAAGGATCTCATTTTGGTAGAAAATGCATCTGTGTAGTATGCATGCTTAAAAAAATCTGGAAAGGGCAATTTCCAGGTGATGTTTCTACTTCCTAATTTTTGTGTTCTAACTTTCTAGAATGAACATTTCTATAATCTTTTGTAAAAAAATAAATAAATAAAAGATTAATTCTAATTAAAAACAAATGTTACTGCAAAAAAATAATTAAACAAGTGAATTCCCGTGTAACCAAGAAATAGAACCTTGTCGGCCCCGAAAGCTTTCCTGGTTACCATCTCCCTCTATCCAGCCACTCTTAAGGGTGCCCACTGTCCTAACTTTTGAAATGACCATTGCTTGCTCTTCTTTTCATTCCCCAGACGTGTTCAGTGGAACCTGGTTCGAAGCGTTTGTGAATGGAATTGCGTCACATGCACTTTCTGGATCTTGCCTCTTCAGCGCCCGTGTGCGGTTCCCTCTGCATTGTTGCAACTACAGTTACCTTAACTTTTCCTATTGAAACAACATGCCGTGAGTGACCAACCCCTTGTGCACTGAAGAGCATCTGGATGATCACGAGGAGTGTGCTGTGCAGGCTCTGGAGCATCCTCCTGGAGCCAGGGGCTCAGGCTTCTCTAGGGCCTGTGGGGTGGGTACATCAGTTCCTCTGGATGCTAGGAAACCTCACCATGCCACAGTGGGTGGGCAATGAGTTCCCCCGGGGCCGCGGCCTTGGGGACATTCGGCCTTGCCAAGCTCTTGCGTCATTGCCAGTCCACTGCCATCTCACAGTTGGCATTTCTCTGGCCACTGGTGGGCCTCAGCACCTTTCTTTCGTTTCTGGGCACTGGAATGTCTTCCTTTATAAAGCGCCTCTTAAATTTCTTGCCCATTTTTGTCTGTCTTCTGGGGGGTTCTTTCATTTTTATTTCATACTTTGTAGAAATTCTTTGCATGTTCTAGCAGGAGTCCTGTGTAAGGTATGTGTGTGAGGAAGGTCATCTCTCACGTGGCGGCTTGTGGATTTTACAAGTGTTTCCTAGCCCATCGTGTGGTCATTAGTGTCTTTTTAATCTGCTAATCAATGCTCTGTCTTAAAGCAACGTTACCTTCGTAAAGGGATAAGCCGGCCTTGGTGGCCTCACAGGGGTTCGGCTCTCAGAACAGGGACTCAGTGAAAGTGCTCAGGGCTCAGTGTCTCTGCTAGTCTTTCCCATGACAGCCTCCGCCGACCTGAGGAGGTTGGTCAGGCAGTAGCAGCCAGGTTCTCAGAGGCACACAGCCACAGTGCCCCTGTGTGCACGTGCGCGTGTGTGTGCGTGTACGCGATTTATTATAAGGAATTGGCTCATGCAATTATGGAGTCCAGCAGTTGCCAAGAGCTTCAGGGTGAGTAGGCAAGCTGGAGTGCCAGAGAGCCTTTGGTAAGCTGTAGTTGGAAGGCCAGGAGGTTCAAGTCCCAGGAAAAGCAGATGCTTCCGTTTGTGCCCTAAGAAATAAAAAAACAACAACAACAAAAACAACAAAAACCCAGGATGTTCCAGTTTAAAGACTGTCAGGCAAGAATAATTCCCTCTTCCTTGGGAGATGGTCAAACCTTTCTTTTCTATTCGGGCCTTCAACTGATTGGGTGAGACCCACCCACATTAGGGAAGGAGGGCATTCTGTGTTTCTCCCAAACATACTCACAGAAACACCCAGAACAACATTTAATCAAATATCTGGATGCCCTGTGGCCCACTTAACACATAGAACTGAGCATCACATTCAGATAGCCATTTCCCCTGCAATTTCTCTTTTGATCAGTTGGCTCTGCTCTCAGAGGAGCCAGCTAATGCTGCAATTTGTGGCCAATTCATCCTCGTTTCCTCAGAGAACTTTCTCCTGCTGAAGTAAACCAAGACCACGCAATAAGAAGAGGGGGCTGCTCACGGGCTGCTACAGCAGGGGGCGGGCCACTGCCACTGTGTTGGGCAGACTCAAGGCAGGCAGAGGAGGGGGCTTCATGGTGGGCAGAGGGGGCTCTGAAGGGGGGTCTGGGAAAGATGAGGGGGCTGGCTGAAAGTAGGGCATCCCATGTGACTGCCTGGGGTTCATGACTGGCTTTCTCTGGTTGGTCCTAAGCTGGAAGTGAGGTCAGAATATCAGGGAAAATTAATTATTAATCAAGTTCTGATTGTTTGGGGTTGATGGTTACAGGGATATTATTTCACTGCCTGGATTGTTATTAGAGACAGAGATCTGACTTGTGACAATAAAAGGTCTGACTTGTAGACAGTGGTGGCTCTCTCAGATGATGACTATAGACAAGGGATTGATTCCTGGGCTGGCTGCTTCCTTTGTTGGTTGGGGTTCTATTTTTGTATATGGTATAGCCATTGTTTCTTTGTATTTCAGTCTCTCACTACTCAGCAAATAACAAAAGAAAGCAAGAAGTGCACTTGGCTTCCAAGCAGGTTTATCTGTTTTTAGCTATAAAATTAGGTCAGGATCAGGCATCTGCCTCTGAGATGAGGAAGATAATTACTTAACGATCCAGATTTGTTTAAATGTTTTTCACGTGGCTTCCCAGGAAGGGTCTGAGTGATCTGAAGAGTGGGACTTTGTTTAGAGAAAAAAATGCTTTTAAATATTGTCCACTGAAGTTTGAGGAAGCCAGACAGTCACGGTCTCCCCGTTGGCTGGAGTGAGCTCTGCTATGGCACATCTGTGTCATGATGTGAACGTCCAGTTTTGTGAGAAAAAAAAAAAGATGCTTTCCCACAGAATGAAAATGCAGGGACTGTCGAGACTGTACGAAGCAGGTAAATGAGTATGTACTTAACTGGAATCTTTAAAAGACGTATTTTGATTTGTGCAAACAGCTTTCATCTTCTGTTCCTTTCTAAACACCATGGGGCCTTTCCCTGTGGATTTAGATGGAGCCCATTCGTGTGTGCTTTCATGAGCTCTCCTGGAGGGTATCGGCCTGGAGGGGCCCTTCCAGGTCTCCCCAGCACCCCCTGAGTAGTAATCAAGGCTAAACTTAATTAAAGAGCAGGACACCCAGCGAAGCTTTCCCAGGACCCTTCATCCCTCCTTGTGGCGAATAAACATCCCCAGGGGGCGTTTCCTGCCATTAAGTCCTCTCTCCCTGCGGCCTGGGAGCACGCAGCATGCAGGGGCGTTTAAGGTGCACAGACATAGAGCTGACATCATATCTGGAGCTATCAGATATGATGTGCAGCCCAGGCGGCCTCGAGGGAAACACACTGACAGCTCTCCGTCCAGAATGGAGCAGGCAGGTGGCGACCTTCAGACACGGAGCCTGTCCTGGTCTGGGACCCAGGATTTAATCACATAGAGGTGGGCAGTCCTGGGGTCACACTCAAAGCCCTTGTGGTTGGCGGGGGCCTCCCCATAACCACCATGACAGGTGAGTCCAGGAGCCGCCCACCGGCCAGCACAGAGCCCCTTCCCAAGGGTCGCTGGGGGCTGGCCCAGGGCCCAGCTTGGGGATGTGGCTGCTCCAAAAACTCCTATTTCCCTGAGTGCTCCTGCAAGAGGCAGCATGTTTTGGTCAAATATGCATTCTACAATTGAATTCGCTCTTCTCTCACCTCCCACAAATGGTAAAGTCATGAGCCCATCTGCCTGTGAGTTTGAAAACGGGGCGATCCAATATTCTCAGGGGCGGGGCCAGGAGGAGGGCGGGGCTTGGGCGGGGAGGAGGGGTGGCATGGAGTGGGTGGGACCACAGCCTGGGGAGTGTTCCCTGGAGGCTCCTCTGAGAGCCAGCCCTTGTGGACTCCTGGGCCTGGGCCAGCAGGACTGGTTCCACGCTGGTACATTTCAGTCGGAAGCAGTACCCCTCTGTGGTCTCCTGACCCCCGCCCTTCGCTCCCAAGTTCCCCCTCAGCCCCAGGCTCAAGAGGGGAGAGGCTTGGCGAGGAGCTGCATGGAGGTGGGCACCATCCTGAGGAACTCTTTCCTCTGCCCTCACGCAGCGTGGCCTGCAGGTGCATGGCACCCGTGCCGTTTTCCCGGTGTGCCCGGGGACCGTCACCTGTAAGGGAGGCAGGCCATTTTATGATGCATCAGTGGCCACACTTCTTTTTTTAACCCCTCTGGACTGTAGAGCCAGAACCTGGAGTCACCTTGCCTCCAAGGACACAGCCCTCATCTGCCTGGTGTCAAGGATGGAGGTCAGAGGGCAGGCAGGGGCCCCCTGACCTCCTGAAATATGTCTACTCTGTGCATTTGAGAATTTAATGGATTAACAAGGCCTCACTCACCACCAGCACTGTCCCCACCCGCAGAGCTCTGAGTGATGGGTGAGGCAGGCGCTATGGAAACAGTTTAAAAACATGAGAAACAATGTGAGGCTGATTCTTTAGCTGTCCAGTGGGGAGAAGGTCAAAACAAAGAAAAAAAAAAAAAAACCCAAACAAAACAGATTTCGCAACTGGAGGAAGCAACAGCTTGTCCGAGCCCGGCGAGAGTCTAATTAGAGACTCCAACTGGAGTTCCGCAAATGAACTATTTACAGTTCTTCAGAGGGAAATGATTATAATAACAACCTTCACAATTCCAAAATTAAGCTTATTATGCTCTTTCCTCTGCTCCAGAAATCCTCGGGGGCCTTTCATCAAGCAAAATGCAAGGAGCGAGACCAACGGCCCCCTGGGATGGCACCCCGGTCTGGCCTACGAGATCGGTCCAGGTGTCCACTCAGTCAGGACCCGAAGGTGCAGAGGCTCCCAGACAAAACCAGATAACTCACCTGCCACAGGCGGACCCGGAAACCGCCCGATTTAAATAAGGTGAGTGACACCCTGTTACAAAAGCGCACCCAGAGCTGCAGGGGCTTTGCGCTGTTCCTCGGCCGTGGAGCGCAGCGGTCTGGTTTGAGGCGCAGGCCGGCCTGCTGGGGATGCACACCTGCCCAGGTTCACGGTGAAGGGCGGGGAGTGCCGCTCCACTGGGGCCGCCCCTGCTGCAGAGGCCTTGCCAACCGCCAAGGCCAACAGCTGCAGCAGGAAGGAGACCCTCTGTCGTGCCTTGTCCTGTCCGCTCACTCACCTGCAGATGGTGCTTTTGGGGGCAGGCCTTCCACTGGAGGTTAGCCCCCTCCCCCATACTGCACCTTCGTAGCTCAGAGTTCAAGAACCCATGAAAGCTCAGAGGCCGTAGCAGAGAAAAACAGGCCCAAACCAGAGAATGCGGTGGGTCCTACAATAGGCCTTACTTGGGTGCAGCACAGACATGGAGGGGGAACTGCAGCTGTCCTGAAGGTGACCGCGGGGCTACACCGGGCCCAGCACTCTCCCCCTTCCCTGCTCCTTTTCTCTCTTCCCTTCAGGATCCCCCTCCAAAGTCTGGTCTCCCCAACTCTGTGCACCCTGCAAAGGATCCTGGGTTAACCTCCTAGGAACGCTCCCCCCACCCTTCTGATGACCTCTCTCCATCCCTCTTTCTTCTCTCCTTCTCCATCCCCGCCCCTCCGAACCCCATACACTCAATCCTGTCTGCCCAGCGTTTTACAGGTTTCCACCCAACCTCCCCGGCACCTCCTTGAACCATTTCACACCCCTGGCTCCACACTCTCTTCCCACAGAAGGCTGGGTCTGTCCCAGACGCAGCCATGAGGCAGCTGGCGCTCAACCCCGGTCCTAGGAAGGGGGCTGTTCCCCGCCTGCTGGGGGCGGGGGAGGTCCTCACCTCTGCAGAAGCTGCAGGCCCAGGAACCATCCTCCTGCTTCCCCTTCAGGGTGGGGGATCCCAGCAGCGAGCCAGCCTCTGTCCTCTCACCTTTACTACCCCGGGAGAGGGGCTGCTCTCCTCACTGCCACCACCATGGTCAGTTCCAGGCCTGGAGCCCAGCACACATCTACTCACATCCCACACACTGGGTGGTGGCTGCTGTGTCTGCCTCTGAGAGTTTGTCCTGTTTTGTAGTGTGGCTGTGACTTTTAAACACATCCTTTATCTACTGTAGCTCTGTATCTGGGGCAGAGGAGGCCTTGAAGCCCTAATTTACAAGGCCACATGGTCCAGAACCCCAGATGTTTCATTTCTTTATTTTCTTAAATCAATTTTTTAAAATATTTTTAAATATATTTTATTGATTTTTTTTTGTACAGAGAGGAAGGGAGAGAGATAGAGAGTTAGAAACATCAATGAGAGAGAGTCATCGATCAGCTGCCTCTTGCACACCCGCTACTGGGGATATGCCCGCAACCAAGGTACATGCCCTTGACCGGAATTGAACCCGGGGCCCTTCAGTCCCCAAGCCAACGCTCTATCCATTGAGCCAAACCAGTCCCTATTTTCTTAAATCAATTTAAACCCAACATTGAGCCCACCCTATAGGGCTGGCAGAAAACACCCCTCCGCCTCCACACTCTCTTCAGAATCAGGAAGCTTCCATGGTCCCCAGAAGGCAGGAAGGGCCTTGCACCGTCATTCCCCACGTGGGCTCCTCGCCAGGCTGTTCCTGCGCTCCAGCTTCGCTTGGCTCTCAGGAATCCTCGCAGCACGAAGAGCCAGGCTGCTGGGTTCGGCCTCCCTGGGGCCCGGCGTGGCCAGCCCCCTTCCCTCCCAGCTTCCGGGGGACTTGCCCCTGGGCTCCAGCCTCTCTCCGCTGCCCAGTCTCAGGGAATCGCTCTTTCTAACTCCCACTCACCCCTTGGGCTTAGCGTTTTATAAAATGGATTTAAGTTTTTACAAAAGACAGAAAGAGCCTTTGGCTCGAGCTGCTTTGGCTTTCTGCCCGGGAGGAAAAATCCCTGAGGCAAAAGCATTACAAAGAGCCGGGTGATCTGCTTGAAACTGAATGAAGGAGAGAAACACGGAAAGCAAGGCGAAGATTAGTAGTCCTCCGGCCCACTCAAATGAGGGCCTCGGTCCTGTCAGAGCTGGTGAATGAATGAATGAGGGCTGACAGTTCCTGGGTGAAGGTGACGGTCACCCGGTCCGGAAGTCAGGAATGGGGGCACCTAGGGCAGGGGCCACAGCCCCCCCAACTGATTGGTCCTGAGCACTCACACAACCGACTGTGAGTCACCAACAAATGACAACTGTTATTCTCTAACTCAGAGAGCTCTTTCCTTACACCACAGAGCCTATTGGCATTTATATACTTGCTTCTTTGCTTGTTACTGGTCATATCTCTCTGCTCTCTAGTCTGCGAGCTCCTGGGAGCAGGAACTGTCTTTTGTCTTATTCATTCTCACGGCCCAGCTCCTGACAGAGTGGGTGCTGAAACCCATTAGGATCTGCGTTAGCTGCAGGTAGCAGAGACCCCAAATTAGACAACCAGGCTAATTTGTTTTCTCAATTGAATACTCCAGAGATGGGCAGTCCAGGCTGTTTGGGCAACATAGTCATTAGGGATCCAGGCTCCTTCCCCTCTCTGCTCCACCATCACCATACAGTTCTCCTGGTGTGAAATGGCTGTTCAGATCTGACCAATACGTCCTGTGTCAGAATGTGGGAAAGGGAAGGTAATTCAGGGCAAAACCACTTCCCTTAGGACACTTCTCAGAAGTAGCAGACAACACTCTCACCTATATCCCCATTGGCCAGACCCTGGTCACGTGGCCATACAGAGATGCATGTGAGGCTACCAAGTGTGGTTTCCTTCTGGGCAGCCATGCATGTGCTAACAAGAATTCCATTTCTAGGAAATACAGGGACAACGAGCAACCTCTGCAGGGGGCTCAGTAATTATTCCTTGAATAAGCGAGTGAATCAGAGCCCGTTCTGGGCCTATAGAACTGTCAGGTTACGTTGGTCATCTGTCAGGGAGGTGGACTGCTGCTTATTGTGACTGATGTCTCTGCACATGGTGGGGGGTAAACCCTGGAGAGGGGAGGAATCTTTCTCTCCCCCCCCCCCCCCCCTTATTCCTTTTTGTCCTTACTTCTGTCCCTCAGCCTGGGTTCCTTGCACACGATGGGTGCAAATGTCTGAGGTTGTGCTGATGGTGAAGGGCATAGGGACATGCATCCACAGGGATTGC
Organism: Pipistrellus kuhlii; assembly: GCF_014108245.1. NCBI lineage: Eukaryota > Metazoa > Chordata > Mammalia > Chiroptera > Vespertilionidae > Pipistrellus > Pipistrellus kuhlii. The sequence continues at coordinate 29,622,521 of NW_023425573.1, forward strand.
AGAGGCCTCTGATCTGCACCGAATGACTTGCAGATGGGCCTCTACTATCCTGTAAAGTCGGGTAATGCCCAACCCAGAGGCAGGGCAGGCACTAGCCAGGCTATGAAAGGACTTTCTGCCCTGACAATGGCTCCATTAACCACTGAATCACTAAACAGAGGCTCTGGGTCACATGTGTCAAACACAAGGTCCGCGGGCCAAATCCGTCCCGCCAGGACTTGCAATGTGGCCCGCACTGCGCTGTCATCACTGCACTCCGCTGCGTTTCCATCACAATGACAGTTTATGACTGTTCAGTAAACCATTTGGCCCGCGATTTAGGCTGGATTTTAGATTTTGGCCCCTTCTCTGATTGAGTTCGACACCCCTACGTCTGGGTGGAGGTGGAAAACACCTCTTCCCTCCCCCGCCCCCACCCCCCCAACACACACACTCTCTGAATTGCGTTGGATAAGTAAGGACAAGGAGGGCCCTCCCTGGTTCCAGAATGACTGATCCTCAGGCTCCGCCTGTGACTGGGGCCTGCCTTGGTCACAGGTGTATCCATGCTGCTTTGACCAATCCAACCCTTTTTAATCCAGACTCATATACAATGTCCCAGAGAGGACTTGTTGCTTCCCAAGTCAGGCAGGGATGGCAGCACTCTTGAACGTTATGACTGTATGGATGATATCCCATGCTTGTTAAATCTTCAAGATAAGGAGCAGTTCTTCACGATGTCCCTGCAGCTCCTAAAAGCTGGACACCTGCCCCTCACCCTGTGCTCCTGCTGGCTCTACCCTTCCCACCCCTGTGGGCATCGACGGCTCCCCCAGGCCCCTCTACTTTGACCTGAGTCAATGTGTGTCCTTTCTTCAGCAAGGTGTTCCATCTGCGACCTGTGAGGCAGGGTGCTGGCCTGGGACCCAGGGGACCTCTGCCCTCCGGGGCCCCGCGGTCCAGAGGACAGATATTCTCCAAACAAATCAGACACAAGTGTAATTCTGAATGTACCAACTGCTGTGCTCTGACACTGAGGTTGGCCCCCGAGGAAATGACATCGATCTGAGACCTCACGGCATTCACCAGGCAAAGGAGTCACGGCTCTGGGGTGGTGCTCCTGGGGGGACGAGCGGTATGCCTCGGGGAACGCAGAGCTGGCCTGTGGCTGGTGCGTGGCGACGTGGCAGGGTGGCCAGAGGAAGCCAGGCCCTGGTGGGCATTCTGTGGCTACCTCAGCAAATGGGAGGCCACGAGTGGATTACGGAGCAAGAGAGGCCTGAGTGGCATTTGCTCAGAGCTCTCTCCCAGTGACACTGCTCTCAGTATTGTCCCAAGAAGGCCGGGTCTGGGCAGAAGGAAGGGAGGTGGAAGTGTCCAGGTGCCCAGGGGGGACAGTGCCACGCAGGGAGGATGAAGAGCAGCCACTGATACTGGCAGGCAGACCGGAAGGGAAGGGACAGCCCGTACTTCACATTCTGCCTCAATTTCGGGCCAGACCTGCCACGTGCCCCTGCAGGTCAGCCTTCTATCCTGAGGGCTACTAACAACTTCCAGCCCCTGACCCCCACCCCGCGGGGACGCAGAGGGCTGGACCAGGAAGGGCAGAAGGCACTGCTCCACGCTGGCCCATCTGACAGACATAAACAACACTTCGTGGCTTGTCCTTCAATGGCTCAGGTCTCCGAGGTCTTGTTCCATTTCTCGCTCCTGGAAGCCTTTGCTGTCAGGACCTCAGTTTCCCCTTCTGTCCCCAGGGTTGATGAGCCTCCCAGAGCCCCGTGGGTGCAGTGAGGGGGTGCAGGGGAGGCCCTTGGAGCGATGCCTGGCCAGGCGAGAGGGCGTTCAGCTCCGAGTACTGATGCTGCCAGCTTTCTGGACACCCGACACACTCAGCAGAGGAGAAGAAAGTGCCAGATCAGAGCCACTCCTCGGAAGCCACCCGGGAGGGCGACCTGGGAGCAGTCAGGGCCAGGCCATTGCCTTTTCCGGTGACGCGAAGGCTCGGCAGCCGCAGGGCTCTGAACCGACCCGGATCCCACTTCCTGGCGGGAGCCGCGCCTCCCGTTAGTTCATCTCAAACCACTTTGCTGGGCTCGGCGGAGCATCTCCGCTCGGGGGGGATTCGGATGATTCATGAGAGACAGAACCCTGCCCTTCACCAGGAAGAGCTGTGCATTAAGCCTTTGACTTATGCAGAAAAGCCAAACCTAAGTAATTTTTCTGCCGAAATTGGGGCGGAGGAGGACTTCACGTGACCTCACCGTTGGTTCGTTTTATTCCTCAAGAACAGACGTTTACTTGGCTGTTTTTAAAGCCCCTTTTAAAAACCAGGGACGCGTACAGGAATGTGAACCTTTCTTGCAGAGTTAAAAAAAAATGGGAACCCGACCTGGATGTGCGCATTACACGGATGGCCAACAAATTATGTGCCAGAAACGCCTTGCTGTCCTTGGAAAGGAGCGGCGTGCTTTGGAGAAGCAGATACGGAGCTTCGTGGAGTGTGTTCATGCAAACCTGCAGGGCCCGGCGGTCCTCCCGGGCACATGGAGGAGTCAGGCCCTCACATGGCCCTGCCCACCTCTCCCCCGGGCATAAGGACCATGCATGGCCCTACCCACCTCTCCCCGGGATGTCAGGCTCACACATGGCCTCACCCACCTCTCCCGGGGGCATCAGGTCCACGAAGGGAGATGAAACCAAGGTTGGCCCTACTTCATCGCTTCCAGGGGGACAGAGAGGCTTGTTTGGATGGTGAGAGTCTGAGTCAAACTTACTTTTAATTTCCTTCTGTAACTTTCCTTCTGTAATTTAAAGACATTGATTCACCAAGCAAATGAGCTGAGGTGTTTGTTTTTAACAGGAGAAGACCAGCGGCAGTCCCTCCTGAGCAGTCCCTCAGGCCAGGGGAGGGCTCGTCACCAAGGGGCCCTGCGTCACTGGCCTCGGGCTCCCTCCCTAGGGACAAACCCCACACCGGCAGGAAGCCGGCCACCTGCCGCTACACCTGCTGTCCGGGCTTTCGTTCATGTTCCTCGAACCCTAGCATGTCTGTCGGGTGACCTCCGGGGCGACCACCTGGTGGGGAGGGGGCAGGGCCAGTGGCCACAGCTCCGTCCCCGATGCCCTTGGCAGCCTGTGCGCCAAGGCCGTCTGATGGAGGCTCCTCTTTAACTACGGACCGGGTCCACCGCAGGGACGTGATGTTGGGTCCAGCTGCTGTAGGAGGAAAGGCACTGGGATCCCGGGACCACGCTCCTGCTGGCAGGGCGGCCACCGGCTGGCCGCTGCCTCGGGGGCCTGTGCTCCGTGACAGAGGGAAACGGGCAGGGGGAGATGTTGGAAGGAGAGGCCAGGTGGGAGCCCTGGGGCCCTTTGTGTTGATGAGAGGCGATGAACTGGGGCGGCTGTGCGTGCTCAGAGGGCACGTAGGAGGTAGCCGGCGCTGTGCTTTGTGCCCAGGGGCGAACTGGTAGGAGGCCCCAGAGAGAAGCCCAGCTCACAGAACACCGAGCGGACCGCCAGCACCTGCAGCAATGGAGGGTGCCCAGGACCTGCGGTGGGCGTGCGGGCACAGGGATGAGGGCGGGGGAGGGGGTGTCTGGTGGAGTTGAACTTCCGTCCACCCAGCTGTGAGGGTGGCAAACCCCCACGACCTGTCCCTCAGCCTCATGCCTGTGCTGCCGAGGTAACCCTGGATGGTGTGGAAGGAAAGGTCCCCATCAGCTGAGCCCTGTCTTTGCAGCACTGTGGACTCCTGTGCTGTCCTGTCCCTTCCGTAGAGGAAGGTCAATGTCAGGCGAGGCGGGTCCTGGGAGGGTGAGGGTCACTGCTCAGGAGGCCACAGGGAGGCGGGAGTGGCCTTCACGGTCCCCTCTGCGGCTCCGCGGGGCCTGGCGGGAGGCCCTCCGCCCCGGTATGCAGCCGCAGCTCACTGGGAAGTTGGCAGGATTTAACGAATTCACGTGGAAAGTCTTCACCGTTCTCCCCCCATGAGTCAGGGCCTGCAGCCGCCCAACCTGCCGCCCAGAGTCCTGTGCACGCACTGCCCGTCCCCACACGTGGTCTCGGTGCCTACCGGCTGCTCCCACGCCCTCTCCCGGGAGGACACTTGGCCCTGGCCTGGTCTGTTGTTTTTCGCAAGTATGTCAGAGATCTAGCAGGAGGTCCCGGCAGCCCCTCGGCCCGCCCCTGTGCATGCCCTCCTTCCATCACATCACTCTGCTGGTCTGCAGGCCCGCCAGCGGCCGGCTCAGCCCGGGCACCGGAACCTTCAGACCTAGCGCCCAGCGGAGCGGGCCCAGCCCAGCCTGTGTCTGAACCTGAGGTTGGGCCACGGGAGGCGTCCTGCCCCCAGCCCCCTCATTCCTCTTACTCATCATCTTGCACGATTCCCACCCAATCAGCTTGCAGCCGCTTATCTCCACGGAGCAGCTGGGATCTGTCTTGCGTGAGGTCATCGCTGGCCAGCGGCCTCCAGTGTGATGCTGCCAGCGCTGACCTGCACACACACGGGAAGGTCTTAAATCTGGGAGCAGCCCTTTGCCGGAGGCCCCGCCTCAGCAGCCAGCTCCAACTCCCAGGAGCAAAGCGGGTGGCGGGGCCTGCACAGCCCGGGCAAGACCGCTGGCAGTCACCTGTTCCCCTCTGGGCTGGCCCTGAGCATCCTGGACAGGGGTGAGCCTCTGAGCCTCTGATGTCTCCTGTCCACCCACCAAGGGTGGCCACCCACAGGGCCTGCACCCACAGACACTGCCCCGGGACCAGCCCTGAGCAGGCACTTCCTGTACCTGGTCGGTGTGGTTTCCATGCGCTCCTCTGCGCCCCACGGGGAAGGGGTCCAGAGCACTGCAGCGTGTGGCCCCAGACTCATCGAGCTTTTTCTGGGTCCTGCCTTCACCTAAGGGCACCCCCAGTCCGCACTTCAGAGAAACAGGGCTGCCCTCTGGACCTCACCCAGGGTTTCCGCCACAAACTGAGGCGGTGGGGGAGGGGGAGGGACGGATGCAGATGGGGGAGGGGTGGCGAGGACAGGGGTGTGCTCATCCTCTGTTCCTGGGTATCGAGCTGTTCTTTGGGGAAGGGGGGCACACGGACCGCCCCCTGTGGACAGTCCACCTCCAAAGGCCCTAGATGGGGTGGGGGACCGTGGGGCCCGCCCCCTGGATGGGGATGAAGGGATGGCTGGCCCCGGCCCAGGGGAGCTGAGCAGCCTTTAGGGAGATGTCTCCACTCTTCACCTGCAGAGAATGTCACGCCTGCACGCACACACCTGCAGTCACATAGGTGTGCACAGGCATTTATAACAGGCACAGGCACATACGTGCACACATGCACACGCCACTACATGACACATATGCGCAAACATGCACACTCTCAGGCCGTCGTCATTCCCAGAAAGCAAACTTTTCGGGTCAAAGCCCCCACGCCCACCCGTCCTCCCACCTTCCTGCCTCCTTCCCACGCTGATTTATGGCTCCCCAGGCGGTTCCCTGCAGAGCCTGAGGAAGCCCAGACTCCCTGTGTTCCCTCATGGATCTCACTTCCTTGCCAGAGAAGTTCAAGGTTGGGTCAGATGCCTCCCCTTTCCACTCTGCACTGAGTTTTCCCAGCCCCCCGCCCAGTTGGGCCTGGGGTGTCCCTTTGGGGAAGGCAGACCTTTTGAGGACACGGTCCCGAGCCGAGGGTGTCGATGGCATACCTGGTCAGGTGACTCCCATGCAGAGCCTCGTCACTCACATGTCCTGTGCAGAATCCTGTCCCCTCAAGCACAGCGCACCTGTGCAGGTGTGTGTGTGTGTGTGGGGGGGGGGGGCATGAATGTGGGGTGGGGAGTGGGGAAGGGGCGGTCTGTCAGTCAGCAAAATTTCCTGAAGTCCAGGCTGGACACTGAGCTTGAAGGTGGACAGGCCAATGTGGTCCTGACTCCGTGGGCCATTGGGTCTCTGCCTGGGACCAGCTGTGCCTGCCTCTGCCTGCTCCTCCTCGGGGGCCCCTTGGACTGGATGTGTCCTGAAGGCAGGCTCCCCGTCCATCTCTTCGCGGCCACCTGTGGACCCCAATGCCCTCTGGCTCCCGGAGGCCATTCCCAATGGGAAACCGTCCGGGGAAAGTCCTCGGGGGCCGAATCCGAGGGCTGGCAGGTGACAGTGACCGCCTGGCGAGTTGCTTGGATTTTGTACGTGAACGTGGTTAGGCCTATGTAGGTCCAGTTCTAGCTCTGCCATTATCTCATTCTAATGCTTTGTTTTTTAATGAATCAGCAATTTCTTATTACAGAGCAATATGTGTTTAAGAAGCAGAATCAATAAGCAACCATGAAACCACTCACACGTGCTGATGAAGCCCTGCTGAATCCGCCCACTGTGTTGTGGCGAGGAGATCATCGCGAAGGGACTGGGTGACCGATGGTACCAGGAGAGGCCAGAGAGTCCTGGGGACTCAACCCCAGGTCCACTCCCAGCTGCTCACCGGGCCGTCAGGGTGGCCAGGGCTCCTGGCAGCAGGGCACTGGGGGAGCAGGAGCCAGGCCTCCCCCACTGGCCCCATCTCAGCCCAGAGCCCTGGGTCCGTGACCCCAGCTCTGAGACCACCACTGTGCCAGTGTCGCCCTGCCGTCGGGCAAACCTGAGAGAAGCTATACCTGCACCTGTCACCTTGGACGTGGCGGTGGCATCTTGGTTGCATTTCATTAAAGCATCAGTCCACCTGAATCAGACATTCTAAAGCGCTGGTCCTTCATCACCGCTTGGGAGGTGTGGGTCTGAAATACATTAAACAATACAAAGTCAATCCTGGTAACAGTATCGAGCACCTCCAGCCAGGGCCCTTGACAGAACTCCTGCCTGGGATGAGCATGGCCTGTGGGACACATCTCCATCACGTCTCGCTGACCAGACACTGCAGACACTAGCCCTGTGTTTACTAATTCACACCAGAGGATGCCTTCTCTTCCTTTTTTGCAGCCATCTCTCTAGATAAAGCCTCAGTGACCTTTCTACCGTTTGACCGTTTGACCAGTAGCTATGACACACACTGACCACCAGGAGGCAGAGGCTCAATGCACTGGCATGGAAACATGGAACAGACTGATGACTCTCAGAGGGAAAGGGGAGGGAGAAGGGCAGGAAGAGATTAACCAAAGATCTTATCTGCATACTAGAGGCCCGTGCACTGGTGGGGGTCCCTCAGCCTGGCTTGTGGGGATCAGGCTGAAACCAGCAGTCTGACATCCTCAGAGGGTGGATTGAGAGAGGGTGCAGGCCAGGCCAAAGGACCCCACTGATGCATGAATCCGTGCACTGGGCCTCTAGTTATTTATAAAGACAAATTAGACACTTGGACAAAAAATAATTTTAATATTTCAAAGAAAAAGACAAGTTATTATAATATTGTAGATTACAGTGCTTAGGGAGCATGGGCTGTGTACTTCCTGCTGACAGCAGCCCTCCCACTACATGAGGGCGTGGACTCCCGTGACAACTGATCCAGGTGCTCAGTGTTTGTAAGCATACCTCAGTCAGAAACCCAGGGATCATGGGACTTTTCCAACCGGCGCTGGCTGCGTGGAGAGGCCGAGGCAGGGCAGGAAGTCCACCCTGTTTTCAACTCCAGCCGCCCCGCCTGCAGCAGCCTGAGCCCTGTGGGGAGCCTGGTCCTAAAAGTGCTGGCTGTGCGGCGCTCCTGTCCTCCGTGGGACAGCCAAGAGTGTGGGCCCTACTGTCTTCCCTCCAAGCCGAACCCCATCATGCACGCTGCCATGCAGGATCTGCAGACCACCTCCCACCTCTGTGCACTGAGGTGAGCCCTGTATTTAGGAGGACCCTTCACCAGGATCCTTTGTGACTCATCTGTTCCCAGAGAATTGACCAGGGGCGACGAGGGTTGTCCTGCCCTGGGGAATTCAGCGGCAGCCTCAGTTGCACAGGCCATTTTTGGGTCACTGGATCTGCAAGTAGAACACAGTGAGTTTGATTGAGGAGCTCAGTTGTACATTTCAGAGTATTTGCTTTTCTGTGTGCTGCTTGGGAGCCAGTTTTCTCTCATCCTCTCGCCAAAGCTCCACTCCCAAGCAGCCCGTGAATTTCTTGGCTCTTCCTAAGATCCCGTGTCGGTGTGTGAGCTGGGGACCACACTCAGTGGCTGCAGACACACCTATTGCTGAGATGATAAGAGCACCCTATATGAGAAGAAATGCATCCTTAACATTGGCACAGATATAGCGTGTTAATAGAAGAAAACCCATCCCTCTGCAGTAACCACTGGTCATAACATCTTATCTTAACAATTATGTTTATGATCCACACTCAAATGGTCCCAGACAAATACAGCAAGTGTAACACTAATAAATGGAGACACCTCTCTGAGAAACGTCATGCTTTCTTTCCCTCGATGTTACACCGTGAGCCACGTGAGGACACACGGAGTCAGGAGGAGTGTGGTGGCTTTGCCCAGATAACACTCATCATGATGCAGCCCTAACGCTTCAAGGCTCCCAGACATCACAGTCAGCTCTAAAAGGCAGACGGCAAACCTGCCCCCTCTAGTTCCAGCATCTCTTCTCGCTGCCTCCAAAAAGCATCTGGTTCCCTCCATCAGTCGTGCTCATCCTGACAGCTGAACCCAGGACCTGCCTGCTCCAGGCCCTGCAGGGAGAAGCTCTGGGGGCCCCAGGAGCTGCCCAAGTGGTCGCCCGGTCGAACCTCCTCCACCCACCCCAGAAGGCCCTCACCTGGTGCTGTCCTGGGGCAAGACTGGGGCCTCCCTGTGGACCCCTTTGACTCTGTGTCACCGCAGACGGAAAGAGACTGGGAAGGGGGTTCGGTTAAGCAGCTCCACTCAGGGCGCCTGCCAGTCCTGCACCGCCACCGCACCCGCAGCAGCTTATCCTGCACCAAGTGGGGTCCTGGGCGTTTCAGGCTCATCGGGAGGGTGGGGGCAGGGCGGCGGCCCAGCTTTCTGCAGCTTCCTGTGCTTTTCATAAAAGAGAAGAACTTCATCCCCATCTCCATCTGTTTTCTTTTTCAGATACAATCTATTTTAGGACAGAAGTATGCACTCCGCTTCGGCACGCTCGCCTCCCCCAGCGCTTGGACACGGCCTCCTCCGTGGGTGGCTGCAGCTGCGGCCGGCGCGTCCCTCCGCGGGCTGGGAGCTGGGCAGGGGTCAGGCCCTGGGGCGCCTCCCGCTCTGGTGAGCCCGAGGAGAGCTCATAAATAACGTGTGTGAGCCAGCAGGTGGCCTGCCGCTGCCACGACCCCCACCCCATCTCCCCCCACGCCGTGGGACCCCCTGGGCCTGGGGCAGCGTGCAGACCCTGAAACTCCAGGCCCCACTTCTCTTCACTTTCTGTCACCCCAACGCCGGTGCAGCCTGGGCTTCTCACCAACACAGATGGATCCCGAGACCCCAAGCCTGAGGGCTGGTTCCCAGGAGGAGGCCGAGTCAGAGCCGTGCTGTACTTCAGGTGCCTCTGCCTCCAGCCAGGCGCCCTCCCTGTTGGCTGCCTCCCGTCCCCTTTACCATAACCTCCGAGTGTCCCTGCACAGCAAGCTCTGCTCAGAGGGCTCGCACTGGCCACACTCAAGCCTAGCATCCAGCACAGCCTACAGGTCAGCTCCGCTGAGTCCAGTGGCTTAACGCAAGTGTTCATCGGAGTTGGTGAGAGAAGAAGAAACGCCCCTGAGCTGCGAGGCAGGAAAGGAACGGCTCCGACCCTCACTGCATCTTCTCAGCCGCGTGTTCGTGTTAGCGCTCTCTTGGGGTCTGTCCCCGGGGGCCGTCAGTCACCAGGTGTGACACGGTGCTGGGAGAAGGGGGACCCCAAAGCCAGGAGGGCCTCAGACCACGCCACTCACCACCACCCCCTCCCCGGCCCCGCCAGCCTGGTCCTGTCTTCTGGGACCCCGTGCAGCCAGACAGGAGCCGGGAGCTCGAGCCCCCTTCACGGTGGCGTGCTCTGAGGCACTGGCAGGGGGCTTAGGACACGAGGAAATAAGAGAAAATGAAATAGCCAAGGGTTTAGACAACACATAAGAAACAACAAGGAGGAGCTGGCCCAAGCTGCCCCGAAGACGTGGAGGCAGCTCTGCAGGAAGAGCCGGACGCTCGCCCTCCAGACGGGCAGGGAAGCCGGAGCAGAGGGCGGGGCTGGGAGGGGTCTCCGCATGGGCCTGGGGACTCTGGGGAGCCCTCCCCAGGGTGAGAGGAGAGCACGGCCCCTGGGCTGACAACACTGACGCATCGTGGACCCGTGTCCTGGCCCCCGCGTCTGTGCCGCGCTGCCTGGCACCCAGTCGCCACGGGTCACACCAGCACCCTGTGGGGTGAAGTTCCGGTGACATGTGGCATTTCCTAACCTCTCAGACTTGTGCGCCCGAACAGCTGCCACGTGCACAGCTCCCCGGCTGTGGCCACCACATGCCGTGAGGTCCTGCCGGGCGGGGAGGCCAGCACAGCGGGCCCTGCAGGTGCCCCCGCAGCCCTGGGAGGCCCACCCGCCTGGGGTGAGGACACTGGAGTGCAGCCATGGCCTCCCCCGCCGCCCAGGAGAGTTCCATTCGAGGGCGACACGATCAGAACCACATGTTCCTCCAAACGGGCGGGGCCCAGGCACACCCTGCTGCACGCTGAGTGCCAGCGCTGCTGTGGCCGGGAGGGTGGGCTGTGCCACCCGCATCGCCTGGACCTGGGCAGCCCGGTGACAGCCCGGCGCAGAGCTGCACTCAGGCTGGCTCAGGGCACAGGCGCAGGTGGGGGGCCAGTGCTTCACCCGCAGGCTTCTCCTGGCATCTGACCCTGCTCCTCTCTCTGTCCCTGTCACTTCGCCTGCCCACTGTCTCTCCTGCCCACTCCACCCCCAGCCCCCAGGTCCAAGCAGGTCTCTCACTGGCTGGCTCAGTCCCGGTTTCCCAAATTCCCAGCCAGCTCGTCCTCATGAGCCTGGCTGGGGGACAGGAGTCAGCATATCAGAGGTGACTCCAGACCAGGGGCCACCGTGGTCCCGAGCACACAGAGCCTGGGCCGCTGGCGGGTAAACCTTTGTCTCTTTGCTCCTCACCAGCCACCTCCACCCACGGCCACTCTGCTGGCACCCGGAGCCCCTAGCCCACACCGGCAGCCGGCCCTGCCCCTGCCTTCCTCCGCCGCCCTGCAGCCACCCTTCCTCTGGGAGTCACGGCCAAGGGCCTGCTCTGCCCGCCCAGGTGAGACAGACTCACCACCGTCAAGAAAGCTGCTTCCAGGGAGAATGGACACGTGGTGGCGAGGACTCACGGGTGCGGGCCTGTGAGCACAGACACGGGTCCCGGGGCAGCAGCGTGGCCCGGGCCTGCACGGGCGAAGTCCCGTCACCTCGCTGTCCGGCGCCCGCCACTGCCGCCGGTGTGGCCCCGAGCACCGGAGGAGGCCGGTGTGGCCGAGGAGCTGGCCGTTGCTCTCACGTCACCGTGATTAACGTGGATTCCATTTAAGTGGTCTCAGGCGCCAGTGGCAACCGTGTGGACTAAGCAGACTCCGAGGAGCCACAGGGAACACCACGGAAGGTGACGAACGAAGGCCTTCTGTTAATGTGAGATTTTTAAAACGTGAGCAGCGGGCGAGACGCAGAGAATGTCCGTCGTGTCCCAGGCTGTCGGGGAGGTGGCAGCCGCGGCCCCGCCCGGGGTGACCCCGCACCAAGAACAGACGCACCGAGGGCGGCTTCCCCGGTGCCGGTCACGTGTTCCAGCCGGTCACTGAAGGACGAACCCCCGTCAGCCCCGAGGAACACCTGATTCCAAAACCCAAACGCGGACTTTAAACCCGAGGCTCTGAGGGGCACATGGCCGCGCCCTGGCCCCTGCGGGGTGGCCCCCTCCCACAGGCCACGGAGAACTGAGCTGAGAGCTGTCATCCCCTCGCCCTGGCCACTCCATGGGGGGGGGGGGGGAAGGGAGACACAGACAAAGCTGTAAACTGCAGGGCTTTGGGACGGACAGACGGGGTGCAGGGACGGAGGCATCATTTTGTAAGGACTAAGCACGGTGTTGGTGTTTGCTGGAAGTGTTTTTCCCCAGTGAAATGGCCTTGTCAGTGAATGTACCACCCCTGCTCCCAGGTGGAACCAGCCCCCAGCTTACCATGGAGCAGGTGCCGCACCGGGGCCCAGGAGGCTGGGCCAGGGCCGGGCGGCATCGCTCCGGCTGCTCACCTGGGAAGTGGGAATGTGGCTGCGACACCGCCTCCAGGGTCACGGTGTGGGTGCTGGCACAGCGCCTGGAGGTGTTCTGGCCGTGGCCAGCGGTCCGGAGCAGCCGGGTACGGAAGTGTCTACCTGGAGCAGAGCTGGGCCGACGGCGTTCCGCGGGAATGGGGCGGAGGGGCACCCTCAGCAGAGGCTTTCCGTGGGTCTGTTGTCTCCTCCGGGAAAAGCCGAAAAGCCAAGCTGGCCCTGGCAGTGGTTTGGGGTGCCATGACGCAGGGATTCGGGAGGTGCAGACCCAGGGCTGTGCTGCCACACCTGAGCTCCGAGGCGCCAGGCCTGGGCTGTGGCGTTTCACCCAACGCGCCTTCTCCAGCTTCCTGCACAGAGGCCGTCCCTCCCGGCTGGTCTCAGAGGAGTGGCGAGGGGCCCAGCTCCGAACCTGAGACTTGAGCCCTTCCAACCGCCGTAAGCATCTCAGTCCCCGTATGGACTTCCACCTCCGTAAAGTACCTGGAGGTTGTGGGGTTGCCCCCGTGACCTCTGGTTGACACATCAGTAAATCTGGATTCCCCATCGCCGTGAGAAAAAGGGTGGATCCCATGTAAGCGCTCACTCAGCACTCACTCTGACAGCCAGGAACCCACACAGGGCTTCGTTCAGAAGCCGGTCTCACAGAGCTTTCTCCTACAGAACAGCTTACGCATGGAGATGTGCGGTATGTGCCACAGGGTGCACCCCGTGAGTGTGCCATGCAGTGGCTTTCAGGACTTTCAGAGTTCTGCATCCATCAGCACAATCGGTTTCAGCCTCTGCCTCCTGCCACACAGGCCCCCACTCCCGCTGGGGGCCAGGCCCGCAGCCCCTCACCGGTCCGTCCTGGACACGGAGTGTGAATGGCATCCCATGGTGTGAGGGTTCTTGAACTTGACTTCCGCACGGACGACGTTGCCCTTCAGCTAGGCTGGAGCTGCCGTCAGCACTTTCTGTCCCCGGATGGCACCCGCTGTGGACAAACCACATTTGTTCCCGGTCACCAGTTAGTGGACATGGTGGCTGTTAGTCCCTGGGGAATAGGCCACTGGGGGCTAACTTGTACGCGCCCTCGGTGGACGTGTGTCCCCGTGTCTCTGGGTTACGAATCTACATGCATTGCTATGATAAATGCCACAGACTGGGCGCTTAGCGACACGGGCATTTCTGTCACATGGCTCTGCAGGCTGGCAAGTCTGAGCCGAGGCGCCGGAAGGTTTGGGTCTGGTGATGGTCGTCCTCCCGACTCAGACATGCCTTCTCCTAGCTGTGTCCTCACGTGGAGAGGGGCAGGGGCCTCTGCGCCCTGATAAACATGCCTTTTATCAAGGCGCTAACCCCACTCATGAGGGCTCCACCCCCGGGACCCAACCACCTCCTATTATCATCACTCTGGGAGTTCAATGTCAACACGTGCATTTGGGGGGCACACGGTTACTCAGGCCACAGCAGGTGTACCCCTAGGAGAGTTGCTGTGAGTCACACGGTAGGTCTAGTCCTTTTTTAAAATGTGCCCCCAGCATGAAACAGCTCCCATCACCAGCACAGCATCGAGCTAGGTGGACCAGCTAGGTGGACCGCGGACGGTGTGTCTGCTTTGCCCCTGATGGATTTGAGAGCAACACCATCCGCCGGGGTCTCCTGGCCCATTGCCAAGGGGTCGTGAGGTGGCTTTTCTGCGCGCACACACTCTGTTGCTTTGTACCTGGCTTTTCCTCACACAGCATTACGTTTGTGAGAGTCATCTAGTTTAGGGGTGCAGAGCAGTTCCTGTGTGGCCCTGCTGATGCATGTTCCACGGTATGAACACACCACATCCATTTTCGCCTTCGAGTGTGTGAGGAGGATGCTGGAGGCTTTCTCAGCTCTCGGCCTCCACTGGGACCAGTCGCTGTCCCTCTTCTCCTTGGGATCTTGTCCCCACAGATCGCTGTCACTAGTGGGTAGCTCAGCAGTGGCAGTGGGTTCACAGACCAGCTGTTTGAGTGTGTGTTTCTAGTAAGTCTGTTCTTAACATTTAGAAGAACCGCCCAGCTGTTTCCCAAGTGGCCTTCCCTCTGACCTTCCCAGCGGCTCAGAGGAGGGAGGGCGCAGGCTCCAAATCCTCGTCGCCCGGGGACTGTCTCTGATAACAGCATTCCAGGGGTTGTGGAGAGCTGAGTGTGTCCGCCCTCCCGGACGGATGATATTAAGCATCTGTCCACGTGCTTTTTAGTCATCTGTATGTATTTGTCGGTGAAATAGCTATTTATATCTTGTGCCCATTTCAAATTGGATTGTTTATCTTCTTTTGAGGTTGTAAAAGTTTTTTATTTATCCTGGACAAAAGTTCTTTTTTTTTTTTTAAAAAAGTATGTTTTGATTGATTTTAGAGAGAGAGAGTAAGGGAGAGGGAAAGAGATAAAACGTCATTGAGAGTGAAACATCCATCAGCTGCCTCCTGCACGCTCCCTTACTGGAGATTGGCCCTGCAATTGGGCATGTGCCCTGACTGGGAATCCAACCAGCGACCTCTTGGTTCATGCTCAACCACTGAGCAACACCGGCCGGGCTAGACACAAGTTCTTTACCAGATACATCATTTGTAGCTCCTTTTCCCAAGTGTGTGGCTCGTCTTTTCATTTCCTTAATGATGTCTAGTGACATGCAAATGTTTTTCATCTTGATGAAGCCCAACTCGTCATTTTTTCTTTTATGGATCATGCTTTTAGTCTCACTTCTAAGAACATTTTGCCTAAGCCAAAGTCCCCGACATTTCCTCCCGTGTCTTTGTCTAAGAATTTAAAATCAGGTCTGGAATCCACTTGGAGAGGGTCTAGTCATCTCCTTGCCTGGGGTGCGCTGCGTGCCCAGCTCCACTTGCTGAAAGGACCCTTCCCCTGTTGATTTTTCTGGGCACCTTAGTTGAAAATCAGGTGGCCACAAATGCAATCATTTATTTATGAACTTTAATTTTTATTCCATTAATGTATATACTTTATGCTATGCTATTAGCCATGATTACTGCAGCTTTAGAACAAGTTTCAAAGTCTGATGGTATAAATGCTCCAATTTTGTCCTTTTTCAAAATTGTTTTTGATATTGTGAATCCTTTGCATTTTCAAGTAAATTTTATGGTCAGTTTGGCAATCCTTACCACCCCAACCCCACTCCCCCAAAATCCTGAGATCCTTCTTGGGTTTTGCTGACTCTACAAACTACTTTGGGGAGAATTACAGTCTTGGGTCTTCCAGTCCTTAGTCATGGAGTGTCTCTCAAATTTCATGTCTCCCTGCGTTCTCTCAGTAGTGTTTTAGTTTTTTGTATTTAAAAAAAATTATTATTTTTTATTAATTTTTTTACAGAGAGGAAGGGAGAGGGATAGAGAGTTAGAAACATTGATGAGAGAGTAACATCAATCAGCTGCCTCCTGCACACCTCCTACTGGGGATGTGCCCACAACCAAGGTACATGCCCTTGACTGGAACCGAACCTGGAACCTTTCATTCCGCAAGCTGACGCTCTATCCACTGAGCCAAACCAGTGAGGGCAGTGTTTAGTTTTTAATGTAAAAAAGCTGCACTTTCTTCACTGGGTTTATTCTTAAGTCTCCTCACTCTGTTTCGATGCAATTGTGAGTAGAGTTGTTGTCTTCGTTTCGTTTTCTGTTTGTTACTAGTTTATAGAAATACAAATGATCTTTGTATGTTGATCTGGTATCCAGTCCCCTTACTGAACTCATTTATTAGCTGTTTTGAAATTATAAACACTCTTTCCGGGACATTCACCTATTAATATTTATTCGTATGTGTTTCCAGTTAAAACAGGAGAGAAAATACCAGCAATGTGCCGATTATGTTGATAAACAAAAACGAGTATAGAAAATAACGTTGAAGTCAAATAAACCGACCACAAAGCAGCACACACACTGATGGGAGCCTCTGGAGATGTACCTGTGCCCAGTACACAAAACCGGCTCAGTGGGGCCTCTGGGAGGTGAAGCGGAAAAGCCTTCAGAGCGGCGTGGAGCTGGTGCAACAAGGTTAACACGCCAGGAACCCAGACAGCACGCAGCCTTTCCTGCACGGCTGGCAGGCCACACGCAGAGGCTGTGGGAGGCTCGGGAACATCTAAGAGGCAGACAGGACGTCCCTGTATTTCTGAAGAAACAAAGACATGCTGAGGGAAGGAGCGGTGTCAAACACGTAGCTGGTTTGCTCCTCAAGACTTTTCCCAAGTTGTGGAAGGCGTGGGGCAGGAGATGATATTGCAACACCTGCAACCAGGGAGGGACAGAGTGTATTCCCCCTCCACCGGCACGTCTCCGTGTTCACTGCCATTCACCTCAGCACGTGGCGTTTGGACAAGAGGACCTGCAGTTGAGGAAAACACGTGGAAAGGGTCTGGCATAGTTATCAGCTGTTGCCATGGCCCCCTCTCCCCGCGAGCGGCTCCAAGGGCACAAAGTTGGCTGGCCCTCCCTGCTGGTAGGCACGGAGGGAAAACCCTACATTCTGCACTTAAAGGCCAGGACACGCTCCCTCCTCCCATCCCCACACTCCCCTCCCCGCTGCCCCAGCAAGCCTGTGAAAAGGCCTTGAGCAACTTTAAAGTCTTCTAGCTGGAAAGTTACAGAGAATGAGGTGCATCTATCCATGTGGTGATCCCGCTGGGGGCCACGCGGTGTAGCCGGCAGCTTTGGGACCAGGAACAGCCTGTTACTGAGGGTCTTAACCTCTGGGAGCCCCAGGTTATTCTGCAAAGAACAACGCCTGCTTCTCAAGACTGCTGGCGGTTTTAATTGAGTCAAATATCTACGCATAATTGCAGCCCCTGGAACATCATTATCCCCAGTGAATCCCAATCTCAGGCAGAGGCACTACAAGCTCGGGGCTCTGACCAACCAAGGGAAGGCCGGCTGGGGTGGGCCAAACCCCAGGGAGTGTGAGGACCAGGCCGTTTTAGGGCCTGAGGCGCTGGGTGCTCACCTCCAGGAAGGAGCCCTGGGGCCCTGTGGTCTCAGAGCTCTCTGTGCTGACCTCACCAGCCCCTGCCATGGGCACAGGTGCTCCTTCTCCTGCCCCTTCTCTCACCGGTGGGGTGGCTCCTGTTCCTTGCTGTCTGCTCTGCCTTCTCTCACTCTATAGGGGTGTCGAACTCAATCAGAGAAGGGGCCAAAATCTAAAATCCAGCCTAAATCGCGGGCCGAATGGTTTACTGAACAGTCATAAACTGTCATTGTGATGGAAACGCAGCGGAGTGCAGTGATGACAGCGCGGTGCGGGCCACATTGCAAGGCCTGGCGGGACGGATTTGGCCCGCGGGCCTTGTGTTTGACACATGTGCCTAGCATGTCACACCTCCCACCACCAGAGTGTGCGCCCCTCCATCAGTCTCTCCTGTCCACCCAGACAGTGCCCAGCACCCGGCAAAGCCACACTGAGCGGGTTAGAGATGAGTGTTGAGCTGCAGGGCCACCGAGAGAAGAGAGAGCCATTGCTGGGTCCTGGGGCACCTTCTGTCCAGAGCACCCCAGGCGTCCTCACTGCCCAGAAATCAGTTCTGCTCCCAGGGCAGTGGACTGCAGGAAAGGACTCAGAACTCAGAGAAAGCACCGCAGGCTCCCCGGGGAGAGCAGTCTCACCTTTGAATTCTGCGACAGGGGGGGATGGTTTGAGGTGTCTGACATTTGCCAATGCCACCGTTGTCACCTGCATCCTCTTCTAGTTAGGGTCAGGGCTTGGGGACTGAGAGGTGAATGGGGGCCAAGGGCGAGGGGTGGGCAGCTGAATGCTACTGCAGTTCCTGGAATCACCAGTAGGGGGTGACAGGCTTATACCAGCTTCCCCAGGAAGCCAGAGCGGGTGGGGGGATCCCACCCACTGTCCCCAAACACTACACCTGCCCCCCTGTGGCACCCGCTGGTGATGAAGTCTCCCCAAACTTCAGAAAGCCTGGGGAGTCCAGAGTGTCCAGCCTGTCTTATCCCTGTTGCGGGCAGGGAGGGTCCCATGACCCAACACCCCCAGGCCGAGAAGCCTGGAGAAAACACTTCCACTCTGCCCGGCTCCTGGCAATGACTTTTTGAGTCTGTCAGATCACGTTAACAGCGTGTGGAAGTGTTTCCACACACGGTCAAAGGCACTGGACATATTTAATTACAAAACACTTCCTGGAGCCAATGGCATTAATTAATCTCCACTCCCCGGAGGCCTTGTCCCCAAGCCAGCGTTTGTGGGGTTAGACTGGAACTGGGCATTAGTAGAGCCCAGTTCAGGGAGACGCTGTGGCTTCCCACGGTCCCCAACCCCAGGAGAGGCAGCAGAGACTGGGGTCCCGTCACCCAAACACGGACCTGCCAGGGCAGGACCCACACGCAGGCTCAGGCCCTCTGCCAAGCGGCCTGAACATTTCAGACACAGAAGATGGCAAAGCATTGCTCCCCTAAAACCTGCATCACAGGTTTCTGCAGTGCCTCCAACAGGCCCCGGCGGGGTCATGTGCTTCTGTCATTGGGGTCCCTGTCTTCTCCTGATGGGACAGACCCTGTAGGCTGGCCGTGCCACATCCCTGGTGAATGCACAACCCCGGGTCCAGCTTCTGCCCCAGGACAGGGATTCCTTCTAGGCACACAGCAGGGCCTCACAGCACCCAGGAGCAGGGACCCTGGGCACCAGCAGGGACCCCTGCCCCGAGGAAAGGGCTGGGACCACCGGGCTTCTGGTTTCTCCTCTGCTGCCCTGTTCTTGCTCCTCTCCTGCTGCCATCCATCCCGTCACAGCCCCTCAATGTGAGGACTGCTGGGGAAATAGGGATAGAGGGGTTCTGGGGGGCCCGGTTCACGGTGCCCCTGCCCCCAGGAACTGCTTTGAGCTCATCTAACCACACTGAGCATCTTACTAACAATGATTTATGTTGCATAACACAGAACATATGACAGGGCAGTAACCATATTGATAAAGCCTCCATGGCCGGGAGCCCACTAAGCTTAGGTGACCTCACAGCAGTCCTGCACGGTATTGGGTGCATCACCCCAAACCTTGGCCTGGGAAGCTGAGGGCGCCCCCACAGTGGCTTTGCCAGGCAGATGTCCTGCCCCGGTCCCTCAGGACAGTGGGACAGGATGCCCTTCTGGTTCTGGGGGTTTGAGGGGGGATATGCTAGAAAATACCCAACATTCCACATTCTCCTGTGGAACAGTTGTAGAATTCCTTGAGATGTTCTGAGTTCTGTGGGCAGAGGTTGCAAATGTGATGTCGTCATGGTCACGCCCACATCCACTGTCAAGGAGAAGACATTGTTCACCAGCATTACTTTAGGGCAATTCCTCCCCTTTCCTCCTCGGGTGTCTTTGAAGGTATGGCTTTGAGTTCTGTTCACCTGGCACGTAATGCCTCCCTGCACACACAGCGGCTGACGCAGCTGCCCGTGAAACTTGTTCAGTCTCCGTGGTGGGCATACACCCTGCGAGTTCTCTCCACTGTGCGGCTGTGGTATTTCATATTCTTTAAAGGTAGGAAAGTATCAACACTTTGTAATATACATTAAAAAGTCACTTTGAGCCCTAACCAGTTTGGCTCAGTGGATAGAGCATTAGCCTGCGAGCTGAAAGGTCCCAGGTTTGATTCGGTCAAGGGCATGTACCTTGGTTGTGGGCACATACCCAGTAGGGGGTGTGCAGGAGGCAGCTGATTGATGTTTCTAACTTTTTATCCCTTCCCTTTCCTCTCTGTAAAAAATCAATAAAATATATTTTTAAAAAGTCACTTTGAGATAAAGTGACACAAAAGATGTGTCACATAAACCTCGATTCTAATAAAATTGAAGCAGCGCTCAGGAGCCTCCTGGGCCGAGAGCTGGAAATACTGTACTTTTAGTTGGTTTCAGAAATAAGAACTGTAAGAATAAGATCCTCTCATTTTGGGCAAATGGATATATTCTCACAAATATCCACCTAAGCCTTAACTGGCCCTGGGTATATGGTAGCCTCTCACCAGCTGCCATCCCCGCGTTTGGCAGGAAGAACATGTAACCACCCCCAGGCCTCAGCCCTCCAGCTCCAGGCCCCCAGCCCTCCAGCCCCCAGTGCCCCAGCTCCAGGCCCCCAGCCCATGTCTGACTCCAAGCACTCCTGGCCTCCAGGCTGTGGCTTGGCAGCTGTGCCTGTGTCTTGCTGTCAGCTTGGGAGGATATGCTCCCCATACCTCGTTCTGTGGCCCATTCTAGGGGGGTCCCAGGGAGCAAACTTGGGGGGGGGTGATGTATATAGAATGTTCGAGTGCCCTTGGGTGGCAGCTGTGAAAGGAGAGGTAAGAACCGGACTTAGCAGAGGGGCAGTGGCTGTGTGTGTGTGTGGGGGGGCGGGGGGCCGCATCTTGGACAGGCTCAGGAGTGGGCTAGAACCACGGGTCTGCCCAGGAGGCCGACTTTACCCATCTTTCACCCCAATAGGTAGTCCCAGAACTGGGCAGCCCAAGGAGATGGTGGCATGGTCTGGGGTGGGGGGCAGTGTATTGCTCAGCGAAGGCTGTGCATGGGTTTGCAGATTGTGAGGGGGCATGTGCCCAGCTGGGGGAAGGTGGCCCAGCCTAGGCTCTTGGGCCTTGTCTTCCTCTGAGAGCATGTCCAGCCCACCTCCCCAGAGTTGCAAAGTTTGTCTGGAAAGAAAACACTGCAAGGACTACAGGCACTCCCCAACCCAGGCTGAGTGCAGGCGGGCAGCCCCACGGGGTCCCTGGCCCACGAGCCAGCAAGGACAAGAGCACACGGGCAGAAGCCAGAGGTGAGAGGGCAATGAATGCTGTCTTTATTGACACCACAAGAGTAACAAGTTGTATGACGAGGTACAAAAACTGGGCTCCGGGTGAAGTGGAGGTGGAGTCGGCCTTCAGGACACAGTTAGCCGGTGCAGATCCACCTGACAGAACAAAATGAGAACACTTCTGACCCCACTGAGCGAAGGAAAGACCCCGGGAGGTCCAGACAACGGGACAACCGATGAAGTTACAGAAGAAACAGGCGGCTGCTCCAAGGGGCACCCGCCCACGCAGGCACAGGCGTCGGGTGGATGTGGCGCTACCCCCGGGCCTGTGATGAGCTCTCGGGTGGACAGGGTCAGCCCCCGCGTGTGTGTGTGTTCTGTATGTGTCATTCTCAGAAACTGGAAAATAGGGCCTCCACCATGGAGCACACACACCAAGAAACAAACAGAAACTGTCACTTTCTTTTCTTTCCATAGGAGACTTTTAATTATGTCAGAGACAAAGTGAGCTGAGCTAGGAACAAGCTCGCTTCATTACAAGGAAGAAATGGTTTCCTTTCGGTGCAAAGTAAAATTTGAAACCACAGTGCTCGCACAGTTCACGACGGCTTAAAGTGAAATCTTAGCCATACATGATCTAAAAAGGAATAAAAAAGGGCAACGCGCTGTGCGGAAAGGGGCGCTCTGGGGCCCCCGGTTCTCCATCGGCACCAACGGCCACAGGGCCAGGAGGGCTGTGCTCACCTCGCCCCCAGCCCAAGAAGATAAAGGAAACAAAGGAAACAAAACAAAACAAAACTCCTCCAAATCAAATGAAGAGACAGGCAGTTCACTTGAATTCTGCGTAGTTCCCCTAAAACACTGTTTCCACATAAATACAATAAACTCTATTATGGTATGTCACAAGTGTTAAACTTTTTTTTCTTAATATGACAAATGTTTAAGTAGTCCTTTTTATTTTTCTTACAATAAAAAGTACAATTTCTTAAGAATAAGTTCAATAAGACGCAAACGTTCCCCCCTCTCCTCCAAGGGTTTGCTACGTTACAGAAAA
This sequence comes from Pipistrellus kuhlii, assembly GCF_014108245.1. Taxonomy (NCBI): domain Eukaryota; kingdom Metazoa; phylum Chordata; class Mammalia; order Chiroptera; family Vespertilionidae; genus Pipistrellus; species Pipistrellus kuhlii. The sequence continues at coordinate 29,644,508 of NW_023425573.1, forward strand.
ATCTCCATCTTTTGAGTCAGCAAATGTCACGAGAGGGGAACACAAAGGCATTTTTCTTCTCCCCCAAGCTGCCGAGTTCGGCGTGCAAATCTGTGTACAATATAAAGACATGCCGGCCGTACAGTCATGCAACCTCCGGGTGTAGGAAACTTAAAAAAATATACTCATATATATTTATATATATATTTATATATGTATCAATGCCCATAAAACACGTGGGCCCAAAGTCTACAAAAAGAAGAATGGAATGAGCACGCGGCTGTGACCAGGAAAGGAGGAATGTTCCGATGGAAAATTGAAAACAACCGACTCTGAGGCTGGTGCTGCCACCCAGACTCCCAGTGTCAGACCGATACAAAAGGGTCCTTCCTCTGGAAACAGACTTCAAAAGAAAGAAAGAAAAACTGAAACACGTTGACAAAGAGGCCCTTTGGAAGCCGGGTGCAGTCCCGGATGGCTGCCTGCTGGTGGGGCTCAGATGCGTCGTGGCGGGAAAACTGAAAGGGCCGGGTGACACCCCGGCCTGCGGCATCACAGTTTCCCGTGAAGGGCTATAAAGTGCTCACTTGCTGACCCCCAGCCTGTGCCCTAAGGACTTTGCAAAGGAAGAAAAAGGCTAAGGTCCAAGGACCAAAGAGGGAGGGCGGAGGGGCCCTCCTTCACGCAGAGTCCTGCCCACACTTGGCAGGCCCTCCGCCATCTGCCCTGGACGGGGGCCGTGGAGAGGGGCTGAGTGTCTTCACAGAAAAAAAAGGCTACATGGCTCTGCTTTCTGCACGTCTGTGAAGCTGGAGTGAGCTGACAAGCGAAACAGGCTCCCTGCGGGACCTATCTGCAGGGTGTCTCTGGGAGAGAGGAAGTAAACCCCCAGGGAGAATGTGGCCACCAAGAGGTCCAGGCCATCTGATCATCTGTAAAAAGGTCAGATGTCGCATTCCTCCCGAGAGCCAGGGCTGGCAGAGCAGGCAGGCGGCAGGGGTCCCCGGAGGATCTTGAGAAGGGAGCTGAGAAGCCACCAGCGGGGGATCTTGAGAAGGGAGCTGAGAAGCCACTGCTCTGCGCCACTCCGGGAAGGATGGCACCGATCCCTCCTGAGCTCCTCCTGCCAAGTGGGCCTCAGGGCAGAGTGGCCAGAGGGGAAAGGAGCCAAATGTGCTCCATGACCCTCTTGTCCTACCTCAACCCACTGTCCTATTTCTGACCAACAGCATCCCCATGACCAAGCCAATCCAAGCATTTGGATTCCTTTGGTCAACACCCAACTGTGTCAGTGGCTCTCAGAAGCTACCCTGTGAATGTCACCAAACTCAGAGGCTTGGCTGAGGCTCCCTCCTGGGGCACGCTGGGTCTGCATTTCCCCCACGAGTCTGAACTCAGTACACACTTGGGAATGAAAGCGGTGGCTTCAAGTTCTGAAAATAAGTTACCAGTAAAAGTGACGTTCCGTTTCTGTCAGAGAGAAAAAGAGCAAAGGCCGGCTGCGCTGCTCAGGAGTCCGGAGTCCCCACAGGCTCGCCAGGCAGCAAGGGCAGGGCCACGTGGCTGCAGCAGAAAAACCTGGACTGGCGCCGGGCCATGCATTGCTGACATGCTTAAAAGGTCTTTGGAAAACTGAAGCTAGTCTGACGACATGGTCAGAGAAGTTTAAATGAGTTTTAGGAAAGCTGACGGCCTGCAGTGTCTGGCAAGTAACCGTTCAGTGTCACGAGTGGCCCTCTCCACACCTGCCACGGAGGGAAACACACCACCCGGTAATACTGCTGGCGAGGCAGGAGAAGCCCGCCACCACCGACAGCCCAGATCTGCCACGCAGGCGACGCTCTTTCTGAAAATAAACCCGGATGGCAGCAGTTCCGTTTGGAGAAAACTGTTTACCATACAAACAAAAGTGAAAACAATAAAAAACACGTTTAAAGTTAAAAAAATGTACAAGCGAAAATTTAGAAAGGAAAAAGGTTTAGACATTATTACCATTCAGAAAACTGCTAAATGGTGCAAAAAAAGAAAAGAAAAAAAAAAGTGAAATTCACAAAACAATGCTTATTCAGGATCTTTTTGTGAAAAATTCATACAAAAATCAACAGCAAATTTATATTTCTTGCTATAAAAACTTATTAGGTACATATGTGGGTGGAGGTGTGGAGCGGGAGGGGTCTGTTAGAAAATAATTAAAATGAAATACAAACGTGTGGTAGTTGCCAGTGGCGAATGTGCTGGCGATCTGAAATCGATCCAATCTGGACTTCAAACTACATGAGTTCAAACTAGATCCCTTTCCGTAAGCACCTTGGTAGCTAATTCACAAGTCGTTCGTTCCCAGGGACCTTGACAACCTGCATTTATTATATATATATATATATATATACTTCTTCTATAAATGCATTATAAATATTTTATCAAGATTTCATAAGAATCAAGTTTCTTAGCTTGAATACATTGGAATATATATTATACATATATATATTTATTTATACCTAAAATTTAAGCAGTACTTCATGCTACTTGCTTTTAATAAAAAGCATTCCAACCGTAACACTGAAGGTGTGCCTAGGACATGCTTCACAACCAATGGAGATGCTCAACTGTTATATGACGTATGAGAAAAGAACACTTTGGATTCATTTAAAATTTGTTAGACTTCAAAACTCCCGAGAGTATTTGCCACTTTTTGGGAACTACCTCCATTTTTCTTACACAACAATAAAGCCAAAGGAGGGCGGCAGGTTGGCAGCCCTCTGGAGCCGCCGGCCGCGGCCTGCGCCTGCTCTCGAAGGCCTGGCCGGCACGGGGCGGCCTCCTGCCCCACGGGCACTGCCAGCCCCACCGGCCACAGGGCTGTCCCATCGATTCCTGCTGCTTATTTTTTTCTTAAGGCATTGTTCCTCAGACTTCAGAAAACCCAGCCACAAAAATCCATCAGAGCAATAAAAAAAAGGCACAAACTTGCATCTTCCGATGGCTTTGAGAAAGCAAAGCCGGCTCTTGCAGGCTCACATTTCCATTTTTGTCCATTTTTTTTCTTTTTCTTAAATGCTCATCCACTCTGTCCCCCACCCGGCTGCAAACCCCACCACACACCGCTCTGGTTCACAGAGGCAGGCCAGAGCGATAGAAAACGTTCTCTTTAAAAAGTAAGCTACAAGATGAGTGGTTTACATGGAGACTGTGGAATTGTGGGTAATTAATCATCAAACTTTAAGCACCAGTTTTGATCAAGTTTGTGTTGTATTGTTAGATCTTTGATTTTCATTTTCTTTTCCTCATGTCAACTAAATCGGGCAACTCTGCCGCGAGCTGCCGCAGGCTTCCTCCCTCTTCGGCATCCCTCACGGGGGCCGAGGGCGAGCCTGGTGCCCTGCATGTCGGTGTCTGCTCTTCCCGGCGTCTGTCCCGGGTTCTGTGTAAGGCTGCCCTGCCCGGTGAGACCTGGGGTCTGGGCCCCTGGCGCACCTGCGGATTCTGAGAGAACGCCTGGCAGGATGCAGAGAAACAGCAACTTTTCTTGGCGGAGCTTCAAGACAGACAGACAAACAAGAGTCGCAGCTGTGGGCATGGTTACAGGGGCGGCTCCTCTTCCATGGGCTCCTCCTCAGGCCTGTGGCAGTGGAAAGGAACACGGCAGAAAAGAGAAAGGACAGATGGAGGGTTAGAGGCAGCACTGCAGGGCCTTCTCTGTCTGTCGTCTGGCCCTCTTCCCCCAACAGGACTGCTCTCCCCCTCCCACCTCCCACCTTCCACGTCCCACCTTCAATTCCTGGCTCCTAACCAGGTGTTACTGGGCCACCTGCTCAGGGATAAATGCTCCCCACTACACCTCGTGTTTCAAAGGGCCTTCCACACGGGAAAGATGTGTTGGATGGGGACACTTGACCCCCCCATGGCCTTGAGAGGCCTCAGATGCAGGAGCTGAGACTCGGCTCTCCTTCAGAAGGCGGCCCCTCCATGCAGTGCCACAGGCCAGGCCCTGCAGTGCTCACCTCTTCTCAGCGGGCTTCACACCTACGGACAGGGAGGCCATGGCGGTGACTGTCTCGGCTTCTTCATTCTCACGCTTCTGGGCCTCGACCAGGGAGTAGGCCACAGTGGAGGGGAGGCGCTGCAGGGAGCGCCAGTACTGGCCTGGGTGAGGGAAGCGCTAGGTTACAGACACCACGGGACTGGGCCCAGCAGGCTCTCCATGACCCTGTCCCTGACTCTAGGAGCAGGAGGGGGCCTGGGAAGACTGCCACTCAGTGTAGAGAAAATTCCTAACTGGACCTTCCAAGACCACGGGAGTGCTCCTATGTGGCCTCAAGAGTAAGGGGACCATGCAGGGGGGGCTGGCCTGGCCCAGAGCCAGCCTCTCGGTGTTTTCTGGCACCCAGGGGCTTCTCATCAGGACAGGGGAATAGCTCAGCTCCAAGACTAGGAGGGACCCAACACCCGTGCAGGACACACAGGTGAGATCCCTGGTTTCCACCCACGGACAGCCTCCACAATTTGGGCCATCCTAAGGACCCAGGACAAAATGAGCTTTGTAACAAGGGTAGCTAGCACACTGTCTGAGTCACCTGGCTGTGTGTCAGCTCCCTTGGTCCCCAGCACTTGATGTTGGAGGGGAAGTACTAGGAAATAGGGAGCCCTGCATCCCACACTGAGTCTGTGGGAGGGGTGGGGTTCTCGGGCCAGGGAAGAGACCAGTTCACGCCCTGGCCCCACCCTGCTAGCTGGGGACCTGGAGCAAGTGACTTCCCAGCCTCCTGGAGGCAGGCTCTTTTGTGACATGGAGGTGATGACACATTGTAGTGGGCTGTGGGGAGCGAGTGGGGGTTCAACAAGAGTCTCCACCAGCTCATCAAATCTGGCTGGAAGCGAGGCCTGTCTTATAGGCCCAGGATGCAGCCGGCAGTGACACGAGAGGAGCCCAGGGCAGGGGAATCGGGGCCGGGGAGTCCTGCACTCTTCCTCCCACAGGAGAATTTCCCGGCCAGAGACCTGGCCAGGACAACTTACTGTGAATCTCAATGACCTTTTCCATGGACCGGATGGCGTTGGCATTGGGTCTCTGCTGTAAAACCTTTTCTGGGAGAGGATCGAGCTGCAAAAGACATGCGACTGTATGGTTAATATAACCCCGTGCACATCAGAGCAGGCTGTTCACAATCAGCACTTGTGTCTTAAGTGCACTTGCCAACGGCGAAGAAACGTAAGTTTAACAGCCAGATGTGGGCTTCAGATTTATCACATAAACTTTTACAAAAGGGAACTTATTTTCTTTAGGGCACTTTGCTTAGGAAACTCAGGGATGCTTGTGGTTCTCAGGTAGCAGGGCCACAGAGGGTGTCCGGGAGGGGCTGGTGCAGACTTCAGCATGAGATCAGGGGGATAACTACCACTTTTTGGGAACATCACTTTCACATTCCTGGTATTTTAAATAAAAATGCTTGACTACTCCCTGGCGATGGTTTTCTTCTAATAACAGGAGAAAAGGTAAATCGAAGAAAAGTATTGAGCAGAACAGAAGGAACCTCTGCTCTAGGCGATTCCCTAAGTGCTGGCGGCAGGTAGCAGAACCCACACAAGGCCAGAGGGCTCCAGGGCAAACCAGAGTGGCTGCAACAGAGCATGAAAACACAATGATTAAAAGAACTTTAAATAACCGGATAAGCCTCCAAACCCCGGAGAGACCTGGGGGCTCGGTGGAAGCTGGAACCCACTGAGACACACTGGGGACAGGTGGGCTGGAAGCCCGGAGCCCCAGGATGAGCCAGGGAGGGCAGATGCACAAACGTGATTGCAGAGACGACTGTAAGCAGTTTTGTTCTTGCCTTGGCTCTGGGTAAAAGCTAGAACAGAGGCACCCGAGATAATGCCAGGTAAACACGAAGCGTGCAGACCTGCACTTGCAGTGGTGGGTCTGTGACAGGCACAGCAACTGTCCATCCTCCCATGGGCACACGGCCCCGAGGCTGCCAATCAGTGCTGCCAACTCAGTTCCCGATCATGAAGCACAGAAGCCAGCGAGCTGCACTCGGGCCAGGAGCAGCAATCTCGGCCTCTAATACCACCCTCCAATGAAAGGAACTGGCTCCCTGGAGACGCGGCTGTTCTAGGGCAGCGGGGAGAACACGGAGGAGCCTGGGCGTCTTCCAGTGCAGAGTACAAAAGAGCTAAAGACAGATGCCAGGGCTCGTCCGAGGGACACACAGGGCTAGCAGGAAACGGAATACAAGACGCAATACTGAATCATAATCCCGAGTCTGACATGAACAGCCATGAGTGAGCACTGATATAAAAAGTGACTGAGTACACAGCCCTCCCCTGACAGAGCTAACACCTCCCACCTGCCCCAAAGCACGTGCAAGGCTGCACGAGTGACTTCCAGCCAAAGGACCTTCACGGTGGGGACATACACTGACAAGCCCACTATCACCAGGCCTCACGGTGAACTTCAGCAGGAGCCACGTGGACAGCATCGGGAGAGGAAGTGTGGAGAAGGGCACTGGACCCCTGGGGTTTTGCTTCCCTAACCCCTAAATCATGAGGGAAAAAACGGACAAACATAAATGGACTCTATAAAACACCTGACCAGCACTCCCCCAAACTGTGGTGGTTGTGAGAACATGAAAGACTGAGAAGTTGTCACAGCTGAGGAGACTCAGGTGACAGGCCGGCAGGGCCACTGTGGGCAGAAACAGAAGGGCTCTCAGGAAAACCGAGTGAACCTCAGTGTGTCCTGCGCTTCTGCTAACAGCAGTGTGCCAGGGTTGGCTCCCAGGCAGTGACCCTGTCCCACACTGAGGTATGATGGTGACAACAAAGGGAAATGTCTGAGAGACACATGTGCTAACTCTGCTACTTACGAGTAAATTGAAAGACACCCAAAAATCAAAGCTCAGCTTCTCAGAGACTGCGGCATTGAAATGATCAGTTTTAAGCTATAAAGCAAGCATGGAAGCAACAACTGCAAATGGCCCAGATGCAGCCCGGAGACTGGAATAGGTGCTGACCTCAAGTCCCTGAGGGAATGGCAGGCATCATCACAGGTGCCCACACGGAGGGCATCCTGATGGACCACTGGAACCCACGCTCAGTTCAGGAGGGGGTCAAGACCCGAGCTGAGGAATTTTAAAGGGAAACCCACTCTCAGGCATGTTGGATTGAACCTGTGGAAAATTCTACAAGCAGCTGGACAAAACTATCGTCAGAGGAGCAGCACCAGCCAGACAGCGCTGGATTCATGGCAAAGGAGCAGGAAGACAGTGGTGTGACCTCTTCCTCACTGAGCAACAGGGAGGGTGAAACAAAGGCTGTAAAACAACACGCTGGGAAGGTTCGCACAAAAGTGTTTCCCAAGGGAGACTCTGGGCTGTGCTGAAGGCAGAATGAAAATGACCCAGTGGACTGAGAAATGAGGAGGCCCAAGGAGCAAAGAAAACAGCACAGGAGCAGGATGGCCAAGTAAACAGGCCGCATGGCACAGTGGCAGTGACACAAGTGGGAAAGAATACTAGTCATGACTGCACAGACCCGGGAGGGGCTGGGCTGCCCACCTACAGACAGACATACCAGACACCAGTCACACTTAAAATGTCTGATGAGCCAGTCATGCTTTATAAGCCTGTTCATCTGAGTGCCTGCATTTAATCTGTGATGTCCCCTGTACACAGAGCAGCCCACACCCTGGTAGCACAGGGAAGGGTGAGGTTACAGACCGAGTCAAGGGCACACACTAACATTTTTAAGGATCATGACCGAGAGAATTTGATTGGCTGTATCTTCCCACTCAAGAGAGAGGACAAATGGAGTCCTGTGTCAAGAGCAGGCATGGAAAGAGAAAAGAGAGCCAAGGCAAGGGGCAAATACCACAGAATCAGATGGTGGAAATGAATCTGAACAAACCAAACAACCCGCACTCAAACCAATGGTCACAACCAAAGTCTCCGCCCAAAGCACAGGTTGTGGCACTGGATCTAAAGATAACAGGATCCCTGCCTCAAGCTGGGTACAGGAGACATCGGACGGGGTGGGGGTGGGGGGGAGAGGGGCTCCACGGCGAGGAGACACTGGTGCTCCGCAAAACCCGCGAGAGGAGGCTGGTGTGGCGTCTGCTGCACTGGGCCCACGGATTGAACTGGGCACAAAGGTCACCGTGTGACGATAAAAATTTCAATTCATCAAAAGGATATAAAGATCTAACATTTGTACTTATTTAGCAAAATTGATTTAAAGTGTATGAGGTAAACTTGGCGGACCTAAAATTAGATATGGGGAAAGGTACCATCACAGTGGGAGACTGACTTCTTAGAGAAAACTAAAACGTGGGCAACACAATTAGCGAGTGTGGCTTAATGGACATAAAGAAATACATTTTAAAGAAAGAAAAAAAAAAGATGCTGTAGCTGAAGGTTGATTCTTTGAAATTACCCATTAAGTAGACAAGTGCAGCAAGACTAATGGAGAAACTAGAGGCACAAACAGAGTGAAGGGTAACAGGCCCCAGATACAGCATATATAATATGAAGACAGTATAAGATGCTGTCAGAAACATGGCTGAAAGGGTAAATTATTGGTAAAGTATAACTTTCCAAAATTAACTCAAGAAGAAATAGAAAAACCTGAATGGATGACCACAGCCACTAAAGGTACTGAATTATTTAAAATCTTCACCCAAAGGAAACCCAGGGCCCAGGACAGCCATCCCAGTCAAGAAGAACAGACTATTCTGATCCTACACACTCTTCCAGAGACAGAAAAAGAGGGGACTCCTATTGTCCACCTACCCACCCTTCCCACATATGTAGACACCCATCCATTCACCCCTCATCCCATCCATCCATTCACCACCACCCCCATCCCGTCCGTCCTTCCAAACATGGTCTAATATAAAAAACTGGAAATGACATGGTCTCCATGAGAAGAGAAGCCCAAGTGGCCCAGCATGAAAAGATGCTCAGCCCCGGGCGACGAGATGACAATCCACCAGTGCTGTTTTGCCCATCACGTTGGCAGAAATCAAACGTGGGGAGGCCAGCGTTGCTGAAGTTACTCACCCACTGCTAACACTGACATCACCTTCCAAAGGTGAGCAAGGGTGTATCCTGGGAGCACGGCTCCCTCTGCTGGTATTTACCTCAGAGGCACAGGTGAGCACTGCCCTGGGGCTGCAGTCACTGTAACCACCAAAGGGAGTGACTCAGCTCTGCTCCACTGTGGCCTCCACCAGGGAGAGGAGCAGTGTCCCCAGGGCACTGGGCCTTTGTTGAGGAAGATGAGGGGCAGGGCCCCAGACCCTCACTGGATATGACGCTCTAGTCTAGCAGAAAACAAGCCGTTGAGATTCTGGGGTTATTCAGTACAGCCTATGCGTCCCAATCATTAGGTTCCAACTTGAATATTTTGCTAGAATTTTGTCTTGCCAGTGTTTTAAAAGGAACGCGCTGCATAAGTAATCAGTCATTCCGAAGCAGAGGGGTGCATTAGAGTGTGCATGAGCACACACGGGAGGAAGTTACTACTGCTGCTGCTTTCCCATCTCCAGTGGGCTCCCCATGCCACTCTCCCCAGTGGGATGGATACAATGGTGGTGGCTAGCCCTCCAGGGTTATAAGTCACCTCTTCGTGTCACCCTCAGCCCCTCATGTCACTGTGACATGTCACTGCTGGCCGGGACCCCCCAGCACCCATTCCCGAGCGTTAGTGCAGCACTTGAGGCTCACTGTCTCTGTCCCTAGCACCTGGCAAGGTGTCTGGGGGTGGAGTTCTCCTACGCTTGTGAAGTAAGGCAGGAACCATGAAGGGTCCTGTCCTGAGCTCCCACCCTCTGCCATGTGAAGTTACATGGAAGTCAGGGGAATGAACGGAGTGATCTAGCAGGAGAGTGATCTCTGAAGACCGTTTCCCTGGGCAGTGGACAGGAAAGCCGGAGGTGCTTCCTGTGCATGAAGGAGAGAGGGAAACAAACTCAGGCCAGCACCAATGGCAGGGACTGGGTGTGTTTCTACTGGTTCCATTGAACAAAGGGAAGGTAAAAGGGCGATTGTGGACCTGGGCTTTTAGGGCAAGGCTGCTATGCCTAAGTGGAATAAAGCATGAGTGATGAGATGCTACTGGGTTGTACTGAACCAATTCTTCCCACGAGCCTTTATGGGCACCTCCTAGTGCCAGGCTCTGCTCCACCGCCAGAGACACTGACTGCTTCTGGTCTAGACTTAAAAAAAAGGGGCCAGGAAGAGGGGACTCACCCCTCAAAGAGTTACTAAAGTCTGACAACACTGGTGGCTCGGAGGGTTCTCTGCAGCACCTTTGCCTCCTCCCGTCTTCCTGTGGCTGCTTTCAGAGGGGCCTCCTAGGCCCAGTTCTGTGCTGCCAGCCGGTCCCCTCCACCCATCTGTGGCTCCAGTTGCCTCTTTGTGTCCATTGCATTCCCCACACATCCCTGCTCCCCAGCACTTGCACAGCCGCACGGGAACCTACGGCTACTGTCAGGCCTAGTGGTGACACTACCAGACCTGTCCCTCCACAGTTACTTCAGGGTGACCTGAGGAGTGGGCGGTGAATCCTCCACCGAGGCAGCACCACGGGGCCCAGGAAAGCTGGTGACAAGTTGGCAACCTGTTCTCATGTTGGTTTTCAACAATTTTTAAAAAACAAAAATAAATCACAAGAGAACTAATAACCCGAATTCCTTCTTTAAAAAGGTTACAGGCTTGAGACTTGGTAAATAGCAGAGTAAGAAAGTACACCTGTGATGACAGCACCCTTCCTCCTAATCGGGGACCAGCTGGGCAGGCTGCCCAGCCCTCCCCACCTGCTGCCTCAGGCCCTCATGTGACAAAGTTCCTGCCTGGCTGGGAGGGCATGGAGGTTCCACATGCCAGGATGACATCAAAAAGAGGCTAGTTTCTTTAAAAAAAAAAAAAATGTTTTTATTGATTTCAGAGAGGGAGAAATAGAAACATCAGTGATGAGAGAGAATCACCAATTGGCTGCCCCCTGCACAGGCCCATCCCCCCCACCCCCCCACCCCGAGGGAATCAAGTCCACGTGCCCTTGACTGGAAATCAAACTGTGACCTGGTTCATGGGTGACTCAACCACTGAGCAACACTGGCCAGGGTCTTTCCTTTTTTTTCTTCTTCTTTTTTTAATATGTTTTTAGAGAGAGAGGGAGAGAGATAGAAACATGGATTAGCTGCCTCCGTACACCTCCTGCGGGGGATTGAGCTCACAACCTAAGCACGTGCCCGACAGGGAATCAAACCAGAGACCTCTTGGTGCATGGGTCGATGCTCAACCACGAGCGACACTGGCTGGGAGAGGCTAGTTTCTTGGGAGACCTGTGGGAGAGGCCCAGGCCCGCTCTTCCTAGGTGGGTCCTGTCACCTGCAGAGTGGAGGATGATGCCTTCAGGGGTGAGTGCACCCCTTCCCCATTCTTCCTCTGTGGGAGATTTGGGGGATGTGTTGCAGAGAACACGAAGCCCACACTCCCAATCAGCTCAGGCTTGGAGGCCTCAGTCGCTGTGCTTAGAAACTAGACCAGTGGGTGACTTGCCACCCTAACATGCTGGAGACACTGGTGTGCCATGTGGCGGCTCTTCTTCAGTAACCAGATGCTCAGAAAGCCCTATCACTCCCTCCCTGAGTAGGGGAAGAGGTATGGAGAGAACAGTGCAGGCAAGGTTGTCCCGTGTCCTTGGACTGACCTAGGGCCAGGGCAACTCATCTCCCCCTCATGTTCCAGCCTGGCTTCCTGGCTCTCCTGTCTCATATTTTTATAGTTGCCAAATCCTCTTGGAAGAGAATGAGATATTAAAAAAAAATCAGCCCACTGGCATGGCTCAGTGGTTGAGCATCGATCTATAGAAGGTTATGGTTTGATTCCTAGTTAAGGCACATGCTTGGGTTGCAGGCTTGATCCCCAGTGGAGGAAGAGTAGGAGGAAGACGATCAATGATTCTCTCCCATCACTAATGTTTCTATCTTTCTTTCCTTCTCTATTTCTCTCTGGGGGAAAAAAAAAAAAAAATCAGTCACCAAAGCTGAGTGCTGTGAACACAAGAGTTTCTTGCTGTGAGGGCTCCACAGTGGGAGCTTGGCAGTCAGTGCTAGAAATACTGAACCTGCTGAGCAAGTGGGGACAGGGCCCAAGATGGCATCCACTCTTGGCTGTGAGCTATGCTTTTGCTGAGGTAGGTGGCTGGCAACTAGGATGAGTTTCTTACCCATTTTACAAAGGGGGCCTGGTAGGGCCAACTGTCACTGTTTCCCTACATCCTTCTGTGACAATGAGTGGGGTGAGGAGGATGGTCTGTGCATGAAGGATAGGTGAGGGCCCACCTTCTAAGTGGACATACAGGAGGCATGTACTGCCCTAAAGCAGACACACATGCACTGGGGCCTGCACCCCCCACATGGGCCTGCACACAGCTGAAACTACGGCCACTTCTGGCAGGAGGTGACCCTGGCGGGGAGTGTGAGCATGTGTAAGCATGATTGTGAGTATAAAGTATAGCTGAGAGTGAGTACAAGCATGACTGTGCAAGTGTGCGCATTTGTAAGCATGGCATAAACATGACTGCGAGTGTGTGTATGCATGATTGTGTGAGCATGTGCAAGCATGCCTATGAGTGTGAGTGTAGGAGCATGTGTGAGTGAGGGGGAGATGGCCGATTAAAAGCAGATAATCGGCTCTCAGACTGAGTGGACTCAGAGTCTCTGTGTCTGCCTCTCACACACACAGCTGTTTGTAATCACTGTGTTTTGTCACAGCCACACCTTTCCTAAAGTGTAACAACATAACCCAGTTGCTAAATTTCCAATGAAAGCCTTTTCTCCCAACACTGCAGCTCCACCTTATCCTCTGTGAATTCCTTCATTGATCTAGGAGTTGGGTTGAATGAAATGATGGCATTGATCCTTGATATGCCACATGATTAATTAGAAAATTGGTCAAAACCAAACTCTGCCTTGGGGTGACATGAGAAATGATGGGCTCTCACTGCTCATGTTAGCCCCCCACTTGCTGGACTCCCTGAACCTCCATTTACACTGCTCCTGCAAAACGTTTGAGTTTTCAAGGTCAGTCGTCACCAATAGTTGCAAAAAACCCCAAAACTGTTCAATGAAATGGCTCTTGGGAGCAACGTGGACCTCGGCACAGTGCGGTTCTGCTATTGTAGGCTCCGTTCCTGCCTCTCTCCCCTGGAGCCACACCACCAGGTGGCTATGTTGGCCACAGCTGGCTGCCCGTTGTGTGCACCAAGTTGTCCAACACACCATAGATCAATCCACTTCAAAGGCTGCAGAGCAGAGAAGTGGGGCTCCGTCCAACTCTCTTGCATTAAAAATATTTTTAAGAGACCTTGATAAACCAGTGTTTCCTGCTTTTTGATGTGCGTAAGTAAAGGAACATTTTCTTGTCAGAAGAGTGAAGCAGGAAGCAGGGACAGGCCTTAGTTGAAAGCTCAGTTCTCTATTGTTATTTTAAAGTAACTGGAAGAATCAAAAAGGTTTGGGATGGTTTAAATACATAAGTCAGTTGCCTTTTAACTTTAGCTGGAAAGGGATATTGTTTTATATGAAGAAAGGCTAGGTGAAATTCTATGAGTACTTTAAAAAGCACACTGGCATTTTATTTGGGAATATTCAAGCGTATCGCTAACCAGCTGACTAGACATGGGGTGCCACCAGGACCTTTGATCTGCTTGTGACCTGGCTTAAAATGAACACTGTCCACAACAAGCAAGGTGGCCAGGGCATGGGGGCTAGCTAGAGTGCCACAGGGCCTTCAGGAGCTGGGACCACACTCCTCTCTCCTCCAGCCCTGAGCACCCGCGCCACAACTGCAGCCCCAGGAGCATGCTGCATATGGGGCCACACCTCTGTTCTGAGCCCTTCAGAGGTTCACAGAATGGGTTCAGCATCGTCCCACCCCAAGGATGTGCTCACTCAGTCCACCCTCCTCAGGACTGGCCTTCGAGAGGGGCAGACAGAGCTATGGCCTTCCTCCCAGGTGCCCACTCCCAAAGGCACCTGGCCTGGCTCTCCTCTGCGGGACATCTCTCAGGGAGAACACACACAGCTTCCTATGGACCCAACCCCACATCAGGTCATTGTCACACTCAGCTGGCTGAGGACCGGATCTGGGTGATACCTCACCTTTGCTTCCACATGACACCTGTCATCTCTGTCCCGCATGAGCCTGGCAGGACACTGGCCATACGCCTCCTCCTCCTGCCCACAGCCTACCTTCTGTCAATTCATACAAGTCAGAGGGAACAATGTGGACTGGGAACAGCTCCAGGACAGAGTGCTACCTCACATCACAGGAGACTTCACTACAACTGGCCATCTCCCCAGTCTGGCGGATGCAATAAAGTTCAATATGGCGTTTTCAACACTTGCTCGATGCCACCCTCTGCATTTCCCCACATGCCTCGTGGGCCCTGTCAGCTGTGTTTCGGGGGGGAAGTGGGGTGGGTGGGTCTAAGGGAAGCCTCAGGGCCGGCCAGGGTGGGCTCCCAGTGACTGCTTCCTGGAGGAGGCCTCTTGGGCACTCAGCCCACAGGTCAGAAGCTGGAGACGGAGCCGCGCTGAGCAATGAACTTGTGAGGGTGCCGCACCCAAGATGGGCCTTAACTGAAGCCTTGCACTCCTGGTGTTGGCCAGCAGGAGGAAAGCTGTGGAGATGACGGCCCCGGACTGAACACCAGGTGGCCCTGACCTGACTGAGGAGTGTGCTCAGTCACCCTTCTGATGGGTGAGGGAGATGAGTCCCAGGGGATGGGACGGCATGAGAGCAGGGGCCCTGGCACCTCTGTGTGGCTGGGCCTCTAATCTAGGCACTCACCCGAGCTCCCCAAACACCAGCCAGTTCATCTCTAGGACCAACATGAGACGTCAAAGCAACAAGAGAAGCTACACTTGGGGGATCTTGAACCCGCTCCATGAACCTCTGATGGGCTCAGGGGACAGAGTTGTACCCCCATATCCAAAGGCTGTGGGTGGATTTCAAGTTTCAGGAAGTGTGGCCATTCAGCGGGCTAGGCATTCCTGGAGGCATTTCCATCCCACCAGCCTGCCCTCCTTTGGTCCAGGTCAGCCTGGAGTACAGCACGCCCAGTGGCTCTCCTCCAGCCTCGGAAGTTGCCTCCCCTGGTCCAGATCCCTTGAGCCCCTTTGGTCCAGCTAATGTGTCTCCCTGACTGTGTCCTGAGCCTCAGGGAGGACATTGTGCAGAGCCGGACCTGGGTGTCTGTGAGCCCAGAAGGCAGAGGCCTCTCACCTAGGGCCCGAGACTTGCATAGAGACGCCACTCCTGGAACCTGCCTTAGAACCTCTGGGGAACTGACGGTTGCTGAAGGAGGAAACTGAGACCCCTCTCCAGTGACCCACACATAAAGGTGAGCCCTTTCAAAACATAGGACCTTAAACTACATTTTTAAGATGAAGGGTTCTTGATGATCCTTTTGCTCACCTCCTTGTGGCCATAATCAAGCAGTTTTGTCAGACATGTTGCCTGAGTGGGGGTGGAGGGGACATCAAATACCGAGTGGGAAGCAAGTGAAGTGGCCCATACAGGCCTGGGCCTGGAGCCTGCCTGCAACAACCCTGGGCCTCTAGGCCTCCTACCTCGTTTCCCAGCAAAGCAGAAACACATGCTTCTGAGGCGTCACAAATGGCCGTGAGGTCGTGGCCCCCCTCCAGGGCCAGAACTATCCGGCCACCAGCCAAGCCCATCAGCTGCTTCGTCAGGTACCCGAAACCTGCAACGGGAAAAGGGAGATACAAGTAGAGGGCAGGGCGGGCGCAGGGAGGGTGCAGGGCCGACGCTGGCAGCAGATCAAAGCGTCCAGAAGTGCATTACATCACATTACAGACTCAGGGGGCTGGCACACTGCGGCTCATAATGGAAGCCAGGTTCGATCACAATAAATTCATCGAGGAATTCGGTTTGGGATCCTGTTTGATCTGTGTGAGAGCAGGAATTACGGTTTCAGTGCTTTGATTTCATAATGCTGCAAATCACCTCGTTTGGGGGGTAGGGATGGGCCTCAGGAGGAGCCTCCAGGCTCTCTCACGTGGGGACCAGAGGCCAGGAGACAGGGCGCCTGGAGCAGGGCAGCTGTGGGCAGCCTGGGCGGCATGGCCATGTCCATCCCTAGGCCAGAGGTTCTGGTTGGGGGTGTGCTAGGCACACGCATGAACACACACTCCGGCACACACGTCAATGCTGCGTGTGCCCTTCTAGGACTCTGACATCTGCATCTGGAGTGTCTGGCTTTCATCAATAGCCATGTTCCCTCCATTGCACCCACGTCACCCTCCCACAGGCAGAAACGTGATGGGTAATGATAATTACCACCCACGGCCAGACAGCCTGTCATTTATTAAAGAGCCTGTGAAAACATGCCACACTGGTCAGCATCCCCACTGCCAGGTGGCCATCGGCAGACCCGGCCCCACAATGGCAGCCATGGGCACTGTAACCTCCCGAAGCCCTGGTTAATCTCTGATGGAAACAGGGACATGGGCTTCCTGGCTGCCTGGTCACTTCCTCGCCACTAAACCACACTGCCTGGGTTCAGACGGATCTGAGGAGCCCCACACTGGAACACGGCTTCGCCAGTTTAGCCCTTGGTTTGACCTCTTTCTTCTTGGGTGATCCACACTCTCCCTGTGGGAGGGAGAGACGACAGGCTCTCTTTGACCATCTGCACCCATGGGGTTAGCACAAGGGGCCCCCAGGGTGTCCTGTAGAGTCCCAGGATCTAGATTGCTGTGACCACCATAGCAGGGGGCTGGTGGTGGTGGTGGTGGCCAGGCAGGGGTGAGGGTGCCCAGGATCTTCTGTGGACCAAGGCTCCACGCCAGTAGGTCTCTGACCTGACTTTCCGTGTCGGCAGAAGCAGAGGCCCCAATCTGTGGGAGGGCTTTTTTACAGGACTCCCTCCCATAATGGAAGTAGGGCCTTCATCTAATGCAAATCCTTAGGCGAACCCATAATCTGAGGCTCCCTCCTCCCTCCAACTCTGAACTGAACCTTCTCTCAGCTACCCCCCCTCACAGGCTTTAGGGTCTGTTCCTGCCCTCAATGTGAGTGACCACACCAGCTCTCAGCCGGACTGGAGACCCAGCCCTTAGAGTGGCCTGCATGCGCCCAGCTGAGCATGAGCCCCCCAGGTCAGCACTGTGGGTTGGATGACCTCCGGGGGGAGGGCCTGTGACCTCCTGGTCCACACCATCCTGCTGCCCCTATTGTTTTTCTGGGGCTGCCCACACTGTCACGTCTCTGGAAATGTCATTGAAGGGGAGATGTGAGATACAGCACAGCTGGCCACAGAGACAGCAGGTCCCATTAAGCTCCTGAAAACCCGACTTACATTTGGCAGAGAGGTTGTAGCCACCCAGAGGTGTGGGGTGGCCCTCCACGGCGTCGAAGCCTGCTGACACCAGCACCACATCTGGGGCAAACTCGTTTGCGATTGGCATGACCACCATTCTGAAAAGGGCAGGAGAAGGCGACAGTGAGACAGCGGGGACACAGATGGGGAGGGCTACTTGGTCACTGAACGTAGTTCCCCTCAAGGTTAGTGGGCTGAGGGCTCTCATGGAAGCTGGAATCTGACAGCTGAGAGTTAGATTTCACAGTACCTAAAAAGTCCAAACCAACAAGGCCCTGTACGAATGCTTAGAGCCAGCTGTGCACTGGTTTTGTAGGAGGCTTTCTCTGTAGACCATGGAGGTGGTCTGTAACCTTGAGCTGCACCAACATGGGGAAGTGGAGCCAGCTACCAGGGCTGCTAAGGGTTCTCTCCAAAGGTGTGGACTGCTCTGCTCACCTTACACTGGCTCTGATTCAATTCAAGATGGGCACAGTTATACCCCCAGAATCAGGGACACAGGGCCGTGTGGCTGAGGAGGTGAGAGAGCCCTTCAGCAGTGCTGGCCCCGAGGGAGCCCTCCTACCTCCTTCTACTCACCCCGAGGGCCACGTTAGCAACAAATGATCATACACGCACTTGCAACGGTGCTGCATCGGGTTAGTTAAAAAAAAAATTCTACACTTGAGATTTTTAAAAGGAAAAGTGATAGTCACATTAAAGAGAATTAATAGTTAAAAATATACACACTCACTGAGAGGTTTGGGATTAAATTATATAAGGGAAACAAGGAAAAGATTTACTTGAATACAGAAAAACAAACAAACAAAAAAACTAAACACAAAACCACCACCTGGGAGCCTGCAGTGTAATTAGGTCAGTGTGTCCCTAAAACATGTGCTTTGTATTTTAATTGAAGAACTATTAAATGTGGAGCTCAGCAGTGGTATCTGCCATTTAAGCTTGTTTCTCAGACTTTCCTTCCTTCCTCTGTAGATGAGGTGGGCAGAATCACAGGTGCTTGGGGCCCATGCCCCTGAAGTGGGCAGAGGAGGACATGATGATCTAAATGCACTGGGAGCCTCTGCCGACGTGTTGCCAGCCCCACTGAAGAAGTCCAGTGTTCACAATTCCTCCGCCTG
Organism: Pipistrellus kuhlii; assembly: GCF_014108245.1. Lineage (NCBI taxonomy): Eukaryota > Metazoa > Chordata > Mammalia > Chiroptera > Vespertilionidae > Pipistrellus > Pipistrellus kuhlii. Next base: position 29,663,014 of record NW_023425573.1, read on the forward strand.
TTTCTCAGAGTAGCTCAAACAGTTTCTGCTGCATCAAAGGCTGCTCGGTGCTCCTGCAGTTCGCCCAGCGATTTATCTCTGAGTCCGGGTTCCCTTCACTTGGAGCTTCAGAGGCCCTTGGGAGGAGGAGGCCACAGACACTGGGCATGGCACATGGTCCTTCCCCACGCAGAGCCCCGGGGACACCATGTCCAAGGACTTTTATTACAGAATGAAGTAGCCATTTAAGTCAGCAAAGTCTACTTCATAAAGTATCAACTTTGTCAAAGGACACAACATGCTCAAAATGAAATGTTCCTCTACTCCAGAACTACCCTGGATTTCAATTCCATTGAAAAGCCACCTGGTCTCTGCAGGACCCATGTTGCAGAGTACCTGGCCCTACTCCAAGAACATGCACTACCCAGTGCTGAAGGGCCCTGAGCCAGTGCTTCCTGGAGGAGAGTATGGACTGTGCCTTATGGCTTTTATCTGCTCCAATTGGGACTGAGTACCTGCCATAAAAACAGGCACTGGCAACTGAGAAATTTGCCTCTGGAACCTTACACTGGAGTCACGGCAGACGAACCAGGCTGGGTTTTGAACAGCATTCCCTTTTCCAAGGCCAAGTGCAGTTCATAAACTTCCCCAGGAAGCACCTCTGCACTAGCCTCAGGGTGTGCGTTTGGGGCACCATCCATCAGGTTTAAGGAACAAAACACAGGATCTGGATGGGTGTGGCTAGCTTTCAGTCTGCGGACACATGGCCATGCGTGAGCTGCACACAGACCATGTGAACACACTAGCATGACTGTGCCCCAGTAAAACTTTACTTAAATCACATGGTGGATTTGGAACGAGGGCCCCACTCTGCCAACCCCTGCTCCTCACCCATCATTACAATCATGGTGATGCTATTCAATGTCCAGCACCAGTTCCAGATTTTAACATGTTTCATTGTGTCTATGGGGATGTATGTGGTAACCAAAGTTCACAGATTCTGTGAACGCAAAGGGGTGTCTGTTACACAAAGCACATGTTCCTGAGCAGGCATGGGGTTGTGTTAACCATCCGGCCACGACACCACCCCTGTGCCCTAGCCGATCTGTCCCCGCAGGTGCCCTGAAACATCATCCACATAGATGGGTCTGTAGACGCCTCCTCTCTTGAGGTGCCTGGAAACTTGGGCTGCCAGTGCTATCTGCTCTTCTCAGTCTTCCTTCTGTAGCATGTGCTTCCTGTAGACGTTCCTGTGTGCTGGAGAGGCCTGACCAGGAGCAGCAGTTGCCAAATGGACAGACACCCCTCCAACCTCAACCCCATCTTACAGGAAGTGGTTGCCCTCCTCACTTGCTGGCACTATTTCAACAATCAGCATTGTGATGATTCCATCTATTTATATAAAAGCCTAAGCAACCATTACAACCAGTTGACCACTGTGACGTGCACTGACCACCAGGGGAAAGATGCTCAATGCAGGAGCTGCCCCCTGGTGGTCAGTGCACCCCCACAGCCAACCTCCCACGGCCGGCCAACCTCCTGCCATCCCTCCTGCAAGCTGGCTGGCCCCGATTGCCAGCCAGGCCAAGGGACCTACCTATGCATGAATTTGTGCACTGAGCCTCTAGTTTATTACATGCTGTGACTGTGAGTCCCATCTTTTGAGAGAGCCACAAAAACCATGTTTGCACCAGAGCCACTGGTTGGAGCAACTGTTCATAAAATATTTAAACTCTACTGAGAGTTAGAATCAGAACAAATAGAAATTATGGGAACCCATTTGCTTTGGCCTGGCTGCCACCAGCGGTGATGCCCACAGCCTTGCCCTGCTCCCATCTGCCCACAAGCATGGTGGCCAGAGAAGGTGCACATTAGCTAGAACACAGCTAGACCCTGAGGATGGTCTGAGCTCCCCCCCCCACTAAGAAGACCACTTCCCTACCCCCACTCCTGCCCCTGCAGAGCCTGCTGCCTGCCTCATGCTCTGGGGCTGGGGGCCCGTTTGCTCCCAGCCTCCTCACCTCCTGGGGCTTATCCTGGTGAAGTGGGCACACCCTTCCCTCTCTTCTGTAGCTTCTGGGGCATTGGAGGGATGCTTTCCTGGGCCCCTGGGCCTCTTGACTCTAACCCATTCTCACCCTTTCCCTCCCTGCCTCTTCTGCCATGTCTTGCTCCACAGGCTTCTCCATACTCCACCAGTCACCACCAAAGGAGGCCTCGGACCCATGCAGCATCTTTCCCTCATGATTCCCACAGTCTCACTGCCATTGTCCTCAAGGCCACCTCCACTACAAGGGCCCTTTTGCTGCTTGGAGCTGACCTTGATCTCTGCCTCACTTTGGGCAGAGCCCCAGCTTCTCCACTAGGCACTCTCCTCCCCCAGGTCCTCAGAAGAGCAGTGTGTTTGCTGTCTCTTGTACCCAGCTCCCATTCACTCCTGCACATTCTGTCTTAACTTCTACCGACTATCTTCCCTGAGTCAACAGTGGCCCCCTCCCAACTGCCAAATAGAGGGACACTTTCTGGCTGTTTCCTGGAAATCTGCTAAAACACCACTGACCCCACTATGCATCCTTTTCTGACCCTGCTGTGCCATCCTTCAGCCCAGTCAAGACCTGTTCTTCCTGGTTCTCTGCCCACTATCCTCACCCTCATCCACCAGCACTTGAGCCCCTGTCCCCCATCAGCTCTATCTGATCACCCAACATTTTCTGAGATGGCCCTTCTCACCCTGTTCCCATTCTGGCCAGGGTTGCCATGCTTCCCTGGGCTTGTCCATGGGATCTAGGGCAGTTCACACATCCTGGAACCAATTCTGTCACCAAATTGCCATGAGATAGCTGTCAAACATGAAGAGCACACCACCTTAGTCATCTGGACAGAGCCCTGGACACTCACTGTCAGAGTCATGGTCCAGCTCCCTGGAGGCAGTCACACAGCCTTGATCGGCTCCTGTGGGAAAGCCCCATTCCCCGACACCCGTGCCAGCTCACTCCTGCGTACTTGTGAGTGGGCACAGGTACATGTACCTGCTGCAGCCCTGTGGTCCCTGTCTGAGTCACCTGAGGGGGCAGGCACTGCATGGATCACCTGTTCTATCCCCGCTGCCCAGGGCAGGGCAGTTGAACACGAGACTGGCCAATTCTGAATTTCTAGCTTACATTTTTGCTTCTAAAATCACCGCAGAATGTCCTCAGGTAAAATTTAGAGACATGGAGAGAACACGGAATGTCATGGACATTTCAACACAACAGAAAAGTTAGAAAGAAGCAAAATGCACCTTAAGGATGTAACAAAATTCAGAAGTGCCACAACCTGACGCCATGCCCGAAAGGCTAGGGAAGGCGACGTGAACCTGCCCGGCTGTTCAACTGCTGGGTCACTGCAGTTACCACTTTGGGATATGCAGGTCCCTGACGCCTCTCAGACACTATGTCACAATGAAATCCAAATCACAATGTCAGAGTATGGACAATCCCGATTTCACTTCCTCACTGCTGATAGATGGACCTGCTGGGCTGCCAGATGCAGGTAAGCGAGGGGTTAAGGAAAGTGCACCATTATCTCCTTCAGCCCAAGCCCTCAGCTCCTCAGCTAACTTCAAAGCCTCACTCCACTGGTTTGAATTAGGCCCCCTTTTCTCCTACAAGCCTCTTGCCGCCCCAGGAGAAAGGGCCGCTGCTCCTGGATTTCATTAGGGGCAGTTTTCTTATCTCCCCCTCATCGAAGGCTTGATCTCCTGAAATGCAATGTGGCAGGCAGGGTCTGAGGAACACGATGCTCCGTCTGAGGCACGCACTGTCCGCAGGGCCCCAAGGGGAGCAGCACAGAAGAAAGGGGAAAACGGATCCTGACCCTCTTCCCCCTCCGATCAATGCCCAGGGAACCATAAATTGTAAACTTCAAAGTGCTATTTTACATTAAAATCAATAAAATAAAAAAAACTGAAACAATTTTCCTTTTCAAAGAAGTTATTTAAGCTTTAAAAAGCTCATTTGATAAGGTATCATCATGTATACACTTGGCAGGAGATTAAAACAGAATGTCGACAGAAACTCCAAGGGAAAGGTTCATCTTAAAGGCTGGCCCAGGGAGGGGGACAACTTCTAGGGCCACCTGGCTGCCCACCACCAATGAAATGCCAGAAGAGGTGCTGACTTGTCCGCCTAGGATCGGAGTGCACAGGGCACTGACAAGCTGCAAGGGCCAATCCAGTCAAACCTGGCCTGCAAAATGTCTGAAAGAAGAGAGAACTACCTAGTTCTTACCACTTCAAGCTTCAGTTTAAAGGAAGTTTTACCTTCTCTGCCTACACCAGGTTTGGACCGTGTTGTGCCTAGGTCCCCTGGATGGCACCAACATTCACTTGGGCACTGTTTACACCCCACATGGTGGCATCTGGACACCTATTTCCAAAGGAACCCCTGAGAGGCCGTTTCTCAGGCAGGAGGGAGTGATGACGAGTGGCTGTTCCATGCACATGCAGCCACCGCCCAGGTGGGCAAGACACACGGGTTCAGATTTCATGAAGCTGATATTTAACTGTGTACATGAGAAAATTGTCAGATGTTTTGGGGCTTCCTTCTTTCTTAAATTAGGCAGGGTAATTATAAAAATTCCACAATATTTGATGGAGTAAGAAGAAACATCAAAATTAGACCAATGAGGCCAGGAGAAAAAGTAATTCAGTGTGAATCAGGGTAGGTCTTCTAAGAGGTAACTGGCTCCTTTTCAGATCAGTTCCGCTGTTGGAGCAGATGATGGAAGGCCTCTCCATTGCAGACCCTCACATGCATGCAGGCGCTGGGGACTCGGACCCCGTTCTGAAGTGAGTGAGCAGATGCTTGAAGGGTTCTGTGAGCCATGTAGGTCTTACTGGGATGCGAGGCAGAATCCTCAGCAAAGCTTTCGCAAGATATGTCCTTAATAGATCTCAGCCTTCAGAAAAGGAGGCGGAGTCACTGGAGATGCCCCAGGGTACTAACTCCCGTGTTTTCTGAGATGGTCAGATATCACCATGGAACAAAGCTCTCCTCCTCTCAGGGGCCCTGCCCCACCCTGAGCTACCCAATCTGCCATTTTAAAGTCAACAGAGGCCACCTGCGCTATAGGAATTACTTCAGTCTGGCCCAGATCAAAGCAGAAATCACCACCTGATGACAAAAGCAAACACTGAGGCTCAATTCTAGGGCCCAGAATAACACTAAGCAAGTGCATGAATGGGGAGGCCCTCTAGTTTATCAATAAAGAAGAAGATCTTTTCTGTCTCCAGTCTTCTCACAGAGGTTTCTGGAAGCTAAGTCAGGAGACCACAGCCTTCCAGATTTGAGCACCCACTTTTCGTTAATACAGCACCTCCTGATCTCTTCACTGAACTATTGGGACCGAAAGTGCACAGCCTGGAGCTTTGCAGATAAAGGTCAGAAGACAGCCTCAAAGATTCCACCTTCAGCTTATAGGAGGAACTAAGACCGCACCCTAGAGCCTCAGAGCATCGTCCCTCCACATGCAGGATAGAAACGTCTGTCTCTGCAAGGTGCACCCTGGGGATGCTGGAGGGTCCTCCTGAGACGGGTCTGGGTGCTTATGAAGGAAAGTGAGGGTCAAAGTCAACAGGAACTGAGGCATGGTGGTGAAATTCCTTGAGGCCCCTAAATGCCTGTGAATAGGAAGCCAGGACAGTTACCTGAAAGCTGCCAAGTACTCTGCATCTCCCATGGGGGGGTCAAGGCCACCAGTGAAAGCCATGTTGACGTTGAAGCCCACGCCGGGCCCTGTGCCCACCTGTGAGAAGGAAACATGTGTCAGACCCTTGACAGACAGCCCTGGTGGTCCCACAGCAGAGCTGTGGCTGTGCTCCTCATGAGCTGTCCCTGGTCCCTACAACCCTTGACATGCTGACTCTGATGACAGCATGTTTTCATAGCATTCGGGCTCTCACCCCGCCCACCTGACCTGTGGGTGCAGTGGGAGCCACTCTTTCCCTGGGCCCTGGATGAACTGCAGCTCTGTGATGAGTGACAGACACAGGCCAGCAGAGGGCCACAGGAAATGATGGCAGACGAGGCTGTCCTTTCAACTTCCTTCCGGGAAATAAGATCCGGAGGTGGAGTAGCTGTTTCCTTGGGTGGGATTCCCTACTGCTGGGGCTATCACAGGCATGGCTGGGCTGAGGTGTCATGAAGGCTCTGGCACCACAGGTGAAAGCAGAGCACAATCAGCCTGCCCGAGGGACTGGACAGGAGCCTGCCCGAGGGACTGGACAAGAGCACGGCCTGCATAGCAGTTATTCGTGGAGTAAGAAGGCCACCCTGCTGCCTGCTCAGGAACACCTCTGTCAGCCTAGATTGGGGTGGGAAACAGTCTCCAGGCCTTCACTTACACATCAGACAAAAATCAGGCTGCTGTACACAACGGGATGGAATTCAGGCCAGTGCTTGCCTCAAGTCACCTTCTGGGGTTTCCATGAGTGGGTAGCCCTTGCTTCTGCTGTGCAGATATCCACTCTGTCTCCAGGGTAGCCCTGCCTTGACCTCCTCCCAAAGTCCTGCACACCTACAGGAGGCCCTAAGTACCTCGTCAGGCGCCCCGCTTCCTGGGAAGAAGTTGCCATCGTCGTAGCGGTGCAGTGAGATGTAGAGAACATTGGGGTCGCTGTAGAAGGCCTGCTGGGTCCCATTTCCATGGTGCACATCCTGAGGACAGCAAGAGCGGACTCAGTGCTGGGCCAAGCCAGGACATCTCCCAGGCTTAGTCCCCTAGCAGCCCAGCCAGGCCACTAAGTTCATAGGAATGCCACCCCCCTGCCTGGAAGTCAGTCAGAGGGTCCCAGCAATTTATTAATTTCTTGCTTGGCTGTGTCTATGAAAAGTGAGCAGCTTCCTCCTCCCTCTGACCATGGCTGCTGATGTCCGAGCACATGAGAAGTGTCAGCTCTGTGCCTGACACTGGGGTAAGGGGTGGGAAACGACCCCGCAGACTGAGTGGCAGGTGCACAAGGCACAAAGCACTGTGGGCCCAGGTCCCAAACTAAATGACAAACCACTTCTCCTAATCACACTGGGTGGCCAGGCTTCCACCAGGCCCTAGGCCCCACTTCCTTGGCCAGGACCATGAGGCCACTGAGATGGGGGGGCCTGCTTCACCCAGTGTGCACTTGAGGGGCTGCTTGCAAGTCAGTGATTGGGAATACCAGAGAACTGCTTAGTAACTTTTCTTTCATAAAAGTCACCTGTGCTCATTATCAAAAACATAGGACCACAGTACATAAGTTGTGAGAAACAAACACATAGTCAGGCCACCAGGAACCGCTGATTCTGTGCAGACAGGCGGCAGGTGCACGCCACCTGTATCCTGTGGGACACGGCAGCACATGCCTTGGGGAGGTTCTCTGCAGGTTCTGTGAAGGTCACCAACTTTCGCCGATTGCTACAGCCACGCCTGCGTTGATGACCTGGTTGAGCTGTTATAGATCACGTGGCGCTTGTCGCCTCCCCAGCATTTCTAGTTATTCCCTTAGGAGCAACTAAGCGCTCAGGGACACAGGCGCCAGGCACACTTGCAGCCAGTGATTCTGTTTTCGCTGAGGCCACAGCCACCTAAGTGCCCCTGGACCTCCGTGACCAGTGTTCACATCTGGGAGCTTGCTGGGTATCCTGGGTTGCATTTTAGTTTTTCTTATATTCAAAGTGAGAGGACATTGCATTATAAATCATACGCCTACCTGGTGTATCTAATTTTTTTCCTTAAAATTTTATAAAATTAATCATAAATACTAAAGAGAATACCCTTCACACCGCCCCCCCCCCCCGCAAAAAAAAAAAAAAAAAAATTAACACCTTGACTATCCACCTCCAGTACCAGAACCCATGACCCTGATTGTGCAGTTCAGAGGTCACAGCGTTTTAAACTAGAGCTTGCCCTTTGGGGCACTGGGATTGTGAAAAGTGGTAGGATCAGCTGTTGAAGTTATGAAATAGATCCGTAACAGGTCTGGGCTTTTATTTTCTAAATCTTTGAGATAGTTTCCGGAAGCTAAGGTCCCCAGAGGCAGAAATGCCTGCCTTCTCCCTCTAAATCGGACACAGTCTTCCTGAAAGAATCACAGCTCCCCCAGCCCTGCCTTGGGAAGGGAGGCCCCTTACCCAGTCCACTATGAGCGTCTTGCTCACATTCAGCCTCTGCTGGAGAAGCCTGGCTGCAACAGCCACGGAGTTGAAGTAGCAGAAACCCCTGCAGGTAAGAATCAGGAGAAACGGAGAAAAAAATTCAGGTTTGGATCAGGTGGGATTTCTTCTTTTTGAGATTTTTTGAGAGAGAGAGGAAGGAAGAGGGAAAAACAATCGGTGAGGAAAGTAAATATCCATGAGCTGCCTCCTGCACACCCCCTACTGGGGAGCAAACCCACAACCTGGGTAAGTGCCCTGCCCAGGAATCAAAAGGGCCACCTTTCAGTGCACAGATGACGCTCAACCAATTGAGCCACACTGCCCAGAGCTAGATCAGTTTTTAACAACTTGCAACAGAACCATCAAGAGTTTAAGAGAGTCTGGTGAATGTACAATTTCTAATCAAGCAGTCTGAGAACCTTACTTGATGCTTATGATTGACAGACAGACCAGTCTCCTGTGTGCAGGCGGCCAGGCTCCCTGTAAGAAAATCCATTTCACTTTGTACCAATATTTCCCTCTTACTGGCCTCTCAAGAGACAGCATGGGTCACAGAACACAGACGTGTGACCTATTTTAGCTGCTCACTGCCCATCTTCCTACATTCTAAGACATATGACAATGATGTATACAGGCACCCCAGTGACTGACTGTAATTTCAGAGTCTTATTCAAGAGAGTAAGAAAAGCTAAGAAAGTTATCCAAGTAAAAATGAAAGTCTTCTCAGTCTAAACCTGTTTTTGTGGAATTCCCACAGAACCGAGTGGCCTGTTATTTTGCTTCTGGAATCCAGGCTGCAGTCTGGGAGCCGCCCCCTAGGATGTGCAGCTGTAGCTTGGTGCACAGGGGAGGAAATGCACTGAAAACATCCCTCTGTCACCCACTTGTTTACTCAGAATTTCCAACACTGAGATTCAAGCAAGAAGTCACTCTGAGCACTGAGACAAGGCCCTGCTCCCAGCTGGCCTGGAGTGAGTGCTCTGGGTCATGGGGCAGCAAGCGACTTTTCAGATAAGGCTTCAAATACTCCAATCCATGTCCACCTCTTTCTTCCTACACAAAGATGATTCCTTCTGGAACTCTGCTCTGACCCCCTCACTCCTGACTGGAAATGACAGGAGCTCCTCTGGGCATCACGGATTAGTCTGTGGCCCCACTGTGGTCTAGTGGCTTTACAAGGGCGTTGCCCACCCTGCGCTTCCTGGCTGCACCTGACAGTGCCGTCTGCCAGGTGACATACCACGACTCATTCTTCAAGGCTCAGCCCCAACATCACCTCCTCCTAACTCACCTGGGCTATCTCCTGGCCAGGGGAGGCCACCGTGTTCACTGGGGTGGTTTCCTAGTCCAAAGAGATGGCACCTCACCCTGCAGGCAGCAGAGGCACGCTGCACAACCCCTGAGCCTGAGTCAGTCCTTATGACCTTGCCCCAGGTGAGTGTGCACCAGTCACTGGCTCTCCACGAACATGATGAACTGGACAATCCATACACCACAAGCACCACCTCAGCCACCGCCTCAGAGGTGCTCAGCCAGGGGAATCCAGAACCCAGAATAAAGTCAGAGAGCTGGCCATGAGGGCATAACTCTGGGACTTCAGCTATATCATCACCATACCATAAGCAGTTACCTGAGAGGTCATACTGAAAACAAGTGGAGGGTTTGACCCTGAATGCTCAGTAACAAGGACGGGCCACATGGACTCGTCTCCCAATTTTTCGCATCACACTTAACAACTGACTTGTCTAGACTAATTCTGTGGATTCCTTTCATTCCTTCTCATTTTCCAATTCACCTTTTCATCACACCCATCAGCGAAGTCGACCTTTGACTCCAGAATGGCTGGATTAGTCACTCATGCTAGATCGGGGACATTTGGTGCTGAATACATGCAAGCACATTCCACATCACAGGAGAGCTGGCAGGTGGCAACTTCAGTCCTTTAAGGAGTCAGACACCAGCCCCTCCCCCACCTGCAGGGCCATGTGTCTACTTACATGGGTGTGCTCTCCTCTGCGTGATGTCCTGGAGGGCGGACCACAGCAAAGCCATTCTACACACAATACCAGACATGTGGGGGGGAAACAGGGAGGAAAGATTGGTTTCACATCAGTGAGAAAACCATACAGACTGAACGGTTAGCAGACTCAGAGGACACCCGAGGATGTGGATTTATGCGGAACCCAGGGATCAGATAAGACCAGGATAAAGGGCTGACTGCAGCATTGCTGAGATGGCTAGTCTACAGGCGATTGTGGTTACTAAGGAAAAGTCGTTCCTGACTTTCTACCTTTGCCAGCCTGCTGGCCAGGGTGGACACTGCTCAGTGTGAGATTGTGGGAGGGATGGAGAGAACCCTTAGTCCACCTCTGATCAGGACTCTCCAGGAAGCACCCTGATGGGGTCCCTGAGTGTAGATGAAATGGAAGGGGCTCAGCTGTGGGACAGATGTCATGTCCCAGTCTGGCCTTGACGTGCAGGTCTGTCATTATCGCTGCAGCTCAGTGTACAGGGGAGTAGACCACATGGAAAACAAGCCCATCAGCACCTGGAAGAAATGTCTCAGAAGCTGATGGGAGCTGAACACCCGTGCCTTCTATTAGGACCTCTAGGTCAGGTAGGCTTTAACAAACCATCCACTTAAAGGACATTCTGTAGCTGCTGTATACACAGCACAGGATGTATACGTTGTACAGAATGTATGCACTGTATAGAATGATACACTATATAAAAATAGTTTTCATGAGCATTTCTTATTCTCACCAGCAACAGGAAGCTCCTGGTCAGTCTATATACTCAGTAGTGCAGAAGCATCTCCCTGCACACGGACCCTGTGTTGCGGTGTTCAGAGTGCAGACCACAGACCCTGGGGACCCTGTGCCCCTCCAGAAGCAGCTGTTATAATGACTCTAACCTTTCCCAGAGTGCTGGCTACTGTGTGGATACACTGGTGGGTCCACTGAGAGTGTCATAGCTGGAACTCAGGCACCCACATGCGGCGTGATTTTTGCCACACATTTGCAGGGGAAATGGCAGAATGTTCTCAATGAAGCAGTAAACTTATCAATTTCATCAACTCTCAACCCTGAACACACGCCCATCCTGTGGAGAAGCTAGAGGCTGTATGAGCAGTTCTGCTGCTGACCCAAGCCTGGCTGCTCTCTGCAGGAGAACCAGTTTTCCTCAAAAGCACTGCCAGAAAACCACTGTGTACACTGAGTGAATAGGACTTCCTCAAAAATAAACCAAGTGAGCTGTCACCTCAGGGAAAGTGGTACTCAGTGGTAGCCGTTAGTGCTAAGATCTGAGTGCTCAAGTAAAAATAAGCCAACATTCGGGGAACCTGGATGACCACTCCTCCTGGCACTCAGAAGACAGTCTTGAGTGCTGACTGTGCAGGGTGATGGGCAAGGCTGGGAAGACTTACATCACCCAATGAGCTCGTATTTCCAAGTGACCAGTGTTACCCATGTCACGTGCAGACACAGGATCTATTCAATGTGTGAGACAGGCCAATGGATTTTCAGGTGCCACATTGCAACTAAATTCAAGAGACTTCCACTTGCTAAATTTTGGTGCAGCATCAAAGAATATCCACAATTACCTCAAAAAGCTACTAAGATATCTCCTTTCCACAATTCCGTGTCTGTGTGATATCGACTTTCTTCATGTACTTCAACCAAACAGCATGTCACCAGAGAGCACACAGAAGTAGCTATGAAAACCCAGCTGACCTCCTGAGCCAGACAGATATTTATAAATATTTTTGAAGTTTCTCGGCTTCATCTCTAATATGGTCCATGCTGATGACACAACTTATACACACACAAGTTTTTGGGATGCTCCAATACTTCCTAAGACTATAGTGCTTGAGGACCCATACCTTTGAGGACAGCTACGTGATATGTTTATACAGATGTAGGAAATGTTCCTCTTGATTCACAGCTGTTGACAGAACAAGGTCCCCTCTTTGTGCCTCACTGTGCCTGTCTAGAGGGGGAGTCCCCCACCCCCAGAAATGTCCAGGCAGGTTTCCTGCTAGGAGCCCATCTCTGCTGTGTGCTCACTGACCTTCAGCTCCCCCGTGGCCACCTTGAAGACCAGCTCCACCACACAGCCCACAGCCAGGCGGGCTGCCCCCGACGAGTGCACCTCGTTCCATATGGTGTCACTGTCCACCTGTGGAAACAACACCAACAGTGAGACCCGTGCCGTGGGCTCTTGTCCCAGAGCCTGTCTCTTCCTCACCAATTACAGAACATGCCTTACCTTTTGCCAAAGGCATGCCAAAAATCCTAAGCAAGAAAAGAACAGTACCTGCACCAACACTAGTGTGTCTAGGTTTGCCCCTGCTGGAGTGTCCCTGTATTCTCAGCTGCTCCGACTCACTCAAAGCTGAGTACAGATGTCAAGGTTGCCTAGTCAGTTCCTGTTTGTTTTTACTACAACTGCAGTTGAGTTAAACTAACAATTAGCAAAATGAAATGTGAGAAGAATTAAGAGGTCTTTCCAAATTATTGCCGTATTTTGTGCAGAATTTAATTAGAAGCACCAAATACTTGATAAATTCTACAGGAATGGAGGCATGGAGTGGAGGTGAGGGGAGAGAGGGTCTCCTGGAACATCCAGGTAGACTTTGTGCCACGCTCTGCCCAGGTGATGGCATGTCTGCCTGTTCACTGCCACTGTGTGCAGGTATGTCAGAAATTTCTGGGTGTGTATTGGTTTATTTATTGAGGCATATTAGATTTTTTAAGGCTGGGAGGGAAGGAGATAGACTTAGGCCTCAGTTTTGTGAAGAGTGTCTCCTTGTAGAGCAGGGAAAGAGGGAGGCAGGATTAAGCACAAAGCCCCTGGGCGCTGTGCCCCACCCACATGTACCTTGGCCACACACACTGTATGCCCTATTTTGGGACACAGCCCAGTGAAGATGCTGAGAAGTTGTGCAGTAACATGATTGTTTGTCTTTAATACAGCATCTGCAAGTCTAAATGAGGACCCTCCTCTCCAAATTCATCTCCTCCGAGCACTGATGCTTTGGACCCCAAAGACAGAGGCCCAGGCAGCTGCACACTGAGATGTTGCTGCCAAACCTGTGCCCACCCCTCCTGGCAGGTGTGTCCTGGTGCCGCACAGGCTCTTGCCCACCTGATTACGACACTGACTATTCATGTGGGTGGATGGACTTCTTTCAAGGAAGTCTTGAAGCTGTATCTTCAAAGCCAGATGCTTTAGAATAAAGTACATTTCTGAGGGGTTTGAGCCACTGTCTGATGAGTGCTACTTCTCGAGGGTTATTTTTTCCAACGACCAAACCTCTATGTTCTTTAAATAGTTTCCAAATGTCAAAGGAATGCTGTGCGCTTCCCCAACTCTCCCAGCTTTGATATTCAACTTCCAAAGCCCGGCTTCTGAGCTAGGGCACACTGCTTTGCTGTCCTCGGACGGGCTGTTCACACAACCATCTGCACCCAGCCCTGGCTGCAGAAACACGTCATAAAATCAAAGGTGACAGCCCTTGACTGACAGCCAGTGGAGGTAACCACCAGCTGCCTGTGCCTTCAGGAAGATGACACTTTCATGGGCAGGCCAGCCAAGGCTGCTCCTCTAAGGACTGAAGGCAGTTTGGGCAAAACCACTCAGGCTATTTCTCTCTACAGGTGAAGATTTAGGCTTTAGGGCTAAGTAACTCAGTGTGGGGAGGGAGTGAATTCACACACACCATGTACTTCGAAGGCCTCTGCTTTCCCACTGTCCACCCTGGGTCCTGTACCATCCTACCCAGAGCCAAGGACAGCCCCTAGCCCCACAGTGGGATACCAGGATCTTCCACTAGTTCAGGGCTGGCCCTCCAGCTGCTGGCCACTCGACTGTGGATAAGCCTGGGATGGTCAACCCTCAGCCCCAAGTTCCAGAAGCATGAGGGTCTGGGGAGTGCAGCCTGGACAAGTGGCCCCATCAGGAGGCAACCCTGCTTAGAGTGAGGTGGCAATGTGCCTGTTAATTCAGGGCAGGACCCACTGCATGCAAAGATGAGTGGGTGGAGAAGACTTTCACAGAGACTGGGGTGGACAGACGAGGTGGCCCTTTAGGAGTGCAGAGCACGGGCACAGCACTCAGTACCACCAGGCAGGGGACTCACCAAGTCCTCACTAAGAGAAACCTACAAATAACGAGGAGGTGAGCAAAGCAATTTTTTACCTGGGTTGAAAAGAGGTAAATCATCTTAGCCTCTTTTAATACAGTTAAGGAAGAATGAGTTATACACCTAAATGCTAATTTAAAGCAACTCAGGAAAAAGGGAGCAGCTTCTCTTACTGCTTCATAATGTTCCCACCCACCCTTGGCCTCCTAAGGTCGGCTGTGCTTCCTGAAGCCTCTAGGGACTGGACCCTGGTGTTGGAAGGAGATGCTGAGGCCCAGGAGGACTGTGCTGCACCAGCGACTCAGTAATTATGGAAACAATGGAAAGAGAAACCCTGCAGTTCACACTCCTAATTAGCCCCCAGGCGCCCCTCTACCAGTCCATGTGCTGGGACTTTTGTCCCCGAGCGTGGGAGCCTCTTGTGCCTGGGTGTGAGCTGGGCTCTGGTCCCTGAGCTGGGCTCTGGTCAGCCTGCGGTCAGGTCTGGACTCACACTGGGGAGGGATATCTAGCTCAAGGTCCCACTCCGCTTTCATTTGCAAATTGTAAGTCCTGCCTTGCCCCGTGTTAGCTGCAGGGCTGCGCGAATCCAAACCTTTTCAAGTCTGGCCAGAAATTTGCCCCGAATTAAGAGATTGCAGCCTACTTACAATTCAGAATAAAACAACTCTAGGAGGGCTTGGTGGTGGATGAATAAATGCCGCTGATTCCCTTTCTGACGGGATAATTTTCAAAGCAGCGATTTTTGTAAAGACTCAGGAAGAAAACAATTTCGTCTCATTTCCATAACAGAATCCAGACCTTGGGCTTCACCCTGAGATCTGTAATTACACACACACCCCGCCTCTGCGTAGTTTCAGCCCGACAGCTTTGTTGTCCACTTGGTCATTTCCCGGGTCGCTGGGACTTCAGGGCCAGCAGATCGCCAGAAGGAGGCCTGGTCTCACTTTCAAACTGCAGCTCTGATCTTGCCCCCACCCTCATCTAAGTGGGTGTGGGCCGGGAGTCCCTCCTTTATTAAAGAGGCTTTGGTTGGGGAGACCCCACCTTCTCTGAACTGAGGGAGGCTGACACCCAGACCAGAAAGTCCTCCTATTCAGTGCCCACATTAAAACTCAGGTCCTCATAAGTGTCCCCCTGATCTGATCTGATCTGCTTAAAAGCATGTCAGAGTTGGAAAAGCAGTGAACACACCAAACTGGCAGCTTCTGGAACTTCAATGGCCCCTAAACATCAGGCTTCTGCAGTCTGAGCTTCATTGGGGCCTGGGTTTGGACATCGGGACAACCAGGGTTTTCACCACCTGAATCGGAACGAGCAAACTTTGCTCTGCAGCAAGGAGACCAGCCTGCACACCCGATCCCGTTTCCTAAGGCAAGCCACGGTGCCAGACGACCCTCCCCAGGAAGGTGCCCGAGTCCAGCCATCAAATGCTCACAGGCTCACGGGGCCTTTGAAGCCACACGTGTGAGCGGCAGGGCAGCCCGGCTGCCAGCCCGTTTATGGAAAACACCTGGCAGCCATTATCCACTCGGCAGAGAGCGAGGCGGCGGTTTCTGTGACCACTGGGACGCTGAGAACAAACAGGACATTATTTACACATTAAAGAAATACTTACCCCGACACCGCCACAGGGCAGCCTGACAAACATGGACGTCAGCGAGCCTGCAGGAGAAGGAGAGCCAAGGTCAGAGGGCCAAGGTCACAGGGCGCCTGGCTGAACTGAGCCCAGAGTAGGCTCTGAAAATGGTGTAGGTTCCTTGAAGGCATGGGTACCATCATACATCCCCAACTGAGGGCAACCTAGTTTCAAAGATAGAACTATACCCTCTATACCGGGGTGGCACCTGGTGGGCAGTGGGTCCTGGGCTTGCGGGACCTTTCTCAAGGCAGGGGTGGCACCCACAGGTGGGCTTTGCTTCCAGCCAGAGCTTGTGCACCTTGTATGGCAAAGCCCCATGCTCCTGAGGCTGTGTCTGAGCAAACCTCAATCATCTGATCTGACCTGGCTCCAAAGAGAGCCTCACTGATGGCCCTAACACTGGGGTAAGTCCCAAGGCCCCAGCAACCCCCCTCACTCCCAAGCTGTAAACAGGGAAAGGAGCTGGAATACAATGAGCCTTTCAGACACAGGGATCTTTCAAGAATGTGAATAAAGACAGACCCACCCCCACTGACAAATGTTTGACGTTCACTTGGATGGTACATGAAGTTGCCACCTGGAAAAGCCTGTCCAGCTCCAGCACACAGGAGCAAGCCTCCCCAGCCCTTCCCAGGTCACCACCATCAGAAGACGACCCCCTGACTTTCAGGAACACCTAGGAGGGTGACTGACCAGCCCCCTCGAGTCCACAGTGCACTGCAGCCCAGCCAAGCTGTCCCTGCACATCGCTACACAGGTCTTGCACAGGACTCAGGAATTTGTGGATTCAATTAGAAGAGGAAGAGAAGCCACCCAGCAGTGTTTAAACACCTAATTAGGGTTAAGTTAATACCTGAGATAATCACCAGCTATTACCATGTCTGGGACACTCAGACTGACGGCAGTGGCGTGTCCTGGTGAGAACAACCCTCAGATTAAAATAGATCCCAGTGGTGAGAAGGAAACCAATCAGGTGTTCTCATAGCCACGTGAACAGATTTTAAAACAAAGTTTAGCAGAAAAGCAAAAGTAGAGTGAGTTATAGTATCATGGGTGCAAACAGCACACACTTGATGTTGCCCTGTGACTAGGGACCTCCCTGTGGCTGGAATTGGGGTTACTGGTTCGAGTGGCGGCAGCAGGACCACAGGCCCCTCTCCCAGAAGGAGGAGAACACTCCAGGCAGCGAGACCTGCGCTGAAGCAGCGACATTTCCTGGAGGACCCTGGAGACTCTGGGGATTAGGCACTGCTGGTCACGCTGCGTGGCTGTCTTTTGCATGTAGTCTCCTTGATCAGTTCTTCCTGCTGAGGCCACTTGCCCTCTCCCCACTGTCCACTGTCCTCATCTCTTAAGGCTCCTTTCTTCCAAACCCTTCCTGGCCTCAGGCTAGCTGTCCTTTCCTCTGGCCCTGAATGCTGGCTCATTTCTGGAGATGCTCCGCCCTTCTCTGCACCACAGCTCTAGCTTCCAGCCCTCCAGAAGCTATGTGCCCCTCCAGAGCCTTTGTCTCCTACCTTGGCTCAGACTTCCCTGCCCTCTGCCTAAGTCCCTCTCCATGACAATGGGATAAGGGGCCTGTGCACCCCAAACACCCCCCAGAGCTGAGAGACACAATTGCCTTTTTGGGGTGAGTAGCAGGATCATTCACATGAAGGGTGTACATGATGTACATAAACATCCTGTGACTGAGACCACATCCACACCCTCCTCCATGGGGACCAGGAACCTCTCTTCTGCTCCTGGCCAATGGTCCCCACACTTTTACTTATGGTTCTAACTCCTATGTCGTATCTTAAACCACAAGAGCTGAGCTTTGAAAAACCAAGTAGCAAGAACAAAGCAGAGAACAAAAGTGCCTCTGTGGGGTGACAGCTCTCAGGCCATGACAGTGGAGGGAATCTTTGGTCCACACCCTGACATCAGCTTTCCCAGGGCTCACAGTGCATCAGGGGGAAAAGGGTTCAGGACAGCAGAGCATCGGGCAGAGCTTGGACCAGGCTCCTTGCAGGCGAGGGTAGGCAGCAGGCTGGGAGCTCGAGCATCTAACCTCTGCTGTCTCAGATCCTATGAAACCAGTGGTTCCCACACCATTTCCTATATGGACACAACTAAGACTTAGAACCCCACTAGATACACAGGGTGAAAACTCCTCCTCCAGCACCTCACCTTAAAACTGGACGCAGGCCCTACAGAGAAGGGCTCTCCCTGCCTGGCAAGAGACTGGTGGGTGACACTCACTGTCTTAGCCACAGCCTCACGGGCCAAGGATGGGACCTCGAGTGAGCACAGGGCCGGAAACAGCCTCGGGCAGTAAAGTTAGGAAGGCCTCGGAATACCTAGACGTTTCTTACTGTCCAGTTTCTGCCTGTTGAGGGGGTTCGTGCCGTAGAGCAGGGTGTGTGCCTCTGAATGCACGGTCTGCAGCTCCTCCAGGGTGGCCTTCCGTCCTCGGATACACTGTGGGGACACAATGGGAGAGGCCGTTCATATTGCCCGAGTGGTCTCAGGTTCAAGAGAAAACCATCACCCAAAGGAAACTGAACTGTGTAAGTGCAGGAGCAGACGTTATTTGGTTACTGCAGAATACAAAACAAACCACACCTACACAATGTTTCTTAAATTTCCAGGGATGGCTTACTTTAATTGTAACTGAAAAAATGTTTAAAAAGACAATTCCAGCCTTCAATGCTTTAACCTTCACTGTCACCAAATTACTATTCTATTTCCCCACTGCCAAGGTCTGGACTCAAAGCAGAGAGGACTTGCCAAGGGCAGTGGGCTGCCTCCTGAGTTCTCCCTGAGAGGAGGCTGGGGCCCGCATCCCTGAGCATTACCCAGTGCCGGAAAGAAGCAACCTTCCGGGGAGCCCAGAGAAACCTGAATCGGCCTTGGATCTCCATCCACGCCTCTTCATCTGTATTTTTCTTTGGTTTAGGAATTATCCAAATCAGTGCTGTTTTCAGATTTCCCCCAGAAATTAACATAAAATTACTATTCATTAGTTGAGTTACATTTACTTGACCTTATAGCAGGAGGGGTTGGTTTATGAGATGAGTTTAAATTGACATTTTACACTACAGTGGCTTTCTGGGAGTCAGAACACGCCAGAGGCCCCGGTGGTGGTGGTCTGGGGACACCCTGGGCTTCCAGATAGTGTGACACTCCTGAGCACAGAGCCAGGCCAGCAGCTTCTCCTGCTCCTGAAACCTCTGGGGTGATCTGGAACTCCTCAGAATAGGGCAGCTTTTCCAGAGACCGTGCTGTAGCAGGAGGTAAAAGCAGAGGGAGCTGGCTACAAGCTGCCTGTGGCTGTCTCATTGCTGGCCCAGCCTCAGCGTGGAGGGGAGTGAGCTCCCAGGAAAGATCCACTCACTCATCTTTCAGCACCACTGCAAGTTCGACGCAGCAGGGGAGCCCACCCAATGGACACCCCCACAGCCATCTGCCTAGAGTGAGGGGCCTTGACTAGGACACCTGGGATCCTGGTAAGTCCCTTTAACTTCTCCTGTTGGAGGTCAACTCCTATAAACATGTCCCGTCCCAGACCATGTACTTTGCCATCCAGGTCCTATGCTGGGAGCCAGGTATGAGGGGTGGTGACAGAAACACTGTACTCCCTTGGGTTGAGTGACCACACATCACTCTGAGCTAGGAGGTGCAGTTCAAGGTGCACAGCCCACCCAGGTCCCTGAATGAGTGCTGTGTGGAGGCCACATGTTTCCACCCAGTCTCCTCTAGACCGTTGTGCTGATGTGGGTCTGAGCCATGAACCACAGACCGCTCCACTTCTTGGTACCCAAGTCCTGCAGGTCTGGGGACCCACTGCAGTCATTAGGGAGAACAGGTTGGTGCCCCCTATGGTGCCAAAGAAGACGGAAGAGGGTTGAAGCTTTACTCTTCTGTGTTTCATGTCTCACTCCACCTTGCCATATTGGCTTTCCTGGCTGAGAAACTACTGCAGAGGCCTCTGGCCTCCTTGACCCTCTTGGGGACGAGAAGGGAGGGACAGGAAGCTGGGCATGGGGATTTCAGATGCCCCAGCAGCCTTATGGAGAAGAAGCAGGGCCAGGTGGTCTGCAGGAGGAACAGGTTACAGCTGTCTGCTGGGGCAATGCTGCCCCCTAGTGGTGAGCTCTGGCGACACAGAACAGGTGCCAAGCTCCATTCCTCATTAATGGTCATGGTCTTCCCCAGTGGGCACTAGAGGAAAGGATTCTGGACTGGACCTTTGTTCCCCATTCCCCTCCAAAAATCAGGAAAAGATGGGGAACTAAAGTTCCTAAACATCCAGTTTCTGGAGGAGGAGGAAGAGGAGCGGGACCCAAAGGGGGGACTTGAATGGGAAAGCGAGGGGCAGGAGGGGAGGACTTGAGTGGGGAAATGGGGGGACTTGAGTGGGAAAGTGAGACTTGGATGGGGAAGTGAGGGAATTTGCATGGGGAATGGGGGGACTCGAGTAGCGAAGGGGGACTCAAATGAAGCAGTACGGGGACTTGAATGGGGAAGTGAAGGGACTTGAGGGGGGCTCAACAGAGTCCTGGATGTGTTGGCTCTCTGCAACATGCCTGCCCCAGCTGTGGCCCATGTGGCCTGGGCTGTGATGCAGAGATATGGATAGTTTGTCATCAACTGCAGGGCCCTAGCTTCCCAGAGTCACTCTGCAGAGCAGCATGTGCCATCCATGTCCCATCCCTAGTGTTGTGGGATTTCCAATGTGTGGCAGACACAACAGGTCCCACTTAACGGGTACTTGGGGACTGGGACCAGTATCCTAAAGTTTCCTGGGATTTGGGTGCTGCCAGCCCCTCCACAGACAGTACTGTGAGGTGTCCCTGAGCCTGGGCCTCTCCTCATGCACCCACTAATGGCAAGGCCTCCCCGAGAGCTATACTCCTTCATGACGCTGCACTCCAGGGCAAAGAGAGTTGGGTCACTCCGTGGAAACATTTGCCCCATCAGCAGGATGAACGAATGTCCTTCATGTTACTCAGCAGAGCCTTCCTGTCCTTACTGGCTGGGGATCACTGCAGCCACATGTGGGCAGAGACTGGAATCCCAGGCCCTGATGGGCCAGGAGGTGGGGGCCCTCCTTGTCTGAGAGCAAGACTAGCCTTCACTATCCAAGGCAGTGTGGAGACTGAGGACCAGCTGGAACCCTCTCACTCCACTCAGAGAGGGTGGGGGTGCTATGATTGTGAATCAAATTCCAACCAGACAAGACAGGACCAGACTGTGACTCAAATTTCCACACTATTCACAGCCTCGTGGGAACTAGGATTCTGAGGGATACTTCAAACCTGACACTTTCCACATACTGGGAGAAGCTTCAGGAATGTTAAATGAGAGGACACTGAAGGAAAGCAATAAGGCTCATTTCCTGCTGGAGGGCGGCCTGTGTGCATTCTGGGAGCTGATGGGAGAAGAGTCTCAGAATGTTTCCTCCAGAGCAGTGGTCGGCAAACTTATTAGTCAACAGAACCAAATATCAACAGTACAACGATTGAAATTTCTTTTGAGAGCCAAATTTTTTAAACTTAAACTATATAGGTTGGTACAATGTTAGTAACTTAATTAGGGTACTCTTAAGCTGTTCTTTGCTAAAAACTCAAGGGGCCAAAGAGCCGAATGTGGCTCGTGAGCCGCAGTTTGCCAACCACTGCTCCAGGGGAATGTCCAGATGGAAAATAAGAAGTTTCAGCAACAGTGTGCTGAGAGAGAGTGGAACAGCGTGTGATGAGGGTACAGGACAAAGGGTTACAGAGGGACCACGGGGTACAGAGACGGGGGGGGGGGGGGGGGGGGGACAGGCGGATAGAGGGATGCAGGGGATCAGTGGGTACAGGGGATTAGGGTGCAGGATAGAGGTGAGCCTTCCTTCAGGAGGCACTGGGCTTTTAGGAAAATAGCTCTGGGCATCTTCCAGAAGGCAGGCCTGAATATCCCACCCTGCCAGTCCTCATCATGGAAATGCTCATAGGCCCCTTTCCCGCAGGGTCCCACACTCCACACCGGATTCCTGCAGGCTGTGTGGGCCACCCTCTCTGCTGCTCTGGGCAGCCTTACCTCGCATTTGCCTCGAAGGCCAGTCTCCTGTAGCCGAGACCAGATGCTCTGGATCCTGCCGGCATGCTCGGGGTGGCTGTTGCTGTTCCCGCAGGTGCACTGGTGCTTCAGCATCAGTGTGTCGTACACCAGGCCTGCAGGGAGGCAGTGGCAAGACCCTCAGAGCAATAGGGGAGCTAGGCAGAAGGCTGCCCACCACCAGCCCAGAAAGCTACCATCTTGGTGGCAAACCACCACTTCCATAAAAGTGGACAGAGGCTCACATTGTGACCCATCCTGCAGGGACGATTCATTAGAAAAATCAATGCTCATCAGAACCCCTCAACTGCAGTTCAAAGAAACAAAAACCAAGGAGAGGTCAAGAGGGAACTGGGTAATGGCTTTGATGCATATCTGCCCAGAATCAAGCCGACAACATCTCTGGGGTGTGTTACTCTGACTGTGACCAAGTACAGTGTGGTACCCTGCCCAGAATCAAGGTGACAAGACCTCTGGGGTGCGGTACCCTGCTGGGTGGGAGGAGGTAAAGGAAAAAGACATAAAAAGGAGTCCCACCCTAGGACTCCTATCTCCAGCATTAATGGTGTATGTGGCATTAATGTTGCAGAGGACCAGGGAGAGTTTCAGAAATGAGATTTTGGTCTAAATAGCCAAGTCTATCTGCCAGGAACCCACTTCTCTCTTAAGCGGCCCTAGTGGACTATACTGACTGAGGCTCCTAGGTTCAGAAAGACAAGGCATGGTTTCTGTTGTGAGCTGGGCTCCGGGCTCATCTTGGCCAGTGGCCAAGATCTGCTTCCTGCCAGGAAGGGCCACCTGCTGCTCACATGAACCTGTGGAGTCTCTGGTCTCCTTTCTGAGAAGCAATAATTTAATTTCTGGATAATCACTACTTAAGTTTTTCTCTGAATATAGACAATATCCTTCTAAAACTTGACAAAAAGAACGTAACCACACTTAGACATAACTGTGAAAAAAAGTAAGACTTTTTATAAGGATTGTTTGAAGGATGAAACCATTCTGAATTTTGACATTTTTTTGTGTTAATAAATAATTGAAAATAAATATCAGATGAAAACAGTGTTAAGAGCAACCCCTGGCTTCCTTCCGCCCCAGGCCGGTTAAGGCACACTCACAAACCCAGTGCCTCAGACCTCAATGGGTGCCTGGCTCAACCACCCAATTCTCATTCCCGACTTGTGTGTGGAGCCTTTCAGGCAGAAACAAGGTTCCCGCCAGCAGATGTGTCCCCCGGCTCTGGCATGGTGAGGTGGGGCAACACAGGACAGAACAGTAGGAATTGTGACCACTGGCAACAAGGAGGACAGTAATGCAAAGTCCAGGGCCCTAGGTATAGGCTCAAGTTAAGGAAGGGACAGAGGAGAAAGGGCAGGTTCACTGTCCCTGCTGATGATGACAGGGAGGCGTCCAGTCTGCACACCACACTCACGCTGGCCTGGGATGGACCTTTTCCTGAGACCAATGACTCTGAGATGCGAGGGTGGGCTTCTATGCCCAGGAGAAAGCTTCCAGGATCGTAGATGGAGGGCAGGAGATGGGAGCATCAGTGAGCCATCCTTCTGTGTCTCCCCCCCCCCCCCCCAGTGAAAGAGGTTGGGCCAAGTGTGAGGCTGCCCAGGCCTAGAAGCGGCCTGTCTCTGACAACTCGCCCTGAAGCACACCTCACAGACAGACGTCTGTCATATCCCGGCTGCCCTGCTAGGTAGCCTAGGCCCAACACCACCCCTACCCCGGCCCTCCCTGCTCATGTTACCTGTGGTGAACCTCGGTTTGCTGGGGGGCTCCTGCACAGACATGGGGAAGGTGGCAGATGCTGGGGAGGACTGTGCCCGGGACAGAGGCCGGTGGCCGCCGAAGGATACAGGAATGCCAGCGGCCTCCATGGAGGCCTGGTAGTTCCTCAGCTGGTGGATCCGCTGCTGTTCCAGCAGGAGCGCTTGCTAGGGGGAAACACATTTGTTGCTTCAAAGAAACCTCACCTCCCTAAGGGCTCTGCATGTCCTTTTCTCATGTATCATTCATCCCTGTGCCTGCCCTCCCCTCCACCTGCTCACCATCGTGCCATGCACAGTGACACCTGGAGAAACACTGGGGATGGCCACCAGATGCTCCAGCAGCCTTCCTGGTTAATTCTGTTGTTGTCTTGGTTTTGACCAAGAGCACTTGCTCTGCATGCCAGAAACCTGGGCTGAAGAGCCCACCGCAGAAGAGAAATGCTAACTCTACTTCATTTGACACCGTTTCCCTGTCCGAGCCCCTCACTGTCCCACACCCTCACTTGAGGACAGGAACGACTGCTGAAGCAAGGAAGATGTGAGCCATCAGGTTCCTGACACCCAGGGCCCAAGCAGCTGGGGTGACAGGGCCGGGGGTGTGTGGCTGTGCCTCTGAGGAGGTAGAGACCTACATGGACAATCCCAGGACTGATAGCCATCTTTTAGAAAAGAACAAAACAAAAAACAAACAAACAAACAAAAAAAACAGAGTCGAAAGGGATGAATTAAACACATACACCCATGAAAAGGTTTTCTCCCCACAAAAATCCTGTTTCTGTGTGAGGAATGGCTTCTGTAAGAGCACAAATATAACCAGGACCCAAAGCCTAAAAGCCAGCAGGTCCCTGACCTCTGCACTGCTAGCCAGTGGGTATAGAGGACTCTGGAAGGGGCTGTGGAGGCTGCTGGGACAGAGGGCTCTAACCCACGGCTGCAGTGCAGGGGAAGTGCTAGGTCTGTGGAACATGGGGCCACTCAGCCAGGGCCTGAGGGAGACAGACCCCGATGGGATGCTGTGGACAGGCCGAGGTGCCTGTGGGAGGCAGAGTAGAGCCACAGGGAGCGAGGGGCAGGTATGACCCTGGGACCAGACCAGCCCTACCCAAGGAGCTGCTGATCCCTAGGGCCACTTTGGGACAGCAAAGGAAGGAAGGTCCACATCCTACTTTATAGGCTGAGGTGCCAGAGAAAGCAGAGCCTGCCAAATCCTCTGCGAATAGTGCCTCAGTTTTCATGTATAAATCTTGTCATTCTGGAAGGTCTGTTTTCCTGGACCCTGGGGGGAGAGGCAGGCACACCGCAGGGTGGGGGAGAGGGGCGGGGGCAGATGAAGAGCCCTGAGATGCTGGGAGGACCTGAGCAGGAGGCTCCACTGGATTCACACCCAGCTTCACGGCCACCTACAACCAACCAGCCCTCTTCCCAGTACAGATTTTCCAAAATCTCAGACACCATGTCTCATGTTTATATCTGCAAATTGCTACTTGCACCATTGAGTTTCCCTGATGAGGACTTCTGCTAATTATTCTCCAAAGAACATAGAAAATTAGTATTTTTAATGATTTCCTCAGGCTTGGAGTATAAGGCTATTTTTCCTAAATAAATGCTGATGGCTTTATCATCTATAAGATATTTACCCTAAAAATTTACATAAGTACTTTCCAATCTCATTTCCGGTACTAATAACACATTGAATTTCAGTTATAATAAGAAACTTGCTTCCTTCATAACTCCAAGACCTACACAGACCAGGGAATGAAGGCCCATGGGGTCCTGTTGGGCAGGACAGCCAGCCAGGCACTCCTGCTGCTGGAGCTGCACAGCAGAAGACAAGGCTCCCTTTGTTGGAACTTCTCTATTTTAAGTGCCATTTCCACTGCACTTTGCAGAGCAGTGGCTCAGTGCCTGGGTGCTTATAATGTGGCCTGAGAAATGAGAGATGGTCCCCCTCTGAATAAGAAAAAGGAAGAGCACTGTACAAGCAGGCAGCCACAGGGCCCCCCATGAAACCCAGAAAGGGTGAAGGGTGTGGCCTGCCGCCCACCCAGAGGCCTCTAGAGAAATCTAAGGTCCTGTGTGTAACAGGTGGACTCTTTCCCGGTGCTGCTGGGGGAGCTGCGGAGGGCCACATGCCTGGGCTGTCAGAGATGAGTGGCGCACAACTGGATGGCCAGGACATCTAGTGGAGAGAAGGCGGGGACGAGCCAGGGCCTGCACCCTGGACAGAGCTCTGTTGCTGGAGGACAAGATCCAACTCCACCTCGAGAGCGCCCCTTGGCTCGCACGTCTGGCTCATTAGGAGTAAGCAACCTCCGTGGTGGCACTTGGGCCTCTTAACACGAGGTTCTGACTCGTTGCCTGCCTGGTTGACCTAGTGTTCTGTTGATTTGGCAGTTTTATTTTTACTGTAAATTAATAAATCATTCATCAGATATATTCACTAGTCTCTTGTGAGTTTGGTTATTGTGTGCCAGTGCCCAGAACCCTTCCTGGCTCTGGGCACCTGGCTGACACTACTTTTCTGGATCTGCGAGGCTGGCCACTGCTGCCTCCTCAGGCCCCAAAGGCCCTGCCTACCTTTTTGATCAACTAAAACATTAATCCCCCTCCGCAAACCTTTAGCGATTATGCTGAACCCTACTAACACTTGGCTTTATGTTTATCACAGCTTACAGACCTGAAAGAAAACCATCCCTAGGGAGTCTGGGCCAACTCTGGCTGGAAAGTGGGTGCACTGGACAAATGGCCAGTATCTCTGGATATAGATAAGGAAAACAGACATAAGCCCTCAGCCACCTCCCACACCACTAGGGAGTGATGGGTAAAGACCTGGGCTGGCAGGAAGAGGCCCTTCAGTTTCCATTACACACTGGAAACATGGGCCACTATCTGAGGCCAGGCCTGCCCCTTGCCTCCTGCACCGCCAGGCTCCAGTCCACTTTCCCTTTCCTGTCCACCCTTCCTCACCCTGCCTGCCCTGCCCTCCTGGTCACCTGTCTGAAAAGCAGTTCTTGCTCTGTGGGCTGGCGCTGGCTGGGCTCCACTTCCCGCGATGGCTCTGTTTCCTCATCATCACTCTCCAAGGGCTCCTGTTTCACTTGCACTCCAGCCAGCTCCTGGGCCTCCTTCTGCCCGGAGATCCGGTCCAGGTAAGGCTCCTCCAGGAGGGCCTGGTGCTCACGGAGCTCCTCCTCTGTCTCCTCGGGGTGGCTCTCAGGCTGCCGGGCTGGCTCGCTGGGTTTGGGGATAATCTACAGAGGTGAAGGGTGAAGTCAGAGTGACCCAAGGTGACTGAGGTCATCATAAAGGAAAGGTGCATCAAAAAGTCTTCATCTCAGAAACAAAGGGATAGAGGACTCTGGGGGTGAGTAAAGGCCAACAGGCACCAGGCTGGTCACCTATGCAGACCATGGGCGCTGTCCGCGGTGCTGAGAAGTAATATCGAAACCCCAGGCGGGGAAGGAGGCAGACCTGCAATTGATTTGTTTATGAAGCTGTGTTTGTGCCAAGCAAGAGAACAGCAATGACAATCAGACATGTCAACCCACCTCTGTGCCTGGGTGAGAAGGGAAGAGACAATGTCCCCTCCTCCACTGCCACAACTGCTGAGAGAGACATTGCCTGCCTTCTTCCACCCTCAGCCCAATTATTCGTCTGTCTGAGAAATCCCTTTTCTGTGTCCATCCTAGTGTAACTGAGGTCCTGACCTGAAAGAGGACTGGGACTTGTTACCTGAATCTGCTCCTCCTCCTTCTGAGCTTCTCTGCCAGCTGACCAGGCCCTAGAGCCCCCAACCCCGTCCCACTTTCTGCCCCCCCCGCCCTCAGGCCTAAAAAGCCCCCATGTCATGAACTTTGACCTCCAGACCATAGTTATGAGAAGCTGTGTTTTCTGAAAGGGGGTTCACAAACCTGCCTGTGCCATAGGTAGGTCCTAACAGGTCAAACTGAGAATGGGGCACTGGGAGTGACACTTTGGACCTCAGCCAGGCTGGGGTGAAAGGCCAGAGGAGGGGGTGGGTCCAGAAAGAGGAGTGCAAGGCTGCAACAGGGCTGACTCCGGGTGCAGGTATGGACAGAAGCTGGCTACTGCCTAGAAGGATGCAGCTGGCCAGGAAAGAAGGGCAGGGAATAGAACGGCTCAGAGAGGCTGAAATCCAAGTGCCACATGAGAAGGGGATCCAAGTAAGGGTTTAGGAGCCAGCTCAGGACTGGAGATAGCTGTCAGGGACAACTGAGCATTCAGGAAGTTGAAACCTCGAGAAAGCACATGCAAGGCTCATGGAGGCTTGTACTGAGGCCAGCGAGGCCACACACACAAAGGGAAACACAGAGGCCAGTAGAGGAAGAGGGATCCGTCCATCCACTGCCCTGGGGAGGAAGACTAGAGGGCCCTGAGTACCTGCAGGCTCAGAGTCAGTTCTGGGTGTTACGAGGAGGCATACAGGCCACATGCCGTGCTATGAGATGCCCTGCTATGAGATGCCATTCCACAAGCTCCATGAAGATGGCTGTGGGAAGCATCTGCACCAAGTGTGGGGGAAACAGGAGGCTGTGACCTGAGGATGACCCCAAAGGGAGGTAATTTGTATGTTAGGGTAACCCAGGGCCTATTCTAGGCCACTCGGGAGGCCCAGGTCTGATGTGGGGAGTTTCTGAAGACACAGAGCTCTGGTCCCTCCCCAGGGAGGCCAGGGAAAAGTAAATGAGGAGTGGAGAGCCCAGCCAAGGCCCTAGTGCTTGCCTGAGGAAGCTGGCTGAGAAAACAGAGATTAATACTGAAGAGTTAAGAGAGCGGCCATGGGAACATGTACTCAGAGGACAGGATACTCCAATCCTGACTTTCTTCCAAAGTTTTCTTCTAAATTTCAAAACTAGAGAAAACTTTTAAAAATTGTTAAGAAATCTCATATGCCCTTCTCCTATAGATGGATGGACACAGGGATACAGGCAGAGGTTGACTTCTCCTCCCCTGACCTATTTGAGGACTACCAGTGGCTGCGAGTGCAATCTAGCAAATGTGTCAGCATTTCTCTACCCTTCTCCATGGAACCCTGGGAATCCCCCACTTCGGATTCTCACTGATAGTGACTGTCAACTGTGTTGTAGACCACACAAATATTCAAGTTCCCTCAGTTGTCCGGTAATGTCATTTATGGCCTTTTCTGTTCCAAATCGGGTCCAGCTACAGATCATATGTGTTTGGGTGACCTGTCCGAAGTTGCCATGTCTGAAGCATTCAACCAGTGTCTGTAAAAGGCCCCTGGATGTGGTGAGGGATCATCCCCTCTGGTATCTGGGCAGGTGCTGACATAGTTGGGCAGACTCCCTGTGGGGCAGGTGGGCTTCCAGCTGTGGTCAGAGTGCTTCCTATGGACCGCACTCCATCCTTTTTGTCAATGCTGCTTTTGGGCTGAATGTTTAGTTTCACCAGTTCCAGTGAATGTCCTGGGCATCTTTCCAGCTGATGGGCTCTATGGAGTTTCCTCCTTCCTCCTGCAGCTTCAGTCTTAGGGAGCCCCTGAGGCCACACCGCTTCCCCTACCCCCCCAGGCCTGGCAGGCATGGGGTGGGGCGAGGCTGCAGCCCTTGCAGGCAGATGGATGGGTGGCAGCTCTGGGTCATAGAAGGGGAGGAGAAAGGAGTTGGGAGATGGCAAAGGCCCAGCGGCAGCTCTTCCTGGAGAAGCTGGGCAGAGGGGACACAAAGCAGCCTGCTCACAGCAGACATCCAGGGCTTCCTCTGCCATCCTCTCAGCTTCCTTGGGAAATGAGGCATTCAAGCAGAGCCTGCCAGGCCCTCCAGAGTAGTTAGGACATCCAGAGCTTCCATGAGAGCCCAGGTCCCTGGAGCTCACTTCACAAACTGAGTTTGACCTGAGGACTGAGGGTGCCTAGGAGGGATGTCGCCAGAGCAGTGGCACGTGGCTTGCATCAGAAGCTTCCCTGTGTTGCAGGAGTGATGCAGGACTGTGTCCACTCAGCAGTGATGCAGGAGCTTGTGCGGCCAGCCTCCTTGGGCCGAGGCCACTGTCTGGCCCCCTGTCGCTGACATGCAGCTCTGCTTCCCACTGACCGCTGTGGCCAGGCCATATGGCAGAGCCAGCAGCAGGAGGGGCAGTGGCAGGCAAACGTGCTGGAGGAAACACTGGCAGAGAATCGGCAGCAAACTGGACGAACAAGTTAGCTTTGTCTCCTAGTGGCCTTTGGACCTTAGAAGCCCTCATTTATCAATTACATGAAAACAAATGCAACTCCAAATTAGAGCAACACATTTTCTAAAAGCCAGACTGGAGTTCCGAGCCAAAGTCAACTGGTAAGCAGCCCATTTTTAAAGATTATTGGCCGTGCTCATAATTAGACAACACAAATAAACGAGATCCAGTTTTCATATTCAATATTGGGAAGGTCGGGTGAAAGGGAAACTCATCCATCCCAGCTCTACAGGATTTGGGCGCATGTGGAATTCAGCAACCACAGACAGAACTACTGTCACAGCAAAGGCAGCTTCTCCAGTTGTCAAGGTGCCTTAAGAATTCTTTCCTGCCAAAACCAGTTTGGTTCAGTGGATAGAGCGTCGGGCTGTAGACTGAAGGGTAATGGGTTCGATTCCGGTCAAGGGCATGTACCTTGGTTGCGGGCATGTCCCCAGTAGGGGGTGTTCAGGAGGCAGCTGATGGATGACTCTCTCATTGATGTTTCTAACTATCTCTCTCCCTTCCTCTCTGTAAAAAAAATCAATAAAATATATTTAAAAAAAAGAAAAAGAATTCTTTCCTAACAGAGAAAAAGCACTTCTGTCCCTGTACCTGCTGCTCACCTTACACAGACAGACCACACCCGAGGCCATTCTCAGACGCTCCCAGACGCCCCACTCCCCTTTGATGGCAAACATTCTCCTAAAAGTCCCTTCACCCATTAAACACACTGCGTGCAAGGCCATGGGTATCCACAGGGAGGCTGGCACACAGCTGGACAGTAGCGCTGGGCACCCACAGGGAGGCCCACATACCGCTGGAGAGCAGTGGTGATAGCCCCGGTGAACACAGCCTGTTCCTAGGTCCGTCTTTCCTGCTTCACAGGCTTTCTCAGCCAATGGGCCATTCTCTGGAAACCACAGCAGCCCCAGTGGGCTGCTGAAAGTGCAGCAATTGGGAAGGGCTGACCTCTCTCCAAGGGTGACATCCTTGAAGCAACTGCCCACCAAGGCTGAATGACAGCAGACCATGCAGGGAAGGCCACCACCCGCATGCATAGGGCACAGGGCTGCAGGGAGGGAGCCCTGCCAGGCCCTGGGCTCTAGTGCCATCAGATAATGAGGTTTAGGAACAGCCTGCTCCAAGATGAAGGGCAGAGACATCAGTGCCAGACGGTACAGATACGAGATTGGCTCCCTGAGCGCCGCGAGAACAGTGTATAAACATGTCAGTCACCTGTCATTCTCACCATCAGTCAGTCATGTAGCAGAATCAGGGAGATTACCCAGCTTACAAGTCGCTCTGTTCAGGAACATATCACCTGTGAATAGGTGTTTCCTGTCTTCTGAGCCTCCTACCATGACACTTGGATAATGACATAACAAAATGAAGAAGCCAAGCTGGCATCAGATGGAGAAATGTCAAGTTCCCACACAGTGAGGAGTCCCTTTCCTGTCCCATCAGAGATGGGCTCAGGGCCTGCCCACTGCTGACTGCTTTGTCCTGCCTGGCTGGGAGAGCCTGTGGGGTGGGGAATCTGCGGGTGGGGTCCAAGCCTAATACCTAGTGCCTGGTGGGTAGAGGGGTCTGGGCTTGGCTGCCCTGCGCAGCTGGCCATTCAGGAGGAAACGCCCTCAGCCCTGTCAGGGCAAACACACTAGAGTGGACTGGGGCTATGTGGCTGCCACCTCCACCAGTGAACCCTGTGGGGGCTGAGCCGGATTCAGTGGAGGAGCAGCCCCAAAAGACATGATGACATTTCAACAAGCAACTCTTGACAAAACCACACCAGCACCCGCTCTCGGCAGGCACTGTGCCAGGCACCTGGGTCCACCAGGGTTCACAGATCACATCCTTGTGGGCTGACATGCCAGGAGGAAACAGAGATAGGAATATGAAACATGAGGAATGGGTATAGTCACTGCAGACAGGAGGGTGGGCACCGTAACAGGATGGGGCTGGGAGGCAGTTCTAACTGGCATGGGGAACTCATGAGTGATGTTTGGGACAAGACTCAGAGGAGCAAACCTCGGGAGTGTGGAGTCTTCTTTGAAGACCAGTCTCCGTGCCCAAATCCCAACTGGGCTGGGAATGCTGGCTGACAGAGGAACAGGGCTGGCTGCACTTAGCGGCTCGGCCCCGGGGAGGGGGTCTTCTCTCCTCTTGCTCCATCTTCACACTCATGCGGACCCTTCCAGATCTTGTTCCTAATCCCCTCCCCTCCACTCTTTCATTCCTTAGGGAGGCAGAGACAAGCCTAACTGTGTGTAACGGGTGGAGGATCATTGACTGGGGTCTCCCTGAATGAGGGGATGCAACCAGGAAAGAGACACATTGAGAATCAAGTCTGTCCATCCCCAAATCTGCAAGTTCCCCTCAGAAATCACCAAAGCTACCTTCTCTTACCTTACCCACTTCTGTCTTAGCAGCTTTGAGAGGTAACTCACATACCAGAGTTCACACTTTTGAACTGTGTAAGTCACTAGTCATTTATATTAACAGAGTTGTGCAACCATCATGTATCTTAGAACACTTTCAATCATTTCAGAAAGAAATGCCATTCCCACTGGCAGTCACCCCCCGCCACTTCCCACCCCGCCTAGGGTGCCCATCAATCACCAATCTGCCTGCCCGTCTGATGTTCTACCCACATCGAATTACACAACCTGTGGGCTTTTCTGTCTGGCTTCTCTCACTCAGCACTATGTTTTCAGGGCTGAGTGATGCACCAAGGCCTGTCTGTGCCCATTCTGTTTGACTGCCATCTGGGCAGTCCTGCTGTTGGTGTGCAAGCCTTTGTGTGGATATATGTTGTCAACTCTCTTGGGTGCAAGCCTAGCAGTGGGCCTGCTGGGTCTAATGGCAACTCTGTTAACCTTTTTGAGGAAATGCTGGACTGCCTTCCACAGGTTCATCTCATTCTTTCCTATTAAAATATGCTTTCTTTCAAATATTGGCATTTGAAAAACTACTCAAAATTGCTTTTTCTATTTTACTTACTAAAGAGCAACAACACCCTTTCCCACCACTTCCTGCTGTGAGTGGTGCCGCCATAACTCTAGGGACTGTGCAGGTGTGCAGGCCTCTGTGAGCTGGCCTGGGGGTAGCCCCCTAGAGGATGTTATTCCAATGGACAAGTATACTGCAAGGGTAGAGTTACCCCAGACACGTGCTTCTGGGGACTCCAGGCCACTATAACGTTGGGGACTTTCTGTTTAGTGTTTGCTTAAAGAAGATAATATGCTTGAGAAAAAAGTCTTGCCTGGCTGGCATGGCTAAGTGGCTGAGCACTGACCTATGGACTAGGTTCAATTCCCTATCAGGGCATATGCCCAGGTTGTAGGCTCGATCCCCAGTGTGGGGAGTGCAGGAGGCAACCAATCAATAATTGTCTCATCATTGATGTTTCTATTTCTTTCCCCCTTCATCTATGAAATCAATAAAAACATATTTAAAAAGCAAAAAGTGTTGGCCGAGTGGAATTTGCCACGCAGTGATGCAAACACTTCACATACATAACACTGACCAGGAACTCGGGAATTGGCCCTGCCCACTTCTGTCATCCCCTGCACGAACAATTCCCCCAAGTTCCAGCTGCACACAAGCCCATCCCTGCCAAGTGTGGGGAAGCTTGAGACCTACTATTTCTCCTGTGGCCCCTGGCTGTTCAAGGTCAGAAAGGGGCAGCTGCCAGATGGCAAAGCTGAGGAAAGAGCTAACAGACGTGAGGCCGCAAAGCACAAAGCACAGACCCACCTTGTTCATGTGCAGCTGCTGCTGCTGAAACTGTTGTTTGTGTTTCTCCAGAAACTGCTGGTGCTGCTGCTGGATGACCAGGTGTTGCAGGGCCTGGGCGTTCTGGGGCAGCGGAGCCGATTGTGTGCGCCCCAGTGGACGGTGCTGCCTCAGCTTGTGGATGGAGGGGGATACCCGGTCTGTGCCAACCAGAGACTGTGCGTGCAGGGGCAGGGCGCCCAGGCCTGAAAGATACCAGTCTGAAGATAACATGGAGGAAAATAGCAGAGGGGAAGAGGAAGAAGAGAGGAGGGGAGAAAGTTGTTGAGTGAGTGACAGAGACACCATGAGCTGTAGCTGCCAGTCCAGGCGCCTCCTCCCTGGAGCCCACCGGGTGTGATTCCAGGCACATGCCAAGCATCCTGAGCTGTCACTTGGAGGGTACTGTCTCTGACACCGAGGTTAATGCCATCAACAGGTGTTCTGGCTATGTCTGCACTTGAATTTCAATTTAAATTGCAACCTCTCTGTGAACCAGGAAGTTTAACATTTTTCCTTCTGTAGGCTTGTCCTCCATCTGGTCTTTCTTTTGCAAATTGTTGTTTAGGTCATTGACCATTTTTCCAAGGTTCTATGGCAAAAAGGTCTAACAAACCCCTTCTCCTGCACCTGGGTATATCCTCCTGGCAACCTGAGGCAAACAAACATTAAACATTGCTCAGGCTGAAAATGATCCTGGGTCAAGGATGTCCGAGCAGGAGAAATGGTAAATGAACTGAGCACACCATCTCCTGCTGCCCTGTTAGTGACCAGAAGGCTAAAATAACCCGCCAGGTACCCACACCTGCCCCACTTGGCCTTCTTCTCACCTATTCACCTGCCGAGTCCTACCTCAGGTCTCAAGCAGCGATGATTGTTTCCAGGAAGCCTTCCCTAAAGCTCACCTGCCCTAGCACCCAGCCTCCTGCACACACCCAACTACCAAGTTCTGGGGCCCATCTCCCAGGATCTGGCTGGTAAGACAGAAAGTTCGGTTCACTGGCCACTCGAGCATTGTGCTCAGCTGTGTGGCCAGACCAGGCAGTGCCCATGGTTCTGTGTGGAGCTGCAGAAACAAGCCAGGACTCTGCAAACAGTTTCCTTCTCGCCTGGAAATGACCCCAATTTCCATGCACTGCACCAGCTAGCTGCTCAAACTCAGCCTCTGGGAACACTGGGACTATGCTCTTTCCAAGAGTAATGATACTGTGTGCAGAAAGCCTAATAAAATGAAAACGTACGAGCCATAGGGCCTATGGGGAAGGGGACCCAGAGCCCGAGACCCTCCACCTTGGTTGCTCTCTGACCCAGTTAGACACTCCTCTCACAGGGGCCTGTTTGCAGAGCACTTGTGAGTGGAGCTGGTATAACTTGGTCAGTCTGTCCAACGAGATCATCAGCAAGGAGGTAGGTCTGTGGGCCGACCACTCAGGGGGACTTAGATACACTGACATAGGAAACTTGCAGTGACACCTTCTGGGTCCTGCTCAGACATAGCCACCTCAGACACCATGGCTCTCACTGGGCTCAGTCACAAGGATATTTACTGTGCTTATGCTATCTGCTAGGCATTGCAGACTGTGTGGGTGCTGGGAGAGAGAGGATGGCAGAGCTGTAGGAAAATGCAAGGTCTGGGCCCCGGGAGGGAAGCAGGACAAACGTAGCTGACATAGAATGAGCACATAGGAGCAGGACAGGGGCACAGGAGCTGGCCTCATGGAAAAGGGAGCTTTGGGAAAACGACAGGGCTTCCAGAATCACCCTGCAGGCCAGCCAGTGAGGAGTAAAACTAGATAGTGGTGAGCTGCATGGGAGGAAGAGGCCCGGAGGCCTGGCACAGCCCATCTCCAGCTGAGAGCTGGGGCCTCACTGCAGCCAGCGGCCCAGAGCTTTCTGTGCCATGGAAATGGTCCAGGTCGCACTGCACCAGCAGCCATAGGAACACTCGCTAGGCCTCACAGGTGACCCGAGTGCTTTTAATTTTCAATTTCAATGTTAATGGCCAACTGTGGCTGGTGCTCCTGCACTGGACAGCACTGTGCTGCACAATGGGGGGACTTCCCAGACCCTGAGGGGACCCTAGTGGCAGCTAGGCAGGATAGCAGTCAGGAGGTGTCTTCTCACAGGGCCCAGGGGTCCTAGAAGAACACGACCCGAGCCCAGGCCAGCCAGTGACTCTAAGGAACAAGTGCTTAGAGGGACAAACAAACACAAAACAGGAAAACCAAACCAAACCCACATGTAGACCCGCACGCGCCACATTTGGACTCTGGCCTGCAGGCACCTGCATTTCCCACTGAGGTTGGGGGTCAGAGATTTGGAGGTGAAGCCCTAATATTGCTGTAGATTTTACTTCTGAACAGAGAGAGATTCGAGAAGTCAGATATGAAACTAAGGATGATACCCAGAGGAGGACGGGTGACCACAGTCCCCACATGTCTGGCGATCCTTAGTGACTCTGTACACCATCACTGCTATGAAAACTCCACCACAGATTTTCCACTTTTTCCTAAATACTACCATCCTTCAGATGGGGCACCGTTTTAATAAAATGTACTGTTGATAGAAATTGACTGTCCTCCCAAGTCAGGTCTGTGTTTCTGCCACTTGCTCAGCTTGACCCAGAAGAGCCTCAACCTCCTCTTGAGAGGGAAGGACCTGTAACTGGCATGTCACCCACCCAGTTCTGTGAGGGAGACATGGTGCATCATGTCATATGCCCGGACATGGGGGAAGTGAGGGAAACACAGGGTGGAACAGGTTTCCTTGCCGGGTTCTGTGAGCTGGCAAGGCCTGATGCCATGCAGAGCGCTTACCTGTGACGAGGGGCGTCTGTGTGGGTGGCTGCTCCAGTAAGACCATGTGCTGCAGGAGAGGGTTGTGAGCTGCCCCGCCGTCCCGCTCCAGGGGCGCCGTGCTCAGGTAGGGCGTGAGGTGGGTGCCGGGAAAGAGGGAGAGCCGCTGTTGCAGGGCTGGGAGAGCCAGTCTCTCGGCTTCCTGCTGGCCTGCTGCCCCCTGGAGAGGCACAACTGGTAATGTCCAGGCTGCGTGCCTGTGACAGCTGCCCCGCACCACACAGACCCTTGGAAGTCTACTTACAGCAGAAGGGCCGGTGGCAGGAAGTCCCAGTGTGATGTTGGGCAAGGATGGCGATGTGTAGAGGGGAAGTGGGGCCACGGAGCCTTCCCGAGTCACCAGTCTGTGTGCCAAGCTGGTCTGGGGACAGAACACAAGACGACCGTCAGACAGAATCTGCTCTGGCCAAGTGTGGGCAACCACACCAAGGAAAGGACAACAGAAAACACTTCTGGGCAGACCATGCCGAGAATATAAAGACGTATTAAGAGATTATAGCATGTAGGTGAGTGTAACATTTCAGAGTAGGCAGCAAGCATGATACCATAGATTCATGATCCACCAAATTCTCATTTTTCTTCAAATTTCTTACTCATGGCAAAACTACAAGAAGAAAACCTAGGACAACGTATTTTAAAATATATTCTTAGAGTTGGAAATGTCTTTCCAAATATAACATCAGAGGCAGAAACCAAAGAGGAAACTAAAGATAAAAAAAAAACACAAACCCTCACATGAAAGGGAAAAAATGGTGATGATAATAGTAGCAAAATACAGGACAAAAAAAGGTTAATATATAAAGAGCTCACAAATCAAAAGCAGGCTCGTTTATACATGTGGCATCAGTTTGGGAGAGGCTTGAAGTTACTTGGAATCTTGTTCGTGATATGATGTTAAGTTAGAAAAATAAGTTACAAAATCTTGCACTTTTTAAAAATAAGACAGACTATTTAAGTGTACAGCTAAAGTGAGGACGAGAAGGGCAGTTAGAAAAGGATGAGCAGTCTGCAAGGAGTTGAAGTACTGAGATATTTAACATCTTTTGCTTCTAGAATAAACCTTCTTTGATAAAAAGGACTGTTTATTCACCAGCACATCCTTGCACAGCAGATACTCAGCAAAAGTGCACTGAGTCAATGAGCAAACCACCAACAGGTGACTTTGCCATGAGGCACGAAGGTGGGAGTGGCAGAAGTCTGCAAGATGGAAAATAACATAAGGGATGAACATCCTGACTTCCTTCTATCCTTCCCACAGTGAACATAATCAAGGATAAGAACCATTTCACTTCCAGGGAAAAACCTATGGACTGAAAGCTGTTACACGTTACTACAGAAAGCGGCTATTGTCTGCAGCCCTGCCGGCCTGCGGGGACCAGTGCCCACTCTCAGAGCCCATGTGTGGACTCAGAGAGTGGGCACTTGCAGATTCCCCAGGTGGCTATGTTGATGGTGTCATATTTTGGTGTCATCAAGAAACATATACTTTGTTCCTGTGCTAAAGGCAGAAGAGGATGGAACGGCTTTCCTCATGAGGAAGGAAGCAGCATGTCTTGTTCTAGAGACTGGCTGAAGCTACCTGTACAGCTACCACAGTCACTCATGAGTCAATAATACAGTAACGATGGAAGGACGACTGTGAAAGCGCTCTTCCCACACAAAACAATTTTGTTAAAAGTAAAATACTAACAGGCTATGTTTTAGGGACCATGACTGTGACTGCCAAGGAAACCGTGGCTCCACTGAACTGAGATTCTCCAGGAACGAAGAGATGTTCTAATGTTTCCAAGGTTGGAAGTTCCTCTTTATAACCAAGACTATTTTTTTTTTTTTTTTTACCTAAGTTATTTTTAGAAATAAAGCTGCATAAGAATTACTTGGTAGGTAGACTTGCCCGCATTTTCAGTGTCAATGTCTCTATCAGCTTCTCAGTTCTGTGGCACCGCCCTGCCAGCCACACCCCAATCACAGGCACACCCTAGTCACAGGCATGCCTCAATCACACCTAGCCTTCTGAACGGATGGAGCCGCTGACTGTGGCACAGGGAGCCCTACATCCTCTGTATAAAAGGGGACAGGATGTAGTGAGGCTGAGCTCCACGCTGTCCAAGGGTCCCCTGCCTACCTCCCACACAAGGATTCCACAACCACCTCTGGACTGGGAAGCCTCTGTGCCTCTCAGGGAACTGTCAATCCTAAAAAGGACATCTACATACCATCACATTTTCCAAGTCTCCCCTGCCAGTACTCTTAACATTTCTTGTGAACCCTCCTACATCTTCTAGTAATTTGCACTAATGTGTGACTTGGAAAAATTAACACATACTTTAAACCGGAACCATATAGACTCACCCAAATAAGGCATCCCTATAACATGAAGCATTAGATACATACCTGCCCACCTATAATAACAACCAGGGCCCGGGATCGCTATTGCCCACGTGATGATCCTGACATCTCGTCCAGGAAGCAATTTCTAGGCTGAGCTCTACACAACTTCAGGCTGCAATGAGCTATGACCTGAACACCCAAGGGGACTCTCAAAACTTTCTATAATCTAAATAAGCACTTAAATAGCAGGTTGAAAAGAAAAGGTCATAAAAGAAAGAGATCTATAAAAGAAAAAGATGAGAAAATGGGGATTAAGCAAATTAAGCAGTAATCTTGGTTTCCAAAAATCTGCTTACAGATAAAGTGTCTAGAACTCTGTCAGCCCTTTCTTTGGAAGGGCTGGATTCATTTCTAACCATTTAAGGAGGAAAGTAAGAAGCTATGTCTAATAAAGTATGGCCTCCTGTCAATTAGAACACAGAACCCACTCAGTAGAGCTGTCTGGGCAGACGGTGCTTCTGGCTCAGTTTGCCAGACACTCAATGCTGAGGAGGTTCCCCACATGGATCCCACCCACATCCCCACTCAGCAAGTGCGAAGTTCTCTGCTCAAGTCTGGCCCACCTGACTACCTCTCCTCACCAACATGAGAAGCTGGGAGAAGCAGGCCCTTGGCTGGACTCTGGCCCTAAGTCCCGAGCCTGCAAAGGGCTGGGGCAAGAGAGGCGCTCCAGAGACACTTGGGGGATAAATGGAGGGGAATGAATGTAAGAGCAAAGGTCTTGGAACTTACTGTTGTAAAGTCGCTCTGACTCAGGTCAGGTCAAGGGAACAGCACCTGTGCAGCTGGCCCTGGGACCCTCCACCTGGCTGAAGAAGCCATCACCTTTTCTCCCAGGAGGTCCTCCTTCCCTCTCAGCCAACCCCTGCACCTGACGTTCCCTCCAAGTGATCCCAGAACCTTCTCTGTACCCAATTCGTGATGCTGACACCTTAACTATCTCCCAGTATGGTTCCATCCAGTGTTCCTGACACAAGTACATGTGCCTTGTTGGCAACATTTTAAGTTGTCTCAATACATAACAAGTATTTTTGTTTTTGTTGTTAAAACTCACCAGAGGATATTTTTCCATTGTTTTTTAGAGAGAGTGGAAGGGAGGGGGAAAGACAGATAAGAAAACATCAACGTGAGAGAGATTCTTCTAGTGGTTGCTTTTCGAATGCGCCCTGATCAGGACCGGAGATCAAGTCTGCAACCAAGGTGTGTCCTTGACCGGAATTGAACCTGGGACTCTTCAGTCTGCAGGTTGATGCTCTATCCACTAAGCCAAACCAGCTAGAGCCACAAAAAATATTTTAATTCCCATCCAGCCAAGATTCCAATGGGCTCCTGTTCCCAACCAGCATGCAGAGCCCTGTGCCATGAGGTTATGGGCAGCTGGCACCATTGGCATGCAGTTCATGTGGAGGATGGACCTAATGTGCTCAGAAGAGCCCAGGAGGAAAGAGGGGGTGCAGAAATGTTCTTTGACCACGACTCTCGTATTGGGAACTCCTGAGTCCCTATATAAAGGAGGTCGAATGATGAGTGGCAAGTGGACAATGAAGTCCACATCAGTGCTCTGCAGGCTGCCTCATTCCTCAATTTCCCTCACCACGACCTGGACAGTTCAGTCTGAAGGATAACTGTAAGATGCACTCACTTCAAACAAATCAGCTCTTTGAATCTCCCTCAGGGCCTTAAGGAAACAAATAGAAAGCGGGGCACTGACCTCGGATGGGATGCTGGGGACGGTAGGTGCGATTCCATTCTCCGTGCTGACGCTCCCGGAGCTGTTGTTAGGCGAGCTGGGTGCGGAGCCAGGGGCACTGCTGCATGCAGAGTCTGTAGTGGAAAGACATGTCGTCATCCGCACTCGCTCAAGTCCCAGGAAAGTCATGGGACTCATTTACTGAGGCCTGGGCTGCTGCTCACCAGTGTATGGGCAAACTCCAGCAGGAGAGAACATGACCAGGGTCCCTAAAGAGCATTGTGCAGCCCACTCCCCATTTTGTTTTGCTAATCTTTCAGTTCTGTGGACCCCACACCTGAGACTTTTGAGCTGTACACATTATCAATTTTATTTCTCTTTTGTGTTTTAAGATGATCTTAAAGACCAGAAAGACAAGCCCTTGGACATTAACTAATACTCTAAACAAAAGGCCAGGAAACACACAAGCCCAATGATGAGAGCAGGGAAAGGTTACTTGTCACTAGGAAAGCCACACACCATTAATGTTCACTTTGAACACATCCTCTCATCCTTCCTGAGTTACATTGAGGTCCAAGAAAAGTAGAGCTTGTAGTTTCTGCGACTGATCTGGGTTATGTGGAAACACACACTACAGCTTGTATAAGTAACTGTGAAGGCACAGTGGCTGCACGCTGCTCATAGGGAGAAGGCTCCATTCGCTGTGTGATAGAGGAGAGGAAGGTATTCTGTCAAGTTGGCCTTCTGAGTTCCAGGGGAGCAGCAATGAACACAGGACTTGCTTTCTCTGCCCCAACCTATGACCACGGCCACCACCAGGTCCTGTCTGCTGGGAAATCAGCTATGGTCAGAGCACGGGCCCCTCCAGCCACCTGGGGCCCTGTGCTGCCCAGGACACCTGCACCTGTCCCTCAAGTTTTTTCCTGGCCTGTGCAGCTTCCCTCATGTCCTGGCCCAGGTTCCTTTGGGTGCTTTCTCTATGAAACACCTCAGTGTCAATCAGGAGTTGCACACCCAGTCTGCTACTTGTCTTACAGTGATGGTCAGGTCTCCTGAATTAGATCGAAGCTCCTGGGCAGCGAGGACCAGCCAGGTCTTACAGTAGCATCAGCAGTCATGACTGACATGACATTCACTCTAATGCTCAGAAGGAAGCCTTGAGACAATTCCATCTCTCCAACAGTGTGACTAGAAATAAATGCTGGCCTTAGAGCTGGCCCTGACCAAGATGCTGCTCAGAGGATACCAGGCTGTGTCCATGAGCACACAAGTGCTTTAACATAACGGGATTCTTTAATTTGCACAGAAGTGTCAAGCTGGTGAAACCAAGAGGGACTTCAGACGTTTCTTCATTTCTTTAAATGAGGCCTCCACACTAGAACAACCAGTGGATAGACCCCACATTGAAAAAGGAAGACAAAGACAAAAATGGGTCCCCAGATTCTTTAACACTAATCCACAGATATGTGGAGACAGGCTCTAGGCTGGGTTTCCCCTGGGCCAAGGAATCTCAAGAGCAGCTGGGAAGGTTGCCAGGCATTTATACTGAAGGTATTGGGACTCAGATTGTGGGATGTGGCTGCTCACATAGGGAGGACCAATGCCAAAGGCCCCCTCCTGCTCCAGAGAGTCTTGGTTTTCAATTCAAACCCTGTACTTGGTGCAAATGCTGCCCTCAACCCCCAACCCCTCCCACACATATACCCATTTCCAGGCCACCTCTAAGCAACTTCTTTGTCCTGTGCTTTCAGGAATGTAGACATGCGCCCTTATGACATGGTGCACCCCCAGGAAATGGGGTGTGCCCACAGGATGAGGGGGTGTGTCTTGGGTCAGGGGTGTATCTCGAGGTGGGGTATATCTTGGATAGGGGACTCACTCCTATAAGGGGGTGCTCCTGAGGATTGGAGTGTACCAAGGGACCTGGAGTACATCCCTGTGAAGGGGTGGGCCCTTGGAAAGGGTCTCTGCCCAGTGGGTATATTCTGTGTCTCCACCACTAGGTGGTACCCTTTTCTCTTCTGTCTACCTGCTGGCCCCATGCTGAACCATTTTGATGCTCGAGTGTAGGGGTGTCGAACTCAATCAGAGAAGGGGCCAAAATCTAAAATCCAGCCTAAATCGCGGGCCGAATGGTTTACTGAACAGTCATAAACTGTCATTGTGATGGAAACGCAGCGGAGTGCAGTGATGACAGCGCGGTGCGGGCCACATTGCAAGGCCTGGCGGGACGGATTTGGCCCGCGGGCCTTGTGTTTGACACATGTGCTCTAGTGGTTCTGGCATTGGAGCAGGTCAGACACGTGTGACTGCCCACTAACAGGGCAGAATGGATTAAAACCTCACCTTCAGAGTAACCTCAATCTGAATCCGCGCAGAACTCTCCTGCCCTGTTAGCTTTGTTGTGCTCCCTGTGCATAGTGACTCATGCTGGAGCAAGAACGGGTGTGCAGGGTGGGCTTCAGCCTCAGAACTGCTAAAGAGCCTCATGGAGAAGGTGGTGCTGGGTTGGTGGGCAGGCAGTGGGGTTTAAACTTTCCTCTAACATACCTGTGACATCCAAGGGACGCTTTTTTAGAGCAGTGACCACAGGCCCATCTTTCCTGCGCAACAGGGGGCTGCTCCGTCTCTCAGCCACTTTCTGCTTTAGCCGGGACCGTAATTTCAGATTGGGTTCTGAAGCTGCATGAAAAGGAGATGTCATTACAGCAAGGCAGACACAACCTGGGTCAGGGTTATTTTGTGGTGGTTTAAAAATCTGCACACTGGGTAAATATTTGCTTAACAGCTGAGTGAAGGCACTATTCTGAGGCCTTGGGCAGAGTATTTTCAATCAAACAGTGAGTAAAACACATCTGATGCCTATATTTCTTCACATATAGGATTATAAACTTGTGTCAGTGAAGTCATAAAAAATAATGTCGCTGTGCCTTACCAGCAGAGGGGAGGAAAACAGAACTGGGTTTTTGGGGCTTTGGCCCATGGGCATTATCCTGACCTTACATACTTTCCTGCTCACCTGCCATGTATCACAAACCCAGAAGTAAGCTGCCCGCTGGAGCACCTGTGTACTCTGTGAATGGCTGACATGAGGGTACTAACA
The DNA here is from genome assembly GCF_014108245.1 of Pipistrellus kuhlii. Lineage (NCBI taxonomy): Eukaryota > Metazoa > Chordata > Mammalia > Chiroptera > Vespertilionidae > Pipistrellus > Pipistrellus kuhlii. The sequence goes on from NW_023425573.1 coordinate 29,706,818, forward strand.
CCAAGCCAAACCACCCTGGGATGAGGGTTAACCAAGCCAGGTCTCAACATCCTAGTTCACCTGCACACAGGCAACAGGTGTTTCGGCTTTGTTTGGTTTTTATTCACAGCTCTGCTAGTGTGGACAGAGCCATTTGCAAACCTGCCACTCTGCCCATGGTGTTTCCTAAGTCTGCTGTACCTAAAACCCAGGCCACCCCCTGACCAATCAGGTATTAATCTTTATACGCTCATGAAATGGTGCCTCTATTATAACATTAGCTGAAAAACAGAGTTACAGGACAAAGTGCAGAGCAGGTATTTTGTTAACAAAAAGACAGCTATACACACACACCACACACACACACACACCCAACACACAGGCTCTAAAATGTCTGCAGATAAACTACTGGCAGTAGCTGCCTTGGGAAATAAGACTCAGGGTGCGTACTTCTGTGTGTTAATTTAATACCAGCATGATTTATTTATGTAATTTTTCATTTTAAAAAATGTACTCTATGTGATGCTCTCCTAAACCCCCTGCCATACTCAACTGGGCTCAGGGCAGCTTTCCCACTGAACAGTGAAACCTGCAGATTTGAAAAGATCATCACAAGATCTCCATCTCACTGGGCACTTTTCATAATGAAAAGAGTTCAAGTCTGGCAGGTGTCAGTTTGAAGGCTGAACACAGAACAAGGTGTGAACCAGTGTACAAGCTGCCTAGTATTTAACAACACTGGCTATCTCTAGGAGTTTCTTTGGAAAAGTACAACAAAGTCGTCTTTAAAACCTTCTGGATACACTCATGCCCATTTTTTAAGAGCAATTGGAGGATGGACCCCAGACCCTGACAGACACTTCTTTCTGTCTAGCTGGTGGACACTCATTTTAGGGGAAACTCAAGATCAGTCTTGATAGATGATGAGTGAGAACCATACCTTCAAAGTGAAGAGGAAAGGACAGAAGCCCCACATCCACCTTCAGCATTAAAGATTTTACACTTGTTTGTAGGACCCCACCTCTGGCTGGGAGGGGTTTCAACATCTAGTCAAGGCTCTGGGGTCAGCACCAGGGGCATGGCCATACTGCTGTGGCCCATTTCTCTCACACACTTCGACTGCCAGTCAAATCTCGCTGGGGCTGAGCTTCAACCTCCCTCCCTGCAACTTCCAGGTCTGCACCCTGGTCTGGCCCATCTCTGGGCACAGCTCCACCTACTGAGAAGCACCCCCCCTCCATCTCAGTCTTAGGGTGGGCTGGCAGGTGAGCCCCCAGCCCCAATGCCTCATCATTGAGGTAAAAGACCTGGGTTGTGACTGCTTTAAAACATTTCTGTCCTGAATTAACTGAAATCTTCTAAATAACACAAAGTTTGTTTTTACAAAGACACAGCTGCACAGCAGACTATTCCCATTAAGCAGGTGTCCCCACATTACCCACACTGCCTTGCGGCCCAGATTCTGATGCCATTCAGGCCCTGGCCTCCTGGAGACAGAGCTCTGGATGGTTCTCCTACCCTAGCCCTGCCCTTCCTCAGACCCAGTGCACTGCCCATGGCCACTCTCATCTTAGACACCTCTGCCTGCTTAAATCACCAATACTGCAGAAAGCCCAAAAGGCCCGGTACCCTATTTACATTTGTGACAGAGGTGTTGCTCCCCTCTGGCTTGTTACAAAGGTGCTGCTCAAACCCCTGAGACCTCCCCCTGCAATGTCCCTGATTTCTTTCTCATACAGCTTTCCCCCCAACTCCAGCACCCCAACCACCTCCGCTCATGGGCTCTGCCCAGATGCAGTACTGAGAGCCAACAATAAGAAGATCTCAAGGCCCATCACAGGAGCAGCTGTGCTCCCACATCCACCAGGGGACACTGTAGGCTGGGCAAAGTACAGCACACCCCCAAAAGAAGAGTACGTTTGCATGTTTACAAATGAGCTTGAGCCTTAAAAAGTATGTGCATATATATGACCTTCATGCTTTTGGTATGAATCAATAGGAATACTTCAGAATATTGTTTAAAATGATGCTCTAATAAAGAAGAACCTATCGATATTTAAAATTAGCAAGGGCTTCCTGTTAGTGCCAGGTGGACTTAGGGATGTGGGGGGTGCAGGTGCAGGGCCCGCCCCATCCTCACACCAGCAGACAGGGACACTGACCTGTTTTTCTGAGAGGGAAGTCGTCTTTGGCATCGTACATGCCCAGGACCGGGTGGTTGTAGGAGGCCGACACACCGCTCTGGGGTGGGGAGCTCTGGTCCAGGGAGCTGTGCTGAGTTTTCCTGGGGATGACATGCAAAGACATGGCTTAGTGAGTGTGGGGCATCGACTCAGTGTAGCTTGGCTCCTCAAAGCAAGGCACACCAAAGTCCGAGACACTGTCCCCATGAGTGGTCCTCCCTTTGACATCAGCTCCAGCTCAGCTGGCGGCCTCCTGGGCAGACCAGCCTCCTCTCTGGGACCAGACTGAAAGAAAACCAAAACCAAGACTGATAGAGAGGCAGACCATGTGACCGCACCTCCGCTGCCTGACCTGATGGTGACTCCTGACTTCGTCTGTACTCTGGCCACCAGGGTCACCACCGGCAGAGGGGCTCGTCCTGGGGGGACAGGGGCTCGTCCTGGGGGGACAGGTAGACAGGTGGGCTCCAGGTGTAAAGAACCAAAAGTGTGGTAGGGGTGGCTGTGAGGGGAAATGGAAGGGATTTGGGACGACAGTTGGAAATGTCTGGGTCCTTGAGGGCAGAAGCCACATGGTACTTCCCTCCAGCAGAGAACCTGCAGCTTTTCCACCAAGACAAAATCACCGCAGACATTTTCTTCTGTGGGGAGGGACAGGCTGCCCTGGAGTTGATCTATACATTTACTTCTTTATGAACAGCCGTATAGAACTCAGAATCCTTAAAATGGCTGGCAGGCAGGCTGCCACAGGGAAGCTCAGGGGAGAGGGAGGCATCAGAGGGCTAGCTGCCCTCCGAACAACCATTAGCAAGCTCTGTCCTAGTGGAACTGCCAGCTGAGTCCTGTGGAAGCACCAGAGGTGTAATGAATTCTGTGAAATTCAAACTGTGTAATCTGCTTAATGACTGAAAACAAATTTGCCAAACTTATTTGGAATTTGTTAGACTATTTATTTGAATACACAGGACTTCTTATCCATGCACCTGCTGGTATTTGAATTAAGAATGTGAGCTTTTAAGTGCTTACAGGTGGATATTTGAATATTCAAGAGCAAAGCAGTGTAAAGAAGGTATCTCTCACAGAGACCAGGTCAATGAGCAGGGCTAGTCCATTGAGCGCTTGGCACCAGTCCCGCCAGGCCATGCCCCACCGCTACAGGGATGAAACTCCATCACGATGTTCTCACATTCCTGGGACCACCTGTGGCCAGGGCTGGGAGTCCAGGCTGGAACAGGGGCACCCATGGGCTGGCTGCAACCTCATCAAGGGTCACTTCTCCTTCAGGCACAAAGCCCTCCTGTTAACCTGCAGTTGTACTAAGACCCCGAAAGCCTCACCCTGGGGACTGTCTCCCACAATATCATTCAAGGTCTGGGGGCTAACACCAAATCACAGCTTTACAGTGTATCCTAGGGGCAGCCACTTGCCCTCTCCCCTTCCCTGCCCCAGCCACTCCTTGTGGACCCCTCCCCAGAAGCCTCTACACTCCTAACCTCACAGCTCCTGCCCCGTCTCTGCCAGAGGCCACCCATTCTCTGCAGCCTCCTTGATGCAGGTGATGCACTTGCCCAGCCTGTGGACTCCATGCTCCCCTCAACCATGAGCTCACCACCATGGCCTCTACTCCTGCCCACCTAGTCTCTCTCTAACCCTTCTCCAGGGCCCTGTGGCAGCCATCCAACAACCCTGATGTGCTCAAGCCATGCCTCCCACTCTGACTTGCCTGGGCTCACCACTCTGACACCGCTCCTCTTCTGGATAGGTTCCTGGGGCCTCGCCACCCCATGGTCATCTCTTCTAAGGTTCTCTGCCAGCTGTCTCAGCCTCCCTCCAGCTACTGCCCTTATAAGTCTATAGTCCAGATTCCTCACTGTGCCTCCTGGTCCCTGAGCCCACCAAACCGCACCCCAGCTTCATTACTGCTGCCCTCAACTCAACTCTGTGGACACCACCACAGCCAATTACCAACTGCTACTCTCACTCAGCCAGCTTCCACCTGCCACCCAGCCTAGACAATGGATCTTTCCCATGACAAACCTGTGACTACTATCAGTGGAGAGACCACAGGTCAGACTGGTGCTATCAAAAGTGGGGTCTCCAAGTGCACTGCCCCAGCACGTCTAACGAACACCCCCTCTCAGGTGGCTCTGGGCTCAGGACTCTGTTACGACTTTGCATGGACCCCCATGGCCTTCCTTCCTGTGTGACTGTCACTGGTTGAGCTGTATAAATACCACAGCAGGTCATGGCATGAGCACAGCCTGGTGTTCCAGCAATGAGCAGCCACAGAGAGCCAAGGGGAGCAGAAAAGGGTCTGGGGACAAAATGCCTTTAGGTTGCATTGAGATGACTGATATGTCATCTAGGGGAATAAGTGAGGTCACCTCAATGGGATTTGGTGTTTTAGTACTTTGGAGCGTGAGGACAGCTACATTTTCACCTCCATGAAATTAATGGTAGTCACATTTTGATTTATAAAAACTACCCATGGGATTCTCCCAAAATGAAATCACTCGGAAGAGCAGTAGAAACTTACAAGTAAAGCAAACATCTATGAAGCACCTTGGTCAGTGTTTAAAGCCACAAGCTCGCCACACCCTTCCAAACCTGGCCTATGTCCACAGCCAGGGCTCTGGAACCCTGCTGGCAGAGCATTCCCCCTGCACATGGCATCGCCACCGACAAGGTCAGGACTTTTGACTTCCAGCATAAGCAGGCTCTTTGAGGGTCTCTGTCATTGTGCAGGCTCTGGCAGAGGCTCTTACATAAAAATAGTAAACAGCTGAAACTGGTTTGGCTCAGTGGATAAAGTGTCGGCCTATGGACTGAGAGGTCCCGGGTTTGATTCAGGTCAAGGGCATGTACCTTGGTTGCAGGCACATCCCCAGTAGGGGGTGTGCAGGAGGCAGCTGACCGATATTTCTCTCTCATCGATGTTTCTGCCTCTCTATCCCTCTCCCTTCTTCTCTGTAAAAAATCAATAAAATATATTTTAAAAATAAATAAATAAATAAATAAATACGCTGCAGGGGTTTACTGACTCCCTAAGAATCAATAACACCTGGGGAAGAGATATAGAGGTGCCTAATTGAGACCAGAGTTCCAATTGAAGTAGATCCTTTTGTGGCCTGAGAAGACCAGGAAAGCCGAGAATGATGGGCAGGCCCCAGCCCTGGAGCATCACTCATGTCATTTTAAGAGAGGGCCAAGCCCCTCTGGGCGACTGCAGTGTGTCTTAACCACCAGAACTTATCCTTCACAGGATGTTTGCTACTTGTCTTGGACGTGTCTTATTCCACACCCTCCCACTGCCTTCCAGGAGCGGAACTGGTGTCACTCAAATCTATCACGGATTGTGTGCTTAGGGCCCTGCCCACACCCCACTTACCCATACCAGTAGCGAGGGTCACTGGAGATACAGTGGTTCAGGCTCCGGTGGGCCAGCGCCTTCTTTTTATTGAGGACAAACTCTTGCAACTTCATCTTCACTTCTGTGCTGGCCACAGCACCTGGCATGGGAGAAAGCACAAGGCAGTGACTGGAGGCTCTGCCCTGAAATGGGAAGGGGATGGAGACATTGGGATTATAATTCAGGAGGCAGCTAACACCGTGGAAGTTTCTTGAAGGAAGGAGAAGGCAGAAGGTTTAATAAGAGGTCCTCTTCCACCAAGGGTTTTACATAATTGCATTTTATCAAAAGTGCAGAAGCAATAAGTATGAAGATAGACTATCCCTTCATACAAATCCACTTCTGAAGGAAGCTTTACTATCTATATACAGTTTATAAAAGCCAAGTGACTGGATTGCCAGAATGACTGGAACGACCAGTTGTTTTGATGCACCCCGCAGCCCTGTTTGGCACCCCCCACCCCAATTGGAGGGCTGTGCCAGCCAACTGCCTGCAGCCCCCCCACGCAGCTGAACCAGCCCCAATCTGCCCAAATCAGGACAGGCCGGTTGGACTCCACCTGTGCATGAATTCATGTACTAGGCCTCTAGCATATATATATATATATATATATATATATATATATATATATATATATACATACACACATACATACATATACACACACACACACACACACACACACACCAGTGACCATAATGGCCATAACAACCATAATGAATAGTGGCTATGACGCCCACTGTGCCCAGCAAACCTGGCCCGATCAGGGGATGGGGCAGACTGGCCAACCTTGCAGCTCCTCCCCCATAAAGGCCTGCCCCTGATGGGACTCTCCCACCCCGATCAAGAGCAGGGCGGCTGGCCAAACGCCCCCTCTTCTCCCGCCCCCCCCCCCCCCCCCACACACACACATATGCAAACGCCTCTCCTGATCAGCCAGCTCCACCACAACAGGCACATAGCCCACCCCTACCCTCCCCCTCAACTGGCCTGCCCCTGATCACACCCCCCACCTCAATAGGGGGCATGGCTTGGCGGCCAACCTCCTGCTGCCCCTCCCCTGGTTGGCCATGCCCCAGTGGGTCTCCATCACCCCAATCAGCCTGCAGCCTCTTCCCATGGCCAGCCCTGCCCCTGATCACCACCCATCCCATGGCCCCCCCCGGCCCCTGATCAGTACCCCCACCCCATTCGGGGGCAGGGCTGGCCAGCCCACTGTCCACAGTTCTCCATGGCCAGCCCTGCCCTCAATCAGCCCCCAAACCCCAATCGGGGGCAGGGACCACCGTCCAATCGGCTGCAGTGCACTGACCATCAAGGGTGAAGATGCTCAATGCACAGGCATGGAAACATGGAACAGACTGATGAACCTCAGAAGGAAGCGGGGAAGGCGATAAGAGATTAACTAAAGTTCTTATATGCATACTAGAGGCCTGGGGCACCAGTGAGGTCCCTCGGCCTGGCCTGCAGGGACCAGGCTGAAATCAACAGTTGGACATCCTCTGAGGGGTCCTGGATTGTGAGAGAGTGCAGGCCAGGCCAAGGGACCACACCAGTGCATGAATCCATGCACCAGACCTCTAGTTCTTACATAAAAGAACATTCCGGCCTTGGCTGGGTGGCTCAGCTGACTGGAGTGTTGTCCTGTACAGTAAAGGGTAGCAAGTTCGATTCCTGGTCAGGGCACATACCCAGATTGTAGGTTGAATCTTTCCCAGTCAGAGTGTATGCAAGAAGCAACCAACTGATGTTTCTCTCTCACATGGATGTTCCCCTCTCCCCTCTCATAAATAAATAAATAAATAGGTAGGTAGATAGATAGATAAATGAATATAAATAAATAAATAAATAAATAAATAAATAAGTTCTGGACTGAGCACTGGCAGCAGAGTGGTTTCTTTCTCACTACAGCACTAGAGGCAGAATCTCAGAGAATCTTTGTACACACTGACACGTCCCTCCCATGGCAACGGCAGCAGAGATGAGGCCTGCATCCTGGGCAGGCTGCCACACTCCTGAACCCATAAGGCAACAAGTTCCTTTGCAATCATATTGACATTATACACTGAGTGGCCAGATTATTATGATCTCTAAATGCATAATAATCTGGCCACTCAGTGTATATCCTATATATCGATAATAAAAGGCTAATATGCAAATTGTCACCTCGACTAGGAGTTCAACCAGCAGGCCAACCCTGCCAACCACCCATGTCTCCTCCCCCTGGCCAGACTGGCTGGATCCCACATGCATAAATTCATATTCATGCACTGGGCGACACCCCCCCCCCCCCCCCCCACACACACACTCACACTGAGTGGCCAGATTATTATGCGTTCAGAGACCATAATAATCTGGCCACTCAGTATATATAACACATAATATTGAATGCACATTTCTGTTTCTTCCAGCCTCGCAGCTACTGAAGCAGAAAATACTTCAACTGGACTAAAGTCAAAGACATGAGCTTCATGGTTTGTTGGGCTGCTGGTTGGCCATAGCCTCTCCCCCCCTTGAGCATGTCAAGGGGCAATGGTGTCTGCAGCTGCTCTGGAGGCCCCTCAACCCTGCAGATGCCCCTCCTCCTGTGAGGATTCTTCCGGCAGCTCAGGGGACAAGAGCCTCTTAGTGTCCCCTGTTGGGGTGTCTTGAAAGTAGCACAAACAAGCTAATCTCAGAAAGAGACACAGAAATTAAGGTCCAAACTCACACTCCCACACTCACCCTGTGAACATCTACCCTGTTTCCTCAGAGCTGTCACTGATTACTCAGAATCTGTGTCCATCCCCCAAAAATGATGGGCCTAAGTATGTCCCATCATTGTACAGACTCTAACAGCATTTTCATAGTGGGAAAACATTCCCATTGTGAGTGAAACAGGGATTACAAAGTCAAGTCCTGACTGGGGGGCATCCTTAGATTATCCTTTAGTTGTGGTTAGAAACTATGCTGCAAAGAAGATGTATGAGTCAATAACACTGTCCATGTGAATAGTGCTTAAGAGAGACCATCAAAATGTTGACATCTAACAAGTTTAATATTATAGTCCTTGGAGCATCTTCCAAATGCCTTTAAACACTTACCACCTTGTGACTTTCTATTGGCCATACAACAGGGGCAGGTCCCCTACATCTTTATCAATAGGTGAGATTACCCTTTCTCTTTCAGTACTTGGCATGTTTTAGTGCCACTGGCACTACAGGAAAGTGATCAGGGTGAAGACAATCTCGATGGTCAGACAAAGGACATAACCCTCAGGTTCTTCCATACCTACTGTCGCAGAAGGAGTAATGGAAAGCAAGACAAGAAACAGAGTTCTCACTGAGCAGGATAAGAACACATCCCAAAAAATTTCCAACAAATGAGAATTCCTGTTAGCTGGCCTAACCTCAAAAAAAAAAATACCTATTCACATGGATCCACTTTCTCTTTATGGGAGGGATGGTGTGTCTCACCTGTAAGTGCTCTAGGAATAGAGAGAACCTCACACATCTCTCATTTAGGAAGTCACTGCCTCTCCCTGCTTTGGCCATACCTTCAAGCTTGCATCATGGGCTCCTGAACTCTGAGAAAGGCAAAGAACAAATGCCCAGTCCCAGCAGGAAGGGCACACAATAAATACCAGTAACAACCAAGGGCAGGAATCTGTGGCCAGGGCACATGCACTGCTCAGTCGAGACAAGGCCCATTTGTGCTAAGCTCCCACCAAGCTGGGACACGAAGAAGCCCTTGTCCCCTGAGCTGCTGAAAGGATCCTCTTAGGAGGAGAGGTGTCTGCAGGGCTGAGGGGCCACGGGCAGCTGCAGGCACCATGGCTCCTTGACCTGCTCAGGGGTGGGAGAGGGCACCTTACCAGGCTCTCATGAAATCAAAGGAAAACAAACCCAAGCCCCCAAATAAGACTTCCTCATCTTTAAAATGATCCTCACCCAGCTAAATGAGCTAAATAAATGACGCAGTGCCGCATTGACCTGTCAGACCAAGTCTACTTTAGAGAAGTGGCCAATGATGATGTGGTCACAGGAGTGACCCCAACTGGTCTCCTCCAGCCACCTTTAACTGAGGGCTGAGTTACAGTCCCTCCTCACAGGGGCCAGTGGGCATGACCCAAATGCTATCCTCTCAGCTCCCACAGGCCTGACTGCAGCAAATAAGTAATGCCAAGGCACAGACCTGCGACAGACCTGCGACTCTGAGAGCAAAGGAAATCCTCTTTTCTTCTTTGTACTTCATGAGGATAGAATTCAAAAAGGAAGCTGCTGGTTTTGATCCTCACACTTCTGGTTATGTACTCATCTCTCAAAGGATTTTTCCACTCTAAATCGAAGTTCTGGAATCAGTAACGCCTCTTCAATAAACAAAAACCAAACGTCTCAAAATTTCTACTTTTTAAAATAATTCATGTCCATTATCATTCATTTGAAAGGATTTATAAAGACCTTACTATGTGCTAGTACTGATCCAACTAACATAAGAGAGACAAAGTCTCATACAACAGGGTGTGTGGGGGGTGGGGGGGAAGGAAAGACTGTCTAAAGAAAAGGCAGGTAAATAAAAAGATAAACAGGAAGAGAGGCATGAAGTACAGTAAAACAGGTGGAACCAAGCAGATAGGTGGGAGGACCTAGACCACTTTGGGGGTGCAGCAGATGGGTGGAGGACCTGACCAGGTGGGGGCCCAGAGAATGAGCTGGTGGACACGATGAATTGAACAAATTTGTTGCTACCTTCAGTTGCCTGTGCTTGAGCCTGACTCTCTTTTTTTATGCTCCACGTTCCTCTGAGGAAGGAAATGGAACAAATGGGTCACTTTCAGGATCAGATGTTCAGTCTTAACTCCAGCCTTCTGAGCCATTTTTACAACAAAGTGAATGACTTTCCTACTGAAGGCCCCTTACTCTCAACAAGGCTATTATAAAGAACAGTGATGAGAGTCGACATGCTCATTCTGACCTGCTCAGAGAACAAAGACTTGCTTTGAAGTTTATATATGTAGTTCAGATTCTTAAAGGTAGTAAATCTAACTAAAACTTAACTGATTAAAGATCATGTATCAATGCAGATACCATAACTTTCACAAATTTTGAGAATTCACTATTCTTTCAAATGAATGGTATTAATGGTATCAGAAATTAAAAGAATACACCTGCAGAATTATTTAAAATTAAAAGTACTGTAAATGTTTACAAATATAATAAAATTTTGAATTAAGTATTTCAAAAGAAATTCATTTAAAAAACCAAGAAACTGGACAGCAGCTGTGTCCTGCATTTCCAAGTGTATAACCAAGAGCCTGTGACGACACAAGGCCCCTCCACAGGCAGGGAGGGCCACAGCACTGGACCGCTCTCAAGGTGGCAGAGCCAATCCCAGTGTGCCAAATCCTCACACCGTACACAGTTTACTACTACTAATAAAATCTGACCACCTAAATCCACACATTGGAAACCACCGGCGCTACGCCGTGACAGCTTGGAGGAAAGCAGAGAACACTCCGGCACTCTGGCTGGGCAGAGTGGGGTTGCTCCACAAGAGCGGCAGAGATCTAAGATGTTTTCTGAGGTCAAGGGTTTTCATATTTTGTGAGTTTAGGATGTTGTTTGTTTGTATTGGAAGATTCTGGTAAATACAAGGACTAATTTAGATGAGCTGCTTTTACTGGTAAGCAATCTGAAAAATTGGTATTTTGTTGGTTATTTGTGGCACAGACCAACTAGCTGATACAAGTTAAATGTCTATCCTTGGATAAGCAGCAATGACTTTCCCCTCTTAAATAAAAATGCATAGGATCACTGAGCTCCAAGCAGAGAATGGGAGAATGGGGACAGAGGACTTCCTGGGAAGACCACATGTAACAGCAGCCTTGCACACACTCCTGTGGCTTTGGGTTGCATGCAAGCCTCCTGCTCACAACAGAAGCCCCTCACAGGGCTCCCTATAAGGCCCGGTGCTGTTGTCTATGGTGGTGGCTCTCTGAAGTGGAAGGCAGCACCTAAATACAAGGCCAGGCCACATGTGGCAGGCCACGGAGCCTCTAGGTTATGCAGATCCCTGACACAGCATGAGAGGAATCACCTCGACTGCAACTTCTCATCCTGGCCACACAGTAGGCTCACCCGGGAGTTTTAAAAATGACAATTCATCTGTCCACACTCCATTCCACATAAACATGGCAGGACACTTGGCTCTATGTGCTGCACCTCTCATGCATCTCTCACGGTTTCAGTGCCCTGGCTGTACCCTCAGCCAGGAAGTTCCCTCAGCTCAAAGAAGTTAGCACACATAAGCAGGCAGTGGTATAGAAGAAGAGTGTTATCTGAGCCAGCGGGCCAGGCAGTGAGAGCAACTAGGGTGGCTGACACCATGTGCCCAATCTGCCCCTTGCAGGGGTCCAATCTATACTCCAATACCAAGGCTGCTAACAGCAAACCAGAGTCTACAGTGTAGCTCCTACTGGCAGCCTTCTGCCCTCACTGCTGGATCTCGACTGGGCCACCACTGAGCCTCAGTCATCACCACATCTCACTGTTGTGCTACATACAGATCACTGTGCTATTCAGTTACTTTCAAATATCGGCACAAAGGTTAGATCTCACAGGGAGAATAAACTCCTGATGTGTTTTTCACACTGAAGCTCTATCAGAGTTGAAGAAAATATTTATTATTTTAAGAGTAAACTGCTGGCCCGGGCCAGTGTGGCTCAGTGGTTAAGCATGGACCTATGAACCAGGAGGTCACGGTTCGATTCTTGGTCAGGGCACATGTCCAAGTTTTGGGCTCTAGTAGGAGGCATGCAGGAGGCAGCTGATGGATGATTCCCTCTCATCACTGATGTTTCTCTCTCTCCCTTCCTCTCTGAAATCAATAAAAACATACTTTAAAAATTAAAAAAAAGTAAATTGTTGTAATGACAAATGATTGTAAAAGGTGTTAATTTTATGTATAAAAACAATTACTATGAACTTACAAATAGAGAAATAAGCTAAAAATAGAGAGAATACACTAGCTAAATACTTTTAGGACAAAAATATGCCCTTTTTAAAGAGAAAATATTTACAAAATGGTAGAAAACAATATAGGCAAAATATTAATAGTACAGTTTTTATTATAATATAATCTAATTCTAATTTAAGAAAGATAGAGGACTGAACTTATGTTAGGAGAGTGACATAAAAAGAACAACTCCACATCCAGAGAAAGGAAGACAGAGCATTGGACAATGGGGCACACTTCAACAATGGGGAATAGCAAAAAGTGCCCCATCTCACTGATAATCAGAGAAACATGCTGGAGCCATGAGAAGCTGCTACACTCAGCAGACAAGGCGGTGACTGATGACAGTACCAGTGTTGATGGGGACACAGAGCAATAGCAACTATCCCACATCTGGTGGCAACAAAAACTGGTAGAGTCTTGGACAGGAAAGTTAAAGACACACTGGCCCTAAGGTTCAGTGATACATCACAGGGATTCATTTGCACCCAGAGACATGTCCAAGGACATGCACGGCAGCTTTACTGTGACAGCCCTGATCAGAAAACAGCCCGAATATCTGCAGGGCATTGGACACACATGGCAGTGCATCCATGATGGCTGACCCGCAGTCAAAGCGCATGAACACTAGTGAGGATGGCTTCGCAAGCACAGTGCCAAGCGAAGAAAGGAAACGCAGGAGCCCCAGATAGTGATCCCACTCACTTTGGAAGCAGGAAAAATGACTCTGGGGTGTTAGATGTCAGGGAGCATCTTTGGGGAGGAGAATGGAGTTGTGACTGTTCTGGCCCCAGGTGTGTACTATGAGATGGTAACACAGGATGGTCCTTGAGGACAGTTTCTCCCAAGAGTTCCCTATAAACCGAAGATTGGGGGCATTTCTGTATGTCTATCATATGCCAATAACAATTGCCTTTAAAACAATTTCAAATAATAGATTTACAAGAAGACTTTAAGAATATGAAATGCTGCTGTGGAACTGGATATTCCACTTAAACAGAAGCTTGTTAAAATGACTGTGCAGATGGTTATTATTTTCAGAAGTTGAAGCTGAAGGACTTCTGAGAATTTAGAGGTTTTACTTCTTGGTGAGGCATGTAAAGTTTTCTACTTTTACTCGTGAATACTGTACGGGCAACTTACCCAACTATCAATGCATAAGCCCTGACAGGGACAGATGTGTACCCTGACTTATTTCAGTATGACCAGGGATAAATAAGTTCAGCTGTGCACTGGTGTTGGGGTGGAAGCCGACAGGCAAGAACTGTGGACATGACTGCTGAGGAGGCCCTGATGTGTCATGGCAACAAGTTGTCAAAAGAAAGCAGCACGATACCCATGGGGGCAGTGTTCCTTTTGTCATAGTCTAGGTGAGATGCTGCAACTGTTGACACGCCAGGCCTTACTCAAGCTAGTCACCTTACGTCCATGTCAAGGTGCAAGCCCAAGGCAATCTCTGTCCAGTGGCTGCGAAGTCAGCAGAGGGGGCTGTGGCCTCTTCCCTGAGAGACTCAGGAAATTTTCCAAAATTTTCCAAATTTTCCAGGCTCAGATCACGTCTGGGCCTTTCTAAGGATAACAGACCACACTGGTATCAGACATATGGGCACAGCCACAATAAAAAGCAGAATTGGGGTTGGTCACGATGTCTCCTCTCAACTACAGGTGTCCCACAAGCAAACATTGTGTTCAAGGCATCTACAAAATGCTCCAAAAGAAAAGAACTTTCAAATGTTTAGGATTAAGCTTACAGGTAAAACGCAGTACCCATTTGGTTTTTAATACTGTCCAACCTATTAAGAGTTTGCCAAATATACTTTAACATGCTTATGTCAACCCAAAGGTTGTGCTGACTGCTCCTGCAGCCCCCAAACAAGATAAAGTCACTGTCAAGGCTGAAGCTAAGAGCAACTGAAATAGCCACTTGAAGTGACCCTGCAGTGACACCTCATGCGAAGACCAGGGAGCAAGTGGAGCACAAAGAACCTTGACTTGAGGAAGGCCCTGGAGTGGCCTAGACGTGGCACTCACTCTCTTTGCCTTTCTCCTTGTTCTTGAGCTGCTGCAGCTTCTGCTCGCGGTGCTGCTTCTCCAGCGCCTGCTCCTGGCGGTGCCTCTCCAGCTTCCGCTGATGCTCTAGAAGTTCTTGCTGGTGCTTCAGGGCCAGCAGTTCCTGCTGGTGCTGCAGGAGGGAAGGAGATGGGTCAGAGCCTGGGGCTGAGACAAGAACCAACACACACACACACACACGCACACACACACGACAGAATCAGCGAAGGACCAGCTTGCCCCTGTATAGGTGCTGCCGCTGGAGCTGGTCCTGTCCCACAGCTTGTGCTTCCTATGATTCTACCCCAACTCTGTACAGTGCCCTCGCAACCGGGCTGCTCGGGGCCCAGATGTCTCCTAACCTGTTAAGTGTTAAAAATAAAAATAAAAATGACTGAATCCTAGAAGAAAATACACAGAAAGATTTATTTATGTCATCTTGCAAGCTGGGAATGCCTTTTTGAGAATGATACAAAAGATTGTGAAATAAGCATTCACCCTAAGGCACAGCTATCTTACTCCTGGGACTCACCCAAGAGATACAGGGCAAATCCACCCAAAGCCCTCTAGGGAATGTGTATGGCAGTCCTGCAGGACAGCCCAGCTTGCCACACCCCGATATACTTCTGAATTGAACACAAACTGGACGTTCACATGCTAGAATACTACCTAGTGATAAAAAGGGATGAGCTAGAGACAGAGGAAAAACCACCTTCTGCAGAACACGCAGTGAACATGCTCACTGCTGACAGTGGGGACAGGGACAGAGTCAGCAGATTAAGTTTCTACTTCTGTGATGTTCGAGAACAGGAATTCCTAAGACCTGGTGACAAAAATCAGAGGCAGGACCATGGATACCGAGGGTCACTTCTAAGAGCTTTCTTAAGGAAAAAATATATTGCAGTCAACTTACATGAACTGGGGCAGTGCACATTAACAGGCACATTCCTTGCCCTTCCTGCCACCTGACAACACTCTTGGTGGCAAATGGCAAGGGGTCAAAGGAAATTGCTGAGCCCAGCCTGCCAGGCATGAACCTAGCTCTGCATCTTCAACCTCCCACCGCCTCCACTCAAGTACTAAACTCCTCCCTGTGAGGACTACAGGAGGTAACCTCTGGGAAACACTTAGAATAGCATGGCACAAGCTTTCTGTCTGTATTCTGTCTCCCTCTGAAAGACCTTGACTCCTTCTGAAGGTTCAATGTCATCCTAAGATCAAAACGAGGCCCCAGTGGTCTTCCAGAGAAACATAAAACACAGAACAGAGCATAGGGATGAATTCCAAGAGTTTTAAACCACAAAACCGGCTTCCTAGTTCTGCAGTGTTGGTCGCCAACAGTCAGCACAACGTGGGATAATGTCCAGCTCCAGAGAACTGTATACCAGCTAAAACTGTATAAACAATTCAAACTAGTGGAGCTTTCTTACTGTCACCCTTGTGACAAAACAATAAATGAAGTGGGGGTGAAACATGCCCCTTGTTTTTAGTTTCGATCCCAGATACCATGCTCGGAGCTGCACTGTGGGGGCTGACATTGTACTCACTAAGGTCAGGCGCACATGAGGAAGGACTCCACCTGGATACCTATTTGTTGGTCTGAATAGATACAGAGGACCTGCCCAAGAGCCACACGCTGTGTCTGTGGTAGAGACACACCCCATTCCTGGGTCACTGGTGGTGTCAACAGCCCTGCCCTCCTGAATTGGCAATCTCAAGAAACGCGCACCCTGGCGGGCTGCCTGCTGCTGCTCAGGTCAGGACAGTATTACAGTGATATCCCGACAACAGCTTTTATAATGAATTGTCCCTCCCCACTGGTATTACCTATACCCCAAGGGCCCTAAGTACAGCCTGGGTTCCCTTTCAGCAGCTCAGTATTCATTTAATTTCTAAATGAGGAACAGGCAGAAATTCGCTTAATAGTCTCTCTCAACATTTATTTTTGAGCCAGAACCCAGAAGGAAAGAGATCTTTCAATTATCTTTACAAAAAGACTAGAAACAACCACCACAGATACTGGTGATTAAAATTCACAGGATTACAGAACTCCCAGAAAAACAATATTGTCATGGAGTTTTAATGAAAGCAGCAAGTACAAACAACGACCCAGATTTCCCAGCACGTCCCAGAGCTACACTGTATGATCTCATTCCACCTCCCGTTTGGATGGACATTACCCAATATTAGATTTATATTAAAGCCCCATAAACAAAAGTGGTGGGAACAAATCAGAACCTGGCTGCCCTCCCTCACAATGTCACTTCACATCTGTGGCCTATCTCTTGATCTTGGGACAAAGAGGTCCTCTAGACTCACAGATTTAGGGGAAGTAAGGGTGAACTACAACATAAGGATCATCTGCATTATTGTTCCCACTCACACATCACTCTGTGAAATAGTAAATATGAACTCCCTGTCAGTACCCAGAAAGACTCCTCAGCTGCCCCTCCATGGGGAATGAATGAATGTATCATGAAGTGTAGTCTTCAGAATACAAAAGAGGTCTCTGAGATGTGCTAATTTTCATGTTAGGTAAAATCCATAGAGTTATTTGCATCTAGTATCTCGCTAACATGTGTGATGGTCAAAAATATTCTATAGAGAAAGAATTGTTGATAAGCTATTTTTTGCAGATTGAAACCATTATAAGCAATTTTAAAAAGATGTTGACAACTTAATTTTTCCAAGAAAAAGAACCCTCAATAACAATAATCACTTTAATGATAGTTTAACACTGAATTTACATTTAAGCCAATACCGAGCTCAGAATCAAAGTATAGGTTCCTGGAATTCAGCTTCTTTGACTCTGACTCTAGAATTGAATAAACGAATGTTCAGGTGGAAACACAGCCAAACGTCTACTCTCAAAAGTGAACTAAAACCCTGTGAGATGGAAGGACAGGTACCCATCACAGCCCTAGCCAAGGACAGAGACCTTCCAGTCTCCAGAGAACTGTCACCTGACCCTCTCAGAATGCCTCTGATTAATCCTATGGCACAATAACCAACTGGTCAGCAGAAATGGTAGCAGTCAGGTTCCATTAAAGCACGTTACCACCACCACAGGGATGCTTACAACGCTGCTCAAAAACCAACCTCCCTGAGCCTGCACTCTGCAAAATAACTAATGCTGATGTATGGCCATTCAGAAGTCAAGTTCCTGGAGCCAGAGGTGCCCCATACAATGGCAGGAGTCTATTTCAGCAAGGGGGAATCCCATGGGCCATGTGTGCACTCTGGGGGCAGGGGGGAGGAAGAGGGCGTGAAAGCCACAGCCTGCTCAGGAGCCCAAGGATGTCTAATGGTCAAACATGCAAGTTCCCCCCAGGGACCAAGGGCTCCTTTTTGAGTCAAGGGTGTCTTCCTGATTTGAAATATACTACAGACTCATGGTAGCAAATGTGAAAATGAGATCAATATGAAAGATCACCCACTCCCCTTGTCTCAGGAAATAGGAAGCTGATGTACTATGATTCCTGCAGTCCTCTCACAACTAAATCCTGGCTCCAAATAAAAACCAAGCAGCCAGCAATGAGGAGTATCTTCCAGTCTCCCGTGTGTTATCATGCAGATGAGCTGGAGTCAGCCAGGGCCAGAATTTCCAGGTGCTCATGTGACCCATGTTAAGCTGAGCACAGACAGGCAGTGGTCCTCTCACACAGATGTTTCCCACGGTGGAGGGGTGCAGTGAGAAACTGCATCCTGCCTCTCCATAGCACCCCTGTCCTCACGAGGGCTTGCCACCCAAGGCCTATCACAACCTATGCAGAGCCCTGCCATCAGCAGATGGATGCTAGGAGCTGTCTTTGCCATCTCCTTCACTGCATTTCTCTTGAAAAGGTTAAATTGAAAATAAAGCACAGATTCAGTGCCTCTTCCCTGAAGAATGCACAGCATTTCAGGAGCCTGGCACAGTCAGTGCAAAATTGAGTATGTGCATAAAGGCCAGGACTGTGAGATGGGGAATTGCCTGGGAGCTCTGTGCCTCAGCACAGCCGCCGGTTAGGTGGCCAAACTCACACACAGATGCAGAGGCCTCTCAGGCAGCCACCCCTACCCTGACACCTCCCTCATTCTAAGAACACAACTCGGATTGAGGGAGATTTCTCTCAGGTGGGCTGGCTGTTCACATCTAGAAACATGTGCTGTTTGGTCATGGTTTCTATAGCCCATTTGGGACTAAAATGCTATTTGTTGAGGTATCCTCAAAAACAGAAGCCTTTCCATATTCCTCTCGCTGGATGTGTTGGCTCATACTCCGAGGCACCCATTTCAGTACTTCCAAAATCATCTTCCCTCTTCCCCACCAGGGTCAAATCCCCCAGGTGGCAGTCACATTCCCACCCCAAACAGGCCACTCAAATGTTACAAAGACAAAAGCAGTTGGCCTCAGCATGCTGGTCTATGAGAGGAAGGTCTGCAACAGACACCCAGGGCACTGTGGGCCACTCCTGTAAGGCTGCGGGTACAGCATCACTGTGAGGACGGTGGAGCAATGGAGTAATGAGGAGGGGGGACAATACGGGGGAGAAAGTGGAGCCAGGAGGGGGAGGGGTATGAGGAAGAAGGCCAACTGCCAGCCCGGCTGCCTGTGCTTCCTCTGCCTTTGTCTCCAGTACCCAGGGTAACCCTACTTTCTCCTTCAAGGCCAGCACAATCACTCACCTCCCCTTACCCCCCCAGGAATCCTAGTTTCTTCGCTCAGGCCTCACCGCCACCTGGCACACTTGCACTGGGGCCTCAGACTGCCTGTGATTGGGCTGGGGCTGAGCCCCTTGTCTTCTGCAGACCTCAGCTGGGCCTACAGCAGGTGTGAATGAAGCCCAGAAATAGAGGACCAGCGCAAAGGCAGTAGATCCAGTAAGGAGGGATGAAGGAGCAGGACAGGCAGGATACAAACTCCCACAGCTGCTGCTTTGCAGACAGAGTTACTTTTCTCCTACAACCATAGGCAGCCTGCAATTGGAAGGCACAATTAACTGATAAAGCCGATACTCTTAGATGCAGCCAAGGAAAAGCAGAGCCCAGTGTGATAGCCAGAGTGGCCATCAGTGACCTTTAGGGCAGCAGGTGGGTGGAGCAAGGCCATCCACCTGCCCATGAATGAGTTCCTGGAAACCACTTGCTGGTTGTATATGCAGTGCTTCCTAACACACTCATTAGGCACAAACAGGTCTGGGGTTGAGACACAGGTCTGCATTGTGTAGACAAGAGACTTCCCAGGTACCAGGGTTTCAACAACCTGAGAGTACCCCACTGGCT
The DNA here is from genome assembly GCF_014108245.1 of Pipistrellus kuhlii. Taxonomy (NCBI): domain Eukaryota; kingdom Metazoa; phylum Chordata; class Mammalia; order Chiroptera; family Vespertilionidae; genus Pipistrellus; species Pipistrellus kuhlii. Next base: position 29,726,696 of record NW_023425573.1, read on the forward strand.
TAATAATGTTGCCTCAGGTGACCTGGAAGCCAGGATTCTGAGCAACATCTCTTCAGCTACCCGAGGCAAGTAATAAGGAGAGAATAAACATCCCAGTGGACTCCTAGTGCCATTAGAATCAGGTTTCCTTTCAATTTTCTCCCTGTCCCCACAGGGAAAGGAGTCATACCCTCAACTAAAAAGCTCTTAAAACCCTGTCCTACCCCTGGGAACAGCACAGATCACACTAACAGACATGAACAGAGAGAAGTTCATCTTTTCTAGCAAAAAAAATCACAAATTCAAACAATGTGGGAATTTTTACTTCTCACCAATTAGGCCTGCAGAAGCCTAATTTTACTTCTCACTTGCCTATACTTCTGGGAGGAGCACTAACCTTTCACCTACTAACCCAAACCCTTGACTTTATCATTATACCAACACTGAGATCTACTCCAGACAAACAGGCTTCGATGCTACTTGCATGAGGTCCACTGAGTAGTCAAAATTATAGACAGAAAGTAGAATGGTGGCTGTCAGGACTGGGGGATGCATAATATTTAATGGGCACAATGTTTCAGTGTGGGAAGATGAAACTCTTGGTGATGGTTGCAGAACAGAGTGAGTGTGCTAGTGCCACTGAACTACAGATCTAAAAATGGAAAGATGGCAAACTTCATAAGTATATTTACCACAATAAAGAAATGATTTAGGGGTTTTGTGGTAACACAGAATTACCATATAACACAGCAATTCCACTCCAAAGAACAGAAAACAAGTGTTCAAACAAAAACCTGTGATGACTGTCCATGGCAGCACTATCACAATAGCCAGAGTGGCAAGAGCCCAAACACCTGTCACCAGATGGACAGACAGATAAACTGAGGTTCATTCAGAAAAAGGAATATCACTCGGCCAAGAAGAGGAACAAAGCATGATGCTTGTTACCATGTAGTGAGCCCTAAACACGTGATGCTAAGGGAAGGAAGCCAGACACAGAAGGCCATAGGTTGTGTGATTCTGTTCATATGAAATGTCCAGAATGGGCACATTCACAGAGGTGGAAAGTGAACGGGTGTTGCCAGGGGATAGGGAGAAACTGATAAAATGATTTGTAACTAGGTGGTGGTGATAGTTGCACAATATTGTAAATGAACTAAATGTCACTGAATTGTATACTTTAAAACAGACAAACGATGAATTTTATGCTATGTAATTTTTAAAAAATACATTTTTATTGATTTCAGAGAGGAAAGGAGGAGAGAGAGAGATAGAAACATTAATGATGAGAGAGAATCATTGGCCTCCTGCATGCAACCGGAGCATTTACTCTGATTGGGAATCGAACCGTTACCTCCTGGTTCATAGGTCGATGCTCAACCACTGAGTCACACAGACCAGGCAATGCTACTTAATTTTTACACCATAAAAAAAATAACTAAGGAAAAAACTAAGGATTTCCCATAAAAGAAAAGGAAGAAAGCACAGTGGTTTCCTATGTGGAATCTCCATCTGTGGGGACTCAGATAGGGAACAATGAGTGTGGTTCTTGAGACTAATTACAGCAGTGCAATTGGTCTTGGATGGTCCCCTGAGCCTCCCATCAGCAGGAGGTGGGAAAGGGGGTGGAGGCAGAGAAGGACCAACTGGGGCAGAGCCTGATGGGCACTGGAGATACCACCTGAACTGTTGCAGGAAACAAGGAAACACAGCTGTCAGGAACATGACCTGGATCCTGAGGAACACCAGAAAATTATGAAATTGCTCCACAGATGAGTACACCTACCATTGACCCAGCACTACCCAGCGAACCAGCTCCTCTAGGAGGAGAAGGCCATCTCTGCACCTAGGACTCAGGAAAGGCTATCTGCTCTATAGAAATCAGAGCATGGTAACCCCACAGGAAAAACGGGAGAGATTCTCCTGGGGTGACTCAGGAGTCCACAGCATGAGGAAAACGGTCCAACCTTCCCCAGAGCTCCTGCAAGCCACAAAACCAGGGTCAGAAATGGATCCTTCGGGAAACAACCTTGGCCTGTCAGGACTCCAGGGCCGCGAATCACCCACACCTGGAGCTCAACCTTGGCAAGAGCACAGTCATGGGATGGGCCAGGCCCTGACCATGGGCTGTCAAGGAGGTTGTCACAGATAACTTTTCAATATCTCGAGGTGAGTAAGGAAGTTATAGTCAATGCAGCTGAAGAAAGGAGGTCATTATTATTATTTGCATATGACATGTCTATCTGCCTAGAGAACATGAAATAACCAATTATAAATTTGAGATGAGTTAAAAACTTTGATAATTCTATAAAGAAATATATAAAGTACCCAAGAACAATTGAGTATAAAATCTACAAGCCTTATATGAAAAAATAAAACAAGGCTTTTTAAACCATCAGACTGTAACACCGTGTTCCTAGATTAGAAACTTAATATCAGGAAGTTATTGTGAAACCTGTTAATTTATGAATTCATTGCAACTTCCATACATTTCCAGAATAAGATTTGAGAACTTTACGGGAAAGATTCTGAAGTTCACCTGGAAGAATTAAGGGGAAGACAGGCTACAGCGAATTTAAAAGGTAGAATCCATGTGAGGGGACAGGAGACATGCTGATACAAATGAGAGTAGAGCATGAGGCAGGGGCTCCTGCTGACAGCTGTGTGGTGTCAGCATAGGACCAGGAGAAAGCCGAGGCAAGCTCACACTGATTAGGAGACCACAGTGACATTTCTAACTACTCAGAAATCATGTGCTGATCTGTGAATGAAAAAGGACAAGTAGATACTACTGATTATGGGCAAAAGTAACAGCCACATGACAACATGGAAATAATACCCTTAATTTATTATGGGCACTCCTATAACAGTAAGAAAAGATCAGCACTACAACAGAAAAACAGCATAGAAAATGGTAATTAGTAGAAAAAGTGAATAAGCCTATATAATACGGTTACCCACAATTGTAGAAATAGACACACGATGTTACACAGAACGGAAATATAATGGGAAAAATTCCAGCTAAGGCCTTAGACGGCCAGGAAGTGGTGGACAGTCCCATCAGTGGAGGAGCAGGCATGGGCACCAGCTCCTTGGGCAACTGTGGGTGCAAGGGAGAGCACGTGTGTAGTGCCCAGCACGAATGGTCCCACCCAGGACGACTCAATAAGTGCCATCTGTCATGGTTACTACTGCTTTGCTCTTTTCTCCATAGAATAAGCAAAGTGTGTGTGCATGTGTGACAGAGGGAGAGAGACAGACAGACACATGTACACTCGGTTGGTATAGACCACATGTGTCAAACACAAGGCCCGCGGGCCAAATCCGTCCCGCCAGGCCTTGCAATGTGGCCCGCACCGCGCTGTCATCACTGCACTCCACTGAGTTTCTATCACAATGACAGTTTATGACTGTTCAGTAAACCATTCGGCCCGCGATTTAGGCTGGATTTTAGATTTTGGCCCCTTCTCTGATTGAGTTCGACACCCCTAGTATAGACTTTGGAGATAAACATGGGTAACAAAAGCCACAAAAAAGTACTTAGCTTCGGTCAGCAATGCCATTTCTACTCTGTCTAGACACATGCACACGATTCATGCACAAGGAAAATAAAAACATGAAAAACTGAAAATAATCTTAATGTTCAACTATTCGGGTATTAGTGGTTGTTTAAATTGTGGCTCACTGTAAGAATACAATAAAACCATTAAAATCATACTTTCGCAGTGTATGGAATGGTTTAGGGAAATGCTAACAACACAGTAAGTAAAAATACATAAAAGTTTGACCCCATTCTATAATTCTATACCTGTACATGCACATAGCTTACTAGTACATAAGATCACAGGACTTCATTAACAACAGCCTTCCTACTTAATAACACAGGAGCAATATTTTCTCCTTTGTAATTTTCAACTATTCAAATCATTAACACCAATGACTTTTACAATCAGGAAAAGGTTACCATAAAAACATCCCTTATAACAGCGGCACAGCCTGCAATGCCAACGCAAGCATATGGCTGAATCTGTCCATACACAACCTCTAGGGAGGCCCAGGGCCCCAGATCCTCCTCTTCCTCCCACTGATGCTCAGGACACATTACCAGTGGGTTGTTCCTTTGGGGGTGCAATGGATTCACCACTTGGGATGTTCAGGAGGAGGGTCTGTGGGTATGGTTCTGTAAGTGAACAACTAAAGAGGAGGGCCACCATCTGGGTGAATGTGGCTGACTGAACACAGGCCTGACCTCCACCGCCCTGAAAGCACCTACAGGGACAGAGGAGAGTATTTTTTAAATAGATACAAATCCACAGACTGCAGAAACTGTTGGACTGCAAAGCAAGTGAGTGAAAGAAACACCCAACTGGGAAGGCTGTGGCCTCCACCTGGGAAACAAGACAGTACTACTCCCGGTAGCTCCCAGACAACGTCAACACTGCTTCCAACTAAAGATGTTCACATATGGCTACCAGTGAAGCTAAATGTTTGATGCATTACCAACACAAATATAAGTATCTGAAAAACATGAAGACAATATTTCTGTAAATATATATTTACAGAAACATCCCTGCTTATGGCTGGAGATAGCGAGATGTCACCCCTGATAGAAGGTAGCTAAGATGATGAATTGGCTTACTGGGGTCCCCAGTGTCCTGCCCCTTCTTCCTGAGTGCACCTAATTCCTGTCAGAGTCACTGCTGTCCTGGTCCCCTGTTCCCTCTGAATGAGAGTGAGCATCACTCCTGCATGCACTCTGGCTCTGTTGCTGCATGTCCCCAGTACCCATTCCCTTGGATATATTCCCAAAGGAATTCTGACCTTAGCTATGAGACCTGCGTTAGCCAGTGGGGCAGTAACATCCTAGACTGAAAACACACTTGTTTTTTTGCTGAGGTTGGAACTCTGAAACAAGCAAATAATCCCCTGGCCCCTAACAGCCTGCCAAACATCAGACCAGAGAGTGAGGCAATTATAGGTCACCCAGCTGCTGCAGGTACAGAGAGAAATCCCAGGCCTGAAGAACAGCTTAAACAACCCTCAACATACAAAATGACTACTGTGGTAAGTGCTATATTTGAGGTCATTTGCTACACAGCAAAACTTAACTGAGACACTTCTACAATACAGTCCTTGCAGTTCTATAAAACGATAAGCATCACCACACAAGCAGGAGAGACTTAGTGAGGCTTAGATGCTAAAATCATTTCCCCTTTGCATGAAATGAATATTTAAATTATTGATCCCAATCTAAAGATGTAATAAATTCCAATTTCAGATACTTGGAAATAAAAACAAACAAACATGTGATTATATCATTATACTTAGAAATAGCCGCTGACAACCACAAATGCAGTCATCAGTGAGTGGCCACTGTGAGAAGAGCTCCAAGGCCTCTCAAACTGTGGGACTGGCTTGCATCAGGGAAGAGGGACGTAAGCCAATGGGAAGGGAAAAATGATTCATTCCAGGGAAACCCCAAAGCTGTATCAGGAAGGGCACGTGGTCCCTGGGTGCCAAGTGTGAGCAATACGCACACACGGTGACACAGGAAGGGAGATTCTAAGTAGGTCTTTAAGCAGAGCGAAGTCTAAGTATAGTAGTAAGTGGCCCCAAGAAGTGGCCATGTGTATGTGTGTGAAGGTTGGGACAACAGAACCAGTTCTTCCCTCAAGTGGGAAGTCGTTCGCTGGTTTCGCTCCTGTAGGGAGAAAGCTGGCTGTCTAAACAGGGAATGCTTGCCTGATGAGGTCTAGGGGCAGGAAGGGGAAGCTTTGTTGGTTAACCCCATGTTACTTTTTTATTTGAAACACTAGAAACACATATTTCTTTGATAAAATAAAAAGAATTAAAACTACAACAATTCCCAAAGCAGCAAATCTAGAAAAGTCTTTGAATTAGTGCTATACCAGTTGATGAAAGTTCACAATTTCTGGGGACAGATATTCTCCATGCCCCAAACTCTGGCTCTTCACACCCTGCCTCAGGTACAGTGCTCACTGGGACCTTGTCCAGGGAAGGAGAGAACTACCATGCAGGATGCAAGCAGGAATGTGGTACCTGAAGTATTATAGCCTGACTTGCAGAGAAACTGTCAAGGTCACTCGCAGTACTGACACTGAGAGCTCATTAAAGATCTTCTGCACCCAAAGTTAACAATTCAAGTCATATTTTAAAAAATGATTCCCTTCTTATTTACAAGTTTCTACTCAAATTCACTGATGATTTAATGGCACTAATTAGACTGTGTGCTCAAGAGCTCTGTCTGGCAAACACGACTGCCAAATGTCATTAACCATATGACAGCTTAGGAAGAGGGTTTAAATCATCAAAACAAAAGCCGCTGATGTAATGATACAATTACAAAGTTTAAACAGCTTTTATGATCTCCATTTTAAATGGAAAAATAAATGATTAAAATGCAGACACATGTGACCTTAAGATTCTTCCTGTATGTGGAGAACCAGGCCTGAGCTCTCTTGGTGACAAGGGCTTGAGGAGCATCCAACAGCCAGCCCTGCCCTGCACAGGTTGGCATGAGGACTCGGGAAGACACCCTTCCATCTCCATGGCAGGCCAAGTGAGGACAGGAACAGGGTCAGGAAACTAGACCCAGCTCAGTCAGAGGACCAGGCTGCGGGAAGCCCGCTTGCTTTTTGACAGCAGCACCTCCCACTCAAGGGTCTTGATTCTTGCTGCTTTGATGACCTGACATACACAGGGTTTGTTTATTTCTCAAAATCTCATTTTTTTCTACAAGCTATTAATTCAACAAACTCCTTCATGAGACATGTTTAATGCCGGTTGGCACAAACCATGCCTGCAAGGTAGGACACTGGCACTGCTGTATTAGTGCATGACGGCAGGAGTATGAGGGGACAATGCAATTCCACAGGTAGCTATTTGAAGTCTTCCGACAGCCAGTTATAGCTGTGTTGGGCCTGCAAACCCATGTCCACATGGGGAGGCCTGGATATGTGACTGATAGAGACACACAATGAGGGGCCCACCTTTGGGAGCACACACATGCACTCTGTGTGCTTTGGGGCTGCTAGAGATAAGGACCTGAGGCCTCCTGCCCACAACCACATGTGAGCTTGGACATGGATCCTGTGGTCTTGAATGCCAGCTTGACTGCAACCTTGTGAGAGGCCTGAGTCCCAACCTCCAGCTAAGCTGCTCTTGGGTTCCCGACCTACAGAAACTAGAGGATAATACATATCTGTTGTTGTAGCTGCTAAGTTGCAGGGTAATATGTTACATAGAAATAAATAACTTACATGACATGGTTTTTTTTGCTTTGTTTTAACATGGCTTACTAGGAAATGTAAAATTACCTACATAAGTGTAATGTACCCTGTATATTTCTATTGGGCAATGCTGCTCTTCATGGCTCGAATATCATGAGAGCTTATCAGGACCAGCACATCACATCAGGACTGTCACATTATTATACCTGCACTACGTGTCACTAATACATGTTTCTTTCCTATGTGTTTAATTTAAAAATCTGGGATATGATTAGATACTTGTAGAGAATAAGCCCTCCCCCAAAAAGGTTTATGTTAGTTTTTCTTATTCTATTTAAATATAAGAAAATGTTAACATCTCTTTCCAGTTATAAAAGATCAGTAGGACAAAATGAGAAGAGGTAGACACCACCCAACAGATAACCTGGGTTACTATTCCTACTAGTAATTTTCATATTTCAGGACATGTATTAACAGGTGTAAACAGATTGGAAGCATTCTCTGTTTTAAGTATATCTAACACTGGGATTTTAGACACTGTTTCCACTATATACTATATCTGCCTTAATTTACTTGGCCAACACCCTGCTGCTGAAAATACAGGTATCCAGTGATGTGTCATCTGGACACGGTGAGGAACGTCCCTGTCTATGAGTCCTAGTGGTGCAGCTGGTTGCTAGGGACCATGCTCAGCAGCTAGGATCACGGTGCGAAAGCATGTGCTGGAACCAGGACTTACCTTGATGTGCTCGTGCAGCTGGGCCTCGTGCTGCCGCGACAGCTGTTCGTGCTGCCTTTGGAACTCTGCGATGAGGATCTGCCGCTGCAGCTGCTGCTTCTGCTTCAGAGCCAGGAGCTCTTGCTGCAGCTGCTGTTCCCGAAGGGCGGGCTCCGCCACAGGCAGCGGGAACTGGTGGTCCAGGCGCAGGTCCATGGGCACCGCGGAGGGAGCCACCTGCAAAGGCAGTGCCGAGGCCACATCCACTGCAGAGAGAGCACAGCACAGAGCATGGTCACTGCAGGCCACAGAGTCCCCGCCTGAGCAACTACCCAGACCCTTAGCAAGCAGCAAGGGGTATCCACATGCTGAAGGACAGTTCACATTTCAGATGCCACTCCCCAACTCTTGCCCAAAAGGCTCACAGTGCAGGACTCAGCAGCCTATGCGAGGATCTACTCCTCAAGTACAAAAATCTCATCCATCATGAAGGTGAGACCAGGACACATTCCTACGCACTGCCCCCTGCTCTCTCACAGGATGCTACTGTAGGCCCACCACCTTTTCTGAAAGCAAGTTTGAAAATCACAACAAGAAAAGGGAAGAAAGGCTCTGGAGAGGGTTGAACAGTACTAATATTGAGGCTGACTGCGGTGTCGCTTCCTCCTTCTCTCCAAGTCACTGAAGAGCTGTGCTGGAAACACAGAACAGTGTGTGCCACAGAGTGGTCCAGATAGATGCTCAGGACGAGGGCCTGTTTCCATGGCGAAGCGAGTGCCCTTCTCAGCAAACATATTTATTGGCTGCAGCCCATGGAGTGCCTCCGAGCTGACCTGCACAGGCACATGCATGAGCCGGGTCTGCTGCATAGAACCCACAGCCTCTTCTAGGCTCGAAGGCTGGCCGAGGACAGCACCAGTGACTGAGATCAGAAACAGCAGCAGAATCAATCTTTTTTTTTTAATAATATATTTTATTAATTTTGTACAGAAAGAAAGGGAGAGAGATAGAGAGTTAGAAACATCGATGAGAGAGAAACATCATTGATCAGCTGCCTCTTGCACACCCCCCTACTGGGGATGTGCCTGCAACCAAGGTACACGCCCTTGACCGGAATCAAACCTGGGACCTTTCAGTCCCAGGCTGACGCTCTATCCACTGAGCCAAACAGGTTCTGGCAGAATCAATCTTAATGCTGACAAATCAATACCAAATTAAAGTGAGATAAGGAGCACGGGAGGAATGTAAGCTTTTAATTATGGACATCACAAGATAATTCAAGGTAGGTGCTCCTGCTGGGACAGGTTCCTACTTTGAAAATACATGAATACAGGCTTGCACTGTGGCCCAGAGAACCTTCCATAGTGGTACTCAGGCACACTGTGCTCTGCCCCCCTTCCCCCCTCCCCCCGCACATGGACTTTGCTCATAAAGCCCCTGAACGAGCTGAGGGGAGGGCATAGCACAGAGACCCACAGCTTCCCTGTCACTTCCAGAAAGGTCCCCCCTATCTGCTCTAGGCCCATTTCTTCATCAATCAACAAGCACCAGACCTGGGGACCAGGGCAGGAGAAGGAGGCCTTGCCCTGAAGGGGGTTACAAAACTCAGATGGGAGCCCCAATTCAATAGGCCAGGGCCACCAAGTACCAGTTCTCTTACCTATGGGCTATCTCTGCCTAGACTAGACCCTAGCACAGGCCAAGTTATGCATATGACTTCGTCCCAGAGTCTGCCTGGAAGTAGTCACCTCCACTGCACAAATGCCTAGGACCTCGCCCTCAGGCCACAGAGTCCTCCAGTGGCAGATAAACAGTTCCTGAGGAGTCCTGTGCTCCCAGCCCTATTCCCATGGGTTCTGGTAAAAGAGTCCAGCGCATAAGTGGAACCATGCCCTCGGTGCAGAGCATTTCTGTGGTCATGGCCCAGGTGGCAGGTCCCACACTGGCCTTTCTGATAAGCAAGGTCAGGGAAGGCAGGGGCTGAGGGAGAGGCTGGCTGTGTGGACGCCCTGTGTTCTGACCCCGAGCCGACACAGGCAATGTGCTCTGAGCACCATGTCCTAACAAATGTGTCATCTGACTGCAGTGCATGGTCATGGAGGCAGAGCCCAGGATACTCTCACCTCAGCATCCGAAGCAGCTATAACACAGAATGCCCAGAGGGAGACCAACAAATTCTCCACACTTGGTCATTTTAAGAAGCTATCCAACCTCCATTCAACACTAACAAGCAGGGGTAAACACCAGCTGACTGTTTCTCTTCTGTTCCCCAAATCAGTGAAGTGCAGCCCCTAACTTTTTAAATGTTTGCATTTAAATGGTATCAGGCTTGACCTATTAAGAGGTTTTTATTTGATCTTTATGTGATAAAATCTATATAAACTGTGTTTTCATGAACAGGCCCAGGGAAAAGTGGTATCCCACCCACCCCCACCACATACAACTGAGAAGACTGTATTTTATTAATCTTCCAGCTTTTTTGTTTTGATCATTTCATTATGAAAATATAGCAAACTGGATAAACAGGGTAAATAATACCAGTTTAAGAAAAAAAAATCTCTGGTAGGGGATATGCGGGAGGCAGCTGATCAAAGTTTTCCTCTCTCATCCATATTTCTCTCTCCCTTTCCCTTCCTCTCTCTCTAAAAATCAATAATAATAATAAAAAACAAGAACAAAAAATAAAGGGTTCCTTTTTATTAACCATACTTGTGATGGGCCACCATGTCCATGCACGTTTATCTGATGCTAGTGTGCGGGGCCTCCTGCTCCACGCTGGGTGCTTAGTGTGTGGGGCCTCCTGCTTCATGCTGGGTGCTGGACACAGACCCAGGCCTATAATGGGACACCAGATTGGGGTGGTGTGTGTGTGTGTGTGTGTGTGTGTGTGTGTGTGTGTGTGTGAGGGAACGGGGCTGACGAAGGCCCAGAGAAGGCCTATAAGGGGCTGCATCTCCCTGACACAGAAGAGGCATCATGAGCAAGGAACCAGGGGTCTGGGAGCATGTGTGGAGGTCATGGGGACTCTGAGGCAGAAAAGCTCATATTCCTTGCCCTGTGGCTGCCCCCTGGGCAGGGAGGCAGAAGGTGTATGAACATGGCAGTTGGGGGAGTGGCTGTAGCTGTCCCAAGCCCTGTCCTGCACACCAGCTGCTGAGAGAAGTCACAATCCCCATTCATCCTAGCCTCCAGGGGGTGCGTCAGACAAGACTTGTACTGATTCAGTATCAAAAACTAGCTGAAATGCATGAGTTCCCAGTAGAAGTTGCTAGTGCCTCTGACCCAGAGCGCCCTGAAGAAAACAATCAAACCTTCTCTACTTAAAAAATGCAGCACCAAAACAAAAAAGCCTGTATTCCCATGAATATTTTATGGTGGAGAGAAAATTGCTTGTATAGGTTGTGCCATGAGAAATACATTAACACAATCAGACTCGTGACGTCAGCAGAAGCACAAAGAGCACATTCAAGGCCCAGTAAGAAATGCAGGCTGTGCTGTTCTCAACCACAGAGAGAAGAAATCTGGGGTACTCTGTTTCTTTATTTAGTAAGTGATCATAAAGGACACTGTCACTTTCCATGGTTAGGTCCTCTCTTCACACACCATGCCATGCTATCGTATAGATGCGAAACACAGAGAAGCACTATTCCTCAGAAAACCAGGCCAAAGTTCAGGGTCCATTCAAGTGAAGAATGAGTCATTCAAATCCAGGGAAAAATAATAGATATTGAAACTATGTAACCACGATTTCCTCTTACTCTGACATTTTAGCTATCTGGGGAGGTGGAGAAAGTGAGGAAAAAGAAGATGGGGTAAATTAGAGATGTAACTGAAAAACGTGTTCCCCTATGGCTGTGAAATGTGTCCAAACACTGAAAAACATGTATTGGGATAAAGAGTGATGCCGGCCGAAACCGGTTTGGCTCAGTGGACCGAGTGTCAGCCTTCGGACCGAAAGGTCCCAGGTTTGATTCCGGTCAAGGGCATGTACCTTGGTTGTGGGCACATCTCCAGTAGGGGGTGTACAAGAGGCAGCTGGTCGATGATTCTTTGTCATCGATGTTTCTAGCTCTCTATCCCTCTCTCTTCCTCTCTGCAAAATATCGATAAAAAAATATTTTGTTTTTAAAAGAGAGTGATGCCAGAGGCCCTGGGTGCTCTGCACGTCACATGCCCGCCCAATATTCTAACCTTGTCAGGTAGCCCCTTGCTTTTATTTTTTATGTGTTTTTATTTTTATTTTGTTAATCCTCACCTGAGGATATTTTTCCATTGATTTTTAGAGAGAGTAGAAAGGAGGGGGAGAGACAGAGAGAAACATCCGTGTGAGAGAGTTACATCGATTGGTTGCAACCAAGTACATGCCCCTTACCAGGAATCAAACCCAGGACCCTCGGGTCTTCGGGCTGACACTCTATCCATTGGGCCAAGCTGGTCAACAAACTGTGGCTCACAAGCCACATGTGGCTCTTTGGCCCCTTGAGTGTGGCTCTTCCACAAAATACCACGACCTGGGCGAGTCTATTTTGAAAAAGTGGCATTAGAAGAAGTTTTAAAAAATTGGCTCTCAAAAGAAATTTCAATCCCTGTACTGCTGATATTTGGCTCTGTTAACTCATGAGTTTGCCAACCACTGGGCTAGGACATCCTTGACTTTTCTTTATAGTTATAAACCATCTGTGTTATTCCTACACATGTGTTCCTTAATAAAAGGAGTACAAATGCAATGGCATGATAGGGTGTTAATGGTTCCCAGGAAAAGATAAGCAGTCTGGAGTCTGGTCTGCCAGCAGCCTGAAGAGTGGACAAGAGTGTCTTCTGTGGAGAGTTGTGAGTGTCCCCAGGACACCAAGGGCCACTCACTCTTATTGTGGCATTTGGCAGGGCAGTCACATGGACCCAAATTGCTCTGCACACCTGCTTCTTGTGCTCAGGTATGAGCCATGAAGGCCTGTGGAGAGACATGTGTCCTCAGGGAAGTGGGGCAAGTGGGACAGATGTTCCAGACAGATCAGGAGCAAGCTAACAAGAGTCTGGACAGGCTTGCCAGTCTCTGTCTACAGGCCAAGGCCCACGGAGCACAGGCAGCCTTGACGGTCAGCCCTGCCTCCACACACCTTCTCAAAACCCAAGGGCTCCACCTTGCCAGGTAACCCAGGGCCTCCTGCTCGATGGCTTGGTAGTCCCTTGTCTCTGTCCTTGACTAAATCTCTGGGTTTCTTTGGCCAACTCATCTTTCTCTGTCTACTCTCTCATCCTGAGGGAACTCAGGCTCCGTCTATGTTTTGAAAAGGAAGCATGGAAGGCCTGCCTGCAAGTGTATCCATTGTCCCTCCGTGTACTGGCGCTGTGCCGAGACTCTAGCTTGCAACCATCTCCCTCAGGACTGCAAGGATTGCTCTCTGCCTGTTCCCAGTGCTGTTGTTTAGTGTAAAGTTTTTCTGACCCTTTTTGTGGGACCTGGATATCCTTTCTATATGTTTATAAGATCTTATCCCCAAGGTTCTGAAATTTTATATTCAAGTGCTTGGGGATGACCCTTCTGTGCCCACAAGGGGGCCCGTGGTTGGTCTGTTCTGTGGCAACTGGTGTCCTCATTAGTGGGGACTTTCCTTGAATTATTTTACCTGTTTTTTTTTCATTTTGTCCTTCTGAAACCCGTTTAGGTGGTAAATTGCCATTTCCTTTTATTTCTCTTATGCACAACTTTCTATGAGATTTCCTTAAAAGTAACTCTAACTTTCCATTGAGTTTTACATAATTTCTGCTGCTGCGTGTGTGTGTGTTTTTTTTTAAGTGTTTTTATTAATTTTAAAGAGAGAGGAAGGGAGAGGGAAAGAGATACAGAAACACTGATCGCTTGCTTCCTGCACTCCCCCTACTGGGGATTGAGCCCATAGCCTGGACATGTGACCTGATGGGGAATTGAACCTGTGACCTCTTGGTTCATAGATCAACACTCAACCACTGAGCCATACTGGTGTTCAGATGCATGGGTGGCTCCCTGCCCAAATGTTTCCTGTAAACTATCAGAGGGATCTGGAGGTATGGGTGGTTCCACTTCGATTCCCAGCAAGACCCCCAGGAGGTTCTGTACCTGCTCAGGGAGCTCCTATGACGTGCAAGGCTTTCCTATGCTATGAACAGCCAGCAATGGTAACAGATTATCTCACTGGGGTTGTCATTGGACCATCCCCCTTCAACTGTTAGCCAGACCATTTCTGTAATGAGGAGAGACCCAAATCAACCACCCATGTTTCTCAGACAGCAGTTTTTAGGAGAAAGGTGGGACAAGTGCTTGATTCTCTTGCCAAATTTGATCCCCATGCTGCATCAAACATTCTTCCGAGGGGAACGGGCCCCTCCAGTGGGGAGTAGTGCTTAGGCTGCTGCTTCTGACACATGAATCTTTACTAGAGTTTTTGTGAATTTGGGGTGAGAGTGGAATTACAGTCATATGTTCAATCTGCCATCTCACCAAGGAGCTTCGGAATACATTACTTATTAAAAATATCAGTCAAAAGAATCAAGTCATATCAGGTTTTATTCAAAATACTGATTTATACGTAATATCACTTTCCCCAAAGGTGATGGTAATTGAATTACAATTATTCTTTTTAACACTGTGTGTATGTATAGAGGGAAGGGGAGGTGAAGCTGTAAGTGCTTTTCGATGCAAAGATGTAATGATCTTCTGTGGCTAATGTAAATAACTTCAGTGGGCCCATCTTGGCCTCATTTGTAAATGAACATACATATCCTTTCTCTCTGCCTCATTTACAAAGAAATGGGCTTATGGAAAGTATTCACCATCATCTACATTATACTTGAAAAATGAAAATAAAAACAATTATGGCACAAGAAGAGGCAGTTTTGTTTTATACTGTTTTCAATTGAAGCAAAATGAAAAGAAATAAATATAATCAATGGAAACATTTATAGATTTTACAGATGTATATATGGCAAGGCTTTGTTCTCCACGTGGGACAGGGAGAGACCTGTATCAGTTGGTTTGCATATATTAAATGTTACAGTAAATGTAACCCTTTCTGTGTCCCGTACACATGATTTCCTTGCATAGTTCCACAGAGTGGATCAGTTTCCCAAGCCAGTGAGAAGTTGACTAGAGCAGGTAGGTCTCTGCTCCATGCTGGAGGCGGAGAGGGTGTCAGGTAGCACTCCTCCCTGTGTGTGTCCTCTTGTCGTCCTTGCTACCAGAGCATCATTGCAGGTCCTGTGTGCTGGGCCTGGCCTAGCTTCACTCGTGCTACCTCATTTAATGTGTAACACAAAGGATCCCACAGGACGGTGACAGGCACCAGCTGTGCCTCATAGGACAAGTGGAAAAAGAGAAGCACAGAGTCTGAGCAATATGTCCAAGGCCACCCAGCAAATGAAAATGACAGCCAGGAAGTAGAACCTGGGTATCCTAACCATGCTGCCCAGTGGGCTAGAGAGCCCAGGGGGCAGGTCACCCTGAGCTGTGGTTCTCGGGCTGGGTGCCTGGGGTCTTGGGAACAATGTAGGACTCAGGCCTGCTCTATGTGGGAGCAGGTGTTGGTAGTCTCCAGCAGAGCTCGGTGGGTCTGGCCCAGCCTGCTCTCCTTAGTATTAACTGATCATAGAACAGATCCCATCTTATGCTCCAATGTCTTCCACATTGTTGGCTAGGACGTGGGTGCAGAGACAGTGAATTTGCAGACAACTTGGAGATGCCAGTGTAGTGGGGATGGGGTGGGTGAGGGGCAGGCATAGCCATAGGAAAGTCCTAACCAGATGTGCAAAGCCCCTCTCCTTCACTTTCCTGTCCTGATCTTACAAATCAAGTTCGTCAGGTTTTCAGGCTAAAATCCCATTGAACTGAGACAGACCCAGAGGTTGATAGACAAACAGCTGGGGCTTCATTGTCCCACCACTGTCTTCTTTAAAATATATTTTTTTATTGATTTTTTTTTTTTTTTTTTTTTAATGGAGAGAGGAAGGGAGAGGGATAGAGAGCTAGAAACATCGATCAGCTGTCTCCTGCACACTCCCTAGTGAGGATATGCCTGCAACCAAGGTACATGCCCTTGACTGGAATCGAACCTGGGACCCTGCAGTCTGCAGGCCGATGCTCCATCCACTGAGCCAAACCAGTTAGGACCACTGTCTTCTTTAAAGGCATGTGGTCGCTGCTTAGAGCACAGAGGCACAGGCATAGGGATGAAGAGAAAATACAAAGGCCCACTCCTATTTTCACTAGCTATAGCTTTGCAGAGGCAGCTTCATGATCAGATTTGTGTGTTACCTCCAAGCCTCAGGAGCCAATCTAAACCCTGAAGGGAGCAGCCCTTCTGTGCCTAGGTCACCTTTGACAGGCCCCACCCCATCAACAAAGAACAGAAGCCACCCACCTGCCCATCGCCCACTTAGCAGGCCTCCTGCTTTGCAAACCTGCTGAACTCACAGCAGCACAGGTGATGGGTCCCTTAGGTACAGACTGACACGGAACCAAACTGGAAGTCTCACCATCAGGTGATACAAATAGGACCCCGAAGCATGAAATAATAAATATTCATTATAGATATCCATGCATACCAATATATAGATATCACAGAGATTTAAAATATTTTTAAATGACCTTTGGGCAAATCAATAATAAAAACCTATATAAATTAAACACATTTCTAAAAAAATACATAACTTTCCCAAGTTGACAAAAATATAGAGTAATCCTTAATCACAAATTAAATTGAATCAATAGTTTAAAATATTTCCAGAAAGATCATATTAGAGACAGTATTATTAATCTTTCAACTAACTGATCATTCAATTAAGAAAAAAAAACTACACACCTAAAAGAGCACAGAAAAGTAAAGCACACTGCTGAGATCATTTTAAGAGGCCAGTATAAGCCTTAATACAAAACCAGATAAAGACAGTGTAAGAAAGAAAAATTATACTCAGTCATGACAGAGCTACAAAAATCCCAGGTAATTTATTAGCAAGCTTAATCTAGCAGTCTATAAAAAAGATAATAGACCAAGGTAAGTGGCATTTTAACATAAGAAATGGAACACATTTCTATATAGAACGTCTGTAAATGTAATTCACTACACTAGTAATGATCACCTAAATAATGAAAACAAGCATATCATAAAACCCAATAACTATTCATTATAAAAGCTCTTAGCCAACTAAGAATAAAAGAGACTTTCTTTAACCTAAAAAAGGGCATCTATAAAAAAAACTCACAGCAAATACTGCTTTTAATAGTGAACCTTGAAAAAGATTTCAGCCACCCCAGGAGTTAGCTATGGTATAATAACATAAGCAAAAAGGGGCGAAACTGAATCACTGTGACTCAAGACTCTCTGATTGCCAATACAGAGCTCTTCCCAACCAAAAAAAAAAAAGGAGAATAAAAGAAAAATAAGTTACAGAAAACTTAATAGAACTAATGAGGGTATTTACAAGGTTCTGGAAAAGAAAACACTAAAAAACAAACTGTATGTCAATATAATGCAACACATAGAAAACCTAATATTTTTAAAAAACTACAAAGTACCAACAATTAAATATAACAGAAGATAGGAGACACTTTTCATGAATAGAAACTATAAAAGATGTTGACAAATATTTTAAATGACTGAATTAAATGAGAAGACTACATTCAAGAACAAGAGGAGTTGCTATCAAAAGGATATCAATTCTCTATAAACTAGTCTGTAGATCCAATGCAGAAAGTTCATGAACTTGACAAAGTGATTGTAAAACTGTAATTGACCCCTGAACCCCACAGGAGTTAGGGACACTGACCAGCCAGGCAGTTAAAATCCACATATAACTTAAGTGGGCCCTCCACATACACAGATTAGTTTGATGGTTCATATGGAATAATAAACCCAGAGCCCCCAAAATGCTCCTGAAGGTGGTAATAGGTCCTGTGCAGATAACCAGAGCTAAAGTATTTAACATTATGTTTATGAAAAGTTGGAATTCATCCCCATTCACACCATGAACCAAAATTAATCCTGCATGGAATAAGTCTCAAATGTAACCAGCGAAATTTTTAAAAAATCTTTAAAGGACACTATTTGAAAATATCCTCATGACTTTTCAAAGAAATACACAAAATCCAAAAAGTGCTTACCATAAAAGACAAAACTGAATAATTTGACTATGTTTTCATTAAGATTTTCTGCTTATTAGACATTATTTATAAATGGAAGACTGAGATGTGGAGAAGATGGTCAACACCACACGTAACTGAAAGTACTGACAGAGAACTTGCATCTAGTATATTACATGAGTAACTTCTACAGATCAGGAACAAAAAGACCAAAGAAAATGGCCAAAAATGTGATAGGCTTTTCAAAGAAAAAGGGCTCTTAAGGCAAGAAAATATAGGCTAAAACTCAGGCCACAGTGGTGGTTAAGGAAAGCCAGTCAGACCAGCATTGATTGAGTCCTAAGATCACACCCTTTCCACTCCCAAGTCACCAGGTATTGGAGAGCCTGTGGGGCAGCCAGTGGGGTAGGTAGCAGTGTAAATGAGAATGGACCTTCTGGAAATCACTGACTTGCTTTTCTCAAGCTGAATCATGGTTCTAGGGCCCATCAACTCCACACTGAGGATATCCTGGCTTGAAAAACCTCCGGGAGTGAATCTGAGAGTAGGGCAAGAACAGTTGTTAAAGCACGGCTCGCTGGAAGCTGCCAAGTAACCACCACAAATCCACAGATCCTACAGGAGATTAAGAGTATGTAATTGTGTTTAGCATGAAAATGATGTGAGTGAATCTTAGAAATAATACTGAAGCAGGGGGGGTGGGGAGCTGGGGCTGCAGAAGACTTTATCAGTAATAAACACTTTAAAAAACCTAAAAAAAAAAAAAGTGAGACAAAACAGGATCCTGTTTAAGGAACCATACATATATGGCAAACTAGTTGTTTTTTGTTTGTTTGTTTTTTTTTTTTTTTAAAAAAAAGCAAGTCAAAGACAAAATTGAGAACAGAGTTTATGTTAACAACAAGGGGTTGACCATAAACCCTGGAATTCACTGCAAGGTCTGTGAGCAAAAGGGCTAAGAGCCAAATCCACCCAGGGAAACATCTCGCTCCACTTTTCACCAAATGTGACTCATTTATTATTAGAAGTTCCTCTGATGATGAGAACGGAAGGACAGTTCAACATTCTACCAGATTCTTAGAACAGAGTGCAGCATGTCTAGTAAGAACATTGACACCAATGTTCCCAGTGGGGGCGGGGACTGGGATGTGGAAGGGGCTGGAGCAGGATACTCGACCCTCCCCAAAGGGACCAGCCCTGCCCTACACCCTGGAAGAAGGAACAAGAAGAGGTAGCATCCCTCACCTGCCTGGGCATCAGGAGCATCTGCTGCAAAAAAGCCCATCATGGACCTTTCAACTCATTCCACAATACCAACTGCCACTTATATTTAGACAGCTCACCAAAAACGGGGCAGATCCTGGCTTACTCAGACCATCTATACATGTCCTGAGAGAGGATACACAGAATCTTGACAATTGCCTCCCAGGAGGCAGAAACACAAGCACAAGAGAAAACCTTCTGCTCACAAAAGTCACTTTAAATTGCCTTATTTAA
Source organism: Pipistrellus kuhlii (assembly GCF_014108245.1). Lineage (NCBI taxonomy): Eukaryota > Metazoa > Chordata > Mammalia > Chiroptera > Vespertilionidae > Pipistrellus > Pipistrellus kuhlii. Next base: position 29,746,251 of record NW_023425573.1, read on the forward strand.
AACCAATTTTAAATGAAAATTTCTGACATAAGGAAATATATTTTTCCTTCTATGTAACTTTTTAATGGTAGAAACACAGATGTGGTGCCCTTATGACATGATACCTCTCAAGAAAGTAAATCCCAGGAAGCTGGAAAGATTAAGCAAAACGCAGTGTTCCCAGCCTGCTCCTTCACCCAGAGCGTTTCAGTCCCCAGGTTGGGCTAGGCCCTACAACCACCCAGAACTAGGTGTTCAATGAGGAGGACGTAGTCAATAGGCTGAATTTTATCTTAAGATAAAAGAAACTCCATTTCAATGACATCTGCATATGAAACCACCATTTTCAAGTTACTTTGCTTAACCAGCCAACTTGGGGAACTCCAATTCTTGGGGCATTGTCTGAGGAAGGACTATGGTCTCCAGCCCTGATTATTCATCAGCTAAAGTTGCAAAGACATCCTTACGCTATCTGAGACATTCCATCAAACCTAGCACCTAAAAATATCTCAGAGGACTTATATAGCTGCTCTTGCCTCTTCTTTAACAAGCAAACAAAACTCCAAAACAAACAAAAGGCAGAGGTAATTGTACCCTAACAGACCTAACACTTAATAAAATCATTTTGGTGAGTATAGGGCCATTTGACATAAAATCTCTCTTATAAAAAAACAAACAAACAAAAAAACAACGCTCCTAAAGACTTCTGAGCATTCTTAACATGAGCGATGAAGATGTGGAGAGGACAATTTTTAATTCTGAAGCTCAGTGTTTTTAAGAAAAAATAAATGAGAGTGATGGTGAACTGGAGTGTTTAAATGTCTAAAGTGTTACTAGAAGTCCAATGAGGCTTCCCTGTCAATTCTGAAAGTGCAATCTACAAGGTCTGCACACCCAATGCCTTCTGCTGAGCTGAAGGGGTGCCTCACTCTTCACACTCAAGGGGTGGCTTATTGGAGGAACATGGCTAATGGAACTTACTTGGCTCCCTCCCACTCTAAGGGCAATAAGAAAATAACAAAGTCTTTCCCAAAACCGATCACCCAGGAGACAACAACCATAGAATCCTAGAAGCTGGTAAGTGGCCGGCAGAGTAGAGCACAGAATGGGTGCTGCTGATACATTAGAAGTGAGGGCAGTGGGTGGGAAGTCTGTGCCCTAAGGAGAAGCTGAACAGGTACTCTAGTGAAATGAGTATGCCAAGAGAAAAAGACAACATGTCATGGCATCTGAGACCCTACAAAATGAAGAGGCCCTGTCCATCAGCAGCCCAGCCAGCTTCTTAGAGACTTCCTTCCACACTAGCCTGACATTCAGAAAAGCCCCTAACATGAGAAAAAGAGACAAATCCAAACGTGTGCCACCTGCTAAGCCCCTATCCTTCCCCCTGAAAACACAAGGATACGGGTGTTGTTCTCTAGGGTCCCTGGAACCTGAGAGGTGCTAGAACAGGGAGGTAACCCTGATGCTGCAGGAGAGGTGGCAGGTGCAAGGAGGTTCCACACACATTTAATAATTTTACTAAGGTACGCTCTGCATTTCACCCTCTTCAATTTTTTTTTTTTTTTTTTTAGCAAATTTACCAAGTTGCACAATCAGTTTTGGAACATTTTCATCACTAAAATGGGATCGACCCTTGTGCACTTATCTTAGGGGCAGCAGATGGCATGCTAACTGGATCAATGTGCAGGAGAAAGGGCACAGAATGAAGGTACCACTGGATCCATGGAGGCTGTGAGAAGAGCAGGTATGCAGGGAGACATTGAGAATCCGGTTTCAGGCACAAGTCTGAGATGTTTAGTAAATGCCCAGGTGTGCATCCAGACAAGCAGAGAGCTCTGGGATCTGGAATTCAGGAGGATCCAGGTTGGAGCTATAAATGTGAACTGCAGCAGAATCAGGATGGTTTCTGAGCTATGATATGGTGGGAAGGGACTACTGAGATCCCTTAGGGATGAGTCAACAAGAATGAGCAGCCATCCAAGGACAGTCTTTGGGTATGTCCCACTGCTAAGAAGTAGGAGAGATGAGAAAGACATGTCAAGGAGATGAGGACCAGTGTCAAGGGCAGTGGCCAGGCACTAAGAGCATGTGGTCTTGGGACAAGGTGCTATAAGAGAGTGATTCACTTGGTCAACGTTGAGGAGAGGCCACCAAGATGAGGGTGGGGAGCCAGAGAAAACTGGCATCTGTTAGATGCTACAAGACTACCAGGTAGGTGGCACTTGCAGCTGAATGGCACCACTCATCTCACCTGGAAACAACTGCAGACAGCATCAGAGATCAATGCCAACCTCCCAGAATCTGAAGGGGGTAAGAGCTCAAGGCAGGTGAAGCTCAACAGGCAGAGTGATGAAGTACCAGTCTGGACCCCCATCTTTCTTCTCCAGACCACCACCACCAAGGACAGCGACACTGGGAGCCACCCCACTGCAAATGCCAGAACCAATTCAGGAACAAGAACAAGAACTCCAAAGTAGCCCAGCTCCAGCAGTGGGACACATAGAAACAGAAGAGCTGCCACATCCACATGCCAATGTTCTTTAGGATCACTTCAAATGTATGGTCAACTCAAACCTCATGTTTAGCCACAGTGCTCCCTGGTGGAGAGCCATCTTCACACCACCCACACTATTGGTTTGATTCTCTTCAGGTCATAGTGTGTGTTTTTTTAAAGTCCAATTAAATGACAAGCTGAAATTACTGAAGTTATACAGGATTTTAAGAAACAAAACTTTTCTTAACAGACCACTTAAATGGTTTTTTAAAACAGAATAATATGCTATATACACCAGGCAGAAAGCTTTACTCAAAAATGTGTTCCAAATCTGATTCCACAGAAAATAGTTACTTCTGATGCATAGATGTAAGTCTACACAACTCTCTCCCAAGGGCTCTGGGGTCACTCTACACAAGGCATCAGGTCGCTTCTTCGTCCCAGCAGCTCCAACTCAGAGACACGTGCAGCACCATACTTGAATTCTCCCACTGTCAAGACAGCTCTGTAGTTGTCATGGCATCATGTGCAAACACTCGTGTGTGTGGCTGGACATGCTAGGGTCAATCTGAGAGAACAGAGTCATCTGCATGCACCCTGTACCATGAATGGACTGATGAAGCCAAGTGCTAGATCCCCCATTCCCAAGTTCGGAACCATCCTTAAAGCTATTTAAAAATCCTTTTAATGTTTCTAATTTTTTTTGTATCCCTTAAGAAGAAACACTGTGTTTTGGAAATATCTGCAAGCTCAAATTGAGCAACAGCTGTAATAAAATCCTGGCACACAGTGGGGAACTTGGCTTTCAAAAAGTGCACAAATGTATTTCCCAGAAACTATAAATAGAACCCAAAATGATGAAACCTGCTTTAAGTTCTCAGCTGACTAAAAATGAGCCTGACCTCCAGAAATAAGTGACAGAGCAACCCATGTGGGACTTTGCTATCATACCTTTATAAATAAGGTGTTACTGGACAAGAACTCTAATGTTATACAATTACAATGCAAAGGCAATAAGATAGAAGCATAAAAAGAAACCTAATGTTCCACTACTCAACACTTCGTACAAGAGCTATACTGTATTACTACTGACTTCAGTCCTCACAGCTCAGGAAGCGGTGACCAGACCACATTTGGGAAAACCCAGGCTGGTGAGTTGTTAGTAGTTCGCCCAGGGCAGCAGCCAGTAAGTACTGACCCCTGGATTTAAACCTGGTCACACCCACTGAAACATCTGCTTCCACCCCTGCAGGCCCACACCTGGGCTTAGCTGTGCTCACACCTCTAAGTTAGTCTCTGAAAGCCGCTTTGATTGCCCTAAACTCGTTGGTTAAAAATACATTATCTAAAATTTAAAATAGTTCCAGTGGTCTAGGAAGGCCACAAATCTCATGTGCAATTGTCCTTGCCACTTCAGTTACATAAGGTCAAGTTTACATAATACAAAAAACACATTTCAGAATTTCCTTCTTAGCAACCTCCAAACGTTTGGTTGTGTATTTTACCTAACAGCTGGATTGTAGTAGGAACCAATATTACTTAATAGTAACAGCTGAAATATTTAAAAATAGAAGGTGTTTCTTCCACTTGGTGGAGAGAGAAGACAGAGCAGCAAAGAGGCCAACCTGAAGCAGCGCTGCATTTCTTGGGAAGCTGGCCTCTTCCAGCGCGGGGTGGGGATGCGGCCGCCCTTCTGGCCAGCAATAAGCATTCCACCTGGGCTTTCTGGAAACCAACTTGCCCCGCTGGACCTCAAATGTCCAATAGGGAAAGCAGCCTCTTTCAAGGGCTTGTTTGGTCTTGGGGGTGTGGGGTGCAGGAAAATCCAACAGGCAGTTGGAAATGTTGGGACTGCAGTTTGTGTTGGGGTGGGGGAACAGGGATTAGGTTCAGTCTAGAAGAAACACCTGGGACACTTGTTTAAAATTCACTGTGTAAGCTTGGTAAAGTTACCTGGCCTCTAGCAGCCTCAGGTACCTACCCTGCAGGCCCCCAGGAAGAATGAAAGGCTGGAGAATATCGGCAGGCAGCACTTGGAGGTGCCATTGCTATCCTTATTGCCATCACCACCGTAATTATCAGTGACCCAGGGCTATGATGCTGAGCTCTCCCACCTCAGGTATGGGGCTGCTCCTACAGGTAGACACACAAAACAGAGATCTGGACAAGATAACCTCTGCTGAGAAACAGTGAGACTCTATAAAGTATGAATTGGTAGAAAACGCACTGGCAACTCTAAACATTATCTTTTTAAAAAATTATACACAATGTCTAAATTATAGATGTTGCATGGAGGTCCGTTTCCTTGGCAGATTTCATTTCCATACCATCTTTATGCCACTGACTCCCAACGTTAAGCCCCCTGACTCAGCCCCCTTCCTAACTTGGGGCTCATGTTCACAACTGCCTACTCAGCATCACCAATGGGCATAACTTTTCAACAATTCACATGTCCAACACTAGCCCTCACCTCCCTCCAAGGCCAGCTTCATCCATGTTCTCCACTGTGATTCATGGCAACTCCGCCTGCAGATGCTCCAAATCTCAAATTATAGTCACTCCCCGAGGGTTTCCCTCCCAGCCTACCTACAGCCTCAGTGAATCCTATCTAACATGTGTAGAATCACAGTGGTTCTCACCACTGTCTCCACCAGGCTCCCTGTCCCTCACCTGCCCCATGTGTCCACAGTCATTCTCTGTAGCACGAGGCCGGTGGGTCACTCCACTCAGAACCTCTAGGAGCTCCCCATTCACTCAAAGGCAGTCTCACTGCTGACGATGGCCTGCATGTCCCTCTATGACCAGCCAGAGCCTGGAGCAGGGATTCACCAGTCACATGCCCACACTCCTCTCATGCCTCCTGACTATCCCAGGCACCGCGCCCCTGCCGGACCCAACCTGCAGCTCTTTCTCTGCCAGCTCCCCAACCCTGCTTCCTTGCCACAGTTAACTAATTATATTTATTCAATGTCCTCTTCCCCTGGCACAATGTGAGCTCCACAAACATGGAGATGTTTCATTCATAAGTCTATGTGTGCCAGGGACAGTAACTGGCACCTAGAAGGCCCAAATGCCATAAATGACTGAGTCAATGAATGAACGAAGGAGCCTGATGGGTCAACAGTGAGACCTCCCTTGGCCACTTCATTTAAATAGGAGGATCGGACCACACAAGAATTCCATCTGTCCAGGTTGCTTTTTTCTCCATAGCCCTTATCATCTTCTCACATCTGATGTTCTGCATAATTTACTATAACAATGACTGAATTAATGAGCATATTTAGGACCCAGCATTAAACTGAAGAACTTAACTCTCTCACACACGATGTAGATTCATAAAAAATGGCCACAAAGCAAGTCTCAACAAACTCAAAAGCTTAGTCACTCCCAACCATAATATAGTAAACTGTAATTCAATAGCAAATAGATTACTTGAAAAACTTCATACCTTCAGATAAAAAAAACACTTCTAAATATCTCATTTAAAAAAAAAAAAAGGAACCATCAAACAGAACCCACTGCTGGAAGGCTTCAGAAACAGGGACCTTTCCCAAAAAGATGACATTTTAACCTCCTAGATGGCAGGTTGTGGGTGTGACCGAAATGTTAGTACAACCACAGAAAATGAAAATCGTCTCAATTGGATAATACCAAGAGAACAGAGACAAGAGTTAACATTTCACCCTACTCCTAGCTGGACACATTTAGACTTTGTTTCCAGGGTCCTGCTTCCAGGGACATTTCATGCACACCCCATAGCCCTAAAGTGTAGGACACAACACTTCATTAGTTGCTGCTAATGAAAAAAGGAATAAAAAGAAAAAGCGCACTTTCCCCGCAATTGGTGTCACAGTGATGCACATTCCCGGGCACATGCTGTCCACTGGGGGCACTTGTAAGGCACAAACAAAACAGAATTCAAAACAGGATGTTGAAAAAACATCCTTTCCCCCCCCTAATAATCACGTATGTCCCAAGAGGACGTGAAAGGACCTTTGGGTCAGACCTTAGGGTCACTGCCAGAAGGCAAATATTCACTTCACAACCATGCTGAGGTCACCACCCCTCAGCTAAGGACAGGAGCCTGGGGTGTGAGCTGGTGGCGCCCAGCAAACACACCTATCCCCGCCACCTGCAGTCACCTTGGCATCTTCGCTGGTCCATCAACCAGGAGGGCAGCGATCAGGAGGAAGACTGCGGTGGGCCAGGTGTCACGTCCAGGTAGTGTGTGACGCCCTGTACCTGGACAGCAGACACAAGGGGGTTTCTGCTTGTAGGTACAGCTACATTTACTATTCAGTAGGTTCAGGTGCTTGACTAAAGCAGCACGCCTGTAACTTCACAGAACAGAGCAGTGAAAGAGAACAAAGTGGTGGAAGCCTCCAGAGGGGCTCTCAACAAAACTCTAAGCACTATATAGTTGCTGGGCCTCCCTGCACTGCAGTGTTTGCTTCGTTTTAAATAGGGAGTCCTAGGTGTCATCACAAAGGCTTCGGGGCTGGCGAAGGGAAGCGGGGAGAGACAGTCACACTGGAGAAAGCAGCAGAGCCAGCAGCTGGGGTGGGCAGACCAGAGGGCACCAGAAACACAAGAGGGGAAAGCTTTGCACAGCCATGGACATCTGCTTTGTTTCCTGGTCACCTGAGGCCTCTGCCAGGCTGAGCAGCCACCAGATGCTAGAGAGGCACCCAGGCTCAGAGGACAGGCCACCTGCTGAAAGCCATGTAACCAATTAGAGGCAGGTGGACCGTGCTTCCCCAGGTCTGTTGGCTCCCTGGCATTGCCACAGCTCAGCTAGGCCCAAGCCTGACCCTTCACTCACAGACCAAGGGTGGGGTGTAGAGGGCGGAAATAGAGTATTCCCCAATGGAGCTAGGAGGGGAGAAATGGGGCAGAAAGATATAGTCTATCTTTGTGCCACAGGAGAGAGACTGCTCCTGGCACCACAGCGCTTCCAGAAACAGCAACTGCCCATAGGAACTCTCAATCAGGAAGAGCTGAACAAGGGGTGTTTGGCATGTGTAAGCTGGAAAGGTCACACCTTTTACAGACCCTGAGTGGGGATGAACCTTCAAAGGTGAGGGCAAATTGGGATCTGAGGGTTCCTCAGCACCACACCCAATGAACAGGCAGCAGTCGAGCAGCGTCTTCTGGTCTAGAGCTGTTCCTGCCTATAAGTTCACCTGTTCCCCAAAGTGAATGAAGCATTTCCAAAAACTCATGAACAGACAAAAATTCAGGCAGTCCTCGGGTTACTTTGGACTCAATGTACACCGTTTTGTTGTTACGTCACTATCTCCTACGTATTTATTTTTTTTAAAGTTCCTTCATTTTGACATATGTATATAGGTGCTTTACTATTTTTATTATTTATTGTATTTACCACAAGTAAAGGTCAGGAATTGTTATCTTTTTTATAGATTTTTTTTTACTGTTTCACTTCTTTACTTCTGTGTATGTGTTCCATCTGAGTGAAGTAGGTACTTATGTAGGTGGGTTCCGACTTACGGCAAAAAGTGTAGGAACGGATCTCCAATGTAACCTGAAGACCTACAGTATAATTACACTCGGGTTTTACAGTATATGCGCTACACACTCATAATCCAGTCTTTAAGTCACAGCTGCTCACAGATCCCCTCCGGCAAACTTAGTAGAGGGAAGGGGAACATTCTCACCATTCATTTAAGTAAATCAAACTGTATGAGCTGTTTTCCAGTTTTTCAGATGGCTAGATTTTACTTTGATATCTTTTTGTTCTATGTTTCATTTTTACTCCAAAATTTAAAACAAATAAGCAAATAGGAAAGCACCACAGATAACCTGTCACCCTGATGCACATGCTCCTTTAGTCTGCAGACATGTACTGTGTGTCCACCTCGCCTGCAAGCCTCCTACTGTGTGCCCAAATGCCATCACTGTATGAAGCTCTTACTGAGTGATAGTTCCTTCAACTAGAAGAAAATGACACCTCAGGGAGTCAAGCCTGGCACTAAAACAAGGAAATCAGAGAGAGTTCTCTCCTTCCCACCACCCTGTTACTTCAGCAGGAGAAGCCATTAGGAGCCACCAAAGGTGGCCATTAATCCTCTATTGTGCCCCATCCAGAACTCAGGAGTAGCAAGTGAGAAGCTTTCCACCTAAGGCTCTGTCCCCAGGACATCTGTTTACTGGGTAAATTAATTACTTCTAGGGCCAATGGAGGAAGGTTGTCCAAGCTTTCCCTGAGGCCACAGATCTCCTATCTGGACCTATGTGCAGGCTCCTCAGCAAACCAAACAATAGTAAAACGTGCCTGGGAGGCTCCTGAAGCCAGCTAACCTCAAATAGTTCCTGTTCAAAAACTCAACAGGAATGTCAAGAAATTCAATAACCCCTTTGACAGAGTGGTGGTCAAATATCCTATAAGATTTGGGAATCCAGGGCTAAAACCTCACTTTTTAAAAATTAGTTTGGATAAGTTCTCTAGAGTTTCTGTAGTTTCTTTAAATTTCCAGGATTTTCTTTTAAAAATTCCACCTTTGTTATAGAACTTAAACAGAAACCTTTTGAACTCTGACTAGAGCAGGAGTTAGTGGGAACATGTGTGAAGGGCACTGGACTTCCATGTTGGACCTGAGCAACCTGCACAAGATACTCTTCTCTGGTACAGCCCATCCAAGAGTCAGCCACCACGTCCCCTACTGGTGCTAAGGCTCAGACCATGTTCTAAGGCTGTCTTTCCCCAGAAGCACACCTGGAAAGCAGAGATGGGTCCCTCCCCCATACTTTATATGCTTGAAAGGAGCCCGCCTTCCTTCCAGCAAAGCTGCTGTAAGGATCAGTGAAAGGATGGATGAAACCTCCATTCTGCTGTCTGGTTACAGCAGCACCTCTGGTATGCATCCTGCTGCCATTGAGGCTCTGTTCTTCTCCACAGTGTCCTGGACAGCCCAGCCTCCTTCTGGAACCCCTCACTCAATCAGACTGGTGAGTGTCTACACTGTCTCAAGCTTGTCTCCCCGTTCTAAAAACCAACATCCGAGCCTTTGTGTTGCCCATTCACTTTTGGAAACTAGTGAATGTGGTGTCAAAAAAGGCGCAAACTACACACTTTACAGCCCTTTTCCTGCCCTTGAACTTGATGTCTTTGGTGGAAGAGTTGTGTAAGTATGTAACAGTTTATACTTTAATTTGTTTGCACGTTGTTTTGCCAGCATGAAGTGTAGAGTTTCTCATAACCAGTTTTTTTGTTTGTTTGTTTTTTACTAATTTTTGTTTAGGAAAAAAAAACAACATCCAACACATTCAGTATAATGTCTCTTTTTTATGATAAACATGGTTACTTTTATAATTAAGAAAAAAAGTATTTTACTTAAAAAAATTATAATTCAGAAACAAATGACTTAACTATTTTTAAGTCCCCTATAATCCCAGCACATGACACAGGTGGCATGTAATCCCGAACATGTCAGCTCTCCTAGGTAACCATCTTTCACCTTCTCCTGTCCCCAACCTCAGCATCTCTCCCCACCTAACTCTGAGCTGATGACCTGGCATCCACAGGACACCCACCCAGCCACCAAGTCTGTGTCCCAAGTCCCCACTGGGAAGGAAGACAACGAACGACCTCAGGGAAGGGAGTAGCCTTGCCCATTGGCATGCTATTCACTTCTTCAAAACCCAGAAAATAGATGCTATCTTAAAAGTAATAATAATCGGGTATTTGTTATAATACAGTTGTACACACAGGATTATATATTTTCCCTCTTTTATGATAGCACTATTTTATAATTAAAAAGTTTAATAAAACAAGAAAAAAGAGCAATAAAATGGGTATTCACGCATAAGAAGTTAAGGAGAAGGGGAAGAATGAGATTTAAACCCTCCGCCCAAAATGAAGTTTAAGGTCTGTCTCCACACGAAGCAGGAGTTGGCCTCACATCAGATCTCAGCCACAGGACTGCTTCCCAAACCAGAAGGTCCATTTGAAGCCCATCTCTTCCTGCTCACGCAAACATGACCCACACTTACCACCTTCTCACGGTCTGTACAGCCACTGAAAATCTCTTCCTCCACCCCACACCTGGTGGGCACCAGGAAGTTGTCTCAAAATGCCCAAGTGCACAAGGACTCCGTGTTTAAACAAAGGAAACACAGAGAGTGGGAATCGGCAAGCATCTTCATCAGCCATCTGAAAGTAACCCCCACCCCAGGTCCTGAGGTAAAAAGTACACTGCTTGGTAGGTGGGAAGGATATACATGACAATGTAGAAGAGAGGAGGCCAGCAACTCCGCAGGGCCCGAGCACTGTGCCCTGGAACAAGCGCCTTCCAGGAGCACTGCAGAGAAACAGCCTAGGTCTGTGCTTGAGGAAAGGCCAACAGCAATTTTTGGCAGACCTCAGCATCATCCTGCACAGAAAGAAACCTCCCCTTTGACACTTGCAGCCTTGTTGCAAGCTTTATCTTCTTTTTCAGGGGCCTGGGAAAGGTGAGGCCATGAATGTGTGGATCTGATGGGGACCATGGGCCAAAGAAGGGTCTGCCACCTCCCTGTCCCAGCCAGCCCTGCTCACAGAGGGAGTGTACAGAGGGGCCACAGGAAGCCTGGGTCCAGGAGGAGCCACAGAGCAAAAACCACAGACACAGAGGCCTTCAGGACACGGTGAGGGCAAGGGTCCAGCAGCACTGCCCTCAAAGCCCTGGCGGAACATGTACATGACCAAGCGACAATAGCTCACTCACACGCCAGGACTTCAGTAGGTTAGTTTTCTTTTCAGTAAGGCCAAGCGGCCTGTGAAGGACAAACAGTACCCACTCTGAGCTGAAACTCTGCAGGACATCACACGGGGAGAAATGTTTTACAGAAAAAGGAAAGAAAAAATTTCCACGGCCATGTAAACTTAGGAAACTTTGCTAAAAGCATACAATTTAGAAATATCATATATGGACTGAAAGATTTATAATCACAGTTGAAGCTTTTTTGTTTAAAAAAAAAATCAAAAGCGCTTAGGAAACAATGTCATGGACTCAGTTCACCTCTAGAAAGGCTGGGGCCATGGTCAAAGTGTCACCGCCAATGGCCCTGTGGCCTGACCTGGCGTGCAACTTCTGGCCCCAGCTCCAGCTCGGACACAGCCTCTGGCACTGCATCAGAGAGGATGGCTCATCTCTGCCACGGATAAGATCCAGTCAGTGCCCATTTCATTCCCAAGACAGGCAGCCTATTTTACGCCAGAAAAAGGTCCCCCATCTTCATGGAGCTGGTAATTCCACTCCTTTCTCTCGGTGCCCTCCCAAGAAAGTGGAGCCTTGGAATAGCCTTCAGATGAGCCGAGCCTCAGGACTGAGAGTGCTGACTTACCAGTGCTGGACATGTGGTTCACACGGGCTGGGTTTAGCAGCTCCACGGGTTGGTCTCGGCCAGAAAGTCCATCTACAGGATAGAGAAAGTGTTTGGTTTCAGAAACTGCTTGAATTTCAATGAGAACACTTTACATTCAGAACCTCCACGAAGCAAATCCTTGAAAACAATGATAAAGTATGTGTCCTTCTTACTTTAAAGATGATAGATTTAATTCCATCATGGGTCGTTTTTATTTGCTGAATCAGAAAATAAAAGACCCTTGGTAGAATAACCAAAACAGACCCCAAGAGGAGTTCCCAAACTGGCAAACACCAATTTCTGGCCAAAAATCTGGCTTAGCTGTTTACTTCAGTCAGCAACCACATTATACCTACTTGTGTTTATCAGAAGTCGGCCTTCCTGCAGAGACCACAAGCATAAAGACAATAACAACAGAAGAGCTACTCATTCTTGCCGGCACTAACAAATGGCTTGCGTATTGAGGGAAACAGCCCCCAGGAGGCAGCTTAGCTTAAAGCAGCGGTGGTGGGTATGCAGGCGGGATAGTCGAGGAAACAGATGAAGACACAAACCTTTTAGAAAAATACCTGGTCAGGAACTGACAATGTTTAATTGATGGTTTCTGTTGCATCCCCTTTTAGGCTTGGCCTGTCTTTAGGAATGGTGTCTATGTGTTCAGGCTACTGCGGAGCTGGGCACAGAGACTGTCCACCACCCAAGCTTGTAGCAGGCTGCACGTAGACAGCCTAAGATTTTCCACATTCTCTCAGAGAGAAAGAAAGAAAACCCTAGTAAAACTTCCAGGAATCACGCTTCTTTAAAATTAGCTCCTGACAAGTGTGTCAAACGGCCTGCATGAGAGGCACTTCATTATCCATGACAGTGCGAAAGGTAACTTTCCTTATCAACTTAAGGGCGAAAACACAACTTGCACAGAGCAGCCATCAGGTCCTGAGGCAGACTTTCAATAATGATAAAAACAAGTAACTTCTGCTCTACTGACTGTCATAAAACCTTGCTTTGTATCCAAAATGGATAACATTTTGTGCAGCCTTCACATTTTGTGTTATACAACACCCATGTGTGTCTTTGGAGATGTTAAAAATCTAAGGACAAAATTAATGACCTAAGAAGGTCTAAAAGGGTGCTCCTGAGAGCTGAAGACAATCTGAGGAAGAAAGGCAAGGTGTGTGAGGCCCCCAAACTGCCCTCTGGTATGGCCTGCATGAGGCCCTCGTCACTGCACCATGGGAGAGGGACGGAGCGGCTCTGGCTGTGCACCGCAGGGATAGCAGCTGTGGGCAGCTCAGAGAACCAAATGCTGGTATGTGTAGTCTCTCCCACACTCAGCACCCCTCCCCAATTTTGGCCATGTGAAGGTATCACAATAGTTATAAGAAAACAGCATATTTGGGGTTAAGACAGGCCACTGAGGCCACCATGCCCAACTACTGAGGGTTTTCTCCTGGAACACAACCACCCCAAGCTGGCCTGACCGCAGAACTGTAAACCTAAGGCTATGAGCACCTTTACTGCCACTCACACAGAGACCTCGAGACAGTGATGGGAAATGGGTCACAAAACTTTCTCCTGAAAAGAAATTTATTTCATTTATAAGTGGAGTGATTCGTTTTGAAAACTGAAAAATTCAGGAAAGTATATATATTTTCTGACTTTTAACCTACTGTGATCACTTCAGAAACACCAAAAGGTACTTCTAAAAACCCATCCAGCTGCAGCTCCCCGATAGGCGGGGTCAGAGCCAGATGCTCAGAGATACTACCTGTACAGGGCTCCACAGCTGGGCTCTGAGAAAGCAAGGGCTATTCTCTATGGCTCCACCAGCCAATACACATCCCTAAACTATCCTCCTCCAGTCACCTCCTCAATGTCCACCCTCAGCTTTCATCTGAGAGAAACACTTGAACCAGAAGCAGTTAAGACACCCAGACGCCAGCCAGCATCCTCATTTCACACTGCGGTCCATGGTGCAGGGCAGCATCCAGCTCAGTACAGATCTTCCACGATGTGGGATGAAACTGCTATCTGCCTCAGGCCTAAAGATCTCAATGATCACCACATGAATAAATGATGCCTAATAATACGTTCCTCCACCCACACTAAAGCTGGAAGATGCATTAAACCTCTATGCAATCAATCCCGAGTGTAAGTTAAAGACATGTAGTATCAGAGTATTCAAAAGCTACACTGTGTGGTTTAAATCACTGTATGGCTGGGCTGAGTCTTGGCTCACCCACCACATTTCCAGGCTCTGGCCTAGAGTATGTCATACTGAGTCACCAGAAAACAATCGTATGCGTGAACTAGCTGGCAGCCCACAAAACACTGCCACTGGATAAGAGCATGACAGATTCCATACGTAAACTGAAGCCGAGCACAGTGCATGGTGTCAGGGAGAGGGACTATGCCTGTGCTCAGTACACAGACAGGCTGAGCTGGCTGACATTGAGGCAACCTGTACACTCACACCCTAAACCTGACCTTTCCACATCCTTGTGGGATAAAGTCCGACTTAGATCTAGTAGGAAAGTGTTCTGGGTTAGCGTTAGGTTACTAGTAAAGTGTCCTGCCTCTCCATAAAGAAGCTACCATGTGAAACTGCCTACGAACAGCAGGAGGGTCTAAATACACAGGCACTGAAGAGGGGCAAGCAGAGAGGCCTGTCACCAGACACTTGCAGCAGAAGACAGGGCAGCAACATGAGCCCTAGAAAGCTAAACATCCCGCCCTTGGCCCCTCCCAAGTCACTCATTCAGCAGGACACCATAAGCAGAAGCTATAACCTCATCACTAAAGAAGGAAGACAAAAGCCAAAACCAGGTGCTTTCAAAGAAGGCAGGTGGCAGACCTGATAGGCTGGCCTCATGGAATTCAACAGTACAGAATGCCTGGGAGATGTCTCTGAGCAGAAGCAAACAATGGAAGCCACCAAGAACAGACTGGACATTGGGACACGAGACACCGACAAGCACCACCACCTCTAATACTGGCTCCAGAGTCCTGCAATTACCTGGTTCAGGTGCCCAGACTGAGTCCTGGGTGTGTGACCTCAGCATATGGTTGGTAAGAACCTGATCACATGGCAAAGACTTGGCTTGGGACCACAGAGACATGTTGGTCCTCCCTAGTCTTGGAGGATTCGAATCTAATTATAAAGGAAAGACGTCCCAACTCCATGTAATACTTGCAGTGGGACCCTATATGTGTAAGTAACGTGCCACACAAACGCCATAGTAATAAGACAAGAAAGTTGGAGTGAAGCAGCACAGGGACCAGAATAGGTGACATATCCAACCAAAGGTCTGACAAATCTGGTTCCATATCTCAGTTCCCATAAAAAAGACTTCAGGGTGTGCAGCTTTGTCCCAGGACAAAGCAGAAACCACATTTGAGGGGCAGGGGCTGCAAAGGCTGAGATGACAGTTCAGAACACAGATCTAAGTGCATCAACAGCATGTAACCAGGTAGCCAAAAGGCAAAACACACACTTCGCCAGGAAGGAACAGCAAACAGTAGGAATACAGCCACACAGATACAAGGCTAGTGCCCATGGAGACACACTGGTCAATGAGCCCACGCAGGCTTGCACCTTAATGCTATGTTGCTTCTGACAGCATGTTCCGGAGTGAGCTGAAATGAGGATTAGGCATAATTTCCATATTTACATCCTTTGCTGGAAGTCTAAGCTTTGGAAGGAAGCAGCAGTAAGAACCTAACATTTAACAGGAAGAAAGCAATCAAAGACCTACTTCCTCTTGGACCCTGAAACACCCACAGCAGGCAGGTTTTCTCCCTGGTCTGCCTTCATGGGAGAATCTAATCTGGAAACTCACTGTTTTGGACTGTGGTACTTCATATCCGAAAATGACTACTTAATTAGCTCACTGAGCTAAAAGAACACACATGCAGAAAACAGAAGTGGGGAGCATGCATGTCCTCCAAGTCTCCTCACAATGTGATTCACTGTGGATGCGCACAGAGCACAGTCACCTGTGCTCCGGGAGCTGACAGGACCATGCTCACAAAGAAACAGCAGGGTCTGTTTCAAGATTATAAGCTTTAGCTTACAAATAATTGCCTGCTGTAACTCAGTGTCATCCCGAGGGACAGCACAGATGGCTTTCAGAACTCTACCTTGAGTGATAAGCACCAAGGTCTCTAACTAGAATCATGGCCTTTGGAGCCAAAGGAACCTCACTCTCAACTCACCTGGCCTGCTCCCACCTCTTACTCATGGGGAAAGGGCCCAGCAGGGCTGAGCTCTGTGCCCGAGATCATGCAGTTAGCACCCCCAGAACCCAAAATGGTCTCATCTAAACCAGTTGCAAACCTGAACTGGACCTGGGGCAAAAGCTCACTCACCAGGACCTGTACCAGCAACTTAGGGCTTCAGGAACATCCTTCTCTTCAACCCCAAGGAACCTGTGCTAAAAGGAAAGAAAGCAGGAAAAGACAGACAACACTAGGAAAAGAGAGAAGAAAGGGGGTGGAAGGGATGAAAGCACATCCAAGTTATGATTCATGCACTTCTTCACTTTTCAGGTCCAAGTTTCCAAAATTTCTGAAGAACAGAGTTCACAGGGCCTTCTATGGAACCCACTGACAAAGTCGGGCAAGTGCCAGAGATATCGGCCCAGAGAGGCCCCCAGACCTAGCTGCACGGTGAAACCTGCACAGCTGCCTGCCCGGGACAACTGAACTGCCCCCTCCTGGAAGGCATGGGTATGCAGGTCAGATCAGGCATAGTCAACCAGCGGGGACTCAAATAATGTGGACCAAAGCAATTTCTGTGACAACTCCCATGTAATCTATGGGATGAAAGAGCCAAAGCAAAACTTTCAGACACTGAAGAAGAAGGCGACTCCACCCTTTCCATGATAGAAGTATATATTACAGTAGAGGCTGATGCATGAAACTCTGGGGCTTGGCCCTCGCAACCCTCACAACCCCGGCTTCGTCTGGAAGGTCGTCCAGAAGGATGTCCGGAAAGTTGTTCGGCTGTCCGGTCTAATTAGCATATTACACTTTTATTATTATAGATAATTACAGAACATCTGCATTTTACAGCCAAAAAGAACATTATGTTTCTTGGACCAATAAAGGCAGTCCATGAGACAGACACACAGGTGTTACCAGTGAGAGATGGGGTGGGGGAGAAAATATGGGGAACGGCCCCCCATACAGTCCCACCCAGGTGGCGAGAAAGAGCTATCTCATGTTAATTTTGCCTCTGGGATAACAAGGAGATCAAGCACCTTTCTACATGCTTAGTGGTAATCTGAATTCAAGTCTTGCGTCCATTTTTTTTTTATTAATTGGGTTTTCTTTCCCTTACTGTTTCAGAGGAATCTTCTGTTAATTATACATTGTAGATATCACCGCCAAAATGATGGCTTCTCTTTATTTAAGACCACAGGTATCAATCTTTCTGTTAAAGCTTATGCTTTTTATGTCAAGTTCAAGAAAATTTGCCCTACCTGGTGGTTGCAAAGATGTTTTACCACACTGTCATCTAAAGTTTTGTATCTTCCCTTTTACAGGTACATGGGGGTGGAATGATGCAGAGGCTGACCTCCCCAAGCACCTGCTCTGCTTCTGTCACACCCCAAAAGGCTTCCTGTGTCACACCTGAGGCTCGGTCAGGGCAGACAGGGCCAAGTGTCCAAGTGCCCCAGCAGAGCCCTGGGGCAACGAGCAAAAAGGCTGGTGAAAAAGATACCAGAGGCATCATTTCACAGAAGAGAGATCAGAGCTGGTTACTTGGGAACTTTCTTTTGGAAAATTCCAAAAGTGAAAAGGCTACCTCACCAACACCTATTTGAGATACTATCCACAAACCAAAAAGCTTCGGTAAAGGGGAAAGAACAGCTCGAGGCATAGGCCGCAAGGAGGAACATCGGTGGAGTGGTCTGAGAGCACAGTGGGGTCTGTCCTGTCCCCACAGAGCTGAATAACACTGAGCCAGAGAGTAACAGGGCCTGAACACCAAGGTTGACCAGAGTCAAAAGCTTGGCAGATGGGCATTGCTGGTGACCAGGCAGCAGTGCTCTGAAGGACAGACAAAGCTCTCTGCTGTGTGGTCAGAGGCAACATTTCCTGGAGGGAGCTTCTTAGCACATCTTTCAGCCGGTCCTCCAGGACCAGTCTGTCATACTCCTTCCTCCCTGAGTGAAACAACATGGAGACCCACCATTGTCAGCTGCTCTCACCGAGTGGCCCCGCACAGCTCAATTAACTATTAACAAGAGATATAGACAAATCTGGAGAGAATATCCTATTCACCATTGAAAACAGATTTGTCCCAGCCCCTAAAAGGACATCCATCAGCTCCACGGGACGACCAAATCGGTGAGTCTTCAAAGCCTTTTTGGAGCACTAGAGGTGTAGGAGGTAGCATCAGCGGTAAACTCTGTAGGTTTCTGAGTCTAAATGAGAAATAGCAGACAACAAAATCACATACCAATACCACAAAAAAGCACTCCAAATCTATACAGGAATCACTGAAGTTCAGAATCGTAATCAGCACAGGTTCCCTAGGTGAAATCAGCAAGGTCCAAAGTCAAGCCATAAGACCAACACTGAAGCCAGTAGCCCCTACTTGTGAATAACCCCCTTCTTCAATTGCTCAGGCTCACAGCTGGGTCTGTGAAAACCTGGAGGCAAACCCTTCCTAGTACCTACCACTGTTCTGCAGGAGTCCTGCTTTCTGAACCAACACCTTTTAACTGCCCAGCAGTGTAATGAACATACTACAAAGAGCAGGGCACGAAATCAGTTCCTCTCCACTCCCCACACATCGGTGATGCTACCACTCTATCCTGCCTGGACACAGAACAGAGGCCAAGGCATCCGATGGGGCCCAGGATCCCCTGAAAATGTGAGTCAGCACTACCTCCATGTGATGGATGAGCCACTTCCCTGAACACTCTCTGCATTGCTGAGCATTAAAAATTAGCTCACAGGTGTTTGTGGTTAAATGTTAGGAAGCCAGAAAATAGGTACATACTAATAAGCAGCTCAAGAGAAATGAGTCTTTAACTCATAACATAAACCAGAAACAGCCATTTGGAGCGAGTCCACGCAGGCATACTAACTGTGGCTGTAGAGCCGTCAAGCTTTATCCTAACCGAGCAGGCCAGGCAAATGGAACAGAATGTGGATCCTGCTCACCCTTTCACCAGCCACACTGGCATCAGAGGCAATTCTTGTCCTTCATACAGAAAAAAAGAGCCTTTGCCCTCTCCCTTTAATGCAGGGTTTCAGAAGTGACCAAGCACCCAGCACAATCAGGGAATGCTCAACCATGCCGGCCATGGAGGGACCTCGAGCCCCCAGGCTGAATGCCAGCAGCAGGAGCCCAAGGGACACTCAGCCCCAGAGGTCACATCGGCAAATGTCTGCTGATACCATGCTATTGCAAAAGCCAACAGTCACCTGGGGTCAAAAGGTTTTCTCCCCTAGCACTCTTTGGGACAGTATTTGTTCCAAGTCACTGAAAGTGTATTTAGTTTCCCTAAACTAACAATCTGGCCATATCTTGCCAGAATAAAACAACAAAGTTTACTTTCTAAATCAGAAATAACAGCTAACTAGTACTGGACACTTATTATGGGTCAGGCACTTGTCTAAGAGTTTATTCCTGTTATAGCATGCTTAGTACTCACCAGGGTAACAAATGGTATAAGTACTATTATTGATCCCATTTTAAAGATGAAAAAGTAAGCAAGAGGCATGAAGGTCATTGTGATCAAGGCCAGACCAACTCTGCAAGTTTACCTCTCTACACTGCCCACTTTACCTACAAATTCACATCATTCATTCATTAATTAATTCATTCAACAAATGTTACTGAATCAGTTATTGAGTGATTATCATAATTCTGTGGGTAAAGCCTGGCACCCTAATCTTCCACTGCTGAAGATATGGCACGCACACACACATAGCAAACCGTGGGGTTTCATGCTGGGAGTAGAAATCATGGGGGTAGGATGTGATTGGGGATCATTCCTTTACATAAAGTGATTGAGGGGCCCTGTGAGGTGGTGACATCTGATCAGACACTTGAATGATATGCAAGAAGGAGCCATCTAAACCACCTGAACAAAAGTGTCCTAGGCAGGGACAACAAGGGGAAGGCCCTGAAGAGTAAGTGCTGTGGCACCCAGTAGAAGGAGCCAAGGAGCCAGAACAGTGTGAGATGATCCGAGCTGGCCACTGGTCCTAAAGGCTCCTTTCTGCTGTCACAGAGAACATGACCCAGGGCTGAGGGACAGAGGGAGAATGAAGGGAGAAGAGTGAGGGCTGATTCAATGATCCAGGTGAGGGTGAGGATGCTCACCACAGAGCTGGGAGATGTGGTCCAATGTAGGCTCTATTGTAAAGGTGAGTCCACTGGGACTTCTGGGTGGATGACACAAGGGTCTGCAGAACAAAGACACTCACCCAGGTATGACAGACCAGGAGAAGATAGAGGAGGTGTGTTTGCTGGGGAAAGGCTGGGAACCCAGAAGGCAAGTCTCACTGACCTGTTCATTCTGAAAGACCCACCGGCATTTTGAAGAGCAAATGGAACTTAAAACCTTCTCTCGTTACTTTATGACTTCCTCAGAAAAAAATTACCAAAAATGTTCAAGATTTGTCAATGGTTCAAAATTCAAGATATTAATGTATTTCAGTTTAGCTGTTCCACTCATCTTGCCAGTTTATAGGCCCTGCCACTGCTCCCCGCCCACCCCTTAACACATTCTTCACTGCTGCCCTCATCCCACTGCCCAGATGCCCAGAATCCTGGGTGGGCTTCATCTTCAAAATATGTATCAATCTCTGCAGCTGAGCTGCTAAGAGAAAAAGAGGAAAGTTAATATTAAATGGTATACACTCCACCCAGAAATCTTGCCAGGAAACAAGTGCCCAAAGCACCCAGAGGTGAGTGTGTTCACCTATGTGGTCGGTGCCTTGTGCTGGTTTCACCTTCTCCCCCATGCAGATTAGTTTCCCTTCCCACGGGCACTGTGCACATGGAAGGTCACTGTTCCAGACTGTAGCCTCATCTGGAGCACCTCCCTTAGTGGCAGCACCTGCCACATCACAGGTGCCACACATTTCCTGTTACGGTGCATAGATGTCCCCTGGTTCAATCAAATGCCCTGATTTAATTTCATGTTTCTGACACATGCTTTCAAGAGCCAAGTGTGCTCCACCAGACATGGCATCAAGTTCTGGGAACCCTGTGCTAACAGAGACAGACTGCCCTCTAGGGCCACAGACCATGGAGAAGACAAGCAAGTACTTCATCCTCAGCACCCAGATATCAACCCCAAAGATGTGCCCAAAGACCCTGGATGCCTCACCAGAACCAGTAGGGTGACAATGGATCCCATACTGTGCCCATGGGATAAGTTGCATGTCTGTATGACCCAAAAACTTCCTGGTCTCCCTTGTGTCTCACCAGGGCAGCTCTGCACAGTGGCTACTTGTCCCCATCTGCTGCTTGGGAGCTGTCAGAGGCTGGATTCTCCCTCCAGCAGCTCATCAAGGGACAGGAACAGTAGGCACAAAACCGAGGTACTGTCCCACTGGTGGGGAAGCACCCAGAAGTCTGACAGTTTCAGTGCTCACTATCAGCAGTGACCCATGACACTGGGCTCTCCTGACATCTCAACTTTTCCCAGGGGAAGTGAATTTCAAGGGATCCAGCCCTTACAGGTCTAGAAAAGTGCTTCCTCCCTAGAAGCTATCATGCTCCATCCACCTGCCCACATCCCAGATGGGAAGGATGACTTTCTACAGTCTGATACTGGACTGCCCTGCTAACAGGGTTCTCAGCAAAAGGAAAACAAGAGAGGAAGTCCCATGAATTACACTAGGGCAGTGGTCGGCAAACTGCGGCTTGAGAGCCACATGCAGCTTGCAAGCCGCAGTTTGCCACTCTGTTGACTAATGAGTTTGCCGACCACTGACTTAGGGAAAAACACTTAAAAAACATTTTAATAATGTACTAATGTCTCTAACCTGAAGCCAAAACTTCTGGGTAAGGGTAATGCTTTACTCAGTGGTTGGCAAACTCATTAGTCAACAGAACGGCAAACGGCGGCTCATGAGTTGGAGTTTGCAGACCATGCAGTAGGAGAGAGATGACCACTGGGTCCTGGAGAGAACTTCCTCTGCCTGGACCTCCACCACACACCTCTGGGTTCACCACAGACCCCAGGCAGAAACAAGCGCAAACAGTCTGAAGAGCCCCTCCCCCCAACCCCCACCCCTGATCCCAGGGCCACGCAGAGTCCAGCAGAAAGGAGGGCTTTCAACAGGGCAGCTTCTGTTTCAGAAGCTTTAAATTATTTCTAGTTTTCCTTTATTTTATTTTTGTATCGCCTAATAATATACAGCATATTATTTTTAAAGTTATATCTATTTTAAATATATCTTTTTATTTTAAGAAGAGAGGGGACATACAAGCCATGCTACCCAAATACCACAGCTATTAGCATTTTAGCAGCCTTGTGGGGAGACTTCCAGCCTCCCAGGCATGCTGTGTACATGACGATACTGCAACTTGTTTCACACAAGCACCTCCTTAGAGCCCAGACTGTGTGCTCCCTCTGTGCCCAATGATAAGTGCTCAGAGGCTTGCATGTGTGCTCAAGGTCACTTTATCAACATTATTTCCCTCAAGAATACCACAGCATACCCCTCTCTCCAATAAAGCTAGCTTTCCTGGGTCCTACTCCAAAAAGACCTGCAATCTGCAAAAGTCACTCTTACATTTTCATTACACACAGTGTGGATGTACTCCACTGATCACAGCTTCCCCCAAATCAGACTCTCTAAACCTGATCATTATTCCTTTTATAGCCACTTTTATACAATGCTAACTTCAGTTTCTAAAAATACAGTGATTACAATGTATCATGTTCTATTTTAACCTTCTAAAAATAGAGCTACTGGCAGAAGCAGCAATTTGCTGTTAGATGTTAACTATGCTAATGTCGATGACAGGATATGAATTTCTGTCCTTTTGACTCTTTCAGCCTGAGGCTTCCACATGACTACTGAGGAGTCCAGCACCAAGGTTCAGCTGTGAGTGCAGTACCCATAATCCAGTGCCAGAGCCCAGATCCACTCCTAGTTGTCCCTGACCTCACATAACAACTGGTGGCTTCATTTTCCACATCTGTAAAATGGGTGACATGTTCACCTCACAGGATTAAAGGATTAAACCAGGCCATTGAGTGAGTCTCCCCCCCCCCCCCAGCCCCCATACCTATCTCACAGGATCTGCTCACGAACAGCAGGACCATGTGCCATGAAAACCAAAGTGTGGAAGTGGGTCCTCTGACTTTCACTCCCATCAGCAGGTGTGTTACTTTCCAGGTTTCAGCAGTAATTAAAGGAAAATCAAGAGACACAGGAAGGAGCAACACAACAGGAAGCTTTGATGTCCCACACAAGTCCTTCTTGGGGACAGGCCAACAGGTCTGTGCATGCACTGGGCCTCACTTCTTCTCCCAAGGACAGGCTGGCCCAGACCAGGCTGGAGAGTGGTAGACTATTTCCAAATAGCCAGAATGGCTTATTAAACAACAAACAACCTTTCCACATTTTGAAACTTCATATCTATATATATTCTTAGATAGATACAAATTTATAGGCTATTTCTCCTTATTGTCTGTTTTGTAATGGAGTAATCTTTGAATTTGAATTAAGAAGTATAAATAAAATCATTTCTCCCCTGCCATCCACATACACATGTGCATTCTCACTTTCCAAACTGTTCTCTATTAGCAAACCACCAGTTGATGCTCCCTGGCTCAGCCCCCATACCCTTGCCTCCCAGCAAGAGTCCTGTGCACTTGGCACTACATGGAGCAGAGTGGAAGCCTGATGACATTTTCATCCCAAAGTCACCTGCTTTACAGCCTACCTGAATTGGTGGCATGTCTTCTTGTAAGCTATCATAATTATTGGAACACATTCATTTCATATTTTTCAATATTCAAATCAGATGAAGTTCAATCATGTCCCAGTGTATTCGTTTGTGACAATGAGTAGAAGAATAATGGAGCAAAGGAAATCTGTAGAAACTACATGGGGGAGAAAAAAAAAAAAAAGCAGCCTTTCTTATTCTATATAACCAATTACACCAGTATAGACACAGATTATGTCCAACTGCTTAGGCATGAAAGCAATCTGTAATTAAAATAAGCACCCTTAGGTGGGTACTCAGTTATCATTGATCTACATTAAAATATCCACAGACAATGAGAAAGAAGGGCAGCCTTTTAACTCAACTGTAAGAAAAGAGGAACTGAAAACGAGTGTAGTCGAGTCTGTGCTGCTTGGCTGACACACTGAATTAACAGGGACATCTGTGGCAAAAACCAATTTCACACCCGGGAAAACACAGGGCCTATCCATGTCCACAACACAGAGCTGAACAATTTACAAAGTTATCACAACCCGAGGTTCCTGAACCTTACTAGACTTAGTTCATAAGGGCTCCTCACTTCCCAAAACAAGAATATAGAAATGGTGAGCATAAAATAGAATAAAATCCCACCCCAATTTTAAAAGAAAGACAGATAAGGCCCTGTTACCAGAGGAGAAAACAACAGGAGGTGCTCTCTGAGCAAGGGCACTGAGACCCAGAATCCTTAGAACCAGCCCTGGGGTGAGCTGCAGGCACGTCCACTGAACTTGTCCTGACGGAAACCTGGACTGAGACTCCTTTGTAAGGGCAGAACTCTGGAGGACTCTTGGATCTATAAAAATGGGGCTGGACAACTCTACTCACCAGGCCATGGAGGCAGAGGGGTTGCTTGGAAGAGTCTCCTATGAAAAACTGAAGCCCTAAACCTGGCCCATGCAAGTGTGGCCTCCAGATTCACATCGCTTAAACAGTTCTGGAACCCTCAGTCTAGAAATTAAGGTAAAATTTAGACCTGAGCTTGGGAAACCCTGAATCCCATGAAAGTCAAGAAAATTACTTTCATGGGAAACAGCCATATCCCAGGACACATGAGATCCCAGTGGCAGAAGAAGAGGAGGAAGGAAAGGGAGAGGGGAGAGAGGCGGGGAAGAAGAAAAAAACAAAGTCCTGCTGAAGAGTTTACAATTAAAGTAGAAAAGTACAAACAAAATACATGTAAACAACCTGCTAACACCACAACACCAAAAGTGGTCGAATTTAGTTGCTTGTCCAGAGAAAGAACTCCAACATATCTGGAAATATTAGAATATGGAAAATACTAGGAAGCATGGATGTTTTAAAAAATAAGACATTCAATAAAAGGAGAAAAACTATAATAAAAGATAGAACTCTAGAAAAAGAAATAGAAAACCATTAAAAAGAATAAAAAGAATCTTTCAGAATGAACTGGATGACAAGTCTATAGCACTAACCTGAATGCAGCACCAAAAGGAGAAAAGCTAGAGGAGAGAACCATGGGTAAAAAGGCAAGGTGGTCCAACAGGGTAATCTAGTATGATTTCCTGAAGTAAAGGAGAGAGAAAATACAGAAAAGGTAATATTCAAATCAATAATAAAGGAGAATATTTCAGAATTCCAGAGATGTAAGAGTCCTTATTTAAAAAGCATGCTAAATCCCAAGCAGGGTAAGTACAAATCTGCACATTGCAACACGATATCAGAATATCATATCTACCAAACAGGAAACAGAAGCACCAAGATGAAAACACAAATTACCTAAGAAGAAACAACACTGGACAAAAAGCTTAACTTTGACAGCAACAAAAAAACCAGAAGACATTAAAACAGCTTCAAACTGCTAAGTGAAATACAAGTCACCTACAATTCTATACCCAGCTAAGCATTGTTCAAGAAAAAGGGCTCTTTTGGGGAGGGTTATTTACAAGCATTCAGAATGGTCCAGTGTTTGGCATACTGGCAGAGGCTGTCCTACAGTAAAGTCTCTAATATAATAAAATTAGTACCTTTATACCGAGAAGGTTGGGAAAGTACCACAATCTGCATGTGGCCTGTGTCTAGGCTGACTTCATGAGTTCTGCTGCAAGACCTAAAGTTCAAGTGAAGTTGTCTAAAATGAAAAAAACATGTCAGCAGGGCCTGTGGTTGGATCCACGTGTGCTAAATGTGTCCAAGACAGGATCAAGTGTGCTTTCCTTACTGAGGAGCGGGAAATGGTTGACAGTGTGGAAGGCACAAGCACAGTCAGCTAAATTTAAAATAGGAAGCTTTATTGAGTAATAAAAACAATGAAAAGACAAAAGAAAGAAAAAAGAAAAAAGAGACCTTTTCTAGACAAAACTTGAGAATATTTGCCACTCAGAAACTATTGCTAAAATAACAACTAAAGGATTATTCAGAAAGAAGAAAATCATATCCAAAGTGAAAGTAAGATGCTAGAAAGAGGCTAAGGTAAAGCACGAGTGAACATATAAGTAAACATAGGTAAGTACTGAATACGTACTACAATAGGTTAACTCAGAGTTTCATTTAGTCACTGAGACCACTTTCATTATGTGTAACACTGTTTCTTCAAACTTATGTTTTGAAGTCACTGTCTAAAACAGCTCATTGGTTTCCTCTTAAGAACAATGTAAATACTAAAAATAAACAAGGTTCCCTCTTCACTTTGACAGTGAGGAAACTCATGGCTGAATTTCAGTTAATTTTTGAATAATGCAGGATTTACCACGGATTTCTGGGGTCTACTTCTCTTTGGTAGACTATCTTTTTTCCTTTGCTCTGATTTCTTTATCTTGACTTACATCGCCCTCAGAATGACATAAGAACTAAGAACATACATCTTTAAAACTGCAATGCACAGGTACCAAAGCCCTTACAATACTGCCTGGCTTCTTCGAGCTATGGAGAGGCAAGCATTGAAAAAGGCCCACTTTGGGAAGAGCTTCACTGAGAAGAGAGTAACAGTTCATCAATGCTACTTTTATACATAGAAAACTACCAGGAATATGACTGATGGTAATCAATGCAGGGTTGCACTTGACACTACATTTGCATGGTGGAGAGCCCTTCTCTGAAATCAGCTACCCTTGTGCAAAAGCAACTACTTTTGAGAAATAATCAGCAAAAGATTGCTTATCCTTTGCTCCACTCAGAAATTAGTTCCAAGTAACCATCACTTGGGAAAGGATAAATCACTTTATGCAAATACTTTTGCAAAGGCTCTCTATTAATGCAAATATTTTGTTTGTCTTTTATTTGAATGCAAACAGCATCTGCTTTGTACAGTCAATGCCATCACTTCGTAGTTTGTGCTGAGCAGCTCTTGTGCATTCCAGCTGCTTTTTTAGAGTAGGAAACAGATTTCCAGAGAGCTAGAGGCTCAATAGGAAGTTTGCTGAAAGCAGAAAGCAAATGTGCTGGATTCCTGGGGAGGCTTCTTCAGTTTAAGGCAAGAAAGAAACAAATCCAAAAATGAATTCGGAATTTACTTCTGAAGAATTTTGGCTTCGTGTGTGGGATTTTCTTTTTTAATAATTTTGACTAAAGAGGAAATTAGGGTTGCTTTTTATATATTCCTTTGCTGGAAAAATATACTCAGAAAAACATGTTGGAAAGGAAAAACTGGGCAGCACTAGGCTACCACCAGAGCAAAGACTAGCTCCCTCTGAAAGTTCTGCCTTCACCCTGCATACCCGCCTCTTGCAGACAAGGACGGCGACCTTAAAGGCTCCTTGCTAAAAACACTGATGTCCTAAGATCACTAAGTTACTCTTTTGCTTCTGACATAATCAAGAGTTCCTAAGAGGGGTAAAATCTTAATAGTTCTTGTATCAATGATCCTAAAACAATTAATTACTAGTTCAGGAATAGTAGAGGATGGATGGATGGATGGATGGATGAACGGACCATAATACAAATGAGGAGAGATAATCTAAAAAGTTTATCTGAGTTCTTGCAGATTTTAAGTACCGTATTTTTCAGACCATAAGACGCACTTTTTTCCCCCCAGAAGTGGGGGGGGGAAAGTCCCTGCGTCTTATGGTCCAAATATAGCCTACACATATACTTTAAAAAAAAAAGTTTTTTTGCTTGCCCGGCTCTGTGTGGTCTCTGTGTGCTTGCCCGGCTCTAAAATGGTTCTAAATGCTGCTGTTTACAGGGTTGATTACATGTGTTTATGACTGTGATGTTGGGTTTTAATGCACATAAAATATTTTAGGACACTATTTGTTTCAGAATCTTTTTTTCTTCATTTCCCTTCTCTAAAAACTGGTGCATCTTATGGTCCGGAGCGTCTTATGGTCTGAAAAATACGGTATATTACACTTCCAAAATCTCTATCCAACCAAGAATGTCCAGAAATAGTCTAACCCTTTCATATGCATGGACTGCAGGTATTTTAACCAATCAGATCCTCTAGATCAAGTATCTTCATGGAACATACTATTGATACAAAGAAAAGGAAATGTGTACTTTCAGATACCCCTCAAAATCAACTTGCCATTGAAACTCCAAAATATCAGATAAACCTCGCCAATAACGGCCTTTCATAATTAACCTAGGTATTAATTTCTTTTCAAATTGACTAATTTTCACAGATACACTGCTATTCATCTTACACTATTACTCTCTTCCTCTAAGTCATACAGGAAGGGATTTTGTTTCTGAAAAATACACTCTGAACAACATTTGATGGATAAACATGACTTCTTCAAAAACACAAGTGCAAGAAAAGGTGAATGGTCCTCTGATCTAGTCTCACAATAGTGAACAACCTGAAAGCTACACCTGTACAGAGCCCCAAAGTTCCATTTCAAGAGTTTAGAAATGAACAGCAAAATATACTCAAAGAGAGCTTTAAAAAGTAATAATAAAGAACAAAAATTATTGAAGTAGATATAAACAGGATTAACAAAACCAAGAACTGGTTTTATAAAGACTAATAAAATAGAAAGCTCTCTGGTGAGAATGATGAAGATTGTAACAACTGAAAGGGGGATTGCTCCTGGCACCTAGTAGACACCCCACTAAGGGAAATGTGAGGACTTTTATGCCAAGGAGTGGACTCTGGAGCCACATGTGCACTTCACACCAGTCTCCCTACTTACCAGCAAGGCGATCGTGGCCATGTTTCTTCCCCCTAGCATGGGATCTCACAGGGTCAATCACAACACTGTAGATAAAAAGCATCTAGAACAGGATCTCATCACTAGGTTTCTACCCTCTTTCAACAAAGTACAGAAGGCCTCAAGCCAGCCTACTGGCCTCTCTCTTTCCTACCACTGGCCTCTCTTCCCTCCCATAATCCCAACACTACAACAGAACCACCTCAATAAAATGCATGTGGAGCAGATTATTCATGAGAAAATCAGCAGGATCTGGTCTGGGGTCCCCTAGGGCAGAGATGATTCCTCCAGTCCACTGGGTGAGAGTTCCCAGGTCCCATTACCCACAGTGGTCCCACCCCGGCCTCCTGCAGAGCATTCCCTCACCTGGGGACCTGAACCCATAGAACGCAGGAAGGCAGCATTCATTGCACTATGCTAATGGGTCTCTCTTTCCCAGAATGGGGACTGTTGCCCTGAGCCTGAGAGGGAGGCCAAGGCACCCTTCCTTATCAGCAGCCACAAAGAAAGCCCTGCTCTCAGTGTGGAGAGCAGGAGCCACTTAGCCTTGGTCTGGGAAGGGTCTACCAGGCCCACCGAGCCCCAAAACCTGAGCATACCTCCCAAGTCTCAGGATGCTGGGCTCCACTGAAGCTCAGCATCAACACTAAGTTTTTATGGGGACATTTGTGCATGTGTGTTGGAATAGGGGTTCAAGTGAAGATTAAGATGAATTTTGTTCAACCTACCTATAAAGCTAAACAGAAAATAAGAAATGTGCACGAGGCAGTTACTGATGCATGGAATTCCATTTAGAGGCTCGAGTCACTCCTGAAAACACATTCAGACGCATGAAGTGTGCTAGAGATGAGGATGATGAGGATGGGGGGAAGGAGGAAGGTCTTCTGAGCAGATGTGGAGACAAGGCCCAGAGTTTCCACAGATGAGATGACAGCACACGTGGCTCCGTCCCTGGGACAACACTGGGCCTGAGCACAGCTCCCTCGACAGGGAGTCTCTAAAGACCTCTGATTTTGTACATCTGAGGAATACCCTGCGACCATATGATGAAACACTTTTCAACTATTACCAAAACGCTGCCACAACTCCCCAACGACAAGCGGGCCTACAGGGACCCCTGGTTCCTTTCAGGGCCTGAGGAGCAAAAGGAAACAAAGACAGTGTGGATGGCTCTGTCCTTCCTGCCTGAGCACTGGAGCTCCTGGAGAAAACCAAGAAAGCAACTTCCTCAAAGGGGAAAGCTGCGACAGTGGCTGTTGCCTGGGGTGGGT
This sequence comes from Pipistrellus kuhlii, assembly GCF_014108245.1. Classification (NCBI taxonomy): domain Eukaryota; kingdom Metazoa; phylum Chordata; class Mammalia; order Chiroptera; family Vespertilionidae; genus Pipistrellus; species Pipistrellus kuhlii. The sequence goes on from NW_023425573.1 coordinate 29,776,440, forward strand.
TGAGGTGGGGGCGAAGAAGGTTAGAGTGTACTGGTAGCCCTTGCAGAGGCATAGGAGCCTTCCCCCATGACCCTGGTCATAGAGAGGGGCAAGGTGCTGGAGCTCAGGCACCTGTGAGCCCAGGGAGGACTCGCCTGCAGGACCACACCTAGCACGCCAGGTGGGCTTGCAGGAAGTGTTTTACCAGAAAGCCTTTCCTGCCTTGGTGTCTGCTCAGGCTCAGGGATCCTAAGTTTCCATGATGCGAGAGGGAGTTTCGTGGAATTACAAAAACTTTGGTTTAATAACACTCTTTGGAGCCAGAGTAGTAATTTGGTTCTCTGCGTAATTATAAATGGAAGAGATGTATTTTCCTTGCAATTTTAAAAATAATTAGGAGGAAGAGGAGAGAGGTAAGCTTTGTGAAGGCAGAGATTACAATCTAACAGAAACAGACCTGAACCTCCTTGCTTGCCCCTTCCAAGTTAGATGTGGCAGAGGTGACGCAATGTCGTCCTCCGACAGGCCCACCTCCGAGATCCAGACACTTATCCCAGCACTCATGCCAGCACCACAGTCCCCACGGAGGTGCACCCAGGCCCTATGATGCACAGCCACATGAGTGTGGGAGAAGGGATCTGAGGCCTGCCCAGAGAGCCTATTTCCAGAACTGCTGCATCTCTTCCACGAGCAGGTAGGTGCCCCAGGCGAGCAGGACAAGGGCCAGGTTTGGGAGGGACTCTGACTGGAGTGTCTGTGCATACCTGAGTCACTCTGGAAGCCTCTCTAGGTTCCACTAAAGTCCACAGGTCAATCCCAGGACTGAGACTGAGGTTGAGGATCTGCCCTACAGACAGATCCTGAGCCTGTCACACAAACCACCACAGTCACTGCTTCAGATCCAGAATAGAAATTCAACATCTCTTCAGTCTCTGCTTACTGTCAGGGCTCCAGCCTCTGAGCCCAGAAATCAGAGCTATTCCAACATCAGAGGGGCCACTGAAGAGCTCTCCTGATGCCCAGTCCACTGCTCAGTCCTCAAGCAAGTTAAGTCTGACCCTGGTAGCATGGATCATGGTGCACCCAGGTAACTCTTAGCATGTACATCCAAGGGGTACTGTTGGGTCTGGGGAGGGTGTCTGCCCTTGGCACAGTACGAGGACAGGGAGCCAGCAAATAAAGGGCAGCAATGCATGCAGCTCACAAGGGTTTTGTTCTAGAAGGAGAAGGGGCATCAACCACATCTGAAAGCACTCGTCAGAGGCAGGACAGAGAGGTGGGTGGCGCTGCCTGTGCTGCCAGGTGTATGAGAGGGAAACAGAGTTCAGCCATTTGGATGCCCAGAGGCCCCAAGGAGGGGCTTGGTGAAGGAAGGATAGAAGGATACACAGCCCTGGAAGGAGGAGCAGCTCACTTCCCAATTCAAATAGGAAAGCCCCCAAGGGTCTACTTAGCCTGACCAGGGGGCCCTCCTGGGCTGCACATTTCCCAAAGCTCATCCCTAGGAGCCTCCTAAAATACTGGCTGGAATGGAGAGAAGGAACACATGTCCCCCAGCAGTATCCACGTTTTGCTTCTATCAATTCAGCCCATCTTCAGCCAGGACTGGAGTACCACTGAAGGTAAATTAGGCTTAGGTTTGCAATTTCAGCACAGGCATTTCCAAAAGCAATTTACAATTATGAGTGTGCAGAAAGAGCATGTGGCAGGAAGTGGGGTCTTTGGGCTGGTGTTTAAATGTCTGTTAAGAATTTGCTCATGTGAGATTCCTTGGGAAAAGGGCAGCTGATGCCATGGTTCACCCTGGAAAAAAACCTGGCTGCCCACACAAAGATGGGACAGCAGCCACAGGAGACACGGTGGGTGAGTTAAGGCTCTTTGGTCCACAAAGGGCTAGCTGACAACAACACTGCATTTCCACACCTGCCCACCTGTAGAGGAGCTATGGGAGAACAAGTCAGCCTTTCCAGGTGAACTTAGCGCTTTGCAAGCACCTCTGTCTCTGTCCAACCCTCAGGAAAGAGACTGCAGTTTCCAGGCTGCCAGGGTCTGTCTCATGAGAGGGCTGCACTTTGCTGGAGATACCAGGGTGTCTACACCTGCATGGAGGCAGGGGACTGCTTGTCACCCTCAAGATACCTCCCCTTTCCTCCTATTTGACACTGACTGGAATACATTTGACACAGATCGGGATACATCCATGCTGCTTGTGGCATGGCTGCCTCAGAACTTTCCAGGTTCAGAGAATACCTCGCCTAGACATTCCTCTCCCACCACACAACAGACCATGGGGAGGCAGGGGTGCAGGGCCCTGGGAGCAGAGGGACCACTGAAGCCAAGAACTGAAGTGACCCCGCAGCCCAGACATTTTCCTCAGCTGCTGTGAGCGCCCCCACCCTCACCCCAAACCTGGTGTCACCAAAGGAAGGATGCCACTACCTGGGTTATTAGCCTGTGCACTAGGCCCAGGCTCAGCATGCAACCACCTGACTCCCTAGCTGGCCCGTCCTAAACAGGGTGCTGACACATCTCTCACAGAAAAAATCATATATTCTAACCATGTTCTAGAGATTTCATAAATCCAGAGATTTCATAAACAAAGCCACAAGTGGCTTCCTGTTCAAACCTGTGACTTCTCAGTTAATACAGCAACAGAACTTTTTTAAATCAGGAAATCACTCTCAGTCAGTCAATGGGTGTGACTTCAAAAAAATTCACTTCTCCCAAGAAGTCAGGGGCTCACACTCAAAAACAGGCCTCTTAAAAACAAAGAAAGCCCCCACTGTCAGGCACCTCAGCACCAGCCTTCAAAGCCACAAAGCCAACTGCCTGGCTCTTTCCAGGTGCTAGAGTGGACCCTGCACTGCCTCTGGATCCACTCTCCCTGGCCTCGGTGGGGACACCCAGATTCCCTCCTCCACATTGAAGCTGAACCCTCATGTGGAAACTGATCAAATCTGAAATCATTAGTGCCCCAAAGTCACTGTCAGGGACACCAGGGCCACATCACAGCCAGGGTTCCCCAAAGTCAGTAGAGACTGCCAACCCCCTCCAGATGCTATGAAGACAGCAAACATCTATGACTTCACGGAAGGGCTCCCAACTCTACAGCAGCTATAGAGAGAGTTGTACACTCAAGAAACCAGCCACAAGCCGGAAACATTAAACCACAGCTCAGGAGCACTTCCTCAGGGGGAGCACCAGGAGGGTATAGGAGGCCCAGCAGGCTGGCACCAGATCCCTCACACGAAAAGGCCTGTGCAGTAGCAGTCCTGTGCCTGTGATCACAACAGGGTGATAGAGACTGAGAGCATGGGAAAGGCATCCTCCCACCCCCACCCCCAGGGCCTCAGCTCCTGGGCTCAGGCCTCTCTCTTGAGTAGGACCAGAGCCTACTGGAGCTCAGCTGGTCAGTTTTCAACATGAAGTCTACTATTGCTCATTGTTTCTAGCTTCTGGATTTTTGGATAATTCCAAACACTTGGTCTTTCAAATGTCATCCCATTTAAGAATGAAGGCATTTTCCTAAAATGACAAAGACCATTAAGCAATTTTCAAAAAAATAAACACCACACTATGAACTGCCTGTAAATTGAATGCATATTATCAGAATCCTCACTTATCTTAATTAAATCTAAGGGTTATCAAAATAGGAAATATTTTTTTACATGTCATTTTTTAATTTGTCTAATTCTTCACTCATTCCCTCTGCTGAGTTACTCCTTTCAAGGTATGAGTATGTGCTGGAAGAGGCAAAAAAAATTCTCAGCAAGCCCAAAAGAGCTGGTGACCTGCTGAATAGCCTACTCCAGGCCTGAGCCTCTCCTGGGATGGCAAAGAGGCCCTCCTGGAGAGAATACCCAGCTCTGTACTTCAAAAAGAGAAAGCAAGCCAAGAGATATTGGAGGGAAGTTTAGAATTTCTTGGGGTGAACTGTGATTTTGAAAAGATGCTAAGTAAATAAGGCATATGTTGAGGAGAAAGATACTCATCCTCATAGTGAACAAAGGTCTCTCAGAGTTTTGACTTATCATAACAAAGAATCAAAATACTTCCTCCACACTGACTTTTCCCAAGCATCTCCACAAACAGCTTTATCTCAGAAGTGCCAGGAGAGATGGCATTAGGAAGCACTCAGAGGCCAGGGGAAGGTAGGGGCTCCAGGTGGTGCTGAGGTAGCGAGCTGACTACCCAGTCTCTTGTCCCAGATTCGAGAGGCTCCCAACAAGATTTCCCAGTAAACTATATAGACTAGACTGTGAGAGCCAAACTTCTTTATGCTTTTTCATCCACCTTAACATAAACCAGGATCAACAGAGAAAAGGGAAAAATCAAAGGTTTTGGGAGGGAATAAGCCTCAGCTTTTTTACAAAGAGGCCTCCAGGGGACCTCTGGACACTGGGATCATGATGGGCTTGGGGCCAAGGGGCCAGTTAGGGGACAGGTACAGGAGAACCCACCTAGACCCAGGACTCAAAGAGATTTAAGGAGCCCCATCCTCCTCAGCCTCCAAAATGAAAGGGACAAAGAAGAAACTAGGTGGGAGGAATGAGTTCAGCTGCTATGAAGGAAGCTACCAGCTCTGGCAGGGAATACAGGGCCAGTCACCTGTATGGCTGGGCCTCAAGCAACTGTATTCTCAGCCGCTGTGGAAATTTCCATATCAGCACTTATTTACTAATAGGTGGAACCACCCAAGCACCTGTCATCACACATATGTACACCCATACATACATGAGTGTGTACGCACAAGTGTATAACAAACATGATGGGGTTTGCAGGCTGGAGAAAGGATCAGGCAACCTCTATGCCTTTCGGGTGGGTGCCCAGGAATACTCGGCAGACCCCTCCTTCCACTTGGTGTTTTGGGTTCAGCGTCAGGGATGACCCCTTGGCCAGCTCAGAAATGAGACACTCTCAGAGGCTCCCATGGGCCAACCACTGGGATGGATGCCCTTTTCAGGCTCCGCCATGTATTCAGCAACCAAGTTCCTCACTGAGGGTTTTATGGGAAGATCACTCAAACCATGTCAATGTACAGACACTGACAATCTTACACATCAGCCATAAATGGGAAAGGACACACTGTATACACGTAACAAAAGGCAGAAAGGACACATGATGGGGTTGAGGCCTGTGTCCTGTCGTCCTAATGTATGGTTCATCGGAACTTGCCAAGGCTTCCTAGGTACCCACTCTTCAAACAAGCACAGTGGTTGTACCTGATTTCTGTCTTTCAATAATGCCCTTACACAATACAAACAGGCGACTCTGAGAAAAAGAGTCAGCTCCTTACAAGCGGCTCTGAGATCACAGAGCCCAACACCCTTTCTGGAGCAGGGAGGCTAGTCCTGGAGACAGAACCAGGGGCTACACAGGAGTTAATTGTGCCAATGAAGAGCTGCCTGTCCCCATCAGTACATGTGAAAATACATGATGATAAACACAGAAATCTGCTAAAGGCAATTCAACAGGGAGGCAAGTTCTTGACAAGTGCAAATAATTGTTGCCTCAATGGGACACTCATTAGCTATCCTCCCATGTGTTCCGCTAGAAGGGAGCAGAGTAAGTTGACACCGTGCAAAAATCAGGAATTACTGCAGCAAAACAGAGCAAATGCAGAGACAAAAAAAAGGAGAACAACCAGCCACTTAATGGAAAGGATAAGACAACCAGCTGATGCTGTGAATGGGTGTGAATATTACCTGTGAGCAGCATGTGGAGATTTAAGTGGCTCTTACTTCAGACCAGTACACTGTACACGGACCTTGGAAAAAGCAAACACAGAGTAAACCATATACTGGGGGCTGGCTGGTGACAAGGAAAATGCGAAGTGACCCTTCCTCATTGGGAAAGGCGGTAACTATCTGGATTGATACTAAATATACCCTGGTTAGTGAGACAGCTCAAGAGACACAAACCATACATGAAGGAAACAGAAGATTCAGAATTAAAAACTGATACAAAGGTTGGTGTTTAGTATGTTTTATCTTTAAATGGCCTAAGACAGCAGCAGCCTATTCCAAAGTTTCTAAGTTTCACAAAGTGCATTCTAAGTTCCAATGTTGTCACTGCCAAGATGCTCACCTGGACAGTTGAGATCCGCCTCCTTGTTCTGAGTGACTGTTCAGTATAATCCCTTACAACCGGCAGCCTCCTTGTGGCTTCCACCCACCCAAAGTGAATCCACCTGACTCTCAGGCAGGTGCTGCTGTCATCCCACTGTACAGACATGAAGCTGGGGTGGCCGAGACTGATGACAGTGGGTGAATGGTGAGCCAGTTGTGCACCCTGCCGGTAGGTTGCAGAGTCCATGCCCTAGCCTCCCTCCCAGGACATACAGAATCCCACAATTAACCTGCGGATAGGGAAATGTCTATCTGTATGATACATGAAGCATTCTGAATGCTGTGGAATTTTTGTTTGGGGAAGGGAGGGAACCACTCTAATGCTGGGATATTCAGCGAGACCAGCAATAGCAAACTCAAAGAAAATTCACAACATGATGCCAAATTCCAACAAACTGCCCACAATAACAACGAATAAAACCATGGTTAAAAATCAGTGCAGAAACTTGGTTCTCTCTGTGAAACTTTCCATTTAGTTGGCCATTTTCCCATGGACATTCAAGTAAAAACAACTGTGAGAAAGTGAGCCACCATGAACACTGCACACCCAGGCAAGGAAATAAGCCCCTGCTAACAGCCCCAGAAGCCTTTTAGCATTTATTCACATTTTACCCAAGTCAAAGCCAGCAGCCCTAGGAGGAGACCTGCACTGTAATTTTCTACCCAATTTGACTTTAATAAATAATTCTGATGACACCAAAATCAACAAGAAAGAAAAGAAAAAAACAGATAAGCTCTACTTCATCAAACCTAACAACCTTTGTGCTTCAAACGTCACCATCCAGAAAATGAAAAGACAATACACAGAATGAGACACAATACTTGCAAATCACAGATCTGATAGAAGAGTTGTATCTAGAATATAGAAAGAACCCTTCCAACACAATAATAAATAGGCAAATAACCCAATTTGAAAGTGTTAGGCAAAAGATTTGAGTAGACATCTCTCCAAAAATAAAAATACAAATAGCCAACAAGCCCATTAAAGACTTACTGTGGTGATCACTTTGTAAGGTATATAAACGATGAATCACTATGTCATACACCTGAAACTAACATAACAATGTATGTATAAATAGATTTTTTAAAAACTGCAAGCAAAGAGAGAAGGGGAGAGAAGTCGTATATGAATCTCAGTTGACCCTTGAACAACCAGTAAAAATATGAAGCAATATTGATACAACTGAAGTTTTAAACAATAAGTACTTGACAGCATTAAAGTGCCAACATTTCAGTTGTGGTAATGGTATCTTTTATAATCACGTGCACACACTCAGTGAGGAAGAAGGGCCACAGACTGGCCGCAGCTGGGTATGGCTGAAGTTGAGGATGGCCACCTGGTCATTCCTGATTCTCACTTCTTTTGCTTTTGTGTTAGAAATTTTCCATAATAAAAAATTGAAAGCTACCTCAGGACAGGGCTGGATTTGGACTCCAGTGTTACTCTGTCCATGTGGTGGCTGCTCGGTTGGTGTTTACTAGCTGTCTGCAGGTTGCTTGCAGTTCTGGAAGGCCACACTATACTCAGAGACTTCGGAAGACTTCACCCGCACTAAGTTTCTCTGATTCCCTAGAGCAGCTGCACCTACATACAATTCTGATCTCTGCCAAAGTGCCCTGGAGTTCTGCCTTGTTTCCAGGGCTAAGGTAGGGGTTCACTGAGAAGAGGACATTGGGGAGGTGAGGATAATATCCTTCTAAGATGCAACCATAGCTGTGATTAGCCAAGCAACTAGGATATCAGCTACAATTTAAACTACAATAATACCGTAAAAGTTACTTAAAAAATAAAAACTTAACTTGCCTATTTCAAACAAAGCAAACAGTAAACTGGTGATGCCACAGGAATCTCTGCGATTCCCCTGGCACGGCTCCTGGGACCACATGGAGGATACACCTTGACGGGGAAAGGCTCACAGTCCCTGAAGCATCTGCTTGAACAAACTGTGTTGCAAACCGTCTCCCCAGGCTTGCTCTTAGGCCTGCCCTCCTGCTCTGGAAACGTCCTCCCTATCAGGTCTCTGGGCTATCATGGGGGCAGGGAGCAGTGACACGCCTTCTCAATGAGTCTGTCTTACAAGGAATTTTTTCAAAGAGCCACGTCTAGGACAATTCTGTGAAATGTCAGAGAAGACAGCTGCTAACACTCCCATGACTGAAAGCGTCCCTCGCCCAGGACAGAGTGGCCAGGAGAGAGAGAGAGAGAGAGAGAGAGAGAGAGAGAGAGAGAGAGAGAGAGAGAGAGGGAGGGAGGGAGGGAGGGAGGGAGGGAGGGAGGAAGGGAGGGAGAGAGGGAGAGAGGGAGGGAGGGAGGGAGAGAGAGAGAGAGAAATTACCACTGCGGCTTGGCGGGAATGGCGGGGACGGTGGGGGCGAAGCTGGCGGAAGCCACCCCAGCCTGCAGCCTGGACCACCGGGGTGAGCGGCAGGCCCTCTGTGGCTGTCCCTGGCGAGTGTCCCCGCGCTGGACTCCAGGCTGCCAGCAAAGCCTCACTCACTGCTGCTTTCTTCACATGTGGTTTGATTGACGCAAATCAAGAGGCAAGCAAGTGATTCATCACTGTCCCAGCACCGCTCCCACAGAAATGGCAGAGCCCAAGCTTGCTGAGTCACTGGAGAACATTCCCCTCGCTCTGGAGGCGCTGCTGGTCTGAACTTCCACATGCAGGCACACATTTGGGCTCCTAAGTGCGGCAGCGCTGGCAGGACCACAGCACAAAGAAATGCCGGACACTAGCCCTGCCAACCAGCAACAGGATAGGGGGGGTAGGAGGACCAGAGTGAAGAGGCAATGGCAGTGACCACCAGCCCTGTGCCTGCTCAGCTGGTGAATGCATGCATGGGCTGAGGACACTGGGCGTGGATGCCCTTATACACCAGCTCTAACCTCAGTCCTTGGTCCTATTTCTAGCACCTCAGTGCCACGCACACCGGGATCCCAGCCTTCCAGGAGCCCATGGGGAGGTGACAAGATGAGGGGCCCCAGAAATCCCCTATGGTGCCTAGTGTCACCCAAGGGACAAGGAAGACACAGCCCCACATCGCCTGCCTCAGTTGGAAAAGCCTCCCAGAGAAGGAGGTAAGCAGGAACTTTCTAGGTGGTGGGGGTGGGGGCCGTCCAGGCAGATGGAACAGCATGTGCAAGGCACAGCAGGCTGACAGAGATGCAGTGCAGGGAAGGTGGCCCTGAGGGGTGGGAGGGCAGCACATGAGGCTGGAAAACCACAAGCAGTCAGAAGGGGTCCTGGGTGCATTTCTCTGAGGGGAAGAACCATGGAAGGGCTTGGGAGCCAACCAACCCAGGAGACAGCACACCAGTCAGGATTGGCATTCCAAGCTTCCCCTGAGAATGGGCACAGTAATTTCTTTCCTGTTCTCTGTCTCATCAGGCCTTCCTGAAGGCACAGGATGAGGGCCCAAGGCTGGGAGGGAAGATACACAGGGGAGAAGGGCCTTTGTCCAAGCCAAGTGCAGGTCCAAGTGGGCACACAGGCCACACCCCAAAGAGCCATACACAGATAGAGTGGGAAAGAGCACATAGAGTGGGAAGGTCTCCACAAAGCTGACACTAATAGCATAGGGTGACCACCTCTGATCCCACCACAGGGCCACCATGCCGTGCGGGTCACACAGTCGGCATCACTGGGTCCTCTAAAGCAGAAGAGCAGCCCTGCACGTAGCTGGCCTGCACCCTGCACCCAAAGCCCTGACCTGGTTGCCTCTGCGTCCCCACATCGCCCCCAAAGCACTGGACACAATGCACTGCTGCTTTCCCAGCAATTCCATCCTGCGCAGGGACGTTCCCCAGGAGCACTGGCCTTAACTAACTCCAAACACTCGGGTTCTCAAGTCTGGCGGACACAAATAAGACAACTCTTCTCCCAACAGGACAATCTCCACGCCGAGTTCTCTGCCGGCTAAGGTCACCTGGAGACTGGGGTTTCTGAGAAATAAATTTGTGCTCAGCAATAGCTTCAGACCATTATGTTATCAAACCCTCCACACAGATGGGAAAGAGAGAAAACAGATCAGCAAGAGAGTGGCAAGCCCAGGGGTGAGGAAGGTGTGGTGCACTTAACTCTGAGTGAGTCCTCCAGGGCAGTCAGCTAAGAAGTGCCTCCCCAGCCAGGATTCCTGCCACCACAGCATTTAAGCAGTCTAATTTGCAAAGAAAAATTTTTGAGTATGGAGACATATTTCCTACTATGTATCAAAGTAACTTGCTGAGGGTTTTGGCTTGCTTTAGCTTACCTTCTAAGAAGCTTCTCGATCCTCCCTCTACAACCACCTCCCTTCCCCTAACACTGATGCAGCCTCTTCAACAGGGAAAGACTGATTCAGGAGCAACTGTAGAGAAGTCTGGAAACTGGAGAGAAGGGCAGGGCAGGTATGTGGCCATATTCCCAGGCAGGGAAAGGAGCTGGGAGGTGATTGCTCAGCGGCAGTGGCCCACAGGCCCTGTGCCCTCTCTAGATCTCAGAGCACTTTCAAATTCAAGTGTAATAATGGCCTTTACTTGCAAAAATAAAGCCATGATTTGCAGTCCCCTGGAGACTTGCCTCCTAGAGGGTGAGGCCTGAGATCTGTGCCTTCAGAAGAGACTGTGTTTTATATGCTGAAAACAGTGACTAAACAAATGAATTATTAAATGAATCAATGAACAAACTGTCTACCTGGCACTAAGCTACAAGCTTACACTCAATCCCTTAAGCCTTATGACAAATGCATAAGGCAGGTTTTGTTACCCCCATCTAACAGGTGAGAAAGAGCGAGGTGCAAAGAAATTGGGCAATGTTCCCTTTATTTGAGCTACAAAGCTGGATGCAGACTGACCATGCTTACAACAAAGTCAGTCTCCTCCACTGTCCCAACAGAAACCAGAGTCCTGGCTCCCAGATGGAGCACGATGAAGGAAAATGTCCCACCAGGAGGATAGGTGTTACAGAGGCAAAGGGAGGAGTGAACACACACAAAAAAAGAAGCAAAGTCATTAGCTGCAGATCTCCAGTGAAATACCTACTGTGCCTCCTGCCAGTAGGTGACAAATGGGATCCAGAATTAACCCCAGCCAGCCAGGCTGCAAGGAAGAAACTGGAAGAAGGCTATTCAGTGAAAATGTTTCCATGTTCTCCCCAGCAGAGAAGTTTGGCTGCATAATTAGAGAGATTTCTTCTGGGAAAAAGAACAAATGCAAATCCTTCTCGCTGGGTTTCTCCAGCCTTTTTTAAAGTGGGAATGTAACTCTCCACACATTCCAGAACTTATACTGTGGCCAAGGACCATGGTCAGCCCACCTCAGGAACCTTCACTATCAGGGCCCTTAAATCTCTCTCCAGAGCACACTTATCTCCAGGAACTTGGGATTTCAGGCTTATTGGCTAAGAAACTGGTCACTGTTGGTAAAAGTTCCTCCTATCACCTGAGATGCACCCTGGCTCTATTTTGTTAACCATGGAAAGAAAACATTTGGTAAAAACAATACAGAACATGCCATATGTAAACATACACTGTACTGTATACGCTTTCATTTGTAACTATGCCAACATCCCATGAGATGGGGACAAAGTGAGAAACCATTTGTATCACCTGAAGAAAGCAAGCCACAATCCCTCAGACACACTTGTTCCAAACTCCTTTGTGTGAAATTCCCAAGAAGGTGGACAAAGACAAAACAGTTTCAGAGTGGTTGGCCACAATAAGCATTCTGGAACCTGTAACCAACGAAGCTATTAAGTGAAGGACAGGGTAGTTGTGAAGAAATTAGCTGGACACAGGCAAAACTGAGAGTGAACGTATAGAATAAAATGTGATGGCACAACATTTGTTTACTCAGGACCTCTGGCAGAAAAAGCAAAGAAAACGATTCAATGTTTGAAGAAGCAAATTCACAAGCACAGAAGGAAAACGTATACCCAGAGACAAAGGTGTGTCCACACTAACACATCTGCACAAAACTGTGATGATGAAGACAACGTTAGCGGTCAGAACAGGCCGACATGGGAGGGACAACTACTGTGCAGGCATCTCACTTCACCACAACCACAGGAGCCACAGACAGGAAGAACACCCTACCTGTTGCAAAAGGTGGGGGGAAAAGGTCCTCTTGAGATGTTTTAAATGATCCTTCAAGAATGTGGGCAAGAGACATTTTTTCAGATAAACAAAGCCATTTTATCATCACTAGACCTTCTAACACTATTCTTGAGGGATGTGCATCAGGTGGAAAGAATGGGACCAGGAAGGAGGGACGCAGCAGGGAATAAAGAGCACCTGCACCGGGACACCACAGGACTGGAGATGATGGGAGCACTGCAGGTGCTGAGGACTGTGCACTACAGGAGAACTGGGTGTTGTTAACACCTGACATTAGGATTGTCAGTGTAGGCAGCTAGATCGATATTAACAAAAGAGAAGGGAACAAAACTAGCTAAGCCTAAATCTGATTAAGTCTGGAAGTTATTGCATGAGACACCACAGGTGAAAGCTGAACCCCCACTAAAGAGATTCACTTCCCTTTTCCCCCATATAGGGAGGAAGGACAGGCTTTCCCATCTCCCCAGGGGACAACCATTCCACTTGCCTGCACTATAGGGGAGGAATAAACAATAAAGGGAGAACTATGCAATGAAGAAACCAAAACAGTGCAGGGATGAGGCAAAACTTTGAGGCATGGGCAGTAGGTGTCAAATAGCAACATAAATGGGCAGAGTCTAGCCTGGGAAAATCTGAGGAAAGGATTGTATTGGATAAGGGAGAGGGCCCAATATAAGTCTGTGAAGGATGAGGAAAAAGATTGGTTAGTTTGAAAGAAAGCCTATTCTCTTCCAATCCTGAGGTAATATAATCAAAGCTTAACAAAGGCCCTACTCAGTAGCACTTATCAGTTCCTCCATTGGTTTGCCTGCATTCGCTCTTAGTAGCAGCCATGAGGCTCTAAGTGCAGGTCCAAGTTGGGTCCACGCAAGGGCCCGGGTGTGGCAGCGCAGCTCCAGTTGGAGTGCAGCCAGGAACAGCTAGCCAGATAAGAGCAGACACTATGTTGGACTACTGGAGCCCAAGGTGATGGCATCACAGTTCTGTATCCTGAGCCTCCTGGTGGGCACTTATGCTCAATGCTCACCAGGCCTAGGACTTACTTCTTCTGGAGTGAGAACTGAGCTGAGCCACCTGGTCGTGAATGACACATTGGGCACCTGGGGGCAGTCCTTTCTTACTGCTCCAATAAATCTTACCACCACACCTCATTCTCGTACATATGGGTCCCTGAAATATTTTTCTCATGACACCATGGAAGAACCCTATTTCCACGGCAACAGGATGATGCACTTGTCACAATTAATGAACCAACAGTGATACATTATCATTAGTTAAAATCCATACTCCATGTAGCTTTCTGAGTTTTCCCTCGGTGTGCTACAGGAGCCCACCTAACATTCAGTAGTCATGTCTCCTCTGGCTCCTGTGGGCTGTACTGGTCAGCTATTTTGTGGAGTGTCCCTCAGTTGGATTTACCTGATGTTTTTTTTCATGGGGTTTTGTGTTTTCAGAAAAAACATCCCGGAGATGAAGTGCCCTCTCTTTATACTATACCAAAGGAGTACACCTATCAACACGACTTTCAAAAACCAGAATGAATATGAAAATACTAGGTGCCAGCACCTGTTGGATATGCCACATACTAGACTTCAAGGCAATGTGCAGCCTATATAGGAGAAAGGCTGAGGACTAATGGGCTGCAATTCAACCTCTGAAGTTAGGAATGATACAAGATGACAGCCAAAGAAAGTAGAAGAGCGGAAATTTAAAACTAGAAAGCAAACTAAAAAGGGAATAACATCAAACATTGGTTCTTAAAAATTTAACAAAAAATGGTCAAAAGAAGAATATATAATGTTTGAAATAAAAAAGGATACATAACTCCAAATTCAGTAGATATTTCAAAAGATTAAAAAAATATCATGAACATTTCATAGCTATAAAAGTAAAGATTTAGATAAAATGAACAAATTCCACCTGAGCACCTTCAAACAGAAACCCAAGTTCCCAAGGAAGAAGAACCATCACAGAATCACCCTCTAGGCTCTGACTACACCATTTTGTGGTGAAGCCTACAGCCTATGCCAGAGGGCCTTATGAGAAACCTGAAACTAGCAAGGAAAGAAGGTTTAAGATCATCACAGGCTTGCCAGAGCTGGCTCTGCTGACCAAGGCGAAGTGTAGGGTTGGGGTCCTTGCAGTGAGTGCACAGGCCATAACAGCTGTGATGCTGAGGAGCACACTGAAAATAGCAACATTTGTTTATATCGACTGAGAGTGAGTCTTTCAGCACTTTGGGAGGGTTGTTCTGAGGTGTAGGCGAGGGCAGGGGCCTGAGGGACATGCAGTCAACAGTGGGGACTTCAGAAGAACATCATCTAGAAAAGGTGGAGCAATAGATGACTCGGGAAATGACCAAATTCCACCGCAGTTTTCTGGTGCTTGGCCTCTAAGGGGAGCAGATGCTCGGTAAGGCAGGGTTGGGCCCAGCGCCAGCCTGCTGCTGAGACCTCACAACTGAAAACAGCTTTAAAGGACAACCTACAATTAACATGGGAACAATTATCTTCCTAATTTAGGTTAATTCTACTGTGCATCACTGGTTGGCAGGTTGGGGGGGAGGATACACTGGAGACATCCATGTGGGTGCTTTTTATTTTCTTCTCCAAGGCCACACATTTTAAATATCGTAAAGATTTTAAACTTCTGCCAGCTTCTTCTAGAAAAAGGGCCTAAGCTCCCGATAGATAGCTCCTAACTCAGGCTGGAGCATCCTCCTGGAAGTGGCAAGCTGCATGTGTAAGGAAACAGAACCTTAGTTCTGAGGAGATCACAGTGCAGCCCTGTCTGCAGACCCCATGCATTCCTGGCTGGAGGAGCACAGGGCAGTCCTCACCCCAAGGCAGTGGGGCTGAACATGGGGTGTTCTGACACACACAGCCCTCAGCCCTGGGAGGCACCTGTCTCAGCAATGCTGGTGCTGCAAAGCATGTGCAGAGACTCGGGCAGCAGCCTTTTCTAGAATACCTGCAAGGCTTAGGACCACAGTCACAGTGAGGTCCTGAGGCCCCAGGCCTGGCCTGGCAGTAAACAAAGAGCTCTGGCTGTTGCTCTTATGTGGCAGGAACACAGACTCTCTCAGCATTTGTTCTTTGTCAGAGGCCTGACGTAAAGGCCTTTGAGAGCATCTGCAATGAGAATGTCAACTGCGGGTAAACACCAATGGCCTCGGCTGAGCCAAGAAATCTGCCAGGCAGCCTTGACCAGGCAGTCCCAGCAAAAAAACAAAACAAAAACAGAGCAGCCTCGGCCACTTGGCAGGGTCTGAAAACACACACACCCTCTCACCCTTATTTAAAATGAGCGAGCACTTTTACATTCAGAAGAGCAAATGAGTATGCCATCTGGACATGAACACCCAAGTTCATGGGTGTGATCAGGTCAAAGGGTGTGCCATTTCCCATGTGAGGACCAGTGACTGAATGGAGCAGGGAGTGGACAAGATGCTGTTTCTTTTTCTTTCTTTCTTTCTTTCTTTCTTTCTTTCTTTCTTTCTTTCTTTTTTTTTTTTTTTTTTTTTTTTTTTTTTTTTTTCTTTTTTCCCCTTTTCCCCTTGTTCTTTTCTGGAATAGGGTTGGGACGAAAGCAAGTTCCCAGGAGCCAGGGAAGCTGTGCTTCATGGGGACTTGGGGTGGACAGATCTCATTTAACAGCCAGTCCATGAGCACAGCCCATTCGGGCGTCTAGCGGGAAGAGAACGTTTTCAACTTCAGTTACCATCCAAACAATAAACAGGAAACTTCAGAGGGATTTCAATGATCTACTTGCAGTAAGAAAAAAGGAAGCAAATGTACTAGAAGACATTTCTAGAAAGAGATGGGCCATCCAAGTTATCCCCTCTCTCCCCCACCCTCCATGTCCTACCACATACGGTGCCCTCCCAAAAGGCTGAGTGGTTTAGGTCACGTTCATGTACTCTATAACCCAGGTGGCTGAGGCAAGGACCCCACTAACCATGCATGTACCACCCCACGCAGGCTCTAAGGCCGGAAAAATGAGTGAGTCATGGAGGGACTTGTCCTTGCCACCAGGGACGACAGCAACCCACTGGTCAGACATGCATTTTAGAAAGGTTCTTCTAGAAGCTGTGGAATAGGATAATGGGAAATCAGAGCTTCAGTAGGATCAGAATAAAGCACAGGAATTAAACAATTTTTAGAAAGGATAAGTACATTTGGGAAGCTGATGAAATGTTGAGGGTGGAGAGAAAGAGAAGAGTCATGTCTGGGCCAGGGTTTTGGGGTGGGTGGGGCTGTCTCTTCCGGGATGGAGAGAACAGGGGTAGAGACAGTTAAGGATACAGAACAATGTTCACAGGTGACTCAAAGTTCATCATGAACAAGGCTCAGGCGAGAGAGCAGAGCTGGGCACAGAAAAGGCAGCTGTTAGGACTCAGCCTGCCCAGGGCAGGAGCACGAGAGGGAAGGGATTAGCTGGAAGACTGGGCCTTGCTCTGGCCCCTGCTTCTTAGCATCTCCCTCAGAAATACTGGGAGGGTCACCTGATCAATACTGGTAAGCCTCAGAACAAGGCCAGAGAGTCAGAAAAGCTCTATTCCTATTCTTACCAAAAATTAAACTCAAAGACTCTACCTGCCCAGTGTTGAGCAACTGTCAGCCCAACTTGGGACAACACCTATCAAGGCAATTCTTATGCCGTTGATCAATCCAAAGCGTACCCTATAATATTTATAAAATATAAAGAGTAAAATGCAAAATAGCCAAATCTAGCATTCATCAAGGGACCAGTCATGCTGGAACCAACAAGACAGGGCAAGGAGGACATGGCAGCGGACTGGAAGGAAACAGTGACATGCTCAGGGCATTGAAACCAGTGATAGGATTAAAAGGAAATTTTCCCCATCCTCAAATGTCTTATTCTTTTCAGCATTTCCTCCAACAAATAGTTCCTACTTTATGGTTAGAGACAAAGAACACAGATCTGTGGGTCCTCTGAAGTGGCTGCAGCCTCCATGCCTGCACCTCTCCAAAGTTGCTCTGTTCTCACTGTCACGTGAAGCCACATTTCATTTCTTATGCAAAATGTTCTCACCAGAATCAAGAACAGCAACAGACTCACTCCCAATGATCTTCTGTGTGAACAGAGTGGAGAATCAGCTACCCATGTCTCCCACAGCCACCTTTTACTGACACCAGTAAGGAGCATCCTAGGAACTGGGAAGTGAGAACTCTGGGGAAAATTCCCTGCTCTGTCGAAACTCCCACTGCATTTGCTTCCCACTAGGCCCCCTTGACAGTCTTTCCCTTAAATGATAGCCAACCAAGCCTCAAGCTCTCATATGAACTGACCATAACTTTCACTCAAGAGAGAACTGAACTTGCCAGCATCCCCAACGCTCCCATTTTACAGATGAGGCACAGAGAAGTTCAAGGATTGCCCAAGGTCCCAGGCAGGAAAGGATGACGTTCAAGCAGGAGACCAAGCAGACTGACATCAGGAGCTATGCCCCAAGCACTCCACTTGTACAGAGAGCAATCATGCGCAGAATGCACATCTGCACATGTCCGTGTCAGCATCTCGCACACATGGCAGCCATGGTCACACATGTGCCTTGGGAATGGACGTGGATGTTATCCAAAGGAAGCCTTCACTATCACTCCCTTGCAGGGTCCCTGCCAACAGCCATGGTGGGCCAGCCCAAGCCCTGTCCCAGAGCCCCACTGCCTGCCTTCTCTTCACTTCTTGTTTCACTGCTTATTGTCCCTTTTTTAAAAGGCAGACAACGAGCTGAGCACTGTCTAAAGGTCATGACATTTCCCGTGGCCTCAGATATCTTGTAAGGTTTCCTGGGATCAGGGTCACAACGCTGGCTGGCATTTAAGAGAATCCATGCTGTTTTTTCAGGGCTTCCCTTTATCTGATCATTTCTGGCTCTTTTTCCTTGAACAGTCAATAAATAACAAACCTCAGCGATGCATCCCAATCGGCTTGGGGACAGTGAACTGGGTAATTGTCAGACACCCAAACTCTGGAGGTGGCTTTCCTGAGGTCCAGGAGTGGGGCTCAGAGATCAGGGTTTCACCTATGCCCAGAGATTCTGGGTAACAGATAAATTTAGAAAACATGGGGTTAATGGTTAATCTCACTCACCAGACCTGCCTAAATCATATGATCTTGGAACTATTTGCTGTAATTTCCCTCGATATTCAATATTTGGTTATTCTTGCCAAAGAAATGAGATAGTGATGTAGATGGCTTCCCAAAGATATCCCTTGGGAAACAAGAAGAGAATTACAAAACTTTTATTTATGTTTACTTTTTTATTTTAAAAAAGGAATTCACTTTATGCTACTTAATACAAGGGGTGGTCCCAGTCAAGGTATCCCCTCCCCCGCTCAGCCTGACACAGTGACCTATGGGCTCTGCCGGGAGCGGGGACTAGGGTGAGCAACCAGGGAAGCCCTGTGCCCCCAAACCTCTGAAATGGGGACGACTGGCATCACTGCTAAGCCAAGGCAGTGACCTACTTGGAAGGTAGACACTTTAGAGATGAATCCCGGAGACCTGGGCATGATGCCACTCAATTGCCACTATGCCATGGAAGAACTTCATGAAGACTGGGGCTCAGCTCAGGGCCTGCAAGGAGGGGCCTCCTGAGGACACAAACACTGTCCACTGCAGAATCCAACCCCGAGAAAATCCAGTCTTCTTTTGAGAACCACAGGATGATGAGGGAGCTGTTTGTGTTTTTGTTTTTTGGGGTTTTTTTGCCTCCTAATTGGAACCCTTCTAAATAAGACACAAGGGTAACAAAGCCAGGAACAAGCACAGTTTGTACATTGACACAAGTACAGGCTGGAAGGTGGACCCACACATGGTGTTCTGCTTGCCATCGGCTTGTGGGTCACTGTCACACTGAGGGTCCCCTTCTGAAGCAATGGAGAATCTCTCCCAAGAGAAAGCCACTCCCCTTTCCAGTGGCCCATGCTAGGGCTCAGCAGGATGCTGCACAGTCCACAAGCACAGGGAATTGGGACGTGACCCAGGCTTCTTGCTGATCTGGCTAGTTTCTCTGGGCAAGTGGGGCTCCTTGGAGGCTGGCAGACAACCTGAGCATCATGGGGATGCGAGAAGATGCTTCCAGAGCCTGACTCACAGTAGGAACCCATAATACTAATGCCTTGTATTTTAGGGAAATTCAAGGCACCCTAAGTTCAAGTATATCTACACTGAAACACTCTATGAGTCCAGCAGCCATCCCAGTCACAGTCCCTCTGCAACAGTTGCCTCTGGAGCTCAGGGGTCTCCTTGTGCTGAGTGTTTCATGGGAAAGTCCCTATGAGCATCCTCAGAGAATCTGGTCTTGTTTCTACCTCACCATTCTAATTCTACTTCATCTAACTCCCAGAGACAGCACAGGAATAACCATGTGAACAGAAACACATGCCATGTCCACAAAGCCCTAAAATCGGAAAGCTCACTTACCCAGAACCCAACAGGGTGGACATCACCATTGTCCACTTGCAGGGGCTGAAGATGGCATTTGCCTAATAACATGAAACATGTTAGAACTATTCTCATTTCATTGCTAAAAACCTCCCAGACATTTAACCATGCCATACTATGAATAATACTATAATATTTCCTCAAAAATGTGCTGTGTCAGGAAACCCGTCTCCTCTTGAAATTGGGATTGAGTGGCACCCTGCCACCATGAGTGGTCCCCAAATGTTAACACATCAATGATAAAAATATTTCTTTTTGACAGTGGCATGGTCACTACCAAACCAAGGCATTTTGGAGAGGGGCACAGAGCAACAGAGCAACCTGGACAGAGGATTACAGTTTATCTGGATACTCAGTTCTACATGTGCTTGATCTCATCCCAGACAGATGCTTTGAATCCCTCAGTAGCTAAGGGGCTCAAAATGCAGAAACAGAAGAGGTGAGCCCACCAGGAGGAGTCCCTCCACCACACAGTGCAGCTGAGATTTCCCAGGCTAATGACCCACACTTACTTTCTGGCTAAGTAATTTTCAACAGTGTATACAGCAGCAAAAGAGAACTCCCTGAGTGGGTTGGGATGGGATCAAGCCAAAGCAGTGACAGATTCAGCTCTTTTTATCCAACCAGGATGTTTAAAAGGATGAAGGCTTATATTCTCAAACTAGAGACCCGGTGCACAAAATGCATGGGGTGGGGATGGAGGATGTCCCTCAGCCCAGCCTGCGCCCTCACACAATCCGGGACCCCTTGAGTAGGGTCCTTAGGCCCAGCTAGTGATCAGGGCCTATCAGGTTTTCCTTGCCCTGGCTGCCGGCAGCGGACCCTGGCCCCATCGCTGCCACTGCTTGCCATCTGTGCAGCGCTGACCCTCCCCTCTCCCCCACGGTCGACTCCCTCTATAAGCGACAGGCATGGGGTGCAATCGCTTGGTTGGCCTGGCACCAGTGTGTGTCATAGAGTGGTCGTCCGGAAGATCATCCAGACTGTCGTTCTGCTGTTTGGTCGTTTAGTCAATTTGCATATTACGCTTTTATTATATAGTAACTGAAGAGCAAATCCTCACTGTAGAGCCTCCTCAGTGCTGCACTGTAGGTAGCCACAGGCCTTGTGTGGTTTCTAACATTAATTAAAATTAAATAAAATGTAAACTTCAGTTTCTCAGTCACACTAGAGGCATTTGAAGTGCTCAACAGCCACAGCATGGATTGGGCAGCTACAGATCATGTCCACCATGGTAGAGTTCTGGATTAGTGGCCAAGGTCTCCTCTTCACAAAGCAACCATTGTTCCCAGTGTCTTCCTCTTCCCTCAAGTAAGCAGAAAACTCTACTGTCTCTGACTCTGCCTATAAATGTGGTGGATTAAGCCAGACTGAGTCTCCTGCAGACAGGAAAGAGCACAGCTCTGGGCCCCAGTGAGCCTGGGAGCTGTGGAAAAGCCTGATCTCTCCTCACCAGCTCTTACAGAGTTTTTTCAACCAGCCCTTCCTTCCTCCCTGTTCCTTGACAGCACATTGCTGATGGGAAGAAATGAAGGAGAAGGAAGAGCTGGAGTCCCACACTGCTCCAGGGGGGCTGTAGGGTGCTAGGACAGGGACCTCTGCTCCACACCTCTCTCTTCACTGGAGGATTATATTTTAAAACAAAGCTGTGCAGGGTCTAAGGCTGGGATGTGACAGGTCCTCCCAGTGATGACCAAGGGCCACTGCAGGGGCCTTGAGGGCCAGAGGTTCTTAGCCCAGTGGTCAGAAGGCCAGGTCCTACACACCTTTGCAGCAACGTCCCTCTTGTCTAGAAAACTCAGTGCCCTGCCTCGTGGCACTTCACACGACTCCCTATTGAATCCAAACAACCTATTGTAATGGAGAGTCAGTCCTTGACTAGGCAACACTGGTCCTGCCAACCTGCTGGGGTGGGTATTTCAAGTTCTTTTAGAACAAGCAAAGTGGACTAAGGATGTCTTAGCCTTCCATGTTCTCTTCCATGGAAGAGATTTAGGAACTGTGGCACTCATTTCTACATGTCACACTCTGTCCTGTGAGGATTTCTGCCACTCACTTCCAATGTTCACAGCAATCTGAACATGAGGCCCCAGTAGCAGCATAAGCAAAGGTCCGGAGTCCATCGAAGCAGATGGCCACACCGTGAGCTAGAAGCCAAAGACAGCCGGCTGTCTCCTGAGGCCCTGACTGGGCTGGACCCCAGCAACAGCCCTCACCTGGGAGATGACCTTGGGCAAGTCTCACCCTCCCTGGGCCTCACTTTCCTCACCTGGAAACTACAGGTCATAAACATACCTATCTTTATAGGTATGTTTTGAGCATTAAGAAATTTAATGAATGCATTTAGCATGAGGCCTCACACCCAGAAAGGCACACCATGAATATGATCATTTAATAGAGGAGAGTGTGGAAACCCAGAGAGAGAAGGGTCCACACAGGGACTAGTAGCCACAGATCCTACCCTCCTCACGGGACTTGTTCATGGGGACACCAATGACAGTAGAACCCAAGTAGTATTTAGCACAGGTTTTCCCAATAAAAATGTCACATTTCCATGAGGCTATACAGCAGCCTTGGAGGGTGGGGTCCCAGCCAAGGTTTCTGTTTCCAGCGGGTTTTCCTGGTGAAGGAGGAGCATGCGGATCCTTCTAGAAGCTCAACCAGCATTTGTTTATTTAGACAAGAGTGAAACACATGGCCATGAAGCCCAGCAGCTGTTGCTTCCAGCAAGGGAGCCTCATTGCACTGCTGACCTAGGTGAGTTTACTTGGCACATTTGAGAAGGACAGAGATCTATGTTCATGGTGCGTCCAAGCAGAGCGTGTTGAGGAGGTTGCCAGTATCCTTGAAGAGATGAAGCACTTTCCTGCAGGTGGCACAGGGACTGGCCAAGGACATCTAGAACATCCAAGTGCCCATGTTTGGGAGCTGCTGTGTGCTGGCAGCAACCTCGCCCCACAAACCTGTGCTCCCCATGGGTCTGTATGTGAAGCCCATAGTCTGCTTCCTGCCATGAGACCAAGCCTCTCATTGCTGAAACATGGATCTCCTTCACTCTTAAACCCAAAGCCTTTGCAGAGAGGCTGAGAAGGTGACACAAAGCCACTGCTCATCCCCTCGCAGTTCAAAGGCTTTAGGTTGATTCCTGATAGCAAGGCAGATCACTCAGAACGATACTCTTCAGTTAATAGCAGAGCATGGGAACCTAAAAAGTGTTCATCACACCAAGTTTATACTTTACCTTCAGGGAAGGCTTTACTGCAGCTTCCAGAGGCCCTTTGCACCGGTCCTTTGGGGCAATGAGCCTGTGACAGTGGAGAAAAGGTGAGGCATGCCCTCCCGGCGCTCACCGAGGAAGCGCTCCACTGCCCCGCCCTGCCCCGCCTGACGTATGGTTTCTATTTCATACCCCTGTTGTTACATTACATAACAAGCAGACGATACGCAGATACTCGGATCGCCAGACTTGGCTCAGAACTCTCGGTGAACGCCCCAGAGCACTGCTGTTTATCCCAAGCCACGAATGCTCACCCAACCAAATTTAGCGTGGAAGCCGTACCATCCAAGCTCAAAGTCAGCACTTACAGCTCATGCCCTCAGCAGCAAAAAGACGCCACTTGCTTTGTACCTTTTATTGAAATCATTCTATTCTGAATTTCTTCCTCTGGTCCCACATTCAAATGTGAGAAAAAGATGAGTTTCTGGGCCTGGAGTTCATCTTCCCAGGTCTGGAAAGAGGCCTCAGCCTCCAACAGGTTCAGGAAGGTGGTCACACGTGAGTTAGGGACGGATCTGATAACAAAGGCCAAGAGTCCCTGCCACCCTGGGGACATGTATGGTACCAACCCAGGGGGGAGAAGGCTATCAAGGCCCTCACTGCAGTGAGTATCCTGAGAGCTCTGGAGCCTTATGTGGAGGCAGTGCCCGCCCTCCCCTCCCCTCAGCTTACTGGGGAGGTTGTGAGGGCATTCCCTAGGAACACAGGCTAAACACACCTCAGGCCACGAACATGGCTATGGAAGCATGGCAGTAAAAAGCCTCTGCAAGCACCATGCTCCTCCCTGAAGCTGCTCTCCCGGGTGCCCGCCGTCTGCATCTCCACCCACCTGAGCCTGGGGGACTGTGGCAAGGCAGCATGAGGGGACCAGGAACCCAAAATTTCCCCAGAGTGGCCTGAATGGCCCACCAACCTGGCTCCATGGTAGAGGTGGACACCTGACAGCTGGCCCCTGGGCGGCTTCATGCAGATAGAAACTGAACTACTAACCTCAGACAAAGACCCAGAGCAATGACTCAGCTGCAGGGCGAACTGTCCTGCCTGGGGGGATGCGGGAATTCAAAATGTTTTCTTATTAATACACGGACATGCAAGGCTGATGTGAGGGGCAGAAGTGATCAGCCAGTGGACCTGGGGTCTGGTCTGTCACAGCGTGTGAAGTGCGGGTGCTTTCCATCTCTCCCCACCCCACCCCCACCCGCACTCCTCACTGGGTTCCAGTCTCGAGGACACAGAGCACTCTAACTCAGCAGGTTTGAGATCCAGTCTCCTGGCCCCATCAGGGACCTTGGACAATCGCTGGGGAGAAGCTACTTCAAGTATGATAGGAAAATATTGAGCAAACAGTGGTCCCAAACAGCAAGGACCAACCCTGCTGCCATGGAGCAGATGAGAGGAGAGCTGTCAGGACCCCTCTCACTGGGAGGGGGTTCTGGAAGATGTCCTGTAAATATATTATTGTTTTCCTAATTTGGGGTTCTTCCTGTGGAGTGTGCTGTCCTTTCTCATCTTGTTAATGTAAGTAGGGCAGGGGCTAAAGAACAGCAAGGAGAGTCAAAATAAAATTCAAAGGGAGAGGCCAGGCCAGGCTTGCTGCATGCAAAGCAGGACCTGAGGAACAGCTTTCTCTGGAACAGACTGGAGATAAAGGGCTTTCGCCCCACCCTGTGACCTAACACCAGGATCACTGCTGCCCCTCACAAGTTAGCCACATCCAAGGCCTCTGCCTCCCTGACTTTAATCTGCCTGCACCAACACTGGCCATAGACTAAGAAATGCCCTTCACCATTCAATGGGCTGGCAGGTGTCTGAACAAGTAGGGACCTGTAATTTCACACAACACCCTTCAAGCATGACTGGGCACCAAGTGTCAGGCCCTGTTCTTAAGGAGCTTTCTGTCTGGGATAGTCAGAACAAAACAGAAAAATTACTTTAAGGCAAAGAGTAAACAGACCCTCTGCCCTCAGTAGCAGGGGCCCCAGGAAACTCTGTAGGTTTGGACGGTACAGTCATGCTTGTTTAAGCATCAGACTCAACCACAAACTTGTACCTAAATAGCGAGGTGGAAAGATGGATCCAGCCTGCTAAAGCCCTGGCCCAGGCAACCAGCCCAGGCCTTGGAGCCCAACTCCCTCTGGGCCTCCCTTAACCTTGTTGTCTCCCAAGGGGCCTTCCCCGCCGACCCAGGCGTGGCAGGTCCCACTCTCCCTTCCTAGTTCCGCCTACAGCAGATTCAGATCCTTTATCACTCTCAGTATAAGTCTGAGCTGTCTGTTGGCAAGGATGGAGCCAAGAGTTGCACCTGTCTGTAAACCCTGGGGCAGCTCCCAGAAACCAGAGAACCCCACGCCTCTGTAGAATGGTGGCACCAGGCAACTCGGGAGCCTTAGGGACTAGCACCACCACACTTCTCAGGTCTATGGCCGTGCTCTGCCCGCCCATCTACCCACCTCTCCTTCCTGGACACACAAATCTGAGTGGAGCAGCTCCTGGGCCTCTACGTCCTCGTTCAGCCACCATAGACAAAGGGGCCCCTCCTCGGCTCCAAGGAAAGACTCCCAGGGAAGGGGCTAAGGGATCCATGCCTCGGACAGGGGGCTGGACATTCTTTCCTTGGGGTGGGGATGGGTCTCCTATAAACAGAGAGAGAGAGAGAGAGAGAGAGAGAGAGAGAGAGAGAGAGAGACAGAGAGAGAGAGGAGAAACGAGTGTCCAGGACAGCCCTCTGTGCCTGTGGCTTGTTAGAGAGCACAGACAGAGTTGCTGCCTGATCCCATGGGCCAGGGACCTGAGGAGAGGGAGCCCACAGTGTCCAACCTGTGGCTGCACTCCCTATGGCTGCCTTTCCCCAGGAAGGTGGGCCTGGGTTCAGGGCAAAGGTGTTCACCACCATGCTGAATCAGCCACTGAGAGAGAATGAATCCCTACCAGGCCACATCACAAACCACTCCACACTTGTCTCTGCCACAGATGCTGATGGTATTTACCTATGTTGAGAAGCATCACCCAGGCCTGGGTGAACTTCCTGGCTCAAAGCTTTCTGCCAGGTCAGGCAGTGTTAGTCCACAACACAAAGAAAAGAATCTCAGAGTAGTAACCCCTGGGCAACCTGGTGGCCACAGCCTGGCAGCGCCTGGTCCACCCGAGGCTCCGAGAACTCTCAAGCACCCTGCCACCTTCAGAGCCTGCGATTAAACACTGCGGTGTGGACGGCACGCTGGCTCTGCACCATGTCGCAATGTTGGCACCAGCAGTGCCTGTAGACTGCAGGCAGCCAGCCTGTCTACTGTCTCAGGCAGCATGTCACGGGCACAGCCAAAGTGGGGTGAATTGTTCTGAGCCCTCATCAGCTGTCTGATCCACACTCACAGCACTAGCTTTCCTCCTGGTATCAGGGGAATGTGAAAACCTGAGAGTAGCCAGCAAGCTGGAACTATCAGAGTCAAGGAAGGAAGTAACACTGAGCACTACAGACTAGGAACAAGGCCTGTAATCACTTCACAGGTAGGGGGCAGGGGCGGCGATGGGAGAGGGCAGGCTGGCCTCCAAAAACACAGGGGACTCCATGTTTCTGTTTTAAACCAACAGTAAGAAACACATTTTCACTGCATTTTCACACAACATGCTGGGACTTCCTAATAACAGCCCCAAAGATGAGGACACAGGCAGCTTCTCCCCAGGGTGACAAAGCAAGAACTGGGGCCAGGCCAGCCTCATTCCCATCCCCATCTCCATCCCCAAGCGGCTCTGGGCCTCTCCAGGAACAAAGAGTCCAGAAAAGGTTACTTTACAAGTCCCCAAAGCCAAAATCCTATGATTCCCTCAAGCACTAAAGTAACACTTGGGGAGTGGGGAGACTGTTAGATAAAATCGATAAAATTCCTAATGAAAACTCCAAAGTCACAAGTTCACAGTCAGTTATTCTCAGTTTAGACTTGAGGGATCTCAACAGTGAGGTAAAACTGTCACCATCAAAAGGCACCAGAAGCCATGCATCCTCACTGCTAGCCTAATGCACCATCTCCTTGGCGAGAACCAATTAGGGGCACCACCCTGGCATGGACTGCATACTAGACCTGGTAGGCGAGCCCTGGGCAGAGTGGCATGGAGCTGGAAGACACTCATCAGGACTCCAGCAATGGCTCCTCCTAAGAGAACTCATCGCTATCACCGCCTCTGCCCTGGGCTCCGAAGAGGACTCTGTCACAGGCTAGGATAACTGCCATCTCTCCCTGCATGCCAGGAGGCAAACACGCAGCCAGCCTTCCCTAACCGTGCCCTCGGGGAATGCGGCCTTGCACCTGCACCTCCACTGTGCTCACCAAGGAAACAAAAGATGCCCACACAGCACACACATGCCAACTTTCACAGTTCGCCCTTTCTTCCTCAACTGTCTGAAAAGATAGTAAAACCAAGGAGAAAAAAATGTCCCCTATTGTCCTTCATCTGAAGCAAACACTCGGCTGTTATTTAGTTTTGTTAAGAAAAATGGGCCACCAGGCTGCTGCAGAGGAAACTCAAATTCATTCTTTCATGTGTCAACTACTCTGCAACCTGCACATTCACCTTTTACTAAAACAGAAAACTGCACATGGAGCCAGGACCATGGGGTCTCACTAGCATGTCCCAAGGACACATAGTTAATTCTTCTGCAGTGGTCTTTCAAGACACTGACACTCAGCTCTGTTCTGCAACACCCACAACAGAAATCATGCATCATCACTATGTCCTGTCCCTGAGGACACCACTGGCGAAATGGAGACAGGGCTTCAGTGAAAGGCAGGGCCGCTGGCTGCCAAGGCCCAGGCTGCCAAGATTGACACAAGTGGGTGACCTTGGCCAAACCAGACTCCTTCTGGACATCATCTATAAAGTTTCACATTCCTCCCAGTTCTGACCTGTGAGGATGGAAGTGCTAATAGCTCGAAAGTGCTCGGTCCCCTGAGCTCCTCTGCACCATGTTGCTGGGACATTCTAAGGGCTATAGACAGGAGGTAAGAAGTCCATTTGCTAGGTGTGAACTCGGTGATTAGGAATGTGGAAAAGAGAGGTCAGAAGTTCTATCCTCTATCTAATCTCTTCCTCTTCCAGGTACACAGATGTGCTGAGCAGCAGAAGCTGCCTTCTGCTTGGATTCACTTCATTTACAAATATACTCTTATTGAAAACAACAATCAAGTACTTGACAAACCAACTGATGTAAGTGTCCCTACCATAGTCAGTGACTATTATAGCAGCATAAAAGTAAGAGGCTTAGAGCAGAACCCCAGAGAGGATGACCATGGGGAGTGTTCAGGCAGATCTGCCCAGTGGTCACACCAGAACCTTCTCCTTCCTCCCTGAAGACTCAAAGATCGGGACTGGCTTCACGTCAGAGTGTGACTGTTAAAATAGAGCTTTGATATAACAGTTTGGACCCTGCATAAGCTATCAGTATGCCAACAACAGAAATTATTCACATCTTCTACATTGTTTAATAGATACAGGGCCAGGCCCTCACAGCCTCGCATCATGTGCAGGTAGAGTTTATTTCTTGAGAAAAGAAGTACCCTCAAGAGAAAGCCCACTCACAGTGTTGGTGATAGTGCATGGAGAGGCCTGGGTGAGCCATGTGGTGGCAAGACAAGCCTGCTAGTATATGGGAGCTGAGTGAGAGAAAAGGAACTCTCAGAAGGCAAGAACTTGGGGGGGGGGGGGGTGTTTCAGTGGGAAAGGGTGCCCTAAGGCTATCCTGGGGCCACTGTCTGGGCTGTAGCTCATTGGGTCACAAAGGCCACCACACAGGAGACCACACTGGGGCCCAGGGAAGGACAATGGGTCTGTGGCTCCCTTGGGGAGAAGCTGGGAAATGGCATTGCTGGAAAGACGTGCCCACGTCCAGGTTTGACCACTGCTGGGAGGGAGGTCAAGAAAGAAGATTCCCACCCTGGCCGGTTTTACTCAATGATTACAGCATTGGCCCTCAGACCAAAAGGGTCTTAGGTTCCATTCCTGATCAAGGGCATGTACCTTGGTTGCAGGTTCCCCTGCCCCAATAGGTGTGCATGCAGGGGCAACCAATTGATGTGTCTCTCTCACCTTGATATTTCTCTATCTCCCCCTCCTCCCTCCCTTTCACTCTCTCTAGATATTAATGGAAAAAATATCCTCAAGTGAGGATTAAACAAGAAAGAAACAAGATCATCTAAGAATCCATCACCAGAGTTCACTTGGAGGAGGTTTAGGGAGAAACAAGATGAGCCTGCAGATGACCAGGCCTTGCCTCCCTGGCTCTGAGCAGAAACATGTACATCCGCCCTGCACAAGTGTGCTATCAACCCCGAAGAATGTCTGTAAAACATTCTCAGGGCATAAAGTCACAATCGAAAATCACAAACCAGAAAACCCAGGGAGTGGAAGTTCTGTCAAGACAGACTTCAGTTATAGGAAATCTGCTCTAACCACAAAGCACATCTCAGCCACAGGCCGGAGAACAGCGGTGTCGTGCAAGGGTCACACTGGAGCAGGCGACTGTCCAGGACTGTTGCTCAGTAGCTGCACAGCCCTGGGGCCCCTCAGCCTCTGTGCTCAGGTCCTCATCTGCTGGGAGTGGCTGTAACAGCCAAGCCTTCCCCTGAGGAACATGTAGGAGCAAATGAAATTATGTGGTAGCTGTTATCACTAATATTAAAAAAAAAAAAAAAAAAGCAGGCACATTTGACAATGATCCAAATAGAACTTGTAGAAATTAAAACTGTAATAATTAAAATTTAAATGAATGAGATAATCAATTAGGTAGAGCTGAAGAGAGAATTGGTGAACAGTAAAATGGCACTATGGAAATAACCCACAATGCAACACAAAAGGACAAGGCCACAAAAAGAGAGGCTGGGCCGAAGCTGGTTTGGCTCCGTGGTAGTGTCAGTCTGCGGACTGAAAGGTCCCAGGTTCGATTCCGGTCAAGGGCATGTACAGTGGCAGCTGGCCGATGTTTCTCTCTCATCGACGTTTCTAGCTCTCTATCTCTCTCCCTTCCTCTCTGTTAAAAATCAATAAAATATATATATTTTTAAGTTAAAAAAGAGAGAGAGAGAGAGAGGCTGGAAGAGGTTGGGGCAGAGGAAGTACACTAACATGCATCTGTCAGAATCCAGGAGAAGAGAGAGACAACAGACAGAGACACACAAGACAAATGTATGAGGGGTACAGAAGCATTCAGAGAAAAGCCATGAGCCCTCCCAGACATGAAATATTCTAGGAAGCCCCATGCTAGAGAGTGCAGGACAGGCTCATAATCAGGTAGACAGACCAGGCCCATGGACAAGGCTCATGGAGCTCCAGGCATGATCATCACTGTGATGAGCAGGGCTACTTCATCAGTGGTGCTGGGACAACTGTAAGAGCCACTTGGGAAAAGATAAAATTAGATCCAGATCTCACACACTTAAGAGCACACCCTGCACGACTCAGGGACCTCACTATAAGGAAAGCACATGAGCTCCAAAAGAAAACGTGGCCTGCAACTCAAATCCAGATGCACTTAACAGAAAAAAGGAAGCAATTCTTAAGTCTGAACCATGATGTGGAGGGGCTTAAATGGCAAAAGAAATACATACTATAAAGAATTCAAAAAACAATAGACAAACTGGGAGAAGTTGCCTGCAATCTATCTCACCAATAAAAGGTAATATTAGTTACGTATAACAACTCTTAAAAGTGATGAAAACAAAAATCAAATCCTTAAAGAAAAACAGGCCAAATGCATAAAAGAAAAAAAGATCCTACACTGAAACTGCATTTTTTATTTATCAGAGTGGCAAAATAAGTAACCTCCTCTGCTCTTTAGACCATGTGAGAACAAGGCATGCTCGTATGTTGCTGGTAGGAATGTAATTTAGTACAAGCGTCATACAGGAAAATTTGGTAGAATCTAACAGAATTATACAGAGTGGCCAGATTATTATGATCTCTGAACACATAATAATCTGGCCACTCAGTGTATATCCTAATCCTTCCTATATAATAAAAGGCTAATATGCAAATTATCCCCTCAACCAGGAGTTTGACCAGCAAGTAGGCCGGCCAACTGCCCACATCCCCATCCCCTGGCCAGGCTGGCCAGACCCCACCCATGCACGAATTCATGCACTGGGCCTCTAAAAAAAAAAAATAATTATTATATATATATATATATATATATATATATATATATATATATATATGGAGAGAGAGAGAGAGAGAGGGAGAGAGAGAGATATCATAATAATCTGGCCACTCGGTATATATTTCTTATTATCTGATAGGAATCACTTCTGTAAAGGAAGTCTGAAGATAGGACCCCGACAACAGGAAAGCGCATGGGCATGACCTTACCCATCGAACTTGTCTTAAGGGCCAATGCTGTCACCTGCCCTGATGTCTGAGTGGAGGACAGAGCAGATGGGACTGTCAGAGACAATGAAGAGCAGTTCTGTAGAGGGAGGGGGAGGTTTCCAGGACAGGCTGAGTGAGAAATCAATTGCAGAAGAGCCACCTATAGGAAGTTCCAGTTGCGCAAGAAAGAAGCAAAATTAAGTGCCTGTGTTTGCTCAACTGTCCAGAGGGGACTCAGGAGGCCAAGGGTGGGGCTGGGATGGACCAGGGAAGGACAGAAGTATGGCAGGGTGGGGGATGCCACCTCTCTGAGCCTAGTTTCCCATACAGTTAGAACTTTAGGAACCATACTCATATCTCATGTACTCAAAAAATGAAAATAAGCAAAATAAAAAAAGATGAGGAGGGAAAAACTCAAAAACGAAATAAAAACAGAAACAAATGACCTAACCACATATTAAATGGATATTAAATAAGCACACTGGGGCAGGGTGGAGGGAGTGAGAGCTGTCCAAAGTGGCTTTGGGACGTGGTATTTGGACTATATCTGGACTACACACCCTAAACAAATGCTGAAATCTGGGTAGTGGGGTTTTCTCACAGAGGCGTAGATTTATTTTTTGTTGCACATTCTGGGAGCTGAGTATCTCAGTGTGGAAGGAGGGAATACAAACATGCAGAAGAAAGACAATTAATGAACCTGCTGAGTTGAATTGTAACTGGAGGGATCAATGTGAGCTCATTGGCTCATATGCACCCTCAGTCACAGACAGTGATGGCAGGGTGTTATGTGATATGTATAGTGCAGTGTGTGTTGTGTGGTGTGTGGTGGTTGCTGTGTGGTGGGTGTGTTCACAAAGACATCCATTTCCCAGCTCTGTCTATGAGAGGCCTACAAGCAATGAGCACATCCAGCACACAGAATTTGCTTTCTAAACACCAACCTCTGGGAAAGGATCCAGGCCTCCTGGGAGTAGCAGCAGACTCCAGGGCAGGGCAGGGGGCACAAGAAAGACCAGACCATCTTCTTGCACAGAGAATAAAGAGAGGCTCTAAAATGTTGGAGACCTGTCAGAGGAGCCAGCATGAAGGGGCAGAATGGGCACCAGAATAGATAATAACAGGATTATAATCCGTGAATAAAATAAGAATCCACAAAATGAGTAGACAAAAAGGAAGAAAGGGAAGTTCTGTGCAGCAGAAAGCCCACTAGTGAATGACAGCCTCAAACGCACTGTTAGGTACCAACATCCCAGCTGGATCACCTGAACCTAATCATGAGAAGCACCAGAAAATCGAAATCTGAGGGAAACTACAAAATAGCTCCCTGTACTTTGTGACCTGCCATAAAACAAAGACCATGCGACTATTCCAGATTAGAGGAGGCATGGAGACATGCAGGACCCAGGACTTGCTCGGGAGATGGAAGGTGGCATTAGGACAACAGGCCAAGTATGAGTAGGGCCTGTGACTGGATGACAGCACTGCATGCTGTTGACCTCCTGATACTGACCATGTCCTGTGCGGCCAATGGGACGCTGCTCTTACTTCTGTGTGGTACCTGTCGGAAGAGCTGGGGTGAAGGCAGCATCTTGCGCACTAATCTCCAATGGTCCTGAAAGAATCATTTGTATAAATAAATGTATAAAGTAATGCTTTGCACTGTTCTTGCAGCTTTTCTGTAAGTCTGAAATTACAGCAAAATTAAAAGGAAAAACAGAAAGACTTAAGGGCTAAAAGCTCCCCAGAATTTTTGAAAGACACTAATCTCTAGATTCAAGCAGTCCAAAATGTATCATGACAGATAAGTGAAAACCTTAGGAAAAATGCTTAGAAGACTAAGACAGAGAAAAAGGGCTGGACTACACTGATGTGGAACTCTGCACAATGACAGTAGAATTTAACAAACCAATAACATTTCCAAAGTGAAAAACAACTGTCTACCCAAAACTACTGTCTGGACAACAGCCAACAGTACAGGTGAAAGAGGCCATTTCAGACCAACAAAAATGGGAGAATTTACTACTATAGCAGCTAAAGACATTTCTAAAGAGGATGTCACTTTCAGCAGAATAAGATCCAAAACCAGGCATGCAAATAAAATAAATATAAACATTGTAGAAAACAATAATAACATAAGACTAATAAGTATAACATTAAAAGTAAAAAGCTGTATTCACTGAGAGAGACCAGAGTGAAAAGAGACATGTCTTTAAAAAGCAACATACATAACCAGCTTTGCATCCAACTGCTATAAGGAAAATGCACACACATGTGTATGCATGCTCACACATGTACACACACACAGATATATCAAGTCTACAAATCAGTAAGAAAATGAAATAAACATCTAAAAAGAACAATGAGTACAGCATATGAGAATATACATGTGGCCAAAACAAGATGCTCAAGTTCACTGGCAATCTGGGACAAGCACAGTAAGATCTAGTTTCATGACACCAGCTCATGAGGCCTGACAACATGTGGTGCTGGTGGGGCTGAGGACTGGAGCAGACAGTACAGCCACACAGGGCAACAGGCTGGCATGGCATAGAGAGGGAAGTATCACCAGCCCATGATCCAGCACCCCATTCCCAGGGCGCATGTGTGCCAGAAAATACACAAGAAAATATTCACAACACCTTGTCTGTGGGTGGTAACATCTGAAAATAGGCCATAAGCCAGCCACAGGAAAATAAGTTATGAAAATTCAAAAAATGAATTACTAAACACCAATCAAAATAGTCAATTTACAGCTAACTGCACAAACATGGATCATTCCCCAAAATAGTTTTGTTTTTTAAGAAAATTTAAAATAAAAAACATATGATTCCATTTACATAAAGTTTAAAAACATAAAACTAAAACCATATTATTGAGAAACATTATATAAATTTTCGTTAAAGCCAGGGAATGATAAGCAAACACGCAAAAGTCATGCTCGGCCTCCACCGTGGAGAGGGGAGTGAGTACATTGTTGGTTCCATTTTATTTCTTTAAGTGATGCTACAGGGTCTATACAGTCTTTAACTGTGAGCCTCTGGAAGGATACAGAATAGCTATTCTGAGTACACAGTGCACGACTCTTGTTAGTACAAGGTTTCTAGTTCACTAACCGTAGGAAAGGTTAGTTTCTGCTTTCAAATAATCCTTAGCCTACTTATTAGAGCTATGTTTCCTCCCAGTTTGGGGATATTTTTAATAAATTATGAAAACTGGAGTACTTATCTATCTAATCTTCTTTAAACATTCTTCCCCCCCCCCTTTTTTTTTTCTTTTATCCTTACCTGAGGGTATGTTTTTACTGATTGTAGAGAGAGAGGAAGGGAGAGGGAGAGAGAAACGTTGATGTGAGAGAGAAACATCAATGGGTTGCCTCCTGCACATGCCCAGACTAGGAATCGAACCCGCAACCTTTTGGTGCACAGGACGATGCTCCAACCAAGCGTACCTCCAGGGTATCCTCCCATATTTACAAGAATTCCGCATCTTTCCTTATACAGCAAGATTCCTGCAATAAAGCCCTTGGTAATAATGGATACCCCTGCCATGTGCTCTCAGGGCTTTCCCAATATTTTGTTTAGGGTTTGGTGTTTCTGCTCATAAGCAACATCTGCTTTATAGTTTTTGTTTTATTGCTGTCTCTAATAGGTTTTTAGGATGAAGGCACTTTTAGCCTCATAAACATCAATAACACTTTTCTAAATTTAGGGGCAATCTTCAGGAGGGTTGACCCTGGGGGAAAATTGAGTGATCCCCCAACAAGTAGGTACTTTTCTTTTGAGAAACATCCAGCTGGGTCTTGTACCAGCAATCCTGAGTCCACAGCATGACTCGGTTACCACCATTCACAGTTCTCCTAGGGTAGAGGAAGGATGCCTCCTGCAGTGTGGAGTTTAGACATTTTAACATTATGAGCACTCTGGCACACCTCTCACTGGGGTCCCTAATGCTCCATCTAAAAGCTGAGAACCCTTCAAATGAGATTTTCCAAGTTTCCCTCAGTGTCGTTCCTCCAGGTGACTGTCTTTCCTACTTCTCCAGAAGCCTGACTGCCCCACTGTCAGCAAGTCATTTATGTCTCACAGTCAGGGGACCCTATGGAGCCCAGTGCCCTTTCTCTAAGTGACATCTGCCCAGGGTCCATGTTCCCAGACTCTGCAACACCCTTTCATTTATGCACCTGCAGTTCAGGGAAGCTGTGCTTAAATTTCTAAGAACAATGTGAAGTCTCATTTTTATGGCCAAAGAAGTTCATTTATTGAGAATGTTTCTACCTAAACTTGTTATTGAATATATTTTCCTCTCTGTCCTTAGATTTCTCTTGGCTCTTCCTGTTTTGTTTTGTTTTTGTTTTTTTCTTCATTACTCAGCACTTTGAACACTGTCATCATTAATTTTCAGTGAGACTATGTTGACCCTGACAGTTTGCGTTTGGAAGACCCACCCACGTCAGCCATGCTCCTTGAAGTTTGCCTCTCTGCAAAATGACAAAATGCTAAATAAGAATGAAAACTCCAGCAAATTTATTCTCATCACCTAGAACTTATCCATGTAATAAGTCATAATCATGTATAATTAAATGTAACAAATGCAACACAAACATAAAGTCATCAATCATAGCAGCTACAAGTCCTGTTCAGCGACACCTGTGAGCTATGATCCTGTAGGCCTATCTACCCACCCCCCAGGGGGGACCACAAAGAAGCCCTCAGCACAGGATGGCTCATTGCCCCACGTGCACCCGCCCCTCATGAGACTGGCATTGCCATGTGCCAGCACCTCAGCTGGCACCTGCAGACGAGACACACAGACAAAATCCATTGAAGTGCTTCTTCAGAACCTATGTATGTTAGCACAGAGAGCTTGGATCAGCAGTTTTTAGACTGAGGGCCCCTCCACCCCCTTGAAAATATTGAGGACCCCAAAGAACTTTTTTATTTGTGTAGCAATTACTACCAATACTTACTACTGGATGTTAAAACTGTGAATATTTTAAACTTTTTAACAATAATAATGAGTAGCACTGAATGCTAACATAAATTACCTATTTTTACAAAAAAGTAAGTACCTTTTCCACAACACAGACAACTGTGAGTGGGTGGCACTATCTGCCTTCTGCAGATCTCTGCTATCTGGCTCAGTGGAAGTCAGGGACACTCACGTCTGTTTTGCGCTCCATGTGCTCTGAAAGGTTAGTTAGGTGGAAATGAGGAAGACACCCACCTCACAGAGATGTATAGTCTTTGTGGGCACCTGCAAGTCATCTGAGTGTGCCTGTGACTTGGTCGTGTGGTCAGACTGCCTCCCTGAGATTGTCCCCAGGTAGACACGTGCCTTAGACAATGTCTCATTTGGAAGCTGGATGTCATCACTGACCACACAAACCATCATTTATTTTCTTTCAGGTGACAGCCACCCTTCATTTGTAAGAAAGTATCTAGCAAGTACTCAAGTCTGAATAACCAAATTCTATATGTAAATCACTCTTTCAAGTAAAAATGGCATCCCTTGAAGAGCATGGTTAGTTCAGCTGGAACCTGGTCACAGGAACTGTTCCTGGAGACAGTCACCACACATCACCAGGCAGCAAAGCTTTGTGTGCACACCTATGTGTCACACCTGGCATTAAAGAGAAGTGCACCTCCAAGGCACTTGAGAATCTCTACAAAACATAATCAGTCCCTCTCAGTCACTGTGGTCTGGTGGGGGGATGAGGTGTTTTCCTTTCTTTTTTCTATCCTTTGGCATTGTCTGAATTTACGTGGAGATGAGATATTAACTTTAAAAAATTTGGGGAGGGGAGTGTTTTTCCCATAAAATAAACTGCTCTCGGGAAAACAAAATCAGAAACAGTAAGTCTGGCTGAGCCCTGGAGGACTGTTCTATGGCAGGGCCACTGTAGGTGGACAGAGGTGCAAAGCTCTGTCCCTGCACAACACAACACTCAGGAGGAGCCAGGAGTAAGGCTGGCATTCACTCTCTCTGCCCCAGCCTCCTCCCAGGCTCCCCAGCCAACCAGAGGAGGAGGGAGGTCCTATGGGGAGGAGGAAAGGCCAGCAGCTAATCATGGAGCCCAGAAAAGGAGGAGTTGGGGACAGCAAGTGACACACTCACTGGGCCTGTGCAAAAAGAAATGCCTATCTCCAAGTAGGCACAGAAGTGTCACAAAATCGTGTGTGTGTGTGTGTGTGTGTGTGTGTGTGTGTGTGTTAAAGACAGGAAATATGTTACTCTTAACTTTTTTAGCTTACAAACAAATGAAAATTTCAGAATGAAATATTTTCTTTGTAGCTTCCCCTGGATACAAATTATAACAAGTGTATCTGATGGGGACACAGACACAGCGGTGTGTGTTTTCTAAGCACTGACAAAGGCTGATGTAACTTTAACTGCTAAGGAGTAACACAATTGAAAGTGAGAAATCAGATGGCAGCTAACAAAAAAACCAACAGCTGTAGGAAGACAAAAGTAACTTTGTATATCCAAGGAGTATTTCCAAATCTAAAGCACTCAGAAGAAAATCCTGAACTTCAAACCCAAGTTTAGTCTTTGCAAAGTAAAAATTTAGCTACAGGTAGCTGAAAGAAACACAGCCCTGAGGCATCCCAAGAGAAAACTACTCCTGCTGCAGGTCACAATGTGAATGAAACCTGGAAAATCCCCACTACACACTGTCCAATACCAAAGGGGCTAAAGGATGAAAATTAAAAGCAAGAGAATAATAGTAATTTGGGTTTTTTCATTTCAATTAAATACAAGAACAACAATGTTTAATCTAAATAAATATAATAAATGCATCGTATACTAAGTAAATAAAGTTCCTGGGAAGCCTACTGCTATGGCAGGCACAGAGCAAGGCCAAGGTATTCGTGTGTGCATACTATACATCCCTGCTTGCAACCCACCTGTCACCTGTCAGAAGCCACCGAGCTGCAGATACTAATCAGGATGCATTGTGGCAGGCAGGCTGAGAGACAGTGGCTGCAGAGTCTCACTCATGTGGGGCAACTGCCAACAGGAAGCAGCAACAGTGAACCTGAGCCAAGTCTGCCTGTCCTGTGTTCTACAGAACACCATGTTGGCTGTTCTCAAACTTGTCAACCCCAGAGAGGTAGGCAAAGTGAATGGGGTAGAGAAAAGGTGCCAACTGAGGGACACAGTGACAAGAAGTGGAGCCAGAGGAGGAGAAACTATAAATGTGGCTGCAACATCCTGGTTGAAGACAAGCAAGATCTATGCCAACCTGGACTGTTGCTCATACTTCCAGAGAAAATCTTGAAAAGTCAACTGGGTCCTTGTCTACAAATGGAAGAGCAAGCCAGGTCCTTGTCAACAAATAATGCTGGCACAACTGGGTAACCACAGGCAAGGAATGTAGTTGCACCCTGACCTCACACCATATGCAAAAATTAACTCAAGGTGGATCAGTGACCTAAAGAAAATAAAGTCTTAGCAGAAAACAAAGAAAAATCTGTAAGACACTGGATTAGGCAATGAGTCCTTACATGTGACATCGAAGGATAAGCAACAAAAGTCTTCGGCAAATCTAAAATTTTGTGTATCAAAGAACATTATAGACAGGAAACAAGCAACTTACAAAATGGAAGAAAATATCTACAAAGCATATAGGCAGAATATATGGAGAACTACAACTCAACAACAAAAAACAAACAATCCAATGAAATATGAGCAAAGAACATGAATAGATATTTCTCTCAGAGGGACATACACATGCATGGCCAAAAAGCCAATGGAGAGATGCTCAATTCATTAGTCATTACAGAAAAGCAAATCAGAAGCACAGAGACCACCTCCTATTACTAGAATGTCTATTATTTTTTCAAAGGGAAATGACAAGTGTTGATGAGGATGTGTGCACTGCTGATTGGACCATAAAATG
Organism: Pipistrellus kuhlii; assembly: GCF_014108245.1. Classification (NCBI taxonomy): domain Eukaryota; kingdom Metazoa; phylum Chordata; class Mammalia; order Chiroptera; family Vespertilionidae; genus Pipistrellus; species Pipistrellus kuhlii. Next base: position 29,815,642 of record NW_023425573.1, read on the forward strand.
GTGCAGCTACTGTGGAAACAGCAGAGCAGTACATTAGAGTCTACGCCACAACAAGGATGAACCTTAAAATGTTGTAACAAGTGAAACAAGCCAGTCACAGAAAGACAAATGTATGATTCCACTTGTCTGAGATCCCTAGAATAGACAGATTCAGAGGCAACTAGGCTGGAGGTCCGTAGGGGCTGAGAGGAGGAAGCCAGGAGTTAGTATTTCTGTTTCAAATAAAGAAAAAGTTCTGGAAATAGACAGTGGTGATGAGTACACAACATTGTGAGTTACACCAATGCCACCAAACTAACTGTACCCTTAAAAATGATTAAAATGGTAAATGTATGCTATTTATATTTTACCACAATAAAAGAGACACATAGAGAACAAAGAGATTGGTATACATGCTGGTAAATAGAAATAATACCCAACTGTCCAAGAGACTGCCTCACTAACTGACAGGGAATAATCTTCAAGATGCAAAGTTAAAAGAGCAAGTAGCTGGGAAAAAGCACAGGGACAGTTTGTTGTTAGAACCCATGTGATTTCTTGAGAGTCCCAGGCCTTTCATCGGCTATCCCAGACACGTTGGCACCTTGCAGCTCGGCTCCAGCCCCAGAGCACCACATCTACAGCACCTGAGTTTCCCAACAGCGACATGGGGCAGGTGAGCAGCTGCATGCCAACCCTGACCACACAGAAGACACTCCCTGGCGTGTTCTTAAAACCCCCAACTCTACCTTCTCTAGCCCTGTGAGTTCAAAGCATGAGATATAATACAAAAAGAGACCACATCACTCACTCAGGGCTCCCAGCTATCTGCACCTGTTTCTGGAGACACTATGCTTGGACTGCAACAATTAACGAATGGCCTCCTGAACAACTGTTTCAGAGTTTCTGACACACAGACCCCAGCAAGCCACAGAGTAGAGCCCTGGCCTGCCCTCGCCAGTAGGTGCTGCTGCCAGCACTGAGCTTAGCCTCACTGTCCCCTCCTAGAACAAAAGCTGCACCCATCCCATTAGATGAGCTAACAGCATAAATGAGGTCAGCTTAGGCCTCATAAGCACTGTCCCCTTCCCGCGGGGCCAGGGGCTACCACAGAGAGGTGGCATGTCTACCTTCCTACAGCAGAGGACACATGGGTCCAGACCCTGCTCTGCTGCCTGCTGTGGAGCCCCAGGGCTCAAGGAGCAGGACTCAGCTCTGCTCCTCAACTGGAACAGGGCCGTCTCTGCTCAATTTTATACAAAGTTCACATTACAGATGCCTCCTACTTGTTTTTTATTTACAGGTCTTCCTTAAAATCATGGTTCTCACCACAGCTTATGTACACAGGTAGAAACTAAAGATCCTGGAATCAGACCATCCGCTCAGCTCCCTGGCTGGAGGGGCATGGCCTTGAGGCTGTCGTTCTATCTTTGGGGTGTTCTTTGGGAACTGTGCCTGATGTACAAGATGGGGTTTGACACAACTCCCAAAGTGCACCCTGTGCCCTGCAGGTGCCCAGAAACCGAAGCAAGACTATAGAACCACTGGCTAAGTTCAAGGGCACTGGCCAAATCTCATTCAGTTGCCCACCCAACTTCTACCAGCTAGCATCCAACAGACCTCCCTCCCTAGAGGGCCTCTGCTCTACCTTCTTACTGCTTCTCCTGCACACCCATGAGGGACTGTCCACAGGGGCCCTTGAGACACATCCTTCAGCATCTACCAGCTACTGCCTCTGGGAGTGTCGTCCCCCACACCCATCTCAAATGTAAGCTCCTTGAGGACACTCTGCAAACCATGATTTTTGCACTACACACCTTAGTGGGGCTCAATGACCATCTGCCAACTGCCTGAGTCACCCATGAAAAACTAGAGGCACAAGCTGTTACTCCTGGGAGGACCCAGGGAGAGCCAGGACATAGGGATGTTGTGTTCAGTTCCGTCTCAGCACACTAACAGTAACTGAGGGCTGTGCAGACAACAGTTCCCATTCCTGCCTCTTTGATGAGAAGTGCAGAGCACCACAAGGCGCCTCAGATGAAAAGGGTTCTTCAAAAAAAGGTCAGGACGAGTTCAGCCCAGCAACTCAGAGATCCCAAGTGCCAATGGCAAAGCCTTGAATGAGAATGAAGAAACCACAGGGAGCTAGGGATCTGGGGCAGCAGCCTGCTAAACACCCCTGGGTTCCCAGAGCTGAAATCAGGTTCTAACCCTCCCACGTAGGCCTTTCCACACCACTAGGGAAGACCCCGTGGAAAATGGCAAACTTGGTCTCAGTAAGAAGAGGAGCTGGGGGAAGCAACACTTGCCTTTCAGTGAATAAATCACACCTGTGCCTGGCACCCTCCTGCAGATTGTGCGAGTGCCAAGTGATGCCTTGGGAGAAAGGGCTTTGTGGTGAACACAAGGCCCCTTCCCTTCCAATGCCCCGCCTGCAGCTCTGAGGGCGCCAGCGCTGGCCAAGCGTCAGGGGCGGTGGAGCTGGGCTTAGTGTTTATGTCTTATCCAGACAACGGAGGGTTTATGACGATTTACTGACGCAAGAGCCCAGCCGCATGCCAGAAATTAACCAGGCAGGAGGATTCTTTTTAAGAAACCACTTGGCGACCACTGCCGGCCTGAAAGGCAGAGAGTGTAAGCTGAGCTCTTCCTCCAGGCCCAGGGCCACCAGAGCAGCAGCACTCCCAGGACTCACAGGCCGCAGGGTCAAGCTCAGGCAGAGCTTACCAGAAGGAAATTAAGGTTCCCAGAACAGGGGCAGGGAGCCCTGTCTACCTTTAGCTGTATCTCTCCAAACAGAGACCCGGGCCCAGGCCACTCCAGAGGCTTATCCTGATGATCAGAGTACACCAGTGCCAGCTGGGCAGACCCTGCAAGAATGATGGGTGCCCCTGAACTCTGTCACCTGTTGCAAAAATCCCTTTCTCAAGAGCTGGGTTTTAAAGTTTATAATCACCAAAGAGAAAAAAGTTAAAGTACATGAGTTTGACAGTGGTCCCTTGTTGCAGTAGGGCTTGGGAGGAGGGGGCACGTCTGCATCCTGCAGGGCAGGGGAGCAACTCTGCATGAGCTTCTCTCCCGTTGTCTTCTCCACACCCCTCCTGTCACTGGGCTCCCCCAATGCTCCCCCTGTCTGTGCTGCCTGGGCTCAGGACCAGATCAGGGGGTGATCTATTTAGATAAGGCCAGCAGGTGGTTTCCGGCCGGGATAGGGGAGGCTGCTTGTGTGCAAACACCCATGCTTTGAGAAATGATATTATAGATTTCTGAAATCTCAAACATGGAGGGGCACATGGTGTTCATATTTCTCAAAAAGGGCATGAGTCTGACTAGGTTAGCTACACTGAGACTTGCCTCATGCTCTGGGACTGGTCCTGAGCTACGGATGGTTCTAGATGCCTGTGATGATAACAGCAGCTGACATCCAGGGAACAACTGAGCACTGGCTACATGCCACCTCAGTTACTTCTCACAGCAACCCTACACGGTGCAACCTCTGGGTGCAGCCTCTTGAGTCCTTACTTTTCAGATAAGGAAGCCAGCTCAGAGGAAGGGGCCCTGCTCACGTGGGGATGGAAGCAGGTCTGAGCTCAGACATCCACTTCTAGAGACTCAGGAGGAGAACAAAGGGAAGAACAAGGAAAGGCCCCAAGTGGCCCAACCTCCGGTTTTCCATAGGTACAGAGCCATGCCCTGCAGCCAAGCAGCCCCGACTCCTGGTTCTGCTCCCGTGACAGTCAGTGGTTCCTTCCAGTTCACTTCCCAATCCTCACAGCTAGAACACCAAGTAGGGGCAATGGCAGCTACAGAACAGGTGCTCCTCCCACTCCAAGGTCTGAGGGACTGTCATCTGCTGACTGAAAAGAATGGCACACAGCTCTGCGGCTGCACCTTCGCAGGGCTGCCAACAAGAGGGCACCACCTCCACCATCTCAAAACTACTGACCTACCAACTGCTCCCTACTCCAGGACATGTTGACAGGGGGACTGTGCAATAGTGGGGAAAGCGGGCTGCTATCAGCACCTCCCAGACCACAGGAGACCATGGGAAGGAAGGGGTCCACAGCCCGTCCTCTACGGGGTACCCAAGCCAGGGGAGGGGACATCATGCATGAGTGACAAGTGGCAATGCTTTATTCTGCCTAGTTCCAAAGGCCTGAATAAGGACCCCTGGGGACTCTGCCAGCTGCCTGGACACAGATCTCAGTACCCATTCCAGGCAACCAGGGCTACAGGGGGTGACAGGGAGAAGTGTGGCTAGGCAGAACTGTCTGAGCCCTGGTGCACCATGACCCCAAAGGCCATCCTGGGACAGTGTTATAGGTCAGCTAACCTTCACAGGAGGTTTGTTTTATTATCTCTAAAGAGGACCAAATTCTGGGGGGGAAAAAACACCGAAGTATTGAAGTACTGTTTTACTGCAATGCTGAGATGATCTTCTAGTCATAAAGCCTGTCTTCCTTAAAACTAAGTAATCCATAATTCAATTTGCAAATAAAATTATAGTTCTTTATAAATTATTTAAATTAGCAATTATATGAATAAAATGCACTTCTAAATGTAATAGACCAAACCTGGTATTTATAGCCTAATCATATAACATAAAATGCATTGGTTAGAAAACAGAATGGTAAAGTTTAATGTGGAAAAATAATTCCCACCCAGTCTCCCCCACCCCAATACTGCCGTTAAAGAAGAGAAACTGTTTGCACCCCAACCCCAAATATAAAAATTCCTAGAATGTGTATTGCCAATCTATGGCTTACTTCCAACCTTTCAGGATTTGGCTACCACTTGGATGTAAGGATAATGAAATCTCAGACTCGAAAGGAACTAAGATATAATTTAATTCTGCCCCAGCTCAATGCATGACAAACCTGAGGCCAAGAGAGGCCTTGTGTCACATTCATGCTCTGCCCAACCCCGTGCTGGAACCAAAGTTGGTACAGTCATGACATTAATGGCATGCATGAAAAGCAAAGTCCTACAAATGACTTCTCAGGGTAAATCTGAAATGAATTCTTCATTCATATTGGGGGAAGAAAAAAAAACAACTTAGTAAAAACCGAGAAGGAGAGGAGGGGAGGGCAGGAAGGCAGGAAGGCGCTGAACAAGTGTGCCCTGCATTAGGACCTGGGAGGTTTGACCGTTTACAAGGTGCGACATAAATCACCTCGTAAACTATCTGAATAAAAGTGCTCTAAGAGCAGCTTGAAGCTGCAGGTATATTTCTGTCCACTTTCAAATACACCAGCAGGGATTTCAGTGCCACAGAAAGATCAGCCAGGACCCTGACACAAGAATGACATGAACAAGGGACAAATCAAAATCAAGTCTCCACCATGACACTGGCAGCAGCCCTGGCACTTGACAGGTACAGCTCACTTCCACTTTGGCTGTAGCTAACAACTAGCAGAAGCTTGGTAAAATTATAAAACACACATGCAAATGTGTATACTACTACAGCTGGAATCAGAAGACTATGGAGACAGCCAGGACACAAAGGCATTTGCTGACACCCAAGTCCCAGCCTGTATGGAGGGTAAGGAGCTGAGTCTGGAAACCTGAGCCAGATCCAGGGCCTGCCACATGGAGAGGTCTAAGTAGATAAAGAGAGTGAGGACAAGGAGCTTCCATAGGGGGAGTAGGACAAGGAGAAGGCTGGCCCTCATAGACACTGAAATCAGACATTTCATTATAAAAATTCTAAATTTGCATGGGATTAAAATAGCCTCAAATATAGAAAAGTAAAAACTGGCAGAAATAATACTAACTCACAATTACATCTGGAGATTTTCAAATACCATTCTCAGTAACTGATAGGTAAGGCGAACAATGAAACTGGTAAACAAATCTAAACATTGAGATTAACAAACTTCACTTAATTGGAGAATTGACAAATCTTAATTAATGTATTCTACTCAAATATACATTAAACGTTTACAAAATTGACCATAGAATGATAATGCAAAACTCAAAGAATTTTCAAGAACTGAAATATATATGTAATAAATACATTGAACACAGTGAAATTAAACTAGAAACCAATAACAATAGCAAAATAATAAGAAATTTAAAAATGGCTGAAATACTTTTTCAACTACTGGGTCAAAAAAGTCAAAAAAATTTTTCTAAACTGTATTATAATGAAAATTACAATTAAAATGTATATAATTCAGCTAAAGCTATAGATAGGTAAAAAGCATAACTTTAAGTGCACGTACTAATATTTCTTAAGAAAGTTTGAAAAAATCAGTATTCTAAATATTTCAATAAGTTTTTAAAAAGCAATGCAAATCCAAATAATAGCAGTAAAAGCAGAAATTGATTCGTTTAAAAATCAAGGGAGAAAACTAAGATGGTGGCAAAGGTGAACAACTAATCTGCCACCTCGCACGACAATTTCAAAACTACAACTAAAAGACAAAACATCTATCACCCAGAACCATGGGAAAGCTGGCTGAACAAAAGTCTTAACAACTAGCCAAAACTGGTTTGGCTCAGTGGATAAAGCATCGGCCTGCGGACTGAAAGGTCCCAGGTTTGATTCGGGTCAAGGGCATGTGCCTTGGTTGCAGACACATCCCCAGTAGGGGGTGTGCAAGAGGCAGCTGATTGATGTTTCTCTCTCATTGAAGTTTCTAACTCTCTATCCCTCTCTCTTCCTCCCTGTAAAAAAATCAATAAAATATATTTATAGAAGAAGAAGAAGAAGAAGAAGAAGTAGTAGTAGTAGTAGTAATAGTAGTAGTCGTCGTCGTCTTACAACTAGAAGGAAAGAGAAAGGAGCACAAGCACTGAAAAGCTGAAAAGCTGAGAGGTGCGTGCAACAATCATTGTATACTGCTCTGGAGCATGGGGACTTGGGGACTTGGAAATGCAGAAAGGCAGAGATGGCTAATAGCTGAAGGCAGCTATTGCTGTTTGCCACGCCCCAGCTTAGTGATGCCCTAAGACCCCGCCCCGCCCCAAGGCCCCCGCCCTGAACATTCTACAAACCTGCCCAGGCTCCACACAGCGGCTTTTGCATATAAATGGCCTGCACTGTGGCAGCTTAATGAAATAAACTGCAGCCCCAGTCAGACTGCTCTAAAACCACCAACTCCCAAGCAAAGAGGAGAAAACTGTAGTTCTTGCTGCAGTTCCTGCTGGGTGGCCTTAGACAGTAACTGACCTGCACCCCATTGGAGATCCAGAAACTAGTGTATCCAGTGGTCAGTGTGAGACGACACCAGATTTCAACTACTCTAATAAGGGACACATTCAAGAGGCACACTCAGTGAGCACCAAAGCCCTACTGGAACAGGTCCTGCCCCATAAACGTGTCTGTAGCACATCAATTCTTCCATTATAGACACAATGGGTCCCCACAGCCAATTGGTCTGGAGGTCAATTCCAGAGGGGTGTCTGAGTTGGGGGTACGGGAAGAGACTGGACAAAAATCATGTATCTATGGATGAGGACAGCGGTGGGGAGATAAGGGCAGAGGATGGGGTGGGGACCGGGTGGAGGAAAGCTATTGGGGGGGGGGGGGGGGGAGAAACAATTATAATAATCTGAACAATAAAGATTTATTAAATTTTTTAAAAATCCAATAAAAATAATCAACAAAACTAGACATGGTTCTTTAAAAACATTAATGTAATTATCATAGTAGGTAAATGAAGGAAAAAAGAGGAAGAGCAAATAAATAATATAAAGTATGAAAAAGGAGATGTCAATATAACTCCCACAAACATTACAAAGATATGGAGAGGGCATTTAAATAATTTACATTAAAACATTTGAAAATTTAGAAGAAATGGAAAATTTTCTGAAAAAAACTAAACACATAAAAACTAACACAAGAAAAAATAGAAAATCTGAACACTTGGGGATTTAATTTCTACATCTTCCTAGAAGGAAAACTCCCAGAATAATTTTCCAATGAATTCTTCCAAATATTTAAGAATGAAATAATATCAATCTTATATAAACTCTTCAAGAGAATCACACAAGAGCCAACACAACTTATAAGACCTGCTAGGAAAAACCAGTTATTCATTTTTAAATGGCTACATAAATAATTAAAAAGAAGAGAAAACATACAACAGAGGCCAAAAGGGCTCCAACAAAGCCCCAAGTATTTACCATCTGACTCTTCAAAGAAAACTCTGTCAACCCTAGGAACAGAGAAAGAGGACACATCATCCCATGTAAAGGCCAGCATAACTTTAACATCAAAATCTCACAAGAATATTTCAAGAAAAGAAAATAGCAGGTCAATCTCACTCATGAATTTACATGAAAAAAAAAAGGACACCAAATATAAGAAAGCAAATTCAGGAATATATAAAAACAACAATATATTAAAATCAAGTTAGAATTACTAAAAATTGTTAGATTGGTTAAACATTCAAAAATCCATCAAGAAAATTAATTCATCATATGGTTCAAGAGAACAATCAAATGATTAATAGATGCAAAAAAAAATCTATTAAGTTGAACCCAAAGGAAGTGCCATTTTGTACAAGAAATATCAAACATCTGCACTATCTTGTGAACTACTATCTTGTGGTTCAATTAATATTTTAACACCTACTCAAGAGAACAATCGGCAACCAAAGAATAGAAGAGATCTGCAATGATTAGATGAAGCTCATTTACAAGAAAGCTACAGCGGTTCCACACAGAATGATGAAATGCTGAGAATGTTCCTGTGATAGTTGAATAAGATATGGTTGTCCACTAGCACCAGCTCTGTTTAACATGTGATTGCAGGCCCTAGACAATGTAGTAAAGCAAGAAAAAGACATAAAGGTTTAAAAGTTAGCACAAAAGAAATAAAACAAGCACTAGCAATACACATTAAAACACCCAAAAGAATCTACAGTTAAGCTAGTATAATAATTAGCAAATCCTGCAAGCTGTCATGAGACAAGAAGCTAGCCTAAAGTTAATTATATTTCTAAATACAAATAAAAAATAAAAATATTAAAGCAAACAGTATTAAAAAAACACACAAAACTACCAAGTAAATCTATCCAAAGAAATGAAAGACCTCTACAATGCGATCTACAAAATATAACTGAAGACATGAAAGAAGACCTAAACAAATAGACATATTCATGGATGGAAAGAGTCTAATCAAATTAATTTTATGTTCTTACTGATACACTCCCTAAAGAGATCCCAGTGTTCTGGTGAAATTGAAAAGGTAACTATAAAATTCACATGGAAATGCAAAGGGCTAAGAGGAATAACCTCTGAAATGATCTGCAGTTGGAGGACCCACATTAGCAGATATCATGACTAATTATAATATAAAGCCACAGCTCGATGAGAGGGTGTTGTGCTGACACAGAAATAGACCCATAACAATGGACAAGAATAAACTCCAGAGCAGACCAGATACACAGATACTTAACTTGTGACAAGGCAGCACTCTAGAGCAGTGGGGAAAGGATGAATTGTTCTAATAAGTATTGGTGAGCCAACTGAGTATCCAAATGGGAAAAGTAACCCTCAACTACTACGTCACACCGTGTTTTCTTAAAAAAATCAATTCCAGGTGGACTGGAAATCTAAATGTGAGTGGCAGAACAATGAAACTCCTGCAAAATAATAGAGTATCTCCATGATCTTCAAGGAGGCTTAAATAGAATGACCAAGAAACTAAACAACGTTAAAATTAAGAACTTCTGTTCACCAAAGAGCAACATTAAGAGAGTGAAGAGGCAACCCAGAGTCAGAGAGAAAACAGCAAAGGGAATAACCAACAAAGGAGTTATCCTTCCTTCATCCATATTAATTACTCCTCCAGTCAGTGAGAAAAATAAAGACAACCCATTGTTTTTAATGAACCAAAGGCTGGAACAGGTTCTTCACCTAGCTGTTCAATTCAAGTGCAAAGAGATGCCCAATGTCTTTAGCAAGCAGGGGAAGGCAGAGTAAACCACAGTGGCTACAATGAGAGAATAACAGTACCAAGCATGATGGGGGGCAGAGCCCTTAAGTCTCTCTCTGACAGAGCATAAATGGGTACATTCAATGGGAAACCTGTGGGGCACACACATGCCTCACTGAAAGAAATGTGTACTTGCACAGACGCAAGACACACATCAAAAGGCTATGGCAGCATCAGATGTACCCACTCAAACTCGAGGGCACCCAAAAAGTCCTCAATAACTGAACAAACAGACATGTCCACACGATGAACACCATACACCCATGGGAATGAACAATGGCTAGAAGCCATACCACCAGAAACTTACACAGGCAGTATACTGTTAAATGAAGGAAGCCAGACAAAAAGGCCAAGTATTTTAGGATTATATTTATATCAAGTTCAAAGATGGAAAAATTGCATATAACTTATTAGAAGCTGGAGGGTGATTCCCAGGGCAGGATAGGTGGTGCGATAATCGAGGGGAAACATGCAGGGCTCTGGAGTCGGAATGCTCTGATTCTTGACCTGCACAGCCGTCATGGGCATGCCCTCCACAGAAAGCACCAGGTGAACCCAGAGAGCTATGTGTTCTCCTGGACGCCTGTAACACTTCCACAGAAAGGTCACACAGGAATGCAACGCTCATGGCAGCTGTTTACAGAGCAGTAGTGGGAAGACTAGAAACAAACTCACTGCCCACCATCAGTGAAAGGTGTTAAATGAATGACATTGCAGTAATACACAACTATGAGATAGGACAAGGCACTGCTTTTGCACTGATTTAGAATAATATCCAAAGGAAAAGCTTCAAGAGCTAAGGTGCTGAGCGTCTCCAGGGTGCCACAATTCACAAACAGATTGAATGAGCAAGAATATCTACAAGTTTCCTGTATGTGTCAGCTCAAATTTGATCAAGACTTTACTAAAAATCAAGTGAACAGTACAGTGAACATACCCAACCACAAACAAGCTGCACGCAGTTCACGATTCTATAGTACATTAGTCACAATTAATGAACCAACACTGACATGTCATTATACTTCTTTCAGGTTTCCCTAGATCCTCCCTCATGTTTTTCTCCTGTCCCAGGATGCCAGCCAGGACCCCACACTGCCCCCTTGGCAACTCTGGGCCTGACAGTTTCTAGACTGTCCTTGTCATTGTTAGCCTTGACAGTATTAAGGGGCTGAACAAGGATCGTAAAGGACAAGCTTCTCCTGGAATGTCATGTCTTTCTGGTCCAACTGTGCCTTGGGAAAGAAGACCACGTAGGTAAAGGGCATTCTCACCGTAGATGTGAAATTTACAGCCTAAACTCAGCACACTGCCACTGCACTCCACTGCTGGTGCCAATCGGTGTCACACAAGAGCCCCAGGGAATGCAGCAAACAGCAATTCCTCAGGATCCACAATAAACAAGCACCTCAGGAGGGCTGGACGCTGGAAACCACAAGCACCCCAGGAGGGCGGGAAGCTGGAAACCAGCACCAGGCTGCTGGGCATGAAGGCCCTCCCCCACCTCCAGTCTCCCTGACAGGAGTCCATCTGAAGACAACCCAACCAGTTATCTCTTTTTAACCAGAAGAAATCAGGACTCATGAGCATAAACAAAATGAGACCTGAAATTGGCAGACAAGGAAGAAAAATCAAAAGCTTCCATCTTGATTACACTTGGTGATTAGCCACAAAGTCAGATGGCCATTGCTGGGCCTGACAGTTAGTGCTCTTTCTCTCCTCTACCCTCCCCTCTTGCTTCTAAGAAGTAGGATGAATTAACAGTATATCCCAGATCCACCCAGAGCCGGCTTCTGCTCCCACACACGTGGCGACAGGGGGGACAGGATAGACCCCCGGTGGCCCTGGTTGTGCGTGACAAGGCTTTCCAGGAACAGTGAGAGCCCAACAACAGGACAACTGCTTTAGCTGAGGGCTGCAGACCTGCCACCAAAGAATAAACAGGCAACCTGGACCCAGCCCAAGTGGGGACAAGTGACAAATACGGAGAACAAGAAACGTAGACTTTGTTTTTGGACACTGCTATGTCTGCACAGGAAGAAAAAGAAATGGAGAAGACCCCTCAGGTTTGGAATCCCAAGGGCTAGCTTACTGAAAGAACCAGAGATGGGTCGGAGCACAGGCCTGGCATACAGAAGGACACGCCCACAACACCAATGGCCTTGAAGAAAGGTGTGACTCAGCCCTGCCCACCAGCCAGGTGCCCAGGCTGCTCACAAAGAAGTGATGGGTGCCACAAAAGAGCAGAGTGAGATCCCAGCTCTCAGCCAGGGGGTCCATGCCCACCAACCACATAGGTCTCACCTTAGTCCCCACGGGAACTGCTCTGAGACCTCCCAGGACACCTTACAGTCCAAAAATGGTGCATCCCAAGGGTCTACCTGGCTTCCTCTCCCTCACCCCCCTCTGTAGGGCCTGGCAGGTAACCTCTCCCATCACCATCTTCTCCTCCCATGCCCTCAGTATGGCCACAGTCCCCACCTGGCTTCTTCCAAGAAGAACCTGAAAACACTTTTATGTGACACCTTTCCAATCTCTGCGGAGCACCCCAAATTCTGTGTGACCCTCCACCCCCCTACCCAGTGTAAACATGGATTTGCTAACTCACATGCTAATAAATAGCAATGGCCCATTCAAGTTCAAAGTTTATTCATATTTGTTTTTTAAATCCCAAACTAAAACTTGATGTTCAAAATTTACATATCACTATATAAAATATGAGAAAATAACTGTATTATTTTTCTCAGACAGTTTTCTCAATCTTCTGCAGCTGTCATGACACTTATGTGGATTTTGACATATATATTATAGGACCGACAAAGACCTCTGTGTTCCATGGGTTTCTGAGCTCAATCAACCTCAGAAGATTTCATTCGTATTCAAGGCAAGAGTGAAACTCTGCCAGAGTGCATTTCACAAACGGCTGGTGGAGGGTTCTGGAGGACTCGCATGCCAGGCGTGGCCCAGTCTTGCAGTCCTTGCCCACCCAGAGCTTAATTTCAGCTTCCCAGGAATATAGTTCTATTTCTAGCAAGAACGTGCATATAGAATTGACTTGAAGGGTATCCAAAAAGAACTGTGAAGGCACAGGAAACCTGTATTTAACAAAACTATGTATTTAGTTTACATAAAACCGGAAATGTAGAATCTGGCTTGCATAAACAACAGTAAAGAAGTTATTTTGATAAGTAATTTTAAACAATGTCACAAAATAAATATAGGAATTGATACAACAAGCTGCCTATCTACTTTTGTCCAGGTAAAGACTTGGACCCAGTTCCGTGCAGGTGAGAATGAACATGCCCAGCCAGCCAGGTGCAGTGGGCCAGGCCCGATTACTCTGGATGTCTACTGCCTTTGAGCTGTAAAACCATTCAGGTTTTGACTATAAATACAGGGCCATCCTATTTGGGACCCACCTCACCGAGCCCCCGCAACTCTCCCCCTCCGGCCACCCCAATGGAGAACTCTTGAGGGAAGAAGACACAAGATCACCTACTGGCCATACTGTTAACCTCTATCAAGCTCCAACACAGTGGCCCCTAAGGGCAAAACCAAAAGCCAGGGTTTTTGGTTCTGAAGGGCCAGGGCCTGTAAAAGGCAACGTGGCCCCACTTTAGAGGGAATCAGGCCAGGCTGAGAAACCCCAAGGACATTCCCTCAGCAGAGATGGCATGGTTACACACAGAAACCAATAGACACAGGCTGCCTCTGTCAAGTGGCTCACTCAGCCCCACCCCATACCCATGACCCAGGTGAAACCCATATATTTCAGACTGGAAACAGTTGAGAAATGCTATCAATGTTCTCTCAGGCAATTTAAGCAACTCGAGACAGACCCAAATTGCTCTTTTCTTCTCATAAATAATATCCTTCTGATGTTGGAAATATCCTTCAACCAGAACAGGCTTATCCCATCGGATCACTAAACTGCTGAAAACGGCTCTTCAAAAACAAATAAGCAAAAAACCATCTCCTTAGGACCCCAGTCATTGAGGCCACATCCATGCAAACAGGTCCACCAAATCCACTCATAACAGGAAGCACATACCTTCAAAGAAACATACCCCCTGGTTCTCATACATCTAGTCCTATAGCCCCACGAGGAGTTCAAGGAAAGCCAACAAGAACCAAAAAAAGTTACCACTATGTCCGGGCCAGGGCAGCCAGGCCGTGTGAATTTTACTCTGGACAGAGGTGCTGGCCAAAGTAGAGAGAGGGACCCAGGGAGCTGGGTACCTGTCCACGAGTGAGCACGGTGGAAATCACCCCATAACTCTGAGCTGCGAGTTGCTGCAGTGCCCAGGCACTAGTCACCTGCCATGTGCTGCTGCTCCCCCACCTCCAGGTCACCCCAGCCCTTCCGGGACACATGCCTATGCCAAACTGACCACAGAGAGAATGATCTGTGCCACTCATTGGCAAGAGGACACAGCCCCCCTACTTTCCACACCACAGTGAGACATAATGTTTACAAAATAACTAAGACAATCGGGGGGTAACAGAAGGAACCGGGTCACAGAAAGATGTAAGAGCAGACAGACAACTGGACTTTCCTATGAAAAGCTCTGCATCCACGGCTCCAGTGTCACCTAGTACCTCCTCAAGTCCACTGCAAACTCGTAAACCACACACCCTCCTTCCTCCCTCTCGCTGATCCTTGCAAGGAGGCTAAAGAAAAACAGGTGGTGCCATGGACCCTCGCAAGAAGGACTCGGAAGGAAGAGACCCTTGCTGTTGCAAGAATGACCCTTTGCCCTCACACAGCTACCTAAGCCTGTGGGCATTTGGGCAGGACCATGTCTCTTCCCGCACAAAGAGCCCGGAGCATGTTTGCATTGGGTCAGACAGCAATGGGGAGGTAGAACTTTAAGAATAAGTCCCTAAGCCTGAACTGGTTTAAATCAATGTGAACCTAGAAAGGGGGAGAGTCAGAAGTCCTGAGTTACACTGCACCATACTAGAGGCACTTCCCCTAAGGACATGCTTATTGAAAATATACTTTCTACAAAGCGTTTCCCAGAAAAAATCAAACACAAAGGAATAAACTTAGATATGAATGTAAATATATCAAAACAAAGCTTTAGTTCTTAAAATCTTAGATACCTTCTTGACTTTAGCACCTGAATAACTGGCACATGAGAAGCAACCTTGTAAGAAATGGCCCAGAAGCAGAAAGTTTAAAAAAATTAATTAACTCCACAGTCACAGAAGCTCCTCAGTGAAAGGCCCTGATAACAAATCTAAACAATCAGATTGAAGACCCAGTCAGAGCTCATCTGAACCTTAGGAGAATGAGTTAGTTATATGCAAAAAAACAGCTCCCCAAACAAGTGACCACTAAGTAATGAACATCAAGATGCCTCAACCAACTTTATAGAATTCTTTACAAATGCTATCTCAGATAAATAGACGTATTTTATTTTTAAAAAAATATATATCAAAATAAGCCTCAGTAAAACTTTTTAGAAGTATGTAGTATTAGTAAAAGTTAGAAAATGGTTATAATGTTAAACATTATTTTTCATATAAAAATCCCCAAAATTCTAATGCTGCATTTCAACATGGAATGTTCCAGTTCTCAGTTAGAATCCTGACATTCAAGTAACAGCAGCAAGAACATGGGGAGGAAGAGAGTAAGAAGAGGAGGAGGAGGAGAAGGAGGAGATGATAATGGTTAGGGATGAGGTGATGAGAGCCCAAGTCCAACAGGAGGAAAGCTAAAGGGGGGTGGAGGGTAGTCTAGACCCCTAATCCTACAGAGGCCCCAGAGCCATAGGCAGAAGGTCTCCCCAGCAGTCAGCTGTGCACTTGGCATTTCCACTGGCCAAGCTCCCACCTGCTAGCACCTTAACCCCTGAGAAGCAGAGTTGATATTTTCTGTTTCTGTTTGTTGGGTAAGAAGGGAATGAGGGCAAGGGCAAACAGGAAAAGAATAGGATAAGGATTCTTTTCATCATACACTGCTTATCACTCCTTCTGAAAGGCCAATACTCCCATTATCTTGCTGATGGATTATGTGGCTAAAGCTAGACAATTTAAAAACACGAAGTCAGATACAATTCTAAAACTTTAGTTATTTGCCTCATTTGATGTTCCCTTTATCATTACAATCCCTTAAATTTATCATGTTTTCATGAAATGAGCAAATAAGAGGCTCTTTGGTGGAAGCACAACGAAAAGTTTCAAACCGAATCCACCCAATGCCACTGTATGCCAGTCACCCGTGAACCCTTTCAGCCCCAGCTTCCTAAAGAGGCAGAGTCCGGGGAAGTTCATGATATACTCAGGACACATCATAACCAGTCAAAGCAAGGAGGCAACAGCAAAACCCAAAAACAGGCACAGTGCAGGGAGCAGGAGACGCGGGACCCACAATCCCTTCTCCACACCTTCAGGGCCATGAGACCACATCTACCTACGTGGCAGCAGCCTTTCTTGTACCAACCCCTGTCCCTCAACACCCACCCTTCACTCCCAATGTCCTTCCTCTGCCACACAGGCTCTCACCTCCGTCCCCCACCCAGGCAGGTGAACTCCTGCTCTGCTTCCCAAACTCAGCTCACCTGTCTCCTCGCCTCTCCCCTCTGACCTCATGAACCACAGTGTACCGAGGGCCTCGGAGCCTCTGTCTGGCCCAGGAGCTCCATGCATGCTGGTAAGACCAACTCCTAAGAGGGCCCAGTGCACCCTGCGTCTGCCAGCAGGGGGGCTTATGTCAAGGACAGATGACCAATTCGGTTTCTAGGTTGGCCTCTGATTTGCTAAGCGCTAGATAGCAGTAACTACTGATTTATTTAACTATAAAATGAGAATAATGGCATTGGAGCTACCTATACAAGGTATCATGCAAAATATATTAAATAACTGTAGAGAACAACCCAGAACAAAGCCACTACTCATTATGGCCTAAAAGCATAGCAGGTTTTGACTTAGAGCAAGCATATAACCAACGCGAATGTATTACTACGTACTACAAGTTTTAAACACCTACGGTAAAACAGAGTCCAAATTACGCCAGCACCCCCTTCTGGAGCCCAGCGTCAGGAGGGGCGGAACACCTGCACACCTGTCTGCTTTGACTGCCCACTGCCAGGCGCTCCAATTACAGCTTCTGGTTCCGGCACCAAGCTGCACTCAATGGTCTCTGATGTTGAGTTTGTATGTCAAATCCATCCGGGAACTCATTCTTAAATCTCAATGTCATTAATCACCCAACATTCAGCATCTCAGAACTCAGAAATTTGCATTTCCACAATGGTGGCTTTGAAAAAAGGGGCATAAATGCAAATGTTCCACAAACTGTATAAGGATTTCAGAAAATTGCCAAAACAACCCATCAATGCTCCATTGACAGTGAATGTTCTGAGGATTTGTGATTTTTAAAGACAAAACACAATTTGAGGATTAAAAAAAGAAGCAGGTTGAAAAAGAAGTCGTTCTGTCTCTGTGATTTCCAGAACAAATCCTGACTGATTAAATTCCCAGAGAGTGGAAGTCGGGGAGTGACAGCTCAAGCTGCACATGTGCCCTTGGGCTTCTCAACAGCCTGGAGGGCCTGGGGCGGGAAGGCTCAGGGGCATTTCTGAAACCCTTCCTTCAGGTGCAGAAGGAAGCTGCACAAGAGGCTCAGAGCCCTTCTGTACCAAATTTCAATCCTTCCGATTAGTCTTCCTCCAACACACCTGCATGCAGCTGTGTCAGTGACTGTTCTACCCTCTATGTCACTGACTGTTCTACCCTCCCCTGTATCCTCGGGCCTCAGCCCCACCCCTGCCAGGAACCCCCAGCTCTCAGGTTAGTCACTTCTCCCAACCAGGGCCTCACTAGGTCCAGAACCCGCATATTACCCGAAGCTTGGAATTGATGTCTTCTCTATGTTAAATGCAGGTCCTCAAAATTCATTTTCTCTCTTTAAAGTCCTTAAAACTTTGTAGAATCCTGAAACAGTCTGGCATTGCAAAGCATAATTTAAGTTTCTTTTTAAGAAAACTTATATCCTAAATTATACTAACCTTGGTGGCAATGAACAGACTCAAGATCAAGCACAGGAGACAGGAGCACAAAGACTGAAGCAGCCAGCCCAGCTCAGACCAGAACAAGGCAGAGCCTCCCCCGGGAAGACCTCCAGATGAAAACGTTAGCATGATCTAAAGAAATCAAACCACATCAAGACTCAACTAAGCTATTACTGACAAAACTTTTTAGCTGCTTTTGTGCAGAGGGGATATTTCAAACTCAATAGAATATTAGGAAACCAAAGAATAGTCCAAATTAAAACACTGCTCTTAAATATACAAGTTTCCCTCAAAATAGTTACTTGCTTATAACTAAACACTGTTACACACCTCTTCCCGAGATGCAGAAGATAGAACACTTGAGTTTCCCAATTCCATCCTGCTCAACCAGTTTCCTATCAAGGGTCAAGTCTGCATGACTACACACAGGTCCATAACACCCACCAGTACAAGCCTTGTGACTGACAGTGTTTCTTCAGGCAGAAATGGTGCAAAGAAGGTAAACTGTAGGGTGGGGGGCAGGTGGTGTTAGAAAGCCGCTGAGGAACAGTTCTCAGCAAGCCAGCCAGGCTCCCAGGTCTCAGCACACTGCTCACAGGCCAGCCTGCTGACTGCATGGGAGTGGAACAAAGGCAGGGTAGGAAAGGGAGCCTTCGCTCATCCCGAGGACAGGCCCACCCACACAGGGTCAAGTTCCCTCCATGTCACTCGGGGATGCCTTGTCCAGGCAGGGGCTCTGTGTCCTTCCTATATGTTCATCCTGATCTGTTTCAGCACGTCCCAACAGGCAAAGATTTGGAGCATGGAATTAGGCAAAAAGCGCCATATTTCAGAACCTCTTCCCACTCTTCTTACTGTCAAAGAGGAGTTCTTTGAGACTAAATCAATTCAGGCCCTTTCCGCAGGCTGCTCCCATCAGTACAAACACTGATTCAGAGCAATAAAACCAGCAGTGAGCAGTTTTACGTCAGAGAACCAGAGCCCAGCTCTGGCGGCATTCATAAAGAACGGCAATAAAACCCTACTGCATGCCTCACCCACCAGAGGGAGTTTGAAGGGAAAACAGGAGAGAAAAAAATCAAGCACTTCAAATAAAAAGGTCATTTTATCATCAGGGCAAAGGCGAGTTGCACAGCAAGTGTGAGTGAGGAGACAACAGCAAGGGCCCCAGGGTACAGAGAGGGCCCCGGGAAACCGTGAGGGGGCAGTGAGGGCCCAAGGAAGAGTGAAGGCCCCAGGGGACAATGAGGGCCCCAGGGGACAGTAAGGGCCCCAGGAAAGAGTGAAGACACTGGGCGACAGTGAAGGCCCCAGGGGACAGTGGGGGGGAGGGAGGAAGGGCCCCAGGGAAGAGGGCTCTGGGGGATAGTGAGGGCTTCAGGGGGCAAGGCAGAGCAGGTCACAGCCAGACAGAAACCGCTTGGATGATGAGGGGGAGAGGGGCCCATAGCAGGGAGGCTGCGCAGTAAGGTCCAGTGGGGATGAGACCTCCTCGGTTTGAAGAAACTTCCCAATCAAAATAGCAAACTGAATAAATGAGTATTCATTATATCTCTTCCTCCCCACTAAATTATTAAATATAAACAGAAATATAAAAGGATATATAGCAATGCTAGTCAGTGGGGAATAGCTCAGCTGACCAAAACTAGGAGGAGTTTCCAAGAAAATATAAATTTGATGGGATCAAAGTGACAGGAAAACAATCTCTAGTGATCAACCCACCACCCGGCAAGACAGACAACAGCCCTCACACAGGGAGGGTACAGATCCAAGCCCAGCCCAGCCCCCTGCAGCGGGCCAGCACTGTTTGGGGTCCCTTGCTACAACTCCAGAAGCTACTCTGAGAATAAAGGTGGCTCCTGAAGGGTACCTGAGCACTGCAGAGAGCAGGAGTACCCAAGAGCTTGGGCCCTGAGCATGCCACCACCGACAGAGGAGGCTCAGCCTCCAAGGCAGCCCTGCTCTCACCAGTTCCAGCCCCTCTTCCATCTTCAGTCTCCAATCCAAGGAGGGACAGAGGCCTCAGGAATCAGCTGGCGGCAACGACACACATGGCCAGATAGGGTAGTGATTGCAATAAACACGGATGGGCAAACCCGCATATAAAGGCAGATTCTCAGGGGAGAGAAAGCCAGTGCAGCACTCTGCTCCTTCCTGAGACAAGCCTAAAGAGAAGGAAGGCTTGGAAGGTTATGATAAGTTATGATAAGTGGGAGGGGATATGTTGTTCAGCCCAAGAAACCAAGGGCAGAAACGCTTTCAGGAAACTCAATTAACTTCTTGGCAAAGACACGCGTAACAAAGAGAAATACATTGTATTTTATTCAGACACCTGGGTTACCAAAAGATAAGCTGACAGGTTCTAGAGCATTCTGAGAACAAACTTAACATTTTAAACATGCACACCCACCATGCTCACTGACGGAGTAATTCTGCTTCTTAGAATTGATCCAGTGCAGACAGATGCTTATAGAAGTGCATGTACAAAGTATACATATAATAATTGTCCGATGCCAATTTGGGGCTGCTATAAATAGTGCTGCAATCACATAAATATTCATCTACAAGCCATCAAAATAATTTAGACTTATACACATACTGACATCAAAAAAGTGCTCATAATACATTAAGATGGAAAAAAAAAAATAACACAGAAGCCCACAGATGAGATGGCCGCATGCCACTGAAATGCTTGCACGCAGCCCCTGTGCTCAGACATGGGAAGGAAGCCCAGCTCCCTCATTGGGAGGGAGAGCTGGGCACCCCTCAAGGTCTGCTTGACACACTTCAATCCAGATGCTTAAATTTGTTTTACAGATTTTATCAATCAAACATGAACAATTTATCTCAATAAAGCCTTCCTATCTAAATATAACTGGGAATCCTAGCCTCGTTTCAGCCACTCCAGTCGGGCCAAGGGAGAAAGAGTGTGTGCAGGTTCTGGGCCATCCCAGAGGCACAGACCAGACTCCCCAGTCACACTGAGGATGCCCAGTTCTGTCCAGTGGCCACTGCCACCCCTCCCACGTGGACACAGGACAGACCTGCTGGGAGTGGCAGCGATCAGGACTCAGGCTTTCATCAAGCAACTGCACTGGGACTTGACCTAATGGTGGGTACCCACAACACATTTCTGAAGCCAAAGGCCACACAAGCATGGTTTTCAGTCCTGTTCAGCCACTTACTAACTCTATGACCATGGGCAAAGCACCCCTTCCCTACAGGATGAGATTTTCAGGGCATTGTAAAGACTGAATCATGTGACATGCTTAGTGTAGGGCCTAATAAAACTCAATCCAGGAGCAGAGCCCTGTCACAGAATCACCCCTACCCCTGAGTCCCCAGGAACAAAGAAACTGGGTGAGAAATTAACTTTCCAAATCACAAACTGACCTTTGAACCCCACCTCACTAAAGCAACATTCTTGTCTCCTGGTGTCTAGGACACACATCTGCCACTCAAGTCAGTGTGCAATTCAGCAAAGATGGGGCCTGAGTCTCCCGAGGGCTCTACAACACATATGTCAAACACAAGGCCTGCGGGCCAAATCCGTCCCGCCAGGCCTTGCAATGTGGCCCGCACCGCGCTGTCATCACTGCACTCTGCTGCGTTTCCATCACAATGACAGTTTATGACTGTTCAGTAAACCATTCGGCCCGCGATTTAGGCTGGATTTTAGATTTTGGCCCCTTCTCTGATTGAGTTCGACACCCCTACTCTACAATGTGTCTTTCCCAAGGATAATTTACTCTGCACCGGCTGCTGTCAGACCACCAGGGGCGACTGTCAAGAAAACCAGTCTCCCACCAGTGAGACATTGCAGCTGCAGTGACTTCCTTTCTGCCCAGGACAGCCCGCAGCCCCTTACCTGGGTGGCTTTGGGAGCTCATCGCTAGCACCGTCTGCTCTTCACAAATCAATGGCTCGAAACTTCCACGGACACAATGCTGCACAGAGCTCCAGAGTCCCGCCAACACATCCAAATCCAGCAGCGGGCGGGGGCCACAGCCTCGGCCACGTCAATGCTGGGCGGTCCACAGCAACGTGTCCACCAGTTCAGGGGAGGACCTGCATGGGGAGACAGAAACAGGCCAGTCAGGAGGCGACCCAAGGAAACCCGGATATGTTTTCATCATTTCACCGCCAACTGGTAAAACAATTCATCTGGGCGTTTCTGCTGACAGGAAGCACTGGGGTTGTTAGTAAACACATGTGAATATAAGTGAAACGATCCACAGGGCAGCGTTTCTAACCGGGGCACCATGAGTGGAGAGTGTGTCTCAGGGAGTCACTCTGGCTCATTCCCACCAGTTTTCATGTGTGCACACTCCCATCCAGCCCACATCCACACACACACACCAAATCTTTCCTAACTGCAATCTGAGTCCCAGTCTGCAGTAAGCCCTCCTCACTTAAATCATCCCCCACATTTCCACCACCACAATTACCATTTCCTCAGCTGATTTCCATTTTCTCATTATAAAAGTAGCATGCACGCATCACAGGAAAGTGTTTAAAATCACCCATGATGCCATCACAGAGGCAGACATTTGGTAATATCCTGACATGCTTTCCTTTGCCTTTTGCCCACACTGCCAGCTCCCAGCCCCATTTCCTACTATCTGTGCTGACATTACAGCTAGTTTTAGGGTCCATAACACTCCTGGCAGCACAAACTGGAAGGCATTGTGACAGAGCTGCCCCACCCCCATGCCAGGTGGGTGGCATGTGACTGGCCAGCTCAACAAACCCTCTCCCCAAGATCAGACTTGCCCATAGGTCAGTCACTGGACAGAGCCTGAGACAAGTCTAGGAACTCCCACCACCAAGCCCTTGCTTTGGGCAGTGGCATCATGAGGGACTTTTTAAACTTTGAAATGAGCAGATATTACATTTATCATCAAAATGTAGAAAATAGACTGAAAAAAATGGTAATTCTGGAAATTCTCCTGTTATGCCTGGCTGAAGGCCCTTCTGGGGCCTCTGTCCCTCTTCCTTTGCTAGTGTGACAAATTCCTGCTCTTGATTAAATTACTCAAGGACAGTCTTTCCCTATGCTTTATAACCAAAGAACCCCAGCCAACACAGCATGGAAGGGATCCCTCTCCAAGGTTGGTCTTTAGGTGGTTTCCAAGGACATGGATCTGTAACTCTGTGGTTAATATCGAATATCTTTATATTATGGTTCTGTATCTGGTTATTTCCTATGAAACACAGTGACATATTTTTCTCAGGTTCAGAATTTTTATTCATCTCTTAGTCAGAAGTAACATCATTTTCTTAAAGGTAATGTAGATGATATGTTTTGCAAATCCTTAACAAACCTTAGGTTCTGTATCCTTCATACAAGTCACACTGGCTGGGTATAAAAGTCTTAACTCACATTTTTTGGCTAAAAATCTGTAGGCATTGCCCCACCCTTCCCATTGCAGTAAATTCCATCAGCTCAATAGTGTTTCCTTCCCATGGAGACCCTGGGGGCAGAGTATGATGGTGGTGGTGGTGGTGTTGCTATTGTTACTTTATTCTGTCTGGATTCAGCTAGAATTATATTTTTAATCTTGAAATTAAAAAAACACTTTCAGAAGATGTATGATAAAAGCCTCCTTTCATTTATTTTGCTCCAAACATGAACCTTTCCATACATATTGGTCTTTCTGCTCAGGAAATGTTCTTCAGGGATCCTTCTACATTGGACTGGACTCACTGTCACCACAGGCATGTCTGCTGTTTATTCTCATGCCCAGGCATCTTCTCAAGGGTGTTCTCTGCTATTCACATCACTGCTATTTTTCATGTGATCAGTTGTACTCCTATAGCTTCTACTATGGATTTTAACAAAACATTTATTTCCAACCATTTCCCTTTACAACTCATCCTTATCTTTTCCTCTCCATGGATTCACTCTTAATCACCTTGCACTCCTGTTTGTGGAGTCACGTCTTCTCCCAGCCAGTCTTTTAAAATTTGTTTTCTGATTTCAACCATAAATCATTTTTAAAGGTAAATTCATCTTCTGCATTTTAGTGTAATTCTCTCTCCCCTGGGACAACTTGCTGAGGTCCATAGTGTTGGTTCTTTCTGTTTATTTATCCTCAAATATGAACAACTCTATCCAGAGCTGTGTTTTGCCCAAACTCCATGCGTCCTACCCCAGCGTCCACCACAAGGTTGGCTAAGCACCTTCTCAGGGCTCTGCACTGGCACCTCACATGCAGTTAGCTTTCAAACAAAGGTGAAGTAGAAATGGAGATTTTCAGATATGCAAAAACTGAAAATACCCACCTGCAACAGATCTACACACAAACAAACAAACAAAACAAAAAAACTATTAAGAGTCCTTCAGGCAGAGGGAATGTAACACCAGACAGGCACACAGCTCCACACACAGAAATGAAGATCCCCAGAAATGGGAGCCATATAGGTAAATGTAAAAGTGTTCTCTTATCTTGAGTTTCTTATATAGAGAACTGTTTAAAGCAAAAAGAATACTTACTGAGATGTTTATATCATATACTAAGAACCTATCAAAAATAACCCAAACTAAGAGGAGGTCCAGGTGTGGGCCCTGTGTTCCCAGGTGTGGAGTGTGTCATACCATCACCTGATAGCAGCCTATCCACTAAAAATCCTAAAGGAGCCCCAAAGTTCTAGTTAGCAAGTCAATTAAAAATAATACAATCATAAACATAACCCAAATAAAGGCCAAAAAGGGAAAAAGAACCAAAAAAGTGACAAATAGAAAACAGAAAGATGGTAGCTTTAAACCCAAATCTATCAATTAGCATATCAAATGGTACACTCTTCACCCCCCAGTCAGAGGGCAAAGGCTGTGAGATTGGAGAAAAAACAAGAGTTTTTCTTTGTCAGAGTTCAAAGAGGCATCATGTGAGGTATGACAAAAAATGACTCAGAGAGAAGGTCATGCACTTGATTAATAATAAAAGTGTAATAAGCTAATTACACCAGATGTCCTTCCGGACATCCTTCCTCCAGGAAAAGCCACAGTGGGCAAGGTGGGAGCTGAGGCAGAAGCAACAGAGGCCACCAGCCACTACAGCAGCAAGCAGGGGCCAGGGCTAAGACCCTTGCATGAATTTCGTGCATCGGGCCTCTAGTTGTAAAATAAATCTTCCCCACATTTACAGACCCAAGTATAACACTGCTTACAAGGATAAAGATACAGATAGATTAAAAGACAGAACTGGAAAAGATACAGCATGGAAATGCAAGTCAAAAAAACTGCAATAGTTGCACTAATATCAGTTAAAGGAAGTTTTAGGGAAAGGTCTGACCAGGGGCAAAGAAGCCATTTCATAAAGATTCATCAAGAGGCCATAACAATTCTAAACAGTCATGCAGCCAATAAAAGAGCTTTCCACACACACACACACACACACACACACACACACACACACACAAAATTATAGAAGTGAATGGAGAAATGGACAAATCTACAGTTACAGTTGGAAATTTCAACACCCTGCTCTTAGGAATTGTTAGGAAAAAAAGACAGAAAATGAGTAAAAACAGAAAAGATATGACATTATCACCCAATCTGACCAAAAGGCATTTATAGAATACTCTATAAACAACAGAACACACATTCTTCACATTTTTTAAGCACATAGAACATTTACCAAGATACACATCTTTGGGGCCATAAAACAAGTCTCAGTACATTTTAAAGAACTCAAGTCCAGTCATACAAATATGTTCTCTGACTAAACTGAAATTAAGCTAGAAATCAAGCACAGAAAGATATCTGGAAAACTCCAAATATTTGGAAACTAATATATTTCATGAGGAAAAGAATTAAAATATAGAGAGTATTTGAGATAACGAAATGAATGAAAATGAAACACAACATATCTCAATGTGTACTTAAAGGGAAATTCCTGGCACTGAAAGCCTCCAGTCAAAAACTTCAGGTGTTGCCTTAAAAAGCTAAAAAAAATAAAAATAAAAATAAGTTAAATCCAAAATAAGCAAAAAAGAGACAATGACAAAGAGCAGAAATCAAAAGAAAAGAGAAAAAAGCAATTAAATAAAAGCAGATTCCTTGAGACAATCCATACTAATAAAAGGGTAATATGCTAATTAGCCCAGACATCTTCCAGAAATCCTTCCGGACAAAGCCACAGTGCAGGGGCCGAGGCAAAGGCATTTAAAGACAGTCAGGCCAGCAAAAAGGAGCAGTTAGTGGGCAATCAGGGCAGCAGGAAGGAGCAGTTAGGGGGCAATCAGGCTGGCAGGGGGGAACAGTTAGAGGGCGATCAGGCCGATAGGGGATGGCAGTTAGGGAACAATCAGGCTGGCAGGGGAGCAGTTAGGGGGCGATTAAGCCAGTAGGCAGAGGCAGTTAGGGGTGATCAGGCAAGCAGGCAGGTGAGCAGTTAGGAGCCAGCGGTCCCAGATTGCGAGAGGGTTGGCCAACTGCCGGTTTAGGCCCAATGTCCTTGGCAATCGGACATCCCCTGAGAGGTCCTGAATTGGAGAGGGTGCAGGCCGGGCTGAGGGCCCCCCAAATTTCATGCACCGGGCCTCTAGTTCTATATAATAAAAGCCTAATATCTAAATCAACCAAACAGCAAAACAACCAGTGGATTGACCGGTGGCTATGACGGCACACTGACCACCAGAGGGCAGGTGCTCAATGCAGGAGCTGCCCCAGCCCACAGGCCCCAGGCCAGCCAACGTGGGTGTCCCCCGATCACCCCGCCAGTCGCCCCAGGCCTAGGGACCCTACCCGTGCACAAATTTTGTGCACTGAGCCTCTAGTAAAATTGAAAAACCTCTACTTAAACTGATCAGAAAAGATGAAAAAGAAGACCAGTTAATATCAAGGAGAGAAATATACATGGACCAAATGGATATTAAATGAAACAACTTTATGCCAGTAACTTTGACAATCTAGGTGAAATCAACAAATGTCTTAAAGATCTAAACTACAAAGTCACTCAAGGAGAGAGCCCACCCCCAGTCAGTGTCCATGAGGAGATCCCAGCTGCGACTCTTCTTGTTCATTTCCTCCTTTCTTACTTGCTTTTCAGCATTTCAGTGCAAGGATGCGCTGTCACTTCTCTATCTGTCTAGCAAATCAATTATTTATTTATACCAGCATGGGCTCAGAGTATTTATTTTAGTCTCTGTGTTATAATCCAACCCTAACATTATTTGTTTTGTTGCTCAAGCTTTGGCCATTGGGAGCTCCTTTAGGTCAAATCCTACGTTTTTCTGACAAGTACCCTCCCCCAGCTTTTTCTTTTATTTTTTATTTGTTTAAATATATTTTTTAATTAATTTTTAGAGAGAGGGGAAGGGAGAAGAAGAGGGAAGGAAACATTAATGTGAGAGCATAACATCAATCAGCTGTCTCCTACACACACCCTACCAGGGATCCAACCCACAACCCAGACATGTGTTCTGACCAGGAACCTTACTGGCAACTTTTCAGTGCTTGGGAAGATGCCCAACCAACTTAGCCACACCAGCCAGAGCATCGTTTTTTAAAGCATTCTTTACTTTCTGGTCCCACAAGATGTCCCTGTTGCAGCCTGGAATCAAACACTTCTTCAAGGAGCCTGAGTATATGTGTATACCTTCTCCAATTCCAATCCAACATCATACCCATTTCCTGATGTTCGACTTATTTCTCCACCAGTGAGAAACCTTGGTTTTTATTATCTCCAATAAAGTTACTTATTTGTTCAATTCTAGTATAGAGTAGTTTCATAATTGCTGACCCATCTACACGAGAAACATTCTCCCACGAAGCTCCAGCCCGTGTCCCATTCTTTTGTCTCCAGCCCTGTGGTCCACAGTCCACTGTCCCCAGTTCCTCAGCTCAGATTTCTTCTTCTTCACCCCTTCAGCATAGAGGTCACTGCATTTGTGACAGAACTTGAGTCATTTGTAAGTATTAGTATTTCATTTTTGGTACCCCCCCCGCACCCACATCCTGATTGGTCTGTTTATTTTTTTGGATATGTGAAGAGTAAGAAATACAATCTTTAAGTGAGAAAAATGTGTTCATGTTGATATTTGCAATTTAAGTTTTAAAATTTTACAGAATTTTAATGTAAATTTATCTTGCTTTAAAACACGGTTTTTGTATTATGGAAATTTCAAACATATACAAGGTGAACAGAACAGTATAATGAGCTTCTAACACCTATTTCAGCAATTACCAACATTCACCTCTATCTCTTTTACATATATTAAATGCCCAAAATTTAACTGAATTCTTGTAAAAATGGGTAGATGTGTGTAACCCTATTACCATATGAGGCTTTTCTTGCTTTTAAATGCATTGCCAAACTTGTGAGAAATAAATATCTTTGATATAATTTATTCAGAATCTAGTTCTGTCATAAATAATGGGGCCTGTCAGAATATCGTGTTCTCCATCCTGTGGGAAACAAGAGCCTCTGTAGGTCTATGAGCAGTACAGAGTGTCTGCGGTGGGCTCTGGAGTATGCCAAGTAACAGTACCAACCTAGACACGGCCTCCTTCCCAGGAAGTAGCCCCTCTGCAGAGCCAGAGCTCAGACCCTAGAGCACATGTGTCAAACACAAGGCCCGCGGGCCAAATCCGTCCCGCCAGGCCTTGCAATGTGGCCCGCACCGCGCTGTCATCACTGCACTCTGCTGCGTTTCCATCACAATGACAGTTTATGACTGTTCAGTAAACCATTCGGCCCGCGATTTAGGCTGGATTTTAGATTTTGGCCCCTTCTCTGATTGAGCTAAACACTCCCTCCACTAAGCCTGTTCCAGCATCAGAGCTCTTCTACAGCCATCAGAGGCCCTTGCTTGCCCAGAGAAAGTCACTCCCTGACCATCTCTGGTTAAGGTTGTCTCAGAGCCAGGTTGTGCCAGGGCCCATGGCTCCCTGAGAGAATGGCAGTGGGAGCTGGATCTGGAGAAGCCGAGACTAGGGAATCTAGACAACAGTGGACCAGGAATAGAGGCTGAAGAACCAATTCCAGGATCTGACAGAGAGGATCTCAACCCCTAGCCTGGGAATTTTCTTTCTAGAAACAATTATAACACACTGTGTGAACCAAAGGAGGTAAGGACTCAGGTTCAGATGCAGGCATGTTAGAACAAAGGTGTATCTGGCAGGGTCCCCACTTGGTTGCCCTGTTAGATCCCTATTATGTGGGGCACAGTCTGACATTTCCAGAGGTGCTGAAGGGAATGACATTTTGAAAATCGTCCTGTATGCACCTCAGAAGTCACCTCAAAAGGGCTGAGGTCAAAGAGAATTTCAAAACAACAGCATACTGCCTTTGGGAGGTTCCAGGAAAACAGACCACATCTAATGCAGAAGATTCCAGAAATTCAAAAGCACATGGCCTCAGGAAGCCACTGCCTCAGAGAACAGCAGGACTGTGGGCAGAGCAACAGAGCAACAGGTAACAGCCTTCTCAACCCTCAGAACACCTGGCTAAATACATAATTTGCATATATTAATGAAAATGGTGGGACAGAGAGAAGAAAATTAAGAACAAATCATTTTCTAGCTGAAAACTAAAACTCCTGACAACTAAAGCAATACCACAAAAATCCCACAATGAGAGCAAAATCTTTTATACTCAGTTTCCTGTGGATAACAGTCTGACTTGTTCAACCATATTTCTCCTCTTTCCCTCTAGCCATTGGCATCCTGTTAGAAAGAAAGACTCTGAACAGTCCAATGCAATATTCACAACATAAAAACACACCAGAAATTTAATGTTTAAACAAAATAAAATTCATGTGTGATACAGTTCTTTTATCTTGATATAAACATCTTAACTAACAATAGCCCATTGCTTTTTTAAGGAAACACATAGACAACACATGATTCTGAGATCTCAAAAAATGACAGGAACTGAAGCTTTCAGAAACCTATTCACGGTGAACGTCTGAAGTGTATATCTGTACATCTCTAACAAAAGCATATACTACTGATATATATTAGATACGTGTTGAACATGTTATAACTTGAAACACAACTGCTTTTATGACTGCAGTCTTCCCTGATATAAACACAAAGCCCACATTTGGGAGGGTGAGTGATAGAAAAGAATCTGTAATTTTAATTTACATGCTGTTTAAAAGGGGCATGGTCACTCCACTAATTAGGCAGCCTCTGACACTAAGCATATATTTAATAAAGACATCACTTTATTTTTACTTCCATTCCATACAGAATAAATGAAACCAAATGTGTCACTATGGCTTCAGGGTGTGTTAATATTTCCTCCAACAAAGATTTTGGATCTAAGATTACCTATAGTTCTTCCATCCTGCAGCTGCCCTTGGAAATTTTAGTTGGCCTAATTTCATGGAATAGACTATAAACCTTACAAAGAGTAAATGTCTTATAATTATAAATCCTTAGGAGAATACGCTCTTTAAAATCTTATTAAGTGACCACAAAGAATTGTGGCAGAGAGAAAAGAGGACATGTTTTCTCACTGACCACAACCTTCCACATTCTGTCACATGGGCAAACAATAACAGTGGCTTAAAGTCCATATACCTCCCCACCACGGCCTTGCCCTGCCAGGCTGGTAGGTAAATCAAAGAGATGCCACACAGGCTATGGCACCCCAATGCAGGAGGAGAAAGTATGCAAATTAAAAAAAGAAGGCAAGGAGATCCTGCTCTGAATCAGGTTACCAACTCACCACTTCTACTCAACAGCCTGCTGGAGATGCTAGCCAGTGCAATAAGGCAAGAAAAAGACATGAAAGACACAAGTATTAAAAAAGAAGCATATATTGCTTTATTCACAGACAACATGCTATGTACACAAAAAACTCAAAACACTCTACCAATAACTATCAAAATTCCCAAGTGCACATAACAAAACATTAGGTACAAGGTCAATATACAAAAATCTATTCTACATACCAGCAACAAACAGAAAATAAAAAAGGTAAAATTTGCAATAGCATATAATATCAGCAAATATTGGGGGCCAAATCTACTAAAAGAAGTATAAGAACCTTACACATTAAACTATGAAATGTTATAAGTGAAATTAAATACCTAAATAAGTGGAGGAATATACTATGTGCATGGATTGGAAGACTCAATATAGTTAAGATGTCCATGTTCCCCAAATTAATTGGTAGTCAATCATTCTCAATCACATCCCACCAGAAAATTCTTTGAAAATTGACAAGTTAATTTTAAATTTTACATGGGTGCACAAAGGACCCAGAATAGCAATCTTGAGAAAAAAAGATATGGATGATTTATGCTACTAAATACCAAGATTTATTATACGTACAACTCTGTACTTAAGACATTGGTATAAGACTAGATCAGTGTTTCCCAAACTTTTGACATATGTGTACCCCTTCTATAATTTTCGTAATGCTGAGTACCCCTCGTCAAAAAATAAATAATAAATAAATAAATAAATAAATAAATAAATGGATGTATTAGGCGCAGCTAAGCATGGTGCAGTGTATATCCCCACCAAACTCTGGTGCAACGTGTACCCCCACCAAACTCCTCCCATACCTCTGGGGGTACGCATACCACACTTTGGGAAACACTGGTCTAGACAAATAAAACAAGAAACAGAATATCCCAAAGTGAGACCAACACAAATAAAATAATATGATTAGAGCAGAAGATACTACACTCCAAATCCATAGGGAAACAGGCCAGGTACTAGGTTAACTGTTACCTTTATGGAAACAATTGAACCATGACCCACCATTATGAAAATCAGTGTGAGGTGGATCGTACATGTTAAAGGTAAGACAACAAAGCCCAACCTGAAGGACAGCAAAGGGAAAGATTTGCAGGTAGACAAAGATTCTTAAAAACATGTTTAAATATTTTCTTAAAGTACTGACCATAAAAGGGGGAAGAGGGGGATACATTGTAATGCATCAAATTCAGAATTGTAGTTTATCAAATACCCAGTTGAAGAGTGTAAAAACAACCCAGATAGCAGAAGTTAATCTACCCAAAATACATCCTACAAAGGACCAGGATCCCAAATATATAGGTAATTCTTATAAATCACTAGGTTTAAAAAAGATGAAGCAAATAAAAAAATGGGCAAAAGGTATCAACAGGTAGGTTTATAAAGAAGGATTCCACATGGTCAGTCACCACATGAAGAGGTGCACAGCACCTGTATGCACAGGTAATACAAACTAAAACTGCAACAGAATATTGCACAAAGCAAAATCAAGTTTGGCAAGGATATGGAGCAACTGAGACTCTCTACTCTGCCATGGGTGTGAAAGGCACAACACTATGGGAACCTGCCTGGTGACAAGCACTGATGCAGAATCTACACACACCTGTGCCCCAGCAAGGCCACGCCTAGGTGCATACCCTACAGAAAGGCATGGATTGCTCATCAAAGTTATTTACATGAATGACAGAGCAGCATTATCTGCGGTAGTCAGAAACTGGGAACATCCCAAATAGCCATCAACAGTAGAATGGATACTCAAGAACAGTCATATCATAGTATACTGCATAGCAATGAGAACAAACTACACCTATAAGCAGCAACACAGATGAATCAAACAATCTGTCTGCAAGGGAAGAAAGATACACAAAAGTACACACTGTATGACCCCATGTGATAAAGTCTGACACCAACTAAAACTAATCTGTGCTGTCAGAATACAGGTGACCCCCTTGAAAGGGAGTGGGGGGGAATGGAAAGATAAACAAGGGGGCTGTTTCCTGATCCAATAGAAGGTTAGTGAAGATCAGTGAGTTCACCTAGTAGAAATTCACCCACTGAACAATTCTGACTGAGTAGAGAGTAAGGGGAAGCAGAAAAAGAGAGACTGATTAAATCAACTCCTCAAAGACCATCCTGCATCAAAGAAAAATCCAAAAATAAAACCTCCTTGGTTGATCCATTCTACCTGCACTATTTCCTTACACTTTCATAGTTCTTGTTACCATATTGTTACAATCAGCATGTACACATGGAATATTTGTCAAATTACCCCCTCTTGGAACCACTAAACCTCATATTACACAGGCCTCATTTGAGGGTGGGCCCTTCAAACTGAGAAGCTATTGGGTAGTTCTTGGAGGCCCTGAGTCAGGTTATCAGACAGAAATATGTATACATGAAGTAATTTTTAATGTAAACGTTCTCCCATTAAATAATTTAATTTGGACTTAATACATTTAAATTAATTCAAATTTTAATTTAAAAAAACAGACTCAACTGATTCCTGAGACCTATTTGTACAGTGAGCTTTTCAATAAGCATTGTTTTTTTACTTTATTTACAGTAATAGCTGTGTGTGTTTTTCTTTTTCTTTTTTTTCCTTTATTCTTTTTTTTATTAAGGTATTATATGTGTACATATCTTACCATTGCCCCTCCACCCCACTCCCATACATACCCTGACACCCTTCCCCACTCCAGGGTTTTGTGTCCATTGTTAATAAGCATTGTTTTGTTCAGTGAACATTCTTAATGAAATATGGACTGTAAGGTCTAGCAATCATGTTTTGGAAATGTTATTTTATGATAGACTAGAGGCCTACTGCAAGAAATTCATGCACAGGGAGGGGGGATGGAATCCCTCAGCCTGACCTGCGCCCTCTTGCAATCTGGGACCCCTCGGGGGATGTCTGACTGCTGGTTTAGGCCTGATCCCTGCCCTCACAAAATGTACAGAGGAATTTTCCAGGGGCTACAAGTCATGTGAAATGACAACAGATGTGATACAGAGGCAACTACAACAAGCCCCAACCTCCAATAAGCAGACACTGCAAAGACCAACACAAATGTAGAAGGGTGCCTCTTCTTGTTTCTACCTATTGTTTTACAAAATAAATCTTTTTTATGAAAATGTATGTAATCTATATCACTGTGGAATGTGTTGTTTGAAATAAATGTTTTTTAAATTCCTGTACTCGTTTCCAATACAGTGAGTATCACTTATATACCAGCCAAGTTAAGCCTATTTGGAAAACTGGAAACCGACTACTAGCTAGGTCTGAAATGGACTGGCTCACCCAGTGGCCCTGCTGGTTTCCTTCCAGACAGAGAGCTTCGACCCCAAAACACAGAGCAGGGTGAAGGGACTCAGCCTCTGGCATCCTAACTTTCCAAAGTTCTAAATTTTGGTCCCAATAAATGCATGTCTGGACCAAGAGCAAATCCGCGCCCAGAGCTCATTGTGCTGGCAGTGGAGGGAGTTGCAGAGGCAACAGCAGCATCGGCCTGTCCAGAAAAGGTATCCCCACAGAGACCCAGTTTCCTAGGGAGTGAGGGGGTAGAATTCAGGGGTCATCTAAATTCCTAAATTTCCAATACTTAGTATTGAAATGGTCTATAAGGATCATTATTATAATAAAAACAACAAAGCTATTTCTATTTAAAAAAGTAAACAAAGTCAGCCCGCAGCAGGCAGGCACCACTAGTGTACATGGCACCTGGGATCAGGCTGCTGGACAGACCCTAGTCCAGACCCCCCTAAATGAAGCACTCCTGTCCTACTAGCTGTATCCGGCCGCAAGTTACTCCTAGCCTACACACTGAGATGTCCCACATCTGTCACCTTGAGTAAGGGGAGGCAGGTCTCATAGTCCTGCCCTCGGCCCTAGTGAGACCCCCAGTCTTGTCTCACTTTCTCACAACCTGGCAGAACATGGTCCAGCTGGGGCAAATCTACACCAGCCCCAAAGTATGCAAGCAGGAAGGGCAGTGCCCTCTCTTCTTGCCACCGCCTTTTAACATAGGCCAGAGCTCATAGCATGTCCAGGCAGATGCCAAAGCATGGCAAAGGTCCAAGAGGTGAAGAGGCCGCCGACTCCAGGATACTGACCGTGCCTTTGGCAGTGAACTGCAGACAGGTTCTGGGACAATTCCCCACCACGTCCTTCAGCTCTGAGCCAGGACTCAATCTCCAAATACCAGATGAGCACCCACCGGCGCAGTTGTGACTCATCTCAGTGACCTCTAACTTCCTCTAGAAACTGAAGTTCCATGAAAACCAAAATGCCTAGTTTTCAAACTTTCCTTACTTTTTGTTTGTTTGTTTGTTTTCAAAAAGACTATGGAGGAGGAGGCGAAGTGTCAGGTAGCAGGGGAAACTGGTCCCAGAGCAGCACCTCTGCCCAGGCAGCAGTGGGCGGTACCCGTGGGGACACACAGCTCCCACAGCAGACCCATCCACGTGCACCTGACCAGCTACTGCCCGTGTCAGCAAGGGAAGGCAGCCCTTGGCCCCCTAATCACGGGCAGAAGCTCTGAGGCTCATGATCCTAGAAGGAGTCAAGCAAGCAGAATGTCAGGTGACAAGGGCTGGGAGAAAACTAAAGCTGTCAGGACAGGGGTGCAGGGCCAGGGATTAGAGCCAACTCTGACCAAGTAATGACAGAGAAAAGCAGGGAGAGAGGGAGCTCTGAGAAGCTGAGGGATGAGGGGCCAGTCTCATGTCTGACGTGCACTGGTCCCTGGGTCCCCAACATTGTCCCCTGACCCCGCTCTTTCGCTCAGGAGCTCGCCTGCAGCTCACACTCTCCTTTGCCTTGGCACACAATCAGACAGTGTGGCCTCAGGTTTTCAGCAACAAGAAACAAACAGACCTCTCTGCAGACTTCGACTCTGTCCAGGGACACAGGAGGCATCGCTCTCCCTCCTTTTCCTAAGGGAAAGCAAGCCCCTGCAGCCCAACCACGCACTACGCACATTCAAGAGCCTGCAGCGTGTGTTAGCATATATGTAACTTAACAGAACTCACTAAATTATGCATTTATTATATAAATGATATTAACATAATACTTAAACATACTCATGGGATCAATGGTGACTTGTGTTTTGTAAGAACCACCTATTTTTTAAAATCTACTAGAAATAGTGTTTAATGGTTTCAGTTTCTGCGAGATGAAGCGGTTAGCTGCACAACAGTGTGAATATACTTAACACTACTGAACACCTAAAATTGGTTAAGGTGATAATTTTCACATTATGTTTTTCTCACAACTACACTGGACGAGTTACAGCTCAGCGGCATCTCCAGGATGCAACTGAACAAACAAACGTCTGTGTCCCAATAACTGGAGAAAATGATTGGAAGAGACTAAAGCAACCCCCAACCCCCCAGGATATCACCCATGGTCACTGAGCTGTCACCAGAACACGTGACTAATATACACTGTTATAACGAAGGAAACAGATTCTAGGAATGAGGAGCGAGGGCCCTGCCTTCCTTTCTTCAACAACCTTCCGGGGATCCTTTCAGTGAAAAGGCACACCAGCACTGAGAGCGAGCAATAGAGACAAACATCTCGGCCCCCGTGTTAGCATATTCTAAAAATGCAATTTTCCATTCAGCAAGTTCCTCTCTTTTGTCACTATAGCACAACATGCCCCTCGGTTATCTCCAAGGACATCTGCATGAAAAACTTGCTCTAGCTAAGAAAAGTTAAGTCCTGAGGACTCACATCCATTCTTCAAATTTGGAAGAAAAGGGAAAGGAGAGAACAAAGGTACATTTCATTCATATGCAAACAAAGTAAATGAAAGCTGACTTCACTTCCTCACCCCAAGCTGGTACGCACATGATGTGTGTAACTTGCCCTGGAGTGGTTTCAAAATTACTACTTGAATTATTACATGACTGCACAGCAGAACCAAATCCAGCTTGGTCCAGATGCAGTGCAGCTTACTTCAATGCTGAAAGAAATGCTAGGACTGTGTTCTGTACACCATGACATCAGGATTTCCCAACCTCTGCACCAGTGACAGCAAAATCGCCTTTGGGTGAGAACTCCTGAAGCATGTGGGACTCTCTCTAAAAAGGCTTGTCATTAAGCCAACACCCAAATTCCCTGTGCCACACACACACTCTACCAGCTAAGACTGCCTCTCCCAGCACAGCAGGAAGTTCCCGGATTACTCAGGCCCCCAAAGCAGTGGGAGTGATGGAAATCACAGAGTCCCACAGGGCCACAGACTGATTTCAGTGAAGGTCCTTTGGACCTCCTTGGGCCATCAACTAGCACAGAATCACACCAATACTAGCTGGTTTCCCAGACTAGGAAAGGCATGCACCCACGAACAGATTCAAATTAGGCACTCATTATTAAACTGTCACTGGAAAAGCCGGGAACCTTTTGTTTGTTTTTTTTAATAAGAGAATTAATGGGTGTCTCTATTTGCTTGCATTTGTAACAAGCAGCCTGTCTTTTATTATCAAGGCAGTCATAAAAAAAAAAAAATGCTATTCCCACATATGCAAATTAAATCATTAATATTTTTCCCAATTACAGTAACTGATTACTTGTATTGCTGATCTATTCTCCCAATTTAGTTCCTTTAATAATAATGATATTGGAAATGCTTTACATTCTCAGGCAATGCAAGATAAATGATTTCTGTTATCTACCTTCTGATCCTGTAATTGCAGGACACCCAGTAGTCACCCAGGGACTGGCTGTCTCAGCTTGCCCTGGGCAGGGCTGGGCCAGGAGAATACTCCCCTCCCCCCAGCCCCGCCCCACCTCTCTACCACCAGGTCTGAGCCTTCTACCTGCTGCACAACACGTGGATGTTCTGTATTCGTTTATTCTAATACGAAGTTTTATGTCACTGTCCTCACTGTCCAGAGGATGATTTCACTCCCAGCCTGTCTTCCAGTGATCAGGAGGACACACCCACTTCTTGTGAATGGGAAAGGCCACCAGAGGGTACAAGGCAGCTAATCCCAAACTCTTTAGTCCAAGGACACGGAGAGCCTGGGTGCCGGAGATGAACAAACGTAAATGCTTAGCACCTGTAGGCAGAGGCGCATTCCTGGGAGCCTCTTCTGTCTCTCCCCTTAGTTCAGATGCCCGCTGCCCAGGTGTGGTGTGGTCACAGACTCTAGGTCTCTTCCTGTTGTGAAAGAAAACCTTCTCCCAGCCCCTCTGATAAATGCTCTGCTGCAGGCCTTGGGGAGAATCGCTGACTCTCAGCTTCCTTTGTTCAGAGGCCTCCCATCCTTGCTCCATCAGGGCCCGCAAAGTGAGCCACGCCCTGCACACTGGGGTAGCAGGAGGGGCTGCTCTAAGCACTGAGCAGGGTACAAGGACAGAAGGAAATGGGCTCCAACTGTGAAAGCCCAGTGGGGACTCTGCCTCAGCCCAGTCCCTCAGGGTAGGTGCTGGAAGGCAGGATGGACTACAGGATGGTGGGGGCGAGGGTCAAGTTCCACCTGCTTTTGAGGTCTCAACCTCAAGCTATGAGAAGTCTTGCAACTCCACTTGGCAGCACAGCTGAAGCATGGTCAGGCCTCTATGACAATGAAGAACAGCACACCCTAGCCCCATTTCTACATAGGAATCTTTGCCCCCAGGGACCGAAGGATAGTGTGATGCAGCAGGACTTAGAGACCCTAACTGTTGCCTCATCCACTATCCATTAAAAGGCATGTAGAGGATAGAGAACAGGAGAAACGGGTGGGGGGTCAGAGAATCCAAGGAGGCTGTGATAAAACCTCCATCATTATGGAATTGAAAGGGAGCCATCCAGCCACCAGAATGAGTCTCTAATAAGAG
The DNA here is from genome assembly GCF_014108245.1 of Pipistrellus kuhlii. NCBI lineage: Eukaryota > Metazoa > Chordata > Mammalia > Chiroptera > Vespertilionidae > Pipistrellus > Pipistrellus kuhlii. The sequence goes on from NW_023425573.1 coordinate 29,854,122, forward strand.
TCTCCAGATGTGGACGTGGAAGCCCCAAGCAGAAGTTAAAGCCCAGGGCCAGGGAGCCCAGCAAATGGACCAAACAGATCCATGTAGCCAGGCCAGAGGCACAGATGATGAATCTGGGGAAGAGCACCTAGACCAAGGCCTGTGGACCATGCAGGTGATACAAAAGGACCCGAATTTTACTCTAGACAGCAGAAGCCATGACTGTCTGGGCAGGAGTGCTGCGGCCAGGAGAGGAGGAAAGATAACAGAGCACAAGTGTAAGTAGGCAAGAACTGGAGTAGGGACCCAGGGAGCACGTTCAGGGTCATCACTATGAAGAAGAGTAAAGACCAAAGATGAGAGGGAGGGTTCACCACCACCACCAGGTTTGAGGTCCTGGCCACTGGAGGAACCATGTGATATGGATCCCGGGCTCCAATCCAAGGTCTTGCTGGTTGAGGTGGCTACAATTAAAGAAGGGGGCACCCTCCACTGGAAGAGTTTGGAAGATGAGTGCTGCCTAAGGATGCAGGAACCCTGGGTGCCCAGGGGAAGGTGCAAGGCTCAGGAGCCTGGGTGATTCTGCTAGAATGTTCTCCACTGGAGTTTCCCTGGTTACATAGAAGCTTCCAAATCTTGTGTGTGCCCTGGAACATGACCACACTATGAAACAAAGAATTGGTGCTTTAAGGGAACCTGTCAGCACATCAGCTTCAGTAGCAGCTGCTGGACTTTCCTAAGGAATGCCAGTCAGAGTCCAGTGAGGCCATGTCCAGGGCCTTATATATATTTTTTAAATATATTTTATTGATTTTTTTACAGAGAGGAAGGGAGAGAGATAGAGAGCCAGAAACGTCTATGAGAGAAACATCGACCAGCCGCCTCCTGCACACCCCCCACCAGGGATGTGCCCGCAACCAACGTACATGCTCTTGACTGGAATCTAACCCGGGACCTTTCAGTCCGCAGACCGACGCTCTACCACTGAGCCAAACCGGTTTCGGCCCAGGGCCTTATAGAAAGGCTGATCTCAGGAGTCCTTGACTAACCCAACCTTCAGCCCCCTTTGGTGGTCAACACTCAAACTTCCACGTGTAAAACTAATGTCCTTGAGAAAGCCAAACTTGTAAGGATTAAAAATCAAAGGCTTGGAGAAACCAGTTTGGCTCAGTGGATAGAGCAGCAGCCTGCGCACTGAAAGGTCCCAGGTTCGATTCCAGTCAAGGGCATTACCTTGGTTGCAGGCACATCCCCAGTGGGGGGTGGGGGGGTTGGAGACAGCTGATCGATGTTTCTCTCATCGATGTTTCTAATTCTCTATCCCTCTCCCTTTCTCTCTGTAAAAAATATCAATAAAATATATATTTTTTTAAAAAAGGATCTATGCCTAGAGATGAGGAACTGGGTGAGAGTTGCACTACATGGAGGGAGAATTTCATCACCCCAACCGTCATCAGATGTGCCAAGTTCCACACACGCTGCTGTCCCTCATTAAGTGATAGGCACGTAGACATGGGGCTAAAATCAGCTCAATGAGAATCACAAGAGAGGAGCCAGGTTTTTATATTTCCCATGTGGCACTGCATGCACATGCGCATGTGTGTGTGTGCATGTGGGCACGTACTGCCCCTTGTGGGCGTGCATTGTGTAACTGTGCACGTGCCTGTCATAGGGGTAACAGGGGCACCCTCAGGGCTGTGATCCAGAACTCAGCTGGCCTAAAGAAGAGGGAGAAGACGACAGGACACCGGTAACAAATGTCCTGAGTGACCATAAGCAGGGGTAACTCCACTTGGCAACACAGCTGAGGCAGGGCCAGGAGAGGAGGAAGGCTAACAGAGCGCAGGTGTAAGGGGGCAGGGACTGGAGCAGGGAAAGGGGTAAGAACAGCTTCCCACCCACCCAGGCCAAGGCCACATCCAGCCTAGCTCCACTATATGAGCTGCTGGTTCCTCACACTATCAGCTGTGCTCCTGGCTGGCATGGGCCATAGGGCCAGCTACCACCAACAGCAACAGCATGCCCCTCCCGCATTGATGAAAAGCCCTACCTCCCTAAGAAGGAAATCCTCAGGATTGGGAGGAAGTGCAGCTCTGAGGTCCCCGGCCTCTCCCTCTGGTTGGGACACCCTCCATACCTGAACATGTGACAGGACACACGCCAGCCCCTCACCACTCGGCCTGTTGGACCCAGAAGTGCATCCAGAATGAGCCCAGCACCTCCCATTTAGGCACAGACAGTGGTACCACACATTCCCACGTGTTAACAGAAGGAGAGAAAGGCAGGGGCTCAGAGACCAATTCCTCACCATCAAGCCATCTGGCTCCTGCTTCTGTGTCAGCTTCAACAGTCAACTGGGAGTAAGAGTCTCTATGCCACAGAGGTTGAAGGACTATCAAATGGTACTTAATAACACACAGTGCTAAGGCACCGGCCCCTGGGCGGGTCTGCCCAACCCAGACACTTGAACCTAAGGAAAGGCAATAGCATTTCTTCATCCTGTGTCTCTTGGCAGGTCTAGAGCTAGGCCACAGGCCTCAATATCCCACTGAATCCTGACGACAATTCTCCCCTGCAGAAACCCTCATGCCCACCTTGTAGGTGGGAAGACTGAGGCAGAGGGGAGCTGGACAACCGACCACCTACACACTGGAGGGTTGTGAAGGCCAAATTTTAAGCCCATCTATCTGATTCCAAAGCACATCCCTTCCATTGCACCTCTTGCCTAGAGAGAGGTGGATATGGCTGGTGGGGTTCCTGGGACTGCCAGGACTTGCTCTCACCCTTCCCAGGATACCCTCAGCATTTGCCCCCCTCAGCATTGCCCCCAGAGCATCCTGACAATTGCTTTGGCCCCCCTGGGTTGCTGGGGCACAACTCTGAGGGCAGCAAGACTGGTCAGTAGGAAGCACACAAGATACCAGGAGGACTAGCCCCATTACCTGAGGGCCTTGCCAGACAGCAGCAGAGGGAGAGTGTGGAGGAATTTCCCTGACCTTTGTCCACCATGTCAACTGGCCAGTTCTAGCCACATGCCCAACTTGTAGGGCCCAGGTCATATCCAGGAAGGAGACACAGGGAGGCCGGAGTGCCCTGGCATCCACTGCCACAGAAGTCCTACTCAAGGCCTCACTTCCCCTCTGTGGTGGACATCATCCCTCCCTCCATTGAGGGCTGCTGCAGAATTCCATGAGATTAAGGTCTGTGAAGAGTTCAGCATGGCCCCACACACTGGGGTTCACAGGAAAGGCCATGTGGAATGGTGCTGGGCTGCTAAGAGAAAGGAGCTCCATGGAGGATGCTGTCAGCTGATTCCCTTATCACCATCTCTTCCCTTCCTTCCCCACCTCAGTGATTTCCAGATGAGGGAAGCGGACGTCCTAACCAGCTTCTGGAAGAGGCTGAACCTTTCAGCACATTACATACCCCTGGCTACAGTGATGGTTCAGAAGTGAATAGGTGACCTAAGGCAAACCAAGAAGAGTGAGTCAAAACTTTTTCTTGGGGCAAAGATACTCTCTTTCCTGGTGGAATAAACTAGCAGGTGTGCAACCCTGACATCAGCTGGCAGGACCCTCTTGGGACCAGGAAGCTGACTCACCCAAGCGAGGGAGAAGAAACAAGTCTGTCTTAATGACAGTGTGGATAAGCTGGATCAAGCCATACCTGAACTCTTCCTTCACCTGCACCTTCTGAGGAAGCAAGTCTATCAATATTTTCACAGTGCTCTCTGAACTTGCCATGGAGAGATACTAGCTGATAGAGAGCTACCAGAAATATCCTCCTGCTCAATACTGAGAGCCACTCACAAAAGATTCCCTTAAAGTCCTAACCAGTTTTGCTAAGTGGTTAGAGCATTGGCCTGATGGCCTAAAGGATCTCTCTCACTTCGATGTTTCTCTCTCTGTATCTCTCCCCCTCCCTTTTACTCTCTTCAGAAATCAATAGGGAGAGGGGAAGAATATCCTTGGGTGAGGATTAACCACAACAACAACAACAAAGATTCCCTTAAAGTGTTTTCCCCACAATCCCAGGGAGGACATAATCTGGTTTCCTGCCTCCATGCTCCTCCATTCTCCAGAGGCCACCTGTCCTACAACACAGTTACACCTTGCCCCCACATACACATGGCCCAAAGAGCACCATCTCCTGTGGAGGGCATGACCACAGGGCACCAGAAGCATCCAGCCTCTCTGATCTCTAAGTCCTGGTGCTTACAGTCCCCTCCACACAGGACCCAAGCACCAAGGCCATGTAGGTTCCCTCAAACTGCCTCGGAGAGCGGCCTTCCCAAGGTCTTCCCATGCTGCCATCCATAGAGGGTGAGGAAGGGGTAGAATGCTCTGTCCCTGAGGCTCCCTGCTGGTGCATGATAAAAGAACAGTGACAAGAAGAGAAGCCAGGGGCAGGGAAACCTGCAAATGGCTTTGCAACATGCAGCCAGCTCTGCTCTGAGGTGAAGACTCAGCATGAAATCTCCATCACTCCAGCTCATGGATCACCTTCAGAGCCAGGGACCTCAGCAGCCCTGGCCTAGAAACGAATCACACCATGTCCAAACCAGGCACATTGGGACAGCATGGCTGTGGTCAGCCCTATGTGTGGGACACGCACAGCAGCACCCTTGAAGCTGATGGTGTTCCATGTGCCATGAAACAGATGCTACTGAGCTTTCAAGAACATCTCAAAAGGCTAAGTAAGAAATGGGGCCTGCAAGGACAAAGACAGATAACAACTCTTCCCAACTGAGGTCCTTCAGAGAGGATCTTGCCCTGCGAGGACTTCAGCAGACAGATGCAGGCAGAAATGCTCTGAGTGGCCTGAGCCAGCACAGGGGCCTCAGGTAGTCAAAGGCTCAGTCCCCCCACAGTTCCCTGCAGATGACAGCATACCTGAGGCCTGCCCACCGAGAGGGTGCAGATAAGGGCAGAGCTTAGGGAGAGAGTTGACTGCCCAGCACCCCCATTCAGCCTCCCAATGGCTCCCAGGGAGGAGCCCATCTCCCATCCTCAGCCAGTCAACAGAGACACAACACAACAATGAAGGTGGGATCTCAACCGAGGTGTGACTCAACACCCACGTTGTGTCCTCAGCACTCACAGCCATGGAAAGCAAGATATCTGCAACCATGGAAACCCCTCTTGGGCACAACAGTGCTTGCACCTCCACCCTTTACCCGGCACCTAGCTGCAACGAAACCTCAATGAACCCACAGAGGAGCCACAAGGAGGAGAAAGCAAGCACTGGGAAGAAAGAGTGCGCTGTGTGCCTCTCTGCCCCTTCAGCTCTGTCCTCCACTTCATTAAAGAATTCTGAAAATAATAGCTTCCCCCAAAGGCAGCCCACACTTGGCTGAACACTACGCATACTGACGCAAAAGGACATTCTTCTTCAGGGCACAAGTTAGGACACATTTCACACTGTTGTTTGTTAACTCCTTGATCCAAAAGGTCGACTCTCCATCAGCCCCGGGAGGTGGCCAGGAGGTGACCTCGATGCTGCTCCACTGGGGACTCAGGGCTGCTGTGGGCAGAGGAGGCCACTTCCAGCCGCCCAGAGAGAGGCAGGCCGCCTGGCCCACACTTCCTCGGGGACCTTGAGTAGAAAGGACCATTAATTAGAAGGTTGCAGGTGGGCTGCTGTCCAAGCTGACAACAGGGGATGCGCTCAGGCTGCCACTAAACTAGTTAAAGGCGAACACCAGCTTCAGAGAAGGTACTGGGGAGGAGACCAAAGTTGGAACAGAAATGCCCCAGTGTCATGTCCTTCAATGTGTCCCTCTGACCTGGAGGCCAGAAAGGAATTACAACCCAGCCCTTAAGCTGGCAAAGAAAGGTTTTGCAAAGAACAGGAACTGAAACCACCTATTATGACCTTTTCAGTGCAAAATCATACATGCATGTTATAGCAGAGAGGGTTGTAATCCACAGTAGTGCCGGACGAGGAAGTATGGGCCAGGAAGGTTCTTTGAAGGCCCACAGGGCAGAGAGCCCCCCAGCCCGAGTGGTTCTACTCTTAGCACTCACTAATTAGCCCCATGCCCTGCACTGGTGGCCCAGGCCATGATACATGACTGTACCTCCCCATGGGTGCCCACAACCCCAAAAGTGGGGTGGGGGCCAGGCTAATCAGAACTCTAAACCTTTCGCCCTAGTAAGGCTCAAATATCAGTCCTCAAAGAACCTGCAGCCTCCACTGACTTGCTCAGTGTCTATCTCATGACCTGTATGTCTGTCAGAGTCCTGCATTATGCCAGGAAAGCCCCTGCTGAGGGACAAGTAGGGCTCAGAATCAGCTTTTGACTCCAGATGTACAAAACCAACACCTGGATTAAATGTTGGCTCAGGTTCCTTCTAGAATGTTCTCTAGAATGACTCCCATGAAGCTCAGGTCCTGACAGCTACTCCAAGGAGCCCCAGACCTGGAAGAGGGCTCTCAGGAACACTGGCTGAGGGAAGGAGGAAAGAATCAGTCACCAACCTTCAGGACATGGCCCCGCCCACCCCCAGTGTGAGGTCCTCCCTGAAAGGGCTCAGTCCAAGCACATGCCCCAGGCCATGGGGCAGGGGAGGCTTCTGGCTGGGGCTGTGCACAACTGTGTCCCTCACCCTGTTCCCTCAGCCAGGTTAGATGCAAAGAGGTCAGGTACATGGCACTTGGCAAAAAACGGAAGGATCTGAAGTTCAAAAACATCAATGAAATGCAAGCAAACTGTGTGCAAGGAAGCATCGGGGAGTCGTTCACGAAGACCAGCCCAACTAGCCAGTAGGACAGGCTGTCCAGCTCATCCTTCCTCAGTCCTCAGTCCATCTGATCCTGATGGCCTTTCCACTCTGCACAGGCCCACAGCTCTGCTCTGGCTAAAGAGGACAGCACCCATTTCCAGCCCTGCTTCTGCCTCCCTCCATGTGGACCCTGCTCCTCTACCACCGTAGCCTCCAGACCCCCCCTCCCCCCTCCCCCGCATCAGCCTCCCCAGCCTGGTGCACCTGTGGGTGTTTCCTCTCCCCCACTCTAAGAACCACCACCAACTACACTCCTTGTGGGCACAGGCGTCTTCCTGATGGAGACGGGTCACAGGACCTGCCACTGCATCTGCCACTGAGCCCCCCCAGGCAAGGAGCATTTATTTGCTCAACTCCATCCCCTCTCTGTCCCCTCCCCTTGTACTTGGGGTTGGGTACAGGCTTAAGATGTGCAAAATATTAACTGACCAATTAAAAACTGCAGGAAACACTCCCAAACATCACCAGCACCACTCCGCCACCAAAGAGAGGCCATAGGGGATCACAAAACTTCTCTGTGAAGTCTGAAAAAGACCACTCTACCAAAGAGCACCGCAGAAGGCAGATGACATGCTCCCCAGCGAGGACGTAATTCCATCATCGCCGAACTCTTTTACGTGGAGGGCGGGCTTAGGCTTCAGGCCCTAAGAACCGGTTTATTGTTTCAAGTACAAACATCAATCCAACAAAAGCACTTGACTCACACCGATGAAATACTTCATAAATAATAGTAAACTCACACAGCCTAACACTCGCTTTTTTAAACAGAGCAGACTCCAAAATGTTTACAACACAACTATATTGAAGTATATTAAAAATATGAGGTTAAATAAGAAATGACTAAACAATGTCATTAACTCCAATATGAAACAAAAGGGGAAATGCCATTAATAAAAGCAGCAGCTGGCCACCTTGAACACTGAAGCCCAGGCTGAGGACAAGCCATGTGCACCCACCTTGACTATGTGCACAATGGCCCTTTTGCCACTTGAGGCCCTGCTTCTGCTAATTCCTCACTGGATCACAGAATCCACATCACTTTTATTTATGGCATCTCCTTAAAAGCATATAATCTCCAAAATCAGATCTAAGAAGTTCCCAGATGGTGGCAGGAAGGAAACAGGCAATTCCAGAGCATAGGAAGCACACAGGTGCCGTGAGGCCCGGACCAGGCTCTCCACCAGGGCCTACACTGTGCCCTTCCCTCAGCGACTCAGTCATTCATTCCTAGAACACCTACAGCCAGGCCTTGGAGACAGAGTGGGCATGAGGCCCTCAACCCCATTGAGCCCCCAGCTCCTCATGATGTTAGTGGTGCCAGTGAACTACTATCATCATGACAAGCCATTGAAATCGTACAACTGGATCCTATCAGGAAGGAGCAGAAAAAATGTAGGCTTATATGTAGCAAGGGTCAAAGGACATGTATGGATTGAGGGGCTGAGGGAAAGGGAGATGAAGAGAGGTGGTTCCAAGAAATGAAACAATGTGTGCAAAGGCCCTGGGGTTAAAGGGGCTTACTGACAGCAACAAAGCAAGCAGGGAAGGACCAAAGCTCAGTTAACAGACAAGTGCTATCAGAAAGAGGCTGGTAAAATAAAGGCCAGCATCAGGCAGGCTTTCCAGGTACTAAGAACAACAGGAAGACATGGCAGGATCTGAGAAAGGGAATGAAGAGTACAAACCTGCTTTGGGTTGAGACCACTGAGAATACCATTTGCAGCATAGACGAACTGCATCAGACACACCCAGACCCAGGAGGCCAGCTCTCTGCTCAGAGAGCTCACAAGCAAGTCAGAGAAACAAATCCCCTAAATTCTTCTAATGCTAAGCATATTTATCAACTTCCCAAGGATTTGGTCTTTCTCTCCCTTATAAATAATGTAATTGAAGAGTATTTCCCCCCAATGGAAAATCAACTTTCTTTTTAAAAGTATTCCGTGCTTAGAGCAAAAAGTTATATAATAAATACCACTAGAGGCCCAATACATGAAATATGTACAGTAGGAGGGTAGAGGGAGGCCCTCAGCCCAGTCCATGCCCTCTCACAGTCCAGGAGTCCTCAGGAGATGTCCGACTGATGGGGAGCAGGCCTAAGCCAGCAGTTGGACATCCTTAGCACTGCTGCGGAGGCAAGAGAAGCTCCTGCCACCACCTCTGTGCTCACCAGCCATGAAACTGGCTTCTGGCTGAGCGGTGCTCCCCCAGTGAGAGCATACTGACCACCAGGGGGCAGCTCCTGCATTGAGCATCTGCCCCCTGGTGGTCAGTGCACATCCTAGCAACCTGTCATTCAGCCATTGATTTGCATATTAGCCTTTTATTATATAGAACTAGAGGTCCAATGCACGAAATTTGTGCAAGAGTAGGCCTTTCTTCCCCTGGCCACCAGCACCAGCTTCCCTCTGGCACCCAAGACCTGGGCTTTCCTCCAGCTGCAGCAGGCCTCCCTTGCAGCACTGGCTTTGTCCAGAAGGTTGTCTGATCTAATCAGCATAGTATGCTTTTATTATTATAGATTACATATAAAAAGACAATCAAAATCCCTCACATTTCATTTTCCTAAAACCCCAGAGGACCACACTATCACTTTAGGCCCAAATAGTTAAAAAAAAAAAAAAAAAAAAAAAAAAAAAAAAAAAAACCTGGGTATTGTTCAGGACCTGCTTTCCTAACACACTGCACTTCTGCCAGCCAGGACCCTGCACACACACACACACACACACACACACACTCCACAGGCCAAAATACCAAAATATATTTAATAAGTGTCACCTTTATAAATAACATAACAAAACATCCTATGCACATCTAGATGGCTTTATGTTCATTATATTATTTCCTAAGAATAAATATTCTAGTTAATAAAACTGCTGGGGAAAGGGGACTGACCACTTAAAATTTTGACACACAAAACTTTTCTGGAGAACAATTAATTAATTATAACATTTTGCTCTACGGAGAGCAAAAAAACCATAATAGCCAACACTGATATTTTGTTTACTATGTGCCAGGCCCTATTCTAAGCACTTTCCATATATTAACTTACTTTAATTTCTCAAAAACCATAGAAGATAGAAATTATCAATACTACCAATGGGTGTTGTCAAACTTACCCTTGATAATATGATGAGCATAAGGGGATCTCCTTTTAGCTAAATTTCTTTATTAGTAAAACTTGAGTTTTTTACAGTAGCCACTTGATCTGCATATTTATTGTACATGCTTTGCTCATATTGCAATAGGGATGCTGATCCTTTTTTTATTGTTTTTTTAAAAGCTCTTTGCATATTGACAATTAAGCTCATACAGGTACATTTTTTTTTATATTATTTTCTCCCATTGTTTCTTAAACTCACAGAATATTTTGTCAAAGAGAGTTTTCTTTAATTCTTATGTTGTTAAATCTGTCAATATTTTTTAAGGTGTCTGGCTTGGAATTATAATAACAGATTAAATCAGTGGTTTTTCAAAGTTTTAGGTCCTTGGAGAGCATCCTTCCTAGGTAATCTTCCAGACAAAACACTGAGGGCCACCCTGCTCTGGCTGAAATGGTTGTGGAACAGGTGGTGTCCTCCACCACTCCCACCTGCCCCCAGGCAGCCTCAGGAGACATCCAAGCACTCCATGCAACCACCACTGCCAGCTAACAGAACTGTTAAGATCCCTCCCAATTCTATGTGCACTGGAGGAGTAGGAAACATTCTAAGAATGACAGAGCTACTTCCCAGAGGCTACTGCAACTCTGTCAACTAGGACAGCTCCAACAGCAGTGCCCACAACACTGAACCCAGAAAGTATCCCAAACTGTCATATTCTCAAAGAGGCTGTGCTCTCCCAAAGGGCTCACCTACAATGAACTTCAACTTTAAGACCACCACTGGCCTGGAAGCAGAGGCAGGAAGAGGGGACTAGCATTTGGGTGCCAGTTGTACTTTCACCTCTATCTCAGCTCTCTCCTCTGCAAACTGAGTATAGAATAGGAGCCACGTCAGGCTGTGGGGAGAGAAAGGGAGCCTCTGGCATGTGGCCCAAGTAAGTGCTCATTAAATGCTATCCGCTGGCTGTGTAAGGGTAACACTCGCCTCCCAGGAGGGACATTCTGGCTTCTGCATGGGCTGATACAGATGCTGATCTGTCCCCGTGGTTCTATGAGAGGAGATAGTGGAGAAAACCTATGTAGGGCCCTGGACCTTCCTTTGAGAAAGTAAGAAAGAGGCATGTCAGAAAAGGCAGGCAGCAGAGAGACCCTGAGCAGCTGCAGATGCCACAGCCCACGCTGCACCCCATACAAGCCCCACCTAGCCCTTCTCTTCACATAAGCTCAAGAGATGATAAACATGACCTTACAAAAAGAACTCACAATTCTTACTTCAGTGACCATTTTCCCTAAAAGAATCGCTCTATAAACATACTTACTAATGCTAAAATGCGGCATCACTTTTGACAGGGGGCCCCTCTTCTGACTTGAACCAGCAGACACTGTACCTTTCTCTAAAGTCAAGGCCAAAAGCGCTGAGCCCATGCAGTTCACAGCATATGCTGACCATCTGAGATTGAAACAAAAACCCCTTCCAAACTTGATCCCTGACACCCACCCCAGGATCAAGGTGGGGCAGCAACCAATGGGGCAGGGACTTGCCCTCTGACTAGAACAGCAAGGACTGGGGCCCAGCTTCACAGGCTGAAGAACCAAGTTCCAAATCCAAAGCTCCCACCAAAACCAGGTACCCTTTTCCTCTGTAATTGATTCTGGTCCAGGGACAGGAAGCCCAGCACCGCCTGTCGCCTGAGGCAGCCGAGCACCAGCAGTTGTCCCCCCTTCCCTGTGTCTGGCTCACTCCCTACATCAGGTATTAATCTATTACTCATGGCAGCTTCTGAGCCATGAAAGCCCAGCCGTTTCCAATAGAGAACGGTATGGACGCATTCTACAGGAGTGATGAAATGTTTCTTCTGCTCCGGCAATTAAGACAGCACAAAGTCCCCTTTCCTCTGGTGCCACCCCCAACATCAAAGGATGAGAATTCAAAGCCGTTCATGCTGCATTGAAACCTCACAATGAAGCTGGAAAATGGAAGTCGATTACTGGGCATAAATATGCAGTGGTTAAAAGGAAAGGATTATAACAAAATTAAACTGCAGCAACCCCACAATGTGTGGAAACTTCCAGAACTAGAGTCTTCCTGGTAAACATAATGAGGGGCATCCTATCCTCACAAAGCAGGTTCCAACCACCGAAAATCAAGACCCACACTCCAGCTGCACATGGCCAGGATGCCATGTTCCATTGATCCCACTATAATAACAGCCCCCAAGGCCTCGGAGAGCATGGCATTTGGAGATTTTTACTTTGCACGGCTGAGAAGCTGCGACCACTGAACATTCTCTCTGGCTCAGGCCACATCTGTCCTTGGTCCCTAGGCCTTCTAGTCCGACAAGCCATCCTCAAGTCATCCACCCCACCCCCAACCCCTGGCACTCATGGTGCCTGCACCCCTGGCAGGAGAAAGAACCCTAAAGAGGGCAGTGTTACATCTGCCTGCTGTGGAAGCCCTGCTTATTTTCTGACTGATCGTTGTTCCTTTTAGGAAGGCATTTGATCTTTAAAATAAAAGCCCAGATCGCTGTGGAAGTCTTACAATGTGTCAGGGTGTGTGTGTTTTTAAAGCAGGAAAACACTTTCCTCCCACACAAATGTGAGTTCTAGGGCAAGATGCCACAGACCCAAGTGAGTAGACTATCTGGGAAAGCTTGATCAGTCTTAAAAATAAGTAATTGAACACAGATTTTAGGATTCTCAGGAGCTACCCAGAAAAAGAAAAAAAATCAAATCTACATATTTTCAATATCCAAAACTCCATTCTGAAGGAACTTCTAGCAGGGTGGCATTTTGCATTTCCAAAGATAATAGAGTAATTGTGTTGCCATAGTTACTGCAAAATTCTGCAATAACTTTTGTTGCTTTGTAAATGCTGTAGTGTATATTTGTGTACAAGCAGCTTAGTTTTCTTAATTCAATGTCTCTCCCTCTTCCGTCTCCATCACCACCTTTCCTGGCTGTACTGTGAAACCACCACGATCATAGCACCGCCCCTCACAAAATGCACATAATTATCAGAAGCAATTAAAACTCCAGGTAACCGTGACCATGCTACAAAAGAAAAAGTGAAACCAGGCCAAGGTACAGACCCACTGGCACTCCCCCAGGCTTGCTGGGCGGGCTCTGGGCGAGGGATGTTTGCATGTTTACTCCCAGGCCTTCCATGCTTAGGTGGTTTGTGGGAATAAACAGAAAAGCCGGAGTGGAGAAAAGAGGAAGCGAAGTAACTACCAGGCCCTTTCCTCCCTCGGCTAGGGCAAGGCAGCAGCGCTGCTCTCAGCAAGCAATTAGGTAAGTCTCTACAGTCATGCAATTAGGATTTAGTTAAGAAAGTCATTAGTTTTAAAATAACTTAAGTTTAATTTCTGCAACGCTTTATTTGAAAATTGTGTCACAGCAGGTCAATTTACAGCATGCAATAAAACAAAAAACACTTATATTAGCTGCTGCGAGTTATTACAAATTTCTGATGTGCACTAAATGAGTACACTGGGTTCCACCCCCGGCCTTTCCAACAGATCCGCACGGTCTCCCGCTGTAATAGTGTCAAATAATTCAACGATAAATGTAAATACGAGATAATTTGCTTATAATGCCATGGTGTGTTTTTACAACGCCGGGAGACGCGGCTCACATCCTCGGGGCAGGACCAGCCACACCTCGGCCTGTGGAAACCCTGCAGGCACCCAGGCAGGGTCGTGGGCAGCACCCGTAACCCCGTCGCGGGCCGGGGCGCACCCACAAGGAGCGACGGCGCACCCCACGCCGCGAGCCCCGGGAGGGACGGTTTTCTGCAAACTCACAGCCCTGACAAAGTTACATAAAAGGCGCCCGCCGGGCTCCAGGAGCCCCCGGCCCACCTGCTGGGGACTCGGCCTGGCCCGAGCGACAGACACGCCGCGCGACCCCGGAGGCGAGCGGCCGTCCTGGCCGCTCCCGGCCCCGGCGGAGGGCCGTCGTTTTGCTTCGGCTGCAAGGAAGGTCCCGACCGGCTGCCGCTCCCGCCCGGGAACCCTCAAGCTAGGCGGCGCGCGCGGCCTGGGTGCCCGGGTCCGGGCCGGGCTGGGCCGGGGGCGCGGACCGACGTCCACCTGCCGGACAGGGCGGCGGGCCGAGGGCGTGGAGGCCAGCGGCCTGCTGACGGCGGCGGACAATGGCCCGCGGGCCAGGCCGGACCGGGCTGCGCTTACCGCGGCGGCAGGCAGGGAGACGGCGGCGGCGGCGGCGGCGGCGGCGGCGGCGGCGGGCACTCCGAGCCGCATCTCCTCAGCCTGCACCGCCACCACCACCACTGGCGGCGGGCAGGCGGGCAGGCGCTCGGGCGGCGGCGACAGCACGGACGCGGCCACGGCGCGCCGGGCCCAGGCGGCTAAGGCGGCGGCGCGGGCGGACGGGCGGCGGGCGGGCGCGCGGGCTCGAGCGCGGGCGGTGGCGGGGACAGTGCACCGCGGCGGCGGCCCCACAACCTCCCCTCCTCATTCACAAAAAATTGACCCACGTTGAACCATGATGCTGCTCCCCCCACCAGCACAGAGCCAGGCGCTGATAGGTTAGCTCTGACGCCCGTCAGCCGCCAAGGCCCTGCCCCCCCAGCCGAAAGTTCTGCAGCCATTGGCTGCGGCATCTTTGCATCGCCTCCCTCCCGGGCTCCTCCCTCCTGCCTGGTTTCTAATGAAGAGCTCGTCAATTACGGTTCAGCCCCGCCCCTCTCCCCGCCCTTCCCAAGCACCCGGCTGTCCTTTCATTGGTCCGCTGGCAGCCGAAGTGCAGCCCCGTCTGTTCCCGCCCCTCGTCCGGCAGAGGCCAACGGCCCGGCCAGACGCCCTACGAACAGCAGAGAGGCTCCACCCCTGCCCGCCTTCCCGCACACGTCCTGAACCCCGTTGGCTGCCGAAGCTGCCAATCTCAGGGGGCGGGGCGACCAAAGGACGCTACGGGCTCCAGCCCCTGGGTGCTTCGCCGTTGGGAAGGTGCACGGCGCGGGAAGTGACTGAAAACTCGGCCCCTGGCCTTGGTCTGCCCGTCTTGGCAGCCCCGTGCTGGCCCAGCGGTCAAGAGCGCGTGCCTGCGCGCTTAGCGGGCGCATGCCGGGGCTGGGACTGAAGCGGGGTGCCTGCGGGGCCTGGCCATAGCCTCCATCTTGGACACTGGCAGCGGTCACGTGTTGCTGCGTGCGCCCAGATTCGCTGGGGCTGTGCGAAGGGGTAGTGCGCAGGCGTGGCGGGCCCCGCCCTACCCCGCGGCGGGAACGCTGGCGGTGGGCCTTCCAGGCGGGCGTGGAGCCGGCCCACGGCGCCTGCGCCGACGCGAGGTAGCCGGGCTGAGTTAGGTGCCAACCCTTTGGGTGCTGCGGTCCTGCGTCCAGGGTCTGAGTGGCGGGACGGTGGGCTCTCTCGGTAACCACAGCCTAACCCCTGCTGCTGGGGGGTCACGACGGGCTCGCTTGCCTCAGTGCTCAGCATGTTAAGGCCGCTGGTTGGTTTGTGCTTTGTCTGGCTAAGGCCCTTCGGAGGTCCCGGGGGCTCAGTGAGGCACCTAGTCTGCCCTCGCAGCAGCTTGGGCAAGGTCTCCGACGCCAGCCCCTTGACCATTTCCTTTCCAGGGAGTGTGACAGCTTTTCAGCTAGGTGCACCGAGTGTTTCAGAATCCCACGTGTTCAGGTGACCATGTGAGCCAAGGTAGGGAGCTGCAGGGCTGTGGTTCCCCACTGAACTCCAGAAACAGTTTTGCTGGTCAGCCTGTCATGAGTGTTCAGACCTACGTGGTAATAGCACTGTTGGGAGTTCTTAGAGGGAGTCTTGATAGACTAAAACACCAAAACATTGGTATTCAAATTGCAGCATTTTATGATTGTTTATAAAAAGCTTCCTTTAATCAGAGTGCTGTGTGGAATCTATATTCTAAATTTTAAGAGTTGATTTGCTTCCAAAAAACCTGTACCTTCAGGATCCTGTGAAATCTCTCAGGATGTTTTACAACAACAAAAAATAGTGACAAAAACAAAAACCTTGATCTTAATGACCATATTCGGTTAAATATGTTGGTGCTCAATTAAAGCAACCTTTTTCCTAGAAAACAGAATTTAGGTAGATCATTTAAAAACTGCATTCAAGGATTTTTTTTTTTTTTTTCTCAAGTGTCAATATATTCTTACTTGTCAGACTCTGGCAACACGAACCCAGAGAGCATTCTACTGAACCGCACAGTAATATATACATGCAGGTGGATGGAACAGAAATAATACTGATCTCGAGAACTTAATCATAAAAGAAGAGAAGTCATTCTCTGGCTTATTTCCCTTAACATAGTACTCTCCAGGTCTCTCCATACTATCTCAAAGGGTAAGAGATCCTTCTTTTTTACAGCTGCATAGTATTCCATTCTATAAATGTACCACATCTTTTTATCCCCTCATCTACTTATGGGCACTTGGGCTGTTTCCAAATCTTAGCTATTGTAAGTAGCACTGCTATGAACATAGAGGTGCATATAATTTTTCTGGTATTCTTAGGATATATTCCTAGAAAGCCAGTCAGAGAAAAAGGAGTATCAAAATGATCTCACTTATATGTGGAATATAATGAATAAAATAAACTGATGAACAAAATAGATCCAGAAACATGGAACAGACTGACCAATCTCAGAGGGAAGGGGGATGGAGAGAGAGATTAACCAAAAAAAACTTGGACACAGACAATAGTGAGGTAGATAGGGTAGGGGGGTAGATGGCATCAATGAGGGGGAAGGGGGGGCAGCTATAATACTTTACACAATGAGGATAATTTTTTAAATATTTTCTTAAGAAAGAAGTCAATGGAGAAATTACCAGAGGTGACTAGGTTATCTGAAATTACCTGCTGGGTTACAGGAGGGAGAGGAGAGGCCTGAGCTGCCCAAGTGTTGACACCATCAGTTCTCACTGGTCTATCCAGAAAAAAAGCCATTGATAAGCCTTGATCACTCCTGAACTTACCCTTGAGCTTTTCCAAGATTTATGGCCCAGATGCTTTTTAGGAGAGAAAAACAGCATTTCAGACTAAATCAAAATCAATCCTTTGTGGTATTATGCTCTTCTATTGTCTTATAATGTTGAAGTTGAATTTTTTTAAACTCTGCAGAACAAAATAAATTCAGAAAGCAGGTCAGTTTAATTGTCGATCTTAGAATAGTCCTCAAGGCAAACCTGATGGAGCATCTGTGACAAACTTGGCCTGAAAGAAGTCAGAGATTCGTAGTTGCTCGTTTTTTAGGTTTATCCTTTTAGAAATGAACAGAGATTGGTTTTAATATCATTATTGACCAGTGATTCTTGGCAAATGTAGCTATGTAGATGAAAATACAATTTTCAAAATGAAAATGCACAATTTTACAATACTTTTAAGTATCTTGAAATAAAAAGTAACGACTAGATAACCTTGGGCAGTCTAAGTAGGAATGCCTATCCCAAGATAACCTAACTTTGAAGCAAATGAATGGTAAACTGCAGAACGTTCAAAGATACAGCTAAAGAAAATTCCACCATTACCACTGGGCAATGATGAAAGCAGTACACAACCAAAAGTTCGCATATAGTAAGTTCGCATGTAGTAAAAAGGATCAGTGGCTGAGTAACGTTTAGATGATAAAAATTAAGGTGCAGTGTTATTTCACAAAGTATTAAAATTGTGCAATGATCAGAAGGAAGTGCATATAAGTCCAGTAAGATTAATTGTACAAGTACAAAATGGGAGAGACTTGCCAGATGAACTTTATCCCCAGCCCCCATCAAGGTAAATACCGCATACTATCAATCCATAAGTCTCACATCAATCTTTTTCTCTCTCCCTCTCCTCCCTCCCTCCCTCCCTTCTTCCACTCTCTCTAAAAATCAAAGGGGAAAAATATATCCTTGGGTAAGGATTAACAACAAAAAAGAATGTACTACTGATGCAAATTGTGAATGTCGAGAACATAATAAAAATTCAACACGAATGAGTATATACTACATGACTTACTGTGACATTCAGGATCCCACCTAAAGAATCAATGGAGACAGAAACCAGAAGCCTGGTTCTCTGCAAGGGTGAGGCAAGCAGAGAATTGATTGGGAAACAAGCATAAAAGAACTTTTTGAGGAGATGGAGACGCTATACGTCTTGATTGGGGGTTGAGATCTCACAGGGCTAAAGACTTATCAGAACTTATTCTGGCTGGTTTGGCTCAGTGGATAGAGCGTTGGCTTGTGGACTGAAGAGTCCCAGGTTTCATTCCAGTCAAGGGCACATGCCTGGGTTGCAGGCTCAGTCCCCAGTGTGGGGCATGCAGGAGGCAGCCAATCGGTGGTTCCCTGTCATTATTGATGTTTCTCTTCCTCTCCTTCTCTCAAATAAAAAATAAAAAATAAAAAAAACAAGCAAGGAAAAAACTAATTGAATTCAAGAGCTGTGCCTTTCACAAGGATGTTTTACCTCAAAAGAAAGATTGGAGGTCCCAATTTGGGGAGAGGGGTGGAAACTCTTGGTTCAAAACATAATTTTTAAGTTTAAAAGACAAAGGACTGGGGAAATAGCTTGCAACCTAATTCAGAGACTTAATCAAACGTCACAGGTAAAAGGGCTTTCAAAGCTGAGACTGAAGATGAACATTCCAGAAATGAGACAGGCAGAGACATGAACAGTAGACACAAAAGAAGAAATTCCCAATAGACATGACAAAACGTGCCACTCCCTAATAACAAGAGAAACACAATGCTTTATGCATTTGATACAAACCAATGAGAATAAACACAATTACATATGAACAGTGAGCGTCAACTGGTAGAAACTGTGAGCTAATCAAGACACAAAATCTTAAACTTTTGCATATTCTTTCATCAGTGATTTCACCTCTAGAGCTTTAGCCTAATGAAATACATATGGATGGTGATAAAGATTTAGCTAAAAGATTTACAGCAACAATGATTGGAACATATGTAAATATAGGCTTATGGAGATCTATCTTCAGGTTTCCAAAAATATGGGGTTTACTATCACAGAAAGAAATTCACGATATAGTTTTTGTGAAAAGGAAAACTATAAAACATCATTACAGTATAGTGCAGGGTTGTTTTTTTTTTTTATCAGTGGAAACATTTATAGACGGAGAAAACACAGAAAGATGTCCATCAGAATGTTCCAATGCTTTCTTCAGAATCTGTGGGAGATGGCAGGTTAATGTTCTCTTTTGCTCATCCCAGTCTTCTACATCTTCCAGTGAACATGTGTTACTTTTGTATTTTTATTTTTTTTAATTCTCCGAAAGGAGATGGGGTTCCCTGAGGACCCAGTAGGATGAGTAGCTGAGAGAAGCTGTAGGATCTTTGGGGTTGGATCACCAACAGAGAGGGATCGTATAGCAGAGAAGGTGGAGTTAAGGCTCATCTCCCAGCCCCAAGACTTGGCCCCCACAGCTCTCTCCCCAAACCCACTGCAGATGAGGATGCCCAGCCAGGTGACTGGAGCTACCACCCACAGGATAGCTGGCAGGGAAACTCACCTGGCTCGTTGGGTTCCACTGCTTAGATGGAACTGATCTGGATGGATCCAATCAAAAGCTTCCAAAGAGGGTGATACTCTCTTGTGTGCTGTGTTTTCACTTGCCAGTGTTGTTCCCCGAGCAATGTAGAGGACCAGAGGGAAGCTCCAGAACAGCCCTGGCCTGGAGTGCCAATGGAGGCTCACACATATATGTCTGAATCCTTAAAAAGAGCAAGCCAAGCTGACAAACAGTTCAATCAAACATGCTCTGTGTGCCCTCCCCCCATCCACCCCAACACACCTGCCCTGAACTGTCTTGACTTCAGAATTCCTCCTCCGGGTTCCACCTCAGAACAGAGCCTCAGCCCTGGCTTGTCCCCTTCTTTCCTACCTCTCCACGTCACGCACCTGTAGATACATCACCTGAATGCATGAAGACCCCCCTGCATCCGCACCCTAGTCCAAGCTCTCCCTCACCTGCACTCTGGCCTCCCCTCAACCCTGAGAGACCTGAGGATGTGGTTTCTGGCCGTTCAGACAGGGAATCCTGGGCCTCAGTTACTTGAAGCAGGATCCAGAGCGGGGAGCATGGGCCCAGAGGGGGCACCACCTCTTCGGCCCCACTCATTGGGGGAAATATGCTGGAAGGGGCTAGAGTGGGTCCTGGAGAACCTGAGCCCAGGCCAGGCCCCTCCTGCTCAGGTTAAACTCTAGCAGGGTCGCCTAAGACCATCAGAAAACACAGTTATTTACATTACGATTCATAACAGTAGCAAAATTACTGTTATGAAGTAGCAACGAAAATAATTTTATGGTTGGGGGTCACCACAACATAAGGAACTGTATTAAAGGGCTGCGGCATTAGGAAGGTTGAGAACTACTAGGTTAAAGGGAAGTTAAAGGCTGGCAGAAAAGCTCTGGACCAGAAGAAGACTCTACAGCGAAAGAGGTGAGGGGCAGGGTAATGGCTGGGAAGTCCCAGAGCTGGCGAAGGAAGACATCCTCAGATCCAGGAAGTCTGCAAGTCCCCATGGTGAGAAATAAAAGTATTTCACACTGGACACCCAGCATTGGCATTGCACAGCGCCAAGGAGACGGGTGCTTCCCCAAAGGCACCCAGAGGAAATGGCAGGTGGCCTCCTAAGGAGTGACCACTGGGCTGATAGGACCACATGAACTTTACAAGGTGCTCCGAGAAAACACTGCTTAGCCCAAAATTCTGTGCCAGCTAACCTTTCCTCCCGTGACGGAGGTACAGTCATGACATTTTCCAGACAAGCACTGGTAGAGTCCACCACTCAAAGACTCCCAAAGGAACTGAACACGGAGAAGCTGGGGAAGGAGGGACATTAACCAAGTAGCAGACAATGTGGATGCCCAGCCCAAGACCTAGGGTACCCTCTGCTCTAGAGCTCCAAACCCAGGGCTCCTACCCCAGGGGCAGCCTGGAAATTCCAGGGAGACACTTTCAACCCGCCTTGTAGTGATATCATGTCCCTATCCCCGCAGGTGGAACACACTAGGGGTACTGTGGGCATTGCCCAAGTTTCCATCACAATGAGCCCCAGTTGCCTCAGCAATGAGCAGCAGCCCTGTATTGGCTGCTTTCTTCCTCTTTCTCACATCCTGCCTCTCCTAACGTGTGTCCTGGGATCACTGCCCAAATAAATGCCTTGCTCACACACCCTTGCACTCACAGGCATCTTAAGATATGGCACCAGAAGTGGGCCTAGGAAGCTGACTTCAGAATGGGATCCCATTGCTTGGGTAGCATGAGTGATAACCATGGTGTGCCTGGCAGCATAGTTTCTAAGACACTTATGGGAAGGAAGTGAATGGGGTGGTGCAGGGAGGCAGAGTCACAGGTGCTCTGCTCAAGCCCATGGCAGATTCTGAGGCAACAGCAATCATAAGGACGATGGGGTTGATGTCACTGTCATTGGCGGCAGCAGAAGCCCAGACAGTGGACGCCTCTGGGCATGGCCCAGAGGCAGCATTGAGAAACACCCCCAGCTTCTGCAGTTGAAGGGCACACGGTGCAGAAAGTCAAGCCTGAGCACTGAGGGCCAGGGCAGCAGAGTTAACAGGAGGCTAACTTCCTACCTTGGCTAAAGTCAAGGTGGAGAAGAAGTGCGACCCTGATTGCAGAAGGGGCTGCACCCCTTGAGTTCCATGTCCTCTTAGGTTATGGGCCGGCAGAAGTAGCCTCCCCACTCAGAGGAGAGCCTGCCAAGCCTCAGCTAAGAGGAGCCTCAGGAAGTGATGCTTGCCCCGTTCAGGACCTCCCCGCCTTGCTTCTACAGTAGAGGCCAACTCCAGGCGTGGGCCTGGCAGAGAGCTTACAGCTCCCATTATAGGAGGAAAGGGCACCAAACAAAGACATTCAGGAGTTGACTAATGTACAGGTAGGCACAGGAGATCCTGAAGATGCAGACCAGGGAGATCAAGACAGAGATGGACAGGGGGGATGGGTCCTCCTTGGTGACTCAGGATTGCACATCTTGGAAGGGACTCCAGGAGCCAGAACTGGTGCCAGAATGTCCCCTGGAAGCATGGAGACAGTGGCCAACAGTGGCAGAGGGTGGGTCCTTGGCTGTAAGAACTAGGTGTATGATAGGAGGGCATGCGGGAAGGTATTTAAGTGGCTCTCAATCTTGGGACCACATGTGAATTCCTCCTGCCACATCAGATCTGTCTCCCAGTGGGCTTACGGGTTTGCAGAAACACCTCTGAGTCATTCTCAGCTCCCAGTACAGATGGTGTTGAATCATGGCACATGGTATGTTTTGAGGCCTACTATGTGGCCATGGCCCATGTTTGTAAATGCTTCACACAGGGTAGGACAAAAGTAGGTTTACAGTTGTTCATATGGGAAATAATACAATAATCAATAAATAATAATTAATACAAGAATAAACTCTGTTTTGAGTCCTAACCATTGTAAACCTACTTTTGCCCCACCCTGTATATACCTGAAAATAATGTGCTTGCTAATTTAGGAGTGACATGTGAACATCAGTTTAAGCTTGGGATGGATGTCCATGGCAGATGGCAGAGCCCTTGCTTTGGAGTCACAGTGATGATGGTGGGAGAGGCCAAGTAGAAGCTTCTCAAGAGGCCCCAGGCCCCTCCCCCAGGTCCCTGACCCCTGGTGCCTGCCCCTACCCCTTGCCCTGGCCAAGACAGCAAATCAGCTGCAAGAAAAAGTGATCAGAGAAACTGTAAATGTATGAGTAATGTAAGCAGGCATGAGCTATCACCGTGGTTGGCAAACTTCGGCTTGCGAGCCACATGCGGCTCTTTGGCCCCTTGAGTGTGGCTCTTCCACAAAATACCATGGCCTGGGTAAGTCTATTTTGAAGAAGTGGCAATAGAAGAAGCTTAAGTTTAAAAAATTTAGTTCTCAAAAGAAACTTCAATCGTTGTACTGTTGATATTTGGCTCTGTTGACTAATGAGTTTGCCGACCACTAAGCTATTGCAAACAAGAATATAAAATACAATGATTAGAGACATTGGAGTTTAAGCATTTTAAGATCCTTGTATTGTCTGGGAAGTGTAACTCTAGATTTGGTTAAGCAAAATTCTTGTTACAAATTTTAAAGAAAACACTAAAAGACTTGAAATAGAATGTTCAGCTTTGAAAGGGGGGGGGGCTGTCAAGAAAAGGGGGGGATGAAATCTCACAGTCCAGAAGTTATGGAAGGAAAACAAAAGCATGGAAGGAGCAGGGTTAGCAGAAAACCCAGAAGAGCCCTAAGCACCGAGTCCAAGTAGATCAGTTATCACAATGAACGTAAACAGACTAAATTTTTCAGTTAAAGACAGACCATCAGATTTGGTCTAAAAATACACTCCATCTTCTTACTGTTTATAAGTGATAGCCCTAAACATGAGAATACTAAGAAGCTGATAGCCTGTAGATTCAAAACATGATGTTCTATGCCAACACTAAGCAAAAGGAGTCCCAGTTACTTTAGTATCAGTCAAAACTGGCTCCAAGGAAAGAACACGTTGAGACAAAGTGGCCACTACACAAAGGCAAGAGGGATAATTCTCCAGGGAGATGTATCAGTTTCAACTTATCATCTAGTCATTTAGCCTCAAAATAATACAAAGCAAAATGTTTAAAGTTCCCAAGAGAAATTTATAAACCTAAAATAGTAGAGAACACTAGTCTTTCTACAACTATGTACAAGATTTGAATAGTAAAATCAACACCTTTATACTAATGTTTACATGTTGAAAGAATTCTGTACTTACAAATTAGCAATGATTCTTATCGGGCATATATAGAATAGTGGCCATGGCCACATACTAGCTAGACCAACAAGCAACTCTCAACACATTCCAAAAAATCAAGGCCATGCAAAACTTATTTAACTAAAACATGGTTTCATTAGAAACCAATTACAAAAAGATAACTTCACAAACATTTTTATGGAAACTATTGGAACTAACAAGAGAGCTCAGTAAGATCAATGGGTTTAACATTCACATATCAAAGTTTACTACATTTCTATACACAGAAACAGAATTGTCAAGATACCATTTATGACGCAAACACCTCATGATGCTTGGGGATAGATCTTACAAATGTTTTATATTTATGGAGACAATTATGAAGCTTTATTGAAAGCTATTTTAAAAGGACCCAAATAACTGGAAACATACTAGTACACCAAATTTCATCTATTCAGAAACATGCCCTTCTTTTCCCCCTTAGTTTTACCGGTAACCTCTCAGAAATCAGATATTTACAGTGCCTTAGCTTTGTGTCATAAGCCATGGGTCAATTAGACTTTTTTCTTTCTTCATAGCACACACAATAATGGTGAGTCTTTTACTCAGTGGCATCTTGGATTAAATGAATACCATGTCCATGGATGGAAAGACTCAAAATTGTAAAAATGGCTATTCTCTTCAATGTATTTTATAATTTCAATGTAATTTTTATTGCGTTTCTTCTTAAAATCATTGAATAACTAAGAGCCCAGAATAGGCTAGGCAGATTTGATAAATACATGTGTGTGGGGGGTGGGGGTATGGAGGAGGTGTGTTTACCAGATGTCAAGATCTTTTTTAAGCTACAGGAATCTGATCACATGGCATTGGCTCAGGGACAGAGCAGTGTAAATGAGTAGAGTCCAGACAGCTACACATCTTCGAGGAAACTTGATCTCTGACAGCGACTGTGTTACCCAGCAGCGGGGAAGGACTGTTAAATAATCGATGCTTGGAGAATTGACTAAACATGATGAAATAAACAAAATGCAATACTATCTCACACCAAACACATAAACTTGGAGGGAGAAAAATCTATACATAAAACGCAAAACTTTCTAGTTTGAGGACTTTAAGGTTTTATGATCCATTGCAGGATTTCTTATAAAGATTTCTCCTACAAAAAGCATAAACCACAA
Organism: Pipistrellus kuhlii; assembly: GCF_014108245.1. NCBI lineage: Eukaryota > Metazoa > Chordata > Mammalia > Chiroptera > Vespertilionidae > Pipistrellus > Pipistrellus kuhlii. Next base: position 29,878,905 of record NW_023425573.1, read on the forward strand.
AGAAAAACATTAACAAATTTGACGTCATTGTTCAACATCATTAGACATTAGCCTGGACCCAGGCCTAGCTGCTTCGAAGCATACTCTTCCTTTTTGAGCCAGCACCATAAATTTTGTTATTTCTCTTTCTTCAGCTCCAACCCACTGTGCATTTTCCTCTAAAATGCTCTAGTAGAATAAGAAACAACAAAATAACCCTCCCTTTATTAAGGTGAGAAATCACAAGTTCCTCCTTCTGCTTATGCAGAGCGTGGAGCCCGAGCTCCATGTCACACGAACATGCTCTAGCCACACATTTGAGAGTGAGACCCCTGACCCATGGCTGATCCGGCCCGACCACCCAGGAGTACTTCAAAGAGACCCGTGCAATCACTAAACAAACACAATAATAGGACATATGTGTGTTTTTCATTTAAATTTTATTTTTTTCCCCCACTAAAATATTCAAGTGAGAAACATTTGGAGATTTATATTCAGGGCACAAGGCCAGGTGGCATCTGCAGCATTTCTCTGTTAAATATAATTAATTTTTCTTGGCTTCTTTCTCCAGCATGACAAAGCTGGATCTGTACCATTGATCCTATTTATAGGTGAAATATTACCCTTCCCCGAAGATTCTCAGCAACAACCCCTGAGACCTGGGAGGGGTGGCAGTTTGGTTTCCTTCCCTGTCTTCATATTGTGAATGGAGAAGCAACCTGAGCCTGGAAGAAAACAACAAACAAACAAACAACAAACAAAAAGCCACTCTCAGTTGGCTTTCTTCTTCTCTAAAGAAAGGACTTGGCTCATTCTAATTCTGTTTGAATGGGCAAGGAAAGGCTGCTCCCAGCAGCTGGAGAATTGTGGGTGGGAGATGTATGTGTGGGGAGGAGACAAAGAAAATATTGCTTCTTTCTTTTCTTTGTTTTTTCCTAGGGAAAAGAAAAGACCTCTTTGTAACACACTCACAACACAATTAGAATCTAAAGAACTGTAGAAAGGAAGCTGCGTAGAGAATGTTATTTTTCCAATAAAAGATATATGTGATCTGGCCCCTGGGTGTTGGTTTTAAGTGGAGATATTGACTTTCAGCTGACTGATGAGTGGAGCGTCTTTCTCCTGAAATATTGATAGTAGATTACACGAAACCACAAACTATCTCCATAAAGCACACCATTTCTAACCCTAATGGTGTTTTCTTCCCTCTGGATGACTGCTACACTCATGATATGATGGCTTTATTCTATCTTGGGGAAAAACTTTTTACCATACTGCTAAATTAACTTGTCAAAAGGCTTCAAACTTCGGAAGCTTTTACAGCTCAATTCAGTGCTATTATTCAAGATTGAATGGAAGGCCATGGACTGTAAAAGCTTGCAAAAAATAAATTTCACAGGCTTTCACAGACTAGGTGAAACAGTTACCTTTTGTTCAGGCTGTATATCTTTATTGAAAAGTCTCCGAATAGCTGCGCTTTGCCTATAAATCTCTGCTCTTACCCTGAAAGACTGTGTGTTTTGTCTGTTGCCCTTGAAGGCCCTACCCAGCACAAGCCCTCTTGGTAACAATTCATTCCTGCAGAGCACGGTGGGGTTCGGAGTGCTCTCCAGAACACCGGGCAGCAGGGAAGGCAGCGCTCCCAGCTCCAGAGTGAACCTTGAGTTTTTGAAATTCTTTTCTTCTCGAAACAGATTCACGAGGGAGTTGATAGCCAATTACTGCGTATGAATGCGCGCCAACTGTCATGGCCCTATCCCAGGGTTATCTCTGTGGCTCGGGGAGGAAAGAACACAAAGCTGTGGCAACACTCTAACTCCGGCAGGGTCATTTGGGTGAAGAGCAAACGTCCAATGGAGCCTCTTTGTGCCAGCCTCCCGAACACTCAGCCCGCCAGGCAGTCAGGTAGAAGCCACCAATCGTGCTTTGACCCGTTGGCCCCATGCAGTTTTAGCCTGTACACCTGGGCACTGAAAGCGTCGGTGTGCTGACACACTGCAGCCTGAAGTCTGGGAGTTCTCATCTCCATGCCACCAACACAGGAAACCCTCCCGGCCCTGCCCCTCCAGCTGTCCCCCGAGAGGGCGGGTTCTGTGGTCCCAGTGGGTTCTTGCTTCCTGTGCTCACTGACTTAGAGCTTCCAAGCCCACCTGGCCCTGGGTGCCTGGGAAATACTGAGGTCTTTTTACTCTTCAGTGCAAGGCACTCTGGGAGCAGAGAACTGCAGGCTCAGGGTTTGGATTTTGGGAATAGTTTCATGGCACCGGGTTGGTAGGAGAGACCAGATCTTTGGAAATTCCCAGCGTCAACAAGATGTCAGTGGAAGCCGGTCAGGTTGGGTACGAGGGGACGCCATCCCTCCTCTGCCCATTGTTGCTTTTGTTTTTAAATCTTCACCCGAGGATATTTTTTCCATTGAATTCTAGAGAGAGTAGAAGGGAGAAGGATAGACAGAGAGAGAGAAACACTGATGTAAGAGAGACACATCTATTGGCTGCCTTTCACTCATGTCCCGAACAGGCCAGAGATCGAACCTGCAACCCAGGTACATGCCCTTGACAGGGAATTGAACCCGAGACCCTTCAGTCATTGGACCAATGCTCCAACCACTGAGCCAACCCAGCAAGGGCTGCCTGTTGCTTTTCCCTCTGTATATATTTTTATACCTGAACATGGATGTGATGGTGGAGGTGCAGCCACCTGCTAGAACCAGAAGGCAATGAGCACAAAGATGGAAGCTGATCTTCTGTGCGTCCCGGAGTAGAAAATTCGGAGAAGCCCGTATCCTGAAGGACACCAGCAAGGAGCTGTGCAGCCGTGGGCTCTCCACCTACAGATGTTTTGCATGTGAAAAAAATAAACCCAACAAGTTTGGAGACTGAGGGGAAAGATTCCAGCAATAGGTAAAAACTGTATGAAAGATTCTAGCTTCTGAGGTTGGACACCCTTTCCTTGCAGCCTAAAGCATTAGGCTATCCTAAGTGGTAGAAGTATACTTGATTTTTTTTTTTCACATATACTTGGAGTGAAACAGGACCGGTGTGAACATTGTGTAGCTGTCTGTAATTTAGAGAAGTCCTACTGAATTCAGTTACATGTTTATCTGGTATAGGAAACACCTGGTGTAAACATTAACTGAGGGTCAAGTCTGTATCTCAGATGGAGGCCAACTTCGATCCGACCCTGAGGACCCAGGATCTGCATCTCCAAGAGGAGAGCTGTGTGTGGAGAGGGTGCCTCTCAGTGTGTGGACTGTGACAAACCTCCTTCGCGCTCGGCAGGAAAGGCGCCACCTGGCTTCACCTGTTCAGCTCATTCTTTTGCTTGCACCCAATTGGTTCTCCTGTCCTGGAGTCGCTGCATGGCCTCTTCCAGAACATTCCTTCAGAGCCAGGGGCAAACAACTCACAGGAAGCCCCCACACAACGTCTCCTTGTACAACTGCTCTGTGGTTCCATTTTCTCTCCGCTGATGCGTTCCGCGTTGCGGGGAGTGAAAAGTCAACAGAAATCTCTTGTAAATCTCTGGGTCGTTACCTCAGACGACGACTGTGCCACGGAGATGGAAACAGATATTTTAATAGATGTTTTTATAAGTAGTCTCTTATTCACAGAGTGGTTTCAATTTTAGCAAAAAGGGAAACGCTGTCAGAAACCGTGATTTCATGATCTCAGATTGGAGGCACAAATGCCAACCTTCCAAAGAAAAAAAAATTTTGGCATTTTTCCCTGAAATAAAAAATTTCACATCTGAAAACTTCCTAACATTCTAAAACAAGTTATGTAATGGAAGTGAAACATGAATCCATGAACAATGTGCATTTCTATATGTGTGTGAGGAAAACAGAAAGTCTCTCAGGATTTCTCTTGCTCTTATTTTCTTCTATTGATTTTTGGTCAGAGATGATTTGGGATTTATAAAAGCCAAGTTTTTACCCTAATTCAGGTAACATGTATCTGTGCATAGGTGATCAACCAAGTTTAATAATTCAAATTAAGTTGTTATTGAGACTTTTTATAATATAAACCATTACCTGAAATTATATTGCTTGTCTGTTTTCTTGTCGCTTTTGGTTTTCCCATGAGAAAGGAATCCTTTCTGATGGCTGGGTGCCCAGCACAGAGGCAAATGCTGGTCACACAGTAAGTGTGCAATAAAACTTGCATATAATAATTATTGACAGTGTAACTGCTTTATGGTATCATTGTGGCTTCTTCATAACACCACATTAAATGTCATATTCAGTGTTTTTTTAAGAAAATGTTTGGCTTTTGCTGGCACTGCAACATTCCACAGAATTTCACAATTCCTAGATTCCAGTAGGATTTTTCACAGAAGATCTCTCTTCTGGGGTATTGTCGGGATGAGAGTGCAGGGATATTTATTCTGCCATTGACATGGTGACTGCGCCAGTGGCCCCGGGCTGGCCCCACTCGCTGGCTCCCTCGCTGTAGCTAAGTACAGCTGCCAGTGTGTTTATTTTGGTCGTGTATTTCAAAGGACCATTTCTACCCGAAAGTAAACAAACAGAATGGAACAGCTGCGACTGATAAAAATCCCGGCATAATCATCACCCTCTTGTACATATCCTGTGGTTTCAGATTTAATTTTTAAAAAATCTCCCTTAACTTTTGATTCACGATAGAGACAGTGGATTCAATGGAAAACGATGCAAAACTGTTCTCCTGTAAAGGGCACAGATGGGGAGAGCAATTGAGCCTCCTTCTTTCTTCTCAGCATTGGTATGGTGGACTCTGAGGCTCCTGCCCTGGGCACTAGTATAGTAGGAAAGTGGGGTGTGGATGGGCTGGACAGGTGTGGATGGGCAGTGAATGGGTCCAGGGAACAAGATATGGCGTCAAGCACCCTTGTGGGAGGTGCCCCACATGGCCAGGCCTTGGGGAGGTGGCATTTGGCCACCATTCCCCACCATTCCATTCATACAACAAATTGTGTTCATCGGCTTCATGAAGTGGTGCAGACCGGTTACGATAAAAGCTGTGAGACCCCTGAGATTTAGTTTGTTCTACAAACACTACATCCTACCTTACTCATATCTGAAAAACTGCTTCTTTCCCAAACCTTCCCCAAGGTACATTCATGTTTTTTGTGAAACCATCACTATCCATTCCCCAAGCTCTGGGATCCTCTGTAAACCACACACACACACACAAAATACATGGATACATCTGATAGAGCTAACACATTGTGGTAGATTAACAATGCATGCATTCAAACATTGGACTATCCCTTAAAAATTAAACAGAGAGTTAGCCTATAACCTAGCAATTCCACGTCTGGTACATACAAGAATTGAAAGCAGGGTCTTAAAGAGATATCTGCACACCTATGTTCATAGTAGCATCACCCACAACAGCCAAAAGGTGGAAGCAATGCAAATGTCCATAGAGGATTGGAAAACCAGTTTGGTCCATTCACCCAGAGGAATATTGCTCAGCCTTAAAATGGGAGGAAATTCTGATACCTGCTACAACGTGGGTGGAACTTGAGGACATTATGGTAAGTGAAATAAACCAGTCACAACAGGACAAATATTTCTGTAAATTCCACTTATATTAGGTCCCTAGAATAGTCAAATTCACAGAGACAAAAGGTAGAGTGGTGGCTGGGGGAGGAAATGAGGAGTTAGTGTTTAATGGGGTCAGAGGTTTTAGTTTGGTATGCTGGCAAAGTTCTGGAGATAATGGATGGTGATGGTTTCACAAAAATGTGAATGTATCTAATACCACTGACCCATATACTTCAAAATGATTAAAATGGTAAATTTTATGTTAAGTATATTTTACTACCATAAAAAAATGTAAAACCGAAACACTAAATATTTTGGGAAAATTCTACAAAGTTCTTATGATGATGAATAAAGGTCTTCCAATTATTAATCAATTATCTGCTTTACTGGGTCCCCATCATCTTTATTCCCCTTAATGGTAGATGCATGGGTTGGTCCCCAGGGTAGTGGGAGCCTCCTGCCCTTTGTATCATGACAGAGACTCCCCACACCCCACTTACTCACACCCCAATTCCATGTTCTAGAAAAGTCCAGCATCTTCTACAAGTGTTTGGAACACCCTGCAGCTCCTGCCTGTGACTTAACCTATGCATCTTGTCCCCAAGTCCCCAGGAAACAACAGGCTGAGGATCAGTGCATCTGATCATTCTGCCCCGTGCTGCATGACTTATGGTGACTATGCCATGTATTCTGATATCTGGCCGGGAAGTGCCCACATTGTCTTCTCCCAAATCGTCCTATTCATGGCCTTACACTTACACAGGAATCTTAGGAATGGTTTGCCATGGTCCATAGGAAATCCTGTTGGGATTTTGTTGAACTTTTAGATTCATTTAGGGACGAGTTGGTGTCTGCATGATTTGAGTTTTCTCATCAACAGGTGTGATACTTTGCTCTGTTTTTGTAAAGTCAGTTTAAACAGAAATCCTTGCATGTAGTCTCTCTGCTTTCTTTAGACAGACAAGGCACATTCCTATTGGATTTGTTCTTAGGCCTTTTACAGTTTTTGCTGATATTGTAAGGGCATTTTGTTGTTTTGTTTTGACATTTTCAAGGTGAGTGTGGTATGTCTGGATCTGTTATCCTGTCTCCGTGCAAATAAATTCTTATTAATTTTAAAAATCCTCACTCTAGGATATCTTTTTATTGACCTGAGAGAGAGAGAGGAAGGGAGAGAGAGAAAAACAAAACAAAACAAAACATCAATCGGCTGCCTCCTGTATGTGCCCCAACGGAGGATCAAATTTGCAACCCAGGTACGTGGCCTGACTGTAATTGAACCCACAATTTTTTGGTGCACAGGACAACAGTCACCAATTGAGACACCTGACTGGGGTATTAATTTTAATACTATAGTTTGCTAGTTGACAAGCCTCTTGTGGCACAAACATAGGGACCCAGCCCACTGTGTCCTTGTAAGTGGCCGCCCTGGGAGGTGGGCCTGCCTGCGGAACAGATTGATTCCTGAGTGTTCTATGTAGATGATCACGTATCATCAAAGAAGGACAGTTTTTCTCTCTTCCGTTTGAATTGTTATTCTCCATATTCCTTTTCCTTATCATTGTACCAGCTGGCACATCTAGTAAAATGCCGCATGGTAGTGAGGATGATAAGCACATTTCCCTTTTTCTGATTTTGATGACAAAGGCTTCTGCTCACTCACCGTTAACTTTGTGTCTTGCTTTAGATTTCTGGTCAATGCTTTTTATCAAGTAAAAAAGTTTTATTCTTCGTTTCCTAAGAGTTTTGTTTTCAATCATGCACATGTGGTTTTAATCCATCCAAGCTTTCTTATTTGGCAAGTAAAATCAGAGATTCTTTTCTCATTAATGTATTATTATAGAGAGTTTCACTGATAGATTTTTCAAATGTTGAATCACCTCCGGATTACTTGGATGAAGAAGACTTGGACATGAACGTATTACTTATAACACCCTCCTCCCCTACCCTCTTGAAATGTAATAGAAAGAGAAAAATGCAGAAATCACTTTGCATGGAGCACAGAGTCAGCGTCATCTTGAAGAAGAAACTGAACCGCCCCCTGCCTGGCCCTTCTGGGTTCCAGACTCTTCTCATCCCCAAATCAGCCACAACGTGGGCTTTTGTTGTGCTCACATTCTGTTTTCTTTATACTTTTCAACTTAAGTATGCATCTCCCAACACTATAAGTTCACTTGCCCCTTTGACCTTGATGTAAGTGGAATCAACCATAGAGTATGTCTGTCCTGGTATCTGGTCTCTTTCCTGGTCATTCCAGTCTGTGAGCACGAGGAAACTGTGTCTTCAGTCTGTTGTTGATACTGGTTGTTGTTCATGCGGTCTTGTTTACCTGTCTGCCTGGTTATGTTTGGAGGTGTGGTGAATAGGGCTTTTTTTTAGGATACAATTGAGAGCAGTGGGGTATGCCCCTTCTTTCAGAGGAGTTTCATTTATAGGTGAGTCATGTGTGTGAGGCCCCTGTGAGTCACTGGCAATCCATGGCCACTTCTATCCAGTTTCAGGGTTTGAAAGCTTTTCTGTACCAAGTGGGTGATTCAGAGCTGGTGACATGGGGTAGATTACGCAAGTCCACCTTAACTTCTAGGAAGTGGTGTGCAGGAGCCAGCAGGCACTGGCTCCCAGGAGCTGACTGTGTGCGTCTTCTCCTAATTATGTATTTGGGGAGGTCATATTGACAGTGTAAAGTTGGCTCCGATGGGGATATTTACACCATAGAAACTGGCAAATGTTAGAAATCAAGACTTTATCTTAGTGAACCAGTTGTTAAAAATGTAGTGCCATGTGATCGCTCCTAGGGTTCAGCTCTTTGGGGTCTCTCCCTAAAGTGTGGAGTTGTTTACAGACTTCCTGCACTTGGCAGGCTCTACTCTCCAACTTTTATTTCCAAAGCCTGACAAGGCTGTTAAATGTATAACCCGGCCTCTTAACCTCCTTTCCCACATCAGTTAAAGTCCGTTGGTCTCACTGAAAGTTGGTCTTACTTGGGTTGTTTCACAGTTTTGGCAATGGTGAAGAGAGTTGCTGTAAATATTTATGCATAGGGTTTTAGGTACGTGCATGTCTTAATTTGTCTAGGACTACACAGTGAGGTCATTGGATTACACAGTGAGTGGATGTGCAAATTCATAAGGAGCACCATGCTGCTTTCCCGAGTGGCTGTCCCATTTCTCATTCCCACCCGCAGTGCTGAGCAGGCCAGGGCTTTGCACCCTGTACTGGGTACCACCATGTTCTGTTTATTTACTTATTTACTCATGTGTATGCATGTATTTATTTTATTTCTATTTTAGCCATTTTAATAAGTGTATAGTGGTATCCCCAGTATAGTTTTAACTTGCATTTCCCTAGCACCTGCGTTTTTTAAAATTTGATTTTTAGAGAGAGTGGAAAGATGAGGGAGAGAGAAACATCTACGTGAGAGTGAAACATTGATCAGCTGCCTCTTGCATGCCCTCTCCTAGGAGATCGAGCCCATAACCCAGGTATGTGTCTTAACCAGGAAAGGACCAGGTAACCTTTCTGTGCACAGGATGACCCTCAATCAACAGAGTCACACCAGCCAGAACAGCGAACATTTTTCATATGCTTGCTTCCCATTCCTTTATCCTCATTAGTAAAATGTTCGATTCTTTTGCTCATTTTAGAATTGCATTGTTTGTTTTCTCACTACTGAATTTTGAGTGTTCTTTAAATGGGGTGGAGCAAAAGTAGGTTTACAGTTGTTTGTATGAAAAATATCATAATTAATAAATAGTACAAGAATAAACTCTCTGTTTCATGTACTCACAATTATAAACCTGGGCTAGCCCCAGTCTGCATATTCGGAATATAAACCCTTTGGTGAGTAGATCAATGGGGGAAAAAACAAACTCAGGCGAAAAAAAACCCCACATATGCAGGAACCCAGGAAAGGACTAAAAACTTACACACCAAACCTATAACTTGGATGACCTTTGAGAGGGTGATTATCACTGCGAGTAATAGTCAGGGGGGACTATCGCTTTTTCTGTAATGCTTGAAACATTGACAAAGAGAAAGTTTAAAAAAATTATTTAACAAGAAACACGTGATTATGTGAATACAATTTGCCATCTATCGTCACCAACATGTCACTAAAGAAATGACATTTTAAAATCAATAAAGTACAAATGTTATTTAAAAACAAAAGAACATTTCAAAATGAATACGTTTAGCTTTATGAAGTTTTTTGCACACATACACAAACACACACACAGTTCCCAAAGAAATACAATTTGTTTAAGCATTTTGTGACTTGTTAAACCTTGCTAAAATTTTGGCAAGAAGTAAAGAGCAATCAATTAGTCACAGTCCAGCTGCAAGTGCTGCGATGCTGGCCAAATACCAACACAGCAGATGGAACCTTTCAGATGGGCCTCAGGCACCTCCTGCACACCCAGGCACCGCCACCCCTTGCCCTGGGAGCCATGGGCTCTGCTCAGCTGTAGGCACTTGCTCTCCTGACAACTACTCCTTTGCCTGGGTAGAGCCAGGCACCTTCCCTCTCCCGCATTGCTGCTGTTAAGACTGAGTGACCAGCAGTGGCTTTGGGCCTGCTGGTCCCCTTGTCCCTCACACCACATCACAGGGTCTGCGATGAGGTGCCAGAGCAGCTGCCAAGGGGTCTGAGATGCAGCCTGGAGTCAGCTGGAGCTAACGTCCTGTGGGGGAATCACTGACCAATCAGAAACGAGATGGGAGGGAGTTGGGCAGATGGATTCCCTTTTCTTCTTCCTCCCACAGCCTGTTCCAAGATACCTGCTGGTCTAGCCTATCTGGAGAAGCACTTGCCTTAGCAGCCTAGGATCTCTTGCAGTGGGCAGTGTGACAATGCCCCCTCACCTCACCTTCCTTCTTGTCCTGCGTGGCCTATTGCCTCTTCTCCTCATTTGGGAACTAAGGCCAGCACCTAACCCTTTCCTCAGACTTTCTTTCTTTCTTTCTTTCTTTCTTTCTTTCTTTCTTTCTTTCTTTCTTTCTTTCTTTCTTTCTTAAAAATATATTTTATTGATTTTTTACAGAGAGGAAGGGAGAGATATAGAGAGCTAGAAATGTCAATGAGAGAGAAACATCGACCAGCTGCTTCTTGCATACCCCCTACTGGGGATGTGCCCGCAACCCAGGTACCGAAATCGAACCCGGGACCTTTCAGTCCGCAGACCGACGCTCTACCACTGAGCCAAAGCGATTTCAGCCTCAGACTGTTTTCTAAGGGACCCATAGCACTTGTTCTTCTCACATAACAAGAAGCCTGGAGTTAAATGGACCAGGGCTAGTGAAGTGACGCCAGTGTATCCCTACGGGCCCAGACTCTTTCCTTCTTCCTGCTCACCATTTGTAACTTGGGGCTTTTGTCCTTATGGTCACAATAGAGCTGCTGCCACTCTGTCTTTCATCCAAATTCCAGGATGTAGGGGAAAGGGGGCCAAGAGCCGCATTCTCAGAAGTTTTTATGTTTTATTCAGGACAGCAGTGCTGCTCAGGTGCTGGCAACCACTACCTTCAAGGGGGCTGGGCATTGACTCATTAGCTCCCATTCTCTGCAGCAGAGGTAGCTGGTGAGAGGGGTTTGGAGTGGGCTGTGACCCAACCTAAGGCAAGCATGTCAAACTCAAAGGCTAACACGGGCCAAATAAACAAGGTTTAAGTTTACGTGGGCCGCAAAAAAAAACCCCACAATAGCTTCAATTTTCATAGAAATGTACGTTTATTTTGACAGAGACATGCTGAATACAAAGGGCTGAAACAAGTGAGTAGTCATTAACATAAAATAATAGAATATTTTAATAAAAATTAATATTTTTTTGAACATTAACTTATCAGACACCGAATAACTACACAAACTAATAAGCATAACACAAATAAACCTATTTTTCTTGATCTCCAAAAGCGAAATATTTCCTGTTGCGCATACCAAACAAGTCAATACAAGACCAATGACGTGGCGATCCGCTGCTAAAATATTTGCTGCTGATATTAGTGGAGAGAAATGGTGCGCCTGTGCATATGGCGCTGTAAGGCGTGTAAGGGAAATGAATGCAACACAATTATAGTAATCAGTCATTAGTGAATGTTATAGTTCGTTATTAATAATTATGTATAACAGGATATTATAAAAATTAAGTTAAATTTTTAAAATTAAAACATGTTTGTTTGTTTTTTTAATATTGTTATATTGTCTGGGCCTCAAAAATATCCATTGTGGGCTGCACTGGGCCCATGGGCTGAGTTTGACATGCTTGACCTAAAGGATGTGCTGAAAGTGGAAGTGGGCTCTCAAGGACATAATCCCCTTTCACAACTTACAGCACCTGTATTTCATGGTGTCTTTTTCCTTTGCTCCACGCAGGATCAAATGAAATCCTTGGGCCTCCTGCAGGTCAGGCTCTCTCTCTTGCTTCAAACTGCAAACTGGGGTTCTTAACACTTTTAAAAACCACTCATTTTTGGCAGTGCCCTGAGTGATTCCCCGGACCGATATCTTGCTTCAATAGTGACTGCATAGACCTAGGCACGGCCCTTCTTCCAGCCTCCGACCACCCTCCAACCTCTTTTCCAGTCGCCACCTTCAAAACCATCTCAGCCATCCTCTGCTTCCGGGACCAGCCAACACTGGTTTCTGAGTTCAGTTCCTTATTACCAGACAACCAGGAGCTCTCAGACTCATCAGAATTATTATTGATAATATTGCCCCCGGGTGGAGGCCCCATCATCTGCAGGCCTCCTATACTTCTTTCTCTGAGCTTCTATTTCAACGTTGACAATGTGTCTCTGGAGGGCATGGGCCACTTCTTCTGACAGTTGGCAGAGCAGAGAAGCTGCCGTGCTCCTGGAGAGGAACCTGAACCAGGCCCTTATGGACCTGTGTGCCCTGTGTTCTGCCCACACAGACCCTCAGCCTATGACTTCTTGAGACCCACTTCCTGGATGAACAGGTGAAACTCATCAAGAAGATGGGCAACACCTGATTCACCTTTGCAGGCTGCTGAGTGTGTCTTTGAAAGACTCTCCCTCAAGCACGACCAGGAAGTTTTGGAGTCCAGAGGCCTTTGAAGGGCCCCTCTGCCTCCCCTTGTGTCTGGCTTCTGCCTGAGCCTCCTGCACCAGTAGGCAGCCTTTAGACCACCCTGGAGCCCCCTCCATGTTTCCTTTCCTAGGACCAAAGGAAACAAGAGAGCTTTTTGCAGCAAAACCCCACAAATAAATTTTTTGAGTGAATTAAAAAGCGAGAGATTTCAGATAAACACAAAGATTCCTGGATTTCTTTTTCTTTTCTTTTTCTTTTTCTTTTTCTTTCTTTCTTTCTTTCTTTTTCTTTCTTTTTTTAAAAAAAATATATTTTATTGATTTTTAACAGAGAGAAAGGGAGAGAAATAGAGAGCTAGAAACGTCGATGAGAGAGAATCATCGACCAGCTGCCTCTTGCATACCCCCTACCAGGGATGTGCCCGCAACCAAGGCACATGCCCTTGACCGGAATTGAACCTGGGACCTTTCAGTCCACAGACCGACGCTCTACCACTGAGCCAAACCGGCTTCGGCGATTCCTGGATTTCTTTGGGGGGAAAAAATGTAACAAATCGGCCAAGTTTCTCCAACAATTGATTGGAGCTGAGGGCCTAATCTTCCCTGCGGATGGTCCAGGCCAGCATTCTTGTTCTCTGTGGTCACCAGCTAGGCTGAGTCCCCACACTCTTACTTACCTGATAGGATTTCAGGAGCTTCCAGGTTCTCACCTGTCACCCATAGTGATTCACCTGCTTCAAGAAAGTTTGCAAAAAAAAGTGGATTCTGCCCTAAAAACAGTTCTGATTCTGGCTGCTCAGAGAATCCCATTCCCTCCATTTTGTTACATGCACTTGTCCTATTTTTCCTTAAAGTGATCTTACGGAGTTTGCTACAAGAAAAAGACTTCTGGATTTAGTCCCAGAGGAATATGAAGGTCATATTATATACAGGAAGGTATGATGTCACCATTTAGTTCAGTTCATTACTTTTCTTAAATTCAACATTTTCATTATTGGCATCAAAGATTCACAATTGGGTACTAATTTATATAAAAGATCACTCATTTTGACTTGTTAAAAATTGTTTTATAGTATTACCTTTTCTTATTTTGTTTATTTCAAGGGGGGGGGGCGAGGATAATAGAGACAGCAGGCAGATTTTGTAATGTTGACCAACCCATAAAGTTGATAAAGAAGGATTTTGATCAGAGGTGATAAGAACAATGATACCAAAGAAATAGAATCCTATATAATAAAAGCCTAATATGCAAATTGTCCCTTCAGGCAGTCGTTCAACCCAGCATTTGACCACTTACTATGATGTGCATTGACCACCAGGGGGCGGCAGTGGAGGCACTGCCAGCCCCAATGGGCCCCAATGAGAGGGGGACCCAGGTGGGATGGTAGAGCAGGTGAGTGGGCAGTGCCAGGCCAAGGTGGGTTGTGCCTCGCCAGCACAGCCAAGGGTGAACCTGAGTGGGGAGTGGCTAAAAGGCTTAGAAAAGACAGACAAGAGAATGGAAGCTGGGTCTCAGTGGAATGCTGCTTCCTGAGAGACTGTGCCGCACCCCACAAGCCATGTCTTTATTTTATAGTGGATGCCACGAGGCAAAGTAAGGGCGCGGTCAAGATATTTACAACATTCTCATTGGTTTCAATCTCAACTACAGCACCTGAACTCTATCATTCAGGCATGTGGGGCCATGTGTTCAGACCACAGGCTCAAGCTTACAACTACAGCTGTTGGCTATAATTGTGCTGGGAGGGCCCTGCCCTCCAAGCTGGGACTTGCACATGGCCACGAGAGGACTGTGCCCTCTCATCAGTCCTAAGCTTGAACCTGTCCAAGCACCGTAGCTGCACCCCATAATGAGTGCGAGTGGCGGCCAATCGCCCCACCCATTGCCCTGCAGATGGCTACCAGCATCGGAAGTGGCGAGGGGGAGGGGGTGCGGAGGGGAGCACACCGCCACCTGGCTCCCAGGGGCTGAGGGAGAAAGGGCAAATAGCAATATTAGAATATTTCTTTTAATTATTTTCCTTTCAATGTGCACGAATACATGCACAGGGCCACTACTTGTCTATAAAAACACAATATTTTCAGCTTTTTCTCATTTACCTTTGCTTTCTTGGCTAGCCTTAGAATATTATAAAGAATATATCTCGCCGAAACCGGTTTGGCTCAGTGGATAGAGCATCAGCCTGTGGACTGAAAGGTCCCAGGTTCGATTCCAGTCAAGGGCATGTACCTTGGTTGCAGGCAGATCCCCAGTAGGGGGTGTGCAAGAGGCAGCTGATCGATGATTCTCTCTCATCGATGTTTCTAACTCTCTCTCTCTCTCTTCCTCTCCATAAAAAAATCAATAAAATATATTTAAATATATATATGTCTTACTTTATTATAGTAACAGTATTTTAGAATGTATATGTCATATTAATGTTTGACAAATACCCGTGTTTTCCGGTGTATAAGACAACCCCCTAATTTTACAGTTAAAACATAGGTTTAAGCCTATATTCGCTGTATAAGACTACCCCCCACTTCAAAGAAGACTTACTTTGCCGTCAAGATCAGCAGGTAATTTTTGTGCAATTTTGGTCTTTTGCTCCTGGTTGACTTTTTTTTTCATTTCAAAGGTCGTCTTATACTCCGGAAAATAAGGTACTTGATGAAAATTATTTCTTATTGCACCAAGGTTTTTTCCTAAAAAGTTCCAGTCATTTTTACTTTATGCCTACTGGAAAATTAGAAATATATTGTACATAATCAACTGAATTGAATTATGTACAATAGATTTGAATTCTGTGAATATAATGACAGAATATTATTAGGTAATGTCTTATTAAGATTGTATGACTATGCCTTATTGAAAAAATTTCCTGATTATGAAAAACATCTTATTTCTGCATAACAAAGATTACTCTTCCTGAGGAATTGTGAATTGTAGAGAATATTGAAATGATCACTGTCTCATATTGTGCAATTACACAATACAAATATGCAGTAAATTTCAATAATTACATTTCAATTGAACTAAGCCATTATATTACCATAAACTATTTTCAAATATATACATATACTTACATTTTCCTCTCCTGTAATTTCCAAGAGAGTTTAGCATTGAACTAGTTATAGTCATCTATCCTATTTTGATCTGAGACAGGGCAGGAGTTTGTGATGTTAGAAATTAATGAACTTACAGAAGGTGAACTTTATAAGGTCACTTGTTAAGATATGGAGTTACATTTATCTTTTAAGCTTTCAAAACATCTCCAGGCATGTCCCACGACACAGATCTGACAGAGACTCAGATGACACCGGAGCCCCCGCCGTGCAGTCTCCAGGCCCGTCCCATCTGCAAACGGCTGGCTGCTGGCACACCGAGGCTGCTGGGAGCCTCAGTGTTCCTCATTCATAAAATTTTCATAAGTGAAATAATAGCTTTGGGCAGATTGAGAGCAGAGAGAGACTATATCAGCTACTCATTTCATTCTGAATAATTTCCCCAGAAAATTTCCCATGTTTCTGTCAATGTGGAACTAACTGGCTTAATTCAAAATTTTCTGGGGAATTGAGTATTGAAAGTCAGAACGTCTACGATATCTCAACATAGTGTTCTGGGTTTCATTTCCTTAGGGGTCTTCTTTAATGACTGTGTTTGTTATAAGTGGGAAACAGCCCAGTGAATAAAGAATAGGAAGGAGAAGAAAAGATCCTCTCACCGAAATCATATGCCATCTTGGAGATGTTTTAGTCAATTTGCATTTCTGACGCTTTTCATATGTAGCTGCGAGGCAGAGTGCTGAGTGGGGCCATCCAAAGCCTGCAGAAGAGGACGCTCCGCGGGTGCGCACTCTGCTTCCTTCTCACACCTCTCTCTTGGAGGTTTCACTTGGACACTGAGCATGGCTGGGGGTGAGGTCCTGCCTCTCTATCTCCTCCAGGTGGGAGTGGCACCCCTGTAGGTCATGACCAGGGGGCAGTGCCATCCTGCTCTGTACCCAGTCCGAAAGTCCCAGCAGGCCTGGCACTGTGGCCGCTTGGCCTCCGCGACACGAGGAGGGGCCATGCCAAGATGAGTTTCTGCCCCAATGGGGCAGAGGCAGGGCTCCCCAAGAATGCCCAATAAGAGAGAAGGGACACAGGAGGACAGGAGGGAAGTGGTGCCAGGAAGTGAGAAGGGCTGTCTACGCAGCAGCAGGCAGCTGGAGCAGGGGGACACAGCCAGATCATCGTCCCCAAACTCTGCCTGACCTCAGGACTCCATGTGGTCCTCCTGGGGGGCGCCTCGGTCAGTGAGAAGGGCATTCCTTTATGCAGCCAGGCTGGAGAAGTCAGGGACCTGCCCCAAGCAACAGGCCAGGGGTCTGTCCCCTTTCCTCAACCTCTCTGCCAGGTCTCACCTCTCCACAGCCACACAGTAGATGCTGACGGGGCTCTAACCCCACTGGGAAGTGACTGGGAGGGACCCACACGCCTCCTCCACCAAACAGAGTTTACAGTACACGTGTGTGGTGCCTCAAGGCATGTGATGTGCTGGTCACCCACTAAGCATCTCTGTGAGCTGAAGCCAATAGGGTCCCCCAAGAATAGCGTTGACCACAGTCACCTTCCCAGGGATCTCAGAAGTACTTGCCCTGGACACAGGGAATGAAGGGGACCTGCTCTCCAGGGAAACACTGATTCAGACCTGGACACAGAAGTCTGTGTGAGGTTGGGGCTGCTCCTCCCACAACCCTCTGGCCTGCAGGCAGCCAGGGAACAATCTCCCCTCACCTCCTGGAGGGGCACAGCTCTGTTTGCATAAGAACTTGGAGAAAAGGAAATTTAGAGCCCAGTGTGCTACTCTTGACACCTGGGCCTAGGAGGTCCTTGTTGGGGACTGTCCTGTGCAGATGAGGATGGTTAACAGCATCCCTGGCCTCTACCCACTAGGGGCCAGGAGCACATCTCCTCCCTCCCCAGCTGTGAGGACCCAAACCCTCCAAACATTGCCAGATGCCCCTGGGGCTGACGTGCTGACCTGGAGGTTTCGTGGATGCCCTGTGTTGTCACACAGCCAGAGAAGGGCAATGAGAAGCCGCCCAGGTCCTCTGTGCTGGGTCTGCAGTGCTCTCACTGCTCCCTCGGGCACCCTGCTTACTGTGGATCATTGCTCACCTGCCTGCTGCTTCTTAAGTGCTCCTATTTTGGGGCCACAGGGTTTACCTGCAACTGCATCTTCTTCCTCTAGGCCCCCTGATCCCCCCCACCTTGGCCTTCTTGGTCACTTTTTGACCTGGGCTGCCCTCTCCTGGTTGGGCCAGTTCTGCTGGGAGAGGTACCTAGGAGAGATGCCCAGGGGCAGGAGCAGGTGGGGCTGGAGGAGGAGCTTAGGTGAACTTGAATGGAAAGCCCAGAGCAGGAGGTGAGGCTCCTGCTCTTCCTCACCCTCAACCCCCTTGTTAGCTTTGAACACTGGGAGTCGGGATAGGGACTTTAATAATAACCCTGTAACAATCAGCCCCAAACAACCAGAACTTGATTAATAACTGATTTTCCCTAATATTCTGTCCTCACTTCCAGCTTAGGACCAACCAGAGAAAGCCAACCATGCACCCCAGGCATCACATGGGATGCCCTACTTTCAGCCAGTCCCCTCATCTTCACCAGACCCCCGGCTCCCATCAGAGCACCCGAGCCTTCCCCCGTTCACCATGATGCCCACCCCCCTCCTCTGCCTGCCTTGTGTCTCTGCCCAGCGCAGTGACCCTTTGCTGCAGCAGTTCTGAGTGAGCAGCCTTCCTTCTCTCATTGGGTGGTCTTCGTCCATTTCCACACCGTTGTAACGGAGGACAGGTCTGTGTGCTCTGTGCCAATGCTCCCAAGGGCTGGCGTTTGCAGAGATGATGGAGCAACCAGAACCTGTGGAAAACCCTAGGCCTTAACTGTGTTAGGTGGGAGTCCTGGTCTAAGTTCTCCATGGCTCTGAGGAGCTGGCATCATTGTGGGGCTAGTCCTGGGAAGGACTAGATATGGGCAGAGGCTCTAGGCTTTGGTCCTGGCCCGCCATTTTCTATCAGGCATGCTTTGTCAAAATTATTGACCTCTTAGAGCCTGAAAGTCCCTACGCTGTTGTTGCCTTGGTTTCCAATGTGATAGAAACAGTACATGCTGATGTCAGCACAAGGTTTTGGACTCCCACTGCTGCCGGTGTGCTGGGTCACTGCCCAGAGAAGTCCCAGAACAGGACTCAGGGGCTGTGGTCCCCCCATCCCTAAGACTACATCACGGCACCTCCCCTGTCCCATGTCTCCCAGGCTGTAGCTCACAGGTCCCTCTGCCACTGGCTTGTCCCCATGGCCCGTAAGCCCTTGAGGCAGCTAAGTATCCATCCTGCCGGAGTCCCAGCTCTCAGCTCAGTGAGGTGAGGGCCAGGGCCGCTAAGTGCTGTCTAATCCACCAGTGGCTGTGCTAACTGCCCTCGCTGGGCAAGACCCTGCTTTTCCCGGCGCCATCCGCAGGCCACCTCCCAAGGTGCTGGCGCTCAGAATTCCTCGTGGATTAACAGGAAACTGGGAGCACATCTTCCCAGGAAAATGGCCAGGTCCCGAGGCAGCTGTTCTGGAAAATTACTGCAGGGCATATAAAATGCCTGTCTAAGTCCCCAAGACTGCTGTCTCATTGCCCACCGGTGGCCTGGCTTTGGTAGAAGGGCAGAGGGGAGTGAGCGAGGGTCGACACACAAAATGGAAACTCCTCTGCTCCCACGTGCCCACCTGGAGCCCTCCAGAGCTTGCTTTGGGGCTCAGTGGGAGACTCTTGTCTTCTGACCAAAACAAGCTGCAGAATTGTTTCCCACGTGGTTATTGGTCCTGTTTCCAAACGGCTGCCTGCTGCACTGCAGGACGGCATGTGAGACACGCGGGGATCCACACTTGGATGGGCGCTGGCCTCGATGCCAGGCTGGGGGCACACTGGTGGGGCAGGCGGCCCGGACCAAAGCCAGTCTCTGGTCCCTGCGTGGCTCTGCCCAGCTGGGCTCTCTCTGAAGTTGAATCTTGGCTGTTGTGAAGCCTCAGCTGGAAGAAAAGGAGGCTGCAGACCCCCTGGGGCTGAGCTGTTGACCACCCTGAGGCAGGGGCCTCGCCCTCCCTTCCTCGGGGCTGGGCTCTGAGGTGACCCACAGACAAGTTAATAGAAGCAGCACCGGCCCCTTGGGAGCCGCCGGAACTCGGGCTCCCTGTGGTTGGTGGACGAGGCACAAACACGCACAACAGGGCTGTAACTTCTGTTGGCTGGAAAGGGCCTGGCTCTGCTTGGATTACGCCTCCCAGGGGGTATGACAACCTATTTTTAAAGACTCAAGTGGAAAAGTGTTCTCACAGCTGTGAAAACACTGGCCGGGTCAGCGCTCCTGGCCTGTGCTCAAAGGCTCTGAGTGTGGACGGTGCTGGTGGCCAGGTCCAGGGCAGGGGAGAAAGGCCAGGTGGAGACAGGCCCCGAGGCCTGAGCAGAGCACGACTCTACACCCTCCCATGGATGCTGAGGTGAACTCAGGCCAGCCTTACCTACCGGGTGCGATCACGTCAGAGGAGAGCGGCTGACGTTAAAGACACGGCCTCCCACCGGACACGAGAGAGGGCCCTTCTGTTTTGCACATTTGTAGAGCAGGCTTCATGAGTTAGAAACATGGACACACCTGGAAGAGCCTCTGGACACACGTTTGTGATCATGGGAGGTCCAAAGGGGCCCTATGATCGATCCCTGCATTTCTGTTTGAAGCGTTTGGAAGCCTAAATTTTCCAAACTAAACCAAGCACTGGCTAGAGGTGTTTGCAAGTGCCCCAGACTTCGTTTCTATGTGTCAGACACAGAGTCATCCCCGCGAGGAAGAAAAGCAGCTACGGAGAACCTGCCCTTGTTCCCAGGCACAAGGTTAAACTGGGGTCCTGTGACATTTTGTATGTGTCTAGGGTTGCTTTCAGGGAACCCACGTAGAAGTGGTCCTTTTTGTGGATTTTCTTCGGCAGGTTGTAATCACTGGCTCCCCCCTCCCTTCGGCCTGGGGTGGTACAATCTCATTAAGGAGTGGATAAAGTTCAGGCTGTTAGGGGACTAAATCTGCCCCTAAGAACGAGGCAATGGATCCACCCTTCCCCCAAAGAGGAGCCAATTTTGGATTCACCATTACATTGGATTATCTGTGTTTGGTGACGAGTCATGGGGGGTCTGTGAGCCTCAGATTCCCTCTCTGTAGTGAGGGGAGAGTGCTGAGGACACCTCCCCTGGGGTAGCTGGGAGATTCATTGAGCTCACATACATGCAGGGTTCATCTCAGCTCCTGGCACAGCGAAGGCACTCATCAGATGTTTGTTATCTAATAAGACAGCAGGAGTGATGGAAAAAAGTGGAGAGGAAGGGAGACAGAGCCAGGCACAGCTGCCTGAATGAGGCCGAATGTGAGCTCCAGACATTGGATGTGGATGTATACAGAGCTCTAGAAATGACATCAAGAAGCAAGACTTTGACTTTTGGGGTACCTAGGCATTTTGCCCTGGGCCTCTGGTGTGCTGGGAAATGCTTAACAACTAGCTCTCTGACAAGATATGAAAAAACAAACAAACAAACAACAACAACAAAACCTGATTTGTAGCATCTGCCACTTTTTCTGGTGTAAATACTCCCCTTGCGGCAGGTGTCAATCTGCTAATGTGATGTAACTAAAAGTAGAGCTGGACGATCTACAGTTGGGTCTTAGGAGCCCAGGTTGGCTCTGAGACACCGCTGGAAAGCCATCTGACCAAAGGACAGGGTAAAGGGAGAGAGTCCACAAGGCACCTTGGGTCTCAGAAGCAGCAGCAAACAGGTCCAGCTCCAGCATGAAGGACACATGTTGTTGGAACACTAGATGTTTACAGAGTTGGGAACAGCTTCATGACCCAACTCCTGTGCCAGGGAAGCACCAGGAATTTGCAGGTGCAATCATGGCACCTTCCCATGGAAGGAGCTCTAGTCACCATTGGGTTCAGTCTCTCTGTCATAGCAGGACTCCCTTTTTAGGAAGGTGGTCCTCCAGCTCCATGCCCTGTGGGGAGCCCTGGTATTGCTGGCAGTCTGGTTAATTGGAGAATTCCCTTGTGTAGAGCTGAAGCCCAGCTCTCTTTCCTTCCCTCCTTTTTGTGACTATTCTGCTGCCACACCACATATCTCCTCTGTCTTCTACAAAAGAGCTTCCAGTGTCTGGGAGTAGCTTGCGTGCATCCTAAATTTCCCTCCTCCAGCTAAACTTCTTCAGTTCCAGCCCAGAGCCAGTCACCAGCCCCTCCCCATCAGGATCCCAGGACTCCCTGCTGAGCATCACCTCAAGTGAAAAGGGTCCTTGAGATTGGGAGGGAGGCATCTTTAGGGAAACTGATCTTTAACATTCCACCTAAACCTAAATGCATTCCTTTACATACACAGGTAAACAAACTGGGAAATTATTTAAAATTCCTACAAAATTCTTTTTTTTTTAATTATTATTATTATTTTTTGCAATGAAAGAGAGCTTTAAGAATTGCCCATGAGAACGATCGGGGCCCAGTCCCCATTTTCTGGTCCACCCTTACTCTGTTGCCTGCCCTGCTGGCAGTTCACAGGATCCCCATCACTGACATTCCTTGCCTGATATTCCAGACTCAGCTATTTTTCTCACCTTCTCACTCCCGTTCCCAGGTGCTCTCTACTTGGGGCTGCCTTGGCTCCTTTTTCAGCTGCCTGGAGGCCTCTTTCCATCCTCAAGGCCAGCTCTAGGGCCAGCTCTTTCAGAAACTGCCTGTTTGCTCCAATGTTCAGCAGCTCTGAACTCCCAGCCACCACCCCTGTGGCCATGGGTCATGGCCAGTCCTCATCCTCACTGCTTCTCAACTCACAACACATAGGCGATGGGCTGCAGACAGCATGGGCAGCCTCCCTCCTTCCTCCACATCACTGTCCTTGCTCGCCAGGGCGGCCCAGTGTGCCTTGGAATTGAGGTGGGGCTGGGGTTCTTTGGCACTCAGAGGAGAGTAGCTTGTGTGCTCCCAGAGCTGAGATGACCCCATGAGGTCTGGTGGTGACTGCACGTATTTGTGGCTCATCGCTGAAGGCTATGAGGTCATGGCGGAGTCATGACTAACTGGGCAGGAAGTGGTGGTTTGCTCAGGGTTCCTCACCCTTTTGTTCTATTCACGCAAGTCCAGGATGCTGGCCTTTGGGTTACATGTGCTTGCTTCTTTCTGTCCCTGGCTCCTCCATCTTTGCACTGTGTCTTTCGACTGTGAAAAAGAACGCACTTAGAGAGTGATAAATGAAATGTCAATATTCAGTCATGTGGGGTGAAGCACCCAGGTGTAGCGAGGCCGAGCCCCAGAGGCCACAGGTGATTCTCCTTTAAGTGGGTAAGACACAGGGAAGGGAAGGGAATCTACCTTCCTGTTGCTGTGCTGTGCCCATAAAGCTCCTTTCTGGCCACCTTAGTTCATTGATGTCAACCAATGGTTGTTGGAGCCATTTCAAACACCAACAGGAATCCCTATTTGGGGTGTGGTGAACAAGGAAACTTTATTTAGTGCCAACAGATCAACAGTAATGCAGCACTGCTGTGGAACAGCTCAACAGTGCTATAGCGCAGCTGCACAAACAGTATGGCTGTGAGGCTGTGCCGGGGCCAGGCAGCCCTGAGGCCAGGCCCTCTTCAGAAGCTCGGATGGTCTGTTCCATGGGGGTCCTCTCTGCTCAGTCTGCTCCACTCTGCTCGGGAGAAGTGGGAGAAGTCTTTGGTGTTTCAGCTCAGCATTCTTTGTCAAAGAGCACTCTCCAAGCCAGAGGGAAGCCAGCTTATATAGACAGAAGTCCTGCCCCTTGTTCCTGATTGATCAGAATAAAGCTGCTCTGATTGGTCAGAGCTGCACAGCTCTGATTGGATGAGAGCAGCCTCAGTCCTATTGGTTGAAATAGGATCCCAAGAACTCTTCTATAGGGATGGCTCAAAGGGCAGAAACAGTGCAGGCAGGCATTTAGTATAGAGGCAGGTAGTTCAGGGCAGAGGTTCCTTTCTGAAGTGCAGTTTGCTTGAGAGGCCCCTGTGCAGAAATGGCTGCTAGGCTCTGTTTTTTTGTTTGTTTTGTTTTAATTTAATTTAATTTAATTTAATTTAATTTTATTTTTTCCCCAGTTAGCCACCAGGAGTCCTTCTTGGTTGAAACCTTTTCCCTCCTCGGGTTCACAGTGAGCACTGCCTCAGTTTCCCCATCTATCATGCAGAGTCAGCAGCTATCTCCGCCTGCTCCATATTTGCGTGGGCAAGTCACTTAAAGCAAGAGCTACCCCTGGTGTGGGTGAAGGGATCAGGAGGCATGTGCAGTCAGTCCTGAGAGTGGCAGCCCTTTCGGCTGGAAGAACACAAATACTCACATTTTGTAGTCTACACCAGAAGCCCCTCCCTGCTTTCTTGTTCCAGGCATGCTCAGTTACCACATCCTCGAAGGTGCAGGCCTCTGGCTCTGTGCAACGCAGCCTGAACTCCAGGTTAATAGAGCGGCTTCCTTCTGGGCTTAAGGCTTCTTCTGTCCCAGGGAGAAAACGATTTCTGCTCTTACAACCTATTTATATGCGATTGCATCTGATAACGATCACTTCATATCTCACAATGATGTCTACGGAAGACCATTTAGTTGGGGTGTGGAAGGAAAAGGAGCCATGTTTCTTGACTGATCTTGGCGGCTGCTGGGATCGGCTCATTTGCAAGAATGTCCAACGTTCGGAATTGTGAAACTGCCTATTGTGTAAGGCGATGTCTTCTGCCCCCTTGCCAATGGCGTATGTCGCAATGAGCTTGGCTGCCAGGCGGTTCCTTCCAGCTGAAAGCGTTCTGCACCAGAGAAGGCTGGTATTTGTACAGCAATTAGTTTGTATTCCTACAGAAATTTTCATGGATTCAAGTTCTTCGTAGGAAGAATGAACTGAAGGGTAAACTGCGCCACAGATGAAAAGGCTCGTGTCAGGCGATTCTTTGAAATGTTTTTTAATGGTTTTTGAACCATCATTGTTTGCAATATTCGCTGAAGAACCAGCAAATAATTGTTTTCCCCCTACTGATTTGTACCTCTCCTCTTAGCAAATATTGGTTCTCTCCCTCCTAGCCCCCCAACTTGGTCTTGAATGGAGCTGAAATTAACAGGGCTGCTTTTGTTTAATACAATGAACAAAACCTCCTGCTTGCAGGCTCCTGCCCTGCCAGAACATCTGTGCAGGCCCAGATGGCAACAGGGCGCTGGAAACCGGGCCCAAGTTACACTCTGCCGACTCAGCAGACAGAGTGAATGTGCTGAATTTTTACAGGCCTCACAAAAATAGTAACTTTTGAAAACTTTTTGGCAAGGGAGGGCTTTTTTTTTTCTTTTTCTTTTTTTATCTGTTAAGAATGTGGGACTTCCCCCATTAGATCACTAAGTAAAGAAAAGCCCAATTTATAATCAGAAAGTCTGCTCATCGGTATGATACTACTGTAACAGGTGAATGTGAATGATGGGATAACGTGGGAGGTATCGGTATTTCACAGTTACTGATGGTAGAGCTGTTCTAAGCTCTAGGAACCTTTTCTTGCACTAAAATGAAGAATAAAGAGGGGCTTTACTTGTCAGGAACATCAAATGGAAGACTTTTATAAAATGGGGTCTTGAGACATTTCTAGGTTTATTTTAGGAGCTTTTTCCTTCCTTATTCTCAACTCTAAAACTCCCAGTGTCATTGATAGGACTGATAGCGAAGATATGGCTGAGAAGTGGGAAAAAGCCCTAGTATTGTTATTTTCAACCAGAAAAACGTTATAGAGTACCTACTGTGTTCTGGGCCAGGAGTAAATGGTGAAGGACCAGGAAGGGAGGGTATAAACTCGTTATGTTCTATGCAGTTCGGTTTCGTAGCTGGTTTCAGGCCCTGGGACTAGCAGCGTGATTTAGTTGCAAAGAGGGCAACGCTTCTTCCTGTGGTCCTGGCCGTGGGAGCGTGGTCTGCCCTCCCTTCTCAGAGAGCAGCTGTCTCCCAGCTCTTTGGGGGCAACGTTCTGAGGTTTAGGGCAATGGAAGCTTTCTGTAGGCATACTTCTGTGGTTTGCTTCTTCTCTTCAACATTGTATTTGTGAGCTTTATTCCAGTCAGCTGCTGTTTCTCCATTTTTACTGCTTTACAGTATTCTAGTGCATGGAATTAACACGATTTATCTCTCCTGTTTTGATTGAATGTTCCAGTGGTGCTGTCTAGATCTGGAATTCTTCGAGAAAAATTTGAATGATGTTGCAATTTCTTTAATGAGTATAGGCTTTCTATTTCAGCTTAAGTTTTGATATATGTTTAGAAATTTTCCATTTCATCTAAATTTTACATTTATTTGCAATTATTGGATTTTTTTTTTACAGTATTATCTGATTACCTTTCCCATATCTGCAGGATCTGTAATGATACTCCTGTCTTGTTTTTAATATTGTCTTTAGGGCCTCTCTATTTATTCCTAATGAGCCTCATCAGAGAATTGACACTAATATTAGGTTGGTTTTTGTTTTTTTCAAATAATCACTGTGTTTATCTGCTCTAATGAATGTTTTATTTTATTTCACTAATCTGTGATTCTATTATGTTGTTCTTTCTTGATATTTTTGTTGGATTTATTTTGGGTTCTTTTTTTAATGTCCTGAGATAAATGGTTAGCTTATTTATTTTTAGTTTTTTCCCCTAATATAATTCCATAAGCCTATATTTTATCCTCTAAATACAGCATTACCTGCATCTCACAAAGTTTTATGTGATATTTGTTGTTGTTCAGTATAAATAATTTCTGATTTTTCTTTGTGATGTTTCAAATCCAATTCAGAAGCATATTAATTTTCAAATATGTAAGGATTCTAGTTATCTTTTGTTATTACTTGGTAGCTTAATCTCAGTAGTGAGGGAACTTGCCCTTTGTGATTCAGTCCAGCATATAGTCAATTATTTTTGTAAACATCACATGTGTTTTTGAGAAAAATGTGTATTGTGCTGTTGATGGGCACAATGTAATACTCTATATATGTTTATTAAGTTTTAAATTTTATTGTACAAACCTGTATCTTTACTGATTATTGATATGCTTCATATATATATATATATGATGTAATATTCTATGTTGTATTTTGTTTATTTATCTAAAACATATTTATTTCTTATTCTTCTTAAAAGATATATTTTATGATGATGGCATTCTAGATTGCCATTCCCCCCTTAATACATTGAAGATTTCATTCCACTATTATTGACTACAAAAGTTAGCTAACACAATATTCCTTTGAATAGACTAGTCTTATTTTATCTTACAGATTTTAGATTTCTTTTCCTTGTCTTTAGTGAACTGCAGTATCATTAACAAGTGGGGCTAGTTGTGATTAATTTATAGTTATTTCATTTTAGATTCAGTGGGCTTTTTGACTCTGTAGATTTGTGTCTTCCACATATTATGAGTAATTCTGGCCATTAACTCTTTAATATCTGTGTCCTATTCTCTGCTCTCTGTTGATACTTTGACCTCAGAGGATGTTAGGACTTCTCACTTCATTGTTTATGTATCAACTTTCCTATTATAGGTATATTTATTGTTTCTCTGTTTCCCTGTGGTACATTCTTGATAATTTCTTTTGAGTTTTCTTCCAACTTACTAATTCTGTCTTCAGCTGTATCTAATAACTTGATAGTTCTGTCTTTACCATATTGTTGATTGTATTGTTAGTTTCTATACACTCTATCTGAATCAATCAACCTAAAAGTCATATCTTATAGGTTCCTATGGGGCTACAGAGAGTTTCAAGATTGTGTTTGATTTTTGTAAACACAGTACATATACTTGTTTCTAAATCTGTGACTGAAAATAATAACATCTGAAATTTTCAGGTCTGATTTTGCAGCTTGATTTTTCTCTACTTTTCTCATGGATGGTAACTTGTTTTGTTGTGTTTGATTAGTTGTTTATTTTGTGTGGGAATTACCCTTTCCTTGAAACTTTGTGTGGATATTCTTTGAGGCCTAAGGTGAATACATTCTCCTCCAGAGAGAATGGGCATTTGTTTCTGTCCAGTATTTAGGAAAATTTTGAGTATATGAACCCTTTAAAAGAAATTCAAAACTTGAGGTTTTCTCAACCACATGGGTGATGTGAATTGGGGCTGCAAATTCTGCAAGGGTTGGTGTAATTATAATTTCTCAGGAAGGATCTTTCCCATACTTGATCAAGATCATGGGATTTTTCTGTTACTTCCTTCTTGTTTTTCCTTAACCAGGATATAGCCCTCTGTAGTCCAAATTGTGAGGACATAAAGAATGGGAGTCTCTAATCATACTTTTCCACACATCTGGGCAGGAACTCGGAAGATGGCCTGGCTCAAACCCCAGCCTGGGCAAGACCTGAGGCCTGCCATCACAGGATGGCAGCACGCCCCTCTGCAGGCTTCTCTCAGGTCTGAAAGCAGTGTCTCCAGGCAGGTCCCAGGCCTCCACCCATCTGAGCTGGGAGCACCCCTAAAGAATGTCATGAATATTCCACTCCCCCACCTGGTGCTGCTCCTGACAGCAATGTTATGTGGTGAGCCACCCATGACCCTCAGAGACCAAAGAAGCAGCAGTGTGTGTGTGTGTGTGTGTGTGTGTGTGTGTGTGTGTGTGTCTGTAAGGTGGGGGCAGAATCCTTGCTGCTACTCATTCAGACCCCTCTCCAGACTGTCCATCCGCAACCCTGTGGCATCTTTGTCCTTTCTGGAGAAGTGACGGAGGCCCTGCTGCCGCCCAAACCTCCAAGCTCAGAGCGGCTCACACGCTGCGTGTTTTTGTTTTAAATTACCTTCTGCTATGAGAATGTGTTTCATTCCCACTCTAAGCACTGTTGACAGATGTGTTAATTCATGTATTTAAACAGATATTTAGCAATCGGCAACAGATTTGCCTAAATATAGGTCATCTTTCTAAATAGGCTCTTTCACATCAGGCTAGAGCTGGTGGCTGCTGACAGAGACCCAGGGTGGCCATTCCCAGGGCAACCACATCAGGGAAGACAAAGGTGCAGGTACCCACACAGGTGCTATGTGCTGTCCAGTGGGACAGAGCTGGCCATGGCCGGGAGGCACAGCAGGAGTCCTTTCCCAGTGGGCTGAGTCTCTACTACCAGCCGGCATCCTCATACCTCCCTCAAGGCTCCTGGCTGCCATTTGTAAAGTCAGGCCTTGACTGAGTGTCTCAGAAGCTCTGTGATCCCAGGAAAGCAGGGTGGGGATGGCTGAGAGACAGTGACCTCCAGGAGGGAGGCAGGGCTGGCTGGTCCAGGTATATCAGAGGTGTGGGGCCAGCCTAGGACTCTCAGTGGTGACCTTGAGGGGGATAGGGGGATTCCTTAGGTCCCTCCACATGCCTGGGGGTCCCTCTTGGGGAGGTAGGAGCATGAAGGGCCCATGAAGGTGGGATGCCCTGTGCACTCTAAGATTCCAAGGGACTGAGAGCCTGGAACCGAGGGTGGCCTCAGCCCTCGCTCCCCATCCTGGGACAAGTGTGGCTAATCTAGCAGGTAACACGTCAATTCTTCTCAACACAGTGCTCTGGACAGCCCCTCCCAACCACTCAGAATTGGCAAATGAGTTGAAACCTAGTCACCATCTCAGTAGGGACAGAGGGGGCTACTCACTCAGGCCCTTACTCCTGACACCCACAGGAGTCTGGGTCAAGGCCTGAGGTGCACCAAAGGGTGGCACTGTGACTGTAACATGAGTGAGGCTCAACTGGGGGTGACAGTGGGAGAGCTGAGAGTGGAGAGCTGACCTGGAGCTTGGGAGTAGGGGCAAGGGACACCCTTCAGCAAGGAGGAGCGATTTGTGAGGTTGGAAACCTCCATTCTAAGTCCCCTGGGCCCCTGCCCTGTGGGACTATCCAGTGAGCTCAGAGATCCTCCAGGGAGCATCTTTACCAGGAAGTCCCAGCTGGAGGCTGAGGAGGAGGTTGGCGGGCACAGCCTCCAGGTGATGGGAGAGGCCCATTCGCGTGCTGCCGGGTGTGGGAGGAAGATGGGGTGGAGACAGTGATAGGGGTACAGAGAGATGGCATTTCTAATGTGCTCCCAGGTGGCACCAAAGCTGCAGGTAATCAAGAACCACATTTGAAGTAGAAGACTGTGTGCTCAGGCCCAGGAGGTGGCAGGTAGTGGGCACCTGGCAAGCACCTGGCAGGCATCTGTTTAGGACCTGGAGGACACCTGTGAGGAACCTGTCAGTACCTGTTTGGCCCCTGGCAAGCACCTGGCTGGCCCGTGTACAGACCTTATTGCTCCCTCGACCCCTCACCGACCACCCCAGAGCCTTTGTGAGGTGTGAGGAGCTCATGGCTGGGGGCAGGGGAGGCAGGCATTTTTGTATCTCCTTTCTTAAGCAAACCACATGGAGTAAATTAAGACCACGGTTCTCCTGTTCTGTGGCTCTCTGCAAAGGTCTTTAAAAGCCCACACAGGGGGATGGGTTGGAGTGCCTATGCCCCTTTAATTAATCTTTTATGGCCAATTTCCACTTGGTTCCGTTTTGCTCCAGGGTCTCTCTTCCCCAGGTCTGTGGCTCAGGGGCCCCATGTGGTGGGAGCCCCTGTAATCAGGAGGGAGAGGCTAATTAAAAGGAGGCTGTGGGGGGTAGTGGTGGGGGACCGAGCCCATGCGGATGGGGATGGTGGAGTTTCATCTCGTTGCCGATTGGTGGTGGCAGTTTTTTCTGACTCTGTGGTCCCTGTCCCTCTCACTTGCCAGAGTTGATCTGCTCTTGGAGAGGCAGCCCCAGGTGAGCCCAAATCACTGACTTCTATCCCTCACGGGTAAATGTCAAGGTGCTAATTATATGTAGCAGAAATCTGCTTGGTACCAAAGGAGTGAGCACAGAAAAAGAAAAATAACCCCTGGTGACACCCACAATTAGCTTAGCTGGCACCTGGGGCCCTGCCTGGGGTGGGAGTGTAAGTGCAGGCATCTCAGCCGTTCAAACTCACTTCCCAAACTGAGAGGGCAGGGCTCTCCCTCCCTCCCCACTCTCTGCGCTTCCTCAGGCCAAATAATAGAATGAGGACGGGGTTCCAGGGGGGTGGGGTGGCATTAGCTGGGTGGACAGGGGGCCTCCCTAGGAGGTAACAGTGGAGCTGGGACTGGAGTTAGTGAGGAAGACAGCCGTGAATATCTGTGGGAATAAAGTTCCAAGCAGAGGGAAGGGCCTTGGGCAAGCCCTGAGGTGAGAAGGCAGTAGGTGATCAAATTCTGGAAGGAGCAGAAGGGGCTGACAGGACAGAGAAGCAGGTTGAAGTTGAAGAGGTGAGTGGCAGTGGCGGTGCAGGGTCTCTGAGGGTGGAGGGACTAGGGTTCCCTGGACGTGATGGGGCAGAGATGTGACATGGTCTGATCTGTGTGCTGGAACGTCCACTCCTGCTTCTGCGGGAGGAACAGGCTGTGTGAGTGTGCAGAAGACGTGGCGTGGCTGAGAACTGAAACTCAGCTGGAGCCGCCACTCCACATGGGGCAGGCAGAATAATGGCTCCCAATGACGTGCCTGTCCCGCACCCGTCACCCCAGGACCAGGAATGAGCTATGTTATGTGACAAGAGGAAATTAAGGTTGCAGATGGAATTGAGTTGCTAACCAGCTGATCTGAAAATAAATAAGTTACCCTGGATTATTTGGGTGGGCCCATTGTAATCACGAGGTCCTTGCCAGTGGGAGAGCGAGCAGGAGGGTTTGAGACAGAGGGGAAGCAGGTAGGAATGATGTGTTGAGGGCTCAATCAGCCGCTGCTGGATTTGAAGGTGGAAGAGGGGCCATGAGCCAAGGCATGCGGGCGCCTCTGGAAGCTGGAGAAGACAGGAAACGGATGCTCCTCGGGAGATTCCAGAAGGCATCTGCCCTCACCTTGGTCTGAGCCTGGTGGGACTCCTTTCGGACCTGTGACCTTCAGAGTGCATGGTACTAACGTGTGTGAAGCCCCTGAGTCTGTGGTGATGAGTTGCAGCAACCGCAGTAAACTAATGCCGCTCTATCGAGTCCTCAGGTGATTCTGCTCTCTGCTACAGGACAGGAAATCTCCCACGTGCTCACAGGGAGGCTCTCAACTTCCTTGCGTTGCCTTAAAATGGTGACTGGGGACCTCACACCGGGCCCTCCGGCTCTGTTCTGGAGACTGGGGAAGAGGCCCCAGTGTCTGTGGCAGCAGGTGGTGTGGAGACGGAGGCTCCGTCTGTCTCCTGCCCCCGGAGGACTCCTGTGGCCTGTGCTGTAGGACACGGGACTTCTGGCACGCAGTCTCACCTTACTGGTGAGAGCAGAGAACTCCAGGGATTTGCTTCCCTATGACCCAAGCGGTGGAGCAGGGACACCTGCTCCCTGCGGGGCTCCTCGGGGTTCCGCCGCCCGGACACTCACAGGTGATGGGAACTACGAAGGAACTACCCCCTTCTCTGTCCAGTGAAGGCCAGGGACTCTGCCTGTGGAGAACACAAGTCTTGAACTGCCCGGCTCAGGATGTTTTTGCCCTGGGAAAGAGGAGGTCCCGGTTGAGCCATTTGGCGGATGGTCTGGAATGCATCCTCTTACACACTGAAGTTCCAAAGGACCACCAAACACAGTAATACCTCCTCGAGCCTGGCTGTCACCTCACAGCCTGCCCCTGCAGGGAGACCCTCCATGTCCTCTGTCCCTGGGCTCCTTCAGGTTCCTCCCGCCCACCCCACCCCTGTGAAGCTGACATTTGAAATAGCATCTTCATCTTTCCCCAGGGTCCTTAAGTTTTTCCAGTCCTGAGTTCTCTCTATGTGCCAACCTGCTGTTTTCCGTTCAATACTTTGAAATTAAAATGAGTGTGTAGGGTTGTTTAAGCCACAGACACATCCAGTGCAAGCCGTGTTTACGTGGCAACCGGTGACCACTTAATTACATAGTAATTACAGTGCAGCGCAGGCGATCACACAGTAAGTGCTGTGTCATTAGCCCTGATTACTCCGTCTTCCCAAGCACGGGGAGCCTGCGTGGTAATTGCTTTCGGACTTTTTAAACGCGTGTGAGTTGGAGCCACAGCCGCTTGTAATTACCAAGGCCGGGGGTGACATGTACCAAGGAAGCAAACCTGGGGGGGCTGCGCTGCGCAAGGGGGCGAGATCAAAGCCCCGCTGGGGAGGCCGCTGAGGCCCCAGCACACGGCCAGGCTGAGCAGCCACCTTCACAGTGTCCTCAGGCCGGGACCCTGTCACCTGCAGCCAAGACAGTTCTCATGAAAGCACTGAGCTCAGGGTGCGGGGAGGGGGTTACTGTGGCTGGAGCCCGGGGAACGGAAAGGGACAGGTGTGGCGGGCAATGGAGTGGGAACGAGGGCTGTTCAGACTGTAGGATGGTGAAGCGGGCGTGCATGTCTGCCCAGTTCTGAAGAGCGTGCTGAGGCTCAGAAAGATGCCGCCGCGTGCTGCTGGCTGAGCCCATCACGTTGTTGGGCACCGTGCTCTCAGGTCTGCTTGCCTCTGCTCTGGGCATCCAGGGAGCCCCCTTGATGGTTGTGAGCAGGGGCTGGTTGGGGCCAGGAAAAGCCTGGGCCTGACCTGGTGTCCCTACCCACGGGCTGGGCAGAAGGTCCAGGCTGACACCTCCGAAAACGGAGACAAGGCCAGGGGCCTAGAGAGCAGGGAGCACAGCATGGGGCCACGGCCACTGCAAAGGCAGGGCACGTGGAGCCAGGGGCCACTGGAAGAGATGGGGAACAGTTCCAGCTGCGTGGGAACACTGGGAAGGACTTTAGGTAGGGGAGGGGTGTTTCAAGGGTGACTGTGGCTGGAATGTGGGTTACTGAATGAGCACATTGACGGAGAGGACAGGCTAGGAGGCCCCTGTGGGGTGTGAAGGGGAGGACCGTGGCTGGCCCAGCGTGGCAGCAGCGAGTGGGGGAGAGGCGGGCTCCTCTCTGGTGCTGTGCTTCCTCTGTTCCCCCGGCCTCCATGGCTGCTCCTCTGTCTTCCTGGCCTCATCTCTGTCCTGCTCTGGTGCTGGAATTTGGCCAGGCACCTTTGCTCCTCCCTTCCCAGGTTACTGCCTGGTGGGAGTTGTGCCTGCAGAAGACTGATGTCCAGCCCGGTCTAGCCCTCTCAGCCCTTTGCTGAGCGTGCAGCCAGGCCGCATCCCATGTGGCATCGGCCTCTGCCTGGGCATCTGTGAATCCAGTGTAAGCGGGTCTACCCAAATGGGTCACTCTCAAAGGCAAGCTAAACTTAATTGTTACGAGTTAAAAATGGAGGCAGTATGAGTCCCCGAAGAATAAATCATTCATTAATACTTCCCCTGGTTTCAAATTGAAAAGTACTTAGGTTACCTTTTGCCTCAGAGGGTTCATAAGAATGGAAATTTGGAACCTGGCAGTCGACTTGGGAGAAGGTGGAATTCACCACACGTGTGCCTTTGTCTCTCCTGCCCCCTGCCTCTATAGTCTCTCCTCTCACTTGTCCCCTCCTGAGATTGCGGTGCAGGTGGGTGGGGCCCCAGAGAGCCGTGGTGTGTGTGCTGTCCTGTGGAAGCAGGTGTGTGTCATAGGAGCACCCCTGACCCCACCACGGTGGGCTCCAAAGAAAGCTACACCTGGAAGGACCACATGACCCACAAAAACTGACCGTAGGGACTCAGACACCTGGACAGGAACCTTCACAGAAACACTATTCACCATAACCAAAGGGTGGACAATGATCCAAGTGTCCATGGTAAATAAAATATGCTTCATCCATAGCACAGAATATCATTCTGCCACAAAAAGGAAAGAAGTCCTGACACATACTACAGGGTGGGTGGACCTCGGAAACATTACGCTCAGGGACAGAAGTAGATAGTATAGGAAATGTCCAGAACAGGCAAATCCACGGAGACAGAGAGCAGATCGGACGTTGCTTAGGATGGGGGTGGGCCATGGGAAGTGACTGCTTGATTTGTGTGTCACTGCTCCCCTGAGACCTGTGGTGCTGAAAAGCTGAGAAAGGAGCTGGGGAGAGACTCAGCACCCACAAGAAGTCACAGATGCAGGGGTGGCCTGAAACATGATGGTGTCCTCTTCAGAAGAGGGCACAGACACAGACAGAGGGAGGCAGTGCCTGGAGTGATGCAGCCACAAGCCAATGACCACCTGCCACTCCCAGAGACCAGGCAGGGGTGAAGCCCCGCCAGCACCTGATTTCTGACTTTGACTCATCACCAATAGAGAATATATCTCCGTGGTTTTAGGCCACTTTGTTGTGGTAATTTGTGACAAAGGCCACAGAAAAGGAATGCGGTCACGGACACCCAGAGGGGATGAACTGGAGGGTGACTTCTGCATTTTCACCTTCTGCCTGCGCCAGCTGGCCGAGGGTTTTGCTCACTCTCAGTCTTATGGACTAAATGCTTAATGCATTCCTTCCTCAAAGGGCCAACATCTAACTCTCAGGAGCAAGTTGTCTTGCATCTCACTTTCTGTCCACAGATGGTTAAAGGAGCACATGTGTGAACGAGGGTCAGGAGATAGGCACAGCACGGACGGGTGGTTGGAGTGCTTAGATCAGCCAAACTCCTTTACCTCAACCTTCTCTCAAAGAGGTTGTTCTTCCTATGAACTACATCCCTGGTCCTATCAGCCCAGAACTTCACTTTCTTTTCCATACAAGCTCAATGTATTTCCCTCCTACTGGGCAGTCTATTGGGTCTTAAAATAGAATTTCTGTTTCTTTTCATTGGAAGTGTCACATGAATATTTTTAACTGTAGGAAAATGGCTTTTCTTCTCAGTTGTTATATCCACAGTTCCCAAGGTGATGTTGGTATTTTTGCCACATCAGCGGGAGCCTTGTGATAAACACATGAGGAAACCCGCCTGCAGGCACCCGGGCCATGGGTACTGCTCACAGTAGGAGCAGCTGAGCTATCGGGACGGAGGAAAAATTTGCAAACTATACATCTGATAAGGATTTAATATCCAAAATATATCAGGAACTCTTACAACTCAATAGCAAAAACTCCCCCAAAGAACAAAAAAAAAACATTTTAAAATGGGCAAAGGAACTGCATAGACATTTCTCAAAAGAAGACATACAAATGATCAACAGATATATAAGAAAATGAGTACCGCCTCACACCTGACAGAACCCCTATTACCAAAAAGTAAAAAGATAACCAATGTTGGAGAGGACGTGGAGAAAAGGGAACCCTCATGCACTGTTGGTGGGAATGCTAATTGGTGCAGCCACTATGGAAAATAGTGAAGAGGTTCATTAAAAAATTAAAAATAGAACTACATTAGGATCCAGCAATCCCACTTCTGGGTATTTATCCAAAGGAAATGAAAACACGATATTGAAGAGATTATCTGCTCCCCCATGTTCATTGCAGTATTAGTTACAATAGCTGAGACATGAAAACAACCTGAATAAAGAAAATGTGATATACAGAATATTATCCAAATATTAAAAAGAAGGGATCCTATCATCTATGACAATATGGATGAACCTGAAGGGCACTGTGCTGAGTGAAATAAACCAGACACAAAAGGATAAATACTGAATGATCTCACTTATGTATGAAATTTAAAGGATTCATACTCACCTTGATAGTGTAGCTCAGGTGTTGGAGCATCATCCCATGTACCAAAAGATCTCCAGTTTGATTCCCGGTCAGGGCACATAACTAGGTTTTGGAATCAGTCCCTGCTTCGGCCAGACACAAGAGGCAACCGATGAATCAGTCAATCTTTCTCTCTATCTCCCTCCCTCTTTCTAAATCAATAAACATATCCTTAAAAAATGTTAAAATAGTTATATTCAGAACAGAGAGTAGAGTGGTGGTTGCCAGGAGGTGGAGGAGAGATGGAGAGATGTGGGTCAAAGAGCACAGAGTTTCGGTTATGCCAGATGAATAAATCCTGGAGATCTAATGCACAGCATGGTGACTCTAGTTAATAGCACTGAGTTGTGTTCTTGAAATTTGCTAAGAGAGTAGACCTTAAGTGTTCTCACCACACAAAAAATAAGAAAGAAAATGGCAGCTATGTGAGCTGATGAATATGTTAATTAGTGGGATCAAACATGAAATTGTACACTTTAAATATATAGTATTTTAATTTTTCAGTTAGAGCTCAATAGAACTGAAAAATAGTACTAATATACTAAAACATGATAGATTCGTTTTGAATCAATTAGGTCTCTGTACTCTTGGGAGAAGGACTTCTCCTGACCTGCCTTATCAGTCTTGTATTTTCAATGGATTAGTAAAATGCACGTTTACAGAAAACACTTGAACTTTGTCCCAGCGATATAAAACACAATACTGTGTCGCGTGGTAGCCATGGTGAGTGTGCGTAACATGTTAAGTACATCTGTTTCCCTGACAATCTCTGTGTCAGCAGACAAATCACTCACACTGTACTAAAAATAGCTCACTCGTGCTGTTTGGACCCCTCTTTCATGAGCATGCGTCATGTTCTCAGCAACCATTGATTCGCCATGGACAGGCACAGGGCCCACATCAGCAATGGCGTTTCCAGGTGTCCCCAGGTGGACCGGCACTGCCCTTGCACCTCCAGAGGGAGAGTTGACCATGGGCATGCTTGTTGGCCTTCAACGCTATAAGGAAGCAACCAGGCCAAAAGGAGACATTGAAATATGAAAAATGCAGCCTTTGAGGCCCTTTCAACAATCTTTTAGATCTATCACAAGTCCACTAGACAACATTCTTAGTCAGAAGTCTGAGATATAGACCGCCACCGCACAGCATCATTCCAATGGGCTGTGGCCGTGAATGCCAAGGCTGGTGCTACCAGGTCACCGATATGCCCAGCAGTTACCTCGGTGGCGTTTTCTAAGGCACTACCGTTGTGTGCTCTTCTGAGCCGTCAGAGATGACCGTTCACTGGGGTGGAGACCAAAGGGGTTCCAGTCAAGCGGTCACCATTGGTGGGGGTCTGTCCATAGGGGGTTGGGGGTGGGTGGCCAAGACCAAGGCCAAGTCTAATCCCTTCTCTCCCTGGCACTTTCAGTTGAGGCCTCTGAGTCCAGAGGACCCCACAGTTCAGGGCTGGGCCTCAGAGAGTAGGGGCCTGTCCACAGCACCTTCTCCAAGGAGGATTTAGTTGGTCTTCCTGGGCCCCCTGGGATGGCCGAACGGACAACAATGCCAAGAACTTTGCCTCCGTTATGTCTGAAACATCTAACAGATGGACTGCAGCAACTTCGGCAGTCACAATTCACACCAACACTGCACGTTCATACATGAGGCTCAGTGCTCAGCACTCTTCTTATATATTAAATAATGGAACCACAATGGGAATCAACAAATAAACCTCAAGGAAGTATTACACAAAAGAGAGAAAGTTTTGGATCAAAGTATTTTTTCTTAAAAAGGGAAGAAAAAAACAATAAATTGGAACCTGTAACTAGCAATCCTATCCTCAAATGTCACTCTGTAGGGGTGTCGAACTCAATCAGAGAAGGGGCCAAAATCTAAAATCCAGCCTAAATCGCGGGCCGAATGGTTTACTGAACAGTCATAAACTGTCATTGTGATGGAAACGCAGCGGAGTGCAGTGATGACAGCGTGGTGCGGGCCACATTGCAAGGCCTGGCGGGACGGATTTGGCCCGCGGGCCTTGTGTTTGACACCTGTGTCTTAGAGGATGGGTGTAATTTACCCTAAGAACAAGGTAGGAGTGTCTCACACCTGCCAAACACAGAGGGTCACTGAGTGCCTGCGGTTGTTATGACCATTACGAGGAGACACTCAAACAGAGCTGATAGTGCCAACATTCCTGGGAGTGAAACAAAGATAAACACAGGCAGCGGCTTCAGAACAGAAAGAACAAGAACAGATTCAAGTAAAAGAGTGAACTTTGAGAAGCAGGAAGACCCGAGCACAGAGAGCCAGCCTGCACATAGCTGCTCCCTCCAGAGAAGGAAAGAAGCATGGAAACACTGTACCGCCATTAAGGGACTTTTTTTTGGATTTGGGAAAACAACTAAGCCGGGAGAAAGAGGGCCACGGGATCCATTCTGCTGAATCAGCAGTGACTGATGTGATGAGATGCAACCTTGTAAGATACCCACCATCCACCACGTGTTTGCTCCATAAACATCTGTGGAGTGCAGGGAGAATCATCACTCCGGTCGGCAGGTGACATGGAGCAGAAGGTGGCGGGATGAGGAAGACAGACTGTGCCCAATGAGAGTGTCAGGGAAAAGCAAGAGCTGTGTGAGGACATAGTACGTGGTCGCCCACCAGGTCCCCTTTGTCGAGGGCATGCTCCCAAACCCTTCAGTGGGAGGCGCTGAATGAGGGGATGGGCAGGGATGATGTCAACTCGCCAGGCAAACAAACTCTCTACACCAAACTGAAAGGAGCTGCTGGAGAGATGGCGCTGGGAGGCCAGCGAGAGAACCAAAGATAGAGGCTGGTGTCCAGAGGGGGCAGGAGACCCTCTGAGGTGCAGACTTGTTTCTCATGAAAAGCAGGTCAAAGGCCCTAGCCAGTTGCTCAGTGGTTAGAGCATTGGCCCAATGACTGAAGGGTTGTGGGTTCAATTCTGGTCAAGGGGATGTGCCTGGATTGCAAATTCTCTCCACAGCCCCAGTCTGAGTGAGTGTGGGAGGTAATCAATTGATGTGTCTCTTTCTCACATCAATGTTTCTCTCTCCCTCTGTCTCTCCTCCTCCCTTCCACTCTCTCTAAAGAAATCAATGGAAAAATTTAACAATAAATAAATAAATAAATAAATAAATAGCAGGTCAAAGGATCTTTGTTATAATTGGGCAGCTGTATCTGTAGAGAGAGACAAAATTTGCAGAATACTTCCGTGTCCTTCATGGTGTTACACATAGTGTTTACTTTCTAAATCCAAGTGACAAGTACAAGA
This sequence comes from Pipistrellus kuhlii, assembly GCF_014108245.1. Lineage (NCBI taxonomy): Eukaryota > Metazoa > Chordata > Mammalia > Chiroptera > Vespertilionidae > Pipistrellus > Pipistrellus kuhlii. The sequence goes on from NW_023425573.1 coordinate 29,918,365, forward strand.
ACACTAAGACTCTGGACAAACTAAAGGGAGGCAGAAGCAGGACAAGTCCTACTGGGACCAAAGCCAGCCAGGCGGGAACCCCGCACCATGGGAGGGTCCCAGGAATGCAGGGAGGTGTCGGAATGGGGAGGGTGGAGCCTGACCTGGCCCACTGCACACCTTCCTCCCATTGCTCCACAGGTCCCTGTCACACAGGAGGGGCCTGGGTTCATGGGCACAGATTGAAATTCGTGGTGGCGTAAACCGTGCATTGTTCACAGAACAACCAACAGACTGGCCTTGATAAGACATGGAAGAAAAGCTGAGCTGCATCCCGGGGGGCTGAGGGGCCCCATCAGGGTTGATTCTAATGCTGTTTCTGTGACTCAGTCTCTCCCCCCACCCCCACCCCCACACCCCCTATCCTCCCGTAAGGCCCTGCGGCCTCCAGGACCGATGGGGTTGGGAGGTGGTGGGACCTGAGACTCTTTCCACTCCTTTCTCCACGGATGAAGGAGATGGCTGCCAACCTGTTTTCCAAATGAGAAAATGCCAGAAGATTTATTTTCTGCAGAAAGGTGCAAACCAAATAGGAAATATTATTTCAGGGAGCTGGCACAGGGTAATTATTTATGGATGTATTACCAACCATAAGGTTTCCCACGCTGGTTTGAGGGGGTAATGATTTTTATAATTACCTGTGTTTAGAAATACCTTCACGCAAAGAAGTAAATATGCCTCCTGCTGAGAACAGAAACAGTTTTTCCTCTTCCATAATTAGTGAGATTTTCTTCAACCAAAGCCTGAAATTACTCTTGGTTTCTCAGGGGCAACAGGGGACAGAGAGGCAGGGGTGGGATGTGACCTGTTGGGTTCTCATGGAGACTCATTTGCAGGCCGACCCTGGAACTGACCAGGGCCCTGGGGCAGGGAAGGGGACAGGCACAGACACTGTCCACCTGAGGGTCCAGCGGCCCTTCCACTCCTGGAGGCCACTGTCACCACGGTCACCTAGGAGCTCCAGGGTGGCCATTTGGGTCCTGTTTGCTCTGGCTGCCCTCTCTCCACGGCTAGCCTCCTCCTGCTCCAGCCAACTGCTTTGGGTCTTTCTCACCTTAGCCACATCTAACCGGCCACGTCCCTGACTGCCGTCTCTGCTGGCCCTGGTGTCTACGCTGAGAGTCCCCAAAGCCAGTGAGGGTGGCATTGGCGGACAAGGACAGTGAAGTCAACTAAATGAAAAACGCAGGTTGATTTTAAAGCTCTATTCTTTATTCTTGGGTGAGGTCTTTCCTACTTTAGGGGTATTTATGATTTAAATACAGTTATTTCTTGCCCCTCCCCCAAGTCCTTTGTTAGTTTTTCTAATTAGCAGTGTGTACATGGGCACGTGCATATGTGTACGTATGCACACATGTATGTGCGTGCACATGTATATGTTCGTGTGTGTGTTTGGGGGGAGAAGGCAGTGGAGGATGCCTTAGGCCTGTGATTGGCTGGATGTGGACTTGGGACCACAGGTTTATCATGGGGCCCTTGACCTCACTGGGCCAGCTGCCGGGTCTCAGCTGAGTGGCCCAGCCATGGGGACCCCGGAGAGCTGGACAGGCTACTGGACTTTCTTTTCTCCATTCCTTCATCCCTGAGGTGGGAAGATGACAGTGCCATCCTCCTTGGGAAGAGGAAATGTATCTGTGTCTATAAGGGGTCGGGTGCACAGTGAGTCTGTGCACACACACACATATACACACACACACACACTTGGACAATCACTCATGTGCTCATGCATGCTGCGAGAGCAGGGACACACTTGACAGGGGAATGGCTACTCTGCCCAGGAACTATCAATAATTCTCTTGCTTCTGAAGGTGAGATGGGGAGGGAACACAATACCACCAAGAGTTGGGAGGAGTGGGGTGTTCTTGGGGCCCAGCCAACCTCCTGTTCCTCCTTCCGGCCTCTGGAGCTCACACACATTTTGGTGGCTGTGATGACACTTCGGGCTTGAGCTCTGATGCTGTCTGGTATTAAACCACACCCACTACAATGGTGGAAACCATTTCCCCAGAATTTCAAGGAACACTTTCCTGTTCTTGGTTTCCATTTTTATTTTCCAGGAGCAACCTGTGATAACCAATGAGTGCATGCACTCGGTGCAAAACTTCCAGTTATGTGCAGCTAAACACATGTTTTCACTCGTTCTGGCCCATAAGCTTATGAGGTTTATATGGAAATGTGACCTGCTTTCTTTAATGAGTCTGCTCCCTCAGGGGCCCTGGTGCACCCACCGGGCCAAGACAGGGAACAATGGGACCGTGGGCAGGCAGCATACAGCACAGTATGAGCACTTGAGAAACAGCTTGCCCACTCTCTCTAGTGCCCCGATAGAAATGCTGATGGCTCTGGGCTGGACATCAAGCCCACTCACTGTCTGTGGTTGAGTGCATTCTACTGCAGGAGTGCACATGTGACACTGTCCCTGGGAGCTGGCCCAGCATGCCGTAAAGGACCATGGGTACTTTGAAGCTTGGAAGCATCACCCCAGTGGCATGAGGGTGATTTCTATTAGTACCTGGACTCTGGCTATGACAGCACGTGTAGGTCATATGTGTAAACATGTAAGGACACCTTCATTCAGTCCATGCCACTGCTTCTCAATGTCAGCACAGTGCCACCAAGCCCATCACCTTGTCCATCCCAAGGGATCACAGGGCAAAGGCCTTAATGATAAGCCCAAGTCTTTTTTTTTTTTTTTTTTTTTTTGACAAGCCCAAGTCTTGTTGTACCTAATTCTTGTTCAAGTCCAATGAACAGAAAACAAGTCCCAAAACTGGTTGGGAAAAGTCACTGTTAACTTTACGTAACATCTGTGGAAGACGAGGCCCTCCCTTCTGGCTCAATCTCTCCTCTGACCTGAATTTCGAAGTCACAACAATGTGATGGGGGGAGGGATCCATCCACTTTTCCATCCTTCTGCTTGTCCTCACATCCCTTGGGCTTCTGTTCACTCATCTGATCACCACTGATGAAGCTTTTGTTCGGCAAACTCCTTCTGAGACCTGACGGTGAGACAGGCAACCATTTGCTTCTAAAGATCCCAAATACCAGAGACAGTTCCTCCCTGCAAGGGACTCACTGTTTCTGCAGGAGTTGGACAAGCACAAAAATAACCCCAAGCTAATGATAAGAACACAGATGGCTTAGAGTTAAGGTTTAGGGTTAGGCTTAATTAAGGGAACAGATGGAGAATTCAAGTTAAAATTCAGTAAAATTTTAATTAAAAGACTATGTATTTCTACCCTAAGGTCTTTTAACGATGAGCTCAAATTTCATGCGTTATCCCCTCCCCAACAATCACACAAACCTGGATCTATCTGCTTTGAGCTATGTGGCCAGACATCCCCCATGTGGGCATTTGGAGTCCAGCTCTGCCTTCACCTCCTTGGAGACCTTGACCTTGTCACTCTTCCCCTGGCCCCAGCCAAGAGAGCACACAGTGTTCTAAGAGGGCTGGTAGCAGGGAGGGACACTGAGCAGCAGGACCTAACCAGCACCCCTGTCCCCCCAGCTCCTGGGTGGTCCCAGACCTGCTCTCGTGCTCAGACTGCATTCCTTTTAGATGTGCTGGGCTGTCCTGCTCTGCCATCATCTTGGGAACCTGTCCTCAGCAACTGCTGGAAAGCTTTCTCCTCCCTGGAAGTCTTTGTGGCTCTGGGTGACACCCAAATGATGGGCTAGGGGAAGGGGAGCAGCGAGGGGCTGCCATTTTCTGGGGGTAGTGGTCACCCAGGCCCAGTTTAGTTGCTGCCGTGTGGCCCTCTCCTCAGAACACATGGACATGGACGTGAGTCCCTGCAGGTATGAACCTGTTCACAGAACATCCCTCCCCTCTGCACTCATCCTGTATTTGGGCCAGTCTGTGCCTCACTGCCCTTGACAAGGCTCCTCTTTCCTCCCCAGGTGGACTCCAGTGGACCAGTCTCAGCCCCTGGTCCTTCCATCCTCAGGAACTTTGCATGCTGGGGCCTGGACAAAACATGTAGAAAGGCACATTGCAGCCAAATGACTAATCAATGAATCGATTGATCAATTTATTAATCTAATCATCCATCTTTCCATTTGTCAATCTATCATCCATCTGTTTGTCTATTGTGTATGTGCCCATCCACCCATCCATTATTCATCCATATTCCATTCATCCATCTATCTATTCATCCATCTATCATTTCATCTGTTCCATCTATCCATCTATCCATCCACTCACTCAAACTTTCTTCAGCAAAGATTGGATTTATACCCAAAAAAGAGCAGGAATTTCCACCATGAAACCTCTTTCCACATCTTCAAACACAACTTGTAGGATTTTTTAAGATCAGGACCAACCGTATGAAATGTTAGTTGCCTTTTCTTGGACCTCTATCCTGGGTCTCTATTATATTGAAATGTTATATTCTTTTCTCACACATTAATGATGTGTGTGGCCAAGATCTGAACGTGGGTTTTGAGAAATTTTCAATTTACTATTTGGCTTTTTTAGGTAGATAATACCATCACCTGGCTCTTCTAGACAGGGACCCTGGGTTTATTTCCAGCAATCTTTGCATCGGAATCAGGGAGCTCACTGCTCTTTAAGGAATATGGTTAGCAATGGAGTGCTGAGTGGCTGTGTTTTATACTGAGCATATAGATGTGGGCGGCGGTTGGATGGCTCGTGCCTTCTCACAGGCAGTCCCTGTGACACTTCCAATGCAACTTGAGTTGGCTTGCTCTAGGGAAGTCTTGGGGAGGCCTCCTGGTCGGTGCACTTGTCTCGGGGTGCCCTGCTCTTGCATGAGAACCAGGCCCCAGCTCTCCTCATTCTAGAGATGCAGCAATTCTGTTCTCATTTTCATGTCATCTTCCTTGGCCTTAGAGCCTCCTTTGTGTCCATTGTGTTTTCTGCTTTGTAGTTTCTCTTAACAAAAACAGTTTCCTCTTTCCCTTCTGGATCTTACCAGCTGGTGAGAACACCTGGATGTGCTGGCGCAGGCCCAGAGGCTGCCTTTCTGCCCGGTGCCTGTCCCTTGCCTCTGAGATGGGAGCAATGGGGCGAGCCATGCATTCTCCGTCTGAGTCTAAGCCAGGCTGCTCTTTCAGAGGCTGGCTGGCTGTGGACCAGTCTCTCTTCTCCCATTCGACGCAGACATACCTGACCTTTCACAGAAATTCCGTGAGGCTCCTGGCTTTAGCTTCCAGGCTTCCTGGCTTAAATAGCATTTTACTGGATTCCATTCTCACTGTGCCATCTACTTGAAAGTCGCCAGGGAAGGGTTTTTTAAAAATAGATTTTATTTTTTTAGAGCATTTTTAGGCTTACAGAAAAACTGCACAGGAAGCACAGAATCCCCAACGTCCCTGGCCCTCTCCCCCCATGGTTTCCATTATTAACTTCATGCAATGAACTGACATTGATGGATTATTATGAACTAAAGTCCACAGTTCCCTTTAGGGTCCACTCTTGGTGCTGTGAGATTCTGTGGGTTTTGTGGACTGCTTGCTATCACATGCCCACCATGGCAGCATCTCACCACGTAGTGTTACCTCCCTCCCTGTGTGCCTGTGCCCTGAACTGGGGCATTCCCTCCCACCAACACCCCCCCCCCCCTAATCTTTTTACTGCCTCTACAGTTCTGCCTGTTTGTTTTCTTAGATGGGAGGATGGGTTGTAAACATGGGCTGAGGGAGACAGCCATAACAGAAAAGAGCGTGAAGATTTCAGGAGGAGGGGAAGCAAGACTGCTGGGAAGCCAGAAGAGGTGAGCATGAAGCAGAGGGGGAGAGTGGCCTGTGATCAGAGGGAAAAACCTTCTTTCCTAGAGACAGAGGACTCTGGGAAGAATGCAAAGCGTCTGGGCAAGTATAGGGGTGGAATAGTCTCCAAGGGGAAGGGGAGAGAGTGGGAGGGAGCAGATAATGACCATGCAGATGCCTGGCTGGGCTGCAAGGAGCGCTAAGACTGGAAATCACAGTTGGTAAGTGACTAAACCCACCGAAATGCAGGAAGATAGGGGCAGGATGGTCATGGATGTTAGTAGGATGGGAAGATGAGACCTGCCAGGGTTGGCATTGATGGAGAAAGAGTCTGTCTACGGGTGTGGCATCCACTTCCCACGCTTCCGATGTCACCCCTTGTTTCACTAATCGGACCACATTGGACCCCACGGAAGATCGGGAGGGCCCTCCTTTTTGTGGTCATTAAGATCCAGTCTGTGCCTCTCAGTCTGGGGAGCTGAGCTGAGGAGACTTTAAACAACCAGGATTAAAGAGGACGGCCCTCTCCCAGGGCTCTCACCCCTCAAACAGGCGCCCAGAACAAGCATCTCTTTGCAAAAACATCTCTTTCCAAAGGATTTTTTTTTCAATTTTGGTAACATTCTGTGTTTTCCTAAAAGCCATATTCCACCAGTGTTGTTCTGTAGCACTCTGTCAGGCCAGAACTAGTTTTTAAAAAGCACTTGGCACTCTGAAGTGTTGCATGTGGCTCAGTGAAAACAGCAATATGCAGACATTCAAGGATGTCACTCCAGTTAGGGACAAACGTGATCAGCCTCCATGATAATCCAACACAAATGCGTATTCAAACGTGGCTGGTGGGAACGGTGGATGGGTCTAGTGGGAGGAGACACCTGTGAGCATCACCTTGTGGGGCTGGAATTCTCAGTGCCCTCAGAACTGCTCACATCAGACTCTCTTCTAGGCACATCCTCTAAGAGGAGCTGCTCAGGGCCAGCCAGCTGGGGTCCCGGCGGTTCCCCAAATGCAGCCTTGCATCTGCCAGGCTAGCCAACCAGGTCTGCTTCCTGGTGACAACGTCTCCCCAGAGATAGGAACCTTGGTGGCCTGGCGTTCCCTCTGGCTTCCTTGACCAAGCTCACACTGTGGGTCTATTGAATTCTTGCAGCGGTCCCAGGAGACAGCAATGTGACCCCCACCATTCACAGGTGAGTGGACCACGGTTCATGGAGAGAAAGTAGAGGAGACAAGAGCGGAGCGGGTTTTTCTTGCTAAGTGCATGCCCATTCAGCCACCATGACAATACAGAAATAAGCTGCATTGCTGGCCCAGAAATAAGCTGACCGATATGAGTCTTGGGATTTGGGGTCAAGATTACTCATGTGCCAGTGAGCTAGGCAGCCAGTTTACGGCATTCTTGTTAGAAGCCTGTGTGTGGATAAGAAAAGCCTATCCTCCCAGGAAAAGGCCAGTGGCATTTTGGCCAGAGTTAAAAATCACCAGAACTTATTTAAACGGATCCCAGTGGATTAATAGCTTCTTCCCAGAACATGAGCTTCAGTGATAGCCCAGCCCTTCTGGAAAGCCAACCAATGAGTGATATACCACTCTTTTCAATGCCAGCCAACAAGTGATAGCTTTGCTTTACTGAAAACCAGCCAATCAGTGACAATCTGCCCTTCTGAATCAGCCAATCAGTGAAGCCCATTTTCATGAAAGCCAGCCAATCAGTGGTGGCCCTGCTCTTATGAGAGGCAGCCCATGAAAACAGTCTCACTTTGGTGACTGAGATGACACAGCTAAAAGTAATGCTGTCCTTACCCACTGAGAGACAGGCTCTGTTGGGAGGATACCTGCTCTTCCTGGCTTCATTCAGGTGTTCTGTTCTAACTCCATGGGTCTCCCCCAATGTGCCTGGGCCATGATGAGGCCCCTCTTCAAGAAGCCTCCCCACCTGGCAGCAGGTCAGGCTGCACAGTGGGACCTGGCATTTGGGTGAGCCTGGCAGTCAGGTGAACTGGCTTTTAGATGGGCTTGCACTCAGGTAGTAGGCACTCAGATAGGCCTCAAGGCCCATGGCCAGAGTGAAGGATGTGCCTGATAGCTGAGGGCAGAGGGTGGCTAGCTTGACCTCACCAACCTGTACATGTGATGGGCACTCCTGCACCTGGCCCTCCCTTTCTCCCGATAGCCAGGCTTCCTGAGAGGGCGGTGGTAGCATCTGCTTGTGCACCTGCTATATAAGGAAATCTGCCAAGTCAGGTGTTCTAATTTCATCAAATAAGGCCAGAGGAGAAAGTACAGATGAGGAATATTCCATAAAAAACCCAAATCAAAACACCTACCCCCCCCCCCCCCATGCATGAATATCCTGGTATTCCCAGTTTGTAAAGTGTCTTTCCTCACTCCATTCTCAAGCAGCTGTGTGCCATACCGGCTCCTAATGGTCCTGCATGGCTCCAGAGAACTCCACCCGGAAAGGAGCCAAGGGAAGCAGAGCCCCGATTCTATGGAAATGACACAGTGACTATCCTCTTGTCTCCTATGTACCTCCTGTAGGTTGAGCTGCTGACATTGGTGTTTGAGTCAATGGCTCAGGACTTTGTTGACCCCGACGGGCAACGTCTGTGACTCCTCACCTGTGGTTTTAAATGGAAGGATCCTGGGTTTTGGGGTGTCAAGAAGACTTGGGGCTCACAAGAGTGAGGACTGGCTCAGTGTTCAGCCTCCTCTTTATTTCCACAGTGCTGATTTAGTGTCTTGGAATTTGCTGGGAGTTCATGCAAACACAGTGATCAGCCCCCTGGTCCCCCGGGTGCTTGAGGAGCAGAATTCTATAGCCAAGCATCAAGGCCAAAGCCTGGGTTCTAGTTCTTGACTGATTTTTCCTTCCCTTGGTCAGGGAGTAGGAGACTCAGTTTCTCAGACTGTAGCATGAGACTGTTGGCATGGGAGACTCAGAATATCTCCCCTGGCGGGCTGTAAAATTCTCCTTCCGTGAGCCTTTGGCAGAACGAAACCCTGGACTAGCAGGACCAACTGGGAGCCAAGATCTGAATGAAGCTACTGGGTGGCTCTGGAGCCTGCTGCACAAAGGCATGGAGCCAGGTAAGGCCAATATCTCTCCAGACAGTCGGGCGTGGCAGGCAGAGCGAGGGAGCAGAGTGGAGTGCTTGCCTCCCAGGCCCAGCAGGGTGGTGCCCACCTACTTCTTCTTTCCTCTCTCCTGTCAGGCTTTCAGCTTCCATTTGCTGGCAGTTTGTTTTTGACGGGCTCGCCGTGTGGACGAGTAGCAGGATACAGCCACACGGAGATGAAGGTAGAATGACAGCCACTGGGGACAAGCCAGCAACTGGCCTTTTCAGTTTCATCTTAATTTGCCAAAAAGCGTCCCCCTTCTCACCCCGAGCGTTTCACCAGATGCTGAAAACCCGATGCCCTAATGAAGGGGACTGCAATTATCCTAGATGAGGCCGACAAGCACATTTTGGAGAGTTTTTCTCCATCTGTCCAACTCCAAGGCTCTGCTGTTCGTAATGAGTCATTTTCTCAGCACAGAATCCTGGGCCCAGAGGAATTTCACATGTGAGCTCTGCTCTTTCATTGTCTGGCTGCTGAGACCTTCCCAGCTCCCTCCCAGGGCCAGGGGGTTGGTTTGAGGATGGACTGGCTGAGTGTGACCCAGGGCACCCCAGTCACCCCCGAGGGCCTCGCATGGAGCTAAGTCTGGTTGGGAGGGTGGAGAAGAGGCAGGGAGTTCCTTGTGAGATTCCTCTGAGATGCCTTCCCACCGAAGGGGGCTGCTCCTCCAGGGGATGGAAGTAAGGCTCTTTCAGTAGAGAGGGAGCTACAGGTCCTGGGACGCCTGACTCTTGCGGTGGTCCTCAGAGGCCACTGTTACTCACGTTGACTGGATCTCCCCTGCCCTTCTGCCCACCTGAGGCTGCTCAGCTGGTGGGCCAGTGATCCGGAGGGCTGGTCCTGTCTGCAGGGCTTCTGACTTCACTCTGCTCCATGCCCTTCACTAAGAAAGAAACTCCCTAAGACCCCAGAGTCCCGAGTGTGCAATTCTCTGTCTCTAAGCCTTTCTTACTCAGGAGGGCCCTGTGTCCCCACGGAGCCCTGCTCATCTTCCTCACCCAGGAATCCAGTACTGGCCGGGGCTTAGTTCCTGCCCAGCATTTCACCCTCTTCTTACTCAGCAGGCCGCTCCTAGCAGCCTCCCCAAAGTGCTGACATGCGCATTCCAAGGGGCTATGGTTCAAAATCAGGATTGCCTGCGGTCAGTACTCTGCAGGCAGCCTCCACACCCCTAGCAAGCAGCAGGTCTGATCTTTGCAGCTTGTGGGATGGCCACTCACGGAGAAAGGAGGTAAGGGCGTCTCATACACAGGCACACACACTCTCGGCAGACAGAGCACCCACCCTGTACATAAGGGATACGTACTGGAAACTCTCGTGGGAAATGTCACAGCCACAAGGGGACTCTGCACGAGGCCTGTCCTGACCCACAGCGGGGATGTCATGTACACGATAGATGGATGTGCCCCACGCCCTGCGGGTCTCAGGAGCCAGTGCCAACCCCGTGCTCTGCCTTTATAATTCCCACTTGCCACCGACTGACAGGATAACACTGGATAATCTAGCTATTTTCTCCCAACCTCGAACCCCGCGTCTTTATTAGCAGGCTCTAAATTGCCACTCCAGCTGCTGAACAGTAGCAATTAATTCCATTAACATTGCAACAGCTGTAATTTTTGAGGAAATGAAAAACATTAATAACAACCACCAAAAGCTCAAAAACAAAGCCAAACAGAAACACAGCTTCCCCGAAAGGTTGAAATTACCAACACAGGAGAAATGGTTGCAGGAGCAGGCAAGCACTGGACCACAGGGGTCAGAGTAGCTTCTTCCCAGGTGAAACTGCCCAGGACACCAGCACCCAAGAAGGGGATTAGTCGGAGAGAAAGGGAAACCCCTTGGGTCAGGGGTTAGGGGTCCATGAACACCGGAGACACGTCAGTGGAGTGAAGGATTCTGCTTGGTGCATGATCATCCTTTATGCCCATCCTATGGGCATACACAGCATGCACGCACACACACGTATATGTATGCAGTACATACACACTCACATACATGTACAGCCCTCATGCATCCACACCCAAACTCCCACATGGCACATGTACATATGTATACACAGCTCTCACATAATGCATCATGCAAATAGTACACCTAGTGTACACACACATGCATGCACACACATGCATGCCTCTACACGTGTGTATGCATGGGTGCACATATGTTACTGCCTTTAGACCCTGCCCCAAGCCCTGACCTATCATGAGGACACTACATGACACATTTGCACACTCATATGCACACACCACTCACCCCTCGACACTTCCTGTCCTGTTCGGGAAACATGGTAGTGACGAGTTGTGGGTGAAAGTGATGTTTGCAAAACATGGTATTATTTCTAGGTAGTGATTTAATTTTCAAAATTAAATGAAAAGTCAGCTTTGTTAAAATAATTTTGATTTAAAAATTTAGTATTTATTATAGGTTGTATTTGCCATTCATTTTAATAATTTTGAACTTCAGGTTAAAAGTGTCTGAAAAATACGTATGGCTTGATCTTTACCTTTAATTTATATTTTAATTAAAATAGGTGATAAAATGTGTGTATATGCTTCCACACATATGTGCATACAGAAGCACATGTGGATTCAGACACATCCATGGGCATATGAGCACACGTGTGCACACATATCTGTCTTTGCCACCCTGAGCTGGTGACTATCAGGCAGAAGCAGGAGCAACTGAGGACAGAGGAGTGGGAGGTGGGAGGTGGGAGCCCCGAGTAGAACAGGTCAGACATGGCATATGCAGGGCTGCAGAGTGGCTGGGAATCAAGGGAGGGAGCAGGGAGTGCTGCTGGAGCATGTCTACACCCCCCTTTTAAAGCCCTTGAAGAGATGTGGGTGCTGAACTAAGGATGAGCAGCGCCTTTCCTGTAAGTGGCCGAGCCTACCTATCTGGCTCGGGCTTATTTCTTGGGTGCATTTCTGGATGTGGCTCTCCAGGGTGAGGAGGTTTATGCTGTGATCTTAGGGCCATCGGTAACCTTTCCTGCACCCCTTTCCTTCTGGGGAGGTGGGCAGTCTCCAGGAATAAAACTCACTCCAACTTCATCCGGAATCTCCAGAGAGCGAGCGCATGACTCAGAATAGTAACATCAAGTCATGGCTAAATGAGTCCATCCCTTCTAAATTAGCATATTCCAGGGGGGGAAACTTTGCCGCGTGCCAGCTTGCAGAGTCCATACGTTTGTTTTATCTTGCACTAAATTTAAAGAGGGTTTAATTGGCAATTCCTGTCTTTCCCTTTATTGACATTGTTTTCCTCTTGAAATGAGAGTTGAGATCATTCAGCTTCTGTCCCAGGGCATGGCGTTAAGTGTGATTCGGAGCAGTGATAACCCAGGGGATGGACCGTGCTGCGTGGCCCCTCTGTAGTAGGAAGTCATGTCTGTGAATTTGGGCCTTTCTGTTATAAATGAAGTTCCCTGCCTTGGCCACCAGGCCCTCAGAGTGAGGACTTGCCAGCACCTGCCCCTTGTGATCCCGGCCCGGCTCCTTTGCTCCCTCGGGGACATTTTCTGGTTCTCAGATGCTCACTGCACTCAGCAGAATCACAGGCCAACTCATAGCACTTGCCCCCTGCCTGCTGTCTCCCAGGCTTAATGTGCCCAGAACGTCCTCAGGCAGCGCCATGGAGCCCGCATCCAAACCCACCACTCTTCACACGCATTCTCCAGCCATGTGAGCTTGCAGGCAACAGAAAATGCCATCCTCTCTGTGACAGCTTCCTCCCTCGGTCATGTGATCCATGCAGGAGCCTCCCAGTCTCCCTGCCTTTGCTGGGGAATTGCACACCCCCTTACAGGAGTGGGGTGTGTGTGTGCATGTGTGTGTCTCCGAGTGGGCACATGTGTGTGTGTGGGGGGGGGGGGCTGAGAATCTCTCCTCTCCTGTACTTGATGTGAGATCAATAACTGCCTTGGTCTGCCTGGGCCCTCGGCTCCTGGATCTGGGGGTTCGCTGGGCTCTGTCTGTGTCTCCCCTCCCTGTGCATGATCTGGCGCTAACCACAGGCTTCATGTCATTTGTATCTCAACTCACGATCATTTGCCTTCATGCTTTGACGTCCAATGTCTTGAAAATTGTTATTTCTATAGTTTATCCGGGTGGTTGTTTTTTGGACAGCCGGAAGTGGGAGTCCTACTTTGCAATTTTATAGAGTTTGGATTTATCCTTAAGGTCATGGAAACCACAGAATCCAGCAGCCGAATCCCTTAGCCTGAGGTTGTGCTTCTAGATGCATATGGAATTTCCTTTCTCCCTGGAGGAGACCTGTGGTTTACTGGACAATCCACCTGGAATGGACAACTGCATGCTGGGTTCTATGGCTGACCTTTGACTTGCTGGGTGCAGAAATGGCCACTCAGTCACAAACCACATCAGAGGGAGATTGGTCAAGAGTAACATGAGGTCAGTGGTAGCTTTTGGCTGCCCTTGACTTATGAAAGGAGTTGATTATGAAATTAGCTGTGAGACCTCCAGGTAGACTGAAGTGTCATTCCATCTCAAGGGTTGGAGGGATTCTGCCGCATCGATCTACCATTTCATCATTGCCAAGGACTGGTCATAGATAATGTGTCCCCAAACCAAAGTGATTGCCGGTGACAGTTCTGTGTGATTTGACCCTGACTACCACCTCTGCCCTCGTCCATCACAACCCCCCCCTGCCCATGTTATTGCCCTTAGAGCTCCTAACACTGTCTCATGTTAGAACACAAGCCAGGCACATGATAGATGTTCGAAAGTATTTGTTGAATGAAATATATGTTGCTCAAAATTAGGTTTTTATGGTTAGTTTGCTACTGCTCGGTTTTTTATCGAAATGGGTATTAGTGATAGGTTTATTGTTGGAATTTGCGTTTCTCTGTTCACCAGTGAGAGGCAATGTTCTCCAGGGCAGTGCTAATGCACAATGACTCTGCTTCTTGGGGCATTTATGAGCCTTTGTCTGACAGATACGTGAACAGAGGGGCAGCGAGTCCTAAGGTACTGGATCTCTTGGGTTTGTACCCTGGGTTCTTTATGATGTGTTTCTCCCACTGCCTCCCAGATCACATTCCCGTCCAGTAAATCCTGCCATGCTGGCTGCAGGGAGGTGGGCTGGCTCCCTCTGTGTTCTTTTCCCATTTCACACTCACCTCTTCCTATGTTCTGGCCCTCGAGGTGGGTTGCGAGATGTGTGTGTGAGAGAGGGTGTGTGTGTGTGTGTGTGTGAGAACCTTAGAGGTGACCTACTGGGCTTCTTCTAACAGAGAGCAGCCTCTGTCAGATGATCCCTCATTCCCTGCTTGCCCAGCCTCTGCTTGAGGCTCCAGAACTTTCTGGAAGCAAGACCAATTACTTCATGAGCCTCGTCAACCTTCAAAAGGCCCACGCGGCAGTTCTTGTGCCAGGGTCCACTCGTGATCAAGCAGGAGGCGATGGTGGGATGGGCTCTCTCTCACACCTCCAGGGAGGACACTGGCCTTGGGGTGCAGGGCCCAGCATCTCCACAGGCAGCCTCTCCCATGGCTCGGGTTCCAGGCATCGGAATGTTCCCCGGTGTTGAACAGGACCCATGTCCTTCTAGGCTTCATCCTCGGTGAGGTTGTATGCCTTTGAGATTTCAATTCTGGGGCCAGGGACAGAATTTAGGAAGAACAGGAGCATGTCAGAGTTTACAAAGCTCTCCACCCATGACCTCATTTGATCTGCACAAGTGACAACCCAGGAGGTGGCCCCAGCCTCAATGTGTGGAGTTTCAGAGGATGGCCCGGGAAGCTGTTCTCTGCCCAGGGTCACCTGGCTAGCTGGTCCTAGAGTCTGGTCTTACCGTGCTCTTGGTGCACCGGGGGCAACTCCCTCCCTACCACTTCCACTGGTTGGCTGGTAGGCCCCCCCTGTGGGCAGGTTGTCTCCGCACCTTTGCAAGACAGTGGGTACCAAGGCTCGGGCCCCTGCTGCTAATCAGGCCAATTCCAGAACTTTCCAGACTCTTCTTTGAGGCCTGGGTGCCCCAGCTGCCAGCCTTCCAGACAACCGTGTGCTGGATACCCAGATTGGGGTGGGGATGAACACCGTCATCCTAACCCCCGGAAACCTGTAAAATCCAGGATTTCTGTTTCACATTTAGGGCCGTGGGTGGATGCCTTGAAACTTGAGAAACTGTTACTTCAGCTCTTAAACTTGTTGTGGATTAACAAAAATTTCCCCTCCGTGCCTCCACCTTTGGAACTGGATTCTTTGGGCTGAACTGGTTAGCCTGGCTTAATAGTGACTGGCCAGTTCTGGTGGGAGGCTCCCTTGGACCCAGCATGGGGCAGCCACACCCTTAGCTGGGATGGAGCCACAGGGAGCATCTGTTGTCCTTGCCTCTTGACCCTGGACCCCAGTCCTTATCTCAAGTTTGGGAATTTAAAGCTGTTTGTAATGTGCGATGAGGGTGTAGGATGAGATTGCAGCAATGAGGAGAGCTGACTGTGTGGGTGCACATGTGAGCTCTGAAGTTGTTCCTGAGACAGTGACCCATGGAGTAGGGGTCTCCTCAATGCTACCACCTCCTTCAACTTGAATTTCAGAGTTTGACACAGCCCCTGGGCTGCAACCACAGGGTGCTGTTTAGCAGTTGAATGATGGACCTCAACTCCAGGGGGCACACTGGTCTGGGAGTAGGTTCTCCTGCCAGTGAGATAGGCAGAGGGAGTCCACCAAGAATAGGTCTGGAGGATCCCCCACTTCCCCCAGGCCCAAGCACTGACTCTTCCCAGCAGCTGCTCCCACAGGGTCCTGTGCAGACGCTCAGGGGAGTTGCCCAGAGTGCTGCCCCTGTCACCCCAGGCCTGGGTGCGGGTGGTGTGAGCTCTGGAACCCCATTTTAATGGTCTGCAGCTCATGCCTACTCATAGGTGCCTGTGCTGCCTGTTGGATGAGCTTCGGATGCGTTCTCAATTCATTCACACCTGCTTCACTGCAGCGCAGACCTGAGCTGTACCATGTACTCCCACAGCACTGGGCAAAGCACGTGGGTTCTGGGGCACCACCAGGGCAGGCTGGGCAACTGCAAGCGTGCAGGATGGGCCTGGCAGGCCTCCTCCTAGGAGGGTCTGTGCCTCCTCATCATGGGGCAGCAGAGCGCTGGCACAGATGGTGAAAATCGGAAAGGCAGCTGCCTCCGCACGTGCTCAGGCGGCGCTAATACCCACGGCTCTGCTGTTTTCCTGTCTGCCTTCCACTTGCCACTGCTTTCAAAGCCCTCTGAAGACCCTGTCAGGAGTTTATATCTTGTTGCTCAGCATCTGACATCTTTTAAGGGAAAGATCGGGACCCATCTGAGTGGGAGGCGGGATCGATTGCTCAGCCCCACACTGAACACTTGCTGTCAAGAGAAGAGATCGGCGATGGTTTTATTTAAGATGCTGCTTCCCTGCCAGCCCCGGAGGTGGCCTCCGGTCCATGTTATACTAAGTTTTTAATGGCTTCTGACTATAATGTCTGCCGAGCAGTCTCACCAGGCAGTCCCGGCTTCTTCTGTTCGTTTATAGGAGAGAGGGGGAGGCGGTGGCTTAGTGAGGGAGTGATGCGCTTGCTTTTATTTGCAAAGTTGGCCTTGGTGGTGGAAGAGGAGGTGAGGATGTAATGCAGAGCTGCATGTGCTCTTCCCTGGGCTTTCTGGTCAGTGCACTCAGCTTTGAGCATTTGGACAGGAAATGAGGACTGGGCTCTGGACCTCAGACCCGCTGCAATGAGTTGGACCAGCCACCTGGAGGTGGCCCAGGTGCTGCCAGGGCTGCCAGAAGGTTCTGGTCCACCTGCAATGGCCCTGGAAGACTCTTGGTCTTCTCCTAAGGTGTGAGGGATGAAGACGGTTATGAACTTGTTGATCAGGAGCATCCCTGATGTCCAGTCCCCTTCTGACCAGCTGCCAATCTGTACCTTCACCCGAAGTGGTTTCTGAAGGTAGTTCAAGGGCAGCAAGACCTCACTGATGCTTACCACCCAGAAGGGAGCTGTGCGATCTTCTAGTCCCAGTCTGGAGACTTCTGCAGAGAGAATCCAGGCCTGAAGGGGCTGTTCCTCCACCGTCCCACCCTCCCATCACCCTACCCTGTCCTTCTCCACCCAGATGACCTCCTCACCTCAGGGCCTTGTCCTCCTCCCCTCAGCCTGCCCTGCTGGGTCCACACTCTTCACCTCATCCTCAGCCATCCAATGCCTTTCTGTCAACATCCCATCCTGTGTTTGCATGCACATGGCTGACTGTTTCTGGGGAGATCACCCAGTCTGCTCCCGATTGGATTGTGTTCACAGTTTTGTGGACAGTCTGCTACGTTTGTGCATAAGTATCTGCAGCTATCACCACATTGAGACTGTCAGCATCCACACCATGGCCAGTGTCCTCCCAGCTTTGTATGCCTCCCTGACCCACCCTACACTGCACCCCTGCACTTTGTTGGCCATGAAATCCAGAACCCTGTGGGCCCATAGTCTCCAGCCAGCACGGGACAGTTCTGCTGGCTATGCCGTCACAGCCACTCTTGTTTGCTCTTCATCCAGATTTGCTCTATTCTTTAAAATAAAAATTGTATTTGTTTAAAGTATACATCACGGTGCTTTGACATACACACACATTGTGAGTGGTCACCCCCAGTCAGGCTGGTTAACATACCTACCTGCTTACGTAGTTACCTTTTATTTCTCATGTGGAAACACCTGAGATCACTGTTGATGGGATTGTAAATTGGTGCAGCCACTATGGCAAACAGTTTGGAGGTTCCTCTAAATGTTAAAAATAGAGCTACCATATGATCCAGCAATCTCACTTCTGGGCATATCTCCAGGAGGAATGAAATCAGTTCCTCAAAGAGCTATCTGCACTCCCTGTCACTGCAGCATCACACACAACAGCCAAGACATGGAAAGGCCTACGTGTCCACTGGCAGATGAACGGATAAGGAAAATGCAGCATATAAATACAATGAAACATTATTTACCATGAAAAGGAAAACAAGGAAGGTACTGCAGGAATCCAGAAACGTCGAACTCCTGGAGCAGAGAGGATAAGGTGGTTACCAGGGGCAGTGAGGTGGGATAAATAGAGAGATGTTGGTCTGTTTTTTAAAATCCTGGATTTATAAGCTGCTTGCAATCATTGTGTGAATTAAACTGGGGAAATCCACACCAATCAAGCACAAACAAGAAATAGTAGGAATCTGCAAGCTCATTTAAACACACTAAACAGAACTAATTACTAATGTGGACTTTTTTGAACAACCAAAATCTTTATTTATTTATTTATTTATTTATTTATTTATTTACTAGAAGCCTTTTGCATGAAATTTGTGCACTCAGGTGGGAGGGTCCCTCAGCCCAGCCTGCGCCCTCTCGCAGTGTGAGAGCCCTTGGGGAATGTTCAACTGAAGGCTTAAATGCACTCCCTGTGGGGAGCGGCCTAAGCTGGCAGTCAGACATCTTTAGCACTGCTTCGGAGGTGGGAGAGGCTCCTGCCACCATCACTGCAATCACTAGCCATGAGCAGTTTCTGGCTGAGTATCTGCTCTCTGATGGTCAGTGCGCGTCATAGCACTGGTCATTCTGCCATTTGGTCAATTTGCATATTAGCCCTTTATTATATTTTATTTATTTATTTATTTATTTATTTATTTATTTATTTACTAGAAGCCCAGTGCACTCCTAACTGTCCTCCCCTGCAGGCCTGGACCCCCCAACTACCTTCTCCTGCTGGCCCCGTCACCCACAACTGCCCTCCCCTTCTGGACATCTTGTGGCAGCCATCTTGTGTCCACATGGGGGCAGCCATCTTCTGTATTGGAGTAATGGTCAATGTGCATATTACTGTTTTATTAGATATGATTATTGAAGTATACCAGACATACCACTTTGTATGAATTTCAAGTGTACAACAAAATGATTTGATATTTGTCTATATTGTGAAATGACCACAAGTCTAGGTAGCATCTATCACCACACATAGTTATAATTTTTTTCTTGTGATGAGAACATTTAAGATCTACAATTTTAGCAAATTTTACATATGCAATACAGTATTATTACCTATGTAAGTTTTAACTAAGATAAATGTGATCTTACGGGACTGGTTCGCTAGGTTGGGCATGTTTCTCTTATGCTAATACCTCTGGGTGGCGGTGAGGAGGGGTGTGGCACAGAACTGCAGGTCTGAGAGACATGCAGCCTCCTGCTGCTGTGGAGATCCTGCTGTTGGCCGGAGCCCATATGGTCTGCATTCTCCTCTGCTCGATGGTCTGCAGTGACATCAGGGGTCTCTGATGCGAAGAGAGGATTTCTTGTGAACTGTGGACTGTGACCACACAAGGACTCTCTGACAGTGAAGAGATTCCCAAATGGAAACCAGCCTAGGAGATTGCCCTTTGTGGGCCCAGAATAAGCCCCTGAGCCCCACAGTTGAGATTGCTTCAAACTACTAATATATTTGCCCACACCCTTTTTTTTCTCTGAGTGTGAGAATTTAAATTCCGGTCCTTTCTCCTCTGACCCCACCCTTAGCAAGTTTGCCCCAAAGGCCAGGAGAGCAACAGCTTTGTCATGATGGTGTGGGGCCACATGCTGGCAGAAGCTCTGGACCATGACCTTGGCCTGTTCTTGCCTCACCTTAGACCACCAGGACAGCATCCTCTGTTGTCCATGCTATGCAGGTACTGGTATTCAGTCATTCTTCCCCCATACCCAATATCCTCTAAGGCCGGAAGTAGGAACTAGGGGTGGAGGCCCAAGGCTGCAACACGGAAGCTTGGCCTCCTCTCTTCCCCTTGTACAGGGAGGATAGTCTAGACCTCTGCTCTGCTTCCTGCAGGAGGAGAGGAAACAGAGCATGTAGGTGAGCTTCCATGCTCCTATGTCTGTCCACTATCCCTGCCACCCTGTGTGCGTGCATGTATACATGCATGTGCTGTGAGTGTGCA
The DNA here is from genome assembly GCF_014108245.1 of Pipistrellus kuhlii. Classification (NCBI taxonomy): domain Eukaryota; kingdom Metazoa; phylum Chordata; class Mammalia; order Chiroptera; family Vespertilionidae; genus Pipistrellus; species Pipistrellus kuhlii. Next base: position 29,938,193 of record NW_023425573.1, read on the forward strand.
TGTGTGTGTACTATGTGCACATGTGTGCGTGTGCATAAATGTGCAGGTGCATATGAGTTACTGCCCTTGTTCTGATGAGGCATTTCTGGGTGAGGGGAATCAAGGGCTGTTGGAGGCTGCAGAGCCAGCAAGTGGGATAAGATAGAGGATGGAGTGTTACACCCAGTCTATCTGCCTGACTCCAGACTACTCTCCCTTTTCCAGAGCCAGGTGGACGTGTGTTAGGTGGTGGAAAGGCCTGCCTGGGGTACAAAGGCTGCAGATAACGCACTGAGCGGTCCCAGTGTTGATGGCGTAATTACTCTGACTCACAGGCCTGGGTCTAAGGCCCATAAAAAATTAAATTGTGCCTCTGCCAATAACATGCAATTAATTTATGCCTAAATTAGCAAACTGTCTACTAAGCCCTGTAGAGTGGCCAAAAATCTTTATAGAGCTGAGAAGGTTTAATTTTTTTTTTTTTTTTTTTTTTTTTTTTTTTTTTTTTTTTTTATCATGGGATCATAGGGTTTTAAAGTTAGTCCATAAAAATGTGAGTCACCAGCTCCAAACTTGTTAAATTGGCAGATTCTAAACCTGGTGAGACACTTTCTGTGTCTTTTAAGGGGGGGAGGGGTGCAGCATGCATACTTCGTTTACTTGTTTTCATTGACTCTGAGGTAGTTCAAATGGAAGACTCTGCCCAGGTCCAATGTCAACTTTCCTATCCCGGTGGGGACTCTTAGTTCCAGAAATGGCTGAGGCCCATGCACAGGGGCTCTCTCAACTCTGCCCTTGGCCAGTGGAAAGAGCACCGGGCTCATGCTGTGGTCAGGGAGCTCTGGCACTTCTTCCTGGGCTGGAGAAGCACAGACATGCAGTCTACCTCAGGGTCGGGAGACACTCAGGTGCTCAGGACTTTCAGACAGAAGGTCATCTAGTGATGGAGGCAGCTGTGCCCTCTTATCTCAGGCTCAGACCTGGGGATGGGTCACTGAGTGAACACAGGCACATTGCCTAATTTTAGTGCTTTAGGCTGCTCATCTTCAAAATGCGGATAATAGCAGCACCAGTCTCAGAGGGTACCTGGAGGTTTAATTGAAAGCCTACAGATGGCACATTTCATTGGCTGACAACACTCACATGTCTCAGCCTAAGTGCAAGGGAGGCTGGGAAATGTAGTCTGTACCTGGTTGCAGGAAGAGGACAGTGGGATAGTAGGAAGCACCTGGACAAGATGCTATCAGTGACTCCTGTTGTGGAGGATGATCACCACTCTCTTAAGGTAGATATATCACAATTTTAAATAAAAAAAACACTATTTACATAATGTCTATTTATGAACAATTTGCTGCTGAGCTAAGTAGTATGCATTGGTGATAGTTGCCTTCTTGCATATTTTATCTTCCCTCCATCCCACTTCACTGATGATTTTCCATGCTCCTATTTGATTTCTTCCAAACTCCACCTCCTTATGTATTGTCTTAGAACAGAGAGTTTGGAACAGTTCCTGGCAGAGGGACAGTATCAATCAATGTCAGCTGTTCATATTACGAGAGTAGGAGAAATAAAAACCAAAGATATAGTAGAAGAAACTTCCCTCCACTGCAGAAAGGCTGTGCATGCCGCTTTGAAATATTCCCTATTGGTAGGAGAGAAACACACCACAGCATGTATTTGAATTACAAAATGGAAACAAATGTGAGCATGTCTATACTATGAAATACCAAAGAGCAGTAAAAATGAAGCTTACATGCATATATTGACTTGGAGTGACCTGCAACATGTGTTCCTAATGGAATAAAGCAAGTTGCAGAGAAAACGTAGAGTTTGACCCATATATAAAAATCCTCATAATCTCCTGCTGGACAGACTCTGCCTCCTGCCCGGAGAGTTGACATTTGTGAAAGTACAGGGTCAGGAGTGGAGAGCAAAGGTCCTCCTTTCTGCAGGGCTTTGTGGCGTGGAACCGCTTTACTGGATACTTGTCAGCCAACTCGGAGGTGGCTGGATACAAGTGTTATCTATCTGCTCATTTACGGGGAGAGATTAAGTAAGTTTCCCCAGAGCTTTCTGGAAACTCTCCCCAAGTGCTGGCTGGAAGCTGGTCTGGGTCCCCTCTCTGTCCCTTGCACACTGTGCCATCCCACCCAGGAGACCTGGAGTTCCCTGGGGTTCAGCATGTGCAGGTGGAGGCATCCAGGGCCAGGACTGACTCTATAGCCAGACAACAAACTGGTTGACTACTCAGAAAAAAAAAAAAAAATGCCCCATCTGATCACATCTTTCCATCTTTGGCAGGAAACATATTTGGTTGCTAGGCAACAGCTGGGTGTCTGCACCGTTGGAAGGCAGGAGCGGCCTGGCTCCCTTGCGGCCTGGCTTTCCACACATCCTCCTCAGCAGCCCCAGTCACTGACCCGGGCGACCGAGCAGGGTCGTGTCCCTGGACCTCTGCCAAGTGTGCAGAGGCTGCAGGTTGGGTTAACATCTCCTTCCGCACTGTGAAAACTCGACCCCCGTCTTTATCACAGCTCGTCCATCAGCCGTCCCCCGGGGAGGCACGCTCCCTGAATTATGCATTTCGTATCGACATTTCCAAACCACTTTTGCCTTTCTTCATATTTCTTGTGAGGCTGTGACTTGCTGACTGGAAGATGGCCTAGCAGGGGCCGGGGGGGTGCGGGGGTGGGGGGGGAGAGCAGGGGGGGGGCGCGGTGGTGTCTCAGGAGCAGCAGGTGTAAAGCCTGTTACCACAGAGTTTTCTTTTTCTTTCTTGTTTTGTTTGTTAATCTTTACATGAGGATAGTTTTGCCATTGCCTTTCAGAGAGAGTGGAAAGGAGGGGAGAAGAAGGGGAGTCAGAGGAAAGAGAGAGAAACACCAATGTGAGAGAGACACATCCATTGGCTGCCTCCCATATGCACTCCTTGGCCCAGGCCAAATCCATATCCTATCCTGATGGAAGCATTCAGAATTATCCCACCTTCCTCCACCATAGGCTTGGCAATGGCCCCAGGGGCCTTCGGGAGGTCTTCCTCAAAGGTCCAGAGAGACAACTTGTTCCGTGAGAGTGAGCCGAGGCCCCACAGCCCACTGATGGCCTGCCTCTCGTGGAGTACAACAATGAGCGCACAGGGCAGAGTGTGTGTGTGCTGGCAAAGAGTGCTCGGTGTGCTGGCAAAGAGTGCTCGGTCGATCACCAGGAGTCTGGGAGTGAAGTCTCGGTATTTAGATGTATGTGCACTTTAACTCAATCAGCTCCTTGTGCTCCAGCAGGTTCGTCAGTAAGTTTGGAGCCGACTTTGCCAGCGTTCCCTGAAGACTCTCCGGGATCCAGGACCAGCAGCACCTTTGGAGTCACCAGCCGCCCTGCTCCTCCAGAGTGTGCTCAGAGCAAAGAGTTCTGCCCAGTCCTCTTTCTTCTCTCCTTCCCAGAACCCTTGGTAAGGAAAGAGATGAGGAATTGGCCAGCTCCAAGGTCCGCGCGGGCGCCAGCCAAGGAGCATCTCCTGTGATGCTAGGCCTGGGGTGGAGGTGGCCAGGACTCAGCCGCATGCCCGAGGAGAACCTGAGGGAGGCTGCGTGTCCCCGGGGCTGCTGCCACTATCTTTGCTCTAAGGAAACGGCAGGAACACTGCGTGCATTTCCAAGTGGCAAACGTGTGGGGGGGGGGGGGGGGGGGTCTAGTAGTTCCGCATGTTTCCATCCACTCCTCCTGCCACAGCAGGGCTGCTCTTTTATGTGTCCAGTGGGAATATTTTTCATTATCTTCTCTCTCAATTTAATTAATCCACATCCCGTAATGAACCTTGAGATTTCTATTAAACACACTGTTGCTAATCAGCACTGAACTGGAGGTGCTAGCAGCTTCGTGCAGCCGAGTAGGGAGCTGGCTTGTCTCGCCTGAGTCTGGCCTGGGCACAGCTCCCCAGCAAGCGGGGCTCCACAGCAGCGTTGGCCCATCCTCTCTTCTCTGGAGGGTCCAGCGTGGCCTGTGGGAGGGTCCCATGGGTTGTCACCTGGGCGTGACCCTCAGCTGCCCCTCCCACAGGGCTGGCAGGCCAGTCTTGCTGCTGCCGCCTGTGGTGGTCTCGGAGACTGAAGAGATCCTTCAGGCCTGACCCACAGATTCTGTTTGTCATCCAGAGACGACGGTGTGTCCGGCCAGCAGGGGTGGGCGTGACAAAGCGGCAAGGGTGAGTCCCCGCAATGGCCTCCCGAGTCTCCATTTCTGGGAGTCTCAGGGCAAGTTTGCATGTTTAGGTCTCGCCTCACTCTTCCCCACAAGGCGCCCGTGGACTCTGACAGAGAGAGCGACAGAGAAGGCCCCCTGAGCCTGTCGGTACCACAGCTGCACATGGACCAGCCGATGGTGCTCAGAAAGCTTCCCGCTGGAGGTCAGGTCCTGGGTCCTGTTCTGTTCACCGAGGTCCGGAGCATTGGAAGCCGCACCAGGAAGGGATGGGCCTCCGACAATTGCTGTGGCCAGAGCAGAACCAATGTTTGCACCACAGGCCAGGCTTTGACGATACCGAGTTACATAGAATATTTGACAAGAACGGTCCCACTGCCACCACTGAAATCCCTCCTGAGACGCTCCCCACGCAGCTCGTGTCCCCGAGGGCCATCTGTCCTTGAGGAGCGTCAGCTCAGCGTGGAGCTCAGTCTTGGCCGTCAGCCCTGGCCCACATGGGTGCTCCGGGCGCCTCCGGTGTTTAAGGATTTGCCCTTCATTGTTTGAGAGGCATCTGTAGACCAGCGTTTCGTTTCTCTGGGGCATTTTCCCTTTTCGGGGCTCTGCTTCCTAACACGGCAAGCGTTTCCGAAGTCTATGGGGAAGGGCTCCGAGTGCCGAGGGCTCCGTCTTCCTTCTCCCACATTAACTGAGGTTTTGCTCTGAGCTCCTCAGATGTTGCAACAAGTCATCCTTCCTACCAGTGCCATTTCCCAGGGGAATAGCATGCTCCTCTGCTCCCCTTTGCCCCTTCACCCAACCAGCTTCTGAGGACACCCACGGGGTCCCTGTGCTCAGGGCAGGGACATGAGCATCAAACATAACCTGGATGGGGTCCTGTAGGCCACATGTGTCAAACACAAGGCCCGCGGGCCAAATCCGTCCTGCCAGGCCTTGCAATGTGGCCTGCACCGCGCTGTCATCACTGCACTCCGCCGCGTTTCCATCACAATGACAGTTTATGACTGTTCAGTAAACCATTCGGCCCGCAATTTAGGCTGGATTTTAGATTTTGGCCCCTTCTCTGATTGAGTTCGACACCCCTACTGTAGGCAGACACAAAACTTCTCTGAAATGCTCAAGGGCTTTCAGGAGAGCCAGCAACGAGCCAGGAGGGCACCCCTTAGTGCAGCACATATGGTGGGGCGCGGCAAGGGTTCTGGGTCTGGAAGGACAAGCAGCAGGTCTTTGGGCAGCAGAGATGGGCCAGGGCATCTGGGCAGGGGACAGGCTGCCGGAAGGGTGCCGCCGAGGGAAGCCCGCTGTGCTGGGGACGGGCCACCTGGTGAGCGGGTGGAAGCACGGAGGGGAGGGTGTGCCCACCCACAGCCCAGCAAGATGGGAAAGGGAACCGAGCCTCCTCCACTTCATCTCCTTTGTGCTTCCTGCCTGACTTCTCTGAGCCCGGACCGCTGAGTCCTCTGGAGTTGGTACATTCAGCTTTTCCAGGTCATAAACCACCGGCTCTCGGGGCGAAGGCTCTGAGACCAGGGCTGTGTTTTTACCTCCGGTGGAATTTTGACTCCTCAACCACGCTCCGCAGACACCTGGCCACGGGCTTGGTCCACCCGACCGGCCATCCTGAAGCTGGGACGCCTCGGGCCGACAGCCTCTGCTTTGAAGTGTCGCACGGTGACGCTGAGGGCGGACAGACTTTCCAGTTGTCCCAGAATGTTTGGAAGCAGCCTGGTGTCTTTGGCAACCCCAGAGAGCCCGCGCCTTCCCACAGACGGTTTACCGTTTCAGCAATGGACCGGGCAGTCAAACTTGGCCTCCGACACATCCGTGTATCCTAATGCGCTCCAGATTTTTTATTTGTCGTCCTTCTTGAGCTCGGGGCAGGTTTAGGACCCTTTCCAAAGGACTGTGCTTTGTGACCCGTGGCTGAGCAGGCAGCTGTGTGTACTCGCCAGGAGAAAAACCAGGCACTTCCCTGGGTCCCCACGGACGGCGGCGACCCGAGGCTGCCTCGTGGGGGTCACATTCCAGACGTCCCCCAGCCAGTTAGGAACGCTGGGTCAGACACCCCTCGGCACATGCGTGGGGATGTTTGCCGTATTGTGTAACTGCCTGTCCCCTAAGGACACCCACACCCCTCACTTCTCTCTCATGAGGTGGTGAGAGGTCCTTCGAAAGACTCCCTGAGCAAATAAACCAGCGCTGGGAGGTGTCCCGCAGGAAGTCATGCAGAGCCGCTCGGTGCAACGTGAGAGCCTGGAGCGGGAACAGGACATGAGGGGAAAACACATGAAATCCAAACAGCGTTCGTCATTTCGGTAATACCATCGGGCTGATGGGAAACTCTCAGTTTCGATCATTGCGCCATGGCGATCCGAGACGTCAACATTATGGGGAGAGGCACACGGGCCTCTGGGTTCCTTTTTGCAACTTTTCTTTAATCTGAAGCTATTTCACAGTGGAAGAGCTTAAAAAGGAGTTGCGCTATTGATGCTATGACGCACAGCAGCTTTTGGCTTTGATCTTCTCTCAGCCCTGCTAGGCAGCTGCGGGTCTCACTTTCATCCCAAGGAAATGAGTCTCCTGTGACCAGGCAGGTGAGTGAGTCCAAAACCGACCACTGGCCACCTCCATCCACCCTGGGGATCATGGGGGCGCCCCTGCCCCTGCTCTCTCATCTGTGCTAGACCAATCCTCAGTCACTCCCCACCCCCACCCATCACCCTTTTCATCCTGTCACCTCAGTGCTGTGCTCTTATTTTTAATCTCTGCCTGGGTCCATGTCTCACAAAACAAGGCTTAAAAACTGCCTCTGAGAGCAAGCAGAGCTCGCCTGGACCACAGCCCCCAGAGCCCCCCAAGACCATGTTCCCAGCCCCTCTGGATTCCTGTGGGCCTGCCGAGTCTAAGGTGCAGAGGAAGGGGGGCATCTGGGGAAATTACTCCTCCTGTGGGTTTCATTCTCACTGCGGTCATTTTGGATTCTGCCTCAAAGATGTGTGCTGCGGCCACAGACGGTGAAAGGAGAGTGACACCTGGAGGTATTCCCATGTGGGAGGGGGGACCCTCAGAACTCCTGCAGCGCTGGGAGAGCAGTGATTCCTCCAGGGTCTGTACAGCCCCTTATTTCCTGTTTCGTGGTCCACCCAGGCCTCCCGGCAGAGACAGGGCCTTTCACTGCTCAGACTCCCGGGGGGTGCGCAGGAGGGAGCAGGGCCCACGAGCAGGAGGAGAGGGCCTCACACAGGGCCCCGGCCACAACGTCCAGACCTGCTCTGGGGCCAGCTTCCTGTTGGGTCTCCCCCCTCCCCTCTCCCTCCTCTGTCAAGAGCAAAGACTGAGGAGGCAGAGCCTGGCCCCTCAGGCCACCAGGACATCCCATGGATCGCCAGGACTCAAGTTCACCATTTCACACTTGAGCAGCCTCCCTAGGAGATGGTTTAAGAGCAAACCACCCAGCAGAGACAACACTGACAGCAACAGATCAGCAGCAGCCTCAGTGCACCTGGAATAATGAATTCTGGGTCCCACAGGTGAGCGGTACTGAGGAGTAAGGTGTCTGCCTGGGGGAGGGAAGGAGAGGGGTGGGCTGGGTGAGCGAGGCCTACCCCCATCCACCAGTCTTTCCTGCATCGTGAGGGAGACAGGACCGACTGGGCAGTGATTGGCCGTAGTCACTGGGGCAACACCTTCAGACCCCCCTTAGGTTGGTGGGGTGGAAAGTCTGAACAGGATTCACTTAACCTGAACACAGAGTGGATGAGGGGTCTGCACTGAGCAGCCATGGGAGAGAGGAGGACATTTGTCTGCAATCTGTCCTGACACAGGTACCTGCCGGGGAGACAATGTGGGCTGGTGGGACAGCTCAGGAGTCAAAATTCTTCCCGGCTGGTTAAGGGACAGGTACCGAGCGTTCCTCTGTGCCTACATGCTGTGCTGGGGTCCTGGGACATGTCATTATCACCAGTCAGTAGACAGACGTTGAGGGACTGACTTAGATAGTGTGACCGGGCTGGACGGGGGCCCACAGATGTGAGCAGGGCGGACTGTCAGCTTTACAAATCAAACACATGTGGCCGTTCCCTGGGGGGAGTCCTGGGTCTGGTCCTGGTGGAGAGGCCCAGCGGCTGTGGGGCCCCCAGCAGCGTGGCTGGCGCAGGACGAGACCAGCCTAATGTACCAGGAAGCCAGAAACAAATCCAAATCCCTTAATGATTTACTCTGTTATTAAGGTGATATTTCAAATCAGTGGCACAGGGATTGATTGTTCAATAAGCAGTACTGTGGCTTCCAGGGCCTTGGGGAAAGAAATGGAGTTCAGTTCTCTACATTTCATCCCACATACGCGCCAGGTGCCATATTGCTCCGAGTGTAAATATTTAATATTCACATCATCACGGGAAAGCAGGAGAACCTTCTAAGGATTTCACAGATGCAAAACCCGTAAAGCAAACGAACAGGATTGACAACGTAAGGTCTTCTTTATGTTTGAAGTGCTGTGGCAGGGCTCTCAGTCTCTGAGGTGGGGATGAGCAGACAGCAGGCTGCCTCGGGCAGCTCTGGGGATCCACACTGAGGAGGCAGGTGAGGAGAGAAGCAGTCTCCACACTGGGCATGCAGTCTCCACAAAGGCCCCAGTCGGGCCCACAGAGAGGCCTGAGGCAGGTGGCCCTTCGGAGGCACCTGAATCGGGGCCAGGGGCTGGGTCCACTGGTCACTGCGGGGCTGGGCCTGTAGAAGCAGCCCCTTGGAGCCACCTGACGCAGCATCTAAGCACCCAGCACCCATGCTGCCTGCCGCCAGCATCAGCACTTTCAAAATGCACCAGAGAAAGAAAAACATCTTGATGGGGGCTTGCCCAGGGTGGGAATGGCTCTGGGGTGGGGGAATGGGTGGTCAATCAGAGAAAAAGGAGACAAATGTAAAACTTTAGACAATAAAAAAGAAAGAAAGAAAGAAAGAAAGAAAGAAAGAAATACACTTTTAATACGTAGAGAGATTACAAAGTGCACGAGAAATCATCAAGAGAAACGGTGACCATCCCAACAAAACATCAGGCAGTGGGGGCGAAGAGGTGATTGTTAAAAAGCAGCCCAAGTGCTTCGTGAAGACACAAAACCTCCCCACAAGCACAACAACCAGGTGAGGAAAGAGTTGACGGCTGACCTGACAGGGAGATGGCCAGGAATTTAATAGGTTGTGAGTGAGCACTGCTTTTCTAGAAGACAGTTTGCTCAAGTGCACAGCATGCCTTTATCGCCACAGATAGGGCCTCGGCTGTGTGCGAAACAAAGCCCTTTCCCCACCCCATCGCGGTGTGTCTACCTCTGCGCCAGTCTGTCCGTCCTTGTGCAAATCATACTTGCTCAGTCACTATAGTTTCCTAACAAACCCTGTTTTATAATAAGCTTCATTCTCGGATTATCTGAGGCATCTGAGTTTTGAGTCACCAAGTGAACTGGGGTTTACTGTAACTGAAGTTCACAGATGAATTGGCCAAAACGCGCCAAAGCAAAGTCTCCCATTCACTTAGAACTTTTAAAATGTCTCTCACTACCACGTTACAGAGGAGGTTTTGTTTATCTTAGGAACTTTCAATTTCTCTCAATGGCACTTTGTAGATTTCTGTGTAAAAGTTCTATACATCTTCTGTTGGATTGATTCCCAGATAAATTCTGCCTTTGATAAATTTTGCTTTCTATCTGTGTTTTCCTCACACGGAAATACAATTGATTTATGCACACTAATTTTATACCAGGCAAGGTGACCAAATGTGCATACTAATTATAATAGTTTGTCTTTAAATTATTTTCAATTTATAAATGTGTGACTACTTTTAAAAATCTTATTAGATCAGATTAGCTAATATTTTGGGGGTTAGGCTCAGAAAGCCCTTCCCTGCCCTAACATCATAAGAAATGTCTGCTTTCTCTAACAGTTCTTTTTGTGGCTTTACAGTTTAATACAGAGCTCACCAGACCTGCCTGGTCTTTCAAATGCTTTGGCCATTTTAGTGTGTTTTGTTTTTGTCTGCCTAAATTCTAGAATTATTTTGATAACGTAGATCTTATTGAATAATTATTGTCATTTTTATACCATTCACATTTAGTACCCACATATGTTTGCATTTATTCGGTTCTTCAGTTCGTTTATCTGAACATATTGTGGTTCTAAAAGCAGTTAACGCAGGAACAACAGGTGCCACACAGAGCGCCGGCTAGATGTGGGGGATGGGCTCTGTGAGTCTTTGTACTCTTGTGTACCTTTGGAAACAGCCATAAAAACTAAAAACAAAATCTATCTGTCTACCAACTGACTAGTCCTTTGCTTCATAGAGATTTACAAAGGCCATTTTTAGATTTACTGCCGGCATGACTAGGATTGCTCTCCGTGTATGTCTGATATTGTTGGCTTGCACTGCCTTTATAAACATAAGCAGCAAAGCAAAGGCTGAATGTAGCCCTCTGCTCATTGATTTGTACAAATGGAACACAAAATTCCTGAGTGCTTTTTAATAATTCATGGTTTTATAAACATGAAGTTTGCTTCAATGCAGCGCTCAAATGGACTAGAGTCCGCTGGGAGTGTGAAGGGGCGGCCTGTGGTCCCAGAACAAGGCACGAAGCAGGAAGACACGCCCACCCCGCCAGGTGTCCACTGGGATGCACCTTCTCGGGCAGCCTCTGGGGCCGGTTCAGACATGGAGAGATGGTGCACTGACTACAAGCCTGTGTGTGACTCCCACCTCGCGGAGTTGCTGAGTGGCATCCAACGACAGTGCCGATGGCCTTGACCCTCGCATGGGCCAACTATGAAGGTTGACAGGGTCCACATGCACCTGAACTTCCCTTCCTGATTCCACGAACAACTCAGTGTCCCCAGGGCCATGGGCCAGGAGCTCTATTAACTCTTAGTTTTGGGCCTTCCACTTGCTGTGTGGTCTCAGAGAAGAATCTTAAATTTCAGAGCCCCTGCTTTTTTACACATAAAGTTTCCATTCTAATCTCCACCTTTAGAGCACTTGTGAGAATATTACACATACTACAGATTTGTGCATAATGTGTAATATGCTGGTGGAGTATTTCATATTCCTTTAGCTTGTTACTTAGCAGTATAGACATGCCTTTGGCAGGATAGGCTCAAAAATATAAGTAGGTAACACAAAGGCCTGCTTGCTCTGACAATGGAGAGCGGTGCTTAGACCTCGGGGCCATCCCAGGGCCTCCTTATATCTATCACTGAGGCCCATGGTTGTAAGAAACAATATCTTTCATATATATATATATATATATATATATATATATATATATGAGGAAGGGAGAGATATAGAGAGCTAGAAACATCGACGAGCAAAAAACATTGATCAGCCCCTTCCTGCACAACCCCCACTAGGGATGTGCTTGCAACCAAGGTACATGCTCTTGACCAGAATAGAACCCGGGACCCTTCGGTTGTCAGGCTGACTCTCTATTCACTGAGCCAAACCGGTTTCAGCAACAATACCTTTCTTAATAAAAATACCACTTTTCTTAAAAATAGTACCTAGATGCTTCGAGGACCAGGTGGCCCTAACTCTGCTCCTGCAGGTGGGAGCTTCTCTTTGGACCCACTGCCAAGCGTCATTTTACCTCAGAGTGGTCTTTGGGGAAATGCTGACTTTCCTGGATTCTGACGGTCAGCCACAGCTATCTCTTGATTCCCCTCGTGCTTCCAGCCTCAGGACAAGGTGGAATGTTTACTATGTGCTGACAACTGGTGGTTGTTGGCTCCAAGGCCAACAGAATCCCCACCTTGGGGTGTGGTCAAGAAGGAAAACAATTCAGTGCAAAACAGCTCAACTCTGATACAGCATGGCAGTGGGCAGCCCTGGGCCAGGCCCCCTCCATTGGACAGCTCTGCTCTGCTTTGTTCTCTCAGCTCAGCCAGGGAAGCTCAGCCTCAGGTGGAAAAGGAACTATGCTCTTAGAGCTGGCTGCTATGAACACAAGTCCCCACCCTGTTCCCTGATTGGTCTTGGCATTTGTTACCTACTTATGCTTCCAGTAGAATTTTAGAATCAATTTTTCAAGTAAAAAATTCTCTCACTTTATTGAATTGGGTTAAATTTAACATTTAGTCCGGAGACTTCACACCTCACTGAGCACACTTCCAGCCTCCTATCCTGTGTATAGATCATGCATGTTTCTTGTTAAAGTTGCTGTCAGATGTTCTGTGCATTTTCTTCCAAATGTGGACAGTCTACTATAACATTTTACATGTGTACATGTTACATTTGTATGTTTTGGACAGTCTGAATCCCTCGCTCAGGGAGCAGCTGGCCTGACATGCCTACCTGTGACTTAGGGAACAGGTCCTGGAGGACACAGCTGCTGGAGTGGGTGGTGGCCGGGAAGGTGCCTTGCTCCTGCGGGATGCAGGCTCACATGAGGAGGTAAAGGACAATGGGGTGTGGATACATCTCAGCCCACTGCCTCTGGCGCACTCTCTACAGTCAGACACGCTGAGCCTGAGTATCAGTCAGCTAAGGTTGCTGGGTAACAAAGTGCCACACACTGGGGGATTCACACAACTGACATTCACTGTCTCACAGTCCAGAGGCTGGAAGTCTGAGACCAGTGTCTGCAGGGTTGGTTTCTCCTGGGTATGTAGACAGCCGTCTTCCCCATGTGGTTGTTCTCTGTACATGTCTGGGTCCAGATCACTTCTTCTTGCAGGACACAGTCACAATGGAGTAGGGTCTACCACTTCTGCAAAGGTGGAACTCCACATACAGCTACGTTCTGAGATCCTGGGGTTATGACCCCAACACATGAATTGGGGGGCCCAGGTCAGCCTATAACCTGCTCTAAAGGCTTTTGTGGCTCCCTTGAATTATCCACGGGTAAATAATATCATTTGCAAATAATGGTAATTTCATTTCTACTCTTCTAATATTCTTCTAAGAAAAATTATTTTGAAAAAGCCTTGTTAATAAAGCAAAATCGTGGCTGTTATCCCTTCCATGTCATACTGGGCAGTGTCTAATAGGCCCACCTGAGGGTTATTTAGTTCTTTACAAAGCACATCTATGTTGGACACATTATATTTTATTTTTTAAAATATATTTTATTGATTTTTCACAGAGAGGAAGGGAGAGAGATAGAGAGCTAGAAACGTCGATGAGAGAGAAACATCGACCAGCTGCCTCTTGCACACCCCCTACTGGGGATGTGCCTGCAACCAATGTACATGCCCTTGACCGGAATTGAACCTGGGACCTTTCAGTCCGTAGACCAACGCTCTACCACTGAGCCAAACCGGCTTTGGCTGGACACATTATTTACTGAGCAATGGCATAACCATGGAGTTATATATGCACATGTGGGTTTCTGCTCAGAAGGTATGCAAATGGTTCCTGATCCTAGAAAAGAGAACTGTAGACCTCATGCTGGTGTTGCCTGGAGGACATTAACAAGTTTCCTATGTAACTTAGCAATCTTATTTCATCTTTCCTTTCCATTGCTTCTAACTACCCAGCTTCCCAAATGCTCTTTGTACCAGCTCAGTCATATTGCTGGTTCTCTCATTAGTGAGTGAGATAAGTCTTCCATGGGTGCTCACTGTGTATGTAGGAGAGCTTTTTTTCTCTCTCTCTCCCTCTCTTTTTTTTCATTGGTTTCAGAGAGGGAAAGTGAGAGGGAGAGTTAGAAACACCAATGATGAGAGAATCATTAATCAGCTGCCTCCTGCACACCCCCTACTGGGGATCAAAACTGCAATCCAGGCAGGGAATTGATCATAGGTCGATACTAAACCACTGAACCACACCAACTGGGGATGGAGAGCCTTTCTTTAAATCGAACTCTGATAGATTAGACACCCGTGGTGTGTTTAAGGCTGGCCTAAGGAACACTGATTTGCCTCTGAAATTATAGCTGTGTTGCCTTTGAAATTATGTCTTTTAAGCATTATAAAGTTCATTACACAATCCTTACTACATGTGTTCCCTGCGCACTGGGTGCTCCTGTGCGTCAGCCATTGAGAGCAGCATTCTTTCCCAGTGGGCTTTATTTGTTCATATACAGTAATGGTGACCCTCTTAGCCAACAGCTGCTTTTTGCCCGGAGCCAAGAGAATTCTGCAGCAGGCGGAGTAGATGGAGTCATGCCATGGCCCTGGGTCCTCCTTTTTCTCTTTATTTTTGTGGCAGATGTTTTGACCTGTGTTGGCGGGTGAAGGGGACTTGAGTGATGATGTTAGCACCAATGCAGAGAGACTCAGAGGGTGAGGTGCACGTATTGTGGAGACTGCAGCTCTAAAGGAGATGTCAGGGATCAGAAGGTGGGGACAGGCAGGTAATAAACATGCTCCTTTTTGTACTACCTTGACTTTAGATCAATTCCTGCTCATCATGACTTCTCCCTATGATAACAGTATCCAGCTGTTTGTCCTTCGTCAAACATTTACTGACTATCTGAAGGGTGTCTGTGAGTCCTTCTCCCAAGGAGTCCAGGAATGTGTTTCTATGCTGCAGAAAGGCGAGGCGAGGCGAGGCAAGGAGAGGAGAGGAGAGGAGAGGAGAGGAGAGGAGAGGAGAGGAGAGGAGAGGAGAGGAGAGGAGAGGAGAGATGACCTTCTATGTAGAAAACTATAAAGACTCATCCAAACAACTGTTAGAACTAACAGATGAACTCAGTGGAGCTGCAAGATGCAAAGTCAACACACAGAACTCTATTGTGTTTTTGTGCCCCAACGATGAACCATCTGAAAGGGAAATGAAGAAAACAATCCCATTTTCAATAACAACAACAACAACAACAACAAAAAATACTTAGGAATACACTTAACTAAGGAGGTGAAAGAGCCTCCACTGAAAATCACAACACGTTGATTAATTAAATTAAAGAACACACGAATAAATGGACTTAATATTATTAAAATGTCCACACTACCCAAAGAAATCTACAGATGCTATGCGATCACTATCAAAACCCCAGCAGCATTTTTTACGCAAATAGGAAAACCCATCCTAAAATACATATGGAACCACAAAAGAACATAAATAGCCCAAACGATCTTGGGGAAGATGAACAAAGCTAGAGCCATCACACTTTCTGATTTCCAACATATTACAAAGCTACAGCAATTCAGAAAAACATAGTGTTCAACAAATGGTATTGGAGAAACTGGATTTCCACATGTAAAGGAATGAAATTGGACCCTTATCTCATACCACACACAAACATTAACTCAAAATGAACTAAAGACAGAAAAGATCTGAAACTGTAAAAATTCTACAAGACATAGAGGGAAAGCTTCATGACATTGACCTTGGCAATGATTTCTTGGCTATGATATCAGAAATACAGCAACAAAAGCAAAAATCAACATGTGGGACCTCATCAAACCACAAAGCTCTGCACAGCAAAGAAAACCACCAACAGAGGCAACCTAAGGAGCAGGAGAAGATATATGCAAACCCCATGCATGATAAGGATTTACTCTTCAAAATATATCAGAAACTCATTAGCAAACAAACAAACAAGAAATCCACACAAGAAAAAGTAGATTTAAAAATAGGCAAAGGACTTGAATAGAAATTTCTCCCAAGAAGACATACAAACTGCCATCAGATACATGGAAAGGTGCTCAACCTCACTAATCATCAGAGAAATACAAATCAAAACTGCAGTGAGATGTCACCTCACACTTAGGAGGAAAAAGAGGCAGATGTTGGCGAAGATTGGGAGAAAAGGGAACCCTTGTTCACTGTGGTGGGAATGAATGTAAGTTAGTGCAGCTACTATAGAAAACGGCATGTTCCTCAAAATACGAAAAATAAAGCTGCCATATGATCCAGCAATGCCATTTCTAGGTATTAATCCGAAGAAAATAAAACCAGTGTCCGGAAGAGGCATCTGCACCCCTGTGTTTATTGGAGCATTATTCACAATAGCTAAGATTGGAAACGACCTACCTGCCCATCCCATTGAGAGGTGAGTAGATGAAAGAAGTGTGGTCAGTGCACACACTGGAACATTTTTCAGCCTTGAGAAAGAAGGAAATCCAGCTGTATGTGACAAAATGGGTGAACCTTAAGGACACTATGCTAGTCCTAGCTGGTTTGGTTCAGTGGATAGACGGGTTCCAGGTTCGATTCCAGTTAAGAGTACATGCTCTGGTTGTGGGCTCGATCCCCAGTAGGGGGTGTGCGGGAGGCAGCTGATCAATGATTCTCTCTCATCATTGATGTTTCTCTCTCTCTCTCCCTCTCCCTTCCTCTCTGAAATCAATTATATATATATATATATATATATATATATATATATATACACACACACACACACACACACACACACACACACACACACACATATACACACACATATACATATATATATATATATATATATATATATATATATATATATACTTTTTTTTTTTAAGTACACTATGCTGAGTGAGATAAGCCAGTCACAGAAGGACAGATACTCCATGAATCCACTTTCCTGAGGAATCCAGAATAGTCAAACTCAGGAGCAGGGAGAAGGTGATGGTGGCCAGGGCCTGGGGTGGGACGTGGGGACATGCAGCTCCTGTTACACCAGCAGAAGGTCCAGAGATCACCTGTAGACCTTGTGCCTTTAGTTAACGAGACTGTATTGTACACCTAAAATTTTGTTCAGAGGAGAATCTCATGTAAGTATTTTCCACACACACACAAAGGACGAGCAGGGACCAGCTGCTTCCTTCCTGGAGGACAGGCCCCCTGTAAGCTGCCTGGAACATGTTCCAGGGAAAGCGTGAGCTCAGAACTGGACAGAGGACGAAGCCATGTGTCCAGGTGGGGACCCTCCAAGAGGACCTGACCTGGGAGTTGCAGGGGACCTGTGGGCAATTCAGCTTGAACATCACAAATCTGAGGTGTTTGCAGCGTCTCGTGCAGATGTCCTGCGGGAGGCTGGGCTGCGGGTTTGGAGCTCACACAGACGTTAGGACTGAACGTAAGTGTGTGTGAGTGCCATGCGTGTGTACAGGTGGTGATGGAAAAGGCGGTGAGCTTGTTTGGAGAGTAAAGAGAAGAAAAAGAAGAGAAAAGAGGGGAGGAGGTGGCCCGAGCTGATCCCTGAGGAGCTTTGTGTTGGCCATAAATAGCCACCTCAAGGCAGGTGAGCTGGTGAGGAGCCAGATGCAGGAGGGGAGGGCAGGTTGGGTGTGGCCCTGGGAGAGAGAGAAGGGTAGAGGGAGTTTCCGGAAGGAAGGTGGCAGCTCCAGGGTTGGTGACAAGGACTGAAGCGTGTTTGGACTCAGCTACTGGGGAGTCAGAAGGCTGTTTCTGAGGAGCCGTGGGCTGTGGGGCTGGAGTGAGATCATTGGAGGAAGCAGATAGGGACAACTCTGCTAGAAGCAGGGCTGTGAGAAAGAATGGGCAGCTTGCTAATGCCTCGTGGGAAGCGTGGGGGTGAAGTTTTGGAGGAACCACCACTTAAAAGCCAGGAGGAAGAGCCAGGGGAAGGAAGTGGCTGAAGCTGCAAGGTGAGAGGAATCATTTAGAAGAACGGCAATGTGGGCCCACCACTTCCTGAGGCAATCCGTTCTATTTCAGGCAGTTCAGACCTTACATTCCTTTACACCATGTTATAAACCCAACCTTTCTGTAGCTTCCAACCGCAGGTCCTGTTCTACCTGAGGTCTGGCTCCCCACCATGGGATCCCACAGAACAAGTTCAGCCCTTTTCGTGATGGACATCCACGCAAGGTCCTCTCAACCACTCTCGCCAGGGCGTTGTGTGTTTTTGTTAATTTTCAAAAAGAATTTCCAGTTTTCAGACCATTTGCCTTTGTTATCCATATTCCTCCTTCCACCAGAATTTCTAGCAACAAGCGCAGTTCTCCATGTGGGGTACACACACACACACACACACACACACACACACACACACGAGGTATTTGATTTATTATTAGGCCCAATTTTCCTGGTTCTGCATAAACTGTTGACCTTTGGCATACTTAAGCATAAGTAGTTGTAGTCAGCACAATAGCAGATTTCCACAACAATTAATTACACATCAAAAGTACTTCCTTGAAAAAAAAATCCCCCAAGCATTTATTTATGTATGCACAAAACCCTGAGCCCTGGAAAAGCTGGAGGAAAGGGTCTGACCTGTTTGGCTGAACAAGAGGATACTCATGCTCAATGTCATGTGAGATTGGAGGTAATCCAGGCTAAGGCTCCCTTCACAGACCAGAAGGGTGCTGAGCTCCAGCCACTGGTCCACCCACAGCTAGAGACCCTGGGTCTCTTATAACAAGGACAGGGTGCCAAGGCCCACCTTCCTGCAGGTGTCACCTGAGGTTCCCTGAGGCGTCTGAACCTGGCAGGTACTCTAGGCATCTGGTCTCTGACACTCGCATTAGCCACTCTATTCTGAGGGCCTGTATGTGCTTGACACGTGGCATGCTTGAAAATTGTCGGACAAAGGAAGAGGAAGCTGGGGTGAGAGGATGCCTGCGTATTTCCCCCATGTAGACGGACTATTTCTAGAACCATCTGCTTAGAGCAACTGGTGCTACCAGTGATCCATAATCAATGTGCCAGGAATTGCCTGGATGTCGCTAGATCTGAAAATTGGGACAAAAGCAGACGCACACCCCTTAAGACAATCCTAATGCCCTTGCTGCTTCATGGTATCATATCAAGGTCACTGATTCATTTAAAGAATCGCAAAGGGAATTTGACCTCAATTTTTATAATTTCCTCACTGAAATTCAAGAGGAACTTCCTAGCTGTTCCCTATTATCCCTTTGTTGCTCAGAAAAGTTAAAGTTTAAATGGCAATTCTCTTTAGAATTTAATATCTGTTCCCAAACATTCTCAGTTTAATTGCTAGCTCGTTCTTAAGAAAATTGAATCGCTATATTACATTGTTTTCATGCACCAGTGGCCTGGGAAAGTGGGCAGAGGCCCCACAAAGCGAACAGCGTCTGCATATCCAGCTGTGAGCGCTTTATTAGAAAAGTTTCTAGCCTGGGTTTGCTTTTTAATTTTTATTCCTGTTATGTTTATATTCCAAAGCCCTGAATTGAATCAATATATGTTGAAGCCAAAATTTTGGTCTCTACACTGCTCTTCCACAGCTGTTTAGCTGGTACCACTCACCTTTTCCAATTCATAGAGGAGTGTGCGAGGGCATTTGGGCAAAGCTGCTGTGGATGGGAGGGCCCTGGGGTTGTGTTCCACAGACCAGCTGCCAGGCCCAGAGCAGTCACCTTCCTCCCTGGGACTCCTTGCCCTATCTGTAGAGTAAGGGGTGACACCCGAACAGGAACTCCAGGCCACGGGTTCGTCTGCCGCCATGGTCCCAGCCCTCACCACTGAGGGCCTTGAGCTTTTACAATGCAGGCTTCCTACTGACCCCTCCCCCCCAGGGCAGGAGGGATCACGGCAGAGCAGGCCAGGGCTTGTCCCTCAGGTGCATAGGGCAGGAGTCAACTGATTAACTGGTTTTCCTAATATATATGTATATATATTGTACATATATACATATACATATACATATACATATACATATACATATACATATACATATACATATACATATACACATACACACACACACACACACACACACACACACACACACACACACACACATATATATATATATATATATATATATATATATATATATATATATATATATATATATTAGAGGCCCAGTGCATGCATTCATGCATGAGTGGGGTCCAGCCAGCCTGGCCAGGAGGAGGGGACATGGGCAGTTGGCTGGCCTGCCTGCTGGTTGAACTCCTGGTGGAGGGGACAATTTGCATATTAGCCTTTTATTATATAGGATATACACTGTGCAGCCAGATTATTATGCATTTAGAGATCATAATAATCTGGCCACTCAGTGTATGTCCCTAAGGATCATCCACATTATAATCTGTGTCAGAATGGCCTTCCTTTTCAAGGTGGAGTGATATTCCCTTGTGTGGATGGACCACACTTGGTCATCCATTCAACAGTCAGTGGACACCTAGGTGGCTTTCACATTTAGCTGTTATGGATGCTGCTGCTGCAAACATGGGAATACAAATATCTCTGAAAAATTCCGTTTTGGGGTCTTTACCCAGAAGTGGAATTGCTGGATCATAAGAGAATTCTGTGTTTATTTTTTGAAAAATTGTCATAGTGTTCTATAGCTTTAATATATCCTTTTGACATTGGAAAAAGCAGCTCTGATGGAGTGTCATTTGGGGAATTTTGATTGGCATGTCACCAGCGTATAGGTCCCTACATACTTTTAATGTGGAGAACAATCAGATTTTTTTTTTTTATCTTCACTACTACAGAGCCAGCCCGGTGCCTCCAGGTCCCAATGTTTGCTCCTGGCAAGACAGAGCTTGTGGGAATCATTTTTGAACTCTTCCTTTCAGGGAAAAGAAACTCATGAAAAAGAAGCAGGTTTGAAGATGGGTGATCATAGAAAATGTGACCTTCTTTTTATAAGGCTTAACTTTAAAAAATCAGATAAATATTCCATAGGTAACAATTCACAAGGTCTGAGAGGACACGGAGGAAGAAGCATCCTTTCCCCAGCCCTGTCCCCTCCTGGAGCTTCAGCATCTTCAGCGTCCTGTGTCCCAGGCAGGTCTCTGCACATACAGCTAAGAGCATGCAATCCTTGCCTCCTTTATTTTCCTTTTTAATAATGCAGAACCCCCATTAGTACCTGCCTCTGGACACCACCCCAGGCGCGCTGAGGACTGCTTTATATCCGTTCCTAAAGAGCTGCCACGTTCCTCGTGCCAGCTGCAGAGCACACCATTATTTATGCATCATTTTAAAGGGAAATCATTCTTTAAATACTGTGTTTCTGATTTAAACGAGGACTCAGGCTCTCATTGCCAGAAGTCTCGGGGAAGGCGCAGAATAGCTCAAAGCAGGCGCTAGGAAGGCCTTTCGAGGGAAAATTGTCATAAAACGTAGTTAAAAAAATATTTTATTGAAATCTACAATAATTTAATACAGAAAAGCACACACTTTGTAGGTATACAGCTCTGAACTTTCATAGATGAACACACCGAGAAAACAGCATTCACATAAAACTATGGACGTGATCAGCACGCCAAAGCCAGATAGCTTTTTAGGTAGGGTTTCTCTGCCCAGGTTTACGTCTGAAAAACCTGAGCTGCTAGCCCAAGGGGGGCGTGATGGTTCCAAAGGCATTTGGAGAGAGCTAGACATCCCTGCTGAATGGGATGGCCCGGGACCCCAGGGCCAGACCAGGTGCTGGCTGGGGAGGAGAAATGGCCCTACTCTCTGCTGAGACCATCTTCCCCCCAGCTCCCCCACCCCACCCCGTGATGGAGAGTGTGGGCCCTGGCTCCAGAACTTACGGCTGTGTGATCTCAGCAAAGTTACTTAATGGTTTTGGCCTCCTTCTCACCTGTAAAATGGGGCAACCATGGGTGGCTGGTGACTGGGCAGAAGCATACAGCTGGGGACACATGGTGATGCTCACCTGACGGACCATCCTGCATGTCCAAGTCAGACTTTCTGGTCATCGCTGCCCTTGGTCCATGATCGGCGTTTCCTGATGGCTCTCCCTAGGGAGAGCTGATCTTTCCATGAAGACAGGGAGCCAGCGAGGGTTCTCAGCCTGCCTGGCTAGGGGCCGGGCTGAGGGGAGCTGGCCTCCTTGGGGATAGCCTTGAACAGGCCCAGAGACAGGGAGGCATAGACACCCCAGACCTGTACTCCAACTCCTCCCTCCCCCAAGTTCTGATATGGCAGTGGCAGAGCTGCCTGGTCCATACGGGGCTGGACAAGGAGCAGGCAGGGGCTCCTGCGGCTGGGGCTTCCCAGGGCAGATCCAGTCCTCGGCCATCACTGTTCCCAGCCCTGCTGACGGGAGATCCTCAGCGTCCTGTGTCCAGGCTGGTCTCCAGCGGGTCAGGGTCTTAGGTTCCTGCCCTGAGCCCATATATGAGGCTGTTCTGGCCACCTCTTCACTGTTTCAGCCGAGTCCCCATCAGCCCACTCGCTCCGTCTCGCCCTGACCAGAGAACACGTGCTGTCCCTGGCTGCTGCCTGTCGCATCCTGTCCTCTCCATGCCCAGGAAACTGGTTTGGGGGCTCTTTTCTCCCAGGGAAGGGGGTGGAGGCACACAGATCCCCCAGAGATTATCAAGGAACATCAGAGCTCACTCTGTGCTCTGGTCAATATCTGGCTGTGCAGCCTTTAGCCAGAATTACAAAACAGACAGGGTTTAGCGTGGGCCGTGCTAGGGGTTCTGTGGGGCTACGTGCCTCGTGGCACTGGGAGCAGAGGTGGTTTCAGGGTGCAGCTGCTCCAATGGGGAAAGGCCCTGCTCACCCACCCACAAGGCTCAGTGCTGGGTGGGAGCATGTCTGGGATTGAGGGCTCAGGGGCAGTGGAAGTGGGGCCGCGGCTGGGAGGCTCACAGAAATGGTGAGAGGGGGCAATGCAGGCCTCAGCATCAGAGCTGCGGATTCTGGGGCCCCACCCTGGATATCAGCAGGCAGGACAGACATTCAGTGGGCAGCTTCCTCCACATGGTCTTGGAAGCCTCTGGCTAGTCCTTCCCAAGTTTGTCCTGGGGGAGAGGGTACTGGACCCCTAGAAGAGCCAGGACCCCTGTCCCAACTTCCTTCAAAGTGAT
This sequence comes from Pipistrellus kuhlii, assembly GCF_014108245.1. NCBI lineage: Eukaryota > Metazoa > Chordata > Mammalia > Chiroptera > Vespertilionidae > Pipistrellus > Pipistrellus kuhlii. Next base: position 29,961,035 of record NW_023425573.1, read on the forward strand.
GAAAAAGGAAGGACCAGCCCCCGTTGACGCAGCTGGACAGTCCGGTTGCCAACGGCTCACTGTTGTTTTGCAAGGACAAAGCTGCAGTGTCTGCCTGGACCTAGGTGTGGAGCGGCTGGGCCCCTCGTGTTTGCTCCTTGGGCCGCACTCAGCATCAGCTGGGGATGCTCAGAGATGGGTTTGCTGGAACCTCAGAGGACCATTGGCCAAAACAGCTGCCCAGCTCCTGCATGTGGCTTGGGTTTCCTCACAGAACGGTGGCAATGTAAGGAGGGATTGAGGGTGGGGGTGGCATGCAGAGGAAGAAAGGGGGGTAGAGAGAGAGGAGAAAGAGAGGCATATGGAGAGGAAGAGTGAAGAGGGAGGAAGGGAGGGAAGAAGATTGAGAGGAGAGAGAGAGAGAGAGAGAGAGAGAGAGAGAGAGAGAGAGAGAGAGAGAGAGAGAGAGGGAAAGCAGCAATTTTTTAGTAATAATTTGGGCTCCATGTATCTTATTCTTTATCCTATTTTCAGTTTGTTCTGAACTTGGATGGGAAGAGGTGTTCTTAGTGGTAAGCTCTCTCAAAGACCCCAAGGCCCAGAGCAGGAACATTGAGAAATAACAGTGATGGGGATGGATGCGGAGGGGAGGGCTTTGTGGTGAGGAGGTGTGGTCTCTGGGCTTGGAAGACAGAGCATGTCCTGAAGGTTGCAAGGTGGCTATGGGGCGAGGCTTGGTCTGCCGGCGCCGGGGTGAGGGGCTTTGAGCTCAGGCCATGCCATGAAGACCACGGCTTCATCCCCAGCGAGGACAGTCCAGAGAGGCAGGACGCACACACGGTGCCATCCAGAGACAATCTGCAGTGCTTGGCCTTCAGGAAACCCTGAAACACACCTCAGCCAGCTGGCACCGTCCCGTCTGCCCTCCGCCATCCTGCAGCCCGACCTTGACCCAGGGGCCTTTTTCCCAAGAAGATGTGGCCAAGGCACGGTTCAGTTAAAGGGGCAGGAGCTCTCGTCCACAGGCCTTTAGAACCTCAGGTGGAAAGAGCGGTTTGCTGCTTTTACTAGATGCTTCTCCTTTCGGTCTGTGGGCAGCGGTTTTCAGCCACGAGGCAGCTGAGGTCCTCATGTGGCTCAGAGAACCAGGAATATGCCGGACGTGAGTGGTGAGGGCTGGGACCACGGCGGCAGACGAGCCCGCGGCCTGGAGTTCCTGTCTGCCCACAAGGCCTGAGGGGGCGGCAGAGACGGTGGCTGTGGATTCCTGTGGTCTGTCCCTGGACTCCAGATAACCGTTAGGTGGCGAGTTCGTTCTGGACTGGTCATCTCCCAGGCTCGGTCCAAGGTCTGAGTCCCCAGCAGTCCCTGTCATCCAGTTTCCCTTTCCAGGTTTCGGGAAACCCCCTCCCACGTGAGCCCAGGACCCTGGGGAGAAGCTCCTCTCTCCCCGGGAAGCCTTTTCCAGAACTTTCTCTGAAGGTCAGCTGTGAGCCCTTGGCAGCCCTTATATACCCAGTTACTCAAGTTCAAACATGGTCTGAAAATATTAAATAAAAAATCATAAATAAACAATTTATATGTTTTAAATTGTGCACCGTTCTGAGTAGGATGATGAAACCTCAACTATGCCCCTCCCCTCCCAGGACGTGCCTCACCCTGTTGTCCAGCGTCTCCATGCTGTGGACACTGCCTGTCTGTTAGTCCCTCAGTCTCCATCTCAGTCATCATGTCGGTTGTCATGGTATCGCAGTACCTGTGTTCAAATCACCTTTGCTTATGGCCCCAAATCGCAAGGGCAGTGATATTGGCGATCCGGATCTGCCAGAGAGAAGCCATAAAGGGCTTTGTCGAAGGGAAAAGGTGGACGTTTTCCACTAAAGGAAAGAAAACGCGTCACATGCCGAGGGTGCTGCAGTGGGAATGAATGTTCTATCCGTGGAAAGTGGCTCCATCGTGGAAGGTGATGGCATGTCATAAACATGGATACACAGGGCCCAGGGCCCCGGTTACAGGGAGGGTACGAACCTGAGTCTGCACTCTGACCCGCTCCAGGACCTGCTACGGCACGAGCAGATCCCGGGAAAACAATGAAAAACAACTCTATAGACGCGGCTGGATTGCAATAAAGTAAATGAATGTCTGCGGAAAGGAGTGAAAGCAAGCAGTGAACTGAGAGGGGAAGGTAGACAACAGGCAAGACAGAAAACCAAGGCTGCCCGTGGGAAGATTCCCCCATCAACGGGCAAGCAGGAAGCCTGGGGCCTGTGGGCAGAGCAGCCTGTAGGGAGACAGACCTGTGCAGACCTGTGACCTGGGAGGGGCCAGAGCCGGGAGGCAGGCATTCGCAAGCTGCAGAGTTGCACCGTGGCCGATGGGGTGGCTCCCATGGGACCGAGGCCCCTGGGGCAGACAGATTAGCACTTTCCTGGCACGGAACTGCTAACAGGGAGATGATCCAGTGTCCAAGCAAAACACGGAGACATCAGCTCTCGGGCCACAGTCCCCATGATGGAGCTAAGGGGGTGTGAGAGCAAAGCTCTGCCTGACCCTCAAAGCCTCTGTGGGCTCCATGGGCTCTGCTGGGCGGGTCCCTGAGAGCCTGCGGAGACGGGTGGTAACTGCAGAGCATGGGCCAGCCTGGCTCCTCTCCCACCCCCAGGTGGGCTAAGCCCCTCGGTAACAACCAGTCTGTGCCCCCCTGCCTGGTCGGCTCCCCACCACCTGCCTTCTGGACACACATTTGCTCAGTGGGTTTGGGGCTTCTGAGTATCTGACTGAGCAGCAGGACTGGGGTTCCCGGGGAACATGGAGCAGAGCACCTGCAGGTGTAAACACAGGGACGGGGCGGGGGGGCGGGGCGGGGGGCAGAGGGGCGGGGTACGGGGGTTGGAAGAGGTTGGAGGGTGTGTGGAGGGGTGGGCTTGGGGGTCTAGTTGACTGGGACAGAGGCCATCTGATATGTGGGCCAGGAGCTCAGGGGAGAAGCAGGGTGTTGGTACCGATGGCTGAATCATATGAGGTGATGATATTAACCTCCCCGCCCCCATCCAGGGCAGTGTGTATGGGGGGAGGTGAAGGTCAAAGGCAGATTCCGGTCACATCAGGTTTAAGGGCGGGCAGGGAAGGAGGGGCCAGTATAGAAATACCTAGAGGTGACCATCTGGGCAGGTGTGGGAGGAAGGAGGGTGTATCTTGCCTCAGGGGTCCCCCAGGTCACTCGGGAGTGGGGGGCTTCCATCCTAGACACTGCACCTTAAACCCCCTCCCAGGTGAGCCCAGGACCCTGGGGAGGAGCTCCTCTCTCCCCCCGCGAAGCCTTTTCCAGAACTTTCTCTGAAGGTCAGCTGTGAGCCCTTGGCAGCCCCTATACACCCAGGGCCCCTGCCTCACCTTTGACCTACCCACTGCTTTCTGGTGGGATTTTTTATTTCTTTTTGTAAGAAGAAGCCTGACATTCACTTTGGTAACATTTAAGGGAAGGATCTCAGCTGCACTCTTTGCGCTATAATTAGGTTTCTGGGCAGTTCTAGAAAAGGAATAACCACATTTTCCCAAACCCCTGACAGAATTTCCTGGGAAAATGTGACCGTGTTTCTTTGGAAAGCCAGCGCACCCACCCCTACGTGAGAGCCGTTCTGGGGGGTGGGGACCTTCCCATGTCACTCCTCCCTGCACGTCCCAGCCTGAGGGGGACGTTCTCAGGCTCAGACCTTGATCTTGGGTGGGATCAGAAGCCAAGTAGGTGGTGGGAAGCCCGGGCATGGGGGAGAGGGCTGACACCATTTTGCACCCCCCTTTCTTGCTTGTGTGACCCCGTTTCTGAATCCCCTCAGATGGAGCCTATCAAGCCACAGAGGTGGCCCCATCCTGGTGGTCTCCGGCCCCCAGGCTGCCAGGAGGAGAAGCCTCATTCTCAAGGTTGATGTGGCAAAGGTCACGTGCAGCCCAAGGCACTGTCAGAGGGACAGAGGCTCCCATAGCCACTAGTTCGAGTCTCTATTCAGCAGCATCTGGATGGTTCCCCCTTGGCCACTGGGCAGCCCCGGTCACCAGAACTCACCCAGCACCTGCAGAAGGTGAGCGTCTGAGTGTCCTGCCACTGGGAGCGTCCTGGAGCCTGGGGCCAGACCCCTCCCAGGCCTGGGCTGGAGTAGGCTCTGGAGGCCCTAAAGCTTCCCTCACACCCCCCCCCCCCCACACACACACACACCCTCTCCACCCTCCCCTCTGCCTGAGTCTCCGCACAGCTGGGGCCTCCTCTGTTGCTCTGTCTCCCAGAACCCAGTCCTGCAGCCCAGCCGGTGCCATCTTGGTGCTGAGTAGGGGCTTCTGGAGTGCCCGCCCCCCCTACTTGCCTCAAGGGGACTGGACAGTCCAGTCAAGGTCCGAGTTCTGCCAGGTTGGCCCTGAGAGCCTGGAAGGCTATGCTGGTGTCTCTGTTTGGCCCTGGTGTGAGCAAGGTGGATACTGGGGGCCCTAAGTGAACTATGAAGAGACATCAGCAGCCACAGTGGAGATGCTCAAGGTCAAAGCTCTGTGGTCTGGCTGGACTGAGGGCCCTGCAGCCAGACCTTTTCCTGCCTTGCTCACTGCAGTGGATTGATTGTATCTCCCCAAATTCATATGTTGAACTCCTCCTCCTCCCCCAAGGTGTTGGTTTTAGTAGCTGAAGTCTTTGGGAGGTGATGAGGTTATGGGGGCGGAGCCTCATGAATGGGATTAGTGCCCGTATAGAGGGATCCACGGGGCACCCTCACCCCCTCCACTAGGTGAGGGCACAGCGAGAAGCTCCCAATGCCTTGATCTGGAACTTCCAGCCCCCAGAACTGTGAGAAATAAATGTTTTTTTATGCTCCCTATAGCAGCCCAGAGGGACTAAGGCCTTCGCTATGTGACCTTGGACAATCACTGGATATTTTTTCTGCCTCTCTTCATCTAGAGGTGGAAATTCAGTTTTTCATCCCCCAAATGTTGAGCACCTCCTGTGTACTAGTTAGTCACTGGGCACTGGATACATCAGTGAGCTGCTGGACACCCGGCTCTCAGGGGTCATTCTGCTGGAGGCAGGGGGCAGGCAGGCCAGCTGGTGACTGCTGCCCGGAAGAGAGCACAGTGCGCCGAGTCGGGAGAGCTGGATGGACATCAGGGAAGACTGGGCAGATGCTGCTCTCTGAGATCCGAGGGGAGGCAGGGGTCCCGCCATGGGAAGTTGGGTGAGCAATGTCCCAGGCAGTGGGAGCAGTAGGAGCCAGGGCCCTGAGCAGCAGCTGTGCAGCAGCAAGGAGGCCAGTGCGGCTGGTGAGGGGGTCACAGGGCTAGAGGGCCACAGGGCCATGGTCAGACTCGGTTTTGTGGCCATGACAAGGGTTTTGTTCTGAGTGAGGTGATACACTGAGGAGGGTCTTGCGTGGAGGGGTGACATGATTCATCTGATATTTGAAAAGGCTCACTCTGGTGGGGAGGAGTGGACTTCGAGGCCCAGGTGGGTGCAGGATGGTTAAGAGGGTGAGAGTCTGAGGAGACGTGAGCAGTGAGAGGTACCAGAGCCGGGCTGTGCTTTGAAGGAAGGTGCAGAGGATGTGCTGATGGATGAACTGGCTGAGCGTGTGAGAGAAGAGGACTCCGAGGTGGAGCTCTGTCTACTGTGGTGAGGAGCCGGGTGAGAGCACACAGCATGTGATGGCTGCTGGGGCACCGGGGCCAGCCACTCAGCTAACGAGTCCAAAGGCTGGACCTCCGGGGAGAGGCCTGGTTCCGAGGGATGAGGAGGAGACTGTCAGGGAGTGGATGGTGTTCAGCGTCATGGCGGCGATGAGCTCACCAGGGATAATCACAGCCTGTCCTGAGGTTGTCATGGGAGTCAGGCTGATCCAGGAGTGCCTGGCACATAGTAAGCACTCAGGAATGTTCGCTCAGACAGACACACACAGGAGGCAGGCCCTGGAGGGACTGATTCCACCAGAGGGGAGGCAGCCCCTGGCCGCTGTCCAGCTGTCCTCTGAACCCCAGATTAGACTTTTTAAAAAGATGCATGTGGATTTTTGTGTTTACCATATTCGTTATTTGTTTTAATTAAAAAAATTATTTTTCAAAATTTTAATTCTTAATCAAACTTGATACTCCTCCAGCTTCCTGGGGTAGCCAAGTTCTAGGTGTCCTGGTCTTTGCCCCCAGCCCTAGGATCCCTGGTCCCCCCACATCGAGACAGGCTCCCGGGCACTGGATAAGGCTGGTGACAGGCAAGCCTCTCTACTTCCCAGCCTCAGTTTCCCAACCTTAACATGGGGATACTGGGACAGGGATGGGAAGATTCAGTGAAATCAGGTCGAGCTTCGTAAATGTGCTGGGTACAGGCTAACTCTTAGTGAGACCCCAATGCTGCTGGCATGCCCCCACAGAGCCCACCCCTCCCCGCCCTTCTCCCCACCACCCAGGACCAAGCAGCTGGGGTTTGCAAAGCCCGGTGACTACCATTTCTACCAGCAGACATGCGGGTGTCCATTGCCAGCATGGGGACCCTCAGTCTCAGTCTCTGGTCTCACAGTGGCTGCTGTCCCCTCCCGTTCTGCCCAGTGTCCGAGGAGGGGCAGCTGGCTCTCTGTGCACAAAGACCCCCACCCCAGGCCACCCCTGAGAAAGGCAAAGATTTGAAGTCAAGAACTGAAGGGCAGCCCACAAGCTGGGCAATGCTGCTTCCTTCCTCCCAACCTCAGGGACCGAGACTGTTCCCGAGTTGCTGTGTGTGTGTCATCTGTCTGTACTGCCAGTCACCTTACACACTCACACACACACACACTCGGGTGTACACAGCCTTGACCGGAAGCCCAGGCAGATGTCTCTCAATGAGGCATTTTCCACATCCAGGCAACCGAGTCTCCTTAGACGGAACCAAAGCAAAGCTGTTACAGAGACGTATTCATCCATCCATCAGACCACCCTGAAGTGTGATTGGACAGCACTGTGTCCCAGCCCTCCCCCAGGCCTATGACACAACCGGGAATGATGCGGATAAAATTGCTGTCCTTGTGGAACGCACAGCAGGCATCTGCATTCAGCACACAGATCTGGTCCAGGATGGCATGGGAGCAGGAAGCACCAAGGGAAGATGAGGTCACAGGCTCTAGTGCAGACAGCAGCTCAGGGTGGTCCCTGCTGAGCAGGAAGGGATGAGGCCAGACCATAAAGAAGTAACAGGGGCACCACACAGGGGTCTGGGGAGGCCAGCCTGGGCCTGGGGACAGCAGGTGCTGACCTCCTCAGGCAGGGATCATACTTGTAGGATCTAGGGCACAGGTGGTTGCCTGTTTGCTGTCTGGTCTCTGGTACTGGATGGGGGAGTTGGGGGGCAGCACGGCTGTGCAGGACAAAGGTGTGGGAGTGGATGAAGGCTTCCGAGTCAGGGCCAGACTGCAGTGTAGAGAGCTGCCTGAGAAGGCACATGGACATTCTTTAAATTGACAGCTGAGCCCGAGGCACTGGCAGAGTACCTTTGTCCAGGTGTCAGCAGAGGCGGGTATGTAAATCCAGTAATGCTAGGGCCTAGTTAAGTATGCAAATAAGCTCCTTTGACCCTATAAAATAAACCTGCTGCATGGCTCAGGGCCTGCTGCCTCTCCATCAGAGAGATGGCGCCCACCTAGTGCCAAGCTTGATGAATCTATTTCTGCCTCCATGCCTCTTTCTTTTTTCAGTATCTCTTAATCCCCAGTTCCTCCACTCAAGCACCTGTCATTTTCTGTGATGGACACGGAGAACAGAGAAACAGCCCCCCGCATTGCAGGGCCCAGGGGCCCATGGAGAAGAATCGCGATGTTACCTCAAGTGTGAAGGGCAGCGCCGAGGGCTGTGGGGGAGCCTGGCTGCTCTGGCTGCGTCCCATGAGGCCCTTCTGGCCTCCACACAGGGAACAGACGGCAGCCGGTCAGCAGGAGGCTCTTCCTGGCCAGCCCTCCTCCTTCCTTGACCTTGCACTCCTTTCTTATGAGAACATTAGAAACAGCACCGGTGTCGTACGAGTGAACCTCTGGCTGTCCAAACCTGGTCTTTAAGATCGCGGCATTACACTGGTTTCCGGGCACGGAGAGAGCAGCCCATGGACAAACGGCCTGAGCAGGACTTTCCCTTCCATGCATTGTTGCTCTGCTGACAGCAGAGCAAATGTCTGTGAGTGCTTCCCAGCGTCGTAGAGATCCCTGCAAAGGTCACGTTAGCCCCACGTAACTCGTGTTGTGACCTCGCCGACTCCCACAGCACACGGGTGCTTCCTCCCCCCTGAGCCGCCGCCAGCTCACACGATGTGTTTTCAAAGCAGCTCTTTCTCCGTGAAGGAAGCAGTGGGATGATTTGTGTCTGGTGTAAGCTCCTTAAATTAAGTACCTGCTCCAAACCGTACTGGTTGACAGGCGACAGTCCTTCATGGTTTTTGCACCATTCCGAGCTGGTTTTGTTTGCAGGCAATGAAGCTGAAAAACTGCTTCCTTCTTGTCAAGTGCAGATCACACACACGCTCAAAGAATTGCCGTGTGAGTGATACCTGCCTTGGTCAATGTTGGCCGGCGGGTCCGCGCTGTGAGTCGGTGTTCTGTGTTCCCAGCCAGTCCCCAGCACAGGGAGCTCGAGGGTGGCTGGGAAGGGGCGGTGAGCTGCCTGTCCTCTTCCTGACGAGGTCAGGCCATGTTTCAGCATCGACATGGCTTGTGCAGTCCCCCACAGGGCCTCGCCATCTAATTTGGTTTTAGCCAGAAATGCTGCTTTGTAAGAGCTGGGACTGACATATGGGATTGGATTAAAATAGTATTTTAAGCCCTGGGCAGTATTGCTGAATGGTTAGAGTGTCACACCCACAGGCTTAAGGGCCTCGGGTTTGATTCTTGTCAAGGGCACGTATCTCTGCAGGCTCGTTCTCTTCCTCTGTCGCTCCCCCTCCCTTCCACTCTCTCTAAAAATCAGTGGGGGGAAATGTCCTCAGAAGAGGGTTAACAAAACCAGTATTTTAATCGATGCTCTTCTTTTGAAGAGTAAGTTTTAATCCTGAGTTTATGTTTTGTATAGAAATGTCATCTAGGTTTTGATAGTTTCATTGCTTCTCCAGCTCCCACTGCTTCTGCACAGACAGCACCGTGCGGCTTGAGCACGTCCCCGCCCTGTGGCTCACGGGAGCTCCGTGTGTCCGTGGGCAGGTGCGGGTCCCGCTCCAGTCCTGGGACAGCGTGTCTGGCTCGCCACATCAGCTGTACTTCCCAGCGCTGTGCTGTTCGGTAAAGCTCATTTCACAGGTTAACTATAACACACATCTTAATTGAGCTAACAGTGTTAGTGTACACTAAACAGGCTTAAATGAAACTTAAAGCAATTGTAAAAAGCAACGAATTGTAACAATAATTGCACGCCTGCATGTTTTCAGGCTTTCATACACTTTGGGCACAGTTGTGGTGATGTGGCCATGCTGCGTGTGACAGCCACGAGCACCTATGTGGGACTCCACTGTGTGAGGTCCGCACCCCCAGATGCTGTCCCTTCTCCATGGAGACATGAGGGACAGTGAGCGTGGGCTGGGTGTGCGGGGAGTTGCTGTGAGTGTCTGAATGCTGTTCCTGCTTGCTGCAGTCTCTCGCGGGCAGACCGGGCTGTGCATCATGCTGGTCCAGGATGTGGACGAGGGATGTTCTAGGAAGTTGGGGCAGGAGATGGTTTAGGATGTGTGTGGGGGGGAGTATCTTCCAGGAAGCCCAGCAGGATGGTTGGGTGGCATCAGAACTCTCCTGAAGGTGTGGCCCATGTGTGTGAGTGCTCGGAGAAGCAGAAGGATGGGGCACCTCCCATGGAGGACAGGTCTGACTCCCACAGAAGCAAGGCAGGCTGGTGGAAGGGCCCCCAGCTGCAGCACAGAAAGGCTGGGCTGGCTCCAGGGGTGAGGAGCCTCAGGGGGCCTTCATGGGATAGAGGGGGGCTGTCACATCCCATAGCCCCTGGGCCCAGGACAGGCTGTGTGGGTGGGAGGGACCCTGGAAGCCGAACTGGAGGAGGGAGGGCAAACGGGGAAGGGAGAGCCTGTGAACAGCATCCTGAGCAGGAGAGGACCACACCTGATGGGACCAGCATTCCCCCTCCTGGTGCCATCCTGGTGAGGGATCTGGGAAGCACCCCTCTGGGCTCCCTGCACAGACTGTGAGGCTCCCGGAGAAGAAACACAGGTGGGAGAAGCAGGTGCTCTCCTGGGGCCGGGCTTGGGGTGGCCCAGGGTGAGGCAGTGTCACAGCGTCCATGACACCGAGGCCCAGAACACAGGCAGGCCCACTGGGCAGGGCTGCGGCTGCCGGGCAAGCTTGTTAGGGTTTATGTGGTCACGATTAGGATGCTGCACCCCGTGGCGCACAGCTCAGGAAGGGAGGAAAGAGGGCTGGCAGGCTGAGGGCCTGAGGACGGGAGAAGGTGTCTGGGCCATTGGACTCCAGCCCCAGTGAAGCAGTGATGTGTTGTATCCACGTCAGGAAGTGGGTGAGGGGAAATCAGTGTGGAGCGGGCAGCCTCTCCCTTCCTCCCCCGTCTCTTCCTTTCCCCAGAGTTCAGCAGGGGTGTTGCTCACGTGTCACTCCTGGCAGTGAATGAATCACTATAATAATTACTCAGCTATTAAATAAAAACAGCACAAGCGCATCGTAAATGTTACTGTGGAAGGTAACAGAGAGATAGTGATGACTTACAAAAAATAAGGGTTCTCAAGAATTTACTTAGCTAATCTCTTTGACATTGAACTTAGAATTCTGCTACATAAGACTTACACCTGTCACTGGGAACACAATAAGATACACCTGCACAAGCAGCCGTACGTTGGAGTCCTTACCTCCTCATTTATATTTAATCAAACATGGTGAAGTGTTAAGCAGTGTAGGGAGGCTGGGCTGTGGTGGGGTACTCTGAGAAACCCTGGAGGAATATTGATCGCGCATTGGGGAAGGTGACCAAGTGGCCAGTGCCAGGCAGGGAGCCATGCATCTCCTCGCCATCATCAATTATACTATGGTTGTTTTGCTTCAAGTTATTTTTTTTCTTAATAGCCTCATCCATTTTCTCATCCACAAAATGAGGTGCATTTTCACATCACAGCATTGTGTTGCCATTTGCAAGGAACCAATTCCAGCATCTAATAATTATAAGAGTTTCACCAAAAGGTTGGTGAAGCTTGGGTGGCTCAACAAGGGTGAGCCACAAATGTAGTATACCTGTTGGAAATGCTGAACGGCATTTCCCCCAAACCTGAATAGGATAATCACTTGCTGCAGACAGCTCAGGGCATTTTATTGCCTCCTGTTGACCAAACACCTGAACAGCCGGTAGGCTATTCCCCAAACTGACAATGCTTCTAAATATCCTTTGGTACCCTACCCTTTGAAGTGTATTATCTCCACCTTGCCTTAGGACAAATTGTGTTAATAAAAGCAGGGTCCTGAGTCCGGGAGGTAGTCTTCAGTTCCTTTAGCTGAATATCCTCTGACCCCCAATGCCTTTCAAAATTAAATTTTGTTGTCGTTGGACTCCTTCTTGAATCTACGCATCACCCCCTTTCTCCAGAATGCTGAACCCTTTGTGAGGCTGGGGCAAGAACCCCAGAAGCCATCCATGTCACATAGCACATAGAAAAGTGAATTTTAGAACTACTGAGTTGTTCTCTTCCTTCCTTCTGAATCTAGCCCTCAGATTATGGGGGAAGAGTCTCCCACTAATCCAGAATGTTCTGTTTGAAACCTCAGGAACCCTTCAGAGTACCAGTTGCCTGGGAGACCCCCGCATGGCGCTGTGGCACTCGAGTCAGCCAGCCGTGGTGATCAGAGCTGAGGGGCGTTGCTGTCCTGCCAGCAGAGTCTCTTCAGTGGGGCTGGGCCTCTAAGGTCAGAGCAGGGAGAAAATGTAGGAAAAACCCTCTCTGGTCAATGGCGGTCATGTCTGCCCCTGACCCTGACCTTCACACCAGCGCTCCTCCCCGGACCACCCTGGTCACTGTTCAAGCAACACAACTGCAGTTTCTCCTGTTTTCTCCTCAAACTTGGCTTCTTCTAAGAGCTTTGCCCTTTTTCTTTCATGAGCATTTTAGCACATTTAAAAAACAGCAGAGCAGTTTTTTAAAGGCAGCTCCTCCGTGGAGGGTTTGTTCCCACTGAGTCATGCTTCATCTTTTCCCTGGAACGGCCCGAGGGAAGGTTAATATAAAACAGCTCATCTGCCATCCGCAGGAGCAAAGGGGACCGGAGAGGCCCACCCTGGCCGCTCGGGAAGCAGGTGACCCAGGAAGGCCAGCAGGGTCCCCAGAGCTGGGGATCTTCACCCCACCCCCCCAGGGACCCTGTTCCCCGCAGTGCTGGCACCAGGAGCTTTGCTGAGAAAAGTTATCCACAACCAAAGCAGAAAGAACTCCGACAGTTCGGTTGAGCAGATGTTACACTATTTTTATATAGCACTTATTTTACTTAAACATGAAAAAAAGACTTTCCTTTTGTATTGTATATTTTTAAAACTTCATATTTTCTTGCTGTCTCAACATCCCACACACAGTCTGTGAGGGCTGCCAGGTGACCAGTACTGCTGTGTGGCTAGACTGTCCCTGACGGTGATCCAGTGACATTCAGGCACAGCAATGGACTCTCCACCCCACCCCGATAAAGGCCCTTGTATGGCGCTCCTCCCCCCCCCCATCTTGCTTTCTCTCTCTCTCTCTCTCTCTCTCTCTCTCTCTCTCTCTCCCACACACACACACACATGTCTGTGTGAGCTCACTCCCTGGTGTCCCCTCCATGTGGTTCCTGTGTGGCATGCATCCTCCTACCTCCAGGACCAAGAGCATAAGAAATTCCGGGGGGGCTCATTTGTTTGAGCATTGTCCTGTGCCCCAAAAGGTTCTGGGTTTGACCCAAGTCATGGCACCTACAAGAAGCAACTGATGGCTGTTTCTCTCTTACATTGCTTTCCTCTCTCTCCCTTCATTTCCCTCTAAAATCAATAAACATATCCTTGGCTGAGGATTGAAAAAACAATAATCATAGCCCAATCAATAATATTTGTGTTAATTACAAAAAAAAAGAGGTCCCTCAATTTCATCTGCTGGCCTGGGTGAAATGTCCACAGCCACGTTGGAATTTTCCTCAGGACTCCATCACTGGACTTGCTCCCTCATCTGCAAGGCGCCTTTGCAAGGCTTCCTGGTGGCCATGTGATGCGGAGGAGAAACTCAAAATGGTCTGTATTTTTTCATCTCTTTCTGCATTGTCCCAGGGTAACCTTGGGAAAGCTGCCTAGGGGATGCTATAGGTTGCCCATCCAAAACCTTTCCACCCTCCAGCTTGCTATTTAGCCTGTGAGTGCTGCCCAGGTGCCCTGTATGGAGGATGCTGTAGATTCCTGGGGCTGCCCAGCAGGTGCCTGGTGAGGGCAGGCCAACTTGAGCACCTGGTGGGGTTCCTAACACCTGTGACCAGGTATCTCAAGTCCAGTCACAGCATCCTGGATACCACTGGAGGAGGTGCGGCTGTGTCCCACAGAGCCAGGTGGTGGGCTATTTGTCCTACACATTTAACCTATATAATAAAACCTTAATATGCAAATTGACCAAATGACAGAAAGACTGGTCACTATGACCACACTGACCACCAGGGGGCAGGCGCTCAATGCAGGAGCTGCACCCTGGTGGTCAGTGCACTCTTACAGGGGGCGTCCCTCTCAGCCAGAAGCTGGCTCATGGTTGGCGAGCACAGGGGCGGTGGTGGTGGTGGGAGCCTCTCCCACCTCGGCAGCACTAAGGACCCCTCGGGGGATATCCAACTGTGAGAGGGCACAGGCTGGGCTGAGGGACACCCCTCCCCCCCTTCCCCCCCTCCCCCTCCCAGTGTACGAATGTCCTGCACCAGGCCTCTAGTAGTAAAATAATATCCCTTGAGTTCCTTCAGGAAGAGGACTTGAGTAATGTCCATCCACACTTGGGTTGCTGGATTCCATCATTGGGTCCCACCACTTCGAGGCCCAGGTCATTCCAGCCTGGGATCAGGAGGGTCAGATGCTGGGAGCAGAGATGGACGCATGATGCGGACAGGCTCCTGCCTGGATTGGCGGGAACCAGCTTGTGGCAAACTGGATCTGGTGAAGACGTTTTGTCAAGTTCATTTTGTAAAGTTCAAAAAACACATTGTTTTGTAAACATCACTATCATCTGTCAATATCCAGCCCAGGTGCTTGGCAACAGGGCGCAGAGATGAATGAAACATATTCCTGGACACCTGGGGAGGCAGGACACCGCCAGGAAGCCTCTGTAACATCCCCGGGGCAGAGAAGGAAGCCTTGGCCCACGGTGACCCCCCCCCTCCTCACCTCCTGGAGGACCTGTGACTGAGTCATCCAGACCAGCTTTGTATCCCAGGTAACCCTCCAGGGTGCCCTCTGCCCTCTATTCTCTGGAAGACAGGGGTCCCTACTCCAGCCACCGTGAGGCCATTAGCCTTGAGCACCCATCTGGCCAATCTCCAATCTCCAGAATCCGGACTCACAGAACGGAGCCCTGGGCTGCCCCTGGGCAGCATCCGTCTCTGCCTGTGCGTCCCGAGGTTCACGGACCCACCCACAGTCTGCTTGGCGCACAGTCTGCACGCTGCAGCTGAGACGCTGGTGAAGATGGAGCCCATTGTTGAGAGTGATTGGGCTTCCCATTGTTTTGCCAACTCCCGAACAAACAGGCAGCTCCCCTCGGAACTCGCTTTTCTCTGTTGTTCTTTAATAAAGCCGCAATCATATACCATGTGAGATAATGGAATGGTTGAGTGCAGGCTTGAATTATTTTATTTTATGGAGTCTTAATTAGATTTGTAACGCGGAGCCCCAAAGTACCAAATGTTTGCTTAGATTTAATGAGACCTGTTATGGAGAGTTAGAGAATTGTAATCCTCCCATTAACTCCGCGGTGATGCATGTTGCAGAGCCGAGCATCTATCGTTGCAAAAGACGCTCTTGACACAGCGGGGATCCAGCCCTTCTCTCTGCTTATCTGCCACACTGTTTCCGCTCCGTTTTCTTGGCTTGATTTCCCGGAAAGAACCTTTCACCTTGGAAAGTTTACTCATTAAAGTGTCAGTAGTTACGGTCACACTTGAGCGATGGCTTTGGTGGCACAGCCGGCAGCTCGGGGGTTCTCAGCTCAGAGTCCATGTATCAGATGTCACCAGTGCACAGGGGGCAGTGAGGATGGTGTAACCCAGACCAGTCCATTCTGGTTCCAGGGGTTCTCATGCCTGTCACTCGAGGCTGTGAGCATATTTCTCTCCCACTGGCTGCTCAGCTCCTGACGCAGGTCCCCAGGCCACCCTCTGCTTTGGGGCTCCAACCGCCTGTGCTGGGGGGGGGGGGGGGGGTGAGGTGGGGAGAGGGTCAGGTCTTGGTTGGGAGCCCCAGAAGCAGAGCCCAACGAGAACGATGCATGAGGCTCACCTGGGGGTGCAGGTACATGGCAGGGCATGGGGAGTGATGTGGGGAAAGGACAGTCACCCAAGGGCCATGGGCCCCCATCCTGTGGGGCAAGTCCTGGGAACTGGAATGTACTGGCCAAGTGGTGAGGGCCCACACCTTACAGTCCCTTCCAAGCAGCCCGACCTGGACCGAGCCAGTGCCAGCAGCCTGCCGGCAGCCCTCCTCCCCCAGCTCGGCCTCCAATATACACAGCCCTGCCTGCAGCTCCTTGCAGCCTTGTGAGAGCCTAAGCTGGGCTGTGACACCTGCCCCTCAGGAACGGGGACATGACAAGCCTATGGAGTTAACCGCTAAATGCATGATGACCATGCATCGAACGGTAACTGGAACAATGCCTCATCCACAACCTAGACAGGCGTGAGCCCACTGTCCGGCAGCCTCCTCCCATGTCCCCTCCTCTCCAGGGGCAGTCAGTCATCGTGACAGGTATGTCTGGCTCTGACATGAGCTCGGGCTCTGGGGGCAGGGGCACACGTGGCCCCGCCTCTCTCTGGAGCAATCTCTGAGCCTCTGTTTCCCCATCTGCGTATGTGCACAGACACGCTGCCCCTCTGAGGTTGGGTGATCTGGGTTGGGACTCTGCCTGCTGAATAGCAGCGACTCCTGGGGTCTGTCCGGGGCTCACGTGCCTCAGTGCCTCGTCTTCAGTCTCTGGGGAGCCAGCGCTCTGAGCAGGCCCTTCTTCTGCAGGGAAGGGAGGGTGGAGAGTCAGGAGGTAGCTGTGACCGGGGTCAAGGGCAACCAAGGTCAGGATGCCCCCGGCTTCCCTTCACTGCCCTCTCCGCTGAACGGACCCCTCCGTCCTCGCAGCTGGTGCCAGGAAGTCCAAATGCCAAGGACCACAGATGACAAAAGAATACAGCTCTGTCCTCTCTGAGTTCCCACGTCCTCTTTCCTGGAAACCAAGTGCCCAGCACACTCAGTGGAGGAGCCACGGCCGCCAGATGAAGCAATTACATTTCTTGAGCAATGGAAGTCACTGAATTGCCTGTAAATGTTAGAGACGAGCTTCTATGAAAGTTGGTACCAGAGCTATAATCAAAATGATTACATGGTATAACAGGAGACAGAGAGGAGTGCAGAAATTGAAGACATTAAACAAAGCAGCGAGCAGCTCACCAGCGAGTGCACACGGCACGGTTCAGAGCCCGTCTCCACGGCGTGGGCCTGGGAAAAATTGCTGGGTGTCTGGTGGGAAAGGCTTGTCGCTAGGACGCACTTCACCCAAAGGAAACGGAAATGTTGCCCGCGCGGAGCGGAGGCGGGACGCAGGGTGAGGAGTTGTTTATCTGCCGCTGTGCCGGCCAGGCCGCCCAGATGCCACGGATCACACGCAGCACAGGTTGGCGGGTCACGGCACGTAGCCTGTGGGCACCAGGAATGGGGGTGTTGGTGCCCTTACCCTGCTGTCCTTACTAGCAGGCGGGGGACCCCAGCCCTCATGGCTCAGTCTCCAGGAAGGATGCTACTCCTGGCGCAGGGGCAAACACAGCCCAGCATGCAGAAGGGTTAGGGGTCGCAGGTTCCAGCTCAGATTCGAACCCCCGCACCGTGGGATCTTGGTCAAGCGGTAGCCTGTCCAGGCCTTGGTGTCTCTGTCCATGAGCTGAGGGGCTGTCTGCATCAGCTTCATTCCTGCCCCTAGGTCCCCGAACCTGGCACCCAAGGGCGCCACCCACACCTCACTGTCCTGTTCACAGTTCCTCTGAGCTCCACTGTTTGTTTCCAGAACCCTCCACACCTCCCTTGATGGAACGGAAGTGACTTTGGCTCCGATGAAAACACATTTTCGCTGTCTGCTAGCCTGCAGACCTGATTATACTGCCTGAGTCACACTGTCAAACAGTCTCATCCTAGTCACCCGAGATGTGGTGGTTTATTGTTTTAAAGGCCTTTTGTTATTTTCACTGCCTCCCAGCAGCCCTGTGGGTCAGGACGGCAGAGATAGGAGTGTGAGGAGCAGTTGAGGATCATGAGGCTGGTGACATCACGGAACCAGGAGGATAGAGGGAAGAGCAGGGAAGGGAAGTCACGCTGCAGACGCAGGGCGGCCGGGAGCCGGTGGCACAGCCGTGGGTTTGCATTCACAGCGTGCCTTCAGCCGCATGGGCACCCTCTGCAAGGAGCCAGCCTCCCTCTTCCGGCCATGGCTCTGGCTCTGTGCCTCCCTGTGGTCCCGTCCCCACAGGGCATTGCGGGCCTTGGCCTATGAAGCTGAGGCAGACCCTGCGCAGCAGCACCTGGACTCAGGTGCAGTGAGGGCTGCAGTGCAGCATGGGCCCTGGCAAGGGTGGAGGCCCAGCTGAAAGCCGATCCTGCGGGGAGCTCTGGAGCGTGACTGCACCGAGTGTGTCCTCGAGGTCGGGTGCTGGCTCTCTACCCCTCCACCAGGCGTCCGACTGCGGTGCAGGCTCCTAGGCAGGCACCTCCTGGAGCTCAGAGCAGCCTCTGAGAAGTTCAGGGGTGAAAAAACACTGGAAGCAAAGCACCCAAAAGCCGGGCAGAGTGCCCCAAACTGGCAGGTGGGAAACGGGGCACCGTGGGGGCAAAGGAACAGCATCCTCCACCTGGGATTTCCTCTGGGCTTTGTCCACTTGTCGCTCTTCCCCCCACACGCTCTTCGCCTGCTTTGTAAACAGTCTTAACCTAACGCTCCCAAAGGCCACAGCAGCCATTAAAGAAGGAACCCTAAACTGAGAAGGGGGGAAGAACGAGCTGGTCATGGTAAAATGCTCCGGAAGGCTCATAGTCCAACTGCTTTTATTCCCATCCACACAATAGCTGAATGTCAGTCAGCCCATCCCCAGCACAGTCCTGGCAAGTGGGTGTCCCTCCGATTGCCAGTCTCACAAAACTATTCATCTTGCTGACTCTGACCGTGACCGTGAAGCATGGAGCGTATTTCAGGAACAAATTCTGGTATGACAGTGGCTGGGAGCCTTGTCTGAGAGCCAACCATCATCCAGAGGAAGCAGGAGCTTAGCACAGCCCTTCTTTGCCAAAAAGCCCCTTAAGAACAGGGCTGGCGATAGATATCCACACCCAACAGAATTTTGATCTAAAACTTAACAGAGATTTTCTCAGACCTGCCACTTCCATCACCCTGATGCTCTCCTCTGGGCCTCCAGGTCCTGTATGAGGTCAGGGCAGCCTTGTTCTGTCCCTTCTCCCTTGTATGAACCACAGTGCAGAAATCCTGGAAGACTCCCTGCAGGAGTAGGCATTGGAACTCTGCCATGAAATGCAGCATTAACTGAAGAACGGAAGGGAAGTGGGTTCTAGGCCAAGGAAAGGTGCATGGCATGTCACCTTCAGGCTGGAGTGGGACCCTGGAGACACTGAGGACAGCAGGCTCTGTTCTGCAGGAAGTAGGAAGTCACGTGGTTTTCGAGGAACAGAGTAAAGCAATGAGGCCAGTCAGGGAGAGAATGGGTTAGGAATGCAACCTCAGCTGTAGGAACAGAACACCGCACCAGGAAACGCTGACAGTCGGTATGCTAATGACATCACATGCTACAAAACAGCTCCCAACTGTGCGGGGAGAAATTACACACCCAGCTGGGGTCAGGCCTGGAAGAGTTCATTATAGCAGATCCAGATCCTCAATGCAGGGCCTGCCCATGTTTAGGGAGAGCAGGGGCAAGCTCAGAAAGACTTTTAATCTCACATATACCCATCCTTCAAATTCTGCCACCTCAGCGGTATAGCAGTTCCCGCAGTAAACAGTTTTGAGGTTAATTACTCCCCAGTGAAGAGTCAATTAGAAAAGGAAGCTCGCTCATCTCCCTGTTCGAAACCAGCAGATTAAAACAAACATTTCAGACCCCAGCTAGTACTAGGTTCACAGAGTAAATACTCATCTATTATATTTTTGGGAAGGAAGGAAGGAAGGAAGGAAGGAAGGAAGGAAGGAAGGAAGGAAGGAAGGAAGGAAGGAAGGGAAGAAGTTATCTAGAAAACTAAATGCCACAGGAGCTGAACTGCAGACGAGTGGGGCTTTCTGAGCACAGGCACCCGGCTAGGCCCTCCATCCTACATCCCGACACCGTCCCACACAGGCCTATCCCCTGCCCTCGCGCCCCACCTCACTCGTCACCTCTGTGGCTTTCTCTCCTGAGTGACTGGTGCACTGCTGCTCCCTTCACCCTCCTGTGTTTTCTCATTGTTCGTTCCCTCCACAATCTCTGGGCCAATTTCCTAACCTTGTTGAGTTGTGGACATGCTGCATGAGGCCTGCCGTGTCCAGGAGCTGACGCCCACCCGACCCTGTGGGGCATCCCGGTACACCCTGCTGTTGGCTGCACACCCTTGACCCCCATCCACGTGCACAGGAAGGCTCTCTAGCTGTGGGATCTTCCTGGACTTTGTTCAGAAGGAAATAGGAAGTCTTTGCATTCGAGGAAAGAGTGAGTCCAGTGGACAATGCAGGCCAGCGACACAGGACTCTGTCGGCTACAGGAAGCATTTATAACAACATAGGAAGGTCAAAAGTGAAAGGCTGGAAAAGCCAGGCCATGAAAACATGCATAAAGAAAAAAGCAGGAGCGGGTCTATTAATATGAGACAAAAGGTTTTCAATTAAAAAAATTACTAAAGGCAAAGAAATGTTACATGATGACAAAAGGATTCATCCACCAAAATACGTAACAATCCTAAAAGTGTGTGACGAATACAGAGCCTTAAAATACATGAACCAAAAACTGATACACTTAGCAGAAAAATGGAAACATCCACACTTTCTGTCGGGCTCTTCAAAATGCCACTTTTAGCTACTGACAGACCTCTTAGAAACCAGCAAGGATATAGAAAAATCAAACACAATCAACCAATATCTAATTAATATATAGAGAAAGCCCTGCAGCAAAAGCAAAATATACATTTTTTTTTCCCCAAGCAACCATGGAACATTCACCATGATAGATACTGTCCTGGGCCACAAAACAATGTTCAACAAGTTTTTTCAAAAAGATTTAAATCGTATGTGATATTTTCTCTGACCATAATGGAGTCCAGTTAGAAATCAATCTGAGAAATTAAATAAGATGCTTCTAAATAACCCATGTGTCAAAGAGGACACTTCAAGGAAATAAAATACACAGAAAAATTAAAACACAAACTAAAACATGTGGGGTTCAGCTGAAAGAGAATGTTATAAACGCTTACATTAGAAAAGAGGGAATCTGTCAAGTTTCTACCTCAGGAAATTAGAAAAAGCAGAGTAAAGTGAACCCACAGCAACCAGAATAGAGGAAAAAGTAAAGAGAAGAAATCAATGAAAATGCAAATGGGAAATCAATTGAGAAAGTCAATGAAACAAAAAGTTAGTTCTTTGAAAAAAAATCAATAAAATTGATAAACCTCTAACAAGACTGATTAAGATAAAAAGAGAAAAGACAACTCACCCATACCAGGAATGACATCCCAGGAATGCTACCCTGAGCAGCACTGTGGACCCTGCAGACATTACAAGGAAGGTAAAGGAAAACTACAGGTAACCTTATGCTCATAGATTTGACAACTTAGAAAAATGGGCCAACTTCTCAAAACCCACAAATTACCAAAACTCAAGTAAGATGCAGTAGACAACCTAATTAATCCTGAAACCATTAAAGGAATTGAATTTGTAATTTAAAAAACTCACAAGTGCCCTAGCTGGCTTGGCTCAGTGGATAGAGCACCGGCCTTCGGACTGAAGGGTCCCAGAGTTCGATTTTGGTCAAGGGCATGTACCTCGTTTACAGGCTTCTCCTCAGCCTAGGTATTGGTCAGGGCCTGTCTAGGAAGCAACCAATCAACATATTTCTCTCACGTCTATATTTCTCTCTGTCTTTGCCTCTCTCTTCCACTCTCTCTAAAATCAGTGGAAAAATATCCTCGGGTAAGGATTTAAAAAACAAAAAGCTCACAAGTGATTATCGACAAAGATTCAAAAGCAGTTGAATAGAGTCTTTTCAGCAAATGGTGCTAGAGCTCTGGACATCTCAGGAAAAACCCAACACAAACCAAACAAAAACCCTCCCCCCAAACCTCAGACCTTAAATAAATACCCACTCAAACCGGATCATGGACTTAGATATAAACTACAAAATAGAAGAAAACAAGATAGAATCTTTGGGACCTAGAGCTAGGTGAGGAGTTCTTAGATTTGACACCAAAATCTAAACAAAAAGGAAAATCTGACAAATTGAATATCATCCAAAGTGAAAACGTTTGCTCCGTGAAGAGGATGAAAAGATGAGGTATGGTGTGGAAGAGAATGTGAGCAAACCACATATCTAGCAACAGATTTGTGTCTGGAGTGTATATGTATAAAGAACCCTTAAACTCAGAGGTAAAGAAAAGCAAACACTTTAACTAGAAAACGACAAAGACAGCAAGAAAGATGGCCAATGCACACATGATAGGATGCTCAGTACCATCAGCCATTAGGGAAATGCAAACTACAACACGCTATTAACACACAGTAACCAGATTGGTTAAAACAAAAGAAATAACCCCAAATGCTGGCAGAGAGGCAGAGACACTGGCTCACTCATGTATGTTGCCAGGTTGTGCCCACCCACCGTCAGCTGGTGGGTGGGCTGCCTTCCTGGGTCCTTGACAGCCATGCCAGGTTGGGTTTGTGTGTATGTTTCCGATGAAGACGGTGGCCCATCCCCAGTCTTGGGGCCGCTCTGGAACCGGGGCCCCCTGCTGCCATCGGAGGGGGTGGATCTGCGGGTTCCCTGCCGGCACTCCCTGCACAGCTGTCACTTCATCCTTCACAACTGCAGCCCTCAGGCCCGGAGGAGCCCACACGCTTGGGTGCTTTCCAGCGCTCGGTGTCTGCTGAGTGGAAGTCTTCTCACCAGGGTGAGGCCCCCGACAAGTTATGGGATGGAGATGGTTTCCTAGGAAAAATCTGGTCATCAAGGTGTTGGCGAGCACGTTGCAACAGGGATGAGTTGACACAGGCCGTTTGCTTAGGCAATTTCTTTGAACCCTGAACTTGGGACGACAAGATGGGACAGTGCTGCTGAGTTTGGGCCTCTCACACACCCACACGAGGCACCACACTCACACCATGCATGTTTTCTCACACATGTGTGCACAGAGTCATACACATACTTCAAACATGGGAGAGAATCTTGCTAAGCACACAGCTCAGAAAAGTCTCATCTCCTCACTAACAGGCAGGTGCAGAGCAGAGCCCTCAGTTCCCCATCAGTGGCACCAGGCCTCCTGCTTAGTGGGCCAGGGCTTCTCTGCAGGGACTGATCACTGGAGGAGAGACAGTGCTTTGTGGGGAGGGGCAGTCCTGACTCTCTAAAGGCCACAGACAGGAGATAGCAAAGTCATGTGCAACACCCAGCACCTTCCCTGTCTGACACCACAGCCGTGGAGCCCTGGGGGCAGCATTTGCTGGTAAGGACAGGGCCACCCTTAACACTTCCTTGGAGACAGCTGTTCCAATCCCAGCCCCTCCTCTGTCCTGGAATGCCAGCTCCCAGACTTAGGAGAGGCAACATCCTTTGAAATGCATTTCCTGACATGGATGCCTCCTTCTAAGGGCCTCTGCCGGAGGAGACCATCCAGGAAATGGCCTCTGTCCCCAGTCACCTCTCCAGCAACTCCCAGGTGACCCCAAGGTCAAAGGATCAGCCTGAGCATGGATGCAGCAGTGCCGTGTCCCAATGGGAACACTCAGCTGATGAGTGGGTTTGCCAGGAGGGGAAGAAAGGAGGTCTGGGGACTGTGGGCTTGCATGGGGCAGAGACAGGGAGGGGAGCCATCAAGGGGTGACAGAGGGCCACAGAGGTGGGAAGCGGGCAGCCTGGGAAACATTCCCTTGCTCAGTCTCTGGGGGGCTGTTGGTGAAACTCATGAGGTCAAGTGGGTTCAGGAAGCTCAGGTGTGGCCAACAGTGACCAAACCCCACAAAATGCCAGGTGGCACACTCGAGGCCTTTGTCAAAGGTAGGGTGGGATTGGGAGAAACCCTGAACAGCAATGGTGGGGCCATCAGAGGGATTCAGAGACAGAGCTGTGGCCATGCAGAGGGACCGATGGGGACTGAGACTATTCCCAGGAAGATACCACCTCCATCCCCTGTCTGCCCATCACTCTGGGACAAAGAAGACTGCCCATTCTGAAGTCAGCAGATCTTTAAAAACCTCCTTTCCTTGCACTCCCTGGGTGGAAAGGTTTTTGTGGGGTCTGGACATGATCTGCCATACTTGTTTCCTGAACCACACACAACCTCCAGCTTACGGGTGGGTGAGTCTCCTCAGTCCTTGTCCCACCAGCCCAGCTGTCTCATCCTTTCTGCCGGCCCCCGCCAGCTGACCCAGCAAGCCCCATCGGAACATACTCCCCTCTGGCCCAAGACCCAGCTCTCCTGCCCAGCATGTGTGGCCCTGGGACAGATGTCAGTTGAATGCACTTTGTTGGGTCAGTGTCTCCAGTCTCCCAGGCCTTGCTGGAACCTAAGTCCCCGGCCAGTCCACTTGGCACACCCATTTTCTGCCTGGCCTCCTGGACACCTCAGACTGAGACTTCTGTGAATCCTGAGGGAAAAAAAGACACCTCATACCCCACATCAGGAGGGGCAGTCCTTGACACTTCAACGGCCACTAAGAAAAAGGGCTCCTATGGTAAATTGGGCTCAAATAAAAACCAGAACCTAGTGGCCATTTCTGCATAGGAGCCTCTCATGCAAACTGGACTTCAAAGAGCAGCCTGCCCTGAACTGCCTGCCTCTGCACTGAACCACCTGCCTGCACTGTATCTCTGCTGGCTGAGCCAGCCCTTATAAAACACTTCCTGGAATCCTATTTCAACCAATAGGACTGAGGCTTTCTTCATCCAATCAGAGTTTCACTCTCCAACCAACCAGAGCAGCTCTATTCTGACCAATAAGAACAATACCTTTGGACCAATCATATTATAAGAATTTGGAGACCTCATTTGCATGTGGATGGACCAATTAGGGACCAGGGGTAGGGTCTTCTGTCTATTATAAACCAGCTCCCCTTGGGCTCTGGGAATACACTTTCCCTTTCTGGGGGAAATTGCGGGTGATGGAGCAGAGCTGCCTAGTTGAAGAGGGGCCTGACCCTAGGGCTGCCTCAGAGCAGTGCTTCCTCACAACAGTACTGCAATGCAATTGTTCTGTTTTATGGTGGTGCCATTATTTCCACAGCCATGCTGCAGCGCTATTGAGCTGTTTGCACTGAATAAAGTTTCCTTCTTCACTGCACCCCAAATTGGGGATTCCTCTTAGGGTTTTAATTAGGGCAAAGGACCATGGGTTGACACTTCTGATCACTTCTGATCTAAAGAGCTGGCAGATCTTCCAGGTCCAGTATGTCAGAGGCCCTCTGGAACACAGTCTGAGGAGGGTCTCATGTGCCTACTGCAGTCCCAGTTAGCACTGTGGGACATGTAGGCACACACCCGAACACTCTGCCCTCCAGAGCCCTGCCCTGGGACAGGGGTGCCACTTAGCAAGAGCACTGGACTATTAAGCATGAGATATTCACTCATTATTTGCCTAACAAATTAACTTAGCTCATCATGCAAAACGAAATTAATTTTATTTGTAAGGCACACGAAAGCCAAATCAAGCCCACTTTTAAAATGTGTATAATATGTACAGTGACTATTTCTAGCACAATAAACCAATTATTTTTAAAAATAAAATCTAGTACTGGTAAGATCATATCTATAGCAACAGTTGGGTAGCTATTCTTGTCTAGTTTTGAGCAATGAAAAGTCAAAGCTTGCAAATGGCTCTCGGTGCACTTTTATAATAAAATGTTCAGTAACGGTGCCAGCTGCCTCTATCATCGCCTGCAGTCCAGTTCTCACACAGGGACCGGGTCCCCTGTCCCACAAAGGCTGTGCACAAACCCTCTACTTGGGGTTGCCAGGGATTGTGCTCTCGGGATATTCTCTATCTTTGCTGGAAATGGTACCTGAAGAGGATAAAGCCCAAACAGGAACTGGGTCTGCTTCTGAAGAGCCGGGGTGGAGGGCAGGGGCATCTCACGGTGAGGAGCTCCTGGGTCTACACACTGCTCTCCTCCAGGCACTGGCCTCACTCAGGACCGGCCTCCGCAGTTGTGATGACCTAACCCTGGGGAACAGAGTGAAGAGAGAAGGGGATGCTCACTGCTTGGGCAGTCTGGAAGACCCTGTTTTGAACTGGTCTCTATCCCAAGATTTTATAGAGTCTTGAATTTACCCCACCATCCCAAGCTACCCCTGAGATAACTGTTCTCCTCTCACACACTGAATGGGGCTTCACTAAGCTCCTTGAGTCGGTAGATTGAAATAGGACATAAGTTTTGGAAAACTCAGCCATGATCTCATCGCCCTGCTTTATTCTCTCCCCACACCTCACCTTCTGGGCCTCCGCACTCCATGTATAAGTGAGTGAGTCCACTTGACTTGAATTCACACGTCTGTTCTTTCTAGTCTTTCCTCTTCTCTGAACTTTGGTCTTTCAGTCCACCAATCCTGTCTTCTGCTGCACCCTGTCTTGCTGTTAAAGTTATTCAATGAGTTTTTAATTTATAATGCTGTATTTTTTATTACAATGTCTATTGGATACTTTTTGTAGATTCTAATCCTTTTTTTGAAATCTCCATCTTTTCAGCCACTCAGAGTATCCCTCCTCTACTCCCTTTGACATATTTAAAGTGGTCAAGTCCAGTATGTGGAGCCTGAGGTACATAGATCCACTTCTGTTGACTACCTTTTCAAACGCCAGTCATATTTTCCTATTTCATAGTCATGTAAGTTTTGGATGTTGGCCAGCCATTGTACATACAAAAACAGGAGAGACTAAAGTTGATGTTACTGTTTCAGTACGGATTCCACCCCCCATTTTTCTTTGGCAGAAAGAGATAATCATCTAAACCCAATTAGGAACTGAGCTGGTTCAAGCCTGGGCTGCAGCATTAGAACTAGTCCATCATGTTTTCCACATCTGAAGGATGTTGACTATATTCGTGTGGGTTCTCCAGAGAAACAGAATCAATATGAATAAAAGAAGATTTATGATGAGGCATTGACTTGGGTGAGATGTCCCAGCTCAAACAGTGAAGCCAAAAGAAAAGGGGCCAATTCCTCCTTCTGCTGCCATTTGTTTTATTCAAGCCCTCAGAGTGGATGGGAAGGACCGTCCACTCTACAGAGTCCAGTTCCAATGCTAATCTCACCCAGAAACACCCTCACTGACACACCCAAAACAATGTTTAATCGGCACCTGGGCATTCTCAGACCCAATCACGATGACACATAGAATGAACCCTCAGGACACCCGACACGGGGAGTCCCTGGTGTCTTCACTGGGTCCTCTGCCTTTGCAACCTGGAAACTCCCTCTCTGCCACCGCCCTCAGTCTGGCCGTGGGAAAACAACGACACGCTGGGTCTCCTCTGGATTCTAATCTCTCATGCCAGCCTGCATAATCTGCAAAATATCCATGAACTCACCCTTCCTCCAGGGAAAGTCCGTCTGCCTGGGACTGTCCCCAACCTTAGCCTCTGCTCTGGATCAGAAGAGCCCCAGGGAAGAAATGGTTGGTGATAGCAGCTCACCTCGAGGGGATCTTCCTGCTCTAGGATTGCAGTTCGCTGGTTCCTCTTACCTCCATGCTGCCCACAGTCTTTACAACTCTAATTCTTCTCTAGCTGCCATTGTGGGAGCAACGGTCTGCTGAGTCCGCCCCAAAACGACTGGGAGCTGAAGACCCTCTCGTTGGTTTGGGACAGAGAATTTGCTCTGGGTGAATGGGCAGGGGCACATTCCAATTTCCCGCTGCTGGGGTCTGCCCCCTCTCCAATCTAGGCCCAATTTCCTCCCTCCACTCCCCACACCAGGAGCCCAAGAACCCAGAGGATCTCAAGGCTTCATTTATGTACTTATTTTGATGGATCCACCACTGTCCCTGTGCTCTTTGGTGCATCACTGAGATTGAACTTGGTGCAGGAACTAGTAGTAACCGATGCTGGTTACCAACATATCATGGACCAGAATTCCAGCAAAGACCCCACTGTGCCATATATCATCTGTATCGTCCTCAGCAAATCACCTCAGCTATAAAATACTGGTGATCTAGATCACACACCATCCATAGGAAAAAATCTTGTAAGCTTTACATGTTATGACTGTTACCAATATTTCTTGCTCTTTTCGAAGTAATATCCTTATAGATTTTATCCATAGTATTACTTCACAAGAGTTGTAAAAAAAAAATTTCTATATCCCTTTACCCAGATTCCTCAGTTGCAAACATTTCTCCCATTGGATTTATCTTTTGACAGATACATAGATGCATGGATAGATGTCTCTATATCATAAAAGGCCTGTGGTCGTGACGAACAGGGTCATGACCAATCAACCGAGGGGCTCACGCAGGGCTGGAGGCAGGGTGGGAGGAGGGGTCCCCAGTTGGCAAGCAGAGGTGCTCCTGCCATGGTGGGAGGGGTTGGGGCACACACGGCCAGCAGCAGTGGGAGGTGTTGTGAGAGGGAAGGGCACAAGCTGGGAATGTCTCAAGGCACGGCAGTGTTCACGGAGTATACAAGGCATCACGGGATGGGGGACATGGCCCTGATGGCAGGCTAGGCCTAGGAGACCCTACACATGCACGATTTAATCATGTGCTGAGCCTCTAGTATATACATATTCATAAATATACATTTCTCCCTGAGCTGTTTGAGAGTAAACTGCCAACACTGTGTCCTTTCCCCTAAAACACACAAATACTTTGTGTATTTTCTAAGAACAGAGCATGCTTAACAGGAAATGAAACAATAATGCAATGCTCGTAAGTACAATAAGTAATCCAGACTTCATATTCCTATTTTGCCAGTTATCTCAACCAATATTTCACTCTGTGGCTACTTTGCCAGGCCAGAGTCCACCCCAGAGTCACAGACGCGGTGAACATGGCCTTTCAGGCTCCTTTTCCTGGAGCGGTTCCTCGGCCTTTCGGTCTTCCCCAAACCTGACAGCCCTGGACACTGCAGGGCAGTTATTATGTCAGGAGCACCTGCTCCCTCAGACCACACCCAGGCCCAGCACACTGGTGAATAACAGCCAGGGTTGGATCCAGGTGACACATCTGGGGCAGGGCCACCCAGAGGTGAGGACATGGGCGTCTGCATCACACCAGGAGGCTGCTGTTCAGTCACTTGGTGAGCACATCCCCAGCTTCCCATCAAGTCAATTCCCCATTTGGCATTTGTGAGGCTGCAGTCTGAGACTCCGACTGACTTCCCACCAGTCACATCAGCACCTCCCGAGATCCTAATCTGAATCAGGCATAACCTGTGAGCTGTATGTCTAACTCCATCACCCCGTCTACACCTTTAGTTCAATTTCACTGCAGGGAGGACCCCCTCACACACACACCTTCATTTATTCCTCTGTTTTCATATCAGCATGAACTCGTGGTTCTTGCTGGGTTAGAATCTGTTCCTATTGTTATTGATGATGGCACTCAAACTGCCCCACGTCTGGCCATCAAGGGGCTGTCTGAGTGAGTACCTCCTGAGTGACACCTCTATGGGGCCACATATGCCCTAGGAATTGGATGGCTGGTCAGTGGCTGAGCAATCGGTTGTCCTGATAAAATCCCAGTGGCTCAGATGTTCGCGGGGGGCCTGGCCTCTGGCTCAATCTGTGTCTGCATGTGTCTCCTCCAGGCTCTGTGGGCCCCCTCCTCCCCCAGCCTGGAGGACGAGCCCGGCTGGATTAGACATGTGCCTCTCCACTCTCACTCCATTGGATTTCTCCAAAGACCTGCTGAGCTGCCCCACTCCCTCCTCCACTGTCTCCTGCGCCCCTCGGCCAGGCATGACCCCGCGCTGAGCAGCCGTGCCCCACCACTCTACCTGCCCACCGCATTCCCGGGCACCGTGAACCAGACAGGCTGTGTGGAAAGACGCTTGGCAGTACATAACAGGAATCGTAAAATTGTTTGTTCCATTTGACCTCGTGGTAACGTTTCTGGGAAATCATTCTAAAAGAAAATTCCAAAAATGGACAAAAGCTATGCATGAAGAGGTTTACTGCAGAATTATACAACTCCCGGGGTAAATTGGATGCCTGTCAGTTGGGGAACGGATAGGTAATTTATGGTACACTGAATGGATTGAATATTATATTGCCTCTAAAAAATTCTCAAGATAATGAAGTAACAAGAAAACAATATATTAGGGAGCAGGAAAAGGCAGAGTACAAGACCTCATGTACCCCTCAAAGAGGTGATGCCTAGTACTGTCCACAGCGATGTGAATTAAGAGCTCTCTTTTCCTGGAAAGAAACAGTCTTGGTCTGAGTTCGTGCTCCCGACAGAGACTCCGGGGCAAGGGGGTCGGGGGTCCTCACTCAGCACAGCCCTGACCTGAGTGAAAGTGTGGGGGTCACACAGAGGAGCGTGGCCGAGCACTGGGAATGTCAGGAGCACCTGCTCCCTCAGACCACACCCAGGCCCAGCACACCGGTGAATAACAGCCAGGAAGGGATCACGGAGACTAAGAAGGCATAGGCATGAAAGGTCAGGAAGCCAACAAAAAACACCCAAGGTCATGCCAGGGGATTAGGGCTTCCGGCCTCTATTGCGTCTGCATTAACCTGCGTGACCACCCTCTCACAGCAGCCTCTTGTAATTAATTGTTAAAGACTTTAGCATGGCATTTTCCCAGGCCTTTCATTTGTTCACATTATTTTTCTTTAGCAGAAAATAATGTAATATTACTTTTCTCCCCAAAAATTTGTAGATGAAAAGAATCTGTTTTCCACATGCAGGGTGACTGCCGGATGCCAGGAAGGGTTGGCCTGTGAATCCATGGATTCGTGCATCTATGGACCCTTGGGCCCCAAGGCTGCAGGCTGGAGTTGGAGGCCTGGGTCCCAGGCTTTGCCATGATGCAGGTCACTGATACTCTCGGACCTCTTGGGGATGGGACAATCTGAGGTGACCAGTGTGACAGCCCCTAGACACTTGCTCCAGAGGGGCATTCGGTCCTCACTTGCTGAGATGCCCCTGTCAGTGCGGGGACAGCCACTCGGCCTGTAAGGATCAAGACCAATCTCCTTTCTCCTGGGGCTGCCAGCTGGGACAATGGGCCTGGCATCCGTGGCAGTGGGGGCGAGGGACTGAGGAGGGAGGTCTCAATGAGCAGATAGGACTCTGCTGGAGCAGTGAGCAGCGCCCAGGGCTGTTATCTGAGCTGGCCATCAGCAGCGGATCCAATGCACCTCCAGCTCCTCCGCTAAGACAGTGACCTGCAGTGACCCGCAGCAGGCTGGGCAGGAGGAGTCTGGAGGAGGGCATGCTTAGGAGGATGAAGCTGCCAGAGAAACCTGAGCTGCGGGAACACAAAGCCCGGCCTGAGCTGCTCTAAGTCTGGTCTTGACTGGGGACTCAGGACTCAGGCTCTAGAGCCTCACAGTGACTGGCTAAATGGGCAAGAGCAGGTAGGCAGGGGAGGGCGGGCTGGGGCCACCCTTAGGGCTGAAGATGCCCTGCTCTGGTTTACAAGGCATTATCTGGTCTCCTGGGGCTGGGCTCTCTCTCCTCTGATGAGAGAAGGGGCTCAGAGAGGACACGTGGCCCCTAAGGTGGCCCAGCCACGGGCACCGGCCATTAGGGCACACTGAGCCCTAACCCCCCGATCTCCAGCACAGGTGTCCTCCCTCTGGCTTGGGATCTGCCCCCATCACCACGGTGACCCAGGCTGGGACCATTCCTGAGCACCTGCAGCACACCCACTGCGGATCTTCCAGGAGCTGAGGGTCCAGTTCACCTGGTGCCTCGAGGCCCACCCAGTGGAGACCTTCCAGCCTGACTCCAACTCCTTCTGGGACACAGAGCCAAACCCAGAGCTTGAGAGGCCGAGTTATCATAGGACGTTTGCAGTCCACACCAGGATTCTTATCACTTCTGTTGTCTGTCCTGATTCTGGCTCACTGCTCTGGTGTTCCCTTTGTCTCTGGGGAGAGGACCTAAGGGGACAATTCCCTTCAGCTGCCCAGCTTTCTGCCCTACAACATATCCCACCCATTGTCCAAACCCAGGTACCCAGTCCCTCAACCCCATGAATACACAAGGCCAAGGCCAAGTTCTGGAGAAGGGGCACATGTCCTCCTGCCCTATACCGTCTCTGCCAGGGGGAGAGGCTTCCACCTAAGCACATGGCTCTGCCTGGAGTGAATGTGCCATTAGGGAATGTGTCATCACCACCAGTGAGCGTCTGCCTGGTGCCAGAGGACACTCTACTGTCCCCATCAGGGCATGTTCTGCCTCTCAGGCTCTGGGGCCAAGCAAAGAACAGAAACCACAAAATCCGAGGAGAGAGCTCCCTTGGTGTCCACTGCCCAGGGCCTCTGAGAAGAACTAGAACCCCCAGCAAGACCTCAGCTGTGGCCCTAACCGGTTTGCCTCAGTGGATAGAGTGTCGGCCTGCGGACTCAAGGGTCCCAGATTCGATTCCGGTCAAGGGCATGTACCTTGGTTGCAGGCACATCCCCAGTAGGGGGTGTGCAGGAGGCAGCTGATCAATGTTTCTCTCTCATCGATGTTTCTAACTCTCTATTCCTCTCCCTTCTTCTCGGTAAAAAATTAATATTTTATATATATATATATATATACTTTTTTTTTTCTTTAAAGACCTCAGCTGTGACTGGGACTTAAGGTGGTCAGCAAGCATCGAACCCAGGTATAGTTTTCTTTTGTTTTTGTTAACAGAAGACGTCCATCTGACACCCGAAACCCGGAACCCGGGCTTTCCCTCAGCCCTGACTTCATCTGGATGGTCATCCAGAAGGACGTCTGGTCTAATTAGCATATTACACTTTTATTATTATATATTGCATAGCTAATTCACCCATTTACCATTCACAATTCAACGACCTTTAGTTCATTTACAGAGCTGTGCAACCATTACTACAATCTGTTCAGAACATTCTCACACCTCCGAAGGAAACCCTGCACCTTAGCCATCACCCCAAACTTCCATCATCTCCCCAACTCCGCAGACACTACTCCTTTTTGTCTCTGTGGATTTGCCTCTTCTGCACACTTCTCGTAAATGGAATTGTACACTGTGTGGCTTTTGTTACTTTCAATGAATTGTTTTCAAGGTTCATCACATTGTATCAAGAATCAATACTTTACAGCAAATCTTCAAATAATGTCACTTTGTTCACCAACATTTCATTATAACGCTAGTAAGAAAAAAAAAATCAATTCCCGAAGGGCTACTGTCTATGAACAGTCTCCCAGGTTTCCTCCAGGGACTCCGGGATCCTCTCACATCACAGGGATGTCAGGTGAGAGGATGTGCTGTCTACACTATCTCCATCTTCGGGGGCCTGGGTGCTCCTGGGGGCCCCACCTTTATGCCCTGAGCTGAAGGGAATGGGTTGGAAAATCATTATCTTACTCATTGTTGTTGTTGTTGTTTTAATATATTTTTATTGATTTCAAAGAGGAAGGGAGAGGGAGAGATAGAAACAGCAATGATGAGAGAGAATCAACCATCGACTGCCTCTGCTTGCCTCCCACTAGGAATAGAGCCCATAATCCAGGCAAGTTGATTCCTGACAGGGAATCAACTGTGACCTCTGGTTCATAGGTCAATGCTCAACCATTGAGCCACATCGGCTGAGCTATCTAACTTTATTAATCTTTCTTAAATGTACGTGCAGCTTACGTTGATTTCAATGTTTAACATTAGAAGTGTTTGGGACCTTTATTTAGAAGTTTGATGTTGTTTTTGTGACATTTCTATATATCTAGGAATTTAACTCTGTTTCTATCAACTAACCTCTAGTAAAATTGGCTTTGTGTGCTTTGTTTCACTTACTGTCGCAGTTTTCAAGAACCCATTGACTACATTAAGTGTGGCCTGCTGTTGTCCTTCCTATGGATAAGCAATGCCCACGTGGAACCACCCAATGTTTTCCACGGCAGCTGCACCACTTTGATCCCCACCAGCAGAATGAGGGCTGCAGTTTCTCCACCTCCTCCCCGGCTGATGGCATCCAGCGGTCCCCTACCCATGCAGTGGCATCTCACCGTAGCTGCGATTGGCATTTTCCTGAGGGCCTCTCTGCACGTGCTCCTGGCC
Source organism: Pipistrellus kuhlii (assembly GCF_014108245.1). NCBI lineage: Eukaryota > Metazoa > Chordata > Mammalia > Chiroptera > Vespertilionidae > Pipistrellus > Pipistrellus kuhlii. The sequence continues at coordinate 29,994,648 of NW_023425573.1, forward strand.
ATCTGCATGCCTCCCATGGTGGTGCCATAGGAACTTCCTGTCTGGCATGTAGGACATTCCTGTGTTTACTTTTCACTTGGCAGTCCTTCCTTCTGGGAATTGTGTTCTCCGCTCTTTGGGAAGCAGCCTACCCTTCTCTCTGCCCTTCCCTTTTAGGGGGTACCGGAGGGTGCCCTCCTCCTCCTCACCCACCTCACCGCTGTGGGACTGGCCAAGGAGTGACCCTCCAGAAAGTGGGCCGGAAGGGAGCCAGAAGCATGAAGCCTTGAGGTGAATGTCAGGGCTGCAGGGCAGGGACGCCCTGAGGCCAACAGCTGCACAGAGAAGCAGCTGTGAGTGAGGGCGGAGGGAGCACCTGGCCCAGGGGAACCTTCCGGAACTCACAGACCCAGGCCACTTTGAGTGCGTTTGCCACATTTGTGACAGAGGAGTAAGGAAGACACAACCCCCATCCTGTCCTTCGGCGTCTGGCCAGTGACACTGCAGGACAGGTGCCCGTCGGAGGTCTGGGACCGTCCCTTTGTCCTGTGGAGCCACCTCCTTTGATATCACCCACGTGAGCCACTCGGGCGACGTGCGACCAGCCCGTGGAGCAGGCATCGCAGCAGCTCGGCCTGGGTTTGTCCCACTGGCTGCCGTCCCCACGGCCCCTGGTCAGCACAGCAGCGGTGCTCACGGAGTTCAGTGCGGCAGAAAAGAGACAAGTGTGTGGGGTTCCACACTGTCTGTGAGCAACTTCTCAGAGGAAATTCACACACGAACCCACAGGGGCCCTGGGGAGCTGTCATTCTCTGCGAACTCCCTATGCACCAGGCCTGGAGCTGAGCACCTCCCCTCTGCTGCAGGCGGGGAAACTGAGGCCTGGGTCCTGGGGCAGGTCCTGGAGGCCGCTCCCTCGGGGACAGGCAAGGGCTGTCTCCAGGCCCTCGGGCTCACACTGCCTTGCTGTCTGGACACACGATGCCCACGGGAGGAGGACATAGGTCAGAAAGCCCCTTCACACGTGGTATGATTTTATGTGAATTTAATAGGAATCAACTCTTCCATGGAATTTAAGGGTTTGGCAAAGGTCTAAAATTGGCTTTTAAGAGCTTGTGGCTTGGCCAACCCATATTTACTGGGAGGTTCCCTCGACTTCCCAACCCAGAAGGATAGTATCAACATAGTTGGGCCAGTCTCTCTCACTACGTTACAATTTCAGTCTCTGCAAACCAAGGAAGGCAGTGGGTCTGAGCTCCCCCTTGGCAACGTGCACCGGACAATGTGGAGGCAGCCCTAGACCATGTTTGTCAAGTATAAGGAAGCTTGGTTCTCGGGTGGAGCTGGGCCTTCAGATGCAGTCTGGGTGGTGCTGACAGAGTGTGGGGAGACCACTGGGCTGTGGAGAGCAGGTCCTGAGTCACTGTTCCCTCTCCCCGGCCCTCCCCGGCCCTCCCCAGCCTTCCCTGGCCCCGGCTCACATAGTCTTGTCCAGGCTAAGCCTGAGTGTTGGGTGGCAGTGTTGTCATACTCCATCAGGTGCAGCCACAGGCCCAGGGCCCTACCCAAGAGATGGGGCACCTTTGGTATTGTGAGCCCTGGCCCAGCTCAAGCTTCCAGCCACGGAGTGAAGTCCTGGGCCACAGGCTAATCTAGAATATTTCTTCAGTCCTGCTCACCACTGCTTTCCTGTGGCCCTGGCGGCTCTCCCTGGAGAAAAGGTGAAACCTCTGATAGGCTGCAGTCTTCTTAAAAAACAAACCAAACTTTTAATTTGAGATAATCACAGATTCCCATACCGTTGTAGGAAACAGCCCCCTTCGCCCATGTTCCCCAGAGGCAACATCTGCGGGGAATGCAGCAGAGAATCAGAGCCACGAAACTGATGGCAATTCGACCCACCCACCGTATTCAGCTGTCATCCATTTCACGTGCCCTCATCTGCGCGAGTACTTAGTTCCGTGCAATTTAGCCCCACGGGGCGGCTCCCGGATCCACCACCGCAGGGACTGCAACTGAACACAGGAGCCCTCCGCCGCCTTTCGCAACCACAGCCACCCCCTCCGCTCCCCGAACCTGTCAGTGGCGGGGGACGGGTGCAAGAACGGTTGGTCAGCACGTCCCTCTTCTTCTTTGTTACCCTCCATCCAGCAGGTCCCAGGCTGAGTGTCAAATGGAAAGGCTGCCGTGTGGGCTGCAGGGAACAAGGCTCCCCAAGGACAGGGCTCCTGTCCTGAGACGGGGTGCCCCCGGGCGGGCCCCACCTGCCTGGCCAGGAGACTGAGGGACTAGCGTGTTCCCTGGAGACTCTGCTTATTTTGCTGTTTGTTCACCTTTCCCCTAGGCTTCCCTCATGCTTGCGGGGCAAATGGCAAGGCTACCCCCTCCTCACCTTAGACCCCCACGGAGCACACCCCGCCGCCATCCAGGCTGTCCTACCCATCGGTCTCCTAGGTCAGCCCGCCAGGGAGCTCACCTGGGGCCTGTTTGCTCTCCTCCATGTTTTGAACATGACAGTGTCCTACTGGGAGCCCTGGCTGCTGGCCCCTCGTGGGAGGCAGCCGGAGCCCCCAGGCGGAGGGCCCTGAGAGATAACTCACCGCAGGACTTGTGGCGCCAGCTGTTGGGTAACGCTCCTCCATCCCCACTGGCTTCCTCCCTGGCACACACACCCCCAACACCCACACAGCCCTGCGGCCTCCTAGCATCTAACGTGGGATTTCAAAGGGTGCCACTCACCTCGCCTGCCTGCCGGGAAGGCCTGTGCTCTTGTCTGTCCTCACTTCTGCCCGTGCCAGCCGATTCCATCATGGTGCCGGAATGGCTTGTCCTCTACTGGGCCCCTGCCATCCACAACAGCCAGTTGGCAAGAGGAGGGGTACGGTTTCATAATGTTCCCGCTGCACACCAAGGCCAAGGTGGGGGCGCCTGCGGGGGTGGGGCATGGTGGGGGAAGTGCAGGGGGCACACTGATGGGAGGTGTGGGGCTCCATCCCTCGCCCAGACACACACAGCACTGCCGGGTTCTCCCAGAAGTTGTGTTTCAGTGACAGGACCACGGTGTGCCCCGTGGGACCTGGGGCGAGGGGGCCAAAGAGCAAGCCTACAGGAGACGGTGGCCTTGGGATCTGGGGCTGGAGCCAAGGAGGAAGGAGGCTGGAGTCACGGGGTGGAGCCAGAGTTGGCACTGGGTCAGAAAGAGGTGGTAACCAGCGCAGGAAGGGGGTGCAGGTGGCTAAGTGGGGAAGAGGGAGAAGGGAAGAGCCTGCCCTTCGGTTGGTGGCAGGCCGGGTCTCAGGTCTGGGCTCAGGAGGCTACAGGAGAGGGGCAGCCAGTCTCCCAGAGCTGCGGTCCCTGCCCACTGCGGGTGCTTCAGTGGGCGCTGCATGCCTGGGTCATCTCTGTGGGCAACCAGGCGCCCACACAGAGTCCTCTCCCTAAGCTTTTCTCCCTCCCTCCTGTGGGACTGTGATCCTCCTCTTTGGCTTGTGACCTCTTCGCTCTAGTCTCTGCATATTGGCACATCTCCTCCTCTTTCTCCCACCACCTCCCTCCGGTAGGAGCCTGTGATGGCACTGGGTCCAGCATGCCCTCCCTGCCACAAGCCCATCAGCAACGCCCCTTCTGCACAGGTTCCAGGGGCCGTGATTCAGCTGGCTATCCCACCCCGGGCCCGGCAGTGCCCTGGAGGCAACACTTTGTGGGCGGCTGGGTAAGGCCTTGAGTGGACACTGCCATGGAGGTCAATATACTGGCCTCGTGATTTTTTACTTATAGTATTGGACTTGGAGTCACAGTGAGACTGGAATACCATGGAGTCCTCATTCTGTAGCATGGGAAGGGGACAGGACAGAGGAGTTGTTCATTCAGTTTGGACCCTGTATCTGTCATTTGTCCCTCCTGTGACAGTCCAGTCCTTGGATGCAGACACCAGTCTGTTTTCATTCACCATTGTCCCCCAGGCCTGGCACATGCAGGATGCTAGATAAATATTTGTACAATAAGCACATTGCCTTCTCTCTAGAAATCAGAGCTGAAACTAACATGAAATTAGATTTCTGCAAAACTGCCAGAAATTATTGTTCTGCTATCCTTGTAAATATCTGGTGTCCTGAGGCCAGTACATTAAAAACAAGAAAAATCATGGAAGTCCATGGAAGACCTTGTAACTCTTGCCTTATCAGGAGAACGCCATAGGAATACTCTCCAAAGCACAGTCTAGTTCTGGAAGGCCTCGTGTGATTGGATTTGATTAGTAAAAACAAATCGAATCCTAATAGATGTGCTGGGTGAATAGTGGTCTCCCAAAAGGTGTGCCCACCCGGGCCTCCCAACAGGACCTCCGCTGGAATAGGGGTCATTGCAGATGGAACTGAGGTAAAGATCTGAGATGGGGTCATCTGAGTTATCTGGGTGGGTCCTGGATCCAGTGACTGGTGTCCTTAGGAGAAGGAGGAGAAGGAGACCCGAGACACTCAGAGAGGCCACCTGAAGACAGAGGCTGAGGCTGGCTGAAGCAGCCACAAGCCAAGGAACATCTGGAGCCACAGGAAGCAGAAGAGCCATGGAAGGACTCTCTCCTTGAGCCCCCTTGGGAGCATGGCTCTGCCTTGATTTCAGACTTCTAGTCTCTGCTGTTTTAAGCCACCCTGTTTGTGGTCATTTGTTACAGCAACTGCAGGAAACTCATACAGTCGGTGAAGACTAAGATTGTGCAAGAGGCATGGCCTCCATGTGAATGCACAGAAGTGCTGGTCTCTCTGTGCCAGTGAGGTAAGAGGCAAAAAGCCTTAACTGAGCCACAGATGGCAGGTTTGCTGAGACTGGGTGTGGGCTGTGGTGGCTGCACTTGGACGTTGTGGTCCGGCAACTCGTAAATCTGTTTGAACTGTCCTCAGGTCCAGTCCTCACTGACATGAAGACAGTGAGCATTCTGTGGTGTGATGACCCCCTTGGTTCCAGCGGAACACAGGACAGGGTCCCAGTGAAATGTTCACACCGCCCATTCCCTGCGCTTGACCTGTTCATCTTACCTGCTTTTTAAAATGTGAAAGTATCAAACCCTATTCAAACAAGAGAACAAATAATTAAAATAAATATGAGTGCCAATGTTGAGTCGATAATGGGGAAAGGGAGGGATGGGGAAGAGAAAGAGTGGAAGGGACAGATGTGGAGGGGGAGCAGGGACGGAGGCTGGGAGAGGTGGTGGCATCCAGTACAGCTGGGAGCAATAGGAAAGATGAGAAAAGGGCCATGGAAGGGAGGCTGCTGAAGGGAAGAGGGGCTGCAGGAAGAGGGATGTTCCAGGAGAGCTGGATGCTGGAGAAAGGGGCAGGAGAAAGAAGAAGCTGGTGGTTAAAAGCAGAGGTCAGCAGGCGGGCATGGCCAAAGGAGAGGAGCTGAGAGGAGCCAGCACTGCCCACCTGGCCAGCCATTCTCAGACCCGGCCCACCTGCCTGCCTGGGAGCAGCAGCCCCCCATCCCTCCCTCCTGACCACCCAGGCCTCAGCTCCCGTTCCCCTCCACACCATCACTGCTCTCTATTTTTAGGTCTTGCTTGCTTCCAGGAAGCGCACACATATTTGATGAGGGAGTAACCACTTTTAGCTTTTTTAAAAAAAATAAGTCTTTTCTTTTAGAATGGTTTTAGATTTACAGAGAATTTGCAAAGATAGTACAGATCCCCACACACCTATTTCCTCTAAGCTCACACCCGCGGTGTGTGTGCTTCCCACCGTCAGGAGTTGGTGGTGGTGCACTGTGAGAACCAAGGTCCAGGCAGGCTTCCTCCGTGTCCCCTCAGGATCCCACCCAAGATTTCGTTATATTTACTTGTATCTTTAGGTTCCTCTTAGCTGTGAGTTCCTCAGGCTTCCCTTATTTTTGGTAACCATGACAATTTTAGGGAGGACTGGCCAAATTTTTATAGAAAGGCTCCATGTCTTTCTCCTAATCAGAGGGGACCGTGTGTTCTGGTAGAAAAGAGGGCACAGGTGAAGCGCCTTCTGATTATAACACAGCTGAGCACCCCGTCAGCACCACACATCCCGCTGATGCCCCGAGGCCTTGTGGTTGGCTGCCCAGCACACTCAGGTTCCCCAGTAGGACGTGCTCTTTTCCCCACTTCATACTGCCCGTGCTCAGCCCACAGCTTGTACTTCCTGCCCCAGAGCCAGCATCAGTCATTTCTCCAAGGAGCCGTGTTCCCTTCCTGTGGGTGGTGTTAGAAACCAAGATCTGGGAGCTGGTGTGCTCACTGCTCCTCGGCCATCACAGCGTCTGGGCCTCCTCAGCAGACAGAGCCAGGGAGCAGGGTGTCTGCTCCGTCATCACCGTCATCGTGGGGTCGGTGCTCATAGGAAGAATCCCATTCACCCCAGGGTCACGGCACAACGTCACACCCACAGAGCCCAGCATGCCTTGGTGGGGACGGGTCAGAGGGTTATTGACACAAGCCTCAGGAACAAAGCAATTAAATGGTCAACTGCACCCTTCTGTCAGCCCAGAGAGCTGAGTCATGGACTCTAAAAACACATTGAGTGATCAATAATTAAGAAAGTGCTACATATTTGTTTGGATTCTAGTGAGTTACCATTGTTTTATGTGTTTATTGCCATCTATTCTTATTCTTTGCTCTTTTTCTATTGGGAACCTTTCTTTTTTTATTGCTTTATAAAAGATAATCAACATATTAAAAGTCGTACAGAAAAACATGAAACTACCTGGACTGAATGGTCAAATATATTAAAGGGAAACGTGGGTCTTTTTAAACAAGGCAGGGAAGGCACACAGGGAGCACAGCAGGCTGCTGCCCCCTGAACCAACCCCTGCTCATTTCAAAGTCTGACGGGAACTAAACAAAATAAGGACAAATTAAGCAGAAACGAAGCATCGTGGCAGCACTGACATCTGTCTCAGGTGCAGCCGAGTTCAACGGCGACGAAACCCAGGTTGCTCATGCCCTTGCGGTGACAGGCAGTTCCCCCGTCAGCTGAGGCTGCTGCGTTTGAAATGCAATAGAGATGGCGGAACCTCTCCTTTGGTGCTGGGGGGGATGGCAGGCTTCTCTTTCACACCCCAGCCCAGAATATCATCCGGGGTGAGTGAGGGGGTCACTGTGGAAGGGGAGTCACCACAGTAAGTACCTGGGCTCATGGGCAAGGCCCTGCCAACGCAAAGCATTGGAAGGATGATAAGAATATGATCTCACCGGGTGAATATAGCTCCAGCACAGCACGACAAACACAGGAAGACAAGTCACCTTCCCCCAATGACAGAACATGTTCTAAGAGGCAAATGAGCTTCCCTCTGAAGGACACTCATGGCAACAGGGTTGACTTAGAAGTGGAAATCCAAGTGTCTCTGCTCAGCCAGGGACTCTGGGCAGCTGTTCCACGAACTCCAGCACCTGCAGGGCCCCCAGGCACCTGCCCAGCTCTTTGCTCATCTGCCGGGTCCCTCCACCCTTATCACCGGGTGTTGTTCCCATGGCCAGCATCCCGATCCCAGTCCCAGCGTCAGAGTCTCCGCAGGCCTGGGTGTGAAAACACCATCATTTCTCTCCTTGGCTCGCTGCTGCCTCTCGCCCAGGGACAGAACAGCCTGCATGCAGAGAGGGCCCCTCTGCTCAGGGTTGCTCCCTGGCCTTTTGGTGGCTGGCACCTTTGCTGAGGGCACAGTGGTCCCATGCATCATGGAGAGCAGACGTGCTGGCGTCGTAGTCCAACATTGCGGCCTGCCAAAGGACCAGAATATTGACAATCCTTAGGGTGGCTCACTCAGAAAGGGGCCAAAGGTCATGATCAGAACCCTCCCAGAATCACGGGGCTGGGAAAGGGCCCACTGTGCTGTGCCCTTCCTGATAGTCACAGAGCATCAGCCCCAGTGACCCTCCCACTGAGACTTTTCAACTGGCTTTCTAGCTAGGAGACAGGCTCAGGAAGCTGACAGGTGCCCTCGGAACCATCCTCAAGGCCCCAAGGCCAAGTCCCACGCCCCTGTATGCTGGCTTTATAAGTGTTTAGTATTAAGTGCAGGGAGAATCTGGAGTACAGAGAACACGCTTGCTCACGTCTAAAGTGCACCCCTGTTGGACCACTAGGCAGAGCATAGTGTCCACTGGCCATCGCTCTCTCCAGCAGTGATTGAGCCTGGTACTATTCTACCTCCCCCATCCCGAGTTGAAGTGTGTGTGTGCAAGTGGACATGTACATGTATGTGTGTACATGTGTGTATTGTGTGCATGTATGTAAATATAAAATATGTATGGTGTGCGTGCATGCAAGCACATGTGTGCATTTTGTGCATGCACAAGTAATTGAGAAAGTGGAGGGGATCTTACAGAGTAAAAATGTTCTTCCTAACTCAACCGTACAAACATCAAAATCAGGAGACCATACTCAAAGGGGTCACTGACCAGAGGAGACTTCCGTCCATGCCTGCACCAGTCATGTTGACACGGGGATCTGGACTGGGTGGTCCGGGACCTTCAGTGCCCCTGCCCTCGTTACTGCCCGCCCCAAGTGTTGGGCTTTATGAGCAGGTTTCAGCGAGGGGTACACAGCAGCCTCAGATGTAAAACCATCTCGGGTGGATGCCACCATGGGAAACTCAGAGGAGGAGGCTCCCAGAACCTCAAGGGCCTGAAAACACAGCTCTGGTTTAGAGCTGGCCAACCTCAGAGTTACACCAAGACCCATAGCTGGGTTTCTAGTCTAAAGCGTCACGGTTTCCTACGCAGGTTGACATTTGCCAGCTGGGCATTCATTGTTGTCCTTGCCTGGAAATGTCAGGACCAGTTCTGTGATCCAGCACAGAGAAGGTTCGCCCAGGCCAGGGGCACCTTCGGGGGCTGACCCCAGCCCGATGGGACGGACCCTGCGCTTCCCGCAGACGTTTCCAGATCGAGTCCCATAGCCCCTTCCCTTTGGTGACTCTGTTCTCGTGGATCTTGTTTGACTTCCAGATGACTTCAATAATTGCTTTAAAAAGAGCACGTCCTGCCCCCGGCTATTCCCAGGCTGTACTGGAGTTATTCTCTCCGAAGCCACGGGTGTGTTTTGAATCAAGCTGCTGGCCTGGCTGCCAAGAAACGGGTTCAGAGAGTATTCCTTTTCCTGGATGCCGCAAAGGCAGGGCTGCGTTCTCCTGGCACGGCAGGGATGCGGCCCTTCGGGGCCATACCTAAGTCGTCATTGTCACATATGGACTGGACCTCGTTGGGCCAGGTCCCGCTTCTGGGACCGCTTTCCTTTTTAGGAGGGAGGAGACACACGCACAGCCCGCGTCCCAGTGGCCACGTCCTCTGCGCTGGGTGCTGGGCTTGCCTGTGGGAAGTTCAACGCACACCCCAGGGCCCTCCTGAGCCAAAGGAGGGAATGGTGGCTGGTGGTCAGGGCCCAGTAGGGAGGGAGGGCCCCGGAGCCAGACTGCTTGACCCTCCTGCCTACCCCCTCCCCCACCCCCAATTAGACACTCCTGGGCTGTCTGAACCTCAGTCTCTTCTGAGAGCCTCGAGGCAGAGGTCACCCCCAGGGGCAGGTACCAGTGTCCCGTGGGTAGCAAGTTCTCCATATTAGCCAACAATAATATTGACGTTAGCTGCAGTAGCTGACGATTCAATGTGACTTGGTGAAGTGGAAGCATTTTTGCATCTGTCACCTCTGATCATCATCACAGATGCTGGAAGGGGTGGGGGAGGGTTCTGCTCCCCCCAAGGAAACCGGGCTGGGCCAGGGTGGTGGCCCGAGGCCGCAGGTGAGAGAGTGGGGATCATTACAGGGTCTCCACCAGCCCATCTGGACTCCGCTTGCTGGCTCCTGGCTGCCTGCTCGCGTGCGCTTGAGGTGAGGCCCCAGGTGGGCTGTCTGAGGGGTGTGGGCCCAGGACACCAAGGGCCTGCGAGATGGGGGAGCATGACCGGGTTAGGGCGCCAAACAACATCATAAGCAAGCCACACGGGGGCCCAGAAGGGGCCGTGTCCTCGGGAGTGATGGCTTTTCTCAATGACATTGTGTTTTGCTTTTCACATAAATTAGCGCTGTTGATGGCAAGGGTGTTGAGCAAGATGAGATGGTTTGTGAGGTCACAGGCAGCGCACAGCAGGGCCAGGACAGAACAGCGATCTTTCCAGCCCTCGAGCACAATTCCAAGACTTTAACATGCTCTCAATTAAAAGGCATACCCTTGAGGATTTTTTTTAGAAAATAAATATGCCCAAACAGAAACATTGCTGCATGAATTATGCACATTGGTTTTTAGGCCACATTCAAATGTTTGAAAACGAAAAAAAGGAGAATGAGTCTTCGAAGCAGGACAATGGACTCTGCCTGCCCTGCAGGGTCTGCAGGGAACACTTTCCTTCTCCGGGTCGTGACTCCGCCCGGGAAAGTCGGGAGGGAACTTGGGCTCTCAATTTTGGCAGTTTCACTGATCAAAGGTGCTTCGGTGGGAATGGGAAGAGCTGGAAGAAAGGCCTGAACTTGGAAAGCCGAGGGATTGGGTGGCGACTCTGCTTGGAGCAGTCCTGGGCCTTCTTTCCCCTCCTCTGTAAACAGGACAAAAGAGTGCACTTTAGAGTATCCGGAACCTGGAAGTATCCAGCGCAGGCCTGGAGCAGAGGAATCCGGGGTACGTGCGCTCGATGTGGGTTAGGAAAAACAAGCACAAACAAGACCGGCGCTGTGGAAACTCTCCTCCGGGGAGGCTGGGTGGAGGCAGGTCTGTAAAGTGGAAAGATTAACGAGGAACCTCCAACCTGCAGCCACCAGCTCTCTCGCTCCACCCGGCCCCGCCCACAGACCCCACAGCCCCACCCACAGGCCGGGCAGTCAGACTCTGCGCAGCCTGGCCACGCATCTCCTTTCCAACCTTGTTATAAACCCTTTAAAGTGGTTCCAGCATCGGATTCCGGCTGGGAAACCAGGCTAACCCAACACCAAGCCTCCCCGACGCCAGCGCGTTCTAGACGGGAAAATGCACCGACCCGTCAAGGTTTTCCGTTCAGATTGGACCCCTGCCCTGGTCTCAGTCCCAATCCAGATCTGGGAGAGAATCTGACCCAGAGGACTGATTACCGAGCAGACCCCAGGCCAGGCCGCCCACGGCTGCACAGGGGGAGGTTCCTTCGCGTCGAAGGGCCATCCAACTCCACAACAGCGTTGCCCTGGTGCTGCCCTGGCTTGGACTCCAGGAGCTCTGAGCACCCCAGGGCCCGTGCAGGAGGGAATTGTGTTTGGGGGGGTGGGAGGGTACAGCTGACAGGAGGCCTCCATCTGCCTGAGGGAAGAGAGGGAGGTGTTGGCCTAGCCTGTGGATTGAAGACTCCTCTCCTATGTAGAGATGTCCTATGAGGCCTTCCCCTTTTCGTGCAGACAAGGAAAGAACAGACAATGGTAGGAAAACTCCAGGAAAACCATTCATTCCGGTTCTTGCTACATGAGTTCAGAGACTATAGCTCTCCAGCTAAGTGCTATGTCCAGGGCCTGCACAGCTTCAGTGCCCAGCTCCCATCAGCTCAAAGATGCCCCTGACAGAGAGAAGGGGTGCCAGGTCACCCCTCAGGGTGACCCCTGGGGAATTGTTGGCCGGGGAACCTTCCTAGCCTGAGGTTGTGGCCCCAGGGGCTGTCCTTGGTCAATGACTGACTAAGGCAAAAGCCCCTGGAGCCACGCACCCACTTCACTTGGGGACAACCCTGAAGAGCTATTCTAGCTGCTGAGCTGGGGCGAGGGGAGGGGCTGGGGCTCTGTTGTCACCACCCTGCGGCCCCCAAGTCCAAACAACCTCATCTTATTTATTTTTACATTAATTTCCAAAAAATAGAGTAATATTCTGAAGTGCCCTTTGTAAGCTGTAAGTTGCTGTCACTTCAAGGAAAAGGCTGCCGTTCCATTAGCGTTAGAGAGAGGCTTTAGAGTAGGGATCTGCTCTCGGGGACAGGAACTCCTGTGCCCAAGGACAGGGCTTTGTGGCCCAGCTGGGGGCCCGGTGAGGATGAGTGGGACTGGGACCTGGACAAGGCACCACAGAAGGGTTTGAGGCTGAGACCTACCTTCAGGGCCAGTTGCCCACCACACAGGGGCACTTCCTGGTCACCCTGTTCTTAACACCCTGCCCAGAAACTGTTCTTGGGGGACAGTTTTGTGGAAGGGGACTGAAAGGTCTTCGGATGTGGCTTGTCACCCTGATCCAGACCCTGGTACCAGGACTCAGAAGCTGCAGTGACACCCCCGGGTTGCTGCTGCCAGGCTCCCAGCAGGGCTGCTCCCTGGCCTCCCTCACCTCCAAGGCATGTCTCTGTTGCTTCTCAGAGCTGCCCCACCCAGCAAGGCCTCCTGGTCCCTCTGCTGCTGTGAGGCACCCCAGCAACTGTCCAGCTGGTCCCACGGTGTGTGCGGCCCAGCCTGGTACCAGTGACAACCTGCACCTGGCAGCTTCCTGCCCTCCTGGCCTTGCTCTCCAACACTGGGGCTGCCAGCTGCTCCGACAGACCCGCATAAGGGCAGCCCAGGGGCCCCGGGGGAGACTGTGCTCCTGCCTGTCCTTCAGTTCTGCTGGGCAGCACCCAGCACCTCCTTTCGGCCAGTTTAAGCCAGAGAAAGGCTGCCCGTGCCTGGTTCCAGCTCTCCCAAGGAGACAGGAGGCGTGTAGCCCTGGGATCCGCAGCCCAGGCCTGGCTCGGCAGGGAATCCCCTCCCTGGGAGCCAGGTGGGCATTGCAGGTGTTTGCCTGGAGGAAGTTGGATCAAAGGAGCCATTGAGAGGTGCGGCTAATTGGTGTCTCCCACACACCTGTAGGAGTTTTCTGTTTCGGGGGCTCGGCAGGAGGTCATGACATCCTGTCCTGGTTGAGTGTGCTGCTGGCTGGGCTGCTGGTGGAATTCGGGAAAGCACCGCAGAGGCTGGCCATTGTTTCTCAACAGTTCCTGGGAAAAGTGGGACCTGTGCGTTCCTGCCCTCCCTCTCAGGGCGTGGGCGCCCCGCACCAGCAGAGGCTGAGCAGATGGAGATCAGGGGAGACGTGAGGAGGCCCTGAGTTCACGGCAGGTCCACAGGTGTGGGCAGTGACAGCCGGTTCAACCCCTGGGGGGACTGCAGGGCGCTTCCTAAGGGAAAGGACCTCACTTACCCCAAAGTGTCTCAAGTCCAAAATCAGATTGATTGGGGATTGTTGGGCATTGGGCACCAGTGGGGCAGAGCAGGTAGGGGCTACACTGTCCGTGCAAAGCTATCCATGCTGCCTCAGAATAAAACTGAGTGGGGATGAGCACTAGCAGGTGGACGGAGGTCATATGTTAGACCACATGTGTCAAACACAAGGCCGCGGGCCAAATCCGTCCCGCCAGGCCTTGCAATGTGGCCCGCACCGCGCTGTCATCACTGCACTCCGCTGCGTTTCCATCACAATGACAGTTTATGACTGTTCAGTAAACCATTCGGCCAGCGATTTAGGCTGGATTTTAGATTTTGGCCCCTTCTCTGATTGAGTTCGACACCCCTATGTTAGACTTATGGCCACCCCACCAGCGGGGCCCTCTCAGGATCTGGGGCCTCTCCTGACACCAGTCACAAGGGTATCAGCCTCAGGACTTTCCTGGATGGCTGCATGGACCATCGTCTGCATCCTGCAGAGAATCCCTGCTGAGTCCTGGGTATGGGCTCATCGGCCTGGGTCCTGGTTTGTGTCAGTTACCTGAGTCCAGGATGGGGCCACCTGGTTTACGGTGCTTGGAGGACACTGCACAAAGCCTACATACAGCTGGTGAACGGCTCCCCTTCCCACCACGCAGGCACAGTGTGAGCTTCCCCCAAGTCATTCCTGCTTCATTTTATAAATAAAATATACCTCCAACAATATGGTGGCACTGAAACAGGATGGGTCTCTCCCCCATTGCAGCTGGTAGTTTGTAAAATTCAGTCAGCTGGACTGGGAAGGTCCTGGAGGCCCTGCAGAGCACTGTTGGAAGCTGCTCCAAGAGGGTGGGCACCAAGGCCCACCATGGTCAACATCGCGTTGAGCTTTATTTCCTGACTGGTGGGAACAGATGGCTTGTTTAGAAGTAACCACCTCAGACCAGCGTGGATCATCTCCAGAGAAAAAGCAAAAGCTTGACCAGCACAGCCTCTGGGGTTCTGCCCTCTGACCTCAGGGCAGTCTCGGCAGGGCTAGGCAGGAAAGGCAGGGCACATCTGGACTGGTGGCCAAGCATGGCTCTCTGGGCAACACTGGATGGCAGAGAGCCCTGGGTGCTCAGTTCAGGTGAGTGGTATAGGTGAGGATGCCCCATCTGGAGAACAGGATTGTATCTGAGCACCTCAGTGACCCCTCCCACTCTGACCTGAGGACCCCCAGTGCCAGGGTCACTCTGGACTCTTACTTGGAGGTGGAAGAAGAGCAGGAGTGTGTCTAAAAGTGAAGCTGGGCAATGAGAGCCCCCTCCCATTCTCTCTCCTTGGACTTGAACATGTGTCCCCTGAGGGTGAAGGTGAATCCTCAGCTGGTGGGAAGATTCCAGAGCTAAGGGTGATGGTCAGTAGGCCTTGCTCTCCATCCATGTTTTGCCTCTGGGTTCCCACTGGTCAGTGGAAGCAATGAGGCCACTGCTATTCACAAAGGCCTTTGGGAGAGTCTTGTCTTGACTATGTCTGAGCCCTGGGCCATGCTCCTGTTGGCCTGGGGAGGCCACATCCAGGCAATAATGTCTGTGGACAGTCTAAGGTCCTGAGGTAGTCTTCTGAGAGACCAAGTGGTCTTTGCAGGAGCCCTCTGATGAGGAAGGCTCTGGTGGCCTCTGACTTAGAGTAGGTGTGGGAAGGCCTCTGGGGGCCCTCCTGGTTGTGGTGAGGCCATCTCTCCTGGCGAAAATGCCTTTGGGATCAATGTATTCTTATGCTAGGGCTTTAGATGGATGGATAGATGGATGGGTAGATGGATGGATGGATGGATGGATGGATGGATGGATGAATGGATGGATAAATGGATGGATAAATGGATAGATAAATGGGAGGATTGGTGGCAAGTATATGGATGGGTGGATAGATGGGTGGATGGATGGATGTGTAGGGGATGGGTAGATGAATGGATGGATTGATGGGTGAGTAGATGTATATATGAATGGATGGGTGGATGGATGGGTAGAAGAATAGATGAATAGAAGAGATGGAAACCAGGTATGCTCGAGTATTTATGATTTTGTTCTTTAGTCAATAATTTTTAAAAATGCATTGTTATTGTTGAAAATATTGATATTACAGATGTCCCCTTTTTTTCCCATTGACCCCTTCTAGCCTGTACTCGCTCCCCTGCCCAAGCCCGTACGACACTATTGTCATGCATATACGTTCTTTGGTTAATCTCTTTCACCCACCAGTCCCCTCAATTTTTTTTTATTTTTTTTTAGAAATATTAGGAATCTAAGTACCTGTGAACATTCCCAGCTGCCATCATCAGAAAGTGGACCTCTCCCAGCTGTAGTCAGAGAGAGACATAACAATAGATGAATAGACACAATGACGATGGACTTCAAGATAGAGAAAGGGGGCCACAAGCCAAGGAGTGTGTGAAGGTTCTGGAAAGTGGAAAAGACAAGGCAATGAATTTACCCCTGGAGCCTCCAGAAGAAATTCAGCCCTCCCCATGTCTGAGTCAGTGGGTGGCTCCTGGAGAGGCTGCGTAGGCTCTGTCTGTTGGTCTTCCTTTGTGGGGAGCATCAGGATCGGGGGTAAGGCTGTGCTGAACTCACAACTGTCATTGTGGGTCGTCAGCGTGTGGTGGGCTGGGTGCTGCTGCCTGTGGAGAGGCACCGGAAGAGGCCCTGGGTGCAGGATTGATCTACCCAGGCACCAGGAGGTCGGAGCTATGTCATTCATCCTGCAAACAACACTCTCTTATGGTGCCAGAGCAGGGTCCCAGGACTGTGACCCTATTCCTCAGCCTAGGCTCCTGGCCCTGCAGCAGCAGGGCTTCTGCCCTCCTGGTCTCTATTCAGAGCTTCAGGCAGCCCAGCCCTCAGGCCAGACTCTCAGGACGCACATTCCCAGGGCTCAGGGGAAAACCAGCATTTTCATCCTGGCTACGATGATCGCATCCTTAGTATTTTCCAAGGCAAAGTGTGCTCCTGTCCACAGGGCAACACAAAATGGAGCAGCTGCTATATTTAACAAAAAGCCACATCCTGTTGCCATGACAACCACTTTCTAAAATTAGAGCCACCACGTACCCTGGGATAATGCCAGGGAAAGAGCTGCTCCAATGGCCTTCGTCCATTCTGGGGACGGAGCTGGGGTTCCCCTGCGCTGCAGCTATCATCACAGGCAGGGCCGTACCATGGCACCGTTCCCTCTGTCTGCATTCGGCCTGCTGGGTACAGTCCCCTGGGCTGCCCCTGCAGCTGCCCCTGGGGCTCCCTCACAGGGAGAATGATGAGAGTCCGTGCTCTGGACACCTGAACAGAAGCACCTGCCACAGAGGCCCGTGTTTAAGAAAATCCATCCAAGAGCATCAACACGTGTGACCACTGTGCCCTGAAGAAATCTGGTAGGATTATCAACAATAACGATAAAGAATAATAATAACACAGCACTGGAGCTCACAGTGATGAAACGTGTGGGTGGCCCAGCACCTGCACAGAGGCACTACGTCCTCATAGCCCCCGCAGGTGGCGTCAAGGCCACACTTGTTCCGGGGCAGCTCTCCCAGCCACACCCAGGCCCTCCCCGGGGAAGATCCTCGGGAGAAAAGTGTAGCTTCTGCCTCCCTAAAACCACCTAAGAGCGAAGCGAGGCCACAGCACCATCAGTTCAAAGAGCACTGAGCAGTCTCCACCCAAGAAAACGTGCAACCCGCGGGCATTGAAAGCGCACATGTGGAAGAAATATGACGGAAGCTTTCCTACATTTGCCAGCCCTGACGTTTCTCAACAGTATCAGTAGTGATTGCAAAGTAAAATGTAAGCTTCCTGAACTTTGGACAATAAAAACATGTTGGCCAACCCTGCTGGAGGAGAGTGCCCTATAGAAAGTGACATCACGCAGCTGTACAGAGAGATCGCCAAGAAGCACAGGGCCAGGCAGTTACTAGTATTAATGACTAATGACGCAACTCTCTGGCTTTTCGTGTTACTCAAGGTACCTGTCTGTTTTTAAAGTACTGTTATTAGATGCCTTTTTTTTCTCATTTCAAATAAATATTCACTTTTATACCTAAATTTTGCAATTTTTCTCTCTTGTTTATATGGCTCCCAAGGGTATGAGTCTTCAGCGCCCCCTCCACCCCCGCCTCCTGGCGCAGCCCCCACCTCCCACACTGGCTCCGAGATCAAGGGCAGGGCAATATCAGATTCATCTGCTCGCCCGCCCGTGACCCAGAGTGACGCAAGTTCTCAAAGGTTTTGTTCAGGAAGCACTGCAAGGCGCAGAGACAGGCCCAACCCCAGCCACACTTGGCAGTGACCTCAGTGCGCATTGCAGTCAGCTCAGCTACAGGAATATGCTGTGATGGAAAGGGAGTGTGTACCTTGCTCTCAGAGGCAGGGAAGGAGGCTGCTTCCTCGGGCAGGCCGTGCTCTGCTGTGGCCAAGTCCCGGCCTGCACGCTGGACTCACCACCCTGCCTTCCTCTGTCCATGTCCACCCAGGCCCCCTCGCTGAGTCAGCCTCTCTCAAAAGGTTCCCATCTGTCCCCACAGCCTCATCTGCTGGGGCCGCCAGTTCAGTAAAAGAAAAAAAAAGAGAGAGAGAGAGAGAGAGAAACAGACGCTGTAGGTGACATGTTCTTGGCACTCTCTAGAGAGACAGGAACATGGACTCACAGAGATGCTGTGTGCAAGGGGAGGAGCTCTGCACTCATTCAGGGTCAGAGCTGGGGACTGAGATAGTTTGGGGATGTAGTTAGCCCAGTCCTCCTCCACTCATCCCAGACGTGCACACACACATCTTCACATTGGTTTGGTTTCAAATGTGGCCAAAAGAAAAACACATCAGATCCTGTCTGTGGGGAGAGGGAGGTTGGGAAAACGAATCAGAATTGGTTATTTCCGCCTCACACCTTTGCCCCTGCATGCTCATGTTGCACGTGCGTGGTAGATGGTACGATAGTCCTTTCCCACCTCGCTCTCATGCCGGGGACGTGACTCCTTTGTTCTTCAGTCTGAGTGGGTCTTGCTCAAGAGCCCCAGCTGCCAGGCTGCAGTCTCACCCAACATTGTGATTAAATCAGTCTGAGAGGTAGATGTTTGATCTCTGAGCCTTCATCGCCCCTCCACTCCCTCTAGATGGCACCTGAGCTTATGGCGCTTGTCCTGAGGAGAGGGGCTCAAGAGATACTGTGGGTGAAGTCTGGAGCTTCATGGGCCTCTGATGGGGGCCCCTGGTTGGGATGTCCTGGAGGGACCTCCTGCCCACCCCGGCGTTTCCCAACATTCTGCAGGAGCTCTCCCCCTCCCAATGCCTCTGGCCTGGTCCTCTTTGTGCCTGTGAGGACAGGTGATGGAGCTCCGAGAGCCAGGTACACATGCCCAGGGCTTCCTGACTGCTCAGCTGCTCCATCAACAGTGAACACTCAGCAATTACCCAACACAGAGATGCACTTCTAACACATTATCTCAACACACATTATTTCATTATGACAGATGCCCTGGGGAAATGGCAGCCAGAATAGCTCAAGCCCATTGGTACAGCTCCTGGCAGGGGCAGGGACACTGCTGAGCAGACACAGCCCACCCTGGAATGCCTCACGCTTGCCACCCTCAGCTGCAGCTTCCCTGGGCCTCATCTCACCTGAAAATGCTTTGGTGAGGAGAACAGCTTCCTGGCTTCTGCACCTCTGATCAGTGGATGCCAGCAGGGCCTTTTCCTGGAGCATGTGCCCTCGGGGGATGGATGGCACAGAGCCGCTGACCGAGCCTTCTCAACAAGCAGCAGCTGAGCTCCCAATTCTTGTGCAGCCGCAAGTGTAAGATGGAGCCCAGATCCTGCCTCAGGCCTGTCCCCGACCCGGGGTTGGCAGCAGTCTTGGCATCCCTCCTTCCTCACATCACCGTCCCTGTGTCCTGTGGTTTCTCCTCTCATGGTGAGGACACAGGTCCTTACATCTTAGGGCCCACCCCTAATAACGGATGATTTCATCTCAAGATGCTCAGCTAATTCCATCTGCAAAAATCCTATTCTCAAATAAGGTCACATTCCAGGTTCACCTCATCCAGGAGCCTGCGACCCTAAGAAGATCAGAGGTCACCTCCTGGGGCAGGTGATGAGAGCTCTCCACTCTCCAGGTGTGTTTGCTCCAGGAGGTGAGGGAGACGAGTGTGTAACCCCGTGGAACCGGGAGACAGGCTGCGGTGCCATCACCAGGTGGCTGGCGTTGGGGAGCCCGTGGGGAAGTGGCCGCAGAGCCTGGGCCCTGAGGCAGCACAGTCAGCAGGACAGTAGGTGCCCCAACAGAACTGGAGCACGGGCAACCTAGGGCCCACTTGGGTTGGGACTTGGGCCAACGCTGCAGAACCTGGCAGAACCGCACCAGACGCCTGCCCCTTTCAGAGAAGGAGGAAAGTGTGGGCAGATGAACAGAGGGCACCCCTGGTCCTAGACCCTGGACCCAACTCTGGTGAGGCCCTGTTGCTCAGCCCTTCCGGCCTCAGTTTCTTGGTGTGGACGATGGTGTTCTCAGCTCCATGGCGTCTGACCCTCCTGGCAGTCCAGGAAAAAACATCTGTTTCCTCTGTGAGCAGAAGGTAGAGCCTGCCCTTCGGAGAGGAGGGGTCAACGTTACTCTGAAATGGTGTCACCCTTTGAGAGAAGAGAGGGACCTCAGACAGCAGCTGGCCAGGGCAGCAGGGCCAAAGGCATGGGCTGCCCAGATCCCCACGGGGCCTCCTGGCCAGAAGTAAGTGGAACAGATCCGTTTGTCTCTTAACTCAAAAGCACAAGCCCCATCTTGAACCAAGTACCATGTCATTCACCCAGCAAGCCAACTCCCAAGACAACAGTCATGAACTTCCCTTGGCGGCCTCCACAGGGATGCATGGAGCCTGGTCACCACCTCATAAAGAACACCCACTACAACGATCCTCTGACTGTGCCATAAAAAGGTTGTGGGAAGGCATCTACATGGGGGAGACTGAACTGTCTACATGGAAACCATCAGCCTTGTTAATTTGTCAGAACCGCTCCGAGGCTGTAACAGAGGGCGTGACAGTAATACCGTCACTCCGTGGTCCTTCTGTCCTGACCACCACTGAGCCCTGCCTCCCCCAGGAATCATGTGCGATGGGGCTGTGCAACCACAGCCGAGATGGAGCTCCATGCCAACCTGGGCTCCTGCACTGCTCACCGGGAGTGCAGGCACCCCTCTGGGCCTGGTTTCCTGAATTTTCAGTGAGGACACGGAGACAAGGTGATATATTGTACACTGAGTAGCCAGATTATTATGATCTCTGAAAGCATAATAATCTGGTCACTCAGTGTGTGTGTGTGTATGTGTGTGTGTGTGTGTGTGTGTGTGTGTGTGTGTATTAGAGGCCCGTTGCATGAATTCATGCATGGGTGGGGTCCAGCCAGCCTGGCCAGGGGGAGGGGACATAGGGGGTTGGCTGGCCTGCCTGCTGGTCGAACTCCTGGTCGAGGGGACAATTTGCATGTTAGCCTTTTATTATATAGGATATGCACTGAGTGGCCAGATAATTATGCATTCAGAGATCATAATAATCTGGCCACTCGGTGTATTTAAAAGCCTTCTATGGCATCTGGCTCATGGTAACTTTTGAACAAACACTTTTTGAATGAAGGAATGAGTGAAGAAATGCTGCTGCTCGAGGAGCTAGACCAGGCCGTGCTCAGGGTGTTCCAGCGTTTCTGTAGATTTTGTAAATGGAGTAAGTTCAGAACCTTCCAGAGGGCCAGCAGGGGCCCGGTGTCTCTGTTGCTTGCATAGTCAGTGGCCTGGCAAAGAGAAGCCTGCTTGGCACCATAAACCCAAGCGTGATGGGCTGTAAACAAGAGGTGTGGGGCCACGCCAGCCAGCAGGAGGCAAGGCCCAGGCCAAGGTGACAGGTAGGATGGGGTGGTGGCAGCTGAGTGAGAATAAGGAAGAAGTGATTGTTGTGATAATGACTGACTTCCTTCACTCAGCGCATACGTCAGAGAATTTACCTTGTGCCCAAAACAACTCTACATGCTGGACTAGATTGGTGCAGAGACCTATGGGCGCTAATTCTCTTGGTGACCCGGCCAGATAGGGACAGAGACCTCCAGGCACTGCGATCATTGTCCTCCTGGCTACAGGGACTCTGAGGCGGGGAGGGCCCTGGCTTCGGGATCTGGGAGGGAATGTCTGCCCCACCTCCTCCTGGGTCAGGCAGGCGAGGCACTCCCCTGAGCATGCTAAGTGACCTGTGGATACAGACGGGAAATCATGGGAGCCCGTTGTTCTGCTAACATGGGAAGGTCATAACTGAGGAGTTGTCTTTTCAAGAAACAAACCTCAGATAACCTCCTACCTGCTGGATTCCAGCAGCACCCTACTACATAAACATTATATGAGTATTACCTAACACCTCCATCTCTCTCTGAGAAAGAAAGCCAGGCCTGTGGAGAGCAGAGTTACCAGAGACAGCAGCGAGGGGCAGCCCTCATGTTCAGCCACTTAATCCGAAGGATGAGGACCCAGGCAGGGGGCCTCACAGTGGGTGAACACCGCCTAATTAAAACCTCTTTTATAAACGGCACCATTAACACCGACACGGCCACCGGCCGCGGGATGTTCCCATGAGAGACACTATCTCAGGCCCTAAGAAGCCCCTCTGAACTCGCCTGCGCTCATAAACCAGCAGGACGGCACTCCTGCCCCAGACCCTTTGGAAGCCCTGAGATCACAGTCACACAGGCGGCGCCCCCAGGACTGGCTGCTGGCATTCTGTTGACGGGTGGAAACATAAGCAGAGGGAGCTCAGGCAGAGAGAGAGAGGCCTCGGATAAGGACTTGGCCTTGGCTCTTAGGTTGCCAGGGAATCAATTTGAGGGTGAGGTTCCTGGGATGCCAGGCCTCCAGCCCCCTTACTTGCGGGGGGTGGGCCATGCTGAGGGGTGGGTGCCCTGGTCCCCAGGACAAAGCCTTCTCACTCTACCTTGTCCAGGTGATTCCTAGGGAGGAGTCACCCCTCACAGGTACGGGTCAGACCCCCACCTTACAGAGAGGGGGCAGTTGGATTGAACTGAGGGTGGGGGTGGGGTGGGGTAGGGGATTGCCTCTGTCATCAGTTTCTCCACCAGGTAAGTGACAGACAGCCAGGCCTCACAAGGGCACACTCCCTTCCCACCTGGTGCTGCCTGCCCACTGGAGGGAGCCCACCTCTCCCTGTCCCTCCTTGTATGAGGTGAGTCTGGGGCAGGAAACAGGTGTGCTCTGCTCAGCTCAGCCTCCCCTTCTCCAGAAGGAGCCCAGCCCTCAGCTGAGTCCATACGCCTGTCCCCGAGGGACCTAAGCTGGGCTGCTCCAGAGGGGGAACTGTGAGCCGAAGACATAAATTCGAACCAGGAGGTCACAGTTTGATTCTGCATCAGGGCACCCACCAGGGCTTCGGGCTCCATCCCCATTAGGGGGCGCATAGGAGGCAGTCAGTCAATGATTCTCTCTCATCATTGATGTTTCTCTCTCTCTCTTCCTCTCCCTTCCTCTCTGAAATCAATAAAAACATATTTTTTTTAAAAAAGAAGAAGAAAAGTGGGACAGAGCCATGGGTAACGCCTCAGGGTCACAGTGGGGTGGAAGGAGCTCAGAAAGGTGTGGGCCCAGGCTGTCCCTGAGGCTGGCCGTCCACGCCAGGCCCAAGCCCAGCGCCCACGCCTCCTGGAGGCCCTGTTGGCCTCTCTGAGCGAGGCCACGTCTCCTCGCTGCCCGGCAGGCGCCGTGGAGGGTCCCGGGATGATAGTGGTGATAACGGCAATAAGGATGTGTGAGGCTTTGAAAGCCAGAACCCGGGAGCAGATGGGAAGGTCCCTTATCCCAGGACTGGCGGCTCCGACTGCCAGGCGCACTTCTCAAATTCCCCCGGGGCCTGATAAATGTCTTGACTTCCTCAAAGGCACAGCCGAGGGAAGGAATGCTCAGCTACCACACCCAGCTCTGGCCTTATCTCTGAAAATGTATTACTTGTTTCTGTAGAAACGAAACATGCCCAAGTGAACAAAATCAAACACTCCAGAAAATGAAGAGACAGCCAGACTCCTCTCAGCTCAGCGGCCAGGCGGGACCCCTCCAGATCCGAACCCAGAGAAGGAAGCGCCCCCTCTCCCTTTGGGAGACAAGTGAGCTAAGGAGGGGACACATGGGGCAGGGCGGCTGGGAAAGGACCCCAAACACACCCGGGGGAGACGACATTTGAGATGAGAGAAAAATCTATTCTCGTCCATAAAATGCATGTTTAGGATTTTACATAAACTGGGTCCCAATCACCATGGTTGCTCTGAAACCATTTTGTTGTTTTGTTGTTAACAATATATTATAGGAAGAGTTCGGTGTGATCACAGAGCCACACACCACGTGTTTTATGCCTTTCACTGGCCTATGATATTCCAATGCACTCCCCAAAGCTCCCACAGCCAATCCCATGCGGGCCATTTACAGCATTTGTTTCTCTCTACTTTTGTTGTGTAAGTAACATCCTAAGGGCATGTTTGTGTCCCTATTCTAACCTGTGTGATTACCTCCTTCACAGCAATGACAATGACTAGACGTCTTCCACTGACCCCTATGTCCTGCCTGTCTCCCGAGGGTTCTAATTGCAGACGTCTACTAACCACGCAAGGACACGCTCCATCCTTCTGCCTCCCACAGGGATTGCTAGTCTTGCTGCTGTATCTACATCTCTCTCACATTCTTCCTCTCCTCTGCATCTGTGTTGCCTGTGCACATCCTTTGCCACTTCTCTTTCTGCGACAACTGGTCTCCTGACTGACCCATAAAAGCCCAGACACTTCAGGGCCTGCCAGACTGTTGTGTGAAGTCGTCCCCAATTCTGACTCTGTTTTTGGACTTCACAGATGTGCTTCTCTCACGGCTGATCCCATTCTCCTGTGGGCATGAGTATCCATACTTCCCCTTATGATCCTGGACTGGACATACAAAAGAAGACATTTTCAGCATCACTCCATCTAAAGCATTTGTATTTGGGGTTTTACTATTTTAATTCTCTGATATAATGGATGGATGGATGTACCTTTAAAGACATAGGATTCGGACTTCTTCCTCCACGTGCCAAGCCACTTGTCCCAAAAGATTTTATTGAGAAATAAAACCAATCTCTCTCACTTGGTGTGGGAACCATGCCATAGTTTGCTGGATAATCCAGGCCAATTAGAGCACAGAGGCCTTGTTGAGAATACACCAGATGTCCAAGGCCACTCTGAGCATGGGAATCTTAATCAAAGTGTCCAAGGACTATATGCAAGGGCAATGGCACAGCGAGCAGGGTTTCAGAAGGAACTTGCTCTCACAATTAGCGCTGTGAGCAGGATTTAGCAGGGAGTGACCCCACAATTGGCATAGTCGTCAGGCAGGATTCAGAAGTATGTGCCTCCTCCCCAACTTGGTTTGAAAATCCACCTTTTGGTGGAGTGTGCGTCTGTCCACTAGCTGGCACCACACACATGCAGTTCCAATGACAGGAGCTGTGGTCACAGCCTCAGTCCTAATAGGCCACTCCTCAGAAAAAGTTCTGTTTTAGGATTTTTCTTATTATTTGAGACTTATAGGTTTTCTTTTTCCATTTTTTTTGGGGGGGAAGAAATCTTTGAATTTTATAATGTGCTGATTTATTTATTTTCCTTACTTGGTCATTAGGAAAATAAATAAATAGGAGTAGATAATGGCAGCAGTATCCCCTGAAGGCTTCCTCCCTCCATGCAGCCACCTTGCACCCGGGTCCATGGACACTGGACACACTCTGAGGGCCCGCTCTGTTCTGCACCCATAAACGGAGACTTCGCCACTTCTATGGTGAGTTTTGTTTGTCCTTCGGTATAAGGTATCTCCTTCTTGTCAATCTCATCTCCTCTCCCCACTGAGACACACCCCACATCCTTGAGCACCAACCTGTGTCCCAGCCCTGGGCCCACATTTCCACATTTTGGGTCAATGTGGGGATTCCTAGGGGAGCTGCCCTCCCTCAGGTCTAGGAGGCCTCGGTGGCTACTGGGCGGTGGTGTGGTGAAAGTGATTAAGGGAAGTGTGTTTGGTCCTCCTCCCAACGAGACAATAGCACCTGCCAGCGTCTGTCTCATTGGGTGCCTTGTCTTGGCAGCTGATAGAGCCTGGGGGACAGGGGCTTGCTCTGGCCCTGGGGGTAGGAGGCTCCAGCCCTAGTCCTCCAGCGGAAGAGGCGCTGGCACAGGCAGGCCCTCCACTCCAGAGCGAGGCTTCAGTGGGCCGGGTGGCTCCTTCCTCGGGAGCGCACGATCTGTGCGTGTTTACAATGTCTCTCCTGGGACATTTCCGTCCTGTGTGTTGAGGAAGCTCTGGCCGTTTTAAGAGCTTGAAGGATTCTGAAGTCCAAGTTAATCCCCATGAAAGAGCCTATGAAGCTTAAGCCCTCGCAGCAGAAAGAGAACATTTGGCAAACCGGTGTTAAAATTCTCAAAACAAACTTATTAGTGAACACAGCCCGTTGCCATGACAACCAAACAGCACAAAAACAAGCCATCGGCACAGATTTATTATGTGGAAGGGTGAGCTAATACTATTGCAGAGGTGTATTATTTTCCACT
Organism: Pipistrellus kuhlii; assembly: GCF_014108245.1. Taxonomy (NCBI): domain Eukaryota; kingdom Metazoa; phylum Chordata; class Mammalia; order Chiroptera; family Vespertilionidae; genus Pipistrellus; species Pipistrellus kuhlii. The sequence goes on from NW_023425573.1 coordinate 30,020,383, forward strand.
TTCAGTAATAATAAAGAAAACTAATTTAAAATCCAGCATGAGAGTACTCATGGCACACACACACACACACACACACACACCGCCACACACACACACACACACACACACACTCACAGAAGCAAAGCCCCTGTCATGAGCAGGTGCACGTGTCCCAGTGCACACAGCACCCGGGCCCACCTATCCGTGGACACAGGCTCACGCGGCGGCAGCCACAGCATGTGGTCAGCCCCATGGCAACAGCCATCTCGGTGTGTGTCAGGCACAGGTGTGCCCCCGGCAGTGTTACAGAACTTACCAGGGGATCGAAAAATACACAGGAGCACCTGAAGACACAGGAAAGACCCATTTATTTCCAGATGTATTAGTACCGTGAATCAGGGGAGCCTGTTTCCAAATTCTGAGTAAGCCAATATGGAGGAAGCTTTCTCTTTATACCCTTTGGTTTCTTTGTTTCCCAAATATGGATCATACTTCTGGAACTTTCTCAGGCTTTGCACAAAGCCCCATGTGTTGGGATGGGGGCTGTGAGACCACACCAAAAGGCCTGGCCTGGCGCCAGCACTGATAACCCCCTCTGGGGATTGTGTATTGTTCATGGTTGATGGCCTCTGTAAAATGGGAGTATTTAGGAAAACACATCTTGCAAGACCAGATAATTAAGGAAGGGGCAGTGACTAGTCTATAGGCTAGCAGGAATGTGCATTAGGGGTACAGAGTCAGGCTGCTAGCATCCCGTCCCCTTCCCCCCCTTCCACACACAAATGTCTTACTTTCCTCATCAGCTGTAGGCCACCCCCTGACAAAAGTGATAGAAGGTACCAGTTGTGAGTCAAGTCTCAGACTAGGGACACCAACTGAGTGTCAGGCCTTGTGTTAAGCCTGTCCTCAACAAGGACTGCCCCCAGGTCACACTAGAAAAACGACAGATGTGATCCAACCAACAGTTGTGGACTTGGGAGAGGTTGCTGCTCCGCCCAGGGCCTCCACCGTATGCCTTCAGAGGGCGTAAAAGGAGCAGCAACAGAATCTGGGGAACCAGCTAGTGATGTAAGAAATCTTAACCATGCTCTGGTAACCATGACTGTTTTATTCTGGTTAAACAAGGCACTTCTACCCTGGCGGGAGCTCACCTGAGATGCAGCCCTTCCTCCCCACATGGAGCTAGCTGCCTGTTACCAGGGAAAGATGGACAACGTTGCTGCAGAAACCCGGATCGCCAGCCCTTTGAAGTTCCCGGGCCTTTTTGCACACCTGCAGGCCTTTGCAGACCTCCAGCCTGCTCACCTGTGAACTGCCCATCCGGCACTCCCTCGGCTACTTCCCCATGCAACCCCAGCCCTTGCACATCACTGAGCCCTTTGAAGACCCCTAGTCCTGCTGCATGTCTGTACACTGCCCTTTGCCTACTTTCCTTTGTGCTTTTGCTGTATGAGCAGTGGGCTTATGGTGGGCGCAGAGCAGATTTCCGTGGCTGTCCTGCTGCTCTCCGGGCTGCCGGCAGGACTGGAATCAACGCTCATATACGATTCAACCCTGTCTCTGTTTATTTGGCTCAAGTAGTCACAGGCAGCACGGACCAATGTTGGTCGGGTTACATGCTGACCCTTTTTTTCTGAAAGAGGAACCCTCCCACCCCCACCGGAAGCAGGTGCGACTCATTCCTGGTGCTGGGCTAAAAGCAGGGGCCTTCTCTCTCGGCCACCATCCCAGCCCCCTCCCCGCGCTGCGCACGCTGCCTGCACGGGCTGGTGCCCTCTCTCGCGGTGCCGTTCACTTGCTTGGCTCCCCCCCCCGCCCTCTCCACTTGAGTGGCCCCTGACATTTCTCGTCCAGGTGAGGCCCTGGCTGGCTGCTCACTGCACCTTTGCTCAGTCTCTGTCCCCATGTTAAACTGACCCATTCTTTGTTTTCTCAAGGATTTGCACACTGAGAGTAGGAACTCTGGGCTTTAGCTCTGTCTCCATTGAGGGGCGAACGGGCCCAGACCTGTGGATAGATCATCAGACCAGGAAGAGGGGGCGTCGCGATGCCTGCCGGGCCACCAGGAGCTGGAGAAGGTGCGGACAAAGCGTGCGTTAGTCTAAATCACAGCGAGGCTGTGGCTGCCAGGAAATTTCCTGAAGATCAAGGAGGGGCTTCTAGGGACATGCGTGTAGGTTTCATTGTGACTCTGAGAGGAATGGGGATCAGGAGAGGGGTCTGCCTGTCCCAGGGCCAGGCCGGGCCTCACCCCTCGGGTTTGGATGAAGTCAGAGCAGACGTGGGCTGCTTCATGGCCTCCTTCCCTCTTTAATTTCAGGCCTGGACTGTGAGGGTGTAAAACACACGTGGCCACACACATTCAGGAGGAAGAGCACGTGTGTCGGCACCTTTACAAGCCTGGGTCTGACGGAGGAGCAGGAAACACGCATCATTACAGCAGACAGGGTCGGGGGTTGAGCTGGCTTCTGTGTGAACTGTTTTAAGAGCAACAACTCACTCAACCCAGTTCGGGGGCAAGGCTATCAGCACCCCAGCAGAGAGCCCAGTGAAGGGCATCCTGGGACACAGGGCTGGTGAGTGGTGGTCTTTGACATGGAGCCCGACCTCTGGCCTAGAAGGGTGGACGTTGGACCAAAGTAGACACCACAGATCTGCCCCGCCTCTGGCTCTGCTAGGAGCCTCATCCCAGGGCACAGGGGCGGTGATTGAGCTTTACTCCCCACAAAGAAGATAAGCACAGGATGAGATGCGGATGCAGGTAAGGCTCTCAGTGAGATTGCAGGAAGGCTCCTGTTTGCCCAGCCCAGTGAGAAGCCAGAGCAGATGCTGACAGTGAGGGAAGGGGCAGAGAAGGAAAACCTGCCATCCCTGCTGAGGAGGGACCTGCTAGGAGCCTGTGCAGCCTGGGCCACTGCTGTGAGCACCACCTGCTCAGGAAGGCCCCAGGGGAGGCTTCTGCATTTTCCTGCAGCCTGAAGGTACAGGGAAGGGGGGAGTGGGGTCAGCCCTCCACTGGCCACCTGTCTTGCACCTGTATAACAACCCTGGCACAGGCAGACGGGGGTAGGGAGGGTGCGTCGGTGGACAGAAGGACACTGTGGGTCACAAGCTGGATAAAGCCAACAGAGAAGGCTGGAGGGAATGAGAGACCTCAAGAAGTGGATGGACGAGACCATGTAAGCTATCACTTCATTCCCAAGCATTCTTTTTCATCGCCTTTCTTATAGGAGCGACCCCCAGCTCCAAGGGACCAAGGGAGGGCTCTGACCTTGCTGCATTTAACTGAAGGCATTTTGACTCACAGTAAACACTGTTCAGGCAGAGTAGATGCTTCTTCATGGTTCATAGTAATGATACACTGACGAAAGATGGAATGAGCCATAAAACAGAGAGGCCAAGCGCAATTCTCTAGCAGCCATCGCTCACCATTGTCCAGGACTAGCTAAGAAATACAAACGATTGAAAAACAAACGGTTAATTTGTATTCAACATTAATATGACCGGGAGAAATAACACCAAATAAAACCAACACAAATTGAAGCTGCACACAGTAAAAGTTACAGCTAAAAAATGGAACGAAAAGTCACTGTCAACATTGAGAACTCTGAAACTGAACCAGGAACGGGAGATTAGTGTCAATAATCAACAGAAAATGAAACTGGCAGCATGTAAAAATACAGGTCAACTTTGTTAACATTCAGGTTGACAGAAGCATTTAAAATTCTTACCAAAATTTAGATCGGAGCAAATTTTCAAGAAATGCGGCTGTGCAGAAGTTAATAATTAGAAAAGAAGGCTCATTAGAGTAGAAGATAGAGTTGTTGACATCGGGCATGGTTGAAAAACAAAAGCCAGAAATCCTCCCAAAATGGATGAGTCAAATTGTCACTGAAAATAAAAATGGAAACAATTTGGTTGACTGTACTGTGTAGAAAGTTGATCCAAGAACTAAACTGGCTTAGAGGGATTAGCATCAGAAATGCTTCCTTGACAAGCGTCAGCAGCTGTTAGCATAAGTCTTATTAATACGATGGTTCATGTGCTTGGAGTCAAACACTCTCTCAGGGTCAAAAAGGTGGAGCCCAATGGCCCAGCTCCAGAGGGGCCTTCAGGGATGGTCAGGCACAGCCTCCCCAAGCTCTTCCATGAGATTCACCGTCTAGACTCTGCAGGAAAGTCATCTTTCTTCCTTCTAGATCACAAGCCGTAAGAATCCAGGCCTACGGCCACTTTGACAGTGGCTGGAGACACCTGTTTGAAAAACAAAGTCAAATCAAATTGAGAAAGAGAGAGGGAAAGAAGAGGGAAGAGAGGGGGAAATATAAAAAGATCCGACGGCCTCCCAGGCCCCTGACTCCCGCTCTGCCTCAAACCTTCCTGGATTTGCCTCAATCATTTAAGTTGGTTCTATTTCTTGTAACCCAAATGCCTAAAAAGCATTAGAGCTGACCTCTCAGCCAGGTGATAGAGCAGGTGTCCGCGGTAACGGAGAAAGCGAGCTGGGAGGTTGGAGGCTGTGGTTCAGACCATAGGACTGCTGCACTCTGGGAAATGTCATGTTAATGCTCAGGGTCATGGCCATGTGTGTGGTTGAATAACCGTGAAGGTCAAGATGCTTGAGAAAGTTGAGGGATCTGGAGCTAAATGATGGGTATGTGGCCCATTTAGACTGGAGTCACCTAGAATTTGTGCGGAGAGATGAGGAACCAGCTTGCACAGCTCCCGGGCTGGTTGGGAAAGGAGCTGGTCAGGAGGGCCACGGGGACAACGAGGGAGGGTGAAGGGTGGTGTACTTGGATGTCCTGAGCCACAAAACAAGAAGGGCCATGTCGTGAGGACTGAAGGTCATGGTTTTATCAAGTTCACATTCACCTACTCAGTTTCTGTGGGTTAAGTTGTGGCCCCACCTCCCCAAATTCATGCAGTGAAGCCCTAATCTCAGAACCTTAGAATGGGACCCTATTTGGAAATAGGGTTATTGCAGCTGTGATTGGTTAAGATGAGGTCAACTTGGTCTAGGGTGGGTCTCTAATCCTATGTGACTGTTGTCCTCATAAAAGGGGAAATGGGGACACAGGCACACAGGAAGCGCACCCCATGCAGGTAAAGCAGAGATCCACCAGCAAGGAGTGAGGGTCTGTCAGCAAACCAGCAGCTGGGAAGAGGCCGGGGCAGAGTCTCCCACAGCCTCCAGGAAATTGGCCCCACTGACACCCTGATCTGGACTTGCAGCCTCCAGATGGTGAGAAGGCAGCCTGCTGGGGTGGAGGCACCCAGGCCGGCCACAAAGGGGGGACTGCTACAGGGTTCCGATTCCACAAAGGTCTGAGCAGCAAAACTGGGGCCCAAGACAGTGGCCTGGCCAGTGAGCTTGTACAGGAGGGATGGCAAAATGGGGGGGGGGGGGGGGGGGGGTGAAGAATAGCACTCTGAGGCTCTCAGTTCCCATGGCCTCTCCCTGCCCCACCGCGACCACCCAGCACCCACCCTGATTTGGGTTCCTTGGGTGGCCTGGGATGGGGAAGCTGGTGTGGGAAAGGGGCAGGGAATGAAGCAGGGACAGGGTGGGGGAGAAGCTGGGGAAGAGAAAATAGTTGGAAGGATGAAAGAGCCCAGCCTGACACACCCCGGGGGCTCTCACGTGGCTCTAAGCTCAGTGTGGACTCTCTAGGGGGCTAGGTCCTTTGTCTTCATCCCCACCCGCCCAGGAGAGGCAGGCCAGCTCAGAAACTGGGCCCTCGAAGACCGCCCACGCTCAAGGACACCTGTGTATTTTGTTTTGAACCTGAGCATACTTCATTTCTGGCAGGACTGTCTAGATAATGCATCACGCAAGACAATTCTCGTTTTCACTTAATGGGAAATGAAGTCTGTAGATCACTGGCCATAAAATGGGGCTGATGTACTGTGAGGTGAAGGGAGCGGGGAGGCTGTGTTACTTCTCTTTTCTGCACTGGCGGGCTGCTGGCCCCTGTAAAAGCTCTTCCTTTTCATGCAGGACAAGCCCAACAAGGGGAAATGTGTTCTTTTAGGAAAAAGTGGTGCATGGAGCGAGCGGTGTTTACTGAGAGTCTGAGCCTGGACGGTGGTGCTGTCACCCGGTCTCCTGGAGTCGCAAGCTATGTGGCCGCTGCTCAGGCCTTCAGCTGGTTTGACAGTAATTTTAATCTCTCCGCGGGCACACCGCAGCTGTGCCAGCCTAAGGGAACACAGCTGTCGCTGCAGCACGGCCTGTTCTGGGGACAGCGCCCGGCCCTGCCAGACCTGCTCACAGCAGCTCCGGGAGAGGCTCCAGGGTGGGGAGTGGATTCACCCACAGGCAGCAGTGCCCCAGGAAGGACTCCAGAACAGGACGGCACCAGAGGGGCCTTCCTTGGAGTGAGGTGAAGCTTACAACCCCCTGGGAACAGACATGGAGGTCTTGGTGCATGGGGGACAAAAACCTCTGGCCTTCTGCCATCTACTGGTCATGGGACCATGTTTGCGGCAGAGACAGGCTGTGATAACCCAGCCCCAGGTATGGGACGCACTATACCAGGAAAGCTTAGTTCTTGCTCCAAGTTTGGGCATGGAGGGGTCCAGCTTGGAGGGTCTGCCATCTGGAGCAGGCAGCTTCCAAGAGCACCCTGGGGACTCTATCTCAGGAAGGGAGGAAGGGTATGGAGGAGCTTCCAGAGCCGGGTATTCAGGGAACCCAAACTGCTCCCCAACTCTCCAATGACCAGAACTCATGGCACAGCAGTCCCTAATAGCACAGTATAGTACCTAACAGTAGAGGATGCTGGGAATTGTAATCACTAATAGCACGGGATGCTGGGAAGTGTAGTCCAGTTGTGAGTTGGGGCTGCAGGGCTGCCACTGTGACTCCCCAGAGCTGAGCACCTGGGATGGAGCAGGGAGGATGTTCAGAGGCTCTGCCAGATTCAAGAACTGAGGACACTAATCCTAAAGAAGGAAACTCAGGTACATGGACATCTTCAAGGATCTGAAAATTTGAAACAACTTGACTGTGAGAGGGTATGTGGCAAACAGCTGTAAGCAACAACAGTCAACCGCCACGTTCTCACAGAGGGAGCGGTACTTCCTCATGTGGACAGAACACAAGGGTCACAAAGAACCCTGGGCCAGAACTGCAGAGCAGGAGCCACTGTTGCAGCTCCCTGTACACGAGAGGTTTAAAAGAAGTACCGCATGTTATTATTCGCAAATATTTCCCCACGATGTTCATGAATATGAACTGGGAAGGCAGGTGGCGAAGGGTCTGAGACCACCAGGTGGGCTGACTTGGTTGAGAGCAGGCTGAGGGGCAAGAACTGTTGTAGCATCCTAACAAGAAAGGAGCCCAAGACTGTTGGCAAAGGCTTCTGCTTAGGTGAGAATGGGCAAACACTGGAATTTGATTTGAAAGTTGGGAGTGGGGGGGGGGGGGTGGACAGAGGGGGTGCAGGTGTGCTCAGACCATAGCTTCAGACTAACAAGATGCCCCTTGAGCTTATCAGCCTGGTACTCACTACACAGCAGAGGTGGCCAATGATGAAAGAAACCCTGGAAGCAAGACCCTGGGAATCCACCTGGCTCCCACAGGAGCCCATCCTTAGGGATCCGAGCTCCCTGAGCAGTACCCGCCCCCCCACCCCCACCCCTGGACCTACCTCCTTTAGACTGCAATGCTGGTCCCCATCATGTGGGGATGACCGAAGGGTCAAATACGATGGTGGGGGGCAAAGCTTGCAGGATGAGTGTTGAATATATTGCTAACTTGGGGTCACCTTCAGTTCCAGTTGTGCAGGCCATCCTAAATTTCACTGCAGAAGAGCCAATGGGCAGATTCCTTGTGAAAGTTTATCTTTAACACCAAGTCAAAAATTTCCTAATCCTATAGAAAATCACAGGAGCTCTGTCCAAAGGCCAACCCTTCTCCCCCAATGAATCCTGGAGCCTGCCTTCAGATAGATCCTAGAAGCAGACAGGCCACGACACACACGCCCTTGGCAGCAGGGCACCGTGGGCATGGACCACAGGCCACCTGGCAGGGCCCCTAGTCCCCACACGGGCACAGCACATGCAGGGCCCCTGGACAGCGGCACACCTGTCCGAGGGCGGGTGGCACTGCTGAGGCCGCAGGATGAGCCCTGGCTTTGGGAGCAGCTGTGTGTGTGTGTTGGGGGAGGTGGGGGAAGCTCCCTCTGCCAACAGCAGCCAGGCGTCCCCTGCGTCAACCAGCCAGGCTTGCCAGGCAGAAGTGCTTGCCTAGTTGTTTTGAGGTTGTTTATCTCTAGGCTCAGAGCACATTCCTGAGTGTGTTTAAATTCTAGATTCCAAAGGGCGACCAGGACTGTTTATCCAAAGCTGGGTCTCCTTAAACCATTGTTTTATGTCGCCCTGTTTTCCAAGCCATTTCCTATTTTCCTGCTGATACCATGAAAATATAATTTTTTTTCCAAAGGCTGTGAGCACCCGTAATGGCAGACAGCTGGCCTAAAGCTAGGGAAGGCCATTAGAGGATCAATGGTCCACAGGAAGCAGGCGATTAGGCTCCTCAGACGGGCTGCTCTGCTGATAACACGGATCCCTCCCTGCCGCACATCCTCTCCTCCTCCCTGCCTCCCCCAACCCCATGTTCCTCAAGGGGCCACTGACCCAGGAAAGGAAGGTGGGAGAGGGTCAGACCCTGGCCAGAGCTGGTTCCCCGGGAGACCTCTCCTGGCCAGTCCCTTCAGAGGGACCCCCGAGGTTCCTGTGCTGAAGGGGGAGAGCTCCTCACTGGGCCCGGCACACGGTCCCCCGGCCACAGAGCTACATGCAGACGGCAGACGCTGACAGGTAGCACATGGTGGGTGACAGAGGAGGCCGCTTGGCGCAGGGGCACAGGCTGCGTGTCAGTGCTGTTAACATCCTAGTGAGAGCATTAATAGGCATGAAGCTCTTTTACATACAAACTCACCCTCATCCCATGAGGGAGATTCCCTACCACAAATTGAGAAAATGAACACAGAAATAATTGCTAAAACTCATAGCTAGGTCACTGATTCATTCAACAAACACCCACCATAGGCCAGGTGCTGAGATTCAGAGCTGAGCAAAGTCAGACCTGGTCTCAGGCTCAGAGAGGAAGGCAGGAGGTCTCAGCACATGCAGGCTGACAGCCGTGAGTGGTAAGAACCAGAAAGGCTTGGGACAGCCCACGTGGAGTGAGGGGGCACCTGAGCATAGAAACAGCATGTCCCAGGCTCTCCCATGAGCATATGGGCCCTGGATGACCACTGAGCTTCTCTCTTAGCCAGTCTAGAAAGGGGCTCAGGAATCTGTTTTTTAAGGAGAACGCCAGGGAATTCTCACCAGCAGGGAGATTTGGGAAATGGTGGGGCTGTAGTTCCTGACACCTGAGATCAGCTGCATCCCCAGGGGACCATTAAGTGGGTGCTCCTGGGCATGAGGCCTCTGAAAGCCCCCAAGGTCCCAGGGTGCACCACACTGAGGGTGTGGCCAATCTGGACGGGCAGAGAAGGTGTTCCCAGGAAGTGATCCATTGGCTCTGAGGCCAGTGATGACCACAGCAACCTTTCTGACACATGTGCCTTCAGATCCTCAAACCAACCACCGTCTGTCTTCTGTGACCCACGCACAGCCCGGCCTCAGGGCCCTATCTGACAGATTGGGCAACTGGGGATAAGAAGGAGGTGCTCTGGTCAGCCCGTGGCAATGAGGGCCCGGCAGGGATGGCCCTCGACTCCTGTGCTCTCACAGCTCTTACGAAAACCCTTTGCTTTTCTAAAAATTGTTTGCAATGTACACTTCCACTCAGATTTGAGCATCACTGTTGGGCCGGTGTGGCCCAGTGGTTGAACGTCAACCTATGAGCCAGGAGGTCACAGTTCTATTCCTGGTCAGGCACATGCCCGGGTTGCGGCTCGATCCCCAGTGACAGGCATGTAAGAGGCAGCCAATCAATGATTCTCTCTCATCACTGATGTTTCTGTCCCTCTTTCCCTCTCCCTTCCTCTCTGAAATCAATAAAAAAATAATTTTTTAAAAAAATTCAACAATAAAGATTTAAAAAACACACAAAAAACAAACTTGAGCATCACTGTTAGGTTGCACGAGAATCTTCCTGCTGCACGTGTGAGTTGCAGCTAGACTTGTGCTGACTTGATGAGTTAATGGTGTGAGCCTGTTTAGCAGGATGTGGTTCCCAATGTCCTCAGGTCCTCGCTTCTGTTAGCCATGTTCTGTGACGTTCCCCCTACAGCTGTTCTCAGGCCTGTTCCTTCGTGCAGATTTTTGCAGGGATTCTGAATGCAGCCTGCTTTTCTGTTATAATCTTTAACCGGTTTCTGCCAGTGCACAGAAAGCTGTGGGTTTTGCGTGGACATTTTCTGTTGTCTGTGCTGGTGAACTCTGATTTCACATTTGTCAAACCATTAGCTCAAACATTATTTAGAAAATAAAACTACAGAGAATCCTAATAAAACTGAGAGAAGTATTGGTATGTGTTTCATGCCACTTAACTAGGCACTGTTTGCTGAAGAGCAGGCCGTTCCTGGTGAGTGGGGCTCACTCCAGCTGGGTGGGGGTCAGTGTGCTGGGTCAGTCCCCGCCCCAGTTCTCACACTGGTCACCACCAAGCAGAGACCAGGAACATATCTGATCAGAGAGTCTCTCCCTCTTCTTTCTTTTTCTGTTCTCACAGTCAATGTGGTTTCCTCACAGATTTCACCTGGGCTTCTGGTCTACTTGGTCTGTCACATGCAGACTCATGGCTGCCAGTCGTGTGATCTCTCCCTTGCAGATGAGAGGTGCCTTTGCACATGCTTCCCTTCCAGTTCAGATCATTTTACCCTCACTCACGTCCCTGTTCCCAAGGCTCTGGTGGCAAAGGGGACCTTCCAGGGCTTTACCACCTAAAACACCACAAAGCCAATCAGATTGGCGGAAGCGGGATCAGTGGAGCTGCATCTCCCGCTGCGTGAGGCTCACAGCTGGCTTTTCTCCCCTCAAAAAAGAGAATCGGCAAAGGGACCCAAGATAGCCTGCTTTTCTCCCCTGTCAGGGATAGAGTGTACTGCCAACCAGCCTCTGCCCATTGTCAGGTCACTGTCACATGAGGCCATTTCTCCGGCCCTGCTGGTGACCCCAGGGAGAGAGTACCAGGCTCACGGTGCCGGCAACTGCTGGGAGGTTTTACTTCAGATCCGCCAGCTCCAGGGCTCAGATTCCACAGCTCCAAAGCCTGGGGTCACAGGAAGAGACCATCTCTGGGCCGGGGGCTCCATGGCCTTGACAGGTGAGCTCCAGCCTTGGGAAGGGTGTATGGGCAGGTGGGCAGAGGCAAGCAGGAACACCAATTGCAGATCTGCACTGGGGGGTGGGCAGGGTCAGAGGTCTGGCTGCCGGGGTCGCACAGCCAGGTTGTCCTGTGGGGCACCCAGCAGCAGCGCTTCCACCCAGAGGGCAGAGTCCTGGGCTTGCTCCGGAGTGGACCAAGGCCTCACCTCCAAGGGGCGCCACCTCAGAGGGACATGACCTCCAGGGAAACATGGCTTCCAGGGGACATCACCTCCAAGGCCTGCCTGGGTGGTGCCCCAGAGACAGACCACATTCTGCATTCTGCATTTTGACAAAATGATTATTTGTCTTCAGTCATCAGTGACTTTCTTTTGCCCCCACACTTTTCTTAAAGTGGGCCCTGACTTCAGACAGGATTGTGCTGCTGCTCTCAGCCTCCAGTCTGATTCTTCTCTATCCTCACAGGGAGTTCTGTGCTCTCGGTGGCAGTAGTATGTGTCCAGAGCTGGGTGGTGAGGAGATGAACGGCCTCTGGACTCCCCCTTCAACCACCCCACCCTCTCCAGGTGCTCTCACCTCCTCCCCCCACAGCATCTCTCTGTCACTCTTCTTGCTGTCCAGCTGCTCATTTCCCATTTGTTTCCTCTGCTTCACGCGTCCCTCCTTCCTCTGATTCAGCTGACAAGGAGAAAAGCCTCTTCAACATCAGCAGCAAGAGTAGAGATGGTGCCTCTGTCTGCCTCTCACTGAGTCCTGATCGTGGAGACATCTGGACACAGCTGGAGGAGACAATGATGGATGCCCTTGTCAGGCTGATGGGGACACGGATGAGGGGGAATGTGGTGGACCCGACTCTTCCATTTCCTCATCACACCTGGGCTCGTGCACCTCTGACTGACTCGTAACATCAGGATGAATTGTGGGAGGGAAGGTGTGTCTGCAGCTGTCTAGCACCCATGTGAACCTGCTGGGGACCAGTAATGAAGACATTCATCAAAACCCAAGATCCTTACAGGGACTCAAATTCTGGGACTGCAAATCACCTGAACCCCTTTGTACTCCCTACATACATTCCCTTACTCTGATTTCTTTGTTCTGCGTTCCCTCTCTCCTTTAAAAAAAAAAATAAAAATAAAAAAAATCCCAGTGTGCATTGAGAGGGGGAGATGGGTTTTTGAAGACAAGAAAAGTCTCCCATCTCCCCAGTTGCTGGCAGTTGGAATAAACTTCTTCTCTTCGCCTTAGCCCCTGTCTTGTGAGTTTGGCTTTCAGGGCAACAGGCATTCCAGACCTGATGACAGGTTATTTTCCTGGTTTCACTTTCAGGAGCCTGAGCCCTTTCTCTGGGTGGCCCAGCCCATCAATGACCCAAAAGTCTTCCTGGATGAGGGGAGAAGAAATGGTCACTAGTCACTCCAGTGGATTAAGTAAATGCAACTATTACTATTAAATGGTGATACCCACCCCTCCCCTGGTCCTGGTCACACACCCTCAGGTTATTATTTAGATGTCTTCCCTCTGCCCCCTGTCCCTCAGGCAGAGGCAGCTCCCAGAAAGAGGACTGTCCTTCTCCGGACTGTGGACACCAGGAAAACACTGCCTAGGACTCCTGCTCACCAAAGGCTCCCTCGCCCACACCCCACCTCTGAGCTATAGATGAGTCTACACTGAGCTGTCTACACAGCCTGAGACAGAAGTGGATTGCCTCCGAGTTGCCCCATCGAGGGAGCTTCTGAAGGTCCAGGTCCATAGCAAGACACTTCTCTACTGAAATAATCCTGATTTTTCTCTTAGTTTTATTGCTATGGGGTGATTAATCAATGGCCTGAATGGAAACCACTTAGTTGATAATTCTTAGACAATGTTCTGCAACTGCAGCGCATTTAGATAACTGTTAGTTGCTTACGTTCAATCCTATCTGTAAGTAGAGTAATAACAGTATCTTTGCTATTGCTAACAAATTCACTAATGTAACCCCGAAACACAGCCAGAATTCGGTCTTCTAAAGTAACTTTGACATTTTTCTTTTGGTTTTATTTCTATTGTGTAAGTGACTTCACACTGTCTCACAGGGAGACTTGCTAAGATTACAACTTTTAAGGTAGTGTTTCATAGATCTGGATTATATAAAAGTAACTATTACTGCTAAATGTCACTTATTAGGTTTCCAGACAGTGCACATGGAATAACTTTGTCATTGTGGTCTAAAGAGTGGCTCCTGCTGACCCGGAAACACCAATTTTTGTCTCTTGTATGAGGTAACTAAGCCGTCTCACTGTGTGGCTGAGATGACTCCATCGCACACATATAACTGTATGATTCCAGGGCCAAGGTTCCCCAACGGAGCTAATGTGGAAGGGAACTCCCAGGTGCAGGCCTTCCCCAGCCTGGAACCAAGAGTTGAATGACACACCTGTCCCATCATCAGGGATGAGCGCGTTTTTTATCACCGTTCTCCTGCCCTCTCGTTTTTCAGCCTCTAGATCCAGCAGAGCAAACACCCAGGGCCTTGAGATTGTATCTCTGTTTTGGTTGATTGAACATTTTCCTTCCTTGTTTAACATTTTTTTTCAGATTTCTGGGGACTGTTCTCCAGCGCTGATGTTACTTGGGACCTGGCCAACAGAAACACACCGTCTGCCTGTGGCTGGGGTGTCATGCGGAAGCTGAGGGCCGAAACTTCTGTTAAACTTAGCTTCTCATGGGCAGATGGATCTCCATTAATCACAACCGAGTCTGATTCCCTAAACTAGCAAGAGTAAGTGCATCCGCCCCAGAGCAAATTTCCTGGAGCGGATGACAACACTCTCCCTAAACACCAGCAGCTACAGCAAACCAGCAGGGCCAAAGGGATAGGCCGTATGCTCCTGGTTCTCCCTGAAGCCTGGAGCCGTGGAGCGGCAGCACACAGAGCTAGGTTCCCATGACCCAAGACAGTGACTGTGCCCAGCTTTGGGAAAATGGAGGTCCTGCCCCATGTCCCATCTGGCCTTAGAGGTCACACTCCCTGGGAGGGGACATGTGAACATTCACTCCAACACCAGTTGCCCCATTACCCCAGGAAAGCCGATGCCTCCCCTGAACCTGACTTGGACAGTGGGGACACACAAGGTTCAAGGTACCATGGAGTGTGTGCTAACGTCATCGTTTACCAAAGCACAGGGACCGTGGAGCATGCTTCGGAAGGCAGGCGCACACAGCTACAGGAGGCCAGGTTTCCTTATAAGACAACGAAACGCTCTGAGTTGCCTGTGCTGATGGTTGCATTCGCCCGTGAACATACGTACAGCATTAAATGCATTTCAACTCACAATGGGCTTATCCGGATATAGTCCAACATGAGTAAAGGAGCGCCTGTATTTCAGGCACAGGAGACCCTTTGTATTTTTATATACTTCTGTTTTCAAACAAATCGAAGAGCATATGAACTCCACGAACCATGAGAACAAAGAAGAGAAGACAAATAAGACACAAAATAGAGGTTGGAGGGGACAAGAAAACAAGAATGGCAGCCAGCTCCGTTTGGGAAGCTGCCCAGCGATCTCACTGTGAACCACCCATCTGTCTGGCCCTCCCTGCAGCCCCAGACCGTCCTCTCCTGAAGGCATAGATGCCTCCCTGATAGGGACACACATGCCCACTCCTGGGGACAGCAAAAGGCTATGGTGTTCCACCGGGGGCTTCTCCTCTGGTGAGATGGGAGAGCTAGCATGATGCTCAAGGAGGCTGGCGCTTTTGTTTAAATGTGCCCTGCTGTCCCGAGCCCTAGGGAGCTGCGACAGTGGGAGTCTTGTTTCCAAACACATTCTCTGCTCTGCGACCTCATCCAGGAGCCTGTGATTCTCCTTAACACAAAATTCTCGTGAATGTGAACAAGTGGCTGGAAGACATATAACTACACGTTACAAGCTCGGTTCCTGACCCTCAAAGCATCAAATATTCCAACGTGGAATATTAAAAAGGCAGTTTTGTCCTGGCCAGTGTGTCTTAGTTGGTTGAGCATCATCCCATGCACCGAAAGACTGCCGGTTTGATTCCCCACCAGGGCACAGGCCTAGGTTGTGGATTCAGTCCTCAGTCGGAGGCAGCCAATCGATGTTTCACTCTCTCCCTCTCCCTTCCTAAGAAAATAAAAAATAAAAACATTTGAATGAAGTTTTATTTCAACCCTGGTTTCTTTTAAGGGTTGTAGGCATTCCTGGGAACTAAGTCATGTCCTACTCTGAACCAAAAAGATGGGGCTGCCTCCTCAGCCCTTCAGTTTGGAGACTTGGACACCATTTGCTTTCTCTGCACAGTACTCTCAGAAAACACCGTGAAATGATAGAGATGTGCTCCCTCAGCACAAATGACAAACAGCACACGCAACCAGGGGAGGTACATCAGGTACAAGTTTGAAGGTGGTACCTGTACCAGGATCTGCCCTGTGTCTGACAAGCTGACCCACAGCAGACCCCTCACATACTGTTGAGGAACTCTCGGTGCGAAGTACAGAGCCTGCTCACCACCCGGACATGAGAGCAGCCCAGATAATTAGATGCTTTCCTCCTTCCTTCCTCCTCTCCTTAATGGCTTTGGGAGGCATTCAGACCAAGACACTCCCTTGGCTGGCCTGGAGCCTAGCTGCTCTCTCAATCACTGAAGCTGCTTGTTCTTAGTGAAATGCAAAACTCTGGCCACTTAGATCTGAACTCCAACTAACACTGCTGGGAAACTTTATTATCAATTCTTAAAAGCCACACACAGAGAGAAAGGACTGGGGGAGCACAGGCACGCTCCATGGTGGGGACGCCTGATGGAACCTCCCTCGTGATGTGCAGCATGGAACTGAGGGCCATGTGGCTACTGAGCACTTGAGCTGTGGCCAGTGTGAACTGAGGAACTGAATTAGCTGCATTTAATTTTAATTCATTAAATGTAATGGTCACACGTGGCTAGAAGCTACATTTAACACAGTGGGGACTCTATAGAAAAACTCACTGAATAGAATTCACAACGTACAGCTTAACCCCTGAACTAAAATGCCGAACTCTGCAATGAGCTTACAAGGCATGTCACCTAGTTTTCTAAGTTTTAGTGGAGGTGAAGGAGGAAATGGGATTTCGAACCCTCTCCTCTCTTCCACTGACAACTGATTCTCGGAGAGTGGAGAGCACGTTATTTGCTTTTGTTTTATCCCACCGACACTGTGAGCTCAGATCGTCCCTCAGAGGATGGACTCATGAGCCCAGGGGTGTTGCTCATCACACAGAATTCCCAAACACACTGCTCTATAGTCTGTGCTAATTCCTTCCACTTTTTGGTATTCCCTCTTTACTTTTTTTACTTTTCTCTAACAGACTGTTAGAACAAGCAGAATAAATGGTTAAATCTTAGTATGTTTCTGAATTAAAGCAAACTACATCACAGTAAGCGGTGAGCGGAATGGCAAATGAGTGTGGGCACATGTGCGACATGCCTGTGTGTGAGCAGAGTCTAATGGAGACAAGTGCCACAGAAGCAGTTTATTTCTCGAGTCTGAAGAAGCCATGTACCAGCCTGCACAGCACGGACACAGGTGGGAGAAGAAACCCTTCTAGTGAAGCCCGGTCCCCCCCTCCCCCCCCAAGCAGACTTCCTTTGCCCCCATGATAATTACACGCTACAACATAAAGCTGCAGGCCCCGATGCTCCTGTCCACCCTGACTGCACTGCAGGGAGGACTGCCATTTCTCCCACGGTGCGATTTTCAGATCGTTTACTTCCCCCCAGTTTTACAGCTACGAGGAGGCCAGGAGACTCAGCAGACTGGAAGCTTCTTCGTCACTGCAATACCGCTCTAGCAGAGGGTGGTCTGTCACTTCAGCCAGATCCACTTGTCGCCCACGTCCGCATTATACCCGGGGCAGTACTTGCGGCCTGGCAGCTGTGGGGGAAAGCAGACAAGGTGAGCATGGGTGCCCTGCATTCTCCACCCTGCTGTGAGCGATGGGCTCCACAGGCACCGTGCACAGCACAGCTCTGCCAGAGAGAGCTTCCGTCCTGGCAGGGGCCTATAAATGCAACCCAATCCAGTGTCCCCATCCTGTCAGGAGAGTGACGAGGCAACGAAGGGGACACCTGGGTGAGAACTGGACGGGAGCGACCCTGGCAGATAACAGGGCGACAGCATGTTCCTTCCTGTGCTCTGCCCAGCACCATGCGAAAACGCACTGATGAAGTCCCGGTGAGTCCAGAGGAAGCACAGTAGGAGCACTGGGCTACATTTAACACGAGGCCTCAGTCAGTGCGGGTGGGTGAAGAAGTCAAAAAAGGAGGAGCCACTGAGGGAGCTGTTAGCTGCCCAGAACCCAGAGCTGCCGCTGCAGGAGGAAGGGAGGGGCTGTCACGGCAGCACTGATGTTGGAGGACAGACAGCCCAATGCCTGCTCCTGCTAGTGGCAGTTGGGGAGAAGGGGGCCCTGTGACACAGTCCACAGAGTCTGGCCTCCCGGGGCACAGGCAGGTGGGCCTGGAACAGCAGCTACCAGGCGTTCCCATGGGCAGAAGAGCCTGCATGAGAGCGCAGTGACCATGGCTGTGACGGTGGTCAGCGAGGCAGGACCGCTCCTGTGCAGGTGCTGGGGCTATAGGACCAGAAGGGGCAGGAAGATGTCAGGGCACTGCATTTCAGCTCTCTGATTCCAACACACACTTTGGCTACCACAGGGGGGTCACTGGGCCAGAAGGGCTGTTCCCTGTGGGTCCATGTGACTGACACCTGCATCTGGCTTCCATGGGTCTCAAGGGCTCAGGAAGTCCTGGGAGACACAGAAGGGCAGGAACAGTGTGGGAGGAAGGTCAGGTGGTTCCCTAGTGACATAAATAAATACTACTAGATGACGCAGCAGGGAGAAGAGAAAGCAAGTCCTCACAACAGAATGCTAACTTATGATGTAGGACTCACAGAATCAGGAAAAGTATAATTTGGCAACCATCCTATTCATAATTTAGCCAAGAAAATCAATGAATGGTAGAATGAAAGCTTGAGGAGGAACCGGACATTGACAGTTTCAAAGTATGCCCCTCAAACATTTACTAATTACGAAGAGTGAAGACACAATCTTAGTCAAGGGACCAAAGTCAATACAACCCGTGACAGGACAGATGGGAACCAGTGCCACCTGACAAGATGCAAGGAGTTCTGTGGCAGGCCAACAAAACTGAAACACAGCCTCAATCTGATCATGGGAAACAGCAAGTGAACCGTCAGATGGAGGGACACTAAAAATACCTGTCTGTGATCTTCAAAAGTGTAAAGGTCTCAAATGACAAGGAAAGTTTGAGGAACTATCAGATTCAAAGAGACTACAGAGACAAGACAATCAAATGCAATCCATTATCCAGGGAGGGGCCCTTCTGCCCTGGAGAACATTACTGGGGTGACTGATCACCCTGGAACCGGGTCTGGGATTAGTGACAGCAACATGTGAACACCAGTCCCCTAACTCTGCCGGAGAAGGTCCTTGTCCTTAAGAGTCAGACATCACGGCAGTGGACAACTGGCTCATCCAAGAGGACCTGATCCTGGGCTGGCACTGGGACCTGAGAGCCGGTTTTCCCAAGGAGTGCCCAGCAGGTGCTGTGCAGGAGCCATACCCAAACACCTCAGCTTTAAAATGTTTGAGGCTACCGATATTTGGCACATTTGATCACAAAGGTTCAGAGAAGTTATTTTCCTATTCTTGTTATTTTTGTAAATTTGAAACATCAATAGAATAAAGACATAAAGACCACTGCAAACATAGTGAGACTGTCAGCAGGATCCTCCGGCCAAGGACCAATCCTAAGGGCAAGCATGAGCCCAGGGAGGAAAGAGCACCAGCCACATCAAACAGGGGCCACGTCTCCAGACTTCAAACACACGGAGAAATGGATGTGACAAGAGCTGGGTAAGTGGAGGAAAAGTCTCCTGAGATCCCACACTGTTCTGGAATGAGATAACTAATGACTAGTGCTAGATTTTAATAAATCAAGGATGACTATTTTAATCACCATGTTAGCCACTAAAACCCATGAAAAAAGAATAACTAGTAAACAAATGGGAGGGGAGGAGGAAGAATAGGGTTAAAAATTTAATCCAAAAGAAGACAGGAAAAAAAAAAAACATGTAAGAACAATATATCGATAAAATATGCAATAAAGTAAGCTACTACTTAAACATAAATGTATCTGTCATTGCATTAAGTGTGAACAGATAAATATTCCCAACTTTCAGACTGAGCAGAAGTAAAACACAACTGTTTTCAGGTTACAAGGTGCCCACTGGAAATATGAAGATACAAAAAGGTTGAAATTAAAAGATGCAGAAAAACAACTCTACCATGCAAATACTAAGCAAAAGAAGACTGCAGATGCTGCCTAAGCATTAAAAGAAGTAAACTTTAGGTAAGAACCAAAGATAGTGAGAAAAAGTTCAGAACCTATAAAACAGTAACTCCACCGAGAATTGACAGTAATTTAAACCTTCCTTCCTCTAATGACACAGCCTCTCAATCCACACAGAGCACAACTGGACAGACGGAGAAGGGCACATCCTCACAGAGGCAGATCTCCACATCTCTGACCACAAGCTGACGGGAGAGAAAAGGCCAGTGAGAAGGAAGACAGTGCAAAGAATGTGGCAAACAGACTTCACTGCACTGCACACAGTGTAGGAAGGAGACCCTCTCCCTGAGGACCAGGGAGCATTCCTAAATTAACCACATGCACAGTCAGAAGGTCAGCCTCAATCACACCCCAAGGACTGAAATTGTAACAAGTATAATCTGACTGGAATGGAACTAAGCCAGAAATCAGTAACAGAAAGATATTTAGAAAGATCCCCACTGCTTTTAAGTTATCTAGAATAATTCAAATTAGCATACTGGTCAAAAACGAAATGAGGTTATAATTAGAAAATACTTTAAATTGTATGATTATGCAATGATAACATTATGAAATCTAGCTAAGCTAAGTTTGGAGGGCAACGTGTCCAGCTTTGAATGCATATATCGAACAGTAAGACAAGCCAGAAATCAATGACCCACCTTTTACCTTAAGAAGATAGAAAAGTAATAAACGAAAGAGGAAAAAGAGCAGTGATCAGTGAGTCGGATGTATAGCAGATAAAGCCAAGCAAGAAGCTGGCTCCCTGGGCAATAAGCTCCCTCCAAAGGGGAGGGAGAGCAGGGCAGTGGCTATTTGCAGGCATGACCAAGTTAAAAACATAAAAGACAAAAACTTCATGCCAACAAATCAGAAATCAGAAAATTTATACAAAACGGGGCAAACGACTTAAAAAATGTAACTTGAACATTAAATTTTCTGTGACTATTAAAGAAAATGAGTTGATAATTTAAAATATTCCAACAGAGCCCACTAGTGAATCTTTGCAAACATGGCAGGAAGAAGCACGCCCATCTTACTCAATTTTCCAGAGAATAAAAGTAACAGCTCAGTGTATGATGCTAGCAGGATGATGATAAGGATTCTCTGTAAATATGACAAGGTTACTTTGAGAAAGGAAAATTACCAGCCAGCCTCTCAGGAACATAGATGCAAAACCCTAAATTAAATGTGTGTATTAGATCCAGCTATACATGAAGAGAGTGATGTGCCCACAGGTGTGGCCTCACCTCAGAAAATCAGTCCCTATAACTGACCATATTTACAGAAAGAGGAGAAAGATCATCCAGGGCAGATAAGGGGTGGTAAACTCAGTACCAGACTGACAGAAAGTCTGACTGCCTCACCTGAGAAAGTGTATCTAAAACTAACTTACAGCAAGCAGACACTGACTGGTGGGCCCTACAAACTCTCCCCATGAGCTCAGAAACGAGACAGGACAGCACTGTGACAACCTCCACTCAGCATGAACTAGATGTTTACTTTCGGCAAGGAAAGTAAAAAGGAGGAATGAGATTAACAGATAAAATGGTTATTTGCTGGCCTGCATTTTTCTTTTTCTATCATGGGACTTTTGAATAATCATATTCCATACAGAGTTAACATTGGAAACATCCTGTGTTTGCCACAGTTGTCAGACGATGGCCTAGCTGTTGGTTCATAGAACTTTCCTGACTGTGCAGCGTCATTACAACTATGAGCAGGGTCACCTAGAAATGCCACACATGAAGGGCACTGTCTATATAATCGGCTCTTTTTTAGCTCTTCAGTCTGTTGCATTTCTTGGGAGCATCCCCACACGATTACACCACCAGATGGAGTCTCCCCTGCTCTGGGTACCAGGTCTACTTTTCCAGGGGTAATCTGGCTTACTCTTTCTTGCTAAACTGAGAGAAATACAATCTATACTTCATAGATAGGCACATATTAACAGAAGAAATGAAAACTCCTATAGATACGAGCTGTCGCCCAGTTATAATCAATGAAGCACACACACTGAAACATACGCTCCATGAAGACATAACTAATCTGGTTCTCTGGGACTCCTCAACTTCTCAACCTGAGGCTTTCCACTTCCTCTGTTCTTACAGAGGTCACCAGCACCATGACTTCCAATGTCAACTACATGCTGACGACTTCTAAATTCATAGTTACACCCTCACTTACTGCCAGACTCCAAACCCATTAGACATGTTACTCAACATCTCCTCATGGGGATACTAAGTGTCTCGAACATACCATGTCCAACAGTGAATTCTTAATTTTTCCCTGAAGCCTGTACCTCTGTTGTCTAATATCAACCAATTCCCACCCAGAGTTCCAGTTTCTGAGCCCTAATGTAGCAGTCAGCTCACTTCTCTCTCCCACTTTCCAACACCAAATCTCAACAGATCCTGGGGGTTCTACCCCCAATATGACTTTTCCAAAGTTGTACGATGACTCTGCCCTCTGACATGTATTCTGTGAACAGCCTTCTGATGCTCCCCCTGCACCCTTGGCCAATCTTCTCTCAAGTTAGAGACAGAACATTCCCAAGACATAGTGTGTAACACACGTCCTCCTTCTTACCATATCCTACCCAGGACAAGCCATCTCTCCCTTACTCCCTGCCCCCTCCCTCCCTCTGTTCCAGCACAGTCCTCCTTCCTGTGTCTGAATTGTGCAGGAGAAGCCTCCCCTCGGCCCTGCATCTGGGGCTCCCCGCTCAGTGCCCCAGCCACTCCCACCTCCTGCATCTCTGCCCACACTCCTTGTGAGGCCTTCCTGGGCCACAACCAAGATATTTAAGCTTAGCTCCCCTCACTGTAGCTCTGTTCTAATCTCTGATGAAAATTTAATTTTTGTCCACAGCACTGGTCACCACCGTTCAACTGGCTTTTGTTGTTGTTGTATTTTTTAACTTTTTGTTTTGTTTCCTTCCACTGTGATGTAAGCTCTGTAAGGGCCAGGATCTTGCCCATCGTAGGCACTGCTGTCCCCAGTGTCTAAGACAATCTGACACTAGTATATACTCAATAAACATGTGAAATGAGTAACTGAGATAAAGAACAATGGCACAAATGTGTGACAGAACAAGACGGAAGAGCCTAGTGCCTACAAAACCTGACATCAGGAGAGTGTGGCTGCTGACATCATCCAGAGTCACCTCTCCACCGGGGCCACAGCTTCAGACCTCTGTGCCACTGTTTTTTTATTTTATTTTAAAAGGACACTTCACACCAGTAATGCAAGTAGACAGCCAGTATCCTCATTATAAACAATAGAGCATGAAAAAAAAAACCTATAAAAATGAAGCTAAGTTACTAATTCCACACACACATCAATGACTACAAAATTCCTGAGCTTGCCCTGTTCCTTTGTATAAAAGTGAGACCATCAGAAGTGGGCCAGATGCTAAAGATATAATCAGAATAATTTTTTTAATTTAAAGGGCAAAACTTTCTCACTAGTAATTTATGTATGTTTTCAAACCCTCTCTCTGCACAGCACATTGAGTCCCCAGGCCCCAGTGGTCTGGACTAACAGACAGCACTGAGCGACCACAGATGCCCTCCGGGCTGTGATGACAGCAGACTCTGCAGGAGCCAGATTAGCACATTACAGGATCTGAACTCGGTCTGAGTCCAGGAAGGGCTGTGTGGTCAGCTGCCTCTGCATATTACAAAGAGGGGCTATAAGGTCAGGCTGGGCCAGGCAGGAAGCTTTAGGACAAACTGAAGTAAGATCATGGAGGCTGCACAGAGGCGTGGCTGTGATGCCAGAAGAAAACGAAGCCATTTGTAAGATGGACTCCACAGCCATTAAATGCAGAGTGGGAACATCGCCAAGCAGGTTTCCTGGCCTTTGCAAGTGGCAGAGGTGGCACAGCTAAGCCTTGCCACGACCAAACCGTAGACCCGCACAGCTCCCCTCAGACAGACGCAGACTCTGCAAGTACTCACACCCAGAGGCCAGCACCAAACATATAAACATACCCACTGTAGCTAACTCTGAGTTTCCTAAAATTTCCACTGAATAAAATCACTTCCAAAACAACTAGAAGAACTTACTTAAAAGAAAATGCTAAGGACCTCAAGTAAGAAAGGAAGTGGTGGGACATACTGGGACACCCAATCACTTCAAGCAATTTGCAAGCCTCAACTCTAAGAATTATAGTTGTGCAAAAGTATTTACATACTTACCCAAATGCTGCCTACTTAGCCTGTCTAATTTAAATAAATTATTTCACACGCTTGCCATTAATAACCCCAACCACAGCTGATGGAGAAAGGGTTCATGTTCCATCTCTTCCACTGGCACCAGCATTCCAGAGAAGGCTCTGTCTCATTCACCCACTGGTTTTCAAACCAGAACCGATGCAGGTTCTCTAAGTTCATGGAATCTTGCCTGAAATGACTCCCCTAACCATTGTGAAAATAATTCACTAAAAAGGTATGGAAATCAGATAAGACCAATAAAGCAGCTGACCCACCTGACCTCTGCCCTCACTGCTGTCCAACTGGGTCACCCCTCCACTACTTATGAACCATGAAGAGCGAGGCAACAGCAGAAGTCAAAGTTAGTATTAATGACATGGAGATAAAGCTAAGGAACCCAGAACATTTTTACACCAAGATAACAAGCTGACGAGGAATGTCGCTTGCGCACACACTGCCCAGAATATCTTCCTCTTCATGGCCTGGCCGTCTGAGGAGCCATGTCAGCTTTACAGACCAGGATAAAGGGAGAAAAGGAGAATAATTTCAATGAAAAGAAAACTCTTTCACTGAAAAGAAACAAATCAAAACAATGAACAGAATCATTTTTCAGAGAAGAGATGCCGTTCCCAGTTGTTTGAGACCCACAGCAGGTCAGCTCTCTGCTTCAAAGGTCTCACCTCATGGAATTCACGGAAGACTCGGCCACTCTGGTGAGCTCCAATCGTGATTTCTGGGAGATAGATTGGAATGGTCGTGTAATTCAGCACCTTCAACTTATCCTGAACCCTAGGAAATAAGACAAACATTGGTCACACTAAACCATCAACATAAATAATGAAATAAGTTGTAAGGCTGGTTTTTAAACACATCCATATTTAAAAATTAATACATTCAAATAAATGCCATTCATTCCTAAGCAGTCATCTTGAAGCACAACTTTCACCCCAAAGACCCTTGCTCTTCATGGCGCTGCTCTTGGAACAACTTTCACAGCCTCAGTGGAGTCTTTCAAAAGCTTCAGTGGCCAAATGACTATCTCTGGGAATGGATACAAATTGGAAACATAAAAAAGGAGCCACAGTGTGCTTTTTTTTTTTTTTTTTTTAATATTCTTCTTTATTGATTTCAGAGAGGAAGAGAGAGGGAGAGAGACAGAAACATCAATGGTGAGAATCATTGATTGGCTGCCACCTGCACACCCCCTACTGGGGATCAAACCCACAACCCAGGCATGTGCCTTTGGCCAGAATCGAACCTGGGACCCTTCAGTCCGTAGGCTAACACTCTAACCACTGAGCCAAACCAGCCAGGGCCCATAGTGTGCTTTAAATATAGGCATAGCAGGAATAAAAAGGTAACAGCAAATACCATATATTTCAATGTCATGTACAGAGTACTCATTAAAAACTTGCAAAATGAATGCGTTTTGAGAGAAAGAGCCTTAAATCAGGCGGGTCCACCGGGTTGACAGCACAGCATCATGCCTGCCACTCTCCCAAAGGCCAACACCATCTGCAGGATAAGGGCTCTGAGACTCAGGGCTTGGGGAGTGGGGTGTGTTCCCACACAGGATGGGCTGTTGCGCCAGTGCTCACGGCAGGTCTAGCTCTCTGCCTTCTCGGCACTGATAAATACAAATCATACGGTCATCTCCTTGTTTCTCCATTTTGTTTTGCTGGATGCTAAAATATTTATACTTCTGTAATTTGCTTAAATTAAATTTAGTCTGAATATAACCACTATACTTGAAGATGAAAAGCATTTTTGGGGCTTTTAGAAAGAAACATTAAAATAAAGTCTCCTTTCTTTAAGGGCTCAAAACAAAGAAAATAATTATTTTAAACGGCCACTTTTCCATTAAGGAGTTATAATGGCAGATGTTTCTGCTTGTAATGGTCCAAATGGAAGTTTTTTAAATGACTCTGGCTTTCAGCCACTTAGTGAGAGCAAGTCCAGACCTACCAGGCAAACCCAAGCCTGTCCCCACACCACGAGCAGGCCTCACTGCATTCGGAATAGCCTGATCTGATCCAGGGCTCAGGGATCCTGTCCCTTTCCCACAGAGGGCTACAGAGCACCAGGACTCACAGTAGGTGTGTGGACATCAGATAAAGGCATACCCAGGTGTCACAGTAAAAGTCACATCACTCGTGCAATGACTGAATAATCCCCAACCAGATATTGCTCCGGAAATTCTGCCAGGATAACTGACTGCTTGTCTAGGGTCCCGATGTGGACTTCGCCTACCATGCACATGGTGTGGTGCACACAACTCAGACCAGAATCTTTCTCTTCTAACAGGAATTGGTTTTAGAATACATTTCATAAGCATATATCAATAATGTATAAATACACATCTTACACAAATAGATTTTATTCTTATTATACAAGGACTATTTTTTTTAAAGTGACCTCACAATAAACAGTTTCAAGTAAAAATGAAGTTCATATGTTTAAATGTTAACAAATATCCAAATATCAAGGTATGTAAGATTTGGTTTTCTCTACAGCTTGAAAATCCTAAAAAAAAAAAAAAAAAAAAATTGTGGAAAATTTTAAAGGACTTACTGGCTTGGCTTGGCCTGAGATCTTAAAGGACTGGACAGAACAACAGCGCCATCTATGTTTGATTTGGCAGAACTATATTTTCACATAACCTCCCCAAGGGGGTGGACCTGGACAAAAACCCTTCAAACTGTTTTTGAAGATTAAAAAAGTATCTGTGATGGTTCAGACTTTTTTAAACTGTTATACTGCTCCTTCAGTGCCTCACTATGAGCCTGAATTGTGACCTCAGAAGATATCTTTATCTCTAATCATCTATAGACAGATTGAAGATAAGGAAGGAATGAGGACAACAGGAAGGCATAATTTTATGACCCAGGAAGCAAAAGCGATGAAACAAAACGTTCTGTTCACAGAGCACTCAGTCTGATTAAGGAGAACTGAAACTGGCTGAGAGTAATATAGCCTCTTAACATCATGAGCCAAAGTGCATTTAAATGAGATTAAATGTACTCAAGTTTGGTTTATATCGATTATAGGAGGTGCTAGACCACATATTTTAAAACAAAATTTGAAAAGACAAAAAACAACAACAGTAAATTATGTTTTATGACTCAACTATTCCTCAGTTAACAGAATGTCTATACTTTCTCCTAAGGCACATAAAAAGCACCTTTTCAGACTTTCCTTAAGTGTGAAGTCCTGTGTAGAGCACTACATTTCTGATCCCACACTCGCAACTCAGTTCTGCAGTACTGGGCAGGCACCTCAGAAAGACATCCTCCAGGAGCCACGGAACACAGGACTCAAAGAGGGAGTGCTCTGGGGGAGCAGCAGGAAGGCGGAGGCCCGGCTATAACCACTCAGCACAGGAGTAAAGCTGACAGCACGGGCACCAGCAAGTTACGGATCACAGTTAAGAGCACAGAGTGCTCTCAAGGTTGAAAACCAGTTACCACTCCGCATCAGCACACACAAACATAATTACATACCAACACAGGTAACTGAGACAGTACAACATTGCTCTTAACCAGTAATTTGGTCAAGTTCTAGACAAAATGAGTATCACTAGTAAATGGCATGTTTACAGTAACTATCTCAGAGAATTGGTCATAATTTTCACTTGAGTCTCCCAAATTAAAAGTGGCACTGGAAAACAAATACTATTACAACTGTAAACTGTTATGAAATATCTTTGGGGAGAGGGCAGAGGAGCACAAACTGGGAGGAGGATAGAACAAGAACATTTGCAATAAATGAACTGAAACAATTGAATGTTATAATTTTGAGCTTTGCGGGAATTATAGGATCTTTTTTTATGCTCTGATAACCACACAACTAAGTAATTACTAAAATTATGATTATAAGACAGGAATTTTGGACACAGTCTAGAATGATTCCAGATTGCATTCAAAAAATGACACTGTATTACTAATGGAAAGACTCAAAAAGTGATTGCACATGGCCCAGTCTTCACAGAATGTCAGGAGAGTCACCTTCTCTTATTTGATACTAGAGGCCTGATGCATGAAAATGAAATTCGTGCACAGGGGGTAGGGAGGGGTTCCTCAGCCTAGCCTGCACCCTCTCCAATCCGGGATCCCTCTCACAATCCTGGACCGCTAGCTCCTAATTGTGCACCTGCCTGTCCATCTGGTTGCCCCTAACTGACACCCTCTGCCATCTTGATAGCCCGTCACTGGCTCTGCGCGCCAGCCTGGTCGCCCCTAACTACCCGCTGCTGCTGGCCAGGTTGCCCACAAAAGGCCCCTCCCTACCAGCCTGATTACTCCTAACTACCTCCACCCACGCTAGCCTACTTACTCCTTACTGGCCTCCCTGCCAGCCTGGTTGCCCCTAAATGCCCTCCGCTGCTGGCCAGGTTGCCCCCAACTGTCCCCTTCCTGCTGGCCTGGTTGCTCCTAATTGCGCCCTGCCAGCCTGGTCGTCCCCAACTACCTCCCCTACTGGCCTGGTTGCCCCCAGCTGCCCCCTCTCTCCCCCCACTAACCTAGTCACCCCTCACAGCCTCCCTACCAGCCTGGTCGCCCCACGTAGCCTGCTGTTCAGTTGTTTGGTTGTCCCTCACTAACCCCCTGCTGGCCTGGTCACCCCACACAGCCTGCTTGTTCAGTCATTTGGTTGTCCACACTAATCCCCCTGCCGGCTTGGTTGTAGGCAGCCATCTTGTGAGGACATGACAATCAATTTGCATAGCACCTCTTTATTATATAAGATTTCACATATTTATGCCGAAACTGGTTTGGCTCAATGGTAGAGCATCGGTCTGCGGACTGAAAGGTCCAGGTTCGATTCCAGTCAAGAGCATGTACATTGGTTGCGGGCACATCACATCCCAGGTAGGGGGTGTGCAAGAGGCAGCTGGTCGATGTTTCTCTCTCATCGACATTTCTAGCTCGCTCTCTCTCTCCCTTCCTCCTCTCTGTAAAATATCAATAAAATATATTTTTTAAAAAAAGATTTCACATATTTTGCCCAACAGATACTATCAAGAATCACATATAAATCCACATACAATAATAGCCTGGAAAAGTTGAGGGGAGGTTTCCAGGAAAAACAAAGGTGACTAGTCTTAGAAGATAGCTCAGATTTTCACATATTTCCTGGGCAGGTCGGGGAGGGAGATTTGTGAGGCACCCTGATGGGCAGACCAGAAGGTTAGGGCTGTGAATTAATCCTAGAAAGTGAGACTTGGCCCCCTGACTAAACACAGCTCTGCCACTTCAGGACCTGATGTAAGGAGAAAAGTGTCCCTATGACATTCTGATGAAAATTGACCTGATGTGCGTGTGCAGAGGGGATGATGGGATGAAGGAGTAACTGACTGGAGGACTGCAAATGGTGAATGAGGGGATCAAACCCCAACAGTAGCAGACGTGATGAAAGAGGAATGTAAGGGAAAGAAATCACTGGAGACAAACACATGACTTTGGGGTGGGATTTCAGGAAAGGAATGGGACCAGGAGATGAAAGCAGAGTTCAGGCAAGTGACAGCTGAAGTAGGAGGCGACATTCAACCAGGACTTACACCTGAGCTGATGAGAGCCTCGAGGGAGGGTAAGATGATCATGCATAAGACCACAGGGAGGTACCAAGAGCCAGACACCACACCTTCCGGACCACTGTCACATGACCACAGCCAGTCAGAGCTCTGAGACCTGTTTTCCCTACCTGTGAAATGAGGAGAGCTCCACCTGGCAAGAGAGCTGTGGAATCAAGAGTTTCTGAAACACCTTCGAGATACAGTGCTGACAAGAAGAGTGACTATGATTAAGGCTGAGACCTCAAGACATCAGACCTAGAGCTAGAACACTATGCAGCAGTTAAAGAAAAGATGTAGATTTTTAAAACAAGATTCAGACTAATACTGTATAAAATATCATTTAGGGACATTTACAAAAACATCTAGACAAAAAAAATTAATATTATCATCCAAACAAAAGAGAAAGCTGACCACAGAGCTTTAGAAAACGAAAGGATTTCCAGTTTCAGCTCTGAGAAGTGAAGTGCCTGAAACCACCATTCTTGCCCTGCATGTCGTCCACCAGAAACCCACTTTAAATACAAAGGCTCAGTTGGACGTGAAGAGATGGAGGAGGACAGACCCTACCTACGCAAATCAAAGGCTAGAATAGTTGTATCAATTTCAGACAAACAGACTTCAGAACTAGAAAAATTACCCGGGATAAAGAGGGGCATTATGTAATGATAAGTGAGCTCATTCTCCAAGAAGAAATACAACCCTAAACACCCATGCACCTAACAACCTGGCATCAAAATGCATGAGGCAAAAATTAACAAAAAGAAAGAGAAACTCAAAAGAGAAAAAGACAAGCCCGATATGTTAGCTGAAGACCTAAATGCTTCTCCCTCAGTGTCTAACAGACCCAGCAGACAGGAAGCAGTGAGGAAACGGGGGACCCGAACACCTGTCCATCAGCCCACCTCACATTTATAAAACATTCCATTCAGTAACAGCAGAATTCACCTTCTCGTGTTCAACTGGAACACCGATCAAGATCACACAGAACATCTCACCCAATACAACAGAGAAGAAATCATACAAAGCAAGTTCTCAGATCACAATGAAATTAAACTAGAGAAATTTATAGCACTAAAGGTATATAGTAAAAAAAAGACTTGAAATCAATCTTCTAAGCTTCTATCTTAGGAAACTAAAGCTAGAAGGGCAACTGAAGCCTAAAGGAAGCAGATTAAAGAAAAAGAAGTAATAAAAACTCTAGGTATCAATGACATTGGAAACAGAAAAATAATCAAGAACATCAACAAAAAGTGGGTTCTTTAAAAAGATCAATAAATATGACAAAATTTATAGAGGACAAATAAAAATATAAATTATTTGAAGTTCAGAGTTTGTAAAGTGCAAAATAAAGCAAATAATTTTTTCTGGTATCAAAATCACAAGATTTTGTTTGCTTTTTATTTGAACTACTAGAGGCCCAGCGCACGAATTCATGCACAGGTGGGGTCTAGCAGGCATGGCTCCGAATTGAGGTGGATCGGGACCCCACCCCAATCAGGGCCAAATCAGGGCCAGCTCAGCTGGGGGGAGGGACTGTGGGTGATTGGCCGGCAATCAGGGGAGGGGCTGTGGGCAGTAGCTGAGGTCCTTGCCCCTGATAGGACGAGGGGTGAGGCGGGGGACTGATCGAGGTCAGAACAGGCTGGGGGGAGGGGCTGTAGGCCGATTGGGGTGGTGAGGGCTAATCAGGGGGTGGGGCTAGCTGGAGGGAGGGGCTGTGGGTTGTTGGCTGGCCGGCCCCACCACTCCTGATTGGTGTGTGGGGGAGGGTCAATGAGGGATGGGGTCAGCTGGGGAAAGGGCAGCGGGTGGTTGGCTGGCCAGCCCTGCCCCTGATCGGAGTAGGGGGCCATGAGCCCATGGTGTGAGGGGGGCCGATTGGGAATGGGGGCATCCAGGGAGAGGGGCCACAAGTGGTTGGCAAGCCAGCCCCATCCCCTATTGGGGTAAGGGGAGCAACTGGGGGTGGGACTGGCTAGAGTAGGGGTGTTGAACTCAATCAGAGAAGGGGCCAAAATCTAAAATCCAGCCTAAATCGCGGGCCGAATGGTTTACTCAACAGTCATAAACTGTCATTGTGATGGAAATGCAGCGGAGTGCAGTGATGACAGCGCGGTGCGGGCCACATTGCAAGGCCTGGTGGGACGGATTTGGCCCGCGGGCCTTGTGTTTGACACATGTGGGCTAGAGGGAGGGCCATGGAAGATTGGCCGACGGACCCCACCCTCATTGGCCAGTTTGCTAGCTGTAGTGGGCATCATAGCAACTAGTGGGCATCATAGCAACTGTTGGTTCCATTACAGCATTCAGGTCACTCGCTTTTTACATATATAGATACTGTCTTCATAGGTACTTTCAGAAGACAGATATGAGCTTGCAAAATGGCACACATTTTCGGGAGAATAATTTTAGACTATATCAGGAGTTGTAAAATGCATTCATTCATACAATCTAGCCAATAACTCCACTTTTATACCTTAAGCGAGTAACCTGAAATGGGACAAAAATGTTTATAATATGCTCATTACTGTACTATGGATATGAAGAAATTGAAATGACTGGAAAGATCAATATTTAAGAAATGGTGTATCTCAGGGCTGTCAAATTCTCTCAGTAAAGGGCCACACCGTAAGTATTTTAGGCTTTGAGGACTATATATAATTGCTGTCATGAAGACTTTTTTCCTTACCATCCTTTACTGTAATGTGAGTAATCCTTTACTGTAATGTAATTTACTTTAAAAATGTGAGGCACACTCTGTGCAGCTGAGGGCTGGATTTGGCCCCCAAAGCTGGATTTGGCCCCCAGGGCTGGATTTGCCACCCCTGATTTCTATCTCAGCCAATAGATTCAATAGCAGACATGAAAGGCCATTAAAATCAAAATTCTAAATACTTAATAAACCAGGGACATGCTCATGATACTAAAAATAGAAAAGATATATGCAAGATAATTTTTATTTAGAAATATATAAGCATACACATTAAAAAGAGAGCGAGAGAGAGAGAGAGATTGCAAGAACCAGCATTAAACTGCTAGCACTGGTTTCTGTGGTGGCAGAAACAGGTGATTTCATTGTAATATGGGCGTTAGTTTCCCAGCTTTCCATTATGAGTGGATGTGACTTTGACTTCTGATCCCTTGATATGCCATCTTTTCAGTGTCCCTCACCCTCCTTACCAGGTTAAACCACTCACTCCTCTACTCTCCTCTGCTCCAGCCACACTGGCTGGGCTGCTGGGCACACTCTCCCACCAAGTTCCAGCCCAGGACTTATCTGTGACCCGCCCTCCTTGTCCCATGCTCACCCCCAGATACCACAAACCCACTCCCTGCATCACTCGGGCCTCTTCAGAAAACAGACCTTTCTCACATCTTCCCCAAAAACGTTTTCAGTCACTTGCTGTCCCGTTACCCAGGATTGCCTTCTTTCAGCCTTTAGTGCCAACACAGTTCTATTGATGTGGGTACTCTATCTCCCCCACAAAATATATGTTTGATGGGATGAGGTGTTTTACTTGATACTAATTCCTTTACATTTGAAACAGTGCCTGGCACATAGTGAAGGTAAAGTAGCTGCTGAATTAACAACACAATCAATCAATTCAATATCAGGTCACAGCCAGTTTGAAAAGAAAGAGGAAATCTGCCTCAATACATGTTGGCCTGTTAATACCTAACTTGAAACATAATTGCTTCACAAATCCATGTTGCAGCAGACAACATATCAAACTCAAACACCAGCCCTCCCCGTCCCGGCCGCTCTCAATGTCCCCATACTCACAGCATTCGCAGATGGTAGAAGGTACTGTCAGTCTGGTCAAGCCACGGCCCCTTGTCAAACTTGAGGTATTCAATGTCCTCCACCACCTGGACAGTGGGAATTCCAATTTTAATAAAAATCTAATTTTAAATAACACAACACTTTAATACACCAAAAACTATAAATATTTGGCAGGAAGAATCACACCATAAAAGTGAAAAAGAAAGGGAGTCAAAACAGATGGCCTTCAGTGAGGCGGGGGACTTAGTGAGGACCCCTCAATGTGGGCATCTTGCCCAGCTGACACAGGAGACATTACCTGACAGTCCGGGAGAAAAAGAGGCAGGTAAGAAGGAGTCAAGACTAGGGAGGAGACCTACATTTGTGACAGACTACTCACTTCCTCTCAAGCAACTTCATTCCAGGAGCAACAGAATAACAAGAAAGTGAATGCATTCCTTTGAAAAGTCCCATGACCCACGTTCTCAGCCCAAAGCCTGCAGCCAGGAGCAGCCTGGCCTCCCAAAAGAGCACCTTTAGGATGCACTCTCTCCCCAAACACACCCAACTGGGAAAAGTCATCTAAGTTTCAAGAATTTGGATATCCCATATAATAAAAGGCTAATATGCAAATCAACCAGATGGTAGAATGGCTGGTCACTAGACGCTCAATGCAGGGGCTGTCCCCTGGTGGTCAGTGCACTCCCACAGGGGTGTGTCACTCAGCCAGAAGCCCTGAATCAGGCTCCCGCTGGGGAGCACAGCAGCGGTGGGAGCCTCTTCTGCCTCTGTGGCAGCGCTCAGGATGGTAGACCTGCTCCCCAAGGGAGGGGGCCTAAGCCGTCAGTTGGACATGGGTTCCTGGACTGTGAGAGGGCACTGGCCGGACTGAGAGACACTGCCCCCTCCCTCAAGTGCATGAATTTCATGCACCTGGCCCCTAGTATTCAATAAGAACTCAAATAATGACAGTCTTAGAGCTAAAATGCATCACTCTTCTTCTCAAACACATGCCATCTATTCTATCAAACATTTCACAAAAACCTAAAACAAGTCAGCACTACAAACGCAGAAGGCTGGGAAGGAATGAAATGTGGCTGAATCAGTGAAGAGCAGAATAAATAAAACCTACAAGGAACTCTCAAGCTGACCCAAAGCCAGCTGAACACAGGCTTCCCACATGAGAGCCCTGCTCTCTCTCCTCCAAGCCTGGAGGCAGCTCAGGGTGTTTCACAGGGAAGCAGGCAGGTCTGTGATCCTTGGTATGTCACCACCTGCAGCTCAATCCCAGATCACAAAATCTGTTTCTTCTTCTAAAATTCTTAATTTTTTTAGTAATTAATGCTCTTTTTCATGTTCTTACTAATTTTTTAGAGAGAGGAAAGGAGAGGGCTAGAGAGACAGAAACATCAATGATAAGAGAGAAACATCATCAATCAGCTGCCTCCTGTACACCCCTACCAGGGATCAAGTCCACAACCCAGGCATGTGCCCTGATCAGAAACTGAACCGGTGACTTCTTGATTCCTGAGCCACACTGGGTGGGCTGTGCTTAATATATAAGTGAGATAGTACTTTTCTTTTTTACCAAATGAATGGTCAACTGCCTCAATTCCTTTCAAGAAATAAAGTGTTTTCCTCTACTTTATTATCCTTTAAAATACTGTCTTTACCAAATCAAGTTTCACACACTGCAGGTGCACACACACACACAGCACACACATGTGAGCACACATGTGCACCTGTTTCTGGACTCTGTGCTGTTCCATTCATCTATTCATTTATTCTAGTATTAGTACCACAGTGCTTTCATTGCCATAATTTTGTAATATGCTTTTGTAGTTGGGAGGGCAAATATTTTTATATTACTCTTTTTTAAAATTTGTGGCCATTACTCATTAATTATACTGAGATTCACTTGAATTTTTATAAAATGCACCTACTTATTTGGGGGAAGCTGGTGTCTTGACATACTAAATCTTCCTTGTTAATAAATCAAGTTTCAGTGTTACCTTCTGTATATTTTGGAACAGGTAACTCACAGTTCTTTGTATCCACCACTTCATCATTTTAAGATCACAGAAGAAGAATTCTTTACAAGAAAATAATGTCCAAAGAGTGTGATGGGTGTGGAATTCCCTTTGATTGTAAAACACAGCTGTTTCCCAGACTACTGAGAACTGAACTAATAATCTGATTTGCAAGAAGCTTATACATGAATTGGACTTAATAATCATAAACTTTTCAGTCTTTTCTTACCTTTACTGCATCTTGAGCTTCCCTTACACTGTACTGTAAAACTTCACATTTTTCACTGTAGAAAAAGAGGAGAGTCAGTATAAATTTTCCAAGCTTACATTACTGTACAAATGAGCACTTAACCTTGAAGTTGCCATTACAAACAGGAACAGAACACATCCTTGAACTGGGCTCTGGGCTGGGCCTTGCACTGGCCCATGGCCTGCCTGGATCAGGAGGACAAGTTACAAGTAGGAATGTGCCTGTGACTGGATAGTGACAACAGCAGGTCTGCTCCTGCCTTCCCTGCTGCTTCCATCCCATGAGGGTGAGAAACCAGAGCCACCTGTATTTTTACAGAGAGCAGGGCACACAAGTCACCAGCACTGCTATGCAGACTATCTCCAACAGCTGCACTCATTACAGGAAAGTACAAAGGAGGCCAGGGCCTCAGTGAGACACATGCATTGACAAGCAGCCCAGTGGTCATGGTGGATACACACACAGATTACCTGAGCTGCTGAAATCTAGAATTTCAGAGGCAATTGAACCATCAAAATAAGCTTTTTCAATCAAACTGTGCAACAGGAGAGCAACTCCCTTCCCATTGTCCTTGGCACTGCAAAACCATGGTTGGATCCCGGAGAGAAGGGGACAACAGAGAGTCATTTCCTCTGCCCACTTCCTCTCCACAGGGCCGTTAGAGACCTGCTCACCCAGTCAGGAGATGACTGAAAGCTGCAAGTTGGTAAGACTATACCTTACCAGTGAAGGAGGCTGCCTCCTTCCATCTCCAGACCAACTAGATGGAAACCCTAGGCCACATCTGGCCAGAGGCCTGCAAGGCCACCCATTAGAGCCCATTCCTGAAGGGGACAGCAGAATGCCGAGGATAGACTATGCTTCCCACAGATCATCCACAACAGACACAGGGACATTTTCTCATTTAGGCGTCCCTACTCCAGAGCACCATCCTATTCATGGGATGTAACCTATAGAATAATAACCTCAAGAATTCACAAGCTATACTCAAACCAAGATCCACATGAGACCCGCTACTAAGGTGCCAAACATCACCACCTCCGCAGACCATGGTCAACAGGCTGCTGGATTCATTGTTTTTCTTCTGTGTTATAAGAACTTGCTGTAGGCATACGTGTGTGTGTGTGTGTGTGTGTGTGTGTGTGTGTGTGTGTGTGTATGTGTGTGCGCGCGCGCGCGCGTGTGCGTGTGTGTGTGTTTGTGTGTGATCTAACTTTTCCACTGCTGCTCACACTCCCTCCTGTCCACACTGGCCTCCTGCATGTGTTTCCCCTCATGACACTGTTGTTTGAACAGATAGTCTGCACATGGAAGAAGTTGATTCCGCCCAGCGGTATATGAATTTACAGGAGCCACTTAACCCAAACACCGATTCAGATTCCATTTAAAGTATCCACAGACACTGCTTATCTTCATACCTGTCCATACCAGTTCCCTGAACACCACCAAACATCCCTTCTAGGTCAGTATGAATGTGTAAGTGCCGTCTAAAGTAAAAATATGTAAGTTTTCTCATGCTGAAACCCATGATGAAACAGAGCTTCAGTAAAGCATAAAAATTTTTTAAAACTATTAACAAGAAATGTTTTCACAAAATAAGCAAACCAAAAAACCAATCAACCAACCAAAAACCCCGCCAAATCACACTGAAAGTATGCTGTCATTCTTGCTTAACAGCAGATTAAACACCCAGACAACATCCCTGCACACAGAGAGCTCCCTTGGCGGCAGGGACTGTGGTCTCATAAATAGTCACATCCTTGGCTCACCTCATTTCAGGAAGGAAGGTCTTCTTATAGGCGTTCTCGATGTCCTGAAGATAGGCAGGGGTGATCTTCATCTCATGTGGCTAAACAAACAGAAGAGTATCGGTGTGAAGGCTCAGCCTTCTCTGCCTTTACCTGTGCAGGTATGAACTGTGGACACAATCAGTGGCCAGTGTTTTCTTAGAATTCGTGCTGGGCACTGCAGGGACTCTGGGTGATAGGAAGTGGCCTTAGGACCACTTAGGATTACTCTCATATTCATCTCAATGTCAAAGAGAAGGCCATTCTCTGGCTGGTTTGGCTCAGTGGCTAGAGCATCGGCCTGCGGACTGAAGGGTCCCAGTTCGGGTCCAGTCAAGGGCAAATGCCTGGGTTGCAGGCTTGATCCCCAATAGGAGGCATGCAGGAGGCAGCCAATCAATGATTCTCTCTCATCATTGATGTTTCTATCTCTCTCTCCCTCTCCCTTCCTCTATGAAATCAATAAAAATATATTTAAAAAGAAACAAGGTCCTTCTTCCCAAGGAAAATGTTCCCTGTGGGAGTGATATTTCCAAACAGGAAGCAGTCACAGGGCACATGGTCTTTATCAGTTATCCATGTCCCCATCATACTGCAGAGCCAGCCCCACTAACCCGGTCCCAACCAAGGCCACAGAGAATAAATGGATATATTTGAGATGACAATTCTACTCTTCAGTAAGCAGGAAAAGAGTTAAACAGAAAGTAGTGGGATGCAGAAATCAGTTTTGATTCATAGGAAAATAAGGGGTATGAAATCCCCATTAGAGAGCAAAAGGTACACGGCTGAGGGGAGTCCTATTAGCCGATCTTCTGTCCTACAGAATGGTTTACAACAGCGGTCGCCAACCTTTCGGACCTCATGGACCACCGGTTGGCGACTACTGGTTTAGAAGATGCAGGCCAAGAGGACAACAGGGCACTGGTGGAGAGCAGCGACTGGCCAGGGGCCCTTCAGTCCTTGTGAAAGTGCCTGCTCTCTTGGGGCCATGTGTGCTCCACCCTATGAGCCCCAGCAGTCATTTCTGATTCCTGCAGATGTCGCTGTGAGAGACAAGGAGGGTGCAGAACAGAAATAGGCCTCAATGAAAAGCTGACTTACATCTCCCTTCTTCTGAATCTGAGCTTGGACCTCTGGAACGGGCATGTCGATGTAGATCACCAGGTGAGGAGGCAGATAATCGCAGATGGTCACTTTCTTCACCTCGTTGTAGTGATCCACACCTGGCAAACATAAGAGAGGCACCATCTGTCATCTAACAGTCCAACGTAGAGGTTTCTAAAACATACTCTTCTTCAAATACAAGGACAAAGGCGTATGCACTTCTCAGAGCCAGTCAGCTGTCAGTGCAACTGCACACCGGCCCTGGGATGGCTCTGCAGGTGCCAGGGACCTTCGCACAGCAACCCTGCACTTCCACATCCCTAGAGTACCACCCAGAGAGATCACCCTGACTTTAACAGCCTTAGGCTTTTTAAATGCGTCTTGGACTCACTTAACACATTGCCGACGGATCACGAGAATGCTCGCTTCATATTACACAGTGTTTTACAAAGTATCATATTTTAAAAAGATATTACCTTGTAAGAACGTGTAATAAATAACTTCAAAATGCAAGGGGTATTTAATTTTAAAGTGTGCCTTTAACATTTATGTAAAATATTTTTGTACTTGTTCAATGGAAACTTATCTGGCCATAGGGTAAAGCTAGCAATAAAACTACTGGTCTGCAATGTGTTAAGGGTCCACCTTTACTTCCTAGGCAACAGGGATGGGTCATATACACCTCTTATATGTGTATTTATTTCTTCATCATAAAAGATCTTCTCTAAGGAGTAAAAGACACTTCATATACTTCGTTTTTCAAATAACTCAACTGAAATAATGTCGCTACATTTCTTCGGGCTCAGTGTGTTTCAGTAAATTTATTCAGCTATACAGAGCTACCCATGCTAGCTGTCATTGCAGAGAATAAACTGAAGATAGCATGCCTGTTAGGACTGTGATGCTAAGGAATATGCTTGCTGCTATGAAGAAGAGCACAGCTGGATAGTAGAGAAACCCACTGAAGGGCACACTGCAGGTCACTAGAATGGAGCCGCCACCCTTGCCCACACAGGAGCACTGTTAAGAAAGCATGGTCTGCACACTGTCATGTGGTGGAAACTTCCAAAAGTGACACACTTTGTGATCACACTAACATACATGGAAAGAAAACTATCTTGCTGTAAAGCAAACACTCAGGTGACCACTCCTGGCAGCTCTGGTTTTCAAGGCAATTCAGGACAGGCCGCTGGTCCAAGGCAGCTGGGAAGCACGAGACTCGTGATGAGGTGGAATCAGAGTGAATGGCCACGGCTCCCTGTGGATGCTGCTCCCTGACCCTAACCAGCTCACATCTGTCCATGCAGAGAACACTCGGCCTTGAGTTTGCTTCCCATCCACTCACCCTGGAACCAGGCCCATCCCTCCCACCATCAGGTTAGAGCTTCCTCTATATTCCTGTTCATGTTCTGATTTCTTAGGCAATCTCACCTCCTTGTATGCCACCCCCCGGCAAGTGATCTCTTTCCCCCAACCCAGCACTGCAATGCCTCTTGCTAGGTGGCACTGACTGTCCACACTACCCTATTGGCCCTGTGTGTATTTCTGACCATTCAGACGCAATTCTGCACTGGCCTTCCTTCCTGGAACCTGGAAGCCCCAAAGGATTCCAGTCTCAGGCCTCACCTTTCACTCTGTGGGCTCTGCAGTGCTTACTCCCCACACTCATCGCCAGCCCAGACCCTCAGGACTTCAGCTCAGACACGCAGCTGCTTGAGGACATTGCCACAGCTCTCTCACAAGAATCTGACTCGGCACGCCCAATTGCTGCCCTTGCGGGTCCTCCTCGCAAGCAGGTCCACTTTTATTCTCCCCACTTTCTGAGCCCAAGAACACAGGTTGACCCCAAGCTTGCCATATGCACCTGCTCTGTCTCAGATCCACCCACCTCAGCAGGCTCTGCACCTACCACCCACTGCCCCGTGTGGCCCCCACCCTACGATACACTCCTCCTCCTCAATTTCCTCTCACCAGACATCCCTCCAGATCAGGCGTCCTCAAACTTTTTAAAGTGGGGGCCAGATCACGGTCCCTCAGAGAGCTGGAGGGCCGGACTATATGAACTACTAATTCCTACTGTAACACCTCGGCTGCGCTCACTGCCCAAAAAACCTGGCGGGCCAGATCAGACTCCTCTGCGGGCCGCATGTGGCCCGCGGGCCGTAGTTTGAAGACGCCTGCTCCAGATACATGAACTCAAATCTCACATCCCTCACATGCCTAAAACACTACAGGGGCTCCTCAGTCCTTTCAGGAAAAGTCCTAGCAGCCTAGCTGAGGGGCAGCTCCTCCTCATGCCCTGTCCTCAATGATCCTGCTGCACTGAGCATGGCTCGCCAGGGTTCACTATCCAAGGACCTGACAGAACACATCATGTCCCAGCTGGTTAGACATCCTGTATGCTTCCACAGCACCCGGACAGTACCAAGGACACACATGCATTTTACTGCAACTAGCCGCCTGTGCTGCTTTAACACTGCCTCCACACTGCAGTTCAGAGGAGCCTCTGATACAGCTTCATCTCCCTGGCACCTTCATCTCCCTAGCACCTGAGATAGAGCCTGCACACAGCCTGCCCTCCAGACCGACTATAACTACCGCTCAGTATGTCCAGCGGGGGTCGGTACCATGGTCAGAGGCCAGGGCTCCTGCTGCTTCTTTTACAGGCATGCAGTGGACACTCTGAACAGCAGGGTGGGTAGGCATACAGGAGCAGACAGCCTGGCCTCACTCATCACTGGTATGCCTCCACCCCCCATTCACTAACCAGCAATGCTTACTCTGCCCTCCAGAGATGAGCCACCCCCACCTCCCCTCCAGCAGGCAGAGCACACAGGAAAAGGTCCATGGGCACGCTGACATGGCCTTTTCCCAGCCCCACCCTGCCCTGCCCACCCCGCCCAGCACACTCCTGGTACAATAACACCCTGCAGGGCAAGCTTCTATCACCTCTTGTGGTCAGACGACCTTTACCCAGGTCTTTATTCCTGTTCACATGTCACTTAACAATACCCCCACACAGAGCTACTGTCCCTAAAAGCCTCAGTGCAGCACCCTGATGGAGAAAAGGGTGGTGATAATACCAGCTGTCACCAGGTGCAGGCACAGGAGATGAAAGACACCTAATTAAATAATATACTAGAAAGTGCATATTTCAGGGAAATTAAATCTATTGACCAAAGAAAAATAGCTTCGGTGTCCTGCTAGACAGAGCAGAGAGCTGGGGGGGGTAAGGGGTGGGGGTTCCTGGAGAAGGCCGTGAGGGAGCTGGGGGTTCAGCTGTGTGCTCCTAGCCCAGGACATCACTCCAAATTCACAGTAGATGTAACCCTAGGGGAGAGAGGGTGGAGGAGCCATTTGTTTCCCATGAGGTTACTAAATAATGGCAGATGCTCCCAGAATGCACACCAGCTAAAGGTGGTGTATCACAGCCCTGACAACCCAGGAATGGCTCGAGATGGGACTCACACTGCCTCCTGATGAAGCCCTGCTTGTACATTGCCTCCAGGAACACAAAGTCGCTGAAGATGGAGCGCTCCAACACGACACCCTGCCCTGTTTCAAGGAGGGAAACAGACACCAAAAATCAGACACGATAACTACAGCACTGGAAATGTGTAATTTCATTTTAGAAAGGGGGAAAAAGTTGTTTACAATTCCAAATATTAAAAAAAAACCAAAAAACATAGATACACTTCTAAGTGGGAACTGGTTTTAAAACAAGTATTTTTTGGTTTGGCAAGAGAACATACTGATTCATTGTGCCAGCTGCAACAAAAGCATCAGATTACTAGAAAGTGTTTCCAGTTTAAACCAAAGTTTTCCCCACCCACCAAGCCCATCACAATCCTACTTCTGCCCCAACCCTGGTGAGACCAGGCTCCTCCTCAGCTCCCCTCCGGCCAATACCCTACTCACAGATAACGGCCAGCTTTCTCCTAAAGTCATTCCCATCTAACTACTTAGCACCAATTCTGCAGTGACCCTCCCAGTACAAGCCTCCTAACCTCTGAGCAGGCCAGGCTCCAGCTCAGTTCCAGCCCCAACTGACCCCCAGCCTCAGGCTGCTCTCATTCACCCACAGAGGCAATTCCAAACTGCAGCCAGATCCTGTCACCCCTCCACTCCAATCTCAATGGCTTCCTCTCCTTCAGGAGAAAAACCAACAACTGACCATCTCGCCCAGGCTATTTCTCTGACCTCATCCCCCTCAACTCCCAGCTTCATTCACTACGCTCCCACATGATGGCCTCCTGACTGTCACTACAGCACACAGAGGCTCTCCATGCTCAGAGTGTTGGTCCCCAGGGGCTCCCGGCCCATCTCCCTGCACTCAGCCCTGCAGTGCTGGGCAAGGGCCCCCCTGACCTTCCCATCTGGAAGAGTAGCCTCCAGCCCTGCTCCAAACCCCTTCCTCTCTGCACCTACCATGCACTACCTGACATGGCATCAATTTTTCCCTTTTACTCAGTGTCTCATCTACTAAAATGTAAGCCCCTCACCTACTAAAATGTAAGCCCCAGGGGTGGGGACTGACTTCCTGTGATAGCACCTAGTTTCTAGAACACAGCTGGCACTCACTAAATATTTAATGAATAAATATGTGTAGCACAAAAGGAAACACATTTTCAATTAAAAGATTTCTTTTTAAGAAATGGAAGTCCTGAGGCAGGGCTGAAGTATGCTTCAGGAAGAACCTGGAGTGAATGGAGTGTCACTACTGACTGCAGGCTCCACTTGGCTCCTGTGAGCTGGTTCTGGCACAGAGCATCAAAGCCACATTTTTTTTTGTCAGGAGCAGAGCTGACCAAAATCAGGGCTTACATTCATAGAGGAAAAAGTATCACTAATAACATATTAGAAAAGATAATAACTAGACCCTCTGACACCATTTAGATAAAGAGCATTATCCTGCATCTCATTGTGCAATCTGTATATATGGAACCTGCCAGAACATAGACAGTGGCAATCTAAAGTGGTTGAGCTTCAC
Organism: Pipistrellus kuhlii; assembly: GCF_014108245.1. Classification (NCBI taxonomy): domain Eukaryota; kingdom Metazoa; phylum Chordata; class Mammalia; order Chiroptera; family Vespertilionidae; genus Pipistrellus; species Pipistrellus kuhlii. The sequence goes on from NW_023425573.1 coordinate 30,063,749, forward strand.
AACAGGGTTCAAGTGAAGAACATGCTCACCAGCTACGTGGCCATGGATACTGTACCTGTGCTCAGCAAGTGTTCTAAGGCGTCTGCGTACTGCAGGAGGCGATTGGCATACAACCAGGACTGCAGGCGATAACTGTTGCCATCATTACTTTTGGGATCATCATAAAACTTCTCCAAACTGCAGTTGCCACTAAACTGCATATCCAGAGGTTTTCCATCCCCCGTAGTGCTGTCTGCATAGTGTATTCCTGCTTCAGGAAAGTGCTTCAACCCTGAGGAGAGACAGACCACGTGGAAAGAGAGGTGGGTGCTTCACACCCTATCAGCAAGCAGCATGCACTAACAGGAACCACGCCCATCTGAATACCATCACTGAGGCTCACTGGTGATGACCTGGGGGCAGTAACCTGCACACCAGACACAGGTGTGCTGCTCAAGGGAGCACTGAAGACACTAAAGACATATCTAAAAAAGGCATGAGAGAAGCATGTCAGCTCACAGGTTTCAATGCAACAGGTCCCCCTGTACCCCCACCCCACATGAACTCAGCCCACAACTATGGGAGCCCCGTATGCAAGCAGGCAGGTGCTCATTAAGGACAAACACCCACACCGGGAGTAGGAAAGGGGGTTGGCACCTGGCTTTGCCCTAAACAGCTGTGTGCCTTCAGCTTCATACTGAGTTTACCCATCTGTGATGACTGTCATTATATGCCTCATTTCAGAGGCTGTTATAAAGCTCAAATAAGACAGCTCATGCCAAAGTGCTCCATTTCCATCAATTTGAGAATGGCAAGGATTTTTTAATTTTCCAAATATGAAAATTAAAAACAGCTCTTTAATAAATATTTTTAAGCGCAAAATACCCACCTTAGCCCAATTCTACCTAGCCAATATTAAAGTAACATCAACCCCAGGGAAGCAACAAGACATCTCAAACGATATTGTCATTCTGCATGACACAGATTCATACCTAGTTTCTCTGCTATTATTTTTGCAAGCTTGCTTTTTCCAGAACATATATTGCCTTCGACGGTTATCACTTTGCTTAATTTTGTCAGCTTTTTTGTTGTTTTGTCACCAAATATGAATGCCAAAGGGCCAAACCGCCTCTGGCCCTGTACACTCGTATGGATTCCTCCCTGAAAAACACAACAGCAAATGTGGGCATGCTGGCTTCTGTAGGCACGAGCAGCTATTAAGTAAAATGCCAAGAAGGCCATTGGTTATAAAAATGCCAATATCTACAACTTTATTACCTATTTGTTTAATTACAGGTCTCCCTGTCCCACCCCCAAGGCAAATTCTTAAGGACAGGGGTATTAACTGAAAAGATTATGCATACTATGTTTAATAAAAACTGGATAGATGAAAGTAAGGCAGAGTGTAGGGAGAGTGGGAGGAGAAAGGTAGGAAGGAAATAAAGAACATTTCTCTAGTCTTAGTCTTCTGTCCTGATCATCTCACTGTCTTCAAACAGCTCCAAGTGTCCTGATAATTCCTAAAAGCTAACAGACCTAAAACCGAGATTTCGCATCCACACCCCATACCCAACTCTGCTCCCTCACAAGCTCTCTTTCCACCACCAACCAAGGAAAACAGTGCAAGCATGGAGTCATCTTTCATATTCTCCTCATTCCTCCAACTCCACAATCACTCACAAAATCCTACTGATCCTGAGTCTTAAATCTCTCTAGAGCGAGTCACCTTCCTATCCCACAGATCCATAGATGCCCTTACCTCTCTCACCTACAATGCAAAAACCTGCCTCATCTCCTGTCTCCAATATACCCAATTTATTTTTGCACCAAAGCCATAACAATCTTCCTAACAACCCGCGCGCGCGCGCGCGCGCGCACACACACACACACACACACACACACACACACACACACAAATACAACCGAAAGGCAAAAGTGACTAGCAAAGCCACAGCCACACAGTGATATATCCCTAAGGTTTCCAGTCACAGTTCTGCTTCTCCAAACCCTCCGCGTACAATGTCATCCGTCACTGTTCGCTACCACAGGGGTTCCCGCAATCCTTCCAAATCCAACCCAGACACCTTCCGCTCTATGCCAGGCCACCACCCGGGCTGGCTGTCAGAGCTGCTACAGGACAGGGTGCATCAGGGAGTGCGTGCCAGGCTCTTAGGCGCTCACCGCACCTGCTCGTACGTCCGCGTACCGCACACCTGCCAGGGGTACGGGGCTTGCAGACCGGCCTCCCACCCAAGGGCAGCAGGCGGCCGGTTCGCCTCGTGCCCCTGGGATATGGAGGCCGAGAAAAGTGCTCAGCCCCTGAGATCTGTCAGCGACTCGGGATCTGGGGGGTGAGCGGACAGGAGGGTGTCCCCAGACAGTTCCACCGAGAGCCGCCGCCCAGAGGCCCGAGGACAGGGGAAGGGGTGGCACCGGGAGGACAGGCCAGACCCCCCGCCCGCCGCCGCCTCACCGAGCGCTGGGCCACCGCCGCGAGGCCCCGCGCGGACGCGGGCACGGGAGCCAACCTCAACAGTGTCAAGGCCATAGCTCCGCCGTCGGCTCCGGCTCAAGGACCCGAGGGGACGCAGTCGCGCGGGGTCTTCTTTCGGGGCCGGCGCGCCGTCGTGACGTCACGATAAGGATGCCCTTGAGGTGCCTGTTGGGAACATCAAGCAGAGCGCAGGCGCGGAGAGCGTGTCCAGGGAGCCGGCCCCGCCCTCTGTCCCGCGCGACCTCACGCCCTTAGCGTCGGCCTCGTCCTGCCCTCTCCGTGCTGGCTGCCGGACAGGGGACGCTCCCGCCCTTGCAGGCCCTCAGAGCCGGCATCAGCATCACCTCCTTCAAAGTGCCTACAGCTCGGAGACCACCGAGGCAGGGCAGGCGGCCTGGGACTGGCCGGGAAGGGAGCCGGATCGCCTGAGCCGCTGGAACGAGGGGCGGTAGACGGACCTTCCCGCCCAGTCACCGCATGTACAAACGCAGGTGCTATCGATAGATGTTTCTCTGATGTGAGAATTCCTGCTAGTCTCAAATAGGGGTGCTCCTTACCTTACGATAGGGTTACAGCCAGGTAATGGTAAAAAATGCATGTAGTATAACCAACCCATTGAACTTTAGAGCCTAAATCGCCTTAAAGATGCTCAGAACAAGAGCATAATCCAATGTTAGTTGTTGACCTTCCTGATCATATGGCTGCCCAGCATCACAAACACTAGACCATGTATCACCAGCTTGGGAAAGGTCAAAATTCCAAGTATGGATTCTACTGAACGTGTAGCGCTTCCACACTAATGGGAAGTCAGGGGCCTGCGGTACAGATTCCTAGTCCCCAATGCCAGAAGAGTCGTTGTAGTATTGGAACTATTCAGTATCTTGGTGGTGATGGATTTACGCGTCTAAGTGAATAGAGGGATATCTGCCTTGTCCTCAGAATTTTAAAGACAACAAAGACGGTGTATAGATTCAGTGCAATCTCAATAAAAATCCAACTAATTTTTATTTTGTTTAAATGAACAAGCTGATTCTAAAATGCATACCCTCACCCATACTTAGGAAGTGCTAAATAATCAAGCCTGATGGTGAAGAAAAAGAAAAATGACAGAGGACTTACTACCAAATATCAAGATACATGAAAAGTTATAGTAATTGTGTAGCATAGCATGCTGCAGAAATAGACAGACAAATGGGCAGAATAAGGAATCCAGAAAAAATGAGGATGAATGGGTGGATGGATATGCATTTAGTAATGAAGAGTGACATTTCAGAGAGATTTCAGTGACATTTCAGAGAGATTCCCTATCCCAGCATCCCTTTACCGTAGCTGATTTGGCTCAGTGTATAGAGCATTGGCCTGCAGACTGAAGAGTCCTGGGTTCAATTCTGGTCAAGGGCGCATGCCCGAGGTGCGGGCTCAGTCCCCAGTAGGGGGTGTGCTTATTAAGAGTCCAGTTTCCCATTGCCCACCTCCCTGGTCACAGAGCCGGGTAGGTGGGCAATTGGCTCCTGCCCGAGAGTGAGTGGACACTCCCACACAGGATATCCACTGTTTAATTCTTCCATCATGGCAAGGAAACCAGCATGCAGTTCAGCCCCACTGAGCTAGCTGGTTTCTGCCTTCCTCAACCAGAGTTCTCCATCAATTGGTCACAGGGTAGCTGAACTTCCAAACATGCAGTCCGTCCTTCCACCTTGAACCCTCATCTCGTTGGCCAATCAAGAGCTGATCATAGGACACTGCCCATGTGGCAGCAGAACCTGGCAGCCCCTCAAGTGGTTCTGAAGTCAACCGGAGAGAAACCCCTCACACGCCTTCTGGGCACTGCTCTTTTTATCATAGTCTCTCTAACATCCCCCAAGACATGGTGGTTATCTTGGGTTTCAAGATTACCTTCTGTCCTCAGTCCTAGGGGCACTTTCAATTAATGCCTAATAGCAAGCTAGTAATTGTGTTTCAAATAGTGAACATCATCATATCCCTGCACCTGGAAATACTTTGTTCCAAAATCCCAGTGGTTGCCACTGGATGGCACTCACGGGCTTTAGCTCTGAGCAAGAGCCCCAGGAGTGTGAGTTGCTGGTACCTCCAGATCACACCTGCTGGGGATCATCAGGGCCAAGGGCATCCATAGAGATCTTTAGACAACCTATTGTTGTTCAAGCCACCACTCGAATTTGGCCTCCTCTTGGGGAGGGGTGGGATCTGGCAACATTCCCAATTGTGAAACGTGCAACCTCCAAAATCAAGACAACCCAGCCACACACTGTTTCTTCCTTATTCCAGGGAGAGGCGATGGATGAAGTTATTTTCAGTTGCCTGGGGGATGTTGAAGGTGGCTTCCACTTGTGTTATTTCTAAGGATTTCAGCAAGTGGGAGGGCCCTTGTATCTTTGCTGGTTTATCAAACAGGCTGTTAGTCACCTGCATCAGCACTGACTTAAGTCAGTCCCCACCTGCTCTTCAGTTTCTGATATTATCATGATATCAACGTAGTGTTTTATTACCCTCAGACCCTGCATCAAGTCCAATCTTCTAACCAACTTACGACAGTAAGCTGGTGAATTCTGAGAGCTATGTGGCTGCTTGATAAATGTGCATTGGGATCCTTCCCACATGAAGCCGAGCTGCGGCTGGCTCCTTCCTGAGACTGAGGAAAAGCATTCTCGAGGGCTGCCCATGATACAAGTCTCCTTTAGTGTGCTGTAAGTGTTGCACTATTGAAGCCACTGTAATAACTGCTGATGCTAACAGGAGAATTGCTGACTCAAGCCTAGAGTCTGCTGTCAGTCTCCAGAAGCCTCTGCTTTTCCCATAGGCCACACGGCACTGTTACACAGAGAATCTGATAACACGCATTCCAGCTTCAATTGGTCACAGGATAGCTGAACTTCCAAACATGCTGTCCTTCCACCGAGAACCCTCATCTCGTTGGCCAATCAAGAGCTGATCATAGGACAAATGCCCATGTGGCAGCAGAACCTGACAGCCCCTCAAGTGGTTCTAACATGTTGCTTATTAAAGTGCTAATCTCCTATGCTGTTTCAAATTAACAACCTGTGCAGGCTCAGGCAAGCCTATGGACTCCCACATAGTATGTCTAATTAATGCTGACCGAAGGGTGAACATCCATGCCTGCTGTTTTATAATACTAGGTAAGGATATGCTCCTTGATCAGACATAGTATCTGTTTCAATAATACATTCATGCAGAGGAGATGCAGTCACTCCAATGAAGTGCATTCAAACATTCCAGTTTTTATAACTTCCACCTTAATCTCAGCCTTCCAGTCCAGCTCCATGTCTCCCCATCCAATTATATCTCCCATTTTTACTTTACCAATGGGAAACAGATCTACAGCATTGGGCTTTCACATCCAGGAGTACCAGAAAAGATTTTTCTCCAAACTCTGGCCATTATCCTACACATGCATAGACCTTAGGGTTCCCATCTAAGGGTTGAGCTAGAAGACCCTGGCCTTTTGCAGGCCTCATCCTGAAGACTGAAAAATACTGATAAGAGAAACACTAAGTAATATAACACATTATTAAAAGAAAATAACAAAGGCCTACAATTAAATGGAAAGATATACCGTGTTTATGGATTAATTTTTTTAGTGTTGTTAAGATGCTAATTCTCTCAAAATTTATTTATAAGTTTTAAACATTCACAATCAAAATACCAGCAGGCTTTAGGAATTTAAAATCTTTAAGATTTTTATAGAAAGAAAAGGTTCTAGGAGAGTCAAAATCGTTTTTAAAAAAGAAACTAAGTTTGGCCGAAACCGGTTTGGCTCAATGGATAGAGCGTCGGCTTGGGGACTGAAGGAACCTGGGTTCGATTCCGGTCAAGGGCATGTGCCTTGGTTGCGGGCATATCCCCAGTAGGGGGTGTGCAAGAGGCAGCTGATTGATGACTCTCTCTCATCGATGTTTCTAACTCTCTATCTCTCTCCCTTCCTCTCTGTACAAAATCAATAAAATATATTTAAAAAAAAAAGAAAAAGAAAGAAACTAAGTTTGAAGGGTATCTATTACCTAATTGTAAATTCAGCCAAGTTATCATGAGATTGGCATAAAGATAGATATATAGTATATACTATAAAAAGAATAAACTATATATAAACAGAATGTACTGTAACCTAAAGTTGACCATGAATAAATGGTAAATTAATCTTTGAGAAAAGTGTCAAATAGAGAAAGGGTAGTCTTTTTTACAATAATCATGGAACAATGGAAATTTTTTAAAATTAATTTAGAGTAAATGTGTGTGTTTGGAGAAGTTTTTAATATCTTATCAAATATGTTTACTGTAGGTTTTTCTAAATGGAATGTTCCTTCTGATACTTTATGGAGTTATTATTTATTTATTTATTTATTTATTTATAAATGTAAAATTTATCAAATTAATATAGTTCGGCATTATGACCACAACCAAGATCAAACATTCAGTCATCATTCAGATTTCTTACTAGCCATCTGCATTTCACCAAACCCAAAGATCCTGCTGCAGGTGAAAGCAATGCCATCTCAGTTATGCGCTAGAATGTATGTGTTACGTGGGAAAGGCAGATTCAGCTCTAAGTGGGACACCTGGAAGCTCCTTGGTGGAAATACCCTTGTGGTGGCTTGGTCACTTGTTGGATGTGTTGTGAACTCAGGCTGATCTCTTCTTCCAGATGGTCTTTGTCTATACAGCGGAGAAAGCTGCCAACATCGTCCATACTTCACATCTCCCAGTTATCCTCTTCCAGGTGTTGTGAGTTGCTGTTCTGGTCAGCTTTCAAAAACTGAGGAGAGGCCTCTAATTGTCCCCCCTTCTGTGGGGTGCCTTCTCCCAATTAGACAAGGATGGCCACAGTTCTGACTGAGCAAGAGGATGGCAGCATCTGCAGGGTTTGTTTGTTTTGTTTTGTTTTTTTGTGTTTTGTTTTAGAATGTATATTTTACCATTACCAATTTATTTTTTAATCCTCACCTGAGGATATTTTTAAAAATTGATTTTTCAGGGAGAGACAGAAAAGTATCAATCAGTTGCCTTCCATACACTCTCTGATCAGGGATCAAACCCACCACCTTTTGGTGTACAGGTCAATACTCCAACTAACCGAGCCACCTGGCCAGGGCCAGATGGAGAGGTTTCTTACTACAAAAGAGAGAACACTTGGGTTTGGAGTGATGGAAATGTCCTGTGTCTTTCATGTAACGGAAGTTAGAAGGATACCAACATTTGCCAAAACACTGCCTGACACTTAAAATGGGTGCATTTTACTGCATGTAAAGTGCATCTCAATAAAGTTAGTGACAAGGAAATAACCTCTTTATATATATAATTGATTTCAGAGAGCCAAGGAGAGGGAGAGGGAGAGGGAGATGGAGAGAGAGAGGGAGAGGGAGAAGGAGAGGGAGAGGGAGAAGGAGAGGGAGAGGGAGAAGGAGAGGGAGAGGGAGAGGGAAAGAAATAGAAATATCAAGATGAAAGATAATCATTGTTTGTCTCCTGCATACCTCCCCCCTCACCCCCCAGGCATGTGTCCTGACTGGGAATCAAATTGACCTTCTAGTTCATAGGTCGATGCTCAACTACTGAGCCATGCTGATTGGGCAGAAAATAACCTCTTGAAAATTCTTTTCTCCCTTGTGAAAAGAGCAGGAGTAGCATCTTTTTTCCTTTAGGTTCTGACTAAGGACACCTAGAGCAGGGAGAAGTTATAAACCTATGTTTTATTTTTACTAAAATCCCCAAGTTTCTCCATGAAATCAATAAAAAATAGATTTAATTAACTAAAACAAATAAAAGTATTTTTGTTATGGAATCATGTTCCCCGAATTTCCTATGTTGAAACCCCAATCCCCAATGTGACTGTGTTTCAGAGAAGGGGCCTTTGAGGGAATTACAGCTAAATGATGTCATTCAGGTAGGCTCCTCATCCAGTGGGTCTGGTGTCCTTATAAGAGGAAGAGACACCAGGAGCCCCCTGCACAGAGAAAAGGCTATGAGAAGACACAGGACAAAGGTGGCGTCCATAAGCCAAGGAGAGAGGTCTTACCAGAAACCAATCCTGGCAGGACCTTGATCTTGGACTTCCAGCCTCTAGAACATTGATGAGATAAATGTCCGTTGTTCAGACTGCCCTGTCTGTGGTACTTTATGATGGCAGCCAGAGCTGATTGATACACTTTTCTTTTAAAAAATTGTTGTACAGTGTGCATGTATGAAATGCTCAGATCTCAAGCACTTGGTTTGATGAGTATTGACAGTTAAATACAACCAGGTAATCCCCCCACATTTCCAGTGAATTCCTCCCCTGCCACCTCCACTAACTCAAAGCAACCACTCTCTGACCTGCATCCCCAGGGTGAGCTTTGTCTGCACTGGGATGTCATACAAATGGGAGAGGACCTGGACTCCTCTGGCTACTCACCCTCAGTACACAGGGCAAGGTGCAACCATGGGTACTGTCCTTCTCCTCAGTCTGCAGCTGGACAATTCCTCCACAGTTTTTTGTTTTTTTTTAAATTTAATCCTCACCCAAAGATAGTTTTTTCCATGGATCTTTAATACATTGACTAATTGCTTCCCACAAGCACCCTACTGGGCCAGGGACTGAGTCTGCAACTGAGGTACATGCCCTTGATCTAGAATTGAACTCGCAACCCTTCAATCCATGGGCTGACGATCTAACTACTGAGCCAAACTGGCCAGGGCTCCATGATAGTTTTTGCTGACCAGAAAATTTTAACTTTTTCTTGAGCTAAGTGTAGCCTTCATTTGTGTGGATAGAAAACAGAGGCAGGGAAGTTATGTAACTTCCTTCAGGTCTCATGTCTTGGAGGTGGAACCATGGCCTGGGCCTGAGTGTCCTCCTCTGCCCGGTCCTCGGTGAGGTCGTTGGTTCATATGCAAACTGAGTGCACTATCTACCCCGCCCCCACCCACCACCCCCCAAGAACGTGCTGAAGACACAGTGCTGAACTCAAAGTTGGCCTTCAGTGAGCGGATCTTTGGGGATTAGTACAATCGTCAGCAAGATGCTAAGGAAAAAATGCAGCTCACTCTCTGAATGTTGTTATCATGGCAGGCTCAGTGGTTCTCCTGTTTCAGCAGAAGTTCCAGCAGGTTATTTCAACATTGACTTAATTGCACTGGGCACAGTTGGGGATGGAGTGAGCTTTCCAAGTGACAGGATAAATTAAGTCTCAGCAAAATAATGTTTAAAGTTGATTCAACAGGAAAAAGAGAACAAATAAACAAAACCAAACCAACTCCACCTTCCAAGGACAGTGGTGGGAACAAGTCACCCTGGGTCCCCACGCAGATCCCTTCTATCAACTCACAAATGACCCTCAGATTGTGCAAATTCATCTCTATTGCCACAGCGCAGGTGAAGTCCAGCTGCACCGAAATCACTGCCCTGCGGGGCTGATTCCGGCTGAAGAGAGGCACAATCTCTGGAAGAGCCCAGCTCACCTTCTTCAGGGAAACCTGCACCCCAATCTGTGGGTCTGCCAGACCCTGGCTGACAATCTCTCCAAGCTCGGGGACTCAGCAAAGAAACCAGTCTCTGCTTTGGAGCTCTGTGAGTTAATGGCCCTTGACGTTGGAAGGTAGGCCTTCCTTCTCTGCATTAGTTGCAAACTGGGGCAAACTGGGGCAGACCCAGAAGACGGGAAGAAAGGCCATCCCTCCACCCAGCACCCCACACCCCAGCGGGGGACCCCCTCACCCACCTGCCCCTGCTCCTGAACCTTGCACACAGCTGGGTTGTTCTCTCCCTCTCCTAATTCTCCCTCCTCCTCCTGCCAGCTGCAGCTCACCTCCAAGGGAATCCTCTGGTGGGGCCTGTCCCTGCCCCTTGCTCACAACTTTCACACTGGGATTGCACAGGCTATTCATTTACTGTCCCACCCATGGGACTATGAGCCCGAACTTTTGTGAAACAATTCACACACATGATCACACACACACATGTATCATCAGTCTGTGGGCTAAGGTGGGATCTAGGAGAAGGCAAGTGGAATTGTACATATATATGCACATGCCATATGTAAGGATTGAGCAAAGTAGGTCTACAGTTGTTCACATGGAAATAAAGAATAATCTTGTTTTTTGTACTCACAAGTGTACTGGTACACCTACACCCCACCACGTACTGGCCTTTCGGGTTGGTTCTCTGTAAACTGTCTTCAGTGTCCTGTGCCCATTCATTTCTCGCATGTCATTTGATTCATGCCATTCTAAGTTCTCCACATCGGTAACTATGAACACCCCAGCCCTTTGTGAGCCCAGTGTTCCTTCCAAGTCTGCCATTTGTCTCCCAGCACCATGATCTCCAGGGACAGGGAATGCAGCTCTTGACCAAGGACCCGTCAGGTTCCTTGTCCCCGGGGTGGCAACAGGCATCATGTGTGTGTGTGGGGGGGGGGGGGGGGGGGGGGCAGCCCCAGCAGAGGGGCATGTTTGCACAATGCTGTGATCCCAAGGCAGACGCTAGGAGGTCCAGTGCGCTGATGTGAGAATGATGAGCACTCGGAGTCTTGGGACAGGAAACACAGGGCCTTGATCACTCCTTCCTGCCGTAGACAAGAGGCCCGGGAACTATTGAATAGAAGGAACCTCCCGGGCCAAGAGCTTCATTTACCAATGCGGAAACGGAGGCTCAAGCAGGAGGGAGTTGATCCCCAGGACCCCACAAGGACAAATGGGGGCCACTGGCAGGTCTGAGTTGTATCCACAGTGCAGTGCAAGATTCTCAGACTCTTGTAAATTTCCCAATGATGACCGTAGAGCAGCGATTTTCAACCGTGTGCCGTAAGAATTTTTACAGCAGGCAATACCTGACTGTTTAGTCAGGGCACTGACCTCTTTTACTTTTCAAGTAAAAAAAAAAAAAGACAACAGCAAACACAACAATCAATAGCCATCCAGTGTGAATGAATCAAAGTTACTGTATAGCCATTTTTTTGTAAGATCAGCAAAGAACATTTTTGATGTGCAACAGAATTTGTCATTAGTTTATGTGCAATGAGATGAAAAAGGTTGAAAATTGTTGCCATAGGGTAATCATTGGTCACTAAGGAATTTACCCAAATACCTACTTGCTCCCCTACCAAATCTCCTAGGCCTGTTTTGGGAACCCAATTAGGAAACTGTAAAAACTGCTCATGAAGTAACCTCAAGACACGGCTGAGAATCGCCGCTCTCTGAAACCAGGCTGCACACTCCAGCCTTAAGTCTGAACGGGGAGACCGACACAGGTGCAATCTCCATTGCGACCCAGGCAGGGCAAAGTGAGCTCCAGGTGAAGGGTTTTCAGACACACAGTCCGCACTGCTCCAGGGCGTGGGGCTGCTACGGCCTCTCAGGACAGGTGCACTGTCACAGGACAGACTGAAGCTCACTCAGCACTCACAGATGAGGCCGAGGTAACACTTCCCTGTGTAAAACCTCCCCTCCTCTCCAGTGAGAATGTCTCACATCAAGAGGCCATCAGGGCGATGCTGTCAGTACGTTCTCATAGAAAAGGTTGGTGTATCTGACTCACCTATTAAGTGGCTCTGCTTAACTCTGAACATAGGGACTGACTACTAAGTCCTGTGGTAGGGGTATTTCCCAGCGAAGAAATGTCTTTACTTTGAGATTGATTTGAAATAGCAATCTTAATTTTTACAGTCATTATGAATTGCTGAACTGGACCAATAAGAAACTTTAAATAACTTAATCCCCTTAGATGTTATAATACATTCTCCTTAGTAATAGACCAATGTACGCATTTCCCATGTAGAAGGTATCTCTTTCTGTCATTAGCTAGTTGTCCTAATTTTTTCAGACCTCAGGTTTGGGGACAGCAGCTGCTCTAATGTGAAGGTGGCACACGTGCTGGTTGGGGGAGAGGGAGAGCCTGTCACAACAGTGCAACTAGGACCACTGCATGCCCTAAATTTCTGACGGGTCTCACACTAACTCCCCCTCCGTGAACCATCCAAGTTATTCAGTACTGCATACAGGAAGCAGTGCACTGATTTCTGTGCCACCGTCGCATTCCTCTCAGCATGCCAACACACACGTGCACGCACATGCACAAAGGGAGCTTCAGGGTCTGCAATGTTCACTCAGAAATGCGAGAATGAAAATCACCCTGCAGTGATGACTGCTTTTTTTTTATTGAAGTGAGGAATGACCTCACCCAGATGGCTGAAACCGTCCTTTCTCAGTTAACCATCTCCTCATTTCAGGTGTTCCCGCCGTTCTGCAGAACCACTGGGACTGTCCTGAGGGTCCACCACACGCTCACGCAGCAAAGGCTTGACCACACACAGCATGGGACAGCGCCTCACTGGATGTCATCATCATCAAAGAGATCTTCAAAATCTACATAAATGAACAAAACCATGCGTCAGTTGGGCACAGGTGAAAGATGACTTCACAGTGAATTATGTAGTCATTCAAACACAGAAAACACTGGACAATCTAATAACATAAAGGGCCTTCTCCTAGGACAGACTCGATTCTACCCACCAGGCTCAGATGCAGTTCAAGGGCAGTGCTGTCTAGAACGCAACCTTTCATGTTTCTATTCAGATGACAAGCTGAAGAAATGCAATAGGGTGTGTTCCCGACCACAAGGTGACCATCTCCCAGCCATGACTGAGCACTAGGACATGTCAGCACCCATTTGTGAGCACCTCAGCCAAGGCCGCACTCTGGTGACATGGAGGTAAGGCCAGGCAGCTGAAGAGCACAAGCCCCCCACTGCTCTCCATGAGAAGGAAATGGGGAGAGAGGTGGTGGAAGGCCTGAGCCATGTGAGAATGACTCTCTTTAAAGGAGTCAGACTGAAGACAAGCTGGAGAAACAGTCTAAGCCCCATTCCCATAGGCAGAAACGCTGCCTTTTCACAGCACACTACTTACTGCGATAGGTGGACAAAGCCATGTTCGTTTTCCCCTTTCACTTACTTTAATATATATTTTCTTCTAAATTCCCTACCACAGACATGTATCTTTTTGCAACGGGGAAAATTTGTGCAAAGCCCACTCATGTGGCCTATGCACTGAAAAGATGCAGGGGTGACGAGCTAGAGAGGGTGGGCGAGGTGCCAGGGGACTAAAGCCCCACTCCCATCCCCTCACCCTGCGTTCATGCCTCTCCAGCCACCCTGACGGTCAGTCCCACCAATGCCTGCATTCTCTCACTGCCTGGCCTGCAGGATGTCCAGCAGCTGTGAGCGCTCGCATCGTCAACCCTACCTAACCCTCACACCTTCCGAACCTCTGCTCAGGTGTCAGCTCCTAGAAACAATGCTGTCCACCCTTGTCAGGGCTCTTGTCATGGAACTGTCCCTACCTGCCCCGTCTGGTGCTGCTGTTTTGTGAAATAGTGAGTAAAGAGGATGAGCCTCGGCCATGGTTAGACGCCACTGCCTGTGGGACACAGGCCATCGGAACCTCAGTCAGCGAGCAGAAAGGACTCAGAAGCCCCATCTAAAGCCCGCATGGCCCTCTTACAGTGATGGCTTCTTAGCACGGGGTGCTCACAAGCTGACAGGCAGTGTGCACCTGTGAACAGTTGGAGGGCCCTCTGACACAGCACAAGCCCTTCTATGTTCTTCTCTAGCCTGACTCAAGGATGTAAGGGCCCTAAATTGCTGTTGATAAATGCCCACTTGGCAAGGCAGCCTGGGGCCCTCACAGATGCTTTCTCATCAGAAGTATGTTTGGAAATACTGAACACTGAAACATCATGATGTTTACAGCTACAGGCTGGTGGGGGATGCATCAGGCTCTGAAGGAGGTCATCAGAATGAGTGGTGTTAGGAGTCAGAGGTTACACTTCTACGGGGCCAGCGTTAGGGACCTCCGAAGCCGGGCCATGCCGTGGGCTGGCATTTCTGCCCAGGCTGTTCAGGAAAGGCCCCGCCTCCCACAATGTTTCCCAGGCCCCCGTGATTAGAGAACTGAGACAAATGCTACTCTGTTCTCAAGGCCCGGCTCAAGTGTCACTTCCCCCAGTTCCAACACGAGTTGGTGGCAGCCGGGACGTTGCTTCAGGGGAACAGCCAGGCTCCCTGGGAAGTCTGTACCTAACTAGGCAGACTAGTTCTCCTTTCAGGCAACGGGTGGCTCAAAAGGAGCCAGAAAAAATAGCCTGGACTCTGCTTTTGAGGGCCTTTAATACCCTGTAAACCAATGTGACGGACAAGATAATGTCCTAATTGCCACTAACTAATGAAAAAAGTTCTTTGTAGTAGCACACACCTTGGGATAAAGGATGACAAAGGGAGAAAACACCACTCACACCCCCTAAGTAACTATAATATGTTACTCCTGATGACTTGAACCCTCAGTAAGAGTTCACATAACCTTAGGAACACTCAAAGAGATCAAGAAAAGCAGCTCCTCTAATGTACTTGAAGATCTCATATAAAGACTTCACTGTGTTTTGTTAAAACTGCATACATGCTTGTGGTACCTGGCCACGAAGGTCTAAATACCAATGGTCTCTGATGTTGGGGTTGGGGTGGGTGAGGCTGGAGAGTGGCTGCTTCTCTGTGAAGCAGCGCAGGGATAGGACCAGTGGCAAACAAGCGGGAAAACCAGCCATCCGGAGACAGTGCAATGAGAAAGCCAGACAGGTCCTCAGGCCTTGCAACTCAGGTCACTGTCCAAACCCAGATGCCCGTCGTGTGTGCAAAAGTGTATCTATGACTCAAACTCAATGGCTGGAATGTAAGACTGGGAGCAATTTTATGCTTTTTTTTTTTTTTCCTCTTCTGAAAAACAGGGCTGACTGCCAGTGGTAACAGCCACACTGTTATTTTATATAAACTGTGCTGTTATGAGAATGGCACAGAATCTGGGTTTTACTGTTCCATGATCTAAATCACTTGTGTCACCAAGTCGCTCCACTGCACAGCTTGCAGAAGAAATGTCCTGATTAAAACTGGCACCCAACCCTGCACCTTACCATTAAAGAAGTCCGAGTGAACTGCCTTTTCATTGGCTGCCAAGTCCATCAGAAGCCCAGTACTGCCTCCGGCCTGCAGAAGGGAGAGATCAGGTGTGACAGCAGCATTTTCGGAGAGAACGGTCTTTCCGGGCCTGTGCCACTCCACACAAGAGAAGGCGAGGAACAGAGAAGTGCCCAGGCTAGAGTCCAAATTCTGTTCCAGGTGAAGGAAGTGTATGTGGATGGAGGTGTGAATGTTTTTGGTCTTCTCTGGGCCTACATTCCTAAATTCCCCCTTGCCCTTCAGAGTCTGCCATTGCCTTAAGCACCACTTCTCCCTAAACCTCCAGCAGAGATTCTGAAATCCTACTGGGCGTTGCCACAGAGGCCAGAAGCCCACAACGCTTGAGTCTGAACACTGCTCTGCTCTGGACTGCTCTCTGCTCCTTCGGAGAACTAAACCATTTCCTCCCGGGAACCGACCTGCTGACGGGTTCAGAACCCCCAAGTGCCAGAACTCTCTGGTGGCAGGAAAACCAAGCCACAACCAGAGCTGGGCAACCTGATGAGCGTAGGATCAGCAGTCTCCTTCAGCATCGCAGGTGACGGCTGGAGAGAACTCCAAGGCAGCATTCTGTACCTTGGCCCCCAGTCCCTGCTGTGCCTGGCTTCCCAACATCCCCTGGGCTTCTGCTGCACCTTTCCTGGCTCTCAGTAGGCAGGAAGAAATTTCCAGGATTCTCCACCTCCTCCCCCATCACCACAAGCCATGTGGACTCTGCCCCTTATGCACGGTGTGAGGCTTGTCCCTATCTCCACCTATCGCAGTGGTTCTCAACCTTTCTAATGCGGTGACCCTTTAATACAGTTCCTCACATTGTGGTGACGCCCAACCATGAAATTATTTTCGTTGCTATTTCATAACTATAATTTTGCTACTGTTAGTGAACTGTAATGTAAATATCTACGTTTTCCGATGGTCTTAGGCTTTACAGGTTGAGAACCGCTAGCAGGGTCGCCTAAGACCATCGGAAAACACAGATATTTACATGACGATTCCTAACAGTAGCAAAATTACAGTTATGAAGTAG
Organism: Pipistrellus kuhlii; assembly: GCF_014108245.1. Classification (NCBI taxonomy): domain Eukaryota; kingdom Metazoa; phylum Chordata; class Mammalia; order Chiroptera; family Vespertilionidae; genus Pipistrellus; species Pipistrellus kuhlii. The sequence goes on from NW_023425573.1 coordinate 30,080,264, forward strand.
CAACAAAAATAATTTTATGGTTGGGGGGGGGGTGTCACGTGTTTCCCACAACACTTTTAAAAAATGAAGCTCTGACCTCCGGCGGCGGGAACTGCGCCGGGCAGAAGACGAGATCACCGCGATGGGGTGATACGCGCGCAAGGCTGCTTCATACCCCGTATAATCGCAGGAGAGGGTCAGGGAGCAGACCGTCCCATCAAAGGGCAGAGTCACTGAACGCTAAACAGCCCTTCCCCCAGCTCCCGTGCGGTACCAGGCTCACTCCGGTCTCCCGCCCAGGAGATGAGATCTGCCGACAGCACAGCCCCGCCCTCCGTCACCCCGACTGCCCTCGCGTGCCCCGCGGCCCCGCGCGTGCGGCCTCCGTAGTCGTGCAGGGCGATCCGACTTCTGGCTGCAGGCACCGGCGGTCGTCAGCCAGGAGAGCTCGGTCGGGTCCGGGGACGCCGGCCCGCACACACGCACGGCCCTCACCTCTCACTGGACCGGCGCCTCCTCTCGCCCCACAGCCCGACTTCCGCCCCGCAGCCACCCGCCTCACCTCGTCCAGGTCCACGTAGGGCCCGGCGCCCTCGGGGAACATCTCGTCCACCGCCGGCTTCATCTCCCCTAGGCGTTCCGGGTGTCCCTGGCCCACTTCCGGGCATCGGACCGCCTCTTCCGTACGCATGTCTAGACGCCGAAGGAGCTCGACTCTATGGTATTTCTCCCCTCCCCCTTCCCTTTCCCTCCATTTGATCTGGTATGTCTAGACATTGGAGGACCACCGACTCTATGTTTCCCTATGGGCCCACAGGACTGGCCCTGAGTCCCCGCTGAAGTGGATGGGCCTTCCCGCCTGCCTGCCTGTCAGGGCACAAGGGGAGCTGCTCAGTGACATCCAGGTAGCCCACGGCCACAGACAGGTCAGCCCAAAGGGTCAGGCACAGAGTGCCCAAGCAATACTCATTAAAGAATGTGGATGGTCAAGACTCTCAAGAGAGTCAAAAGGCAGCCCAGAATGAGAGAAAAGATTTGCCAACTATATACCTGATATTAGAATTAAAATCAGGTGTATGGAGAACTGAAATGCAACAATAACAACAAATAACCCCCTTTGAAAATGGGTAAAGGACCTAAATAGACATTTCTCCAAAAAAGATACAAGGATGGCCAAAAGCCCATGAAAAGAAGTTCAACAGCACTGATCACCAATGCAAATCAAACCACAGTGATACCTCTTCACCCATCAGGATGGCTGCTGTCAAAACCCCAGAAAATAACAGAGTCAGGAGGATGTGGGGAAACTGGAGCTCTGAGGATTGTTGGTGGGAACCTACATGGCGCAGCTGTGGTGGAAAAGGGTATGGAGGTTCTCCGAAATTAAAATCAGAGTTACCGTGAGATCCAGCAATTCCACTTCTAGGTATAGACTCAAAAAGTATTGAAAGCAGAGTTTTGAGATAATTTGCACACCCATATTCACAGCAGCATCAATCACAATAGCTTAAACATAGAAGCAGCTCAGGTAACCATCACCATGGATTATGGTCCCCACAGCCATCAGGTACCAGTGATGTTGAGGGGTGAAGGGGGCTGAGAACATGGGTCAGGAGGTGGATCTGACTAAACAGGGAAACCAAGAGAGGGTTGCATAGAAGGAAACTGAACCTGTTATGAGAAATAGGATGAAGAGGGGGTCACAGCCAAATCTCAGTCCTAAACACCAGAGTGAGGTATCCCAATGGGCTGTGAGGTAGGCAGCCTGCTATTTATTGGCAGGGGTAGGGAGGGGAGGAAGGAGAGATCTGCTGAGAGTGACCTGGGGGTGGAGGTTTTTTCCTCTGAGAAAAGAAGGGTCTGCTAAGGCTTTTTACAACCCATACATGCAGCCCAGCTGTGGGCAATTGGGATGCTGCTGACACCCCATGGGGGGCATAGTTCTGGCTAGGGCGCCATGGAGTCTGCCTGGAAAGGCTCCCAGTCATTAGGGCAGCCTATGGAGAGGCAGCTGGGGACTCCATTCCATAATGCTTGTCTTAACTGGGGATACAAGAATTTCGGTGGAACGTAAATGTTCACACACACACACACATTGATAAGCAAGTCATTGGTACGGAGACACTCCTGTCAGGATGTCTTTTTTCTGATATGTTTGGTTGAGGCCTAGTTGTCCCCAGTAGGAATTTAAGACCAACCCTCATGTCCAGCTGTCATAGGAATTAGGACTTAAAAAAAAATTTGCAGTTAATTTACAGAAACCAAATTCAAACTAGCTCAAGGGAGGGAAAGAGAGACAAAGAATGTATGAGCTTTTCCCAACAGGATCAGCTCGGCCAACAGAGTCTTCCTCTGGAGAATTTAACCTGAGCCCAGGGAGGAGAAGTCACAGGTGAAGGTGAGAGGGCAGGAAGCCCCATGGAGGTATGGAGCTAGGTATGGAGCTAGTGGCCACAGGAGGCATCAGGCCTGCACACTGGGCCCAATGCCCCTTTCCCCTTTCCAGGTCCCTCACAGCATATGCCTGGATCCCGGGAGAGTCCCCTCCCACCCCGCCCTTGTGGCTGTGAGAACTAACACAACAATCTCCCAGCTTCTTGAGATAACTTGTGTGAGGCTCAGAGCGGCAGCTGCAGCCGTGATCGTAAAGAACCACCTGCCACGCCTCTCGGAGCATGAAATCATGTTCCATCACCCATCCCACCCAACATGACACATAACACACACGTTTCACAGAGCCCTACGTTTCTGATTGGGTGTGACAATTTCTGTAGTTAGATGCTGGTCCAAATACTAGTATCTACAGTTAAATAGATAGTCCTTTCTATTATTTTATTTCAATGGAAAAGCTAGTTGCTGCTTGTTAGATCGGTTTCTGATGTGGTGAGAAGGCAAAAGGGTACCGAGTGCAGCTGTGTCTTGAAAAGAAAAAAAAAGCCACAGCATGTGTTGTGCATTTTAAGCCAGGAGTTTATTGATGAGGCCGGGGCACCAGGCTGGGAACCCCTCAATCCTCCTGATAGGGGACGTGGAAGCCCAGGGTGGTTCCCAGGGGGAAATGAGCAAAGAAGGTGCGGGCCATGTCCTCGATCTGGGGGTAGGCCCCTAGTGTCTGGAAGTACTGCACGTAGTTCCAGAAGTCAGAGGTGGAGAAGGGCCAGTAGGGCATGGCCGGCAGCTCGGCATATGGGTCTGCAAGACATGTGACAGCCTGGTTCAGGGGCTGTGCCTGGTCCTGCCCTGGTTGCCCTCCAGGGGGGGCCTCAGGCAGGTGGAGGTGCCCAGCAGGGCCAGTGCAGTGAAGAGACCCTCCCAGCTAGGAGCACAGCCCAGGTCATCCCGGGCCTCCTGGTGCGGGATGAGCTAGCCTGCCCTGACTCCTGGTGAGGAGAGTGGGGAAAGGGGGAGGGGAGTCTGGCCCCTGTCCCAAACATACTGAGCAAGGAGGGGTCACTGTGGTGAGGTTGTGGGGGACTCTTGGTGGGATATCAAAGGAGACCACCCCCAATCCCCACCCTCAGAGTCTGTATGCTACTGTACTGGGGTGAAATGTCTGCGTCCTCAGGGGCTTGGAGGGTTACAACACCATGCAGAGTCTGGCTCCCTCCTTCCTGGTGTGTCCCCAGAGGCCTGGAGGCACAGTCTGGGGAAGGGACAGGGCTTTACCTCCAGCTGACTCAGGGCTCCCCTTCATCTTCTCAGAATAAGAAGCAGTGCCCACCCAACCCTTCTCTCCCCCCCCCCCGCCCCCACCAGCAGGAGAAAAGAAACTGGAGGCAGATGCAATACCTCCCTCATCCTGCACAGGCTTGGCCCCTGCAAAGAAAAAGGAGAGCAATCAGCAGGAGCGCCTCCGAGCAGGGCCCTGCCGTGCACCCACTGCCCCGAGGGGCACGAAGAGGGACAGAGCAGCCACTCACCCACCAGAGGCACCAGCAAGAGGCAGAGGGCCACCCCAGGCACCAGGCAGGTCTTCATCTTCCCCAGGCACATCCCCACCGACTGACCGAAGGACTGGGTCAGGTCCACCTGCCGCAGGAGGAAGCAGAGAGGTGGGGCCACCCACCCCCAGACCCCCAGCTCTTCCCGCCACCCCCAAAGTGGCAGCTCCTGGAAAAAAGCTCCAGTGAAAGGACAAGTCCCCAGTGTTTTCACAGCAATTTCAGTGGCTTCCAGCCATTATTCAGAGACTAGCCCATGTTTCATTGGCCTTATTTAATTTTAACAATTTTAAAAACTGCAGCCCCTCCCCCCCCAACCAGCTGCCTGTCCGAGGTTACCTGGCCGCTCCGTCCCTCAGCCTCCGTCCACAGCTCGAGGGCGTCAGCCACCAGCACACAGGCTCCTCTTTATAAAAGGCCGGACAAGGACGGAGACGTCACCTACGGGAACCGTCAAACTAAATTTATTTCATCTCCTGCCAGAGGACTGAGGGCTTCTGTGACCCTGCTGGCAGTGGACTCCCACGGGGGCACTTTTGCAGTCTCATCCAAAGATGAAATTGGGAGGAAAACATCCTTGGACAGGCCCCTTTGGAGGATTTTAGGAATGAATTCAACCCTGGCACTCATGAATCCACTCCCTCTGTGCCAAGAGAGGAAGATGTTCTGAGTTTGACGTTGGGGTTGACACCCCCCCCCCCCACAGGAGCAGGGTAATCACAGAGCTGGCCTGGGGGCCGGGAGGCAGGACGGGACCCCCAGGGAGCCCTGGATCAGGGACCCCCCCTCAGAACAGGCTGAGCAGAGTCCCAGGCAGGAAGTGGGGGTGTGCAACCCAACTTTGCATCTGCAACCGGCGCCTCCTGCTTATGTAAGCGCAGTGACTGAATCTGTGTCGGGAGGGTAGCGGTCCCAGGGTCTCTGTGGGTCCGGCTGCTCTGATTAAACCCACGATGGTAGCCACGCCTCCTCGCCCTGCCCAAGGGGTCCCATCGCCCACTGAGTCCAGGAGCACGTCCAGGGCAGCAGTCCCCAGCATCAGTGCGTCACACAGAGGGCTCCCTCACCCACGTGCTTCTTACAGCCACAGTGCACGGCATGTTGTTGGGGGAGGCGGGGAAGGGTGGCAAGCAGGTCCCAGGTGATAGATCCATCCAGCACACACCTGGGCTCCACAAGCATTTGGGCACCTGCCCCTCCAGGGGCAAACAGCCTGGCCTCTCAGCCTCCTTCTGCATCGGCCCCCTTGTCAATGAGCCACTCCCTGTCACAAGGAAATTCAGAATCCCTGCTGAGCGGACCAAAGCCAACCCTCAGGTCCATGCAGTATTATATCACCTCCACCCTGGCCCCCCATATCTGTTCCCTGGGTTTCTGTTCACATAAATGGTCACATGTTGTGACTCTGGGTCCCTCATCTTCTAGGTCAATTCTAAACCCAAGGAGCTGGTCTTATATCTACAAGCAGAGATATGATGGGCTGGGCCAAGGGGGACCAGCAGCCCCTTGCAAGACAAGTACTTCGGGGGAAACTATGCAGGTTCTTCAGGTGAGGGGGGACTGACCCCCAGATGGGTAGGAAGGTTTCTCCCAACAAAGGAGGTTTAGCAGAATTTAGAGGTTCAGGTCCCCAGCTTCATCAGAGTCTGCCCACATGTCCCCATTCAAGTGAAAAATATAACTATTCAGTGGAAACTACCTTGAAAAATGAGTGATGAGCAATGATGGTCTGTGGGAGGGTGGAGCTATGCGTATACCTGTTGTTTCTTCTTTCTGGATATATATATATATATATATATATATATATATATATATATATATATATATATATATCTCGTTAATTCATTACTTTTATGGAGGAAAAACACGTTCACAAAACCACCACCAACAGCTCCCTTAGCATTCTGCCTTCCATCCTGGGTTGACCTCCTAGGTCTTCCACAGCCACTGCCACTGCCACCCATGCCCGCCCCACACCTTTTCTCTCTTGCTGCGCCCATCAAGCCGCTCTCCCTTCCGGGCCTGACTGCAGACCTTCCCTTACCCCACCTGCAGAGCTGCACCTGGAGGACCCACCTGGAGAACAGCATCTGGAGGACCCACCTGGAGGCCTGCTTGTCCGCCCCCTGGAGGACAACTCCTTTGCCCCCTCATTCAGCAGCCACTCCCCAACACCCCTGCTGGGGCTGGCACACCAGCTTTGTATTGTTCCTGTTCGATGGGGAACTTAGAGGGAACTTAGAGCCGCAGATTGCCCAGGGGTCCTGTTAAAGTGCAGGTTCTGATTCAGCAAGTCGGACTCTGCTTTCCTAACAAGATCCCAGCCCAGGAGATGCCTCTGCGCTGGCCCCAGAGCAGCCAGGATAACGAGGCATGGGCAGGTCCTCAACCTGGGCAGTGTCAGATCGCGTAGGGGACACCTTAGAATGCAGAGCACTGGGCCCCCACCTCTCAGGGCCCTGACTCAAGAGCTCAGTGGTGGGCTGGGACTCTGCATTTATGTCTGATTACTAGGGCGCCGAGCAGCTCCAGGGTCCGGCTCTCAAAGCAGAGGTTCTTAACCCTGGCTACGCATTTGGGACCACATGCCAATCTTTCAGCTAGTGGGGATTTCCAGCCCCCAGTCTCCTAAGGTGGGATTTTACTGTCACTGTCTGGGCAGGGCCCGGGTTAGTGTTTATAAAATCTCCCAGGTGACCACAGCTGCCTGGGGTGGGTCAGCTCCCAGGCTCCCCCAGCCCCTGCCCCCACCTGCACAGGATGCCCCAGAGGCCTCTGAAGGCCCCACCTGCCTGGGTGAGAAGAAGCTCTGGTCTTGGTGGAGGGAGAGGACAAAGGCCACCCTGTCTGCTTCCCTCCCAAGCTAACTGGGCCGACAGAAGGGCAGGCTGCAGAGCTCGGCAGCAGTGCAGGAAGGGATCTAGCAAGGACAACTACCTGGGGACCCTTACCTTCTCTGCTGCTTCACCTACATCGGGTGAGGCCTGGGGCCTGTCCTCAGCCTGCAGGGCAATGCTCCCATTAGGTGGTCTGGGGCGCCCCCTGCTGCCTGGTTCAGGAGCACCAGCACCACCTCTTGTTGAGGTCACTGAGAACCAGATGGACTGAACCCAGGGGTCAGGTCAGGGCTTCACCGGGTTCACCGAGTTAGTGTGAGAGCTGAGTCCTCAGGCTGCCCACATAGCTGTCCCTGGGCATCCGGGCAGGGCCCTCTGCTCCTTCCACAAAACCTGTGACCCACCCAGTTCTGCCCCTTTGCTCCCACCAGGTGAGGGGACACCTCTCACAGTCACCTATTTTGTTCCCAAAGCCACAACTTCCGACAGTACTTGTCATTTTAAGGAAAGGATTTAGTTAAATGTCATGAAATCTGATGAACTTGAAGAGTTTTTGGATGAAAACCATGTTGCCTTGGAGAGGCCCACTCAAGGTGAACATTTCTAGGAACTACTGCCACATTTGATGCAGGTATGACAACTCTGAAGGGCTGGAACCCAAGCCATAAGAATCTGGACCTCAGATCTTTCAGATCCAGGCTTTGAAACCCAAACCTTGAAAACAGGGACTGTGCATCCCAGGAATGGGCTCCAGAGGGCGCCATTCCCCCAGAATCCCTGAAGCTGGGCTCCAAAGATGGGGTGTGAGAGGAATAGATGGTCAAAGCCCAGACAGGAAAGGTACAATACAGGTTTCAAAGCCAACATGTCTGAAGTCCTTATGATGCTTCTTAAAAATCTTCCCTTTCTTCATCTAACTTGTGAGAATTTCTGATCAGTCCCAGTTCAGCTGAGATGGACTGTAGCCAGAAAAGGACAGCAGCTTACTGGACAGTTACTCAAGTTTAATTTGTCTAATCGTGGGTTCTAGGCCACAGAGGAGGCAGCCTGCGTCAGGCCCTTCCCCCACCCCCACCCCACCCCCAGAGGAGGGGGGGCCAGCGAGGTCCTGGGTCAGGTGGGAAGCGCTCTCCTCCTGCCCAGCTCCGACGCCCCTGCCCAGCTCCCTGTCTCTCTCTCCCAGGCAGCAAAGCCGGAGCAGAGGCTCCCTGGCAGCCCTCAGGGATGCTTAGTCCTCAAAGGCGTGTGTTGTCATTGCATTTGGAAGCTCTGTGTGGGCAAGCTTCTCCACAGGCCCCTCTGCGCTGCCATCCTGCACTCCCAGGCTCCCGTGTGGTCTCTGAGCGTCCCTGTGGGACCCCTCTCTTCTGCAGCAGTGGCTGGGCCATGGGGTCTGGTCTCTGCAAGGCTGGAGGGAAAAGATCTTTCCTGGGAATTCAGTCTTGGGGCTGGCTTGGAGCAGATACACTGAAGGATGGCCAGGAGAGGGGGGTTGGCAGGCTTGGGAGATTTGTGTGAAGCGGGGGAAGGGGGAGGAGATAGGGTAGGATGGCCTCAGGGGCCACTTCAGAGATTGCTCAACAGTGTGTATTAGTCAAGGATCTCCAGAGAAACAGAACCAATAGGATGTGTGTGTACAGAAGGAGGAGAGAGAGAGATAGATAGATAGAGAGAGAGAGAGAGAGAGAGAGAGAGAGAGAGAGAGAGTTTAAGGAATTGGTTCATGAGATTAGAGCAGGTTGACATCAACCTAGGGTAGAGCTGATGGTACCGTCTTGAGTCCAAAGACAGCCTGGAGGCAGAATTTTTTTTTTTTTTTTTTTTTTTTTGAAACATGTCTTTTCTTTTAAAGGCTTCAACTGATTAGACAAGGCCCACCCACATAACGCTAGGCCATCTACATTCACCTAAAACATACCTTCGCAGGGACATCTAGACTGGCGTTTCACCCAACAACTACAATAGTTATCATGGCCTGGCCAAGGTGACACATACAAATGACCATCACAGAGAGCAAACCTATTCTTTGGAAATACATAGGAGCAGACCAGCTGTAGCAGTGGGAGTGGCTGCTCGGGAGGTGAGGCCGGGAGTGGGGATTAGGCTGGCAGCATTTCTCTCCGTGGTGCCTGGTGCAAACAAACCACCGAGGCCCTGCGCTGAGTGAGGGCAGTGGGTGCTAAGGTCCCTCTGCCGTCCTCGCCGTGGGGAGGGCTGGGGCCATGGTGATGACAGTCTGGAGAATGTGAGCTTTCCAGGGACACATATCTGGGGGAGGGTACCCGTGCCCTTTGGTACTGCCCAGGGGAAGTGGCCAACTGGCTCCACCGGCACCCAGCACACTCCGTCCACTCAGCGGTGTGGGAGGGCTGAGGGCCACAGCAGAGTGAGGCCATGGTGGTGGCAGGTAGAGCAGATAACAGCTTGTGAGACATCTGCAGGGTGGGCCCCCGCAGGTGGAGAGTTTGTGAAGAGGCTGGCCCCGTGTGGGAGGGGTCTGGGGGGGTTCCCATCCTGGGGAAAGTTGGGAGATACCACCCAAGGCCCAGGGCCAACTCCGTGCCCACCACAGTGGGATGAGGGAGCCAGCAGGCAGATGGGCCCGCCAAAGCACTTCCTCCTGTGGTTGGGGAAGAGGCCGGTCCAGCCACAGAACCAGGTGGCCAGGACTGTTCTCGCGGGCACCCAAGCAGGCGTCTGTCGTCATGAGGTTTACAGGCCCCGAGACCACAGGACCCACCCGGTTGAGGCTCCTGGCGGCGGGAGGGAGACCCAGGCGGGGCCTGTTCTCTGCAGCCTGAGACAGATCCATTGTTCAGCTCATTCATCGCCGCATAAAAGCCGGATTTATGGGAACCGGGGCTCAGCGTGTTTCTCAGCCTCGCCGAGCAGCCAGGCTACAGGGCCTGTCCCGCCACCCTGGGGGCCCCTGTGCTCTCCTGCCTGCAGGTCCCTGCTGGGAGTTGGGCACCAGCCACCTGCTTCCCAGTGGCCACCCGCCTCCTCCCTCTGACTTTCTGGTTCTTCCTTCCCTGATGTGGATAAAGAGCAGGTTGCTCTCCCACTTCCAGCTGGTTGTCCTAGATTTGTGATTCATCCGAGAGCAGGTATTGTGAGCCCAGAAAGGACCGGGGGAGCCGGGAGGCTGGCCCCCGGCAGGGGCCCGGCGGCCGAGAATGGCATCTCGGAATTAATGGCTGGAAATGCCTTTTGAAACACGCGCTAAATCTGTCTCCTTGGATGTCTAGAGGCAGCCGCTGCCTTCAGAGCAGAAGCTCAGCTCCGGCTCCTCCCAGGGAGATGCCGGCCGCTCTCCCCATGAGCAGGCCAAATAATGGGTACACGTCGCAAGTAAAGAAATATTTTTAAAGTAAAAAGAAGAAAGATGACACCCCTGCCTGCCGCTCTGTGTCCTTCTCTGAGTGAGTCCTCAATGTCAGTGCGGTGTGGACAGCCCTCGCAGGTTCCTGCTGTGCTAGCACAGAAGGATAAGGGGATGGGGGTGGAGGTGGGGAGGTGGGGTGTGGTGACTGTTACACGTGCTACAGAGACAGACACAGATCCCACACATTCACCCACAAATGCACCTTCTCATCAGATGCTACATTTCAGACATCTGCCAGGTCTATGTTAGAGCCCCTGTTCTTTCCATCAGCTGTCAAGACTGCAGCTGGGCGTGTTTCAACCTCGGCACTGCGGACACAGGGTGAGGAGTTCCGGTGGGGCCGCCCGGGCATGGGGGGAAGGTCAGCAGCAGTCCTGGCTTCCACCCTCTATGCCAGTACCACCCCATGTTAAGACAACCCCAAAGGACTCCAATGTCACATGCCCCTGGGGACACATTCGTTTGTGCGCACGAGGCCACACCTGCTGGGCACTCGTGGCTGGTGAGCACCGGTTGTTTCCAGGACCTCGTCTCTCTGAGCAGCGGTGCAGCTCGCATCCTGAACTGTCTCCTATGCTCGTGGTTTGACTCCATTGGATCGGCTCCCCAGACAGGTGTCCCCCAGAAGGAAAGCAACATGTATCCGGCACGTGTGAGGACCTGCTCCAAAGCCCAGGAGGCCCAGGGCTGTGTTCCTGCAGTCACGGAGTTTTGCTGTATCTGCAAAAAACAAAAACCGAACCCTGCTATTTTACTGGCAACCAGCTGAGCCCCTTGTCTCTGATCTGCTGCCCATGTCCAGCGCCATGGGCACCTGGGGTCTCTTGGGACAAACTTATGAGGTCAACAGTCACTTCTGGGAGGAGGTCGGTTGTCAGCAGCAGCCCTGGGACAGGGGTGAGCTTGAAGCCATGGGCCTGCCAGCCCCGTGCTGTGCTCCTGGGAAAGGGGCGGGGACAGAGGCCACACCACATCATGAAGGTGCCCTCCAGCGCCTGGCACCTGAACTGTGTGTGGGTGGACGAGGAAGGCAAGGCTTGACACGCACACAGCCAGAAGATCGTTTGAAGTGGAGGGCTCAGCTCTCAGCAAGGCATCGGCAAGTCTTCTCCTGCCACAGGCAGGGCTAACTTATCTGTCAGCCTGACTGGGCCGGCAAAAGACTGTTTCGGGGTGTGTCTATGAGGGTGCGTCCCAAAGGGTGGCATTAGAACCAGGAGCCTGCCTGAAGAAGATGGCCCTCGCCCGCCCGGCAGCAGGCCCAGGGAAACCCGTGGCTGAGGCAGCAGGGCCTGCGTGTCAGGACTGTGGGGTGGGCACAGACCACACCAGTCCCAGGCTTATGGCCCACTTGCTCTCTGCCATGCTGAGATTGGTTTCTGAGAAGCCGCTGATCCGGTTCCTCCGCAGGCCCCTCCCCTGTGCCTGCTGTCTCCTGGCTCTGGGCACAGGGACTGGCAGGAGCATGTCTGCACGCATGGTCTCTGGTCCTGGACCGCTGCCTTTCCTGCCCTGTCTGCATTACGGACCCTCCAGCGCCCTCTGATCAGCAGGGCCTCAACCTCAAAAACAGGGGAGACGTTACTTACACACCCAAGACAATGCAGGGGGTTGTTCTTCCTCTTTTGCAGGAAAGACAAGCTCCTAGCAGCCACATGGATGGAGACCAGCACCTGGATGGGCCCTGGAGGATGAGAGGAGGACCACACACTAATTACCTACCTGTGTCCTCAGACGATGGAATCTTCCAGAGCAGGGCTCCAGTGCAGGAGGAGGAAGGGTCCTCCCTGGAAGTTTCTGCTGCAGGGAGTCAGCTTACCCCCCAATGGCCTTGCCTGGAGTGTTCCTGTGTGTGCGTGCGCACACACACACAGAAACACAGATATACACACACACAATACACATACACCTTCCCCCCCCACCGCCATCCAGCCCCTCAAGAAGAGCTAAATAGCCCTAGTGGTTGGTGGTTAGGTGCTTCCCAGTGGTTAGAGAGTTGGCCCGTGCACCAAAGGGTCTCAGGTTTAATTCCAGGTCAAGAGCATGTGCCTGGGTTGCAGGTTCGATGCCCCAGTTGGGGAGCATGCAGGAGGCAGCCGGTTGATATGTTTCTCCCACATTGATGTTTTTTTTTTCTCTCTCTCTCTTTCTTTCTCTCTCTCTCCTCTCCTCCCTCTCACCCTTCCATACACTCTTAAAAAAAAAATCAATGGGAAAACATATCTTTGGGAGAGGATCAACAACACAAAAAGAAGACCTGCACATTTTCCTGCACCCATTGATTTATTGCTCTTTAAAAAAAAATTAAATGTATTACAGTAACATCTATATATATAAAACCATAATATGCAAGTAGATGGAACAGCAGAACACGCAGTAGTTATGACGTGTGCTGAACACCAGGGGGCATGCACAGAACATGGTGGGCATCAGCTATGGCAAGATGGTGGATCAGGTGAGTGGGGGTGCCAGACCAAGGCACACTCACTGTCATCAGGGTGAACATCTGGTGGTTACTGAAAATTCTTTGCTCCCAAGCTGAGGGCTTTTCCACCTCCCCCTGCTCCTGAGGGGCAGTTGGGACAGCAGCCACTGCTCACACCCACTGCTGGTATCAGCCCCAATCACTCTGCACCATCAGCATGTGGGAACAGCAGCTGTGGGAGTAAGGCTGCTGGCAGACAGGAAAGGGGGGGCATGGCTGGAGGGGCCAGGCAGGGGTGCGGAGGATGGGTCAAGACCCGACCCTGTGCCCACTGCAGCCTCACAGCCCACAGTTTCTTTCAAGGTGCACAAATTTGTGCACTGAGCCCCTAGTTGGTTAATAAGATTATACAAGTTTTGGGTGTGCAAATCTATAACACATCATCTGAATATTGTATTGAATGCTCACCACCCATAGTCTAGTCTTCTCCCATCACTGTGTATTTGACCCCTTTACTCTCTTCATCCCCTACCCCCTCTGGTGAACACCATACTGCTGTCTGAGTCAATGAGTTGGTTTAGTTTGGTTCATTGGTTGCTTTCTGATATCCCACATATGAGTGAAACTATATATTTTTTGTCCTTTCCCATCTGACTTATTTTACTTAGCATGATACATGCTAAGATCCATCCATGTTGTCTCAAATGACTGACTAATATTTCAATGCACTACATCTCCTTTACTTATTATTGGTCAATGGACATTTAGGTTATTTCCATGTCTTGGCCACTGTGAATAATGCTGCAATGAATATTGGGGTTCATGTATCTTTACAAAAAAGTGTTTTCACATTTTTAAACCTATTTTTATTGATTTCAGAGAGGAAGGGAGAGGGAGAAAGAGAGAGAAACATTAATATGACATTGATTGGCTGCCTCCTGCATGCCCCACATTTCGTGCTGAGATTGGGGATCAAGCACGAAACCGGGTCACGTGACTTGACCAGGAATCGAACCGTGACTTCCTATTTCATAGGTCGATGCTCAACCACTGAGCAACACTGGCCAGACTATTTTGACATTTTTTGAGTAGATACTCAGAAGAGGGATTACTGGGTCATATGATAGCTCTATTATTAACTTTTTACCTATAATAAGGGACTATTATCCGAAATATTATTTAACTCAACAACAGCAGCAAAAAACAAATAACTCAATTAGAAAATGAACAAAGGACCTGAATTGACTCTTTTTCCAAGAAGACAAACAAATGGCCCAATAGATACATGAAAATATATTTAACTTTACTGGTTATTAGGGAAATGCAAATCAAAACCACAATGAGATACCACCTCACACCTTTTAGAATGGCTATCATCAACAAGACAGGTGATAAGAAGTGTAGGAGAAGGTGGAGAGAGAAAGGGAGCCTCATTCACTGCTGGTGGGAATGCAAACTGGTGCAGCCACCATGCAAACAGAGTGGAGGGTCCCCTTTATTTCCTTCCCCAGCTCCAAGAAGACTCTGCATTCCTCTGTCGTGCCCCACCCTTTCCTCCATCTTCAAAGGCCACGGTGTTGGGTCCAGGCCTTCCCACAGTGCCTCCCTCTATCCTGCCTGCCCCATCACAGCCCCTTCTCTCGCTCAACCTCAGCCTGGCCCTATGTGTTTCAGGACCCTGAGAGGACACTGCATGGCCTGGGCAACCCAGGTTACCCTCCACCCTCAGAGTCTTTTTTAATTTTAATTTTTTTATTTTATTGATTGTTTACAGAGAGGAAGAGAGAGGGATAGAGAGTTAGTAGCACCAATGAGAGAGAAACATTGACCAGCTGCCTCCTGCACATCCCCTCACTGGGGATGTGCCCGCAACCAAGGTGCATGCTCTTGACCGGAATCAAACCTGGGACCTTTCAGTCCACAGGCCATCGCTCTATCCACTGAGCCAAACCGGTTTCGGCCACCCTCAGAGTCTTAATGAAATTAACTTTATCTATTGTAGCTACAGGTCTCCCTTGCCGTGTAGCATACGAAGAAGGCTCAGACCTGGAAGTGGCAGTGGGCGTCTGTGGGGCTGTTATTCTCCCCGCACAGGCTCCTCTCTCTGCCCGGTGGCTGCTAGCCCCAGTGATAGGATTTGGCTCTGGAAAGGGGCCTCCTCCCCTTCAGGCCTGAGGTCTCATCACTGAAGGGAGTTGCCTCAGGATGTCAAGCATTTCGAAGAGGGCAATGCCTCCGGGACCCAGATGGCACTGGCTCTGACTGCAGGGCCTAAGGGTAAAGTGGCACTGCCAGGCCACCCAGGGGAGAGGCCTCCCTGGAGCCGTTGCCTGCCCACAGCTCCCGCCCCTGGCTGAGGCTCCAGGTGGGGCCTGTTCCGGGATCAGAGAACCCTCCCGGGGCCCACACCGTGCTCAGGGCCTGCTGGACAGTCCTTCGCACCCTCAGCAGCTCTTCCAAAAAGTCAGCTCCCAACCCTCGCGAGGCTCTGAGCTTCCCTCACTGCCAGGCCTGCCAAGCACAAGCCCAGCGGCCACACACAGAGGCCCCATCGCCTGCACGCTTGCGAGGCTCTCATCTCTTCGACACGTGACCCTCCCGTGGGAGGCTTGGTGGCTCTCAGCAATCGATCACTCACTCTGCCATCAGCAAATTGGCTTTCAGGGAATTGATTTCTGCCTGGAGTGGCCAGGTGGCATGGTGACAGATAGCCTCATTTCTTGATGAAAACGGAGCCTGGCCTTTCTCCAGGAGGGATCAGGCAGGAGTAGAGAAGGGGGCCTGGGGCTGGGGTGTGCATGGATGGAGGTGTACTGGCCACTGCCACCAGCACCCCAGCCCAGCCCTCCTAGGATTCTGTGCTGCTGTCCTGACCTGAGTCATAGACCATTAACCTTGGAATCCAGGCGGGGGGTGGGACCAAAGGGGTCTGCTGGGGGCCAGGGCTGGGTGAGGAGCTGCAGAGTGGGAGGGAGTGCTGGCAGTGAGGGGACGGGCAGGGGTTTGCAGGGAGGGCCACTGGGGTTGAAGGCATTGGAGACAGAGTCTCTGGGCATGGCCGTGAGAAGGGGCAGCAGAGGGAAGGGCCTGGGAGGAGTCTCATGGTTTGTAAGACAGAAGGCCAGCCTAGGAGGAAGAGGAGCTAGATCCTGATGGAAGACAGGGGTGCAAATGGGGACCTGCCTGACCCTGTGGGGTAACTGCTCCCAGGGGCCCTGAGACCCCAGGTAACAACCCAGCAGCTCCCAGTGGAGGTGGGGGAGATTCACTGGAGAAGCCTGTGCACAGAGCACAGCCTTAGAAATGGCAGCAGTCCTGGTGTTGCAAGAAAGAGAGATCCTTTCAAAAGAGTGTAGCACAAGGGTAAGTGCCAGAAGAAGCCCAGTTCTACGGGGTCCCATGATGGATTGTGCAGCAGGACTCTCAGGGGACTGCGAGAACCAGGGGAGTCACCAGGCAGCTGCCCCTCCATCCCCTTCCCTTTCTCAGGATGGCTGGTCTATTCCCTCTGCCGCCCCCGCCCCCCAATGCCCTCTCATGCCCACTGCCCCTGTCTCCACCTCAACCATTGTCTCTGCTCTCTGGCCACTGGGTTTGGACATGGCTGAGGAGGTGACTCTGTATGACTTCCAGCTCCAGGTTCAAACACAGCTGACCTGCTGGGTCACTGCATGTTCTTGGAGAGTCTGATGCTTCCCTATGTCATGGGCCCACCCAGCTTCAGCGGGCTGTGGCCACAGGCTGTTATTCCGCCCATGGGGAGGGTCACCTGTGCCCTCCAGGGCCTTGGGCACACTCACCAGGTGCCTGTGTGTCCTGGGATTCTCACCTGTGAACATGTGAGGTGTGCACAGTGATCTGGAAATACAGTGCTCTGTCCTGCTGGCCCAGGGGCACCAGGACTGGGCCCTGGGCCTGGGGAGTCCTGTGGGTGTGGCAGGCTGACCATCGGGGGCCTCCTCGAACACCCTGCTCCTTCGTCCCTCTGTCCCGGCACTGAGACAGTCCCTGCCCGGTGCTGGCCTATCACACGACTGGGATAGGTGGTCAGGGGACAGAAACAAGCCGGAAGGGCTGGTGGACATAGATCTCCCAGGTGGCTTGAGAAGGACAACTGGACATCCTGGCCTCTCAGAGGCAGCCTGTGCATGTCAATCATCCTGGCAGGATTGGGAATGGTTCCCATTTCACTTTCTTTTTCTTTTTCTTTTTTTAAAAATATATTTGATTAATTTTTTACAGAGAAAGAAGGGTAGAGAGTTAGAAACATCAATGAGAGAGAAACATCGATCAGTTGCCTCCTGTACACTCCCTACTGGGGATGTGCCCGCAACCAAGGTACCTGCTTTTGAACAGATTCAAACCCGGGACCCTTGAGTCTGCAGGCTGACGCTCTATCCATTGAGCCAAACCAGTCAGGGCTCCCCTTTCACTTTCAAAAGTGCCCTGGCTGGTGAGAAACTACACATTGTCCCAAGACCCTGGGCACCTGGGATGTGGAATTTCAACTTGGTAACCAGGTGGGAACCTATTGTGAGAGGCCAGGAGAGTCAGCACAGCCACCCCCTCCGCCTCACGCACACCCCGCCCTCTGCCCTCATCTCAGGATTACAGGCCTGCTGTCCTTGGAACCGGGCTCTGACCTCTCGGAGGCGCTGGGCTGGGCACCGCTGCCTCTCGGCCAAGCTTGGCCACTCGATGTGTCTGCCCGGAGGCTCGTGTCTTTCTGCTCCGAGCAGAAATGCCGGGAGATTACGGAGCTTTCCTGAAGAGGCGAAATGCTTAGTTTTCTTTAGTCTCAAGTGGCATGCGGTTACAAATGTGATTACAGGGTTGTTTATTAAATTGAGACTTCTTTTGCTCCTTTATTAAGTCAACGATATTGAGTCAGTCCAGCATTTGATTTTTCAGGGCTGATGTAGGAGCTTGGTAATGTAACCAAGTTCATCGTGAGAAAGGTGAATCACTTGGTTCTGGCTAAAAGATTAATAATTCAACTATGATCTCATTATGTTTTGGTTGCTGGGTTAGTCTTTAGTAGTAGTTCCTTTAATCATTTCATGTTAAATCACATACTGGGGCTTCATTTGGGTTACTAAGAGAAGGTTATGCTATCAGTTGTGCATGAAATGGCAAATTCTTTTGTATTAAGCAGAGGGCGACCACTGCAGGGTCTGTCTGGTGCAAACCAACACCTGCAGCTCGATACAAATTGGCTTTATGGAGACTCAGGTGGGTTTCAGGGGTCTGACTGCCAGAGGATTAGGTATGAGTCCTCTTTCAGGTGGAACGCTTTCATAAAAGGGAACTCGGGGCCAATCTCCTGTTGTAGGCACTAACCATCTTTTTGCATCTTAAATACATAAATTATGTCCCTTCCTATGGAACACCTACCTGTAAGTGTTTTATATAGTCCACCAGCTGATCAAAGTTGCTGAGGTTCCCAGTGTGCCATGCCCTGGAGACATTGATGGTGGGGGTATGGTGTGCTCATCTGGGTTACTTAGAAAATTATGCTATTAATTGTGCATGAAGTAATAAGTTAGTTCTTCTAGAGCAGCTTGTGCACGAACAGTGATGAATGGATGGCAGTAGGAATTTTCTACACTGTGTTACAAATTGCTACCAGCACAGCAGCTCAAACAAACACATTTATCAACCCACAGTTTTTGTAGGTCCAAAGTCCAGGCCCAGTTCAGATGGGTTCTCCACTTAGCGTCTCACCAGATTGTAACTGGGGTGTTGGTGGGGCTGAGGTCTCATCTGGAGGCTTGACTGGGGAAAGGTTGCTTCCAGCTCATGCAGGTTGTTGCAGAACTGGCTTCTGTGAGACAGAAGGATTCAAAGCAGCTGGTTCTTCAAGGCCAATAGGAGAATCTACACTCCAGGCTGCAAAGATGACAGTCACAGGCGTGAAAATCTCATCACTTTTGCTCCAGTGCATTGGCTAGAAGCAAGTCATAGCCACACTCAAGGGGGCAGATTATGCAAGTGTGTGACCCACTGGGGGTCATGTTAGGTTCTGTAATACACAATAAAAGAGGCAGGTTGAGTAAAGGGGTACTTCCAGTCAGGAGAGCCAGGTCTGAGGGCAGAGGATGGGGGAGGGCAGGGGGGACAGGGGTAAGTAAGGCTGAGAAATTGAGTGTGCTAGGGTGAGAAAAGTTACTTCCTTTTATAAACAGTGGGAGCCAGTCATGGTTTTGGAACCCTTTTTTTGAACATTAACATAAATTTAGGTAGACAGTAGGGTTGGGCCAGAAAACAGACTTTGCTTAGGTTATAGAACCTTGAGTGGATGAGCCCTCCCCACCCCACCTCCACTCACACCCCTGGAGTCCAGCTGCCAAGGGCTGACGAGCTCCCACCAGTGTCCTGAACCAGCCACATTCTTGCAGCAGCCGTGCTGGGGCAGTGCCTATGGCTTCAAGTGACTTCCCGGGCCTTCCAGACCTCAGGGCAATGAGCGAATCAGACTCTGGCAGCTGGACGTTCTACCCTTTAGGCCTGGTGTTTACCCGAGTGAGGCCTCCAGGTAGACTCTGAGCATCCTGCCGTGGAAGTGTCGGTTCACGGGGAACATGTGTCACACTGTGGCCCTCTGCTCACCGGGGACAGGCTTGGCTGATGAGGACAATGTCCACTGAGCAGGACATTCCTGCAGCAGGGAGGGGCCCTGCGAGGAGGGCTCAGCATTTGCCCTCTTTTTTCCAGGGCTCTCACGCTTATCTTTGACAGATATGTGTCCCCTAGCCAGCTAAGTTCAAATGAGCATTTGCCAAGAGGAAAAGAATGTGTACCAAATGAGACATTTTGGGGAACTGAGACGATTTCAATACTGATTTTTCAAGCATTCTTGGAATAACAAAGAGGTTTTAGGGGCAAAAATAAGGGTCTTCTTATTCTTAGTTGATTTGTATAAACTGCCTATTTGGAATATTTAGAAGGTCCAGAAAAGTTGCAAATGTTTCCTTCCTCCATTTTGTTTATTTTCCCACCAAAATGGAAATACTGTTATTATTCAGAGATGACAAATATAATGCAAGCTTAATAGTTTAAACTTTATAGAACTATGTAATGTAAAAAAGTGCAAATCCCCCACAATGCCACCCTCATAGTTAACTGCAACCAACAATCATTAGTTTTTTTGTGTGTGTACACAAAGTTCATTATGTAACGGAAATCCTCCCTGTGTTTGTTCTGTATTTTCTTACTAGTTCTTGGACGCCTTTCCATGTACGGAGACAGCGTGTTAAGGGTCTGTTTTAACCCAATGTGGACTTGAAATAAAAATTAAGAAAGTGGATTTTTATCTAATTATAGAAATTTTTTGTTTTGTTTTGTTAATTCTCACCCAAGGATTTTTTCTCATTGATTCTTAGAGAAAGTGGAAGGGAGAGGGAGTGACAGAGAAACACTGATGTGAGAGAGACACATCAATTGGTTGCTTCCACCCTGACCAGGGCTGGGGATTGAGCCTGAAACTGAGGAATCAAATCCAGGATCCTTCAGTCTGTGGGTTGATGCTCTAGCCACTGAGTCAAACTGGCTAGGGCTAATTGTGGGAATTTTTTTTATTTAGATTTTTTCCCCTCTTGCTAATGTTTAGAGTTAGAGAGAGACTATAGTTTGATTCAAAATGCATCGCAAGTAAATAAGAACAATTTTCTGATTTGTTAAATTTTTCTGCTTAAATTTTTAAAAAATCAGTTGATCCAGAAATAATGCTAAGTTGGGCCCTTCCCACTCTGGACTCCCCTCCCCTGTTTCCTATCTGGCAGCTCCGGGAGAGTGGACGGCAGTGTGATGATGCGTCTGCTCAGGGCCCGGCACTGGCTGGGCTGCTGCAGGTGGAGGTTGTCTGAGCTGTTGGCAGGAGGGCCTGTGCCTGCGCCCTGAGGCTTTCTTGGGACCGGACCACTGGGAATCTGTGCAGCGGAGCCTGAGAAGCTCTTCAAATAATGGCTTCCGTGAGCCCCATTCATGAGGAGGGGAAGTTCCATATAAGTAAACCCATTTTGTCTTTGTGTAAATAGTTGTGTGATAGCCCCTATGAAAAATGTATCTCTAGGGATCCTGACTGAGGGGCACTGAGTTGTTCATTTGTGTAGCCCCTGTGTACTGAGTGTCTGAAAGTGACAGCCCTGTCCTGAGACTTTCTAATGCAGCAGGAAACAGAAGGGACAGAAGTGCCTGCCCCTTTGGGGGTGACCAGGCTGGCAGTGGGGGGTGACCAGGACATCTGGGGAGGGCAGTTGGAGGCAAGATCAGGCAGGCAAGGGAGGGTATTTGGAGGCAACCAGGCTGTCAGGGGAAGGTAATTGGGGACATGATCAGGCCGGCAGGGAAAGGAAGTTGGGGGAGACAGGTTGGCAGGGGAGGGTAGAGGGAGAGACCAGGCCAGCAGGGGAGGGCAGTTGGAGATGACCAGGAAAGCAGGGAAGGACAGTTAGGGGTGATTAGGCTGGCAGGCAGTTTGGGATAATCAGGCTGGCAGGAGAGGTAGTCAGGGGTCATCAGGCAGGCAGACAGGTGAGTAGTTAGGAGCCAGTGGTCACGGATTGTGAGAGGGACATCTGAGGGGTCCCAGATTAAAGAGGGTGCAAGCTGGGCTGAGGGGACCCCCCATCCTTGCACAAATTTCATGTACCAGGCCTCTAATAGGGTGATAAAATGAAATGACAAAATCAAAAGAAGTTGATAGTAATTTGTAGAAAATAAGATTATTTAAGCAAAAATCCATTGTAATAAATGTGATTTTTTTCTTGGGTTTGGGATGCTTTACTTGGAGGTGTTTTTTTTTTGTTTTTTTTCATCTCTTTTCTAAAAATGGCTGCTGTGTTTACTTGTTGGACTCAATAGAGAATATTTTACTCCAAAACATAAGAACTATGATACCATAAAATTCAGTTTCTTCTTATAAGCTGAGAAAATAAAAAAGATGGTAGACTCCTAAAATCCTACAGCTTGACTCACTTCATATTAAAATGGTAAAAGGTTTACACAATAATTCAATCGGTCTGTCATCAGTATCTGAAGAAACTACTTTTTATTAAAGAAAAAAAAAAAAAAAAAGAAGAAGAAGAAGTGCCTGCCCTTTTGAAACTAATACTATGAGCGCGCTCGGGGGGAGGGGGAAGGGGAGTGTAGCACAGGGGAGTGACAGCAAAGGAACAACTATAACATTTAGGATATCAGTGGGAGATACAGGTAAGATTAAAGCACCAAAGAGCATGAGGAGTGTGTGTGTGTGTGTGTGTGTGTGTGTGTGTGTGTGTGTTGGGGAGGTGGAGAGTGTTGATTGTAAATAAGCCTCTGACAGGTCACATTAGAGACAAGGCCTAAGGAGATTATGGTGGAGAGAGAGAGAGAGAGAGAGAGAGAGAGAGAGAGAGAGAGAGAGAGATGAGCCCCAGGAGAAAGGGATCCCAGGCATTGAGAATAGCATGTGCAAAGGCCCTGAGGTGAGGGCATGGCCAAAACCCGGCAGAGTCCTCTGTGGTCAGTGTGGACTGAGCGAGGGACAAAGTCATAGGAGTTTAAGTCATAGAGTAAATGGAGGACAGATCACAGAGTTTTAAAGGCAACTTCTAACATATGATAAACAGCACCAAGTTAATGGCCTGGCACCACCGGCATCCCCCCACCACCCACCCTGGTTCCCCGTTCGCCATCAGCACTCAGCCTGCCAGCCAGGAAAAGGGACCGAGAGGTGGTCAGTGCACCTCACAGTGACTGGTCAAGCAGTTGTTCTGGTCATTCTGCTGTTATGGTCGCTGGGCTTTTATTATATAGGATTTATTATATAGGATTGTGGATGCTGTTGTAAATGTTCTTTACATTTCAAATTCCAATTGTTTGTTTCCAGGATATAGAAAACAATTTTAAATATATATTTTTATTGATTTCAGAGAGAAAGGAAGAGGGAGAGAGAAATAGAATCATCAATGATGAAAGGTAACCATTGATTGACTGCCTCCTGCACACCCCCTCCTGGGGATTAAGTCTGCAGTCCAGGCATGTGCCCTGACCAGGAATGGAACCATGACCTCCTGGATCACATAGGTCAAGGCTCAACCACTGAGCCACACTAGCCATGCAGGACATAGAATTTTGATGTTTATTTTAATGTGTTGATCTTGTACCCTGCAACTTTGCTCCACTCAATTGTTAGTTCTCATAACTTCCCTGTAAATCCCAGTGGGTTTTCTCCATAGATGATCAGGTTACCTAAAGACAGCTAAACTCCTTTTCCAGTCAGAACCCTTGAATTTCTCTTTTGTAACTTACCATACTGACTAGCCTGTTCACATAATGTTGAAGAGAGGGGGTGAGAGCAGGCACCCGCCTTATTTTTGATCCTGGAGAGAAAGTATCCAGTATTCACGAAGAATGACGTTAGCAGTGATGTTCATAGACACCTTGGTTAGGTCGGTGATGCTTGTTTCATTACAAATTTGCGCAGAGTTTTCCACAGAAATGGATGCTTGGTTTTATTAAATGCATTATTATCATCTACAGAGATACGCTTTAATTTCCAAACAGGCCTAGGGTATTGATCTAATTGACTAACATTTAGTTACAGATAGAAATATCTATATTCATGAGATACTCATCTGCCGTTTTCTTATAAAGTGTCTGGTTTGGGTAGCAAGGGAATGTTGGTTCATAGAATGAGCTGGGACATGTGTCCTTGTCTCCAATTTTCTGGAAGAGTCTGTGGAGAGGGTATTATTTCTTCATGTTTGATTGAATGCATCAGTGAATCCTCCTGGGCCTGGAAGTTTTGTTGGTGGGAGAGCTTTTAGCTACAAATTTAATTTGTTTAATAGATAGAAGGTTATGAATTCAGACACGTGTTTCTACTCCAGCAAGCTTTGCTGATTTCAAGGAATTTGAAACATTTCATCTAAGCTGTCAGCTCAGCATAAAGTTGTTCATAATATCCCCTTATTATTCTTTCACTATCTATAGAATCTGTCGCCTCCTCATTGCTGATATTGG
Organism: Pipistrellus kuhlii; assembly: GCF_014108245.1. Lineage (NCBI taxonomy): Eukaryota > Metazoa > Chordata > Mammalia > Chiroptera > Vespertilionidae > Pipistrellus > Pipistrellus kuhlii. The sequence continues at coordinate 30,103,835 of NW_023425573.1, forward strand.
TTATTTGTCTTCTCCCCTTCATTCCTGGCTGGTCCAACCAGAGGTTTACCACTTTTATTGATCTACTCTAAGAACTGGCTTTGGTTGCATGGATTTATTCTATTTACTTTTCTCCTATGTCATTGATTTTCACTGCAATCGTGATTCTGCCCCATCTATTTACACTGGGTGAGCTCACTCCTCTTTTCCTGGTTTTTAAGGAGGAAGCTGAGGCCATAATGTGAGTGAGGCCTTGCTGTTTTGCTAAGACAAGCACGTAGGGCTGTGTAAATACTGCTTTCGTGGCAGCCTCTCCAGTTCCGACATGCTTTACTTTCATTGTCATTTAGTTCAAAAATTTTTCTTATTTTCTTTCTGTATTTCTTCTTTGAACCATGGGGTATTTAGAAGTGTGTTATTGAGTTCCCACGTATTTGTGAATTTTCTAGTATCCTTCTGCTATTGATTTCTATTTTAATTCCACTTTTGTTAGGCAGCATGCTTTGTATTCCTTGGATCTTTTAAGATGTATTGAGCTCATTTCACAGTCCAGAATGAGGCGTATCTTGATTCAAAAGCGCTCGTGAGAAGAATGCCTATTCTGGTGTTTTTGCGTGAATGTTCTCTGAATGTTAGTTAAGTCAACTAACATAGTTGTTTATAGCGGTGTTCAAGTCTGCTAGGTCCTTACTGATTCTCTGCTTACATGTTTTCTTTCCCCATTATTGAGAGAGGAAAGTATTCAATGTGTATTAGACATTTTCATCTTTTTAATATCTAACCTAATAATAGAGTGATATGCAAATTAACCACCACTCCACCACACAAACCACACCCACCAGCCAATCAGAGTGAGTATGCAAATTAACCCAACAAAGATGGTGGTTAATTTGCATACTCAGTGGGAGGGAGGAGTGAAGACTGAAGACAGCATAGAAGGAAAAGTGAGGGAAAGTGGAAAGCAAGGCTGCTGTGGCTGCTGGAGGGAAAGCACTGGCAGTGTGTGTGGGGCGGGGCATGGTGGGATTTAAAGTGATGTTTTTGTGGGCTAGACTTTCAGGTACCTATTTGAGACATTTTGGAAGTTACACACATCCCCTCTGATTGTCGGCTTTAAAAGTGCTCAATGGAGGAGGGACCTCCCACTGCACTGTGCTGTTGAAAGGATAGTCCCCTTAGCCAGTCCTGCTTTCTGAGTCAGCTGGGCCCAGGACTCTTCAGCCTCTCTCTGTTATGTGCCCTACAGCCTTGAGGCTCAGCCCACTCCACCAGAACCCCGCCCAATGCTGGCCAAGGCTGACCACTGAGTGGGGGCACAGTGGCCCCTCGTAAGCTTGCTGTCTCCAAAGGTCTCATTCACTGTAAGCAAGGAAGGTGGTAACATTTCCACTCCATATCAGGGATGTCGAACCTGTCCCAGAGCGGGGAGTTTTCCTGGTCAGAGCCTTTGGCTGTTTGGGGAACATGGCCAGGAGCGTGTTCCTCAGCCGTGGATGGTGCCCCGACTCATCTCTCTCTCACTGCTGGGAGGGTGTTTGGCATCTGCTGCACAGGGACCAGAGGTATATAGGACAGCCCCATGGCAACGCCACCGGGCCCAGAAAGCCAAAGGGGCCAGCTGAGAAGCCTGCTCAGGGCATTCCAGCCACCCTGAGCCCGGGTGCCATCCTTGGCCCTTCCATCCCCCTCATCTCATAGCCATGGGCCTCTGTGAAGTGTTCCTGAGACCAGAGCAGGGCTCTGTGCTTCTTCCCCTCCTCACCCTAGGCTCTGTTTCAACTGATAAGAAGGATCCACACATGGACTCATGGGGCTTCAAAGCTAGATGAACAATGTGACTTGAATCTAGGGGGACCTGGGTGCAGAGGGCTGGCCTCTGATGCCAATCATGTGGCATGCCTAGAGGGTGCTCCCCTACACAGCGGGGACCCTGAGGGGCCAGGCACCCCCCAGAGCAAAGGCAGGCTTTTCCCCTGGGGAGAGGAGGCCCTCCCTTCTCCTTTCATTGTCACATCCACGAGTGACCACAGTAGCTATGCAGCCTACGCAATGGCTCCAATTAAGCCCCATGAATTCCCAAGGCCTGTCTTAAACACCGTCATAACTCATGCTGCGCGTCACCGCTCAGTGGTTTAACAATGTAATGTACAACTCGTGTGAGACTGGGAAAGCCTCTCCATTCCCTCCTTCTCACAGAGGTCTCCACCTAAGCTGCTGGGTGGCTGTGAAACGAAGCCATACATCCTGGGCCTCCTCTTCTCTCCTGGCGTCTGTGTGGCCCGTGAGTAGTGCCTCCCAAGGATACAGCCGAGGTGAAGAGTGTCCCTGCCAGACAGGCTGTAAAAGGAGGCAGCTGCCACCTGTGTCCACATGAGGAACTGAAAGACCACTGGCCAGCAGCCTGCCAGGCCGCAAGCAACCAGAGAGTGACCGGGGAGGTAGACCCTTCCCCGTCAAGCCTGCAGATGCAGTTGCCATGGCCAGCACCTGATGGCAGCCTGGTGAGACCTCGAGGCAGAGGCACCTGCCCAGCTGAGCCCCGATTCACAGCCACAGACACTGTGAGATGATGGATGTCTATTGTTTTAAGCTGTTATATTTGGGGGAGATTTGTTACGCAGCTGTTGATAACTCATACAGCTGTCAGAATAACCACCTGTTAAAATATCGCGTCTTTGTCTTTACGCTATTAATGTAATGGAGTGCCGCCTCAAAACTCCGAGACGGAAAGCTCTTTTGTCGTGGCTACGCTTTGTGTCTAAGGATCCACTTCTGTCTCCTTCTCTCTATGCATGTTGTCTGCTGCCTGACCACGTGGGTCCTGACTGGCTCCAGCAGTGGGAAGGGGACAGGCAGCGGGGCTCACATGGTGGTCTAACTGCCAAGCCTCACAGGCAAGTCAGCCACAGGCTGCTCCGAACTGCATGGGGCTCTGGGGAGGGCAGACTTGCCAGTGCTGAGGAAGAAGGGGCACTGAGGAACAGGAGCTTGTGATGAAACCAGAGGCCCTGAGCCTGCCCCCAGCAGCCTCGAGCCTGCTCCCAGTGCCCACCTCTGAGCCTTAAGCCATCACACTGGCCACATGGTAGCACAGTTGAGTTTCCAACAGCAGACGTTATCTGCTGCCTCTTCACTCTAGGAGCTAAAGGGTTGTTCACCTGGTGCCATCCCTCCCCTAACCCCACCCTGAGGGTTGTACCACACTTGCACTAACTCCACGTTCCCTGCTGGCCAGACAATGACCATGCAGATCCCCCTCATCTGCAGACCGAGTAAAGGTAGCGCTGCTCTCCTGACCTTTTTCTAGTTCCTCTGCAGCTGAGACCAAAGCATCCCCAGCTTGGACACACCCCTGCACCCCTCCAGGACCACATCGGCCACACCTCGTTCTAGGTGTCCTTCTCCAGGAGCCATGTGTCCCCCGTCCCAGAGCAGCCGCCCGGGACCACAGCCATCCTTGGAGCCCCTCCCCCATGTTCATCCAGGAAGTTCTGAGCCCTCGTGGCCACGATGCTGTCCTCTGTGGTCCTCTGTTTGGTGATGACTGTCATCCCAGGGACTCCAGAGAAGTCCACACATTCCAGTGGATTGCGAATAATTTTCCTCCCAAAACTGTCATTTTATATTCGTTTGTGCCTTATTTTAGAACCATTATTCCATTGTGTTGCTTCTTTTCAACTTTGGCATGACAGCTTTCACCCTTACCTTAGGATGTAATCAAACATGTGTCTTTAAAAAGCTTTCTGACCTTGTTACACTAAGTAAAGACTTCCCCTCCTGTGTTACACAATGCTACTTTTATTAGTTTTAAAAATGTGTAAATCTTTTATCCATTTGAAATTTATTTCTGTGAGGTAGCAAACGTTTTCTTTACTTTGTTGGTCATATAGTCAGTAGGCATATGAAGACGTCTTCATCACACTCATAATGTGAAGAACTCAAATGGAAGTAATCAGCAGGCATTTCCGGCCTCGCAGACTGGCCTGTGTGACAGACTGTTGTCACCGGTGCTGACAAGGTGAGAGGCCCTGCCATCTGGGAGCTGCTGATGGAAACGCTGCCGGCTGCAGGGCCAGGCCTGTCAAACACTAATCTATGCACGCTCTGACCCCGCAATGCCACTCGCTCACGCAAGAATACAAAGATGCTCACTGGTGCATTATTTCCTATCTGAATAAATAGAACTGAGCCAAGTGTCTATCAAGGAGAAGCTGGTTAAATAAACCACTGCACATCCGAGACAGAGCGCAGCCCTAAAATGGATGGAACTACATGACGCATGTGGGTGTGTCTGCATGCATGTAATGTCCAATGAGCAGATGCAAACACACAAAGCACATGTATGACATAGTAATATACTTTATATATTGCATAAATATGAGTTGCATCTATATTTATCAATGTGGGAAATTACCCAGGATAATTTCTGTGCACAAGTGCAAATATTTATTAGTGCTAACAATATAATCCCGGTGCTAAAAAAATGATCTCCAAGGCAGTCAGTGCAGAGTTTGGAAGGAAATACACCGAATTCTCCTCTCTGGCTGGTGAGATTCACAGGGTTTCTTTTTCCTTTTATTTTTACACTTTCTGAATGTGTGACTTTCAAAACCAGCATTGAACAGCTATTTCTTTTTAAATAAAAGCAGTACAATGTTTCTCAAAGGAGCTATTTGGTTGTACACTGGAGTGAGGAAACATGATGGACATCGAGTCAGAAAGATTTTCCCACCACCAACACCAGCCTGTCCCTCGGGGATTCTGTGTGGTCCTGGGCATCTGAGGACAGAAGGATGGAGGTGAATCTACCAGTGCTCACCGTGGCCACATCCGTCCAGGAAGGCTTCCTGGAGGAAGGGTGATGGAGAAAGGCAGGGGTGAGGCAGGTGGGCAGGATCAGGGCAGAGGTCACCCTGAGAATTGCTGGGGGCCTCCTGCTCACCCTCAGTGTGTGACACCTACCAAGCCCCCACGCTGTGCAGGCTCGTATGAACACCAGGGTGCAGGACTCCCCCCTCACTGGGCCATGTGTGCTGGGCAATAGGGGCCTAGATGTCAAGCACCTTGGAGACCTGTGTGAGCCACCGCTGGTGAGGAATGTCTGCCCTGGCCCTGAGGGGCCCTGGAGTGGGGGCACTCCATGCCTGGCAGACGTGGGCTCGGCTTCTGTCATGAGCTGAAGGCCCAGGACAGCTGTAAGCTTCTGCCAAAGCATGCTGTCACAGGAGGACAGGAGGACTGGCAGGCGAAAGGAAATGTTAGAGGGAGGGGTGAGGAGAGGCTGGAGCTCTGGGGGAAATGTGTCGGGGAAGCTTATTAATCACACGGAGTAAACTGGCGCGGCTCAAGCAGAAACCTTCTCTGACACAGTTGCCCATTCCCTGCGAGGACCCGCCTTGGCCTGGATCAGTGCAGGCGCTTCCTGTCCTCTGTCCTTCCTGTCCCAGCTCAGAAGCCCCGCCTGTGTCTCAGCACTCCGGGAGCCCCCAGGCTTTCATTTGTAAAAGTGAGCTCCTAAACCTGCCTCCTCAAAGGCCAGCCAATCTCAGGAATCCCAGAACTTCAAAGGTAACATCTGAGCTGTGGACAGAGAGACAGGGGCTGCCTTTGTTGGGGTGATTTTTGGGGATGGCCCTGGGGAAATGGAAATTCCTGTTGTTTGAAGCTGGAGCCTAGAAATTTGCTTGCACCCTGGGGTACATGTGACTTCTGGAATATTCTCTGTGTTATGTGCCAGTAGAATCTTACCTGCCAACCTGTCTCCCAGGAGTGTCTGGTGGCAGCAGTCTGCAGCATAAAGCGCCATCTCTCATTGCAGCTGCAATCGGGAGGACCCTGAGCCCTAGACCCTGAGGGCTTCTCATGCCCCTCCCCCGCCCCACCGGCCTGCGCAGCCACTCACCACCTGCTCCAGCACCTGCTGTTGCCCTCGGGGTAAGAAATGGCAGGGCCTTGCTCAGAGCTCTCTCTCTCTCTCCTCACCTTTGAGCATCTGAGCGGTTCTGGTTCCCTCTGTCTTTTCAGTTTGATGTTTAGAAGCCAAAGCTGCCTTTATACCTGCTCAGCTCTCTTCTCTTGGTAGAAGGTTATTAGATTAGCATTAATGGAACTTGCCTTGAATAATTAAGTGGCAGCTGGAGCCCAGGCCGTGGAAATTTTGATGGCCTTCAGTCTTCTAGGTTAGGGTGTGGCCAGGGCTCTCTCGTGCCCGCAATTGAGGACTCTTGGCCTCTGGTCTGGGTGGAAGACTGAGGTTCTGCCCCACAGCGGCGTCAACTAGAAACCCTCCAGGCCTCTGGGCATGGCCCCCATCTTCCCCCATACCCCCAAGCAAGCTCACCTGAACTGTGCCCTGGGACACGTGTGGTGACTACAGACTTTTGTTATCAACATCTTAAACAAAATATTAAGAAGCATAATTTATTAGTACATAGAAAAATGAAGGGCCCTGCCTTGTTAATATTCCCTTCAAGAATGCAAGGATGGCCAAAACCAGTTTGGCTTAGTGGATAGAGCATTGGTCTGTGGACTGAAAGGTCCCAGGTTCGATTCTGGTCAAGGGCTGTGTACATTGGCTGTGGGCATATCTCCAGTGAGGGGTGTGCAAGAGGCAGCTGGTCGATGTTTCTCTCTCAGCGATGTTTCTAGCGCTCTATACCCCTCCCTTCCTCTCTGTAAAAAAAAAAAAAAAAAAAAAAAAAAAAAAAAAAAAATCAATAAAATATATTTTTAAAAAAAAGAATGCAAGGATGCCCTGACCGGTTTGGCTAAGTGGCTAGAGTGTTGGCTTGTGACTGAAAGGTCCCAGTTTCTATTCCTGTCAAGGGAATGTACCTTAGTTGGGGGCACATCCCCAGTGGGGGGTATGCAGGAGGCAGCTGATTGATGTTTCTCTCTCACCGATGTTTCTAACTCTATTCCTCTCTGTGAAAAAAAAATCAATAAAATATTAAAAAAAAAAAAAAAAAGAATGCAAGGATGGTTCAATACTCAAAAATCTACTAATTTCACACATTAACAATAAAGGAAGAGAAGCATGTATTCACTGCAGCACTGTGTGCACCAGTGAAAACTGGACATGAACCAAATCCCCGTCAAAGATGAAGTGAATAAATAAATCATAGGCCATCCTCGCAGCGGCCAGCTACGCAGCCATCAGAAAGATTCAGAGAGGTCTGTATGTCCTGTAGGGAAAGAATTGCAACATAAATTATTAAGTGAGAATAGAAAGCAGAAAAGCGATATATTAATATATAAATAGATGAAATATAAATATGGATAAAACACTTTTTATATTTATATATAAATATGATGTATAATTTATGTATACTTTGTGCATGTATAACTCACAACCAATTGGTACATAATATGAGATGTAATTTATATGCATATTTTATATAAACATATATATGTCTATGTCCCAGGCCTCAACAGCCTAGGAATACAAAAGAAAGCTACATTTATTTTTATGCTCAGAGTACAGCCTGATCCCTGGCCCCATGTAGGATGAGCTCCTCCCTCCTCTGAGCCATCCCAGGCCGCCTGGTGAGTGCTGTGGATTAAGCCCCTCCACTGCCTGTGAGCCCAGCCCTCTCCTGTCCAGTTCAGGGGGACCATCTCTCCCCTCCCATGGCAGCCTGCTCCAGCTGGCAAACCCAGGAACACTGTAGAACTTGTTTGCACTGGGCATTTCCATGGCAGGCAGGAGAGGGGAGCTCCATGGGCCCCTGGGCCACCCTCACCAACCACCTCAGCCCCAAACGGAAGCGGAAAGAAAGAGCTGCAGGACCTTGCAGGGCAGAGCTGTGGCCCTGAGAGGGTGGCGAGAGGGGGCCTGACCAGGCCAGGACCAGTCACCAGCACGGGTAGGCAGATCCTGCCCTCGGCCAGCAGTTGTAACACGCCATTAAATTCTTCGTCATCAATATGCACCCCTGAAAGCCGGACTCCACCCCTGGGCTTGTCCTCCCAGAAGCTGGAGGAATGGCGCTCAGAACATGGCTGCTTTTTGTCTCAACGGCTCCCTGACAAGCACAAGATCACAAACAACTTCCAGGGACAGGAGAGATGTTTGACAGGAGACCTTGACCTCTAGTGATCCCTCCCCACCTCAGGGTGCCCGGGTCCCAGGCTGGCTGCCCCACCCACAATCCCATGTCAGAACATGTGTGAGCAATGGTTTCTGCTCCATGTAATTCCAATGGCAAGGATTTCTAGTTTCTATTTCATGAAAATAAGAGTCTTTTCATTGTTCTTTCTTACTTATTTTATTGATTTCTTTTTAATTCCAGAAAGTAAAGTAATATGGAAGTGTATGAAGAAAAGTCAGCAGCTCTAACCGATTTGGCTTAGTGGATGGAGCATCAGCTTGCGGACTGAAGGGTCCCGGGTTCGATTCTAGTCAAGGGCATGTACCTTGGTTGCAGGCACATCCCCAGTGGGGTGTGTGCAGGAGGCAGCTGATTGATGTTTCTCTCTTATTGAAGTTTCTAACTCTCTGTCTCTCTCTCTTCCTCTCTGTAAAAAATCAATAAAATATATTTTAAAAAGAAAAGTCAGCAATTATCCTCACCTGCATCCTTCTCTCTGGGAGAACCGAGTATCTTTGTTGCTGCTTCTTCTCGCCATTCTCTGGCTCATAAGTACGGCACACACACATCTCCCTGGTAGGTCTTCCTTTGTACCACTCGGAGTAGGCGAGTGGCCATTCCTGGGCTTCCTGACTCATTTCTAGGCAGCACATGGCCCACCGGGCAAACGGGCCCGTCACACATGACCAGTGGGTGTGGGTTCCTCCCTGCAGGGCTCTTAGGAACGCTGCTTTGAACAGAGCCAGGTGAGGGTGTGGGAAGTGGCCTGAGCAGGTGACCACCTGGACTGACCCAAAGGCCAGCCCTGGAAAGCCCCTGGCCCCCAGCTCCTACACAGCCTCCCACCCCTCGGTGGTGTAGGTCCAGGGATGGACAGCATGGGCAGGCTTGGGGGAGCACCTGGGTGGGCTATGAGCAGACAGTTCAGAAGCAGCACCTCTGAGCCTGGGCCAGCTAGACAGCTGGGTGCCCAGGATGTGCTGCTGACAGCTGGTGCGGTGGTCGCTGGAGCTGTGAGAGCCCAGGACTGCTGGCAGGGCAGAAGGACACGCAGGACCCTCATCCTTGCTCCTTCCTGACGCCTGGCAGGGAGCTGCAGTCAGACAGAGGCTGCTGGACCCAGGCCTCCCGCCAGATTCCCATGATGGGGCACCGAGCCAGAGAGGAGCATCTCAGAATCTACAGGTGGGGGTGAGGTCAGGTCTGCAGGTGGGGGTGAGGGAAGGACTGTAGGCAGGGGTGAGGTTTAGGTGAGAGGGGCAGGTGAACAAGCTGCTTCATCAGGGAGGATGCAGCCCTTTGGTGAGGGACAGACCCCCGTCTGAGGTTAGTGTAAGCTCACACCGATGATGATGCCCAGGCGGCACACCCAGGAAAGGTGGGGGACAGGGAAGGGCCACAGGAGGAGCGATGAGCCAGTGAGGGAGGATGAGGGAAAGGGAAACAGCAGTCTGGGCAGCTGGGTGTCCGCAGCTGCCTTCTCTAAGCCGTGTCCACCTGCCCCTTCTGGATAAAGTGTCCGCTGGATGAAGACAGAGAGCAATAAGAGGACTCATCCTGAGGGTCTGGCGGTGTGAAGCTGGGTGACACTGAGAGCTGGTAGAGATGGGGTGCTCTCCGTCTGCTGGGTGCTGCTCTGGGCAGCAGAGAGTCCTCCGTCCTCCGTCCTCCGATGTGGCTGCCCCCAGCTTCACAGGGAGGCTCTGGCCCCTGGGCTCCTCTGCTCCTCTCCTGGTGCCACATCTTGGAGGCAGACGGGGTCTCCATGCGAGATGAGGATCAACATCAGGGCCAGCCAACCAGGCGGAGTCTCCCCCAGCCAGACCTGCGCTCCAGACCCCTGTCCTGAGCTGCCTCCAGACTGGGAGCCCCCCTGAGGCAGCTGCAGATCGGGGCAGGGGCTCTCCCTCTGCAGAGGGAGGGTTGGGTGGGTGGTCGGTCTGCAGGGTGGCAGGGGCGGGGCCAGCAGGGGCTGTTGCTCTTCCGAGGCCAGTGCTGTGGCCTCACCCCAGGACCAGATGGTGCTGCCAGGGGGCTGACTCCTCTGCAGGGCTGACACCTGTCAGCTAGGGGGCTTGTGCTGGAGGAGAGCTGTGGGAGTGGGGTGGGGCCTGAGCAGGACTGAGGCCTGGAGACACTGCTCCTCCCACACCCTTTCCTGCCTGTCCACTGAGCATAGCCGGGAAGTTACCCAGACAGAATCATTTGCAAATATTCCAGTTTGAAAAAACAAACAAGCAACTTTTTGGGGAAAGCATTCTTTTATGATGAAAGCCACGTATATTCATGATGAAATAAATAGATAAAACAAGAAAAACTTTAAAATAAGTGACCACTGTTGTTTACGCAGTAGATGTTACCGGGAGGGGAGGGGCCCAGCCAGGGGCAGCAGCTGCATGGAGACGTCTGGGGGGTGGAGGAGCGGGTTACCCGGGTCTTCCTGGCTCAACACTTCTCCAGTTGTAACACTTTGCTGCCATGTGTGCACGGTGATATGAACATCAGAAGAGATTACATTACACAAATTAATAATGTAACACAATGTCCAGCGAAGGCCTCTTGGTGCCAAGGCTACGTACAGCCTGCTTTGGTGGATGGGCTGATCCCCATTTCCCTGGTTCCTCTAGCGAGTTCAGTGGCTTCGAGCCCACTGGCAGGCTGCGAGGACAGCTGCCCGACGAGACCCTGACCAGCCCCTCCCCACACAGAGGGCATTCCTTCCCGTCTTCTCTCCTGTCCCTGCACAGTGGGGCCTTTGGGGTCTGGCAGGTGGCTGTCCGTGAGAGTGTCAAAACAATGCCCCTGCATCCAGCGTGAGGTCGGCCCTCTGACTGTCAAGCTCAGTGTGGCTGCCGGTGGCTGTGTTAACCCTGCTCATCCTGGGCCGGTGGAAAGGAAGTGGCCGATCCCTCGCAGCACTCAGTCTCCGAAGCCTCTGTTTTCCTGCGGACGGGGTGCTGTGTGGAGGCTGTGCAAGCTGAGCCCCCAAAGGCACCTGGGAGCCCGGCCTCAGGTGCTTCCCCTACCCGGAGTCTCGTACCCCCAACATCATGTGGCCACTCTGCCTCCTGTCTTCACAAGGTGATCTTGAAAACAGGAGGTGATGGCACTCAGGAAAGGAGAAGGACAACCACGTGTGGTTCTCTGGCCTTTGACCCTTGGAGGGCCCATGTGATTTTATCTCCCTGTGGCTTCTAAGCCCTTTGAAGGCTGGTTGGGCTGCTCCAAGCCACTCCCAGGTCCTCTTTGCCACTGACTATCCGATGGCAGCCCCCTGAGGGGCAACCGTGCCATTTGCCCAGATGGAGCAGCGGTGAGTGGCCAGGGCCTTGCATGGAGACCCCAGCTTTCCAGCCACCTGAGTCAGTGCTGACAAGGCATCTTCCGGCTGCCAGGTGAGGTCCTAGCTCCTGGAGAACTACTGACTCACAGTCCCAGCCTGGAGGAGCTACCATCTCCTAGCGACCCAGCGACCCTGGGGCACATCACTAGCCCAGCCCGATGCGCTGGGAGCGCGAAGGTGTAGTCTCTCCCACAGGTGAGCTGGGTCTGCCCCTGAATGTGCCTGGCCCCAACCAAGACCCATAGCTTTCTCCTCCCATTGGCTTCTGCCTCAAGCTAGAGGATCCACACTTCCTCCTGCAGCATCTGTGTTTCCACAGAGAGAGATCAGAGGGACAGAAATAGGCAGCACTTGAAGGCCAGGTGTGGATCCTCGCGTGGTAAGCAGGTAGGAGAGGGTGGGGCAGGCCTTGGGAGAAAGACCCATGGGCCCCAGCAGCTGCCACGCCCCCTGCTCGCGCCGCCCCCCCCCCTACTCCCACCTCTCCACACACACACACCTTAGCTTATTTGACATGGGTTCCAGGCACAGAAAGCCAGTGCATTTCCCTGCCTTTGATGAGCTTGGTGGTGTCCTTCCAGAGGGCCCTGATGGAAGCGGTACTGGTACTCCTAGCTATCGGGCGTCCTGAGGTTACCTGGTCTGCCCAAACACTGGAGCGTCATTCTTGGCCAGGCCCTCAGAATTCAACTGGCACCTCATGAGTGCGTAGGCCTGCTTGCTGATTTCTTAGCAACATGAGCTACGGCCACTGTGTCCTGGCTGCTTCCCCAGAAGGCAGAGCCTCAAACAGGACACATTGTTTCTTACTGATGCTGAGTGACTTCTACTGTTTGTCCCAAATTGCCCATGTGTATCTTGTACACATCCGGGCCTTGGGAGCCGGGGGTGGCTGAGAGCATCTGAGTTGGCAGTGTCCTTCCTGGGTGTGGGCCTTCAGGCAGCCTAGGACCCCAGCACTTAAGGAAATAGGGGAGGTTGGACCCTCAGGGCTTCTCCACAACTGACTCCCACGGCAGGGGGCGCTCAAGCTCAAGAAAGCACCCATGGGGCGACAAGGCACAAACATCTTTTTTAAAGTGCAGGGCCAGTCCCTGGTGGCCTGGGTTTGCCGGCCAGGCCTCCAAAGTGAATGTGCTGAGGGCCCTGTCCCCGACTCAGCTGGCATTGAGGGCGAGGGTGCAAGCTCAGACCTCATCCCATGTGATAGGCTTGGGGTAGGACGCCTGTCACATAAGGGTGGTGCCTGCAGGAGACGAGGGGTGGCTTCACACCTCAGGGACAGTGGCCCCTCAGCTGACAGCCTGGGGCAGGGCAGCCCCACCTCTATAGTTCTCATGGATGGCCCCTAGCCGTGGGGACACTGAGGTCACAGAGCGAGCCTGAAAGGGGAGAGGCAGCCTTCTCCAGTGGCTGGAGAAGACAGCACGTTGTGGGACATGGCAGCGCTCTTCAGGCTGGAAACAAGTGTCTTCCAGAAGTCAAAGCTGTCCCAGTGGGCACGCTTGTCCCTGGCTGTCCCACCTGCCATGGGCACCCACCCAGCAGTCACTCCGCTGTGCTGTCTGTCCACCCTCCCAGCTGCATCCTGGGCTGGGGTAGTCATTCCACGTGGAGGCTGTATGCCCTCAAAGTCTGCGATGCTCACTCAGTTCTCAGCTCAGCGGGATGCAGGACGCTGTCAGCCTCCAGTCATAGGAAAGGAAGCTGAGGCCCAGAGAGGTTAACGGCCTGCCCAAGGTCACACAGCTCAGAGACGGCACCCCTCCCCGCAAAGTGTGCAAACAGCTGGATGAGAATGACTGGCAGTCTCAAAGGAGGTGGACACCTGGCCAGCTCAGCTATCTCCCTTGTGATGTTGAGCCCTCGGCCCTGCGATGTAGATGGAGAGGAAGGACCGGCAAACAGTTGGCAAACTAGGAGCTGTGGGGAACGAGGAGGGTGTGGCTCAATCTTACCTAACTACTCACAGGACACAGCCCTCTCTGGCAGGGCCTCTGCACCCCTGACCGGGCAGGTCCCTGAGTATGGCTCTGGCGTGCCCGCCCACACCCCAGAAGTGGCCGCCAAATCCGTCTGGAAGAAATCTCACCCTGGACGCCAACCCTGAGCACAAAATGCTTTTGAATTTCCTGCACCAGAGGGACTTCTGTGTGGCCCCAGAGCCCCGACCTCCAGCTTCCTGGTTGGTTGTTTTTCCCAGGATGCCTTGGTACCTCTCAGTCTCTGTGAGCAGCGAGCCCACCTGTGGGCCCCCCCAACCACAAAGCACAGAGAGGAGGAGGGGGTATTGTACGGGGGGCAGGATGCACCCCCTTACCACCCTCTCCTCCACCCCTCCTGCCTCCAGCTTGCGGTTATAATAATTGTGAGACCGTCACCCTTGGGCCCTGGCAAGCACCCAATGAGGCTGATTCCTGGGGACCAGCTCCGGGAGGGCAGGCAGGAGGCAGGGCTGGTGAAGTGTCCACCCCAGGGTCAAGCAGGCCACCCCTGCTCCTGCCTCCCCACCAGCTCTAGCCCAGGACTGGCCCTCCCTTGCAGTGGCCCCTGCAAATGTGGCATGACCCTGACAAGGTCACCGTAGCTGACTGGCCAGGCTGTGGCCTGCCTCCAGCAAGGCTAAAAATGGCCCCTGCTGGACACTGGGCAGCCAGTGGAGGCTGGCTCAGGGGTGGCCAAGGGTGTGGCCTCGGCCCCAGGCGCTCAGCCCAGCTCTTCCTCGTGACTCGACCTCTGTCCCCACAGTGCTTCTTCCCCTCTGCCTGTCCCTGTCCCCAGCTCAGCAGGCTGGTGGCCTCGCTCCTCCGTGCACTGCTCCCTGCTCCCGGGGCAGCCAGGGAGAGGTGGGCCCCTCCCAGGGTGATGTCAAAGGCACAAAACAAAATGCAGGTTCTCGACGGGAACACAGGGCACACCAAATACTCGGAAGCCCCATGGCACAATGGGGAGCTGCTGCTTTTTGGTCAACATGCCATACAGGTACCTTCCCAGGAAGTTTCAGCCACGTCGGCCCGACCGGCCTAATTCTGGCCTTAGCTTCGTGACAGGCAGACTCGGTGGTCTCACTGGCCGCTGTCACATCTGCCCACACACACAGTCAGACCGGAGCTTGAGCACCTTCATCTCTCTTAGAGCTCCTCAGGGTGAGAAACCCCCCTACAACGCCCCACCTCCAGGACCCCTGACCTCTGGAGGGACCACTTTGGGCCAGAACCCGCAGGGACCCCCACCACCACAAGTGGTGCCATCCAGCCTCTTGGCCCCCAAAAACATCTCCAGAATTCCCCACTCGGGGTCTGCCTTGCAGCCTGGCCCTTGGCCTTCAGCCAGCTGGGCCCTTCCTGGCCTCTGGCCTGACACACCCACTTTCCTCCTGTCCCTACCTCTGCGCCCGCCCCCCCCCAGACCCACACAATCAGCCTCTTCCCTGAAACCCCCAAACGTCCCCCACCAGCAGCTTCCCTGGACCCTAGGTCACTGTTTGAGCCTCGCACCTCACCTCCCAGCAGAGTCTGGTCTACCCCCAGCCTCTGGACCCAGCTGGAGTCGGGCGTGTGAGCCCCAGGAAGCAGGGCCTGCGGGGTGGGAGGCTGGGCTGGAGCTCTGACAGGCCTGGCTGTCCTGGGCCTCAGGCTGCTGACAGGGGGCAGCTGCTTCCCAGTGACAGGCTGCCTGGGCGATGGCACCTGTCATCGTCTCTGCCCTTTGAGCTGAGCTGAGGGAAGTGTCTGTGTGTCTGGAAGAAATGGCTCTGCCCCTCCCTACTGGGCTGCGTGCCCGGAATCTGCCAGCTTAGGCTCAAAGCAGAGGGGGGGGGGTAGCGGGGGGGCTCCTGGGGTCCCAGCAGTCCCCATGGTCACCCAGCAGGGTGGGTTGGAGCTGGCCCTGAAGCTGGAGACCCCAGCTGTCCTCACATCCTTGTGAGCTAAGGACGGTGTCATTTCATCCCAAACCACAGCCCCTCCCTCTGAGGGACCCCAGTCTGGGTTTACTGTCAGCCCTGCAGTGCCCAGGACCAGTGGTGAGAGAGGACCCTGCCCTTCTCCAGTGGGGAGACCCACATGAGGGTATCTCCAAATGATGCAAGACTGGAGGTGACGAAGCAGCAGCACAGAAACAGAGGAAACCCTGGAGCGCAGCCTGGAAGAGGTGGCGTGGAAACTGCCTTGGCGGATGTGCTAGATTTCAACAGTCAGCATTGAGGAAAGAGCATTTCTGGCTCCCCGGCCCCCTGACCACACTGTGGCTCCTGTGTCTTCCTGCTGGAGACAGACTGAGCCTGCGCCTCCTGGGGCTTAGTTCGCCTGTTTTTATTACGGTATAAAAGTGTCTAGAAGCTTCAAACCATCCCATGTGGTTTCATTTACTTGTTGGCTCTGAAGGCAGATGTGTGTTTGCAGATTCCAGAGGAACCCCATCCTGGAGCACATCACAGAGGACCCTACCTGGGGACCGGGCCACTGCCTTGGAGAGGGTGGGGGCAGGGCTCTGGAATCCAGGACAGACAAACAAAGGGCTGAGGGAGATGGAAGAGCCACTTCAGCCCCCATGGGTCAGCCCCCAGACCGGCCCTGTACTGCCTGGCTGCATTGGGTGGCTCTCCTGAGAAGGGTCCTATAAGACTGGCCTCCTGGCCTGGGGGGCTGTCCCCCGGCCAGGCTCCCAGACCCTCTGTCCTTTCAGGGGAGTGGAGACGCTGATTTTGGCACACTGCCCTGAGGCGTGCCTCTCGGGCCTTTTAGACACTGGACTGAGGGGGAGACTGAGTCTGCCTGACAGTAAATGTTGGCCCTGCTGATCTTTAGCTTGGGGGGTCAGGTTTGCTGCCCTGAAAGGAGGCAGTAGCTGCTGGGGCTTCGGAGAAGGAGGAAGGACCAGGAGCTTTTGCAGGGAGCAGGGATGGGGCCTCTCAGAGTCTGTCTGCCACACCATGACTGGACACTGCCTCCCACGGCTGAGACCCCTTCTCCCCACCCTCACCTCACCCCAATTGTGCTCTTGGCCTGTTTCACAATCATGGCACCTTTTCTGAGCCAAATAGTTGGGTCCGCAGAGAGGACTCGCCTGCCCGGAGGCCACCCCAGGCAGCTCTCCTGGTGTGAACACCAGGCCCCGAGCCCCTCTCTGCTGCTGAGTCTTGGGGAAGTTCCCCTCCACTCCCACCGGTCCCTCCCTGCCCCAGCTCAACTGACAGGACACCCCATTACCCCTCCTCCATGCTCCCCTGACCTCTGGGCAGGGCTGGGACCACGTCTCCACTGAATGCATTTACTGTCTCATACTTGGTCCGGGAGTTGAGACAGAGCCAAACAGGGCAGGCTGGGAGGAGAAGGGGGTTCTTGTTTCCGCTCAGCCCCTCTCCAGCTGCCCTGTCCCCCCTCCTGGGGCCCCACACCGGCTGTGAACCGGGGCTGGAGCAGGTTTCCTCTGGCGGCCACGCCAGGACCTCAGTTTGGGAGGGGTTTTCCTCCAGGTGAAGAGCGCTGCACACACACACACACACACACACACACACACACACACACACTCACACACTTGGGATGCCACCTGTCACTCACACTCTTCTGCTTACCTACCTTCTACAGGCCCACCAATCAGATAGACCCTCCCTCCCCCTCCTACAGAGACCCCTCCCCAAGGTGGAGCATGACTCCAGGGAACCAGGCCAGTCTGGTGAGGCTGATGGTGGGGAGGGTGTCGGCAGTGCCTGTGCTCTTTGCTGTGGAAACCTGTAAGGACGGGGACCCACAGCAGCCTGTGGCCCGCTGGCTGGCATGAAGGAGCTCTCCTGGGAAGGAGAAGGAAGCCAGAGGGAGAAAGATTGGGGATGGGGGCCAGGAGATGCTGGCCAGGAGAGCTTTCATGTCACCAGTGCCTGGCCCAGTGCTATGGGGACAGCGAGGACGGAGAAAGGCTCTTGGGTGTGAGGGGTCAGAGTGGCTGGAACAGGTGTGCAGTGGGATAAGTCAGGGGGAGGTGAGGGTTAAGACAGCAGAGGAACTACAGATGGAGGAAGGCCAGCTTTGGGCTCAGCCTGGGGACAAGGGAGGCTTGGGAAAGAGACATGGTGGTGCCCACTCTGGTCCCTGATGCCCTCCCTGGCACAATGTACCATTTCTGACCCCTTCCACCCTCTACTGTGGGGCAGACAGCAGGCCCAGCAGCATCCCATCACCCCACTGGCCCTGAACTTGGCCCTGACCCATCAGACCCCTCTGGACACACACAGACCTCCCTCTTTCCCCTCTGTGTCCTTGGGAAGTGAAGGTGGGCACAACACTCGCCCCCCATCACTTATACCCACATAGACGAGTGCTCCTTGCCCTTGGAGCTAAGTGGCTCCTGGAAAAGAGGCAGCAGGAGGCCAGGCTGGTTCCAAAATTGTCCCCAGGCACTAGGACTGGTGAGCCATGGTTCCCACTGGCACCCCTGGACTAGGGACAGCTCCTCCTCACGCACGGAGGGTCTTGGGGACCTGTGCTTTCTATGCTGGTGGCCCTGCCCCTCGGAGTGGCCTCAGAGGCCACCCCCACAGTCCCCATCTCACACAGAAGGGACTAAGGCCCCAGCAGGGGCTTGGCTGGTCCTCGTCATGTCCCAGATCCCAGAATAGCCTGACCTTCTGCCTCCCACCCTGCACGTCTGTTTCTAGGGCAGAGTGGGTGGCCGGGCCTGACTCACAGCCGGCGTGAGCAACCCCTCGCCCCCAGCTGCCCACCCGAAGACAAGGAGCCGGCTGTGCCCGGGCTGGGACATGGTGACCCCGCCCACAGAACACTCGTGAATTGTGAAGCCCTGGGGATGAGTTGGACTGTGGGGCCACTGGCCGTTCAGTATGTCTGGAACCAGGCCCACAGGATCCAAAATGGGAGGGGGCTTCTTCCCCACCCTCTCTACCCAGAGCCGCCCCCTTCTCACGCTGCCGTCAGGTTAAAGATGGAAGCTCGCTGCTGACCGAGGAAAGGGGCCCTGGCTCTGTCCTCTGCCCCCACCTCATGAAGACCCCAGGTTATGGGTTGGTCCCGGGGGCCTCAGTGACCGGAAATGTTGATTGGTGGCCCCAAATGCCCACTGAGCCGGCGCCCACCCTGCAACTGAGCTTGGGCTCCATAGAATTTTCTGGGGGATGTGTCGGAGTTAGGGGCCAACCATTGCGCTGACCATAATTATTTTAATTAAAGAGATAAGAGACACAGCTTGTCGGATTTAATCTTAAGCAGGAGCTAACAACTGTGGGACATGCAGGCCCAGCGCTGGTAGCTCACACTGCCCTGTGCAGAGCACCTGAGCAATAAGCCGTCCTGTTGAGATGGAGATGGGAGGGAGGGCTCAGGGTAACCCCCATCCCACTCTAGTTCGACACAGAAGCAGGAGGTGTGCAGCTGGGCCACCTGTGGTCACTCGGCCGGAGGACATGCTGATGTCCCATTAGGCATCCTCAATACTCTTCCACAAGCCCCTACTTTTCTCTTGCCCAGAACCCCTGGGTGCAGGGGTCCTGGCCCAAACCATGCGTGGGGACATGCCCTGTGGCAGCATTGTGCTCTTAGGGTGGGACCCACAGAGACAAATGAGAAATGGCCACCGACCTTGGTGGTCAGGGCAAAAAGTGTTGAGGGTTCGGGGCAATCCCACAGGGCAATCCCAAAAAAGGGGCGCTGGGAGCAGGGAGCCGGGGTGTTGGGGGTGGGAGGACATGGGTGGTGTTGGGGGTGGGAGGACATGGGTGGATAAAGGTGGCCTGGTCGGCACAGAGACACTGGGTTTAAAGGAGCAGAAGCAGGAGAGCTCTGGGCTGTGGACCAAGTGTGGGCTGGGCCGAGCTGAGTGCCAGCTCCATCTGTCTGCTCTGACACCCTGCAGGCACCTCGGAGCTACAGGGACCTCCTGTCACAGTGGGGAAGGCCCCAGGTCCTATCCTCACAGACTGGGAGTTGGCGCTGTGTCCCAAGGGTCTGCACACAGTGTGCTCTGAGCACCGGGAAACCTTGAAGCAGCCAGCCTGGGCCTGCCCGTCCCAGATGACATGGAGCAAACAGATGGGTGGGTGTCTGAGCCCCACCCCTCCTGGAAGAGCCCTGAGATAACAGGGGCCCGCCCCGAGGACCCACTGGGACATGAGGGGCCTCTTCCAGAGGAGCTACGAGTCCTTGAATAGGTCACAGCTCCTTGCAGAGACCCAGGCCACCTTCCTCCTGAAGGGGCATGGGACTCAGAGACCAGCGAGCCATGGAGCCCCTTCCAGCCCTTCCAGGCCTTCCGTGCCTGGCCTCGCCGCACCTCCCCACCTCCACTGGGTCTCAGCTCCGTCGTGTGTTCTGTGTCCTCAAAGGAGCCAGCACACACAAGATGCTCAGCTCCTGACACAAGGTCCCTGACAGCAGTAAGGGCCAAACCGTGGGACCGGAGTGCTCGGCTCTGGTGAGCTGTGGGCCTCAGGCAGGTGCCGTCCCAGGCACTTGGGCATTTTCTCCTGAGCAGAGCTGAGACTGGTGAGTATGTTGAGGGGAGGACCTTTGTCCAAAGAACACCCCATGCCCTCGGGCTCACCATGTCTTGGCCAGAACTGCTTGGGAACCCTTCAAAACCAATCATGCCCAAGCTCCCACATCGCATGGTGCCAGCCCTCAGCAGGCACTGCCACCTGTGGACACCATGGTTCGCTGGTCTCTGAGTCCCATAAGACCAAGACTTGGACCAGCTGGATGGGAACTTGCTGCCAGCATTGCCAAGGGCTTGTCACTGCACAAAGCGCCCCTGGAGCCACCCTGGGCAGAGGCCGCCTGTCCATCACCCGGCCTCCCAGTCACCCTGGAAAGGGCAGGTCAAGGTCACGTCTAGGTGTCAATCAAAGAGGCCTTGTTTCTACTATACCTCCATCCAACCTGAAAGAGATCGCAAACCAAATTAGCCAAAGATTGAACAGGAATTGATTTTAATTTAAAGGCTTGGAGCACTTCCTCTCCCGGTGACAGGAGAGGAGAATGAGTGCGGCCTTCTGATTGCCTGATATCGGCATCTGATCTGCTTCTCTGGCCCATGCCACCTCCTCCTGATGAGGTCAGCTTTTCTTGCCTCCTGGTGCTTACCCAGAGCAACCTCCAAACGCCAACGGAAATTTAATTTCTTCTCCTGTTCCAACCTGGTGTCTTCTCACAGTCCCAAAAACACTCCCCTGAACTCAGGCTCTTCAATCCAGATCAGCTCACGGCAAGTTCTGAAACAGGAGCTCAAGGGCGACCATTCATCCCTTCAGGGGGAGCCATGCTAAGTGTCCCCAACACTGCCACCACCTCAGGGAGTGAGCCATCTGTTTTTGGAACAGGGCCCAATTGTGATGCACTGGATGAGAGATTCTTAGGCCAGGACCTTGGGGAGGTCCCGTTCAACTTGGAGGAGGCCTTGGGATCAGACGTGTATTGAGGGAGCACCCATAGGTGAGCATGGGAGAAAACCTGAGCCACGAGGAGGACCACCCCACAGGGTCCTTCCTGGTCCTTAGCTCCTAGTCCATTGACCTGTCACAGTGTGCCCAGGGACACACCTGTCCCTCCCAGGCCCGGTAAGGAGCAGGTCCTGTTCTCCTTCGCCCCATCTCCCTTGCTCTGTACACCCTGCTAGGTTAGGCTGTGGAGCGTGGTGCTGAGGTCATGTGCCCTGCAGACTGATGGCTCCTCCAGGCTGGGCACAACCTCCCTTAGCACAACCTTGACTTCCCATCACTGAGTAACCAACGCCCAGCTGCTCCTGCACCACCTCCCTCGATAGCAGAAGAGGGGCCCCCTCCAAGGTCAATCTTACGGCTCCAGTCACAGCTTCACCCCTGCGTCTACACTCTGCCCTGGTTCTGGTTCCTCTGCCCCTGGCGTTCAGTCTGCCTTGTGGGTCTGTCTCCTTTCTCAGTACCATCTCTCAGTCTTTGCCCCTCCCCCAGTCCTCACTGTTAAGCTCCTTTAAGGAATGACCTGTGTTGGCCTGTCTCCTCTTCCCTCCCACCTGGTGTCCATGTGCTGAGGCCACTGGTGACCAGGTGACCCACCCTCACCATCCTCCCTGGGAATCACCTGCCTGCTTTACAGCCCTTGCCGAAACACTCTTTCCTCCGCTCCCAGACTGGAGACTGGAATTGGAAAGACTGCCTTTCAGAAGTGACCACAAAGTGTGTGTTCCATTCAATCCAAGAGTTCCAACCCACCATCTTGTGCCAGGAGCTGAGAACCATAAAATATTGGACTGGAAGGATCTGCAGGGGTCACCTGGCCCCAAACGCCATGGCACATAATGTCACTCACTGTGCATAATGGTGGTTGCCATTACAAAAGTTCACACTGGCCCCGGGGTGGGGGGTGGGGGGTGGGGGGTGGGGGGTGGAGAGTGGAGGGGGCAGCAACCTGCAGGGACATACAGCGGCTTAGCTGGGCCAGGCCTCCGCACCTGGAGTCCTGCTGCCCGGGTCCTCACTGCCTGACGCTGGTCTTCCTCACCCAACCTCAGCCTGGCCAGACTGGGCTCCACGCTCTCATCCCTGTGACTTCCAGAGAAGCGTCTGTTGCTGCATTTCCAACATAAAAAGAACCGTGCTTCTGAGGACACATACGTCTCTGCAGACAGCAGCTCCTGCAGCCGGGATGAAAGCCTCGGCTCTGTCTGCCCGAGATGGTGTCTGCGCATACCTGGAATCGCACACGTTCTTTTGATCACGATTCTTAGCGAGGCCCGTCGGAGATCAAAGCGGGCGAGCAGACAGGCCCCTTTGAAGCTGGCGGGGGCTTTCGGAGGTGCAGGTCCTGGCAGCTGCAGGTTCTGCTCCAAATGAGGAGCTTGGCAGGAGGCTCCCTGGCCTCCTGGTGTGGCTTTACCTGAGCACACACCTCACCGTGGGAGCACTCTCTGGCCACCCAGGACCACCACTTGCTTGTTCTGTGTGCAGCCACCCTCCATTCCCAGAATTTCCTCTGAAGATGGCCCTCTCCCCAGTCCACTGACCCTGGAGGGACTGTCAAAGTGGCAGTGGACACATGACCCAGACCAGCCAGTCAGCACTGCCCAGCCCCTGAGACACTGACCAGTCCAGAGTGGAATGGGACCCAGGCCACCCGTCTCAGACCCATGGGAGATCCGAAGTTTATGGAAGGGGGTATGCTGGGAGCTTCTTTGGGCCTCACTGTTCGCCTGGAGAGACAGTCCACCTGAGGAGCTGCCTGAGGGAAAGCCAGGCAGAGCAGGAGAGATGGGTCTAATAGCCTTGCCCACCTCCTGGAGCCTGCTATGCCGAAGTTCACCCAGCCTTCACATTTAAGAATTCTGTGCTCCTATCCATTGTTCCATTTCTTTGAGCAGGTACTGAGAACCTTATGTACTTATACAAAAGCGTGATCACTAAGCTCTGGCTTCTAGGGAGGTTGGACTTGGGGTGGGGTAAGTGGCTCCCTGGTCTGTTGGTGACAGAACCTCAGTGAGGAGGAGCTGCCCCTCCAGCTGCCACAGTGCCCTCACCTGGTGTCAGGGGGGCAGCCTACCTCGCTGTGCCCGGGTGCTGGCCCCTGGATGAGGACATGAAGCCATGCAGTTAGGCACGGGGTCAGTGTTGAATGGGAAGAGGGTGCAGCTTTCCATGGATATTTCCATCAGGAGGTGCTTCAGGGACTATGGAGATGTCATGTGTGTGTGCTGACCACGGAGTGGGTCTGGCCATCTATGGACAAGGACAGCGGCCCCCTATGATGCTGGTCAACCCCTCCCTGGTCATCTGGCCACGCCCAGGTCAGCACTGTGTGTGAACACACGTTAGCTATTCAGTGGCCTACGGGCTGAGTCCCTTGACCCTGTTAGCTGCATGATCCGGGTCTCTCTCCACTCACCCTTCCCCCCCACCACATACCCAGCCATAAGTGACACTTGAACTACACAGCATCTGTTTTAAGGGCCAAAGAGCCTAGAAACAGTGTGTGGGTTCAGGAAAAATGACCATCCTGGGGACTGGACGGAAGATATGGCAACTCGGCATACTACCCCTAAATACCGAGGTGTCACATGGACCTATTTTAAAAGCAAAGGCAGAAGGAACTCATCCCTCCCCCACCCTCTCCCACCTGCCCTGTGAAATCTATTTTAAAAGATCAGGATTGTCTTTACACCCACCTGTGAAATATGTACAGGAGGGAGCAGGACAGAGACAGACGGGTAGGGAGGGTAGCAGAGAAGTTGCTGAGTTCCCAGGTGGTCTGACACGTTCATAGAAGCCCGCATTCTCCTAGGGGATGATGGAGCATTCTGGGGTGCAGGCCCTCCACCTTTTGGGAGATGGCCCTGTGGAGGTTTGGGAGATGGCCCTGGGCCTAGCAGGGCTGTGAGTGGTGACAGTCCCTGTGGCAGTGCTGAGCTGATACCTGTGTTCCTGCCATGCACGTGGGTCCCAGCTAGCCTCGAGGCAAAGCCTATCTGCAGGCCTATCGGGGTGACTGAGCACCAGCCTCGGCTCTCTGCCTGGGCCTGGAGCCCTGACTGGGATCCTGACCAGTGTGACCCTAAACCCCACCTCAGCCAGGTCCCTGGCACCACCCCACGGGGTGAAAGTTCATTCTTTTAGTCAGGGGCATCCCTCCCTCTGCCTGAGGAGAGGTGCCAAAGGCCTCAGGACTCCTGGAACCCCCCCAAGGCTCCTTTGCCCAGAGGCCTGGATGATGACACAGTGATATCCCCCAGGAGGCACCGGTCTGTCTTCGTACCCTCCACCCCAAATCCCAGTTGGCATGCCAAGCCTTGGCCAGGAAGTCTCTGATGCAGGCCCCATTTCTGCCTACTGTTTATGCTTGGATGCCTGAATGGAGCTCAGGGGTCAGAGCAGGGCCAGGGGCCACTGTGCTCCCACATCCCTGGCACTGGTCATCCAGCTAATTGGGGTGGGGGTCTGCCAGGCCAAGTCCTGCTCAAAGCTTGAAGGTCAAAGGGCTGCCATCCCAATGCAGAGATCCCCCCTTGCACCCCATGCTCCTCCTCAAAGGAGGCCCTGGGAGGTGAGGCAGCCCACCCCGCCCTGGAAGACCTGTTCCCTCAGGCTGACCAACTGCTGCTGTCCCACCGTCCCTGCAGGCTCAGCTGTGGGGTTTGGTCCAACCCTGTCCCAAGTGGAAAGTGCAGTGGCAGCGCCCATCTGAGGCGGGGACAGTGCTGAGACCTGGAGCCCCCACTGATCGCTGTCCAGGAGAACCTCCCAGAGCCTCCAGGCTTGGGGAGCAGAGGGTCAGCCCTGCAAGAGGCGAGGTGCAGCCTGTCTGGTCTCAGCTCCCACCCCTGGGCTGCGTTCCTGGAGCAGAGATGGGCAGGCCTTGGGCCCACGGTGTCCTGTGTCCTGAGCTCTGTGAGGTTAATGAGGGACCGGCCCCGCCTGCAGCATGTGTGGGAAGGCCGGCAGCAGGCACTGTGAGGAGATCGATGGTCCAGGCGAGAAGGGACAGGGGCTAGGGCAGTGGCAATTTTAGACCATTCATTCCCATGACAGGACATCTGCCTCATTCCAGCAGCCAAGTGATCCCTGCTGCCCTGGCTCATGGCCAGGGTCACCTTCAGTGCCTGGCCTGAGCACTGGCCAGCATCCACTAGGAGCCTAACCTACAGCACTGACCATTGGCTCTGGGCTCTGGGTCTGGGGCCTGAAGCTCAGCATACACAGGCGGCAGCCTGCGAGGCCCCGGGAGGTGGATGTGGGGATGGGGGTCCCAAAGCCCTCACGCCCTGAGACCCTGTGCAGGGCAGGCCTCTCAGCTCCCAGGTCACAGGAGGGAGGGGCTGACTCCTGCTCTCATCACCGAGCCTCAAGGACAAGGGCAGTCAGCAGCTGGCCCAGCCCCAGGCCAGGCTCTTCTGGGAAGGGAGACAGGCTATTTCTGACAACACAGCAGAGCATCTCTGACTTATCTCTGCAGCCCGCAGCGGGCGCTGCCACAGAGGCCGCTTTGTGCCCTTGGGCTCTGCGCCCCCACTCCCCAGAGGCCCAACTTCAGATGAGGGTTATGGGAGAGCCCAGGCCCCTGAGTCAACACCTCCCAGAAAGCCCCGGGAACCCTGCCAGACAACCTCCTGACCAGGCCCAGACGTCCCCTGATTGTTTGTCACAGGCCCACAGGGGGTTTTCACTTGTTCGGTCAGCATCCCCCACCATGAGTGAAGGGTCCTCTCCCAGTGCCCCAGACCTCCCAGCCCCACCAGGCCAGCCGGGCTCACGCAGGCTCTCACAGGCTCCCACAGGCTCCCATAGGCTCCCATAGGCTCCCACAGACTCCCACAGGCTCCCACAGGCTCCCACAGGCTCTCACAGGCTAACACAGGCTTACACAAGCTCCCACAGGCTCCCATAGGCTCCCACAGGCTCCCACAGGCTCTCACAGGCTCACATAGGCTCCCACAGACTCCCACAGGCTCCCACAGGCTCCCACAGGCTCTCACAGGCTAACACAGGCTTACACAAGCTCCCACAGGCTCCCATAGGCTCCCACAGGCTCCCACAGACTCCCACAGGCTCACATAGGCTCTCACAGGCTCACACAGGCTCACATAGGCTCTCACAGGCTCCCACAGGCTCACATAGGCTCTCACAGCCTCCCTCAGGCTCCCACAGGCTTCCTCAGGCTCACACAGGCCCTCACAGACTCTCACAGGCTCACACAACCAGAAATGCAAGCCCTGCCACTGTCAGAGAGCCTGGCCTTAATGTTCATCAAACTCCCTGGATGGCACTTGCTCAGGGTATGTTATCTCCCCCACGACTGGAGAGACATGAACTCAACAAGTGACTTCCACACAGAAATGACAAGTTGGGGGAGGTGGAACTTGAAAGGACCAGGCTGTCCCAAAGGCAGCGATGCTGCCTGTGATGGTGGGTGTGAGGATGGCCGGGCGCCACGGCCACCTGTCGCAGGTGTGGCCCTTCTGCAACCATGGGTCATGCATGCCGCCTCCCCTAATGACATCATCACCTTTCCCCCAGGGGCTAAGCGTACCACACTGCAGCCCCATGACCCCCGGTGACCTGATGACCCTGGCTCAGGTCTCTAGAGCTTGTCTGCAGCCTCCTGGCTGCCACTTCCTGCCTGGAGTGTCCCAGGCTGGTCTCAGGGGTGGAGCCCACAGAGTGCCGCTGAGCTTCCCCACCAAGGCCCACACTGCAGCTGCAGACCCCACTGTGAGTGGCCTGGGCCATGTCTAGGCAGTGGGACCAGGTCAGCTGGAGCTGTGGCCAAGGGCTCTGTGCCCAGGGCTCCCTCTGCCTTTCCAATCAAAGCTAGTCCTGGGCTTGTCTCCAGACCCGCCTCCTCCAGTTTATGGTGAGGGGACTGGCCTGTGGTGGTCTGCTCTTTCACCAATAAATCAACAAATGCGGCCACAGGCAGGAGGACCCCTTCACGTGGAACACCCATGTAAGATTTCTGCAAACGGCAGATGACCAGGCGATCTGTGTTATTTCCCACCACCGCACAGATGGAAGAGGCAGCTTTCACTCAACCACCAAACCTTCCTTGGGACTGGAGACACAAACTGCAGCGGACCCAGATGCTGGAGCGCTCACCAGCCCATGCTGAGGGGTCAGTTTCCGTGCCGGGGGCTGGCACGACAGGCGCTCTGAATATATCACCGAGGGACCAGGGCCAGTTATAAGCGCTGTATATACGCAGATGACCTCATCGCCATCACTTGCTGGAAAGAGCGTAATGAATACATGTTCAGTGCACCATCTGATGAGTCCTACTAATTGGAGACACCCCACCACACCATCAAGACAAGGAGC
The DNA here is from genome assembly GCF_014108245.1 of Pipistrellus kuhlii. Lineage (NCBI taxonomy): Eukaryota > Metazoa > Chordata > Mammalia > Chiroptera > Vespertilionidae > Pipistrellus > Pipistrellus kuhlii. Next base: position 30,131,034 of record NW_023425573.1, read on the forward strand.
AGGCCAACTGGGGTGGCTCAGTGGATTGAACATCATCCCATGGACCAAGAGTTCCCGGGTTCAGTTCCCAGTCAGGGCACATGCCCTAGTTGTGGGCTTGATCCCCACAACTGCAGGAGGCAGCGGATCAATGATTCTCTTTCATCAATGGTATTTTTATCTCTCTCTCTCCCTTCCTCTCTGTCTAAAAATCAATAAAAAACATTAAAAAAAAAAAAAAAAAAAAGAAAGAAAGAAAGAAAAAAAGACAAGGAGCATTTCTGTGCCCCATTGGCCCCACCCTACTGGCAACCTCTTTGTCTCCTGTCACCACCCACTCATCATGCCTCTTGGAAATCACACACAGAATTAGGCATTCTTTGTCTGGCTCCTTTCACTTAATGAAGTTTGAGTGTTGGCTGTGCTGTTGTGTGTCCCTTTTCATCACCACGTGGCATTCCGTGGTGCGCTACAGCTCCAAAGAGTCTGGTCAACTCCTTGTCCGGAACTGTTCTGTCCGTTTTTTGCTCTGTGAACCCCGAGGAGAAATGATGTCTGTCAATGTTGCACCTTACACTCCACAGGCTGGATCTGTATTTATTTACATCTCCGGGGAACATGAGCATCCCAGCTCTCCTGCGGGGCCCCAGGCAGCCTGACAACCTGATAGCAACGCTGACGTCTGAGGAGTGGAAAGTCATGCATGACCAACAGCTCTGTCCTCTCCAGCCCGTGTTCGAGAGCGAGGCGACAGGAGTCGTGTTCGTAAGCACCAGGACTCCAAAAGCGCACTGGGAAGACCAGGCGAGCAGGAAATGTCGGAAATGAAGGTTGCAGGAGAGAAAGGACTTAGCACAAAATGCAGGACAGTAGGTTCCCAAACCGGTACGTCATACAGTAATGTTTAGATACTTCAAATGTGTAGAGAATAGAGCGCAAATGCCCAAATAGCCGTTGCAAACATACATAATGTGTAAGATGTATCCACAAACTAAAGCTCCAGAAGCCCATGTGAGTCAAACACAATGTGAGGATCTGAAGCAGAAAGGAGAAAATTGAGCACACTGACCACTCATCTGGCAGAGAAACAGCGTAGACATATGTGTGTCCAATCTCAAGGTAGACACTAGGAGAATAGAATGTTTCCTTTTCAAGTAAAGAAAAAGAATAAATAAGACAATCCTGAGCAATGTAACAAGAGAAATAAAGTAACAATAAACTTGGAAATGTTACACAAGAAACATACTAACGATGATGAAAAGAAGACAACACCCAACTACCAAGATAGAATCCAACTCCCTGTCCTGTCACAGGTAAGTCTGATCTCAAATCAAACCAGGCAGAACACAAGAAAGAAATAAAACCAAAACCAAATTTATCTTATGAAGAACTATAAAAATATAAAAATCCTAGTCCTGGCTGGTGTTTCTCAGTGGTTAGAGCATTGATCTGGCGCCATAGGGCATAGGTTTGATTCCCTGTCAAGGGGCGTACTTGGATTACAAGTTTGATCCCGGGCAAAGGTTGGGGCACGTGTGGGAGGCAGTCAATTGTTGTGTCTCTCTGTCTGTCTGTCTCTCACCCCGCCCCCTCATCCCCCCTTTCCACTCTAAATTGAAAAAATATCCTCAGGTGAGGAGTAACAAAAAAGAATGACAATCTATAATAATAAAAGCATAATATGCTAATTAGATCAGACATCCTTCCAGATGAAGCTGGGGCTATAAGGGAAGCCAGTGCTGGCAGCTGGGGGAAGGAAGGCCTACTCTTGCACAAATTTCATGCATTGGGCCTCTAGTTAAATAAATAAATAAACAAACAAATAAATAAATATAAAAATCCTAAGAAAGAAATTTAGCATTTAGATCAGATGGCATCTGTCCTCACTGTTGCAATGCAGTTGCTGCACCTCTAGCCGTCATCTGAAGTCCAGGAAGGGAGAAGGGGAAGGAGCGCGAAGGACAAAGGGAGTGTGCTGTTTCTTGTTATCAGGCAAATAAAAGCTTTCTACGTGGGTCTCATGTGCAGGAAACTCAATGACCACCCCTTTCTGAAAGGAGGCTTGGAGACTCAGAGGGGACTGGGCGGCCATCCAGGCCACATGTCACAGACTGAGAAGCCCCTCAATCCTATAGCATCCAGAGTCCAGGCGTCTTCAAACTACGGCCCGCGGGCCACATGCGGCCCGCAGAGGAGTCTGATCCCGCCCGCCAGGTTTTTTGGGCAGTGAGCGCAGCTGAGGTGTTACAGTAGGAATTAGTAGTTCATATAGTCCGGCCCTCTAGCTCTCTGAGGGATCGTGATCTGGCCCCCACTTTAAAAAGTTTGAGGACCCCTGATCCAGACGTATGAGCCTGAGCCACAGAGGCCCCGTTAAGTGTGGGGACCGGGGGGTCTGGGCCGAGGGTCTCCCACGGGCTAAGCGTCCTGAGCCAAAGGGAGATCCTTGCCCCAAAGCATTTAGGCCCCAGGAGCCAGGCCGGTCCCGCTCCTCAACCAATCTCCTCCACCACAAACACCGTGTATGTTTTCAGTTACTTTTTAAAAAATTTCATTCAAATTACAAATAAATAATTACAAGCAACCACAGAGCTTAACGGTCTTGACCGCCCTAGCTCCTGATGGTGTGGCTCTCACCTGCACTCACAGGTGAGGGGCTGGGTCTAGGAGGGCTGAGTGACCTGCCCGAAGACACACAGCCGGGCATTAGAGAGCTGGTGATAGCTCCAGAGAAGGTGCTCCCAACCACCAACACGGCCCCAGGCTGCCGGGTGAACATGGACAGTCCTTCGATCCCCAGTTCACCAGGGCAGGAGGGGGCAGTGACTGGCTGAGGGCTGCCTAGCCTGTAGGGGGTGGAACTGGAGTGAGCCCCTGGGATTCCCCCACCCTACCACCACCAAAGGCACCCAGAAATCTCCGTCAACACCTTGGCTGTACAGATGGGGAAACTGAGGCTCAGAGAGGGGTGACTTATCCAAGATCACTCAACAAGTTGCAGGGGCTCTTTTCTGAGTCCTGCCAGTTTACATTCCCTCCCAGGCTGCACCGGCGCTCCCGTGGGCATGGGTTCCTCCTCCTGCCCCGAGGACCCGCCTGGGGAACTGTATCGCCCTGCTTACCCTGCCTGCTCACACCGTGGTCTGGTCTTATCCTCATGTGGCCTGGGGGGAGGGCGGGTGTCTGGACCCTGTGAACTGACCACAGACCCCCAGGGCAGAGCCACGTCTGGCTCAGAACCTCTCTCCCTTTCCCACACGTCCCAGAAATTCTGGACTTTCCAAAATCCTGGAAAGATTCCCTGGTGAGTCAGCTACGGTGGTTTCTTTCAAACGACCCCATTCAGAGTGAAGCGCGAAGGACAGATGGAAGAAGGTAGTTACAAAAGCCTGGACTCTCGGTCAGGAGGAGCGAGTGACGGGGAACATGGCAAAGGAAGAAAGAGACGTTTTGAGAAAAAGGAATGCTCAGAGGGCTCCTGAGCCATGAAAAGGTGTTCACTCCACAGGACAGGCAAGTTCAAACCTCGCGTTAGAACAACGGGCTAAGGCTGAATAAACAGGCAAAGCCGGAGACACAGGGGGCGCTGCGCTACACGGGGTCCTCACGCGGTGCTGTGGGAGTGCACGCCAGCACAGCTGCTTTGCACACCAACAGGTGTGCGAACAACGCGCAGAGCAGCACGTATCTAACAGCCCAAACGGTCGATGGCTCAGTCGCCCACGAGGAGCAGCGGCCTGGACTCATCTATTTTGGAGGTGGAATGTTACACAGGAATGAACACTGACACGGCTCCACACAGCAAGCACACGTCTCACCTGCACTGTGTTGTACTTAAATGCCACACGCAAACTGGCGCGTCCCATGTGGCTCCGTGTGTAAGACGTTTAAGCCGGGGAGACACCACTCTGGCGATGGAGGTGACTTTTTGGGAGGTAAGAGGGCTCCTCGACTCGGTGCTGGCGGCATGGATGCGCTCACACTGTGAACACTCCCCCTCCTCCAGCCCCCCCCCGGGGGGGGGGGACCTGGACTCTTACACCTTCTGGGCTCATCTGTGTGCAGGACCTTCTTCAGGAAAACGGAAAGCCGATCGACAGCCTAACAACTACAGTGTCACACCCGAACCAGGGAGACTCTTCGGAATTCCCCTTTGAAAAAGGAAGAGGCTGATCCTTTTGAAATTAAAACAGCAGCAGCAACAAACCCTGCCACTTGCTCACAGAACGGAACATTTGTCTGTGACCTGAACTAACACTGTGTCCCCAGCATTTAATTTGCCCACAGGGCTGAGCGGCATTAAGCAGGGGTGGGGGTGATCAGACAGCTCCCTCCCGGAGGCTCTGGCGAGACTACCTCGTCCCGGGGTGCTGTTCAGTGGGGATGGATCAGACAGGAGGGGGCTGAGCAGCCTGCATGAAGCTCCTGAAGTATCTGACAGGTGCAGAGTCACTGACAAAGGGAAGGCTCTGGCAAGTTTCCATCAGATGAATGCGGCTTCTACCTCGCACAGGGGCACGTCCCGTGCCAGGCAGTGGGTGGGAGCCCCAGTGTGCCGGGGTGACCCCTGCCTCCCGCACCGTTCTGCTCCTCTGAGCCCGAGGGACCTCCTGGGCAGGCTTCCTGCCAGCCGATTGATGGGGGTGGGTGAGCGCTGACAGTGTCATTATTGAAAAACTCAGTGAAATATGATTTGCGCTTGGCTGCCGTACAGTGATGGAGAAGCCCGTCTGACGTGCCATTTGGAAGGAAAGAATCTAATCTGAGCAAATGGACTTGGGGCTGGCGACGGGGAGCTTCCTGGCCAAGTGAGCCCCGTCAGCCTTACAGGGCCCCTGCCCCTCCAGCTTTGGGGGGCGCATATGTTACAATAGAAAGGGACCCAGAGATTGCCACATTGGAGAGAAAACCCACCCACCTTCCCTGACATCCATTTGAACCTTGTGGCACCTCAAGCACAGCCTCGAGCTCCAGGGCCGGTCCCCGTGGCTGCCAGGGGCTGGAGGAGGGAAAGTGGAGGGATGCTCTTCAAGGGGAGCAAAGCCTCGGTCGTGCAGGACGAGGGGTTCTGCGACCTAACTTACAGCGTGGTGACTGCAGTTAGTACTGAATCGTGTCCTTGAAGGTGGCTGAGAGGATAATCTTTTCACCACAAAGAAAGAAAAAGGAAAGAGAGAGGGGGAGGGAGGTGGGAGAGAGCGGTAACTTGGTAGCATCACAGTGATGGACGTGTTAATTAGCGTGACTGTGGTGACTGCTTTACTTTGTATACTTATGTCAGATCCTCCAGCTGCACACCTTAAATATATCCCATGTTTAATCACCCAGTCTGCCTGAATGAAGCTGGGGGCCTCCGGCTGAGCGGGGATTTTTGGAGGCTGAGCAAGTGTCCCTGCAGCCCACGGTGGGTCACGGGCACCTGTCGGTCCTTGGATGCAGCCTTGCTGACTGGCCGGCTGGGCTTCTCTCATTGTAAGGACCAGCCGGTTATTGAATCCAAAGATCCAGCGGATTTCTTGTTCAGCCAGGTGTTTACACTGAACCAGGCTGATTTTTACGTCAAGCCCTGAAAGGTCAGCAGTTACTTTCAGAGACTAGCACCCGGGCCTGTCTCCATCCCTCACTACCCGGTCAGAGTCACAGCTGACTAGTCAGAAGTGATGTGCAGCGAACAGCTCCTTCTCTGCCCAGAATAGCACTACCTCATTGAGATGGTGGTTCCAGGTCAGGGCACACGCTTGGGTTGCAGGTTTAATCACCAGTAGGGGGAGTGCAAGAGGCAGCTGATGGATGTCTTGCTCTCACATAGATGTTTCTCTCTCTCCTTCTCCCTTCTTCTCTGAAAATAAAAAATATATATACATGTTTTTTTAAACCGAGGGTTGGGAATTCGTTTTGGTTCTGTGCCACCTCGCCCCCATACCCCAGAGCAAACCTGGAGGCCAGGCCTGAGCAGCAGAGCCCCAGCGCACCTGATCCAGAGTGGGTGAGGTGCCCCCAGGGGACCGATGCCAGCCCTCATGGGGCCCAGCCCCAGCGGGGACACTGGCCAGGGACCCACCCTTCAGTCTCCAGGACAAGGTGTTCCAAGGAAACCAAGAGGGTCCTGGGGGCTGGTATGCAGGTGGGGTTAGGGCATCACAGGGGCTGGGGTGCAGGTGGCCCAGCTCCAAGTCTGTAGCAAGCACCTCTTTCAATACCCTTTTTTAAAAACCACCTTTGAACTCTCATTTAATTAACACAGAGGGTAATTAGTTGTGGTAGGAATTGTTTTTAACTAGAATAACCTGACTTTTAGCCATGAGTGATATTTTGTACGTTGGTCAAAAATTCAAACCTGCTGGGATTTGTGGCCCCGAGGAATGAAGACAAAGAGCGAGAGGCCAGTGAGCCTCTGGGTGCACATCCTTCCAGCGTTTTCTGGTTAGGGTTTCCTGTGACTCCCAGATCTGATGATTCATGCCGTGAGCACCACACAAAGGAAATTAGTGCAACTATGGCCACTGACTTTGTAGATTTGTAACCCCTCCATGTGGGCACTGGGGACCTGGGTCAGGGTGGGCAGCTCCGCCTGCTGGCCCTTTGGCCTGCACAGCTCACAGGGTCCGCTCTGCAGATGTAGGTGGAGGCTTGGGTCTCTCCTTCCAGCTCTCCTGAGCAGGCTGTGCTGGGGGCCAGCTGTGGCCTCCAGAACTGCATTCCCAGAGCCAGCTGTGTCCAGTAGGGGTGACCCCCTCCAGTTGCTTCTCAGCATTGCAGCTGCCCAGGAAGGCAGGAGTCACTAGACCCAGGGACACTGGCTCCCCGCAGAAGGGGCTGGGGCAGATGAGACGCATCATGGTGGCCTAGAGCAACGGGGTTGTGTCCTGGGGTGCCCTGGCCAGCTCTGTCCTCAGGTGGCCTGAGCTTCGGAGTGGAGCCAGGCTGTCCTCCGCAGTCCGGCCACAGTGTCCAGTGGTCAGCTCTGGGACCCAGGACGGGAGGTGAGTGCTGGGGAAGCAGACACCGTACCCCGGGCCCTATGTCCGGCTGCCTGGGCCTTGGTTAGAGAAGACTCCTCGCACTGGGCGGGTACACTGCAACGATTTGGGGCGATGAGATCGGCGTTGCATCCCTCCACATGGGCTGCCTCAGTGCTAGCTGTGGCTTCTGCCCAGGGCCTGTGTGTACGAGCTTGGGTGACAGTGTCTCCCAGCATCTGGCTGGAAACTCAAGACTGCAGCAGGTGCGGTGTGCCCAGGGCAAGCGAGACAGCATCATCTCCAAGCCCCAGCCTGCCAATCCCCAGGGTCCCCCATGCTCCCCAGGGACTAAAGGGAGCTTTCTGGAAAGATCCAGGGAGCCATGCTGCCTGTCAGGCTGTGAGGGGGGTTGATGCCACTCACCGGTTCTCATTTTCAAACCAGGGAGACCCCGGCGACAGCCGTGGGCAGATCAGGTTTCCTCCTAAGTGGCACTGGCTGGGCAGCCAGGCCCAGTAAGAATGTGGTGCTGGTGGGTGCTGAGCCGAGCTGGGTCCGGTTTCTCCCAGGAGATAGAAGCCCATTGTTGGCGGGTGGTTCCCAGGGACGGCAGAGGCCTCCGGGGGTGGGGACACCCCCAGCCAGGCTGGGAGAGCCGTGGGGGCTCCAGAAAGATGAGCCAAGTGGGGCAGATCTGGTTTGATGCGGAGCTGGGAATGTGGGGGGTGGATTTTAGTGGCTTCGGGAAGCAGATTCAGGAGGAGGGACTGCGGGCAAGGGCCCCACTGGGCGCAGAGGCTGCCCCTGGCTGCTCACAGGAGCCCAGCTACCTGGACACTGTCCACACAGCAACCAGACCAGGAGGCTGACGGGGTCCTCAATTCCTCCGCTGTCCCTCCCTGTACAGCCTGGACAAGGGGGTCTTGGCAAATGCTGACTGAGGGGAAGGTTTGAAAAGATAGTTATGGCGTTCCTAGGTGTGCAGTTCAGTGTCGTCAAACACACTTACAATGCTGTGCGACCATCACCACCACCTACACCCCAAACGTTTCATCATCCCTAACAGAAACTCTGCCCCATCAAACACTAGCCCCTCCCCCATTCCTGGTAGCCTCGCATCTGCCTTCTCTCTCTATGCGTCTGCCGCCTAGGTCCTGAACAGAAGTGGAATCATCTCGTTCCGTCCTTCTGATATTAGATAACGTCTGGCTGATTTCACCTGGGTACTGTCCTCAGGGCCCCTCCATGCTGTAACTGCTGGCGGAGCTGCACCACGGGCTGTGCCCGAATAACACGCCCTTGTCCGATGGAGCACGTCTGTTATTCTGTTTGCCCACGTCCGGCACTGGGCTGCTTCCTCCTGTGGGTTGTTGTGAGTGACTCTGCTGTGAACAGAGGTGCAGACACCTTCCCGTCAGCATGTGTGGGGGTCGGTTCCTCCATGCCCGCCCCGCACTGGCTGTGTCCTGTGTTCCTGACCCTAACCCTCCAGGTGAGCGAGGTGCCATCTCCCCGTGCTCTGATTGGCCTCTCCCTGGCGGTCAGTGACGCTGAGCTTCCTCTCATGGGCTTGTGAGCTGTTCATGTCTTCTCTGGAGAAGGGTCTGTCCCTGTCTTTTGAAGTGCACATTTTTATCGTTGTTGTTAATTCACACCAGATTCAATGGATATTTATTCCATTGATTTTTAGAGAGAGTGGAAGAAAGGGAGGTAGGGAGGGAGGGAGAGAGAGAAAGAGAGAGAGAGAGAGAGAGAGAGAGAGAGAGAGAGAGAGAGAGAGAGAAACATCAATGTGAGAGAGACACATCAATTGGCTGCCTCCTGCAGGTACCCTGGCCTGGGCCAGGGATCAAATCTGCAACCCAGGTATGTGCCTTTGGCCAGGAGAACCTGGGACCCTTTGGTGAGGGGCGAATGATCTAACCACTGAGCACACTGGCCGGGGCTGAAGTGCCACATTTTTTTACTCAAATATTCTGATTTGCCCACAGCCAGTGTGGACACTGCCCATCCCCCACAGGGGCCAGACTGTCACCAACCCTCAGGGCCACTTTTGAGAGCTTGGCTGAGGACCAGGGGGTGAGGGGGGCGATCACCCCCAGAGCAGCTTTCCCTGCGCCCCTCCTCGCCCCCCTCCCCCAGGTTCCCTGGCTTCTCAGTGACAGGACAGTGGCGAGAACCCGCGGGCAGTGCTTTCTCACGGTTTGGGTTACAACCCCGAGTGGCCCAGCGGCAGGATTAATTGGACGGATCAGGAATTACCCTTCTCTGTTTCTCCTTTCACCTTGCTCTCTGGCAAACACCTACTTCAGAGCTGCACGGATTCCCGCCCAGCCCTCCTGGGACAGAGCCTTCTCACAACTACTGAACACCAATTAATTTGTCTCATTTACATGAAAAAGTGCAGAAGATGTCTTTTTACATAATTAACTATATTTTGCAAGTCATTAAAATTCTGCAGTCTTGCCCACAATAACACCCCATTCACCAGCAGAGATAAGTGTCTCTAGGGAGGGGTGGTGGGAATGGGGGCCAGCAGAGTGCCTCCTAATGCATATTCATGAGGGGGCCCTGGCTGCCACTCCTGTCTGCAGGGTTGTTCGGGCTGCCCTGTCAGGGGAGCAGGCAGGCGTTGGGTGGGCTGCTGTGGAGGCAGGCCCCAGAGCTCTGGGCAAGGTCTCACTGCTGGGGAGCCCCTCCCACTCTGGTCAGTGCTGGGTGCATTCCCAGCCTTCTATAACACTCCCCCCCAAACCCTTGGGGTGCCCAGTGCAGAGGACAGAGCCCAGTGCTCACACTGAGGACGGGCTTCTGTCTGCAGGCTGGCCTCTGGGTGATTCCAAACAGAGGAGGCCTTGGCCCAAAGGGAACGCCCCTCTCCTTCTGGACAGGGTGCAGATGGTGGGGACATGCTGGACTGAGCCCCCTCTCGCCCCGCCACAACCGTACCCTCCAGGCAGAGCATGGCTGCTGAGTGGGGAGCCCTCTCCAGCTGCTTCATCTCTCTGCCTCCAGGAGCGAGGCTGACTTCGCCGCCCTCCTGCTGGCTTTGCCATCCTTGCAGGAGCTCAGCTCCACCTCCTTTGTAGGCCTTGAGCTCATGACATCATGCCCTCCACCTCTAGCTGTGACCACAGCCCTGCAGCCCAGGAGGCCCAAGGCTGTGTGCTGTTGAGTCCTTTCTCCCCAAGTGGAAGAGGGCACCCTGTGGAAGAGGGCACCTTGGGGGCAGCCTGCAGACCAGCCCATTGAGGGGAGGGGAGGGGCTGAGGAGGGGTTCTCTCCCCAGAGAAGTGAGAGGGCTCTGCCAGGGGGTCAGGGCAGAAGTCCCAGGTGCTGGCCCTTGATCCCATGACCTTCATTCCAGATAAACTGACCGCTGAGCCTCCCCCAGGATCTCACCAGCACACTGGGAAGGATCCTGCCATGGATATGCCCCTCAGAGCTGGTTTCAGAAAGCCAGTCTTTGGGCACTCCAATTAACTTAATTAAATTGTCCTGCCCCAGAGGGAGGCTGTCTCAGTCTGGGATGGGGGGGGGGGGCCGGGAGGGAATTGAAATTCTGCCCAGTGACAGTAATTTTAAGAAAGTGTTCAGCTTTAGACAGAATTAGGGATGTGACTCCTGGTGAGGACACACCATGACTTGTCCCTGGCACAGTGGACATGGGGTGATTCGAGCCCTGAGGCAGGACAGCAGCCTCTCTCTCACGGTGGGGGCATGGGTCACTGAGTGAGGGGAGGGGGCCATTGAGACACTCTAACAATTGGCCAAAAAGCACCCCAATCCAGTGCTTGTGCCCTTTGACCCAGAAGCTTCACCACCAAAACCTCTTAGGCAGATGAAGGCTGCATGTTATTGTCTCCATGTTTGGGTTCTGTAAGTGCTGTCCTGGAAATACCCTGCAGAAGGCTTGTGTTAATAAACTGTGATGCCTGTCAGACCATTGTCCCTGTGCATCCCCATTAGATCCATGGACCAGTTCACTGTTCCTGTGCCACCCCCGTTAGAATCCATGGGCCAGCTCACTGTCCCTGTGCCATCCAGTTAGAATCCATGGACCAGCTCACTGTCCCTGTGCCATCCCAGTTAGAATCCCATTGACCTGCTCATTGTCCCTGTGCCATCCCAGTTAGAATCTCACTGTCCCTGTGCCATTCCAGTTAGAATCCATGGACCTGCTCACTGTCCCTGTGCCATCCAGTTAGAATCCATGGACCAGCTCACTGTCCCTGTGCCATCCCAGTTAGAATCCCATTGACCTGCTCATTGTCCCTGTGCCATCCCAGTTAGAATCTCACTGTCCCTGTGCCATTCCAGTTAGAATCCATGGACCTGCTCACTGTCCCTGTGCCATCCAGTTAGAATCCATGGACCAGCTCACTGTCCCTGTGCCATCCCAGTTAGAATCCCATGGACCAGCTCATTGTCCCTGTGCCATCCCAGATAGAATCCCATGGACCAGCTCACTGTCCCTGTGCCACCCCCGTTAGAATCCCATTGACCTGCTCACTGTCCCTGTGCCATCCCAGATAGAATCCCATGGACCAGCTCACTGTCCCTGTGCCATCCCAGTTAGAATCCCATGGACCAGCTCACTGTCCCTGTGCCATCCCAGTTAGAATCTCACTGTCCCTGTGCCATCCCAGTTAGAATCCATGGACCAGCTCACTGTCCCTGTGCCATCCCAGTTAGAATCCATGGACCAGCTCACTGTCCCTGTGCCATCCCAGTTAGAATCCCATGGACCAGATCATTGTCCTTTTTTCTATTGAGACAGGCCAGTAAGCCTGGACAAGTGGAATAGGGAAACTGAGACCAATAGCTAAACAAACAGCAGAGCAATTTATAAGACATAGAAGGTCATGTCCCTATAAATAACATCTAGGCCTCAGCTCCATTTCAGCTCCAGACCCAAAAAGGCAGCAAAACGAGGTGGGCGACACCAGGATCCGCTGAGATCACTGTTGACCCCCTGCCCTGACACTGACCAATCAGAGGAGCCCATGACCCTGAAGGAGCACACCTAGAACTGATGAATATTCTGTTGAAACCCTCCCCTGAGGCCTCTCCTACGATGCCTGCCTGCAAGAGAGAAATTAAAGCCTCAAGACAGAGGACCCAGCTTGTGCTCTCCCTGGGGGGAGCACCCCACCACTCCCTTTCCTCTCTTCTTCCCCGTGGGCATACAAGGGGCCCCCCGAGACCTGAAACCTGGGGAGCAAAGGCAGGGGCAGCTTGTTGCAGACCAACCCCTGAACCTGGCCCTTTTCTCTGACTCCCCAGAGAGCGAGGGCAGCCCGGCCTAGGCTTCCCTGTTGCTTCTTCTACGCTAAGCCCTTTCTTGGTTTACGCCCATCCCCCCAGCTTTAATAATTGTTCCCTCATACTCATCTGGATTCGTGTTGTGAAATTTTTCTTGCACCAAGTCAAGAACCCACACACGACTGGCTGGCCCTAGGCAGACCCCCCCCGCCCCCCAAGGGCCAGGTCCCCTTTCTGTAACACTATCCCAGTTAGAATCCCATGGATCAGCTCATTGTCCTTGTTGCAGCCCAGTTAGAATCCCATGGTCGAGCTCAGGTGAGGCCAGTGTCTGTCCTAGGGCAGTGGTCGGCAAACTGCGGCTCGCAAGCCACATGCGGCTCTCGGGCTGTGGTTTGCCGCTCTGTTGACTGATGAATTTGCCAACCACTGCCTTAGGGAAAAACGCTTAAAAAAACATTTTAATAATGTACTAATGTCTTTAACCTGAAGTCAAAAGTTCTGGGTAAGGGTAATGCCTTCGCAGTGGTCGGCAAACTCATTAGTCAACAAAGCGACAAACCAAGGTTCAAGAGCCGCATGTGGCTTGAGAGCCGCAGTTTGCCAACCACTGCCCTAGGGCACCCTCTTGGGACCTGAACTGCTTGCTCAGTCTGCTTCCGGCCCTGTGCACCCCAACGCTGCTCTGCTCAGCCCCTCCCTGGCTAGTGGTCTGTAATCGGGACCTTACTGGTCATGACAGAGGGAAACAGTGGCAGGGAGGCCCCTCTGAAAGCCCCCCCCATCTGCTTCCCTGTGGGAGAGACCCTTGGACTTCTGCCTCATCCCATGTTCAGTCAGGCCCTCAGAGTCCTGACTGCTCAGCAACCCCTTCTGCATGCCTTGGCCTGAGCGTGGTTCCTGTCACGATGTGCAGACAAGCTTAAAAAAAAAAAAAAAAAAAAAAAAAAAAAAATATATATATATATATATATATATATATACACACACACACACACACACACACACACACACATATATATATATATATATATACACATATATATATATTTGTTGATTTCAAAGAGGAAGGGAGAAGGAGAGAAACAATAACATCAATGATGAGAAGGAATCATTGATCCACTGCTGCCTGCATGCCCCCTACTGGGGATCGAACCCACAAACCAGGCACTTGCACTTGACCAGAATCAAGCTTGGGACCCTTCAGTCCTCAGGCTGACACTCTATCCACTGAGCCAAACAGGCTTCTCGTATCTGCCCCGGCTTTGTCCAGGCCCCTCTTGCAGAAGCCGAACTTCAGGCCAAGGCTCACTGCCTTTTCCTCCCCACATCTCTCACTATTCTCCCCACCTCACCCCCACACTCTCCCCGCAAGGATAGCAAAGGGGTCCTGGGTGAGCACAGGTGAGTGGTCAGAGTGACGTGGGCTCTATAACTTGTCTGGTCAAAATGTCAGGGAGAAAAACACACTTCAACCCAGAGAAGAATGTGTATGTGAATTAATATTTTTAAAACAAAAGAATTACAAAACCGGAGGAATCTAACGGTTCACAGGAGTGCCAGCCCAAGGCAATGAGCCTGCTCTCTCCCCAGATCTTTCTGTTTTGTTTCATGGCAGACCCCTCCCCACTCCACACCGAGAGCCAATTTCAGACGAATAAAAGACAAACACGAAAGAAAGACAACCTAGGAGAATGTTTCTGTTATTTAGGGAGAGCCGAGACTATGCTGAGAAAACAACCAGAAGACACAGCCACAGTCACCGTTATTTTAAACTGAATCAAGAAACGGATGGCAAGATGGAGAATTTTACCAAAGAACTGGAACTTATTCGTAAAGGATCAGATGGAAGTCCTAGAACTGAAATACCCAGTAAGTGAGATTAAGAAATAAGCAGGTGGGTGTGACAGCCAATGACACAGGGCGCAGGTTCAGGAAGGAGCTGCACTGGGGTTCAGGAGGCACACGTGGGCCCTGAATGTGATGTCTTCCTTGCCTTTGCCCCCAGGCACCTCCCTCCCCCCCCCCCCCCCCACCCTACCTCTACAGCTGGCACAGGACATCCCTCCTGGCTAAGGGACAGGCAGTCTGAGGATTTATCCTGACTTTTAACAACAAACAGAGGAGTTAGTGGTGGCCCAGGGAGGGCAGTGAAAGCCGTAGTCAGGGGAATGCTCAACTGCTCAGCGGGCCCCAAACTGAGAGCAAGATGTGCTGTCTGCACTCGGCTGCTGGAGGCGTGTCCCTATCACGTGGACTGAGTGCTCCCCTGTGTCCCACAAGGTACCCTGAGCAGAGACCTTACTGGGAGGACTCTCCACCCCCACCAGTGGCCTGGAGGGCATCTCCCTACTGGGCGTGCTGGGCTTCCGCCCTGAGAGACCTTGCTCTCTGCTCCCTCCGGCGCCCAGGGCAGATCAGTGTGTCTCACCTCTGTGGGGGGACAAGGATGGGCTTGAGGCCCTTCATCCGCCTGAGTAAGCACGTGTGGCCCTGAGGCTGGGAGGGGAGTCTGTGGGAAGTCCTCCAGGGCAGCAGGCCTGGTCCCCAGGCAGCATGTGTCCCACCATAGTCTCCTTAAGGGGACCCGTCATCAGGGCTGCCCTGGCTGGGAGGTGTGGTGAGAGGGCCCTGCCCGGGAAAGTGCTGCTGGCTGCCATGGGAGCCGTGCCCAGGATGAATGGGACTCTGTGTGTGCAGGGTGGGGACCCAGAGAAGGCCTCTTTCCCCCTTTCAATGCTCAAAGGCAAATGTGACCTTTCAAAGCTGCCTGACCCCAGGATGGAGGCCTGTCCCCAGAGTGAAACCAGAACACGGACAGTTGATCAGTGTTCCAGCCTCAGGTGGGCAGGGTCTGGGAGGCAGACTTGGCACTCTGCCCCAGGTGAATGCCCCTCATTGCCCATGGTTGGCTCTGCTCTCAAGGACGATTGAGCATCTCCTTGCAAGGCAGCCCCGGAAGGAGGGGATAGACACCATGGGGCGGATGTCCACCCCAACCTCTCACTAGCTCGAAGCACTGGGCACAGCAGAGCAGGATGCCTCCAATGAGGGTGGCCTGGAGTCCCTTTCCCCTGGACTGATTCCCACCCCCACCCCCAACACCACTCCCAGCAGCCTGGGTCTCCATTCTGGCCCTCCCGTACTACTGTCTAGACTTCCCAGCTGCCCCAACATGCTTGACCAAACCAGCCCTACACACCTCACCTTGAATGAGTACACGGCCTTCCAGGGAAAAGGAACAAATCGTCCAGACACAGGGCCTTGCCCTCCACCCTCCATGACTGACCGGCAGCCTCAGAGCCCTCCTTCCCAACGTGCCCTCCTCCATGGATGGTCAGCGACAGCGCCGCAGTTCAATCTCTGAAGCCCTTTTGTTGCTTTCTTACACTTAAAGAGGCACATTTCTAAAGAGTTTATAATAATGGGGGGGGGGGGAATGCAATGAAATGATAAAAGCTGGTTAAAATTTTACAGAAAGTAGAAACCCCATTCTACTGAGAAGAAACCCATGGAAACTATTGGGAAGGAATCCTGGCAAAGCAGGTGTGGTGGCTGCAGCACTCTCCCTCTGTCCACCCCTGTCCACTTCTATCCACCTCCACCCCTCCATCCACCCTGTCTACCTCTGTACACCTCCATCCACCTCTATCTATCCCTATTTACCTCCATTCATCTCCATCCACCCCTGTCCACCTCTGTCTACCTCTGTCCACTTCCATCCACCTACATCCATCCCTTTCTACTTCCATTCATCTCCATCCACCCTGTCCACCTCTGTCTACCTCATCCACCTCCATCCACCTCCATCCACCTCCATCCATTCCTATCTATCTCCATTCATCCCCATCCACCCCTGTCCACCTCTGTCTACCTCTGTCCACCTCCATCCATCTCTATCTATCCCTATCCACCTTCATCCAACTCCATCCCTCCATCCACCCTTGTCCACCTCTGTCTACCTCTGTCCACCTCCATCCACCTCCATCCATCCCTATCCACCTCCACCCACCTCCATCCAGTGATCCAAAACCAGAGGTGGATTTGCTGTGTGGCTATTGCAGCTCAAGCTTTGGGGCCCTGTTTGCACCAAGCCCTCCTTACAAAACCCCTTCCCCTGATTTTTATCTGAAATTTTGTGGTTTTGTTTTGTGGTGTTTTTTGTGTGTTTGTTTTGTTTTGTTTTGTGTGTGTGTGTGTGTGTGTGTGTGTGTGTGTGTTTGTTTTGGTTTGGTTTTTGTTTTTGTTTTGTTTTGTTTTTTTTCTGAAAGAGGGAGGGCCCACACATTTAGCTTGATGGATCCCTGCCCTGGACACCCTTCAAAGGACCCTCCCTTGAGACCTTCCCAGGTCACCAGGCGGAAGTGAGGCTGACAGCCAGGGCGCCGGGTGTGGTAACTGAAAACAGCCCCAACGGGCTGAGGCAATTAGGAAATTACCTACGCCTGCTGCTGGAAATTCCAGAAATAAGTAGTTCAGGCAAGAAGCATGGTTTCCCTGACGTCGTCTCTGCTCTGCTCCTCATGGGGGACAGATACGACTCTGGGTGGGCTTCCTGGGGTGGGAGCAGCCCTCAGTGCTCCCTGCACTGTTGAAAGCTGCGTGGTACAACAGGGTAGCCCGGCCTGGGGTGGCTGCTGAGCACCGGAAACATGGCTTCTCGGGGCTAAGATGTGCCGAGAGTGTGAAACGCCTAATTTTGAAAACATAGGAAAAAGTGTAAAATATCTCAGCAGTAATTTTTAATAGATTACCCGTTGAAATGATAATATGTGGGGTATTTGAGTTAACATATTAAAATTAAAATAAAATAAAATTAATTAATTGTATGTGTTCCTTTTACTTGGTTTAACATTACTCCCAGGAAACTGTAAACAACACACGTGGCTTTGCACTGTTTCCATTGGACAGCCCCAGAAGAAGACTGAACATTCTGATCTCAGCAATGGGCCCCCACCTCCCCAGCAAGGCTGCCATGAATGGGGCAGGGCTGGGCTCTGAGGGGGATTGGGAGGTGTGGTGGAGCCAAGAGAACCCGGTTCTTTGATGTTCTGCCCACTGCATTGGAATCTGAGCTGGCCTAAGTGGCCTGCTGACCAAGATGTGTTCTGGACTTCCCAGCTCACCTAAAAGTCCCGCAGCTTCCACCCAAGAACACTCAGCACCCTGAGACTACCTTGCTGGATGCCACATGTAGGGCTCAGTCAGGAGACTCAGGTGAGCCCAGCCTCCCACCAAGACGAGGCCCCGAACATGTGACTTCAAAAGGCGAGGACAACAGGCTGCTAAGCCTCCAGGCAGCGTGGCTGGAACGGTCTGAGCACAAACATGTGGGCAGACCCAACAGGAGAGCTGAGCCCGACTCGCCCCTAGAACCAGGAGAAAATTGTGGTGTTATGCCACTAAATTTTCTTTTTAAAAATGGGTGGGGCATGGGGGGTAAAGGGAAGGAAAATGGGAGATACCTATAATACTATAAACAATAAAAAATATAGGCCTAGCCTAGTAGTCGGCAAACTGCGGCTCGAGAGACATATGCGGCTCTTTGGCCCCTTGAGTGTGGCTCTTCCACAAAATACCATGTGCAGGTGCGCACGTACGGTATGATTGAAACTTCGTGTTCTGTGCGCAGAAGTCAGTTTTCAGCCTGGGTGAGTCTATTTTGAAGAAGTGGCCTTAGAAGAAGTGGGGGTGTCGGTCACATATGGCTCACGAGCCACTGTTTGCTGACCATTGGCCTAGCCAGTTTGGCTTGGTAGACAGAGTGTCTGCCTGTGGACTGAAGGGTCCCGGATTCGATTCCAGACAAGGGCACATATCTCGGTTGCAGGCTCCTCAGCCTGGGCCCTGGCCGGGGCTCATTTGGGAAGCAACCAATCAATGTGTTTCTCTCACGTTGATGTTTCTGTCTGTCTTCCCCTTTCTCTTCCTCTCTCTCTAAAGATCAATGGGAAAATATCCTTGGGGGGCAGAAGAGGAAAAAGGGAGGTGAAAGAAAAAAAGGGGGGAGGGGGAAGGGAAAGAGGGAAACGGGAAGGTGATAGTCACACAAAGAGGCGTGAGGATGCAAGCAGAGGTGGGAGAGAGGTTTGAAGAGGAGGTGACGCTGGAGAAGGTGGAGGAAGGGGCTGCCTCCCGAAGCTGGAAAAGGCCAGGAATCGGGTTCCTCCCTGGAGCTGCCATGGGGAACACAGCCTCCCTGACACCGATTTCAGCACTTCTGACCTCCAGACCATGAGAGAACACATCTGTGTTGTTTGTGGCAATTTGCTTCAGCATCGACAGGGAACTTACCTTGATGGTGTGACCGTGCAGGACACATAAGGTTGTGGTGGCAGCCGCAGGTGAGGGGGTACCCGTGATTGTCAGTGTAACTGCTAGAGTTGGGGCCACCGGCTGCTGGGTGCATTACATTTGAGCATGAGAGCTGGAGGGCACTGGAACCTTCCGCCTGCTTCCTCATCAGAATGTGCAAACATTCTCACCGCTCCCAGGGCAGACACATTTGTTTTGAATTATTTTTGTAAAAAGAAGATGTGGGGGCTGTGACATGTTAATAGTAGCTTACAACTGAGATCATTTCAGTCAGTGCAGCCACTCTGGAAAAAATGAATTGCAGCAGCGGAGGCTGGCGGAACTCCCCATCAGCCGTGTGCAGACAGGCCTTGTCATCGCGTGCCACCATTTGCGGGAGTTACACCGAGCGCCTGTCATGGATGGTCTGTGCAAACTGTTTGCATCTTGTTAGAATCCGATCCTGGTTCAGATTTCCTTCTGCTGAGCCTTTGAGGAAGACTAGCCATGTCTGTTTCGTGTTGGTTGCTGTCTCTTTGCTGAAATCTGCTCATTCTGTCCACATGTCTTCTTCTATGGCTGCTCCTTTGTGGACCAGGCACATGCGCTCGCTGGGGGTGCTGGTGAGCCCACTGCCGTAGGATGGGAAGCCAGAGGCTGAGCCTCCCCGCAGGTCGCCCCAGTCTTCCCTTGGATCTTGGGTGGGGAACGGGAGCTCGGGGGGGAGTCCTGTTCCTTTGAAGTGAGTGCCAAGGTGAGATGATGAGAACAGGATTTATGTCAAAGTGTGATCCAAGGAGACGTCACTATTGTCTCCAGTCATCCTGTGGCTTTGTTGTGGGTTTTGTTGTTGTTGTTGTTGTTGTTTTTGTTGTTTTTAAATATATTTTATTGATTTTCCACAGAGAGAAAGAAAGAGGGACAGAGAGCTAGAAACATTGATGAGAAACATCGACCTCCTGTACATCGCCCACTGGGGATGTGCCCGCAACCAAGGTACGTGCCCTTGACCGGAATCGAATCTGGGACCTTTCAGTAGCCAGGCTGACGCTGTGCCCACTGAGCCAAACAGGTTTCAGCCATCCTGTGGCTTTGTGTCGGCTACATTCAGAAGACCCTATCACGGATGGCAAGCCTGGCTGGGGGGTCAGTAACAGCACTCCCAGCTCTCCAGAGCAGTGCGTTTTATCTCTTGGAGAGTTCCCCTCCTCCCTAGGTCTTTGCGGATCCATGCAAACTCTGCTGAAAGCTGGTTTCTCCATGGCTCTGCTGGGCCAGAC
This sequence comes from Pipistrellus kuhlii, assembly GCF_014108245.1. Classification (NCBI taxonomy): domain Eukaryota; kingdom Metazoa; phylum Chordata; class Mammalia; order Chiroptera; family Vespertilionidae; genus Pipistrellus; species Pipistrellus kuhlii. The sequence goes on from NW_023425573.1 coordinate 30,150,814, forward strand.
AGAGCACTGAGGAGTCACTGTGCCTCCTTAGGTTCAATACCAGCAGCACCGCCCTCAACGGAGTCTGCTGACAAGGGAGGTGTGCAAGCCAAGGCTGGCTGTCCACACGGGTCCTGCTGAGGGGGCTGCAGTGGGGCTCTGGGTGATGTGTGTGGCCCTATCCTGGCTTTAGCTGCAGACTCTCCTCTCAGTGCCAGGGATCAAGAGGCACTGGCACCTTCACAGCCAGGGGCGGGCGGCTGAGACCCATTTGTCCACATCTCCCTTTGTGTCTGTGCCATCGTCCAACTTAATATTGCAAATGGATGGCCTGGTTATGTAACCAGGTCACCACAAAGCCTTTCCATCCCAATTCAGTGTAATTTCAGCCCAGCGCTCTCCTTGCTTATGAGACTTTGAGAAATAACACCAAGAATAGTAAATATGTGCCCTTTAAACTGAATTCATGGCCTTGCTTTGTGGCAGCTTTAACAGTTTGTGACCATTTCTTCTGCTTCAAACCAGGGAGGACTGTTTTGGAAACTGATCATAGATTAGCACAGGATCTTCAAGCGGCACCTTTGTGACCACATGGGCCTCCAGGCGAGCAGATAGGGACCACAGTCAACGCGTTTCAGGCAACTCACGCTCACATAGCACCACGGAGTCTGGAGCCCTGGGTTGGAAACCTGCGGGGTGAGGGATAGAAGAGACCTGGAGGCCTGAGCAAGAACATCAGTGCTGCCTACACCAGTCAGCCCAGACAAGACAGTGTCCAGGCGACCTGGTGGGCACCTTCTGGTGGTGCCCGGCACCTGAGCAGGGCACAGCTGGCACCTGCAGATCTGATGAGCATGGGTGTCCTCCACACCCCAAGCTGGAACATAGAACGCAGACAGCTCAGTGCGGCGTTGACCTCAGGCAGACCTGCTCAGTGACTCACTAGCTGAGAGGCCTTGGGGAGCCACTAGGTGCTTTCTAGCCTGTTTCCCCAAGTGTTGATCCAGCCTTTAGACCCACCCACTCTCCAGGGACCTGAAGGTCTGGGTGGGATCTGTGCTCAAAGTGGCAAGCCATCAGGCATGAAGCCCAGAACCCACCCTCCCCCAGGTTGGGCAAGCTGGGCTCCCCCCTGCCCCTCCCTCTGGGCAGGCCTCACCTCAGGCCTGAGGCTGAGGGGGAAGGAGCCTGTGCCGTCCCCAGCCAGCCTGGGCACATGCCCGAGCAGGATGGAGCTGCCTCGCTGGATTCACTGAAGGATACAGGCAGTAGCATTGTTCTGGATCCTGTCCCCTCAGCACCTGCTGGGAACAAGGAGTCCCCGTCCAAGTGACTATGTCAAATGCAAAAAGGGAGGCTGGAACTTTCCAGGCTGACTCAGAGGCCAAAGGTGAGAAGACCTGGAAGGACGGAGAGGGTACCAGCAGTTGGCTTGGCTTAGGGGGTTGAATACACACCAAAACTAGACCTACTTTTAAATCCAACAGAACATTCCGGAGGTTTCACTCATTTTGAAGAGAATAATGTGTGCCCCTGGCAGATCTGATCCACTGAAGGAGACACTTCCCCAGGTCCCCTGTCCTGGTGGCCAGCGGCAGGGAGCAGCCACTGCCCAGCCCCCACGCTCGAGATAGAGCAGGTCCTCCGGGGCCCCCAGCCAGCCCTGCCCTCCACCCCGGCTTCAGGCCCCTCCCCCCCCACAGGAATGGCAAATGGCATCTAAATGGTGTCAAACACCCCAGACCTTCCTTTCAGATTTATTCTGTGCCCAAATGCTGTAAGAGAGCTAGCAGCACCCAGCTCCACGCAGTGTTGTTACAGTGGGAGCGGGAGGAGTAAATACGATGTGCCACCAGCTCCCTCCCCAGCTTCACCCCAAATGCCCCAGAGCAGGATCACCATGAACCTGAGAAGCCAAGGGGCAGAGTGACAGACCCATGTGGGGGAGGGACAGTGGGCTGGAGTGGAGGTCCAGCAACCAAAGAGAGGGGGGCTGATGGCAGCTGAGGGAGAAGCTAAGGTACGGGGATGAGGGGGGGAGGAAGGGCAGAGCAGCCCTGTGCTCATCCTTGTCGTTCTAAAATGGCGAAATGGAGGCAGAGAGCCATGAGGTGATTTCGTGAAAACTATGCAAAGATCAGGACAAACCTGGTGTCAAATTTTCTCATTCTCAGTTGAAGACAAAGTCATCTCATTGGATGAAGAGATTTTGGGTGCCCAGCTCTGTTGGGTAAGCTTAGATTCGAATCCAAAAATCAACCCCAAATATTGTGAGGCTACCGCCACGGCCCTGTGTGGGACGTCAGCCGGAAAAAGGGCAGGGTCGGAGTAAGCAGAGAGGATCCTGATCAGCGCCTCTGCCCTGGGCTTCCTTCCCACCCTCCCCACCCATGTTGCCATGGCCATAGAGAAGCATGAAGGCCCCACCAGATTGGGAAGATCTAGGTGCCTTTTTATACATCTGGGGGAGGGGGCGGTGTTTCAGAGACTGTTTCACCCCACACCCCATTTTACAAAAGGGATACAGTCCCATTGAGCATTGGCCCCAACTGGGCACAAGGGCTGCACCCCCAGGCTCTGCTCCCAGCAGCAGGCCTCCAGCCGCAGGTCCAGCACCCGGCTGTGGCAAAGAGGAAATCATGACCTTGACCAAGGTCGCTGGAAAGCAGGTGCAGCACGGGAGGACGCTGCTCTGTGCTTATCTTTCTGTGACCTTGGGGCTTAAAAGTAATGAAAAATTGATTTTCTTTTACGTTGTGGTCCTGAAATTTCAGGGGTCTAATTTCAGGATATAGTTGGATCTCCTCAGACAGCCCACCTCCTGACTTCCCGCCCCACCAGGCCCCAGCAAAGGGCTGAACAGTGTCCTTGCTGAACCTGTGGCCCTTGTGAAGGGTCACCTTGTGGAATCCTCCTGGCTGGCTCCCACTGCTTCCAGAAAATAGACAACAGCCATTTAGCAGGAATCGGGTCAGGGCCCAGCACACGTTGGTAATATGTCACCTTGTTGGGCCACCCCTCATGCACTGAACACAACACTCTCCGAGCTCCAGATGTGCTGGTGGCCCGGCTCCTTCCACCTGGACGCCTCTCCTCCTCCTCCCCTGGCCCAGCTGAGACAGGCATGGGAAGCATCTCACTGCAGCCCATTGGGCTGAGCTCGCCCTGACCAGTTTGTGGATGCATCCCATTTGCAATTGAGAAGTGGACTCAGGTGGGCGGAAAGGCTGTCCCAGGTTTGCACAGCTGGTAGGTGGGGGAGCGGTTTCCTGTCCTGGTCTGCCTGTTCCCGGAGGCCTTACTGGTGACCTTGCCTGAACTTGAGGTTCCAGTCACCGCCATCCCCTGGCCACACCAGCTCAGCCCCAAGCCACTCAGCACCTCAAGAGCACATGTCCCTTCTCCTGTGCCCTGAGCTCAAGGGGGCCCAGCAGGTGTGCAGCCATGATGCTGGGGACACAGTTCCTGGATCCAGAGGATGGGGTTGACCTCAGACCCGGAGCTGGCCTGTGCCAGTCTGGCTGCCCCTCGGGTCTTCCCTCGCGGCTTGCAGAGCAAAGCCAGGAGCCCAGCGAGCCATCTGTGGCGGGAGCAGAAGTGCCCAGGCAGCTCTCCCGAGGCTCTTCTGAGGACGGTGCTCTCAGAAAGTCTGACAATGAGAGCGAGCCCCCTATTCTAACAGAGCCAGAGGCGGTGGCCCTGCTGCTGCTGCTGAGGGCGGGGGGCCGCACCATCCTCACAGGGACCCACGAGGACCCCAGGCCACCCCTTTGCACCCCCGCCATCAAAAGTCACCAAGGCCACCTGCCCTCGCCCTGCCCTTGCCTCCATGCTGGAAACTAGACACAGTCTGTCAGGAAAAACGGGGAAAGAGGAGGGGGTTCTCCTCGCCTCAACAACATGCCCATGACGGGGCAGCGCAGGAACTTGGAGGAGACCCCATGGTGGGAGGTGCCCGGAGCAGTGGCGTCTCCGGCTGTGCCCGCCGCTCTGGGTGCTCCCACAGCTTCACGTGGTTATTTCGAGTCTGCGGGTTCGGCTTGGCTGCAGCACAGAGGAGGCTTTCTTGGCCGTGCTCTGGCTCCGTCTGCCTTCTCCTCTCCACCCAGTGGCTTGGACGGCTCGGGACCGCGGCTTCAGAGCAGCCCTCCTAGGCTCCTGCTCACCGCAGAGCAGCCCCCAGGGCCCTCCCCAGAGAAGGGCCTTCCTTGCTGGGCCCTCACTGTCCTGCGGCTGAAGTTTGGGAGCCGGCGCTGTGCTCGTGGGTTGTTGGAAGCTGAGTTCACGTTGGGTGTGTTCAAGCCTGTCATCCAAGACACCACCCTCCCTGAGACCCAGCAGCTGACCCCAGGCTTGAGGACTTGCCTGCAGGTTCTGGGACCCCTCCCCACAAAAGGACCAAAAGCTGACCCCACCCCCATCTGAGCTCATCTGCCCCCTCTCACTGCCCACTGCACTGGGACCCCAGAACCTTTCTCACTCTGCGCTGGGCATCTTGCCAGACTCTGGACCCTCCACCATGGGCCCCAAAGGAGGGGCAGAGGAGGGGCAGTGCCCCCACGCAGGCAAAAGGGACCTCCTCCACAGCTGTGGTCCTGGGGGACACTCAGAGACCCTGTGTCTGCAAGTGGGACTCCTATAGCAAAAAACAAGAGGCTCCAGAGATCCTGGGCCAGCAGAGTCAGAGCCCATCACCCCCCACCCCCCACCCTCAGCTTCCTAAGAAGGACCAAACCCAGACAGCCTCACCCTCATCCTCAGGAGGGGAGGGCATGTCCTTCGGCCTGGCCCTGGGGGCCGCCCAGCTGTGCTGAGAGGCTGTCCTCAAGTCTGTGAGGAGGGGCTGGCTCCTCCTCCGCCTCCCCAGGGATTGGGTGCTGGGCCTGTGAGTATTTATCCAATACAAAGACCAAAAGCAGGTCTCTCGAGAAACTTCTACCCACTGGCCTGCAGCCTCTGCCTAGTGTGCAGATAGTGTCATGGGAGTTCCACCCCTGCTCCTGGGCTGGGGGCTCCGACCAAGAGTGCCCTGGATTTGGGACCCTCCTGAGGGCACTAGGGGTTCATCCCAGCAGAGGATCTGCCAGGGGACTTCCACTGTTTCCGGCCGCCCGAACCCTACAGTACCTGTCTCCACACTCCCCAGAGGTCCTGAGGGATGGACACACACCCAGGCAAGATTGCATCACCTCAGACATCCTTAGGGCAGCCCCACAACTGGCCGGGCCTGGGTGGAACAGGGGGGTTCCAGAGCCCTTCCCTGAGCTGGACCTCGGTGGTTGACGGTCAGGGTGGGAAACTGGAGGATGCAGGGTGGGCCCAGGGACAGCCACAGCATGTGGCAGATGTGCTCGGGAGGGCCAGGAATGGGGCCTGTTCCCCCTGGCCTCCCCGGGGCCACACACCCAAGTGGGCCCAGGCTACCAGCTCCTCCTTGGTCCCTGATGGGGGAGGCCCCTCGACTCCCGGGGCCGGGCACAGAGCAGGCAGGGCCCACCGCTGGCTTCAGCATTATCTGGAGGCTCCAAGGCCAGGGCCACACTCCAAGGGTCCTCTCGGCTGGGCAGGTCAGAACCCGAACACAGGGTGTGATCTCTTCAGAGTGAAGGAATGAGTAACAGCTGTTCTCACGAGGTTCTCGACGGGGGCCCCGTATGTGCAGCCAGCAGGGGAAGGAGACAGCACGCCCTTGCTGACCCTGACCATCTCCCCTGGGTGTGAAGGAAGCTTCCAGAGCCCTCCTGCCAGAGGCGCCATGGCCTAGCTCCAGAGTGTGGAAGGCGGGGAGGGGTGGCTGCAGGGAGGGGCTGGGAGCAGCAGCTGGCCAGGGATGGGGCTGTAGCTGCCCACTCCACCCTCACAGGACGGCTGTGCCCTGGAGGAGCTCTAGGGACAGGACAAATGCGTGACAAGAGGGGAGCGGACCGCACTTCTGACCAGATTTCCAGCTCAGGGATGAAAGCAACAGGGCCGGGCTCTGAGCTCAGGCTCCCAAAATAGCCTGGGTGTGGCCGTCGGCGGGAAGGGCAGCTGACTTCAGGCCACAAGCACCCTGGGAAGCTCCAGCTGTCTGGCCGCCATACCTGCTGGGCTCGGAGCCGGAATACGGCCTCAGCAGAGGGGCGAGGATGCTGTTGGGCCACCCACTGTCCAGAGCCCAGGTCCAGGAAAGGGCCCGCTGTTCCTGCTCCCCACCCTGCCTGTCCTTCACTGACCTTGGGCCGTCCCTGCCCCTTGCGGGCCTGGATCTGCCAATGAGCCAAGGAGCCTTGGATGCTGGGGTGCGGGAGGGGAACTGCCACCCCGTGAGGAGGCCTGCGGGTGGGGGGACTGTGGCTCCGCCCAAGCAGAAGGCCACCTGGTTCCCTCCAGGGGGGTCTCTGTGGGCTCAGGGGAGATTTGCTAACTCAATAAAGTGCGGGAGGAGTTTTCATTTCATTCCTAATTGTGAGTCATGTTTTCTCCGCAAACACTTCTGAGCTTCCAAGGACAACTGAGGCTCTGGGCCCTCAGCTCCCACGCAGACGCCGCTGCAGCTCTGGGGACACCTGCACCCCCCGACCGACGCCCAGTCCTGGGCCTAGGAGGGCGGGCTCTGGGAAGCAGGCATCCTTTGCCCAGTCTCCTGGGTCTCGTGACTTCCTTTGGGGTATCATTTAGCAATGCCCATGCTGGGGCCGGTTTGCAGGGCCATTGGCAGTCCACAGAGCCCAGGGTGTCCCTCACCTCAGCCCCGCCAGACCCTGGAGCAGGGGGACTAAGCAAGGATAGATTCAGCTTCTGGGACCTGCACCAGGAACAGGACAAACACAGACACTGCTCTTGGGCCTCTGTGGGTAGGGAGACAGACAAGAAACCCCTGGGACTCACTGACATTTGGGTGTGGTGACTGAGGAATGCTCTTCAGATCAGGGAGGGGCTCTCTTTGGAGGTAATATTTGAGCAGAGACCAGAAGGGAAGAAAGGGGGCGAGTGCATGCCAGGGGAGGAGGTCCTGACAGATGGGCGGTATGTGCAAAGGCCCTGGGGGTGCAGTGTGCTGGGGAGTTCCAGGACAGCAAGGGGGCAGCATGGCCACAGCTGAGAAAACGAGGCCGAGAATGCAGATGGAGTCAGGAGACCGGGGGCCAGGAGACATGAGAGGTGCAAGGGGACTTCGTGTCTCATGCTGGTTGTCAACCTGCTGAGTGGGGGACCTGCCAAGGAGCAGCCACACCTGGAACTCACACTGAAGACAAAGCAGGCAGCTGTGCTAAGGCCTGGAGTTGGGGTGTGAGGAAGGGCGGGTCCACACGGTGGGGGCGAGTCTGGACAGCCGGACAGGATGGAGGCAGGCAGTGTATGGCTTGGCGTTTGGTCCTGATGACACACTTCCCAGCAGCTGTGAGGAGTGCACTGGCCTCGGCCTCTGATCTGAGACGGAGCTCTGCCCACCTGGGCTGGGTTCCGGGCTGAGGTTGACCCTATCCCTTGGGTCTTTAGTGGGTGGTCTCTGCAAAAGCTTTTGGAACCTGCCCTCACAGGGGCCCTCTTCTCTGCCCATCACCATTGTGAACACAGCCCAGAGGCAGCCTGACGGTGTCCTAGGCAGGCTGGGCTCGCAGGACCAGGCGAGGGGAGACAGTGGTGCTGGGGGTCCCCAGGGCTGGAGGCTCTTGGGTCTCCTGAAGACTGTGCAGGGGCACAAGGGGGCTCGGTGTTGGAGGCCGGGAGCGTCTGGGGGCTTCCTCGGGCCTTTGAAACTCCTGGGTTCACCCACCTGGGGCCTGGGGTAGGATGGATGTCTGGTGGACTCTTCCACAAAGCATTCCTACCTCTGGGGAAGGGGGATGGGGGCAGGAGATGAGAGAAGAGGTTGATAGGGCAGAAGGGGAGTGGAGAGAAGAGCTGGAGAGACCTCCAGAGCCGCCCCAGCTCTCACCCCTCTGGGGACACTGAGGCCTCTTCTTGGACGGACCACCCGTTCCCTCTAACCTGGGTCCTCTAGGCCAGTGTAGGTCCCTGGCCATCAGGCCCCAGGGGCTGCATCCACTTCCCCTTCACAGCCAAGCTCTCACTCAGCCTCTCTGAGTTCTCTCTTCCTCTCTCTCTCCAGGTTCCTCAGACAAAAGCTTGCCCAGTGGGCCCAGGGCCACATGCCTAGGCACAGTGGGGACCCGGCTCAGACACAGAATCTGCAGGCAGCCTGTGGCAATGGCAGAGCTGGCGTCTGGGGATGCATGTGCTGGCCACTCCATCAGGAGCCTTTCCTTTCTTATATGCAGACCAAGTGGTTCATCCCCCCCAATATTCACCGTCAAGCCCTGAGCTGGGCCCTGCGGATGGGGAAGCTGAGAACCGGGATCAGGAAGGGGGTCTGGGAAGCTGCCCCAGGCAGGGGGAGCAAGAGCCTGAGGCCTTGGGAGGGAGAGCAGAGAAGACCGGGTGGGCCTCCCACCAGCCCGGGTTGTCCCTACCCAGCCCAGGAGTGGAGGTTGTCACTCACATCCCTCCTGAAAAGCCATGAGCACCCAGTGTCAGGGAGCACATGCCCACGGGAAATGTCCCGCCTTGTCCCAGTGTGAAGTCACCGAATGCCAAAATAATCCAGCTGTTACAGTTATAGCTGAGCATTAAATGTGTCACTTGTACAAGAGAACTCAGGAAACTATAGGCACATTTTAACAAAATAATGAATACCTGTCTTAGTCTTGAGAAATGTGGTAGAAACTGTATCTTTAAAGCAGGAGGTTTTGCCAAAGAAGGCAGTGAATGGCCTTCTGGAGGTCTTCACACTTGGATGAAGGAAAAATTAATTTGTTCTTTTACTAGCCTCCCAAGCCCTCCTGAGAAGGAGGTGGCTGCAGACGCCATACATTCACCCCTCCCACCCCTCGCACACTCACACTCAGCTGCACACATGCACACGTGCACACACAGTCACACAGCATGTACACAGACACACTTGTGCACAGCGTGGGCTGTCAGATGGTGGTGGCATCCTGATGCTGACCTACCACCCTGGACTGGCCCCAGGCCAGGGTCCCCCCTGTCTAATCCTGGTCCCTGGTTCTCATTCCCAAGGGCCCCTGTGGAGGAGGCCAAGGCCGAGCCTCCAGGCTGCAGACACGGTGGGCTTGGTGCAGGACCCTGGTGAGACTCGGTGTCTGGGTGAGCATGGCCATGCTGGCCACCAGACCCTTCCCTGGCTCCCCTCCTGTCATGGATGTGACTTTGAGCTCTAGGCTCTTGGCTGAGGGTGGAGGTGACTTCGAAGCCATCACACTGCACTGTCCAGCTGGGGTCCATGGATGGCAGGCCCTAAGTGATACCCCATGGAAGCCACTCCTCACAGCCCAGGGACCCTGTGCTCGTCCTTGTAGGAAAGCAGCCTGGCCAGCCCTCCCTCCAGACCAGGATGAGGGAAGGAGGCCTGGTCCTGAGGGTCCTCTGATGCCAGCTGAGCCGCCAGGCTGAATCACATTCCTGAGGAATGAGGTAGCGGCCTGGTTATCACAGGCTGTCATTGCGGAGCCCACACTCAGAGGGTACAGACAGTCAGCAAATCCACCCTCTTCTCACATGCCAGTCACAGGCCTGGGCTCCTGGACACCGGGCACAGACAAGGGTGGCTGTCACTGGTAAGAATGTTCAACCCCAGTGGCCAGCTCAGTGACCCAAAGAGGCCATCGCCGTGGTTTTAAATTTGCATTTCCAGGACAACTAACAATGTTGAGCACTTTTTCACATGTTTATTTACCATTTTGTGAGTGCCTTTTCAAGTCTTTGCCCATTTAATAAAATAAGTGGTCCCGGCCCAGATGTTTATTCACAGCTGGTCACGAGCCAGATTCACTGTCAGGTTCATCTGAGCATGGAGCCAAAAGAAGGATGCACCCTCAGAGGCAGAGTGTGCTTTCAATCTCTAACTTTATGGGGGACATAAACTGTGAATTTTAGAAGTCAAGACCAGCACGAAGATGAGTTTCCGCTCAAGATCAAAGGGTTTTATATACAACCCTCCGCCAAGTCTCTGAGACACACGCTGTAACTGCTCAGGACAGCTCCAAGTCCAAGTCCGGACTCGCTGGGAGTGCTCAGAGAGGCAGAGCGGCCAGATGAGAGGGGCTGAGAGGTGGGGAGGGGAGGTAGGACACAGGGCAGCTTGTAGTCTCAGGCCTGGGTCAGCCAGCCTCTGACCCTCCCAGCTGTGTCTAGCTTTTCTCATGGCCAACCCCCACCTAAAGTCAGAAAAGAAGGCTCCGGGGCACATCTGATGTCCTCCTGCTCAAACTCAGGAGCTGCCCCAGTCGCCCCCAGAAAGCCACATGCTCACTGCCATGGGGGGACTGGGTCTCTAAGCTGCAGGGACCGGGGTAGCCTGCCTGCGGCACAGTGTTTGGGAGAGGAGCAGAACCCACTTAAGACGGCGTAAGTCCAGGGGCTTTGAAGGCACCCACTACCCCAGAGGAGCCCTCCACGGCCAGGCCTGGAGAGCCACGAGCTTCCTCCCCTGGCCCTCAGGTTGCACTGGGTTCAATGACTGTCTTTTTGTTTGTTTGTTTTTTCTTTCTTGTGTAGCTCTCTCCAGAGAACTGTGAGTCCCTGAAGACAGACTGTCCAGGGCCTGTGTGTCTGTGCTTGCAGGACATTTTCCCGATGAATGAATGAGGAATGAGTAAATAAGCCAGCAAACCCAGCTCTGGCTCACTTCTAGGCCATCCTGGGCTGTGCTGGGGCCCTGCCAGGCCCTCCCTTGAACAGCAGCATGGGAATGTCCTAAAGAGCTCAGATGGTCAGCACAGGTCTGAGAACCCCACCCCATCCCAACATGCCCCGTAGGCTGCCCTGTGCTGTGGTCATAGGTAGAACTCAGAGGCTCTCCAGGTCCCGGTGGTGGAGCTGCTCTGGCAGGGGCATGCCCCTTGCTCAGGGCCCAAGACCCAGCTTGCAGCAGGCATATCACCCAACCTCAGGCTGGAAGGCCATCCTTCCCCATCCACTTATAATCTGTAGGCATGTTCTGGAGGATATGGAATTTACCCTAATATTTTAGTAAGTCAGTTAAGTAGGTTACCGTCAGCTCTCAGAAGGGGGCCTGTTGATGTGTAGTGTGTGCCCATTTTGATGGTGTAAACTCAGCTGCTTGTAAACTCACGTGCAGATACAGATCACTGATCTCAGGGGTGGGAGCAGATACACAGTGGATGCCTTCTAGCCCAAGCTGGCCCCCAGCACCACTGCACCTCACATGTTGATGTGGGTGTTACATGACAACCCAGCCCTGGCCTTGATCCAGCACCTGGCCCCACCATGGTGAGCTGCTGGTGTTATTGGCATGACAGGTGGCAGCTGAGACATTCAAGTCATGCCCTCCACCCTGTATTTGGGGCCTCTGCAGCTGCTCCCGTGTCAGATCTTCAGCTGCACAGCTTGCACGTCCTCTAGGCTCTGCCCTGCCCCTCACTTGCACTTCATACATGCCACAGGGTCCAACCCACAGAGCACATCCTGCTCAGGAGAAGTACGGGACCTGGGCTGGGCTGGAACCTGCCTGTTTACTCTGCCCAAGCTAATTGGCTGGACCAGTCCAAAGGACCCCTTGTGGGCACCCTCCCTCCTCCAGCTTTGAAGGCTCATTGGGGCTGCAGAGCAGATGCCAGTAGGGCCTGAGGAGAACCAGGGAACCAGAAGGTCTTGGATGTGGGCCTCCACACAGGTGTCCCCACAATCAGGATGCCCACATGCAGGGTCTGCTGGTAGTGGGACCTATTGGGGGGGTTCGGGGGGGGCAGGAAGTAGACCCATCCATGAAGGGAGAAACAGCACAAGAGCTCCACATGTTGCAGCATTGGTTGCACTGGTGTGAACCTGCAGAACAGGCCCACGTGCAGATACAGAAAGCAGGCTGGGGCCTGGGACAGCCAGGAGCCGCTGCTCTCCTGTTTGGGTCACTTTGGGTGACGAAGACCTTCTGGAATCAGTGGGGAGGCTACACAGCCTGCGGATATAGGTAAAGGCCCGTGATCTTCACACACATGTGAGTGAATGGCATGGTATGTGAAGCTTGTCTCAATAAAGCCGGTATTTGAAACAACCTCCAGGAGTTCCAGACGCTTCCCTGCCCAGCCTGGACCCCACCAGGCCCCGGAGATCCTGAGCCCCTCCCGGGGCTGCGGTCCAGACCCCCGCGAGTGCCTGTCGCTGCCGCCAGCAGTCAGGCTGCAGCTTTTCTGTGGGGCCAGCTGGGAAACACACATGCTTGCAAAGAACAATGAGCGAGTTCATCCTGACAGTCACTATGCAAGTTGGACAGGGCCCCATTCTTAATGAAGTTTTCTACTTGTCTCGTCTTTCATGCTAAAAGTCTCCTAGGTCTCCTAGGTTCCTAATCACTGAACTATTCTTCATTCTACAACAGAAACCAATACATACATACATGACCGTTTAAACACTAGTATGTCACTTCCAACGACTGAGTGCTCTAAGATTTCTGTTTCCTTAGAACAGTAAAATGTAAAATCACAGATTAACGTAACCTTGGCCTTTCAATCAGAATATTTACATATCAGTCGTATCTAGAAACTGAACAGGGAACCTTAATATAGCCAAGTCCTGCGTTTTGAGATCAATGCATCATAGGACTTCAAAACAGTTGAGTCATGCCATTTCAGATGGCTGGATCCTGAGGATGACAGTCCCTGAGTCATCTCTACTGGTGAGTCATGGCCTCCCAATCCCAGATGTCTTCTCCATGGAGAGAACCTGTCCAGGGAGAGAACCTGTCCAGATGTCTTCTCCATGGAGAGAACCTGACCTGTTAGCTGTGGCCCATTTGGGGAGGCCTTGGAGGCGGGGTGGGCCCAGCTGGAGGGGTGCCCTAAGGACACCTCTTGATGAAAGAAAGCCATCGAAGCTCTTCTGTAGCCGCCAGGGCCCTGGGCTTGGTGCCCATTTTGAATACACAAGTGGGTCCTTTCTCAGGCGCAGGGAAGGATGGGGAGTGAGATCTGGGAACAACTGTCCTGCCTGTGGGACAAGGGTCTCTCCAAGCAGGGGCTTCAGGCCACTGCTGGCCGACCTCCCCTCACGCCTTCTCACCTGGCCACAGGCGGGTCTTCCTCTGGAGGGAAGCTGTGACCAGTCCTGCAGACCTCCCAGACCTTTCCCACGAGCTTGCTAACACTGTCTGCACTGACCGCACCTAACAGGAGTCCAGCAAGGGGACCAGCGCACCATCACCCCCAGCAGGGGTATCAGAGGTAGACCAGGAAGCAAGCGTTCTGCAGGCCAGGTCAGCCCTGAGCAAAGGTGACCAGAGGTGTGGGCGACCCAGCTGCCGAGCTTCTGAGGATTGTGGGTGTTTGCCAGGAATGGCCAGGAAAAGACTGGACTCTTGGGGGTCCACACACCTTCAGGCAGGGGAGGCATCAGGAGGTCAGGCAGGGCTGGCTGGGTTATGAAGAGTCACCACTGGACTGTATCCCAAGGGTGACGTAGGTGCAAGACTGCCAACACTGGCATTTTGGGAGGACCTGTCTGGCTGCAGCATGAAGAGGGCCTGGGCAGGGGCCAGCCTGGAGCTGAGCAGTGAGCTGGCAGAGATGACCAGGCCTTCTTACGGCAGGAGCTGGGGCTGGACAGGAGGGTCACCGGAAAGCCAGGAGTGGAGGAGGGCCCTAAGGGACCCTGGAGGGGTGTCAGGGGGATATGTGGATGGAAGGGACAATGTGGGGGCCCTTGGTATCAGGCTGTCCAAAAGCCACTGGGGAGAGGTGGGACTGCCTAGGAGAGGGTCCCCAAGGGGCCAAATGCATCTTGAGGGCCAGGTCTGACTGCCTGCCGGCCATGGGCAGTGGGTCCCACAGAGGCCTCGGTGTGTCTGAATGGGGTGCTTAGAAGCCAGTGTCATGCAGTCCTCACGGAGCACTGAGCCCCTTCTTCCCTGGAGCGCCCAGCAGAGCTCCCGGACCCCAGGTGTGTCCCTGCAAAGGGAGGGAGCTTGGAGATGAGATGTCTCATTTTATAGGTGGAGGAGTGGGGTGGGGGAACCCCCTGGAGCTGCCCAGTTCTGTGGAATCTGCCCCGACACCAGGGTCCAGGAGACCCCTCACATTCTCACTCAGTCTGATGTTGTAAGTGAGTTACTGTAGGGCTTTGGGGAAACAGGGAAGCTGATAGGTGGCTGGCTACAAGGTGAGGTGGCAGGAACTAGACACCAGGTGAGCTGGGGCCCAGGTGGCTGGCTGTCCACGTGGTGGGCACTGCACCTACACCTGCCTGTCTTGCCCAGAGGTCAGGGCAGCCCCTCTCATCAGCCTCCACATGGAACTTTCCCAGCTGCAAACTCGGCCACACCCTCCCCTGCTGGGCCTCAGGACCAGTGCTGAGCTCCTCACGGGGTCCAAGCCTTTCCCGTGGCCGCCTCCCCCTGCTCCAGGCCCCACAGTGTGGCTCACACACCCAGGTGCTGACCTCAGATTCCAGGGCCCAGAGCACTGAGCTGAGGTGGAGCCAGGATTCCGGGTGAGGGTGTGGCCATTGGCCTTCCTCTGCTCCGGGCATTGGGATGGGTCTGCTCACTGCCTGGTTCCCCCCACACAGCCCTGGGGAGCATGCTCACGAGGCAGACAGCTCCTTGTCACACGTGACAATAAATTCTCATTCTGCTGAGCTCCTCTGGGCTGGATTTCTGTCTTCACAGTAAGCACCTCCGGAGGCTGGCCCCACCTGGATGCAGGACAGCGTGAGGCCAGAAGAGCTGCAATTCCACAGAGATGGTTTGGGGCAAGTTCACAGAAATGAGGGGCTTTGAGGGGAGAAGTTTGGGTTTCATCCTGAAGCAACCAAGGCCAAGTGGCAGGGCGGTGGGGGCCTTCCTGAATGGGGTCCAATGAGATCAAGTTTGGGTTACAGAGCTGTGGTCAGAGACAGCTCACAAAGCCTCCTGCCCTGGACATCAGCATTGACATGACCAGCCAGGTCTGGTGTCCTCTGTCCCCAGGACTGAGGACCCTCACCCCTCCCCACCCCAGGCCCCATGCAGGTGGCAGGTGGGGTGCTCCTCTCTGAGCTCCAGGGATACACCCCACCCTGCCTGAATGGGAGCAGCCGGCTAGGCCAACTGGCCTTTGAGCACCATCTGCTTAGCCCTGTGGCCCAGGGAGTGTGCCTGGAGAGTGTCCTTCCCCTTCTAGTGGCCAGGAGGGAGCCCGGTCCTGTCTGGGCTCCCCAAACATGCAGGCCTCAAAGACAGCCGTCCCACCGCAGTCCCCCAGGCCCGCCTGCCCATCTTGCTCGCAGCAGCCAGACCAGCTCAGCAGTCCCTCCGCCCACAGCCCGTCCTTTGTTGCCACTTCTTCAAAGCGAGCACAGGAAATGCCGGCCTGGCCTGAGTCCCTCGCTCACCCTCTTACATCTTGAACCACTTGGAGGAGTCCAGCCCAGTCACCCACAGTCACTCCCGGAGCCCCAGCTCCGAGGGCCATCTAAAAATAGGAGCTGACCGGCTCGGTCTGTCTGACGCTTAGGAAGAAGGCTGGGGAGCTGTACCCTCAGGAACACGGTAAAAGGCCTCGTCGAGGTGAAGGACTGGAAGCAAGCACCCCCAAATGCCAACCCCGCCGTCACGCTGCTTGTTCTTCTCTTTTCCAGATGTTTTGTAGCCGCATTTGATCCCCTTTTACAACAGACGGAAGCATAGAATCGTGACCTAGAAGCTGCACACCAGGAGGCAGCAGGGTAGGGGAGGCCGGGGACTGGGCTGAGAGGCCTTTCCCAAAGCCGTGGCCACGTGTGGGCACAGGGGTCAGGCAGGGGCTGTGGCAAGAGCTGGGCCTGGTGTCAGGCCCTGCAGTGAGGTCAGCCCGTCACGTACCAGCTGGGTCATTGGGCAGGTGCTCTACCGCCCTGAACCTCATCTATGCCATGGGGTCAGTGATGCTGGCGGCTTTCGGGATCTTGTGGGGACTGAAGGAGCCACTGTGTGCAAAGCCCGATTCGTTCCTCAGCCACTGCCAGGCCCTCCCACCCTGGGCTCCAGGAAGCCACCTTCCCTCAGAGTTCTGTCTATCTGCTATGCCCAGTGCTGGGGTGGGGGGGGGCACTTCATGATGGTAAAGCAGCAGTGGCAGACACTGCTCTCTGCCCGCCAACATCTACTCTCCCTCTACCCTCAGTACAGAGCTCTGATTTATGGGGCAAAGACATTTCCCAGCCTCCCCACAGGGCAAGGGAGCCAACAAAGGGAAAGCAGAATGATGCCATAGGGCTTCCAGGAGGACTCCCTGGGGAGGGCCAACTCAGCTCAGGGGGTCCCCATCGTCCTGGATCTGTCCCTTTCCTCCTCCCTGGAAAGAAGGTGTGAAGGAGGGAGCCCCAGCAATCGTGTGTGACCAGGAGGCAGCCAGGAGCATGGGAGCTCTGTGCTGAGGATGGCAGAGCAGCGAGGCAGGGGAAGCCTGGGCCCTGATGAGATCATACAGCCACCACATGGCCCCCAAACTGTTTGAGAGAATCAGCCTCAAGTGTTTTGAGTGGCTGCCATCCGAGCTCCATTACAGCAGGCACGTGCAGTTTCTAATGGGTTTGTTGGCTGGGAGGCCCCACTGCTCCGAGACCCAGCATCGGGGCCTGCACTCACTTCTCATATGTGCATGTCATCCCATTGCCACACCGCCCCAGAAAGCAGCTATTACCAGCCTCTTTCCGATGAGGAAAGTGAAGTTCAAAAGGGGTTGGCAACTTGCCCGAGAGCCGCAGCCAGGCAGGAGGAGTGGCCAGGATTGAGTCCAGGTCTGTGGACTGCAGACCCCACTTTTGGCCGTGTGCCTCCTGGGCATAGGGAGAGGGGTCTCTGCCCAGCACACAGTCACTGGGCACAAATCAACTTTGTGGACCCCAGGGTTATGACCCTCTGACCTTTCCCCTCCACTCCCTTTCTCAGAAATGTCCCCTTTCTGGGAACAGCCTCAGTACCCAGAAACCCCATCTGGAAGACGAGGGGTGACTGGCCAGCTTGAACAGCGATGCCGGTGCCCACCAGCTGCTCCAGGTCAGGGGTCAGCCTCTCTTCCAGCTTTACTCAGACCTGGGATCCTTGCCGAGGCACTGACACCATCGCCTTCTGTCTCGGGAGCTCTACATGGCTTTAGGTGACCCCACAACTGTCCCTTCCCTAGTGGAAGCTGGCCGGGCTGAGCCATCCCAGGGAGAGCTGGCCTCCCAGACCAGGAAAGAAGAGATGGCATGAAGGGAGGGCACCAGACTAGGAGTCAGAGACCTCCCCGCCCCCACTTTCCACCATAACTTTCCTTCTCTAGCCTCAGTTTCTCCAAATGAGAATTGAGGGCAGTGGGCAGAAGGGCCTGAGATCAAAGCAGTATCTGAATTGGGAGAAGGGGAGCCTGAGGCCAGTGAACGAGCAGGTGACCCAGCTCTGGTCCCCACAGCTGCTGCGCCCACACCCCTGCCCTCAGCGCCCGCAGCCTGGAATGTGGGACTGCTGTGCCTGCCCAGACAGGGCCCGGCCCTGCCAGGATGAGGGACGCAGGCATCAAAGGAGCCGGGCTGCTGGCAGAGGGGACAGGCTGGGGCACGAAGGCCACGCTGCTCCCAAAGTGCTCACCTGCAGCAGGTGAAGAGCAGGGCCCCCGGGAGGAGTGTGTCCCTGCCACCGAGAGGCAGCGCAGTGCACCCCAGTCAGGGCCCAGGTGTGGCCCTGGCTCCAAGCCCCGGAGGCCAAGGCCGGCAAACTGAACGTGACTTTCACCCACTAATCCTACCCCTAGGGTGTCCCCAGCAGATGGTAGAGCATGTGTCCCCTCCCCGCAGCCCACCCCATCCCCCGCCAAGTAGGCAAGAAAGTCCTGCCTGGCTGGTGTGGCTCAGTGGTTGAGTGTTGACCCACACACCAAGAGGTCACTGGTTTGATTCCTGGTCAGGGCATATGCCCGCATTTTGGACTTGGTCACCAGGAGAGGGTATGCAGGAGGCAGCTGATCGATGATGTTTCTCATTGTGTTTCTATCTCTCTCCCTCTATAAAATAATAAATAGATAGATAGATAGATAGATAGATAGATAGATAGATAGATCAGTAAAAACCTATTTTAAAAAATGTCCTCAGCAGCACTATGGGTGACAACCCCTCAGGCAGACAGAATAATGCCCTTGAGACACCCACATCCTCAGCCTCACACCTGTGACGGGTCCCCTCAAACAAGAAAGGGACTTTGCAGCTGGATCAAGTGGAAGGCCCCAAGGTGAGAGAAATTTTGGGGCCACCCAGGGGCCTGGAGTCATTGCACAGGTCCTCATCAGCGGAGGTGGAGGGTCCGAGCAGGAGACTGGAGGACGGAAGCAGCAAGGGGTGAGGGGGCCACGGGCCACATGCAGACACCTCCAGAGGCTGGAAAAGGCTGGGAGTGGGTCCCTGAGGATTCGATGTCTCACACTCCCAAGAAGAGGGGCTCATTGCAGGGCAGGTCCTGGCCCAATTCATGATGTTGAGGGAATTGCACGTGCATTCTCATTGAAAGTTTGAAAAGGTCACAAAGTAGAAATAGATGAAAACCTTCCTCACCTGATACAGACACCTACCTCGGCCCCCCGGCAGCATCATGCTTGATGGGACACTTGCACGTTTGTCCCAAAGACCAGCAAGACCGCCATCAGCACTCTCTCCCTGCTGTCAAGGCGCCAGAGTGGTGAGGAATGGAAAGAAACCAGAGGGTCAACGTGGAAGAGATTGGTAATAAAATGAGTACTATTCTCAGGTAATATGACTGCATAACTGGAAAAACATCTAAGAAAATCAAGTAAGCATTGTTATAAACCAAAGGAGAATTTTGTAGGATGATTACGCTCAGAAATAATACACAGAAATCATAAATACAAGTAATAAGAAATTGTAGAAGGTAAAATGGAAGAGAAGGTCTCATTAAAATGGCAACAAAACCGATAAAATCCTGAGGAAGAAACTTAGTGAGACACCTAAAAATTCCACATGAAGAAAATTTTAAAAATACATGAAACACGGCTCTATAAATATATATACTTAATTTAATTTATTGGGGTGACATTAGTTAATAAAATCATATGTGTCTCCGGTGTACAATTCTACGATACACCATCTGTGTGCCCACCATCCAAAGCACAGCTGTATTTTGAACAAATCCAAAGACTGACTACACCTTCGTATAGATAGACTCACAGCGTACAGGTGCCAGCTATCTGTGGACACATCTAAACAAATGTAACTGCAATAAAATCACTAGTAAAAGAATGTTAAAATTAAAAGCAAAAGTTCAAATTAAAGCATGAAGCACTGTCATGTGTGTGAAGGGATGACTGGCTGGACAAGGCGATCCTGATGACAACCAGATACCTGGGAGCTGCTGGGGACTGTTGCTAGGACAACCAGAGCTGGCTGAGGGATCTCACCTGTGTCACCAAAAAGTCAAAGATAGGAATGCAAACAATGAAACTGAGCGAGTCCACGGAAACCAAGGGAGAGGGCTGTGGTTCCACACCTGACAAAACCTGAGGCCATAAAATGTTAGGTACAAATCCACTGCCGTGGGGACTGTGCGTCTCCCATCCTGACAAGAACAAGGCTTCAGAACCATCATTTTGGATCCGGCGAGGAGCTGAGGTGGAAGACATCTGGTGAGCTGAAATCTGATGGTGACAGCCCCTCAAGGAACAACAAGGCGTAGTTTCCCCTCTGGCATAGTGAAGCAGATAAGGAGGAAACGGCTGACATTGTAGCATCTACATAAGGGCCCGGTGGGGCTGCTGTGGCTGTTTGGAAGCCCCTGAATCCAGAACAAAGGGAACATGGACTCAGGGCCACACTTGACCCAGGCCCTGCTGAGGACTGGGGGCTTTGTGTGTGTGTGCGCGCGTGTGTGTGTGCGTGTGTGTGTGTGTGTGTGTGTGTGTGTGTGTGTGTGTGTGTGTGCGGGTGTGTGTGGGGGGGGGGAGGATTGAAAGAGCTGCTCTGTGGCGTGGGGCCCCTAGCTAGTCAGGTTTGAGGGAACAGGAAAAACCTACCTGGGCCCCTGATTCTGCCTGACACCAGGCAGACGTCCTTTGTGGCAGGGCCAGGGGGCCCCTCCTCTATTCAGAATGAGAATGAGGCTGGTGGTAGCCTCTGGGAGGAAGGGGCGAGGAAACCCCGCACTGGGCACCATGGGTCTGGGGCGGGAGTGCAGAATCCCAGCACGCTCGTGTGTCTGTAGTTTAGTTAATAGGCTCAAAGGAAGATCGTCGTTGGTCTGGACAAACACACTGCAGTTATGTAACATGTCAGTACCCAGGGCAGCCAGTGAGGGGTTATGTAACCCACTGCCAGGCCTCTGGCCCCTTGCCCACGCTGCCTCCAAGCTGGAGCTGTCTCAGACCAGGGCCTGCCCTCCCCAACCTGGCCATGCCCCCTGGGTCCTTGCAGACCCCCAGAATAGCTTTGCAGGGTGTGCTCGGCTCTGCCTGCCCAGACCAGCCTTCATCCCTGCCAGCACAGAGAGGTGGTCCTTCCAGCGGACATGGGTGTGGACAAAGGGCCCGCTGGCCCTGCCCCAGGAGCCTGTGGTCTGTTCAGTGCCAGCTCAGTCCTCTCCTCAGGTCCTAGGCCGGCCAGCAGGGGGTGGGGATCTGGGTGTTGAGACCCCTATCAGGGGTTACTGGGCTCTGACGAGCCATGCCAGGGCCATGACATCCCTCCATGAAGTCTGAACAACCTCACCCTGAACTCTCAGCACTCCATGGGGGAACCCCTGCCCCCCAGCCTCACTGGCACCATTCTCTGAATGCTTATCAAGGTGGGGGTGGGCGTTTGCTTCTCCTGGGCTCCTCCTGGCCTGACCCCCACCCCGTGAGGCCCAGCCACTGTCCCATAACCAGTCATGTTCTGGCTGGGGAGAGTGGGGGGCAGAGACACTGTTCTTTCCCTCTGGATCTCAGGCTGCACTGATAGTGGCTGTGGAGTAGAGGAGGAACAAGTGGGGAGGCAGGCTGACCACAGGGGAGGGGTCTGTCCCAGCTGACCCAGCCCTGAGCAGGGATCCAGCCAGCACAGGACTGAGGTTGGGAGCCAGTCAGAGACGGCTCCCCAAGCCCGAAGGCCCCATGCTGGCTGTCTCCCAGGCCTTGGGTCTGTCTGAGAGGCCTCTGGATGAGGAGTGGCCCGGCCAGGCTGGGAAGGCTACTTGCAGCTGCTCTGAGGGTGGGAAGGAAAGCCGGACTGGACAGACACCCCTCGGATTAGAGCAGCTGATAGTGGCTCTCCATCTTGGTGGGAGGGACAGAAGCATCGCACGGAGCCAGACCACTCTGGGTGGGGTCGGGCACTGCCCACCAAGTCCCAAACCGCCCCTGTGGTCTTGGGAGCAGGAGGGGCACACAGAGCTTGGCTCCCATGAGCCATGGGCAGGATGGTGGCTAGAAGGTTTTGGGTCAAGTCAGGACACCGGGCTCTGGCTCTGCCCTCTCCTGACCAACCATGCACATGGTGAGTACAGGCCTCTGCAGCCTCATCTCGCCTCCGCCTCCAGGATGTCTGCCAGGATGTCTCCAGCTACTCTGGAGGCCGTGGGCCTTTGGGTCCAGTGCAGGGTGAGCCCTGGATGGGTCCAGTGCACTAGGAACAGTTCTCAAGACATGTCCTGGGATGGCGGGGGCCCCTTTTCCCTCTCTGCCCTGGTCGTCAGGGTGGCTACTCCCCGTGTGACAGATGAGTTTCCATGAGGAGGGAAGGCGATGGTACACTCCTGGGCAGCCCAGGGGTGATGATCAGTTTAAGAATTCAGTTACTAACACGTAGCCCCAGTGATTCGATAGGACACCAATGTGGGCGTTGCTGTGAAGGTGTTTTGTGGATGAGGTCAGCACCTACAGTCAGTTGGCTCAGTAGAGAGGGTGGTCCTCCAGGACAGGGGTGACCTTCATCCCATCAGGGGAAGGCCTTAAGAGAAAAACTGAGGTTTCCTGGAGAAAAAGGAGTTCTGCCATGGGCTGCAGCATTGTTTGTGCCCAAGGCTTTGCAGCCTGCTGACCTGCTGCATGGGTCAGTAGGTGTTGGACTTGCCGGACGGCCCCTACATCTCCTATGAGTATATAAAGTCTCCGGTCAAACCCTAACTAATATCATAGGCCAGAAGGGTGGGGTGTGGGATCCCTTCCTGAAACATTTCAAGAGACGTGGGCTGGTCCATTTTATAGACTGAGGTAGGGGTCTGTAAGTTATTCTTTTAATTAGGCATTTTCTACTAAAAATAAAGTTTTCACACCACCGATGGAGTCAAACTGCATTAATGCCCAGAGGAGGAGAAAGAGGCAAGACAGGACCAAGACCAGTGACGCCCAGCTCCATCTTCTCCTGGTCCACCATGTAGGGATGGAGCTGGCCTACAATGCAGGCAGCAGGGAGTGGGGCCAGGCAGAGAGCCCCTGCTGCCACATCAGGCAGCCCAGCCGCTCCCCCTTCATCGATCCCTGGCCGGCAGCACCAGCTCAGTCATCAATCACCCAGGGTGGACAGAGAAGATTCTGGAACAACCTGCTTCCACTGCTTTCTTTCTCAAGAAAGGGGCTGGCGTCATGGAACTGGTGACCCTATCTTTCTCCTACTTGCAGGGGTGGGGATCCATTTTCCTGGGGTTGTGCATCCACTATTGTCCCCAGTTGCTTTGGGACCATGTAGGAGGGCTGAAGTGTTCCCGGGGGGTGCAAGGCCTGCTCCTGCCTGTCCTTCCCTGCTGGCATCAGGGAGGTGGAGTCCAAAGTCAGCCCTGGACCACAGCCGAGTCCACCCCTGGAGAGATATGCTGGCCATCTGGGGCCCCAGCACTCAGGCCCTGAGGGGTCTCTGCTTCCCACACCTCCACCCAGGGATTTCAGAGGAGGACAGGCCTCAGAGGAGGGAAAGTGCGTTGTCTCCTCCAGGCCCTCTTCTCCCCACCACCCTCCTCCCCCACTCTGCGCACCCCGAGGGCAGGCATGTGTAGTAAAGAATTTGCCCGGTCTCTGCCCAGGGGCTTCTGGGAGGTGAACTAGCAGCCTTTGGAAGTTCTGCCTAGTAGAGGGGTTCCCAGCCAAGCCAAATAATGACCATGTGCTTTAGGGTGTGGTCTCTGGGTCACATGGATCAGCTCACCTTAGGAGGGGCTGCATGCAGACTGAGGCAGCTACTTGAGTAATCAATCAATCAATCAATCAATGGACCTAGGTTGTGCAGGCCCCTTGTAAACTCTGGACCCCAGGCTCGCCCTGCCCGTGGTTGGCAGTGCTCCATACATATGGGCACATGCTGGTGCCAGGAGGTCCTGCTCTCCTGATCCAGAGAGGACCGCAGAGCTTCGTGTCAGTATTTACAGGCTTGAACCTGTCCCCTTACCAGGGAGAAACCATGACCCCAAGTGTAGTGGCTTTGGTGAGCTGAGTCTTTCCGGTGAATGACGGAACCCTAGGGTGGTCTTGGGGCCACAAACTGGTGTCAGAGCAAGGGTGGTCTTGTGGGAACTCTTCCTCTAACTTGTGCCAGGTAAGTCCCAGCAAGACCCCATCCTGGACCCCCACCTCCCAGAGCTGCTGAGGGGTGACTTGTCCTGCTGTCCAGGGCTTCCCAGACCTCAGGAGCTGGCGACCACCCAGGTGCTCCTGGGGTGAGGTGAAGATGGTGGGCACCTGACATGAGCCCCCCAGGATTCAGGTCCTTAGCTGGAGAAGGGCGCAGTGGGGAAGGGTGTTGGGGTGAAGTCCTACCTTGGCCACCTCCCAATGTGTGGTCACATCGGGGAGCCTCGCCCCAGACTCCAACTCCACCCAGTGGCCAGGCTTTCCTCAGGGCCATCTGGGCAGACCTCAGAATTCAAGTAAAATCAAAAGAATTTTCAGAGTTCAAGCAAAAAAAAATCTTGTGATTTTTTTTTTTTTCTCAAATAGTTTGGGCTTGGCAAGTCCCAAACTATACTTCGCCAAGGGCTCCTTCCTCCTATAATTTAAAGAAAAAAACAGAAAGCAAAACCGCAGTGCATTTGCAGGAAACTTGGTCCTTGTGCTGCCGATTCTGCTTCCATCATCAAAATCTCGGTGTGGAGAATCCACACTGCGTCCAAAGAGCCTCTAGACTCTAGAGTCTAGAGTCATTCCTCAGGCTTTGCAATTTTCTACTTCATTTTGCTGTTAATTTGTCAATAAGGTGTCTCTGGGGGAGTCAAGAGCTGGCCCAGAAGAGGCCTGTCCCTCCTCAGAGCTGCCAGACCTAGTTGTGGGGGCTCAGAGGGGGACAGCCTTTGAGAGGCTCCTGGGTTCTAACACCCTGCCATCTGCCCTCCCAGTCCACTGCAGGCCAAGGATCCAAGAGACACTTTTCTGAGCCCCTCATGTGCTGGACCAGACACAGTCTAGCCCACATCTCCCACATGGCCCAAAAGGCCGCTGGACTCTGCTTGAGGACTGGAGACTGTTCTGCTGTGACGGGCTGGGAGGAGCATGAAGAAGTCTTAGGTCATGGCCGATGCTTGACCTTCATCTCGCCTCATGGGGGTTCCCTGGGAAAATGAGTCACGGAGCCAAAGGCACAGTGCACAGCAGTCACCAGCGGGTGGTCGGTCCGCAGACCACTGGTGGTCCATGAGGTCCGGAAGGTTGGTGACCGCTGGTGTAGAAGGATGGCCTGGTTGAGCAGGCCTCAAGCAGGGGCACGTTGGAGAGACTGAGACCCCTGGCTGGGTTCTCAGGACCTGTGGGCTAGGTCCTGAAGATGCCTCCTGCTGTTCAGTCCTTTGGACGTGCTGACCATTCCTCCCTGCATTAATGAGCTTTCTACCACCCATGGTGGAGGGTGGGTCCTCACAGGGTCCCACGCCATCTGCAGGTGGACATCACACCGGGGCAGTGGCAGGTCACGGCAAACTACCGCGACTGTTCACAGGGAGCCACGTGTCCACAACTTTGAACAGCAGTTTCTGCTGAGAGTAAGGGCTGCAAACCATTTCAGCTGGTGCCCTGTGCTGGGATCTACACAGAGGCCTGCAGGGTACACCAACAAGAGCTGAGCCAGACCGGCACGAGGCCTCATGAGAGGTGGCACTCAAACCCCCAGCCCTGGGGTGGTGCTCAGTCCTGCACTTCCAAGTGTGACCAGCTATACAGATGCCATGAGAGGACAGACAGCAGGCCCCAGCGACTGGGCACGGAGGGGATACAGGAGGCTCAGGGTGCCCTGACTCTTGGGTGCTGGAGCCCTCTTCCCGAGTAGGTGGAGGATGTGGAATCCTCCTTGGGGACCTCACCCATTTCCAGGTAACCTTGGGAAAGGCCAAGCTGCCAGGATCCCCTAGGCAGGACAAGGCCATCGTGAAGTGGACAATGAGCAGGCCATAGGAAGCCCAGAGGGTGGGCAGGAGGTGGCCGGCTCTACCAAGAACTTGCCTAACTGTGGGACTCACAGCACAGAAGCTGGCTAAGGCAGACCAGGCCAGCAGGTGCCTTATCACTGCCTGGTTGAATGGCAGCCAGAACAAGGCGGAGAGCAGTGCCATGAGGCCCATCAGGTCCCTCCTGCCCACGGGACATGGACCCCTGACCTGAGTCTACGTGGGACCTCCGGAGCAGAAGCAATCAGACCATCAGAACTGAAGCAAACCATATTCATGGCAGATGGGTTCAATCCTGGAAGTGAGGATGGCAGGGCATCTGTCAATCTATAAACATAATTCTCTGCATTAAGATGTGGGAAGGGAAAAGTGATATTATCCTCAAAACAAATGTTGGAAAATCCCATATTCTTTCCTAGTAAAACTTTTAAAAGAAACCCTTTAGCAAAGAAAGAAGGGAACTTCCCTGAGTTAATAAAGGTTTCTCCTAGACACTGCCAGTCAATATTGTGATTAATAGTAAAACTTCAAAAGCATCCCCTCACCAGCAGGGGGAAGACAAGAAGATTCTCTGTCATTACCTATCTACACTAAGAAAAGAAAAAAATGTAAATTGGCTGTACTTTCCAAATGCCCACCAGCCAATCAGGAATGAGTATGCAAATTAACCCAACAAAGATGGTGGGTTAATTTGCATGCACAGGAGCCGAGTGGCTGGGGGTTGGGCAGAACACTTGTGTCATCGTCATGGTGATGACACAGGTGTTCCTCACTGCCCCAGCAGCTCCAGGCCTTTGGGCAGTGTGGGAAGGCAGAAAGGCAATCTGGCCAGAGCCAAGGCAGAGCTGGCAGCCAGGAGAAGGAAGACCCATTCTTGCACAAATCTTTGTGCATTGGGCCTCTAGTTTATATATATATAACTCTAATATGCAGAACAACTGAACAACTGGTTGCTACAATGCGCAGTGACCACCAGGGGGCACATGCAGAACATAGCAGCGTTGGCAACAGGCAGCAGAACACGGAACACGGTGGATGTCGGCCAAGGTGGGATAATGGAGCAAGTGAGCCGGGGTGCCAGACCAAGGAGAGTGCCAGTCACTGTCATTGGAGTGAGCCTCTGGTGGTTACTGAAACTTCTTTGCTCCTGCGCACCTGCTGCCAATACCCAGTGCGAGTGGCTGACAGCTTCAATCACCCCTCAGGGCTTCTCCACCTCCCCCTTCTCCTGAGGTATGATGGGGCACCTCTCACACCCACTACTGGCAATGGCCCTGCTCACGCTTGCAGTTGGTGCAGGCCCCAATTGCTCTGTGCTGTCAGCGGGTGTGAGCGAGCCTGGCACCATCAGTGTGGGAGCAGTGGCAGCGGGAGCAGGGCTGCTGGCAGAAAGGGGACCAGAGGCCACAAGAGGAGCCAGGCGGGGCGTGGAAGATGGGCCAAGACCTGCCTCTGTGTCCACCACAGCCTCATGGCCCACAGTTCCTTTCAAGATGCACGAATTCATGCACTGGGCCCCTGGTATCTTATAATAGTTCATTGTTTACCAGTATTATACTAGCAATCCTATCCAGGGCAGTAACATAATTTTAAAAGAAATGACAGACATAAATATTTGGAAATTAAAAAGATCAAGTTATGACTAATTGTAGGTGCTACTGAGAAACCAGAAGGTGGTCCAATGAAAAGCCATGACAGCTAGTTAGTAATTTAGCAGAGTTGTGAGGTAAAATAAATAAATAAATAAATAAATAAATAAATAAATAAATAAATAAATCAGCGTCCTGTGGTTAGAAATTTTCTGTGCATAGTAATGACCAGTGAACATATATTGTCAACAATACCACTTGCCACAGCCAAGAAAATCTACAAATAAATCTAAGTGTAAAAAGCCTAGATGATAAAATTTTACTGAAAACAATTTAAAAAAAAAACACACAGAAGGGAAGAAATTTGAAAAACATAAAATTCTCAGTTTTGAGGGGGGCGGGAAATGAGTTCTCCCAGAACTAATCTATAAATCCAGGCAATTCTTATCCATTATTTATGGAATTTGACAGGCTGAATCCGATGTTCTTATGGAGAACATTTGAGAGAATAGCCATGAACTTTTGAAAATAAGAAATATGTGTCCTATAAAACTACAGTCTTCTAAGCAGTGTGGTCTCGGCCCAGACGGAAACACACGCGGAGATCAAAGCGAGACACAGCAGAAACAGACCTGAGTCCTGGTGTGTGGGATGCTGCCTTCCTGGCATTTCACGTCATGGGGGCGGCGGTGTCTGCAGCCCAGATTCCAGGCAAAGACCTTCAATCCATAAAGCGCTCCTCAGAAATCAATACGAAAAAGCCCAGCGATGAAGGGGGAAATGGCAACGGGCCTGAGGAGCTGACCCTAGGAAAACATACAGACGCCACCGAGTTTATGGGAACGAGTCCGTGATTCCAGTCTCGTGAAGTACAGGTGGGGACGCTCGGGAGATCCCCAGGGTGGCAAACAGGGAGATCCTATGTAACACGCTGCACGGGGTGGACGTTTGGGAGGGCGGTTCTGCTGTCCCTATGAACAATCCCCAGGGGCACACCCATAGTCCGGCAGGTGTGTTTCTGATCATCTGTTCTGTGGAAAGTCCCGTGTGCTCACGGAGAGCTGCTGGTGCGGTGCTAAGGCCGCTTTGTTTGAAGTAACAAAAGCCTTCAGCAGAGGCATGGCCAGAGGGAAAACGCAGACATCTGTTTAGAAACCGAGGCAATGGAGGGAGAAGGACAGCGGGGAGGTTTGCAGGTACGGAATGTGGAGTCAGGTTTGGGTTAAAGAAGAAAAGCTGCCCCATCACACGCCTGACAGACCTCAGGGGGGACCCGTGAGAACCCAGGGAAAATTCCAGAGCATGCATGCCTGCAGTGCTAGCCTCCATCAGTCTGGGTGGAGGAGGGTGTGACTGGGGCGTGAGTGGAACTTTCCTTTTTGTTCGCCTGCTTCTGAATTTGAGATTTTAATAATCACTTATACATGCATTACTCAATGAACAGGAGACAGTTTTTTGTTTGTTTGTTTGTTTGTTTGTTTTAGTTTGTAGAGAGCTTTAAATTCTGTTTGTTGATCCCACAAAGGGATCCTGCCTGATAACAACACCTTCAGCCCCTCAGCCCTACTCCCCCAGCTCGTCCCCGGCTGGCTCCCAAGGGCTGAGGCCTGAGCCTCCAGAGTGGGCAGTGCCATGGCGTGATCACACCGAGCGTGTGCCATGTAGGTCACAGGGTACCTCACTGTTT
The DNA here is from genome assembly GCF_014108245.1 of Pipistrellus kuhlii. Classification (NCBI taxonomy): domain Eukaryota; kingdom Metazoa; phylum Chordata; class Mammalia; order Chiroptera; family Vespertilionidae; genus Pipistrellus; species Pipistrellus kuhlii. The sequence continues at coordinate 30,179,426 of NW_023425573.1, forward strand.
TGCTCAGCTGTATATAATGCCGCGCTGGGTGCCGGCACGCAGAAGTACTGTCCACCCAACCCAGCTCCTGCAAGTGTCTCTGGGTGTTTCTAGCCACTGGGGGCTTGGGAGCTGGCCAGCAGGAGAGGTCTCCATGTGTTTCCGAAGTGCATTTAAATAAAAATGTCCAATGTAGACAGCTTGAAGGGGCAGATGTGGAAACAGTCACTTGGCCAGAATAGCTCCTTCCAGAAAATCGGAAGGCAGGCTGGAATGGAGGAAGTGGGCCTCAGACTTCGGTCCTTCGGAGGCGGTGAGAGGGGTCAGCAAGCAGGCTGGCCAGTGACCCGCTGCTGTTAGAAGACAAACACGTCTGTACTTCCCATCTGAGCATCGTTCTGAATACAGACCTGAAAGGTGTGTCTCATCCCCCAAAGGCCCAGGAGACAACACTGGGGTCTTTGGGAGTCGGGGGTTGGCAAAATCCTGGGGGCAGAGGTGTGGACTGGACCAGGGCATGTGGGAAATGTTCAGGGTGAGCTGAGCAAAAGGCTGATGTCCTCGAGGCCTCAGGAGCCATGTCTACATGGACACACGGCCCTCAGCAACAAGCCTCGGAGCTGGAAGCAACCTAAGACCTGCCCTGAGATGAGGGGAAGATCCCATCACCAGGGATGTCTAGGGATGGGTGGAGCGTTTGGCTGGTTTCAATGGATTGGCCAGTCCTGAGTGGGCAAGGCCCTGCCACAGGGGAGCTACAGGCACTTGCTTCTGGCTTTATTCGGGTTTTTGGTTGACTGGTTTTGGAACAATACGCCTGGCCATGCAGATTACACAGTCCAGGAGGAAAGGTGTGGGGCTGGGCAGGCAAAGCCACTCCAAGCAGCAGTGGCTCCTGGCAATTGGGTTCCGGGGTGGGTGGGCGGAGCAGAACACATGTTTCTGTGCACTGGGCCCATGGAGTGCTTTGTCCCAGCATGTCACTGCTCCTGGGCACCCCGTGTCTGGGTTTCCCCCTTCCTCCTGGGATGAGTCAGGGAGCCAGGATGGTCAGGGAGACCAAATAGAGGAGAAACAGGCATCAACTTTCAGAGGGCCACCCTGCCGCCCCATGTAGGTGACCAAGCCACTATGAATCGGCTTCCCCTCTGCTGAGCTTGGATAAGAAAGGCTGCCTAGGCTGATCAAAGGTGAGCTGGCTGCCAAGGAGCCCGCCTTGAAGTCTGTTGCCCCCACAGGGTTTGCAGGGAGGTGGAGGTTGGAACAGGACACCCCTGCAGGACAGTGGTGCCTTGCTCGAGTCCTAGCCTGCCCCCGTGCACCCTACTGCCAACAGGATGGCACTCTGGACACCCATTGGCAGTGATGTTCTGAGCGGGCACACATGGATGGAAGTGGCTTTAAATGCTCAGTGGACTTGGAAACTTTGGGGGATGACAAAAGACGCCCAACAGACAACAAACCCTGTCACTAGCCCCTCTGTCTATGGCCAGTGACTGGCTTGCTCCCTGGGTCCTCTGAGCGGTCAGGGCCCAGCAACCCTAATCCCTCCCGGGTCAGAGGCAGGAAGTAGGGGGTGGGTGCTGCCTTCCAGAACTCGAGGTCACTGCTCCAGGAGATGGAAGCGTGGGTGCACCCCCCTCCTGAGATGACTCTAAATGGCCCTTTATTCTCAGCCCTCACTTAAGTGTCAGGAGAAGGGCAACTCCAGTCTGTCACCCATGAGAGTAAACAACTCGCTGCCTCATTCCTTCCTCACATCACAGTCAGTGCCCACGTGGTGCAGGCAGGTCCAGGCCCCACAGCAGCCGTGGTCCTGTGGCAGCCACAGCAGCCATCTTGGTGGGGAGGAAGCCTCTGCCAGCCACATTCACATCCCCAGCTCCTGGAGACCTGCCCCCCAACCATGGACTGAGAGTGTGTGTGGCATCGTGGAAGGGAGGACAGGTGAAACTTCAGCTGGAAAGACTCACGCAGCCCTGATGCCTGAAACCCAGGCTGCTGGTGCCCAGTGCCCTGGCCTGGCCAGTGGCATCTCTTGTCTTGAGCTAAATGGTCAGGGCCACGCTGGTAAGTAGGGCAAGCCTGCACAGGACTGGCGAGGTTCTGACAGCGGGCACTTGGGGGCAGCTCCTCTGCACTGTGAGACCTGAGACAGAACCCGCTGCCTCACCAGCAGCCGTGTCCATGCCTGGAAAGCGGAAGCACTCCCTTGGGTGGGGACAGGGAAGGAGGCTCTATGGGTCTCCGACAGCTTCAGCAGAGCCACTGGAGCTGTGACCACCTAGCAGTCAGGTGTCCCTGCAGCTGGCCCCCCTGCTGGTCATCAAGGCTCTCCGGCAGGTGCTGGACCCTTCCAGAGCTGGGAGTACCGTCCTGCCTGCCACCCTTCGAGGCCATGAGTTTGGCCCCTTGTCGCAGCCCTTCTTCCTGGCCCCTAAGGGCGGGTCCCCCAGAGCTGGCTCCATGCTGGGTCCTCCCTGGGTCATCTCTCTCAGTTCCTCCCCTGAACTGATACGGAAACTAAGCTGAGTGTTACATTCAGAATCACCGGCTGGTACGTGGTCAGATCTGAATTTGAACTCAGATTTCAGTGTCCTTTTCTCAGGAACAGGACCAGTGAGCAGCCAGAGCCAGCTGCAGAAACCACACATTTGCTTTCTACCTACACTCCCCGCTCAGGTTGGCTTTCTGTCCTGAGCACAAACTGGAAAAAAAAAAATGCCCTGACCCCTCTTACCTGGGCTCCTCCCTCCAGCCCAGGCTGAACCTCAAGTGCACTGGAAGCTGAGCCCCCACAAAGCTACCAAATATGAAGGAGGCCAGAGCCCCAGGCCCCAGAGTGGGCGGGAGACTGCGGGCTGCCTGCACCCACCTGGGTGCCTACTACCTACAGGTGCCAATGCCCCGTCTTCCTCAGAGAGGATACTTGTATATGTAAATTTACTAACAACCAATAGAAAGGCTAGGACCAAACCTATATGTTTATGGAGACTCACCTAAGCATTTTCAATGGCACAGGACACTGCCTCCTTGCTTACCTGGCACCCCTGGACTTCCGCAATGAGAGCTCAGATCCAGCTGAGGACAGTGTCCTCTCTAAGGGAAGGGCCCGGCTGCAAGTGCTCTGTGAAGTAGGAATGACACAATGCCCTTGAAGTAGTGGAGAGGATGCCCTAGGGCAGTGTTTCCCAAAGTGTGGTACGCGTAACCCCAGGAGTACGGGAAGAGTTTGGTGGGGGTACGCGTTGCACCGGAGTTTGGTGGGGATATGTACTGCACCATGCTTAGCTGTGCCTAATTCTACATTCTCATGAGTACGAGGGGTACTCAGCGTTATGAAAATTATAGAAGGGGTACACATATGTCAAAAGTTTGGGAAACACTGCCCTAGGAGATGGAGCCATCATGCACATGAGAGGTGCCCGGGCAGGTATGCCCATGCCCACCACGAACTGGAAACCTGCCATGTGAGCATGGCCACTTTGCTGTCTGGGGCTGGGAAATTAACTGGACACTCACCCCACCCCTAGGAACATCCCAGTCTGGCTGGATTAAGAGGAGGCAACCACGATGTCCATAACAACAAGAAAATGGATGGCTTTCCAGCCTCTGGCAGGGTTTAAGCCCCAGTCTGACTCCTGCCTGATCTGGAAGCATGTGGCTGGAAGTGAGCTTGCGCAGAGGGTGGGAGTGTGGGCCAGGTGTCCCTCACCCCTGGGTGGCCTGAGCCAGGCAGCCACTGGGGAGATGTCCAGGCCCCGGCAAGAAGGAGCAGGCCCTCGGGTGCGCTGCTGGGGAGCCTGCTGCTGGGGAGCCTGTGCGTCACCCGGTGATGAGGCAGCAGTTGGGGGAGGGGCAGGAGGTCTGTACACTGGGATTGGCTCTCCACACCCTCCCTCTCCCGCAATGGCTCAGTGTCCCTGTGTGAAGGGAGCAGCCTTCTCTGGGAGGTCCAAGAGCATAGTGGGTGGGTGTGTGGGTGTGGGGGGGGGGGAATAGCACCCTGTGGGCCAGTCAGTCCCTGCTTCGAGGTGAAACCACAACCCCTAAGGCTCCTGCACCCTTAGCATCAGTTGGTGGTTATCGGCCAAGGGTGCCAACTTATTTGCTTTCCCCTCCTTTCTACCCATCAGACACCTGGGTCTACGGCCTGAGCCAAGCCTGGTGGTGTCTGTAGTCTTTACCTACAAGGCAGAGAGGAGAGGGAGAGGCCTGGGGGAGGGGGTGCGGTAGCCTGGAAAGAAAGACTCCATCCCCATCCCCAGGGAAGACCTCAGACACCTCTTTCGACAGATCCCATCCCCATCCCCACCCCCATCCCCATTCCCGCTGTAGCTAAGGGCTGCTACCCGCCTCGCTTTCCTGCCCTCAGAGCTCCGGTTCACACTGGCTCCTCATTGCCCAGCAATCCGACCTGTTGTTTACCCAACTTCGTCCCTTGGATAAGAGGTCACCAGCCACCGCCGGCAGCCCAGGTCAATAGACAGCACCCTTTTGTCTCTCGAGCATCCAAAGAATCGAGTGGAGGGGACCAAAAACAGGCTGAACACCTCCAACAAGTAAGTGACTCGGCTCGTGCCTCCTATAGAGCAAGGAGAGGGTTGGGTGGAGTCTTTTGGATAGTTTCCCCCCGCGGAGACCGTCCCCCCTCTCCGCCCCCATCTCCCCCAAAACGCCAGGTGTGACTAGAGCTGAGCAGGGTGTAGGGGCGAGGGTGGCAAAGGGGTGCAGATGGGGAGGGAGGCTGGGGATGGAGGTGTGGACGGCGGGTAGAGGGGGCCGGGGCGCTGCGGGATTGGCCAGGGGGCGCGCTGCCAGAGTGCAGGACAGCAGGACAGGAGCTGGGGACTCGGAGGATTGGAGGGATGCTGAATTCGGCTGGGGGCGGGGAGGCCCCTGATAGGCGCGTGGAAGGCGTGATGTCACGTCCGGCGGGGGAAGCCCTGCCTCAGCGCCCCCGCCCCGCCCCGCCCCCACAGGTGGTGCTGCTGCCCGGGGTGCTGGACGCTGGGCGTGGGGGGCCGCTCTCGGGGGAACCACGGACACGCCGGCGCGCTCCCCCGCTGCCGCCGCCTCCCTCACGCAGGGGTCAGGTCCACGAGAGCCCCTGGGCCCCCAAGTCCTCGGGGAAGAGAGGAGCGCCGGGTGGCCCTGGTTGCACCCCGCGCCCCGCCCCAGGGCTCCCCCTCCCACCCTTCGCGCCCCTCCCTTGCACTCCCCTCCCGTCCTCTCTCCCCGGCCGCCGAGGGGCCGGGCCGGGCCGGGGGAGGCGCCGAGCCGGGACTGCGCGCTCGCCCGCTGCGCTCTGGGCGGCCCGACCCAGCAGCCGGTCCGCGAGCCCCGCGCGCCCCGCGCCGCCTCCGGCTTTTGTTGTCTCCGCCGCCGTCTGCGACTGCGAGCCTCGTGTCGGGACCTTGGCTCTGCCCTTCGCGGGCCGGGGCTGCGCGGGCCCCACCGGATCCCAGAGAGGAGCGGCGGCAGGCGACCGGGGTCGCCGCGGCCCCACCATGGAGCTCCGGGCCGGAGGCTGGTGGCTGCTGTGCGCGGCCGCCGCGCTGGCCTCCTGCGCCCGCGGGGACCCAGCCAGCAAGAGCCGAAGCTGCAGCGAGGTCCGCCAGATCTACGGCGCCAAGGGCTTCAGCCTCAGTGATGTGCCCCAGGCGGAGATCTCGGGTGAGTGAGGGCTGCGGGCCCCGGACCTTGCTTACCCTCGTCGGCCCTGCGCGGCCACTCGCCCTGGGTGCCCGAATCCCGCCGCCTGTGTCCGGCCGCCGAGTTCCGAGTAACCTCCCTGCGCCGCCCCTCGCCCGCATCCCCTCGGGCCCTCGCCTCCCAGCCCTTGCCGCCATCCCTCCATCTGGTCTCCTGCGCTCCGGTCGGTCTCCACCAGCACCAAACAGGCTCACCAGCTCCTTCCCGTGGAGTTGTCCTCTCAGGGCGGTGACCGGACGCCCCCGGCACGGTGCCCCCTGCACGGCCAGGGCTCCAGCGGGGCGTCCGCGGCCACTGGCTCGGCCCAGCGCGGCGGCGGGGCTGGAGTGGGCTGTTGGGGCGCAGTTGACTGTGGCCTGGGGCTAGGAACTCTGGGAGGTGCCCCCGGGTGGGCTGGGGATCCCCGTGGGATCCCCAGCAAAGGCTGCCTAAAGGCGGTGGGGGTGGGGGTGGGGGTGGGGGTGGGGGTGCGAACCCTGCCTTGGTGAGCAGGAATGCTGCCTGCCAGGGATTCTTTCCCTGAAACTTGTGCCCACCTGGCATGCCTGCCTGCCTAGCACATTGAACCCTTTCCCAAAGATTCCAGATTCAGGTGGCCAGCATTTTGGATCTCACCCAGGGGCCATGACTTTTCTTTGTAAGAGCATGGGCCCTCCCAGGTGGCCTCAGCCCGGCAGCTGCCGGACAGCCCTGCCCGTCCCCTCCCTACTGGATTCTGAGGAGCTTTGCAGAGGCAATGCCTGTGAGGGTGAGAGATGGAGTAGTGTACTAAGGACTTCCCAGACTCCAGACTTCATCCTCAAATCAAACTGCCCTGGGTCCATGTGCCTCACAGACTGGGGTGGGCGAGGCAGGTAAGGGCCATACTCAAACAGTGAGATGGGAGTGAGACATGAACCAGCCACGTCCACAGGAATAACGAGAGGGGAGTGCATCAGTATGGGGGGGGGGTGTCTATGGCTCTTCATTACCTGGGGGCTGAGGGGCTCCCAGGAAGGGTGGGCACACAGAAGGCTGCCTTGAGAGATTCCCCCGCCAAGAGGGACCTTCCTGCGCTGACCTGCCTGTCCTTGTCAGGGGCTGCCTCCCTCCCCCTGCCCCCGGAGCCAGCAGACCCTCTGCACAGTTTGATTCCTGCTCCACCTCCGGCTCCTCCCACACACACACAGGAACTTTTGCCTGGATGTCCCTGGCCTTCCTGTTGGACCCTCCCCAGACACCAGGGTCTCTGCACCCACCCAGTCCCAAATCTTGGACAGAAGCCTTCTCCACTGCCCTCCTCCACATGTCCACTCCCACTCAGCCATTGTGTCCTTGGGGGCCATCCTAAACTTGCTCGAATCCGCAGGCCTCCATCCTAGTTAGGCCGAGAGACAGAGTGGCAAGGTTTGGGTGGCTGCCAAGGGCTAGGAGAGAACTGGGAAACTGGAGAGGCCCAGGTGGGGGTGGAGGCCTGGGTATTGTCCCCCCCAGTGGGCTGGAGGATGCAGTGAGTAGGACGAGAATGAGCAAAGTGCACTGCTGTGAGTGTGATGGGTGGAGGTGGGGCGCTGTCCATCCAGCCCGGGGAGTGTGGTGACCCAGCAGCTGTCCAAGCATTGCCCAGGCCAAGGCTTCCCGGGAACTACCTTCCTCTGGGTCTGGAATGCCAGCGACCATGACCTCCCTGCCACTGCCCCATGGCTCCTCCATCAGGAGAGCTGCTTTGCAAGGTCCCCTCTCCAAATCGCACCCCCTCCCCCAAGAGTTCTGCAACTCCAGAGTGCCCTCTGGGAGCCCTGAGGAAAGAGCCAGCGCCACGTGGGACGAAAGAAACTGACCTCCCAAGGCAGCGGCCACCAGTCCTCTCCCCTCCTGCTCCTTGTGACTCAGCCGGTCCTCCGTGGACCGGCTGCCCTCTGGTGGCCCCTCGGCAGCACGCTTGTTCTGAGGGAGCTCTGCTATATACATAGTTCCCCTCTCCTGCAGGGCAACAGCCAGACTTCTCTAGCTTGGCGACCCACTCAGCTGGCCCAGGTCACGCAGGATGGAGACTCGGTGCTCCCTGTGGTTGGAGGGGAGGAAGGGCAGCCGTGGGTCTGGGGTGGCCTCTCAGCCTCTGCCCAAGGGAGCAGAAGTGGTGGTGGGCTCTAAGAAAAGATTGTGTGGGTTTGGGGACTGCTGGTCCCAGTGGTGGTGAAGATTGCTGTCAGCCCGTTTTACAGGGGAGGATGCAGGCCTGGGGGCACGCAGCCCCGGTGGCCCTCCCTCTGGCCGGAGTGCTGCACGGAAGCCAGGGCTGTGAGCAGGGCCAGGCTGGATCCCTCTGTGGTGCTGAATCACGAATGCACACTGGCAGGTTTTGCCTCTGGTCCCCAGATGTTTCCTGAGCACCTGCCTGGCCTCCTGATGCTTGGCACAATTTGTTGTGTGTCTCTCTGACCCTTCGCTGGGGTCCAGGGGTGAGGGAGCACGGGTCTGCATACTCCCCTGTTGTAGCCGCAGAACCTGGTCCATCTCCTGGTGTCAAGGAGGGTCTAGGTCAACATTCACTGGGGACTCATGCGTGTCCTGCCGTGTGCCAGACTCTGCGTAGTGGGGGCATGGGACCCTCAGTGCCATATGAGACCTGGCCACTGCTTCTTTGCCCCAGGGTTGGGACTGCCTGCCAGTAAGGGTGAGCATCAGCAGACCCCTTAGCAGAAACCTTTGCTTCTCTGTGTCCACTCTGACCACGTGACTGGGTGGGGACACAGATTCTGTGGAGGGGTACTCAGAAGCCCTGGGCATTCCCCACACTTCCTAGAACCCACCCTGAGTCTGTCCCTCAGCCATGATCACTGGAGCTCTTGCAGGCCACCTGGGACACAGCCTATCCCCAAACCAGAGAGTCTGTGTTCCCCATCCTGTTCAGAAGGCAGAAGCCTACTGTGTGCCTGGCGTGGATCTTCAAGGTGGTCTGTGCCTCTGGCTCTTCCTCACTCCCTCCACCATTCAAGGAGCTGAGGTTTCATCATCCCCAGCATGGGGGCGGGGCTTAGAGGGGTAAGGGGGCGGCGGGGAGAATGGGAACCAGGATCTGACAGGGCTACCTGCCTGATGCAATGGTCTGGGTCCCTTGCTGGAGCCTCTGTGCTGGACACATCGCTTGCTCCTCCGAGAGGTGGGGTGTCCCCTGGGCCTAGATTCAGATGCAGGCCCTGCCACATTGTCCTCCCACCCGCTCAGCTCTGTGCCTATTTCTGTACGTGTGACAATGGTAATAGTCTCAACGATCCCTGAAAGGGTGTGGGAGGGGGAACATGCTGCCTGAGCACTAGGTGGGTACCCCAGGCTGCGTTTTCCCCCTTGTTCCTCCTTGGAGTCTGGAGGGGTCACCCAGACCCCCAGGTGACAGTGTGTCTGTTGCTTTTGAGACAAGCCCTCACTGTGAGCCAGATTCAAGGAATTGGGTCTAGCTAGTGCACAGGTGAGGGTCTTAGTGCATCACCTGTGGAAACTGAGGCTCAAATGAGCCACGTTACTCCCTTCACAGTGCACGTGGAGCTCTGAGGTCCAGAGCCAGTCTGCTGACCTAAGGCCTATGGCATCAGTGGCTGCCCAGTCCCAGTCCTGAGGCCTGAAATGGGGGCTTGCAGCCAGACCACTCTATTGTTGGCTCTGATTTTTAGATTGTGTCAGAATAGTCTAAACTCTCCCCTAAGACTCCTCCTAGCACCAGCCCTGCCCAGCCTCCCTGTCCTAGACCTGCCCCCATCCATCCTGACCCATAGCTGGGCCTTGCTGTCCTGTGCCTCCCCCCACTGCCCCAGGGTGCCCGTACAGTGAAGGCTGCTCTTCGGTGGCCCTGGGGCCTGCTGCTCCAATCCTGCTAAGCAGGGCTGCTTCTGAGCACCAGGGATCTGAGTCAGGTAACACAGGTGTACGGAAAGGATGTCCTGGCTGTGAGCTCTTGGCCACCTGAGGAGAAGCACCATGCTGGGCCAAGTCCCCAGGGAATCATGGGACAAATTTCTTGTGCAGGAGCAGGCAAGCCTAGGAGACGGTGGTCATTTTGTTGGTTCACTGGCTGCACTAATTAGAAACAGTGCCAGCCTGTGGTTGGCAGGCCTACAGGCTAAGGAGGCCTCCTGGAGAGGGGCTGGGGACACATGGGCTGGGCTTCAGAGCCAGGAGGAGAGCACAGTGGGTGTGTGGGCGTACTCACGCCCCATGCACATGGGCACAGGGTTGGCCTAGATGGAGAGACAGGCAGGGAGAGGAGCTTGCTGAGACCACCTGACACCAGTGTCTGCCCTGCCCAGTCCTAGACCTGCCTGGGTAGTGACAAGTTGGACATCTCTACTGGAAGCCAGATCCTCCTCCCCGAGGCCAGACTTGGTTCAGGGGGATTTTACACCAAGACTTGAGACCCGTGTCAGGGTCTGGAAGGCGTCAGGCCGGCTGCCTGCTCCCAGCCCCTGCCCATGTAATAATGCCTGGCACCAGGTGCCAGCCCCGATCATGTCTAACTGCCAACATAGCCCTGTGGGGTTAGGTTACTGCCCACAAACCCAGGAGGGTGAGGGTGCCAGCCCAGGGCCACCCACCCCGGCTCCCAGCTCCTCATCCATATGCCAGCTGGCAGACTTTCCTGCCTGTGTGTGCTTAGGAACAGGCCTGAGCAGGTGCCCTCAGCTGCCTGATGTCTAATGGAAGTGGGGGCGGTGCAGTGGGGGGGATGCTGAAGTCTTTCACCCTCCTTTCTCTAGGCCCCTCCCCCTTCCCAGGTGGGAGCACATGGCAGCCAAGGGTGAGAGGCAAGCTGGCCTGTTTTCCCACTCAGTGGACGCTAGGCCTCCAGCCCGGTCAGGCAATGGGATGCAGGGAAACTCTGGGTGTGAGGGGCTCACACCTAGTCTCTCCAGGCAGGAATTCTGGGATCCTAGGTGGGTCTAGGAGCTTCTGGGAGTCCCAGGCAAACCTTTCTCCTTCCCCTAGGCTGCCTAAGGCCTCAGCATCATCTCCTGCCGGCTCCTGGCTGGCCCACCTTCCTGGCACATGCACCCCCTTCCGCCAACGGGGCCCTCCTCATGCCTCCTCCATTGGGGGTTGGCCCTGTTTCCCAGCTTCCCCAGGCATCCCCGACACATGCACCCTGCAGGCTCTACTTTCTGAGGTGCTCCCCATGTCTGGGGAGTAGGTATGCTGAGTGCCTCCCTGTGCCAGGCCTGGGCCAGGTGCCAGGGGTCGGGAGTGTGGCAGCTTCCCCAGGTTGCCAGAATAGACACCACAGGCCAGGCGGCTTACACAACACAAGTGTGTTATCTCACAGCTCATAGGCTGGGAGGCCAAGATCAAGGTGCAGGGCCTCCCCAGCTCTGGAGGCTGCCGTTATCTTGGTGTTTCTTCCTTGGCTTCACCTTCACATGGTGTTCACGTTGTGTCTGCCTCCAGATCTCTCTTTGTGAAAATAAGGACACCAGTCCTATCAAAGGGGCTCACCCAACTCCTGTATGACCTGATCTTAACCAGTTCCATCTGCAAGGACCCCATGTTCAAGGGAGGTTGCCTTCAGAGGTCCTAGGGCCCATGATTCTAATGGGGGAGGCTCTTCCTGTGGGTGGTGGGTGGAGATTGTGGCCACTGAGAACTTAATGATGGTGACCCCGGAAGATAGCCAGGGGCTCAGGCCTGGTGTCAGATAGCAGGGTGGTCAGAGCATCCCCAGGCCCACCCGAAGGCTTCTGGGCACAGTCCTGGCCTGAGTGGCCTAGGCTTCAGGCTTTGTGCTGCTGCTTAGTCCTTGCCCTGCGCCCTGCCCCTGTGGGTCTCAGCTTCTCCATTCCTGTCATAGTGTTTGCGGGTGAGGTGGCACTCACTTTGATAGATGCTCAGAGCCTGGTAACTTGGCCCAACCCACAGTTCTTGTAGCCTGTCTGGGAACCAGGGTGGGCAATGAAGGGCCAGCCTTAGGACCCTCGTGGGGATCAGGAGTGATGCCGGTGTCTGGAATCCTAGGTGGGTCTAGGATTGTGCCTTGAACAGTCTCAGGGTCCCCACCTGCAAGCAGAAGGGCCTCCAAGCAGGGGACATAGTGTGCAGGACAGGCGTTGAGCCCCAGGTGGTTGAGCCCCCGGTGGACTTCAGGCAGGCAGGCAGGGGGTTGAGGGGCCCAGAGGCGAGGTGTGGAGAGGGAGAGAGGAGGGAGGCACGTGGCGGCATGGGGAAGCTTGCTGCTCATTTGTGCTAAATGCTCCCTGGGTTCTGGGGCTTGGCTGGGTGACAGGGAAGCCCCAGGGGGCTCCATCAATCTTATTTCCTCACCACTTGCCCTGACCTAAGCCCCTAAGAGGCCCAGGGCTCTGCCCGATTCCCCTGTTGTGTTTCAGAAGACATAGGACCAACAGAGGAGGGAACCAGGCTTTTTGCAAACTGGCCTGAGGACCCAGGTGGAGGCCAGGAGGCAGACAGAAGACCAGCAAGCAGTGCTTCGGAGCTGGTGCTAGGTGAAGACCACCCAGCTGTATCTCGAGGCAGGCCGCCATCAGCACAGGAATCTGGGTACAGACGAGGCCCAGGGCCCAGCCGGTGGACAGGGCAGCCACAGCAGGGTCTGGGACTGGTAAGGGTAGGTCCTTCAGGAGCCCCAGATCTGGGTCCCTTCATCTCCTCCCCTCTTTACATCTGCCAGGGGTACCCTAGAGCTCGCTAAGGCCTCGGTCCCAGACCCTGCCTCCTCAGCCAAGCCCTGACCTCCTATGGCCCATTGCCTGTAGGCTCCTCCAAGACTCCCAGAGTGAACAGGATTGGGGGTGTCAATAGGGCACACTGAGTACCATCTGGTCTAACCACTTAGTGTGCAGGTGGAGAAACTGAGTCCCAGAAGGGCTTGGAGCACTATCCATCAAGTAAGTGGCTTCTCCCTCATTACCTCAATGGCCCAAGCCAGGCCCCGCCACCTGCTTGCTGAGTGAGTCATTCTTGCCCTGGCCCAGGTTTGCCCCAAGTGTGTGGTGTGGGCACCAGGTGATGGTGCCAGCACTGGGAGGAGGAGTGGGTGAGGGCAAGGCCATGCATGCCTGCCTTGTTTCGGGGCATCCACATGACCTGTCCTGAAGGTGTTGGATGTGTGGTCCCAAGTTCAGAGGGAGGGCTGGCCAGGTCGGGAGGTACAGGAGCCTCATCTATCCTTTCATCCACCCATCCATCCATCCATCTACCTACCCACCCATCCCTCTACCCACTATGTGCTCACCTCTGTGGGACACACAGATGAGACGCCTTGGTCCCTGCCTCCTGGAAGATGAGAATCTAGTGAGAAACTCAGTTGGGGCTGCCAAACCCTCCTGAACCCAGCAGTCGAGGGCCCAGCAGGCACTGTCTCCTCCACACCTGGATTGGGCTGCAGACCCGCATGTCTCCCTCCGAGGTGGGCAGCAAGGCCCTGGCAGGTACACCTGGAGGTCACTGTGGCCCCGAGTCTACCTTGGGGCCACATGTTTTGGGCTCACTATCAATCAATGCCTAAATCTGTGGAGGTATGTGGCCTGTGCACACCTTCAGACAACATCCCCAACTCTGAGGACCCCTGTCAGGGCCTGGGGTGGCCATTCAGATCCATCCTGTGTCTAAACATATCCTCAATGCCTAGGGCCACCTGAAGCCATCAGGGCCTGGTGAGCCACATGTGCCGTCCGAGTACATCCTCAAGCCTTTGGGGCCTTGGGTGCACATTCCCGGCTCTGGGGGTTGGAGAAATAACCCCACCCTCCTGTGACCACGGCCAGGCTCTGGGGAGAAAGATGATGCCACCCACTGCCAGCGTTGGCTCAGGCACTCACTGGTGTTTCCAGTTGTCATGGAGTGTAGGACACACTGGACCAACAGAAGTTAAAGGGACAAGACTCTTAAATAATTCAGCCACACATCCCTGATCCCTTTCTTCGGCCTGGTGGAGGCTACCCACAGGACATTCCAGGTGTCTTGACATCTTCCCTTGGAATGACCTAACACCCCAATGAAAATATTATATTTCCATGTTTTTCCTAATATCTAACTGAAAGCTACCTTTCCTGTCACTATTAACAAGGCACAGCGGCATTTCGGTGCCTGGGACTTGGTCACCAACAGGAACCGCTGAGCCTTCCCTGTCCCTTCACCTTTGTAACAGATGGCTCCAAACACCACTTACACTTGCCACAGCTCTGAGATTCTAATCAGCATGAGACCTGCTGCAGGAAAGCGCTGTGGCCCCAGGTCACATTTATAATGGTACTCTGATAACTGCCACACCGCTCCTGGCTTCCTTCGTGATCCTCTGCATAATGTTGCACTTCGTTACAGTATTCTGAGAAGGGGTCCACAGGCTTGGGCCCAGAGATAGCTGGTGGAGCCCCAGTGTCTGCACCCAAGGAGCCTGGGAACAGGACAGGAGTAGGAAAGGTCTCCAGGCATTTGGGGCCAAGTGGGAGCCTGACCAGTGACAGGTAGAGTGATGGGGACGAGGAAAGGTCATGTCTGAAACACTCAGTAGGTGTTCCTAGAGCTCCTACTGTGTGCTGGGTGCTGTTCTTTGTGCTGAAATGCAGCCCCAAACAATGCACAGGGATCAGACAAGAATCAGAAATTTCACAACCTGTGGCTTTGCTGTCCACAATGACCAGTGACCACACGTGACTTTTGTTAATTAGAAGAGAAATAACGTGTGAATTAAGACAAGTTCATGGGGTTTGCAATCACACTCTCTGTCCTCTTCACCACTGGCTGTAGAGCAAGACCCCTCCCCACCTGGGAAGGGGGCTGAGCTCTAAGCATGGCTTAAGTGCTTTTGCTGTGAGCTGTGGCCTTCTTGCTGGCAAGCATTTGACATGCACAGAAAAGTAGGGAAGGCCATAGCCAGTTTTCTCAGTGGCTAGAGCATCAGCCCATGGACTGAAGGGTCATGGGTTCAATTCCAGTCAAGGGCACATACCTCGGTGCAGGCTCAACCCCCACTCCACCCCAATCAGCCTGGTCGGAGAGTACATGCAGGAGGCAACCAATTGGTGTAGTATCTCTCTCACACCAATATTCCTCCCTCTCTCTCTCAGTCTCTCTCTCTCTCTCTCTCTCTCTCTCTCTCTCTCTCTCTCTTTCTCTCTCCCCCCCCCCCTTTCCACTCTCTCTAAAAAAAATCAATGGAAAAATGTCCTCGGGTGAGGATTAACAAAAATAAAATGCAGGAAAGGCTGGAGGGCTGCTCTGAGAACGTAGCATCAGAGCCAAAGGAAGGAGGGAGGAGCTCTGAGGGAGGCCACCTGCTGGGCTACCTGGCAGGCCATGCCCTGGCCCAGGGCCAGTAATTCTCACTGGCAGTCATCTTAGAAAAGAGGTGCATCCCCAGAGAAAGCCCACATCTGCCCTGCTAAGACCCTGCCAGCCTGTGGAGTTCAGGCATTCCCAAGACACTCACTGGCTGTGTGACCTTGAGCTGATTGCTGAACTGCTCTGTGACCGATGTCCTTTTCTGTGAATTGGGGTAGGTAGCAGTGCCTGCCTTGTGGAGTGGGCTGCTCATTGCCTGCCAGCTCAGAACTCATGCTACCCAGAGTGCCATGTCGGGAGCAGCTATTGGAGAGACAGCCCGCTTTCTCTTCCAGAGGCGGCTGTGGGGAAGGCGCCTGCTGGTGAGGAGGGTCCAGCCTGCACCTGGCTGAGCTGAGGAGCCATACTGTGGGTGTGAGGACTTGAGGGAAGTCCAGGCTGGAGGGGAAGGACTGCCCTTGGGCACCCACTGCTGTTTCCAGGGTGTGGCCATCCATGGTGTTTCTATTCCTGCTTGGCTGGCCCTGCCCCTGGGAAGTTAAGAATTTGGGGAAGGATTGGCTAAGGCCCCTCCTGGAGGAGCGGCCCACAGTGAGGGAGTACTCCCCTCAGCACAGGGCCCTGCCACCTTCAGGAGGGGTTCTCGGGGGCCTTGGAGAATAGCAGCTGGGTTTTAGACTGGAGCCTTGGACAAAGGCCCCAGAAGATGTTGCAGGGCCTGTGGAGAGGTGAGAGGGGGACAGGAGACAGTGTCAGGGGGACCCCACATGTGGTCAGTCTGTGGTCGAGCCTGGGGATCTGGCAGCCTGATTCAGAGGAGTCATATGGGCCTGGTCATTGTCACTCTGGCTTCTCTCTGGGTATGGGGTGGCTCCATCCCTTCAGCTATCTGCTGTAGGTCTGACTGCCCAGGGCTGTCTGTATGGGGTCCCAGTGCCACTCTGCTTGCTGAGAGCAGCTGGGCAGGGTAGGGGCCAAGACATGGTACCTAGGGCAGCAGATCCCTGAGTCCTTAGAGACCTGGCCTAGTCAGATGGTGCTCCAGCTCGACCATCCCAAGGAGAGGAACTAGAGAAGCCAGGGAATAAGATGGTCTTCACATTCCTACCTGCCCCCAGGACTCACAGCAGGTCCCACCTCTAGGGAGCCGGGCAAGCAGGGTGACTCCACGGGATGGGTGCACATGTGTGTGTGCCCACAAGTGACGATGGGGGCCTGTGTGACTCCAGTCAGGGTTCTCCCCATACTCTACCACTGGCTGTCAGGTTTAGCAGATAAGGCTACAGGATACAGTTAAATTGGAATTTCCAGACAAACTGAATAATTCTGTGGTATATATCCTGAAATTAATTTCAAATAAACAACAAATAAATTTTAGCATAAATATGCTCTCATATTTAGTATAAGTATATCCCAAATGTTTGGAGTGAGGTTGTTTGCTTTTTTGGTGGTAAAATATACATAACAAAATCTACCCCCTTAGCCATTTCTAGTTACACAGTTGAGTGGCATTAAGCATATTCACTGTTCCCATTAAACAGCTGCTCTCCTCTCTTCCCCCAGTCCCTGGCGCCCACCCTCACACTAGTGGAATTCACGGTGTGTGTCATTCCTTTCCCTGGGCACGGTGTTTCTTAGGTTTATTGGGCTGTAGCGTGTCAGTGCTTCAGTTCTTGTTGAGTAATTCCCGTTGTGTGGACAAGTTGCATTTTGTTAATCATGCATCCATCAGTGGACGCCCATTTCCCCCACATTTGGGTTCTTGTGAATAATGCTATTATGAACAGGGGTGTATAGGTTCTGTTGAAGCCCCAGTTTCCATTCTTTTGGGCCAATTTCTTTTACACTAAAAGATAATGCATCATTTTTCTGAAATTCCCATCTAACTGTGTCCTGTCCTGTACCTGTAGTCCCCCCTCCTCCTCCCCCCCTTCCCTCCTCCAGTCTTGCCTGCAGGGCTGGGCTCCCTGCTGGGCACCCACACACCTAGAGCTGGGTGCATGCTGGAGATGGCCTGCTGCCTGGGTGGCCATGCTGAGTCAGTGGCAGGAGCCCTCCTGCCAGAGCCTGCCTCTCCAGGAGGCATCAGCAACTTGCTCAGCGGAGATGTCTGCCCGCCAGCTCAGGAATTCCCCTGGGACTGGAATCCAAGGAATAGGTGGGAGGCCAGGATTATCCAGCTGGGCTGGGCCCTGTCCCTAAGCTGAGTGACTTCCCATGCCACTTTAGCTGCCTTGGTTGGCTCGGTTATGCTCGAGGAGGAAAGAGGAATCACTGTGAAGATTAAATGATTCAGAAACCTGGAGATGGCTGAGACCCTCGCATAGCACATAGGGAGCCCTCCACCTCAGTGGGGAGGACCTCGGCCAGGCCTCTGACAGGAAGAGACCCCTCGTGGGGTGGGAACGTATCCTGAAGGTTCCCTCACAGCCTCACTGCTGGTTGTCATGCTACCTTTGGGGAGGGGTCCCGGGCCAGGGAGGGGCCAGTTTCTGGGGAGAAGTCTAAGACTGTTTCTGGGGCAATGAAAGTGTTGTGTTGTTTCCTTAAATGCCAGCACTGGGCAAAGGTTCTATTTATTTACATGTTTGTTTATGCTGCGCCAGCTCTGGCCTGGGTGCTGGGCAGAATCCAGAGAAGGGAAGGCGAGACTCCACAGCAGGCAGAGCAGTGCTGCCTCCTGTCAGGACTCAGACACTGCAAGGGAGGGCTGGTGCTTTGTGCCAGAGGGTCCTGGGAAGGCTTCCTGGAGGAGAGGAGAGTGACTGGGCCTTGAAAGAGGGCGGGGCAAGGGGGAAGGGCATGTGAAATGGAGGCGTTAGCCCAAGCAGCAAATGGGGGTGACTGCACAGGGGCTGGCATGCCTGCCTGGAGGCCTGCCCTGAAGGCTCCCTTGGTGGCACTGGTAGCTCTTCTCTGTGTTCTGGCCCAGCTCTGCCTGCTTGGCATTCTCAGGGTGGATGGATGGGCCTGCACTGCATCTTTGTGGGGATCGTGGGTGAGAGGATCCGAGCTGCAGCAGCCCCCTCTGCAAGTAAAAGGATGTCCCCTTTAAACAAGGCAGAGGGCCAGCACCAGTCCATCTCAGGGCCTCCTCAGCAGTGGGGGGAGGGAGAGCTAGATGGGAATGCTATGAGGGGAGGGCATGTAGACCTGTTCCTGACAGGTGCCCCCCACAGCACAGCTTGGGCAGGGCTGAGCTTGGCTTGGGGGTGAGGTGTCTAAGGAGCATCTCAGGCCCAGGACCCTCTCCAAAACCTGGGGTCACAGGTGCAAACCCAGAGTCCCCTGGGTCCCTAACTTATCCTGAGGCCACAGCATTACTCCTGAACCCTGCAGCAGCTGTGGAGAGGCAAGTGGGGGGGGGGGGGGGGGCACCTCTCAGCCAGAGCTGTGACCAGGCCCACATTTCATGGGGCCCACCGCCTCACCTGGTACCTCCTAAGGAGGAGCCAGGCAGCGCAGAGAGCACCTGGCAAAACCCTTCTTCCAGGGTCTTGGGTATTGTGTCCTTCCTTGGCGAGGGCACTTTGCTTGAGAGCATCCTGTTCAGCAAGTCTCTCCGTGTCCCCACGTGCAGGCTGACTGAGGGGGTACACACACTGGGCTGCTGCACTGAGGGGAGGGTGGCTCAGCAGGAGGTTTTCTTCAGTGGGGCTGGCAGGCACAGTGAAGGCAAGGCCAGAGCTGGGGCTACAGGGTGTGGAGGGTATCGATGGGCACCATCATGAGGTCCAGGGAGGGGCCCAGGTGTGGGAGGGTGACCCAGGAGGTGGGGGCTGAGCCAGGGGAGACTGTGGCTAAGTGGGGTTTAGTATTTCCTAGGGGAAGCAGGTCCAGGACCTCGGGATGGAGGCCCAGGTCGTGGAAGTGAGAGACTGGTGGATTGGATAGGCTGCCCAAGAATGTCGGGAGACTGGTGATGGCCTTGGAGCACCCAGACAGCAGAGGGGATCTGGTCCTTGTCAGTGGGAGAGGGGACTCCCAGGTGGTCACTGCCACTCTCCATCCAGGAGAGAAACTTGACATCACCCACCCCCCAGCCTCAGCATCCCTGAATGGACCCTGGGTCCTTTGAACATGGGTCACCCTGTGCCAGCTGTGTCAGAGGGGGGAAGGGCCTAGCCTCCAGCCAGATGGGAAGCAGCACCAGGAGGGGCTCTGCTGTTTGCCCCAGTGGGCACCTGGTAGTCACAGGGCTGAGAGAAGCCAGGGGCTGTGGGCTGCTGCCAGGCAGGCGGCAGGCGGGGGCGCGGGGCAGCCTGGGTGGCGCAAACGCGGCGGGCGGGGCTGTGGGAGGAGGCGCGTCCCCGCGAGGAGCCGCCCTCGCCGTGCGCGCCAGTGCGGCTGCGGCACTGCCCTGGCCGCGGTCGCAGAGTCCTGATCCCTAGTCTTCCCGCCCTGGCCTGCTCCGGCTTCTCTCCTCCGAGCACTCCAAGCCAGGCCCTGCTCCTCCGCCTTTCCCGCCGGACCTCTAGACCCCCATCTACCAGCACCCGGAGTCGCGCGCGTTTCCCGGGAACATCGTCGCCGCCGCCTTTGGAGTTGCAGCCGCCGCCGCCGCCGCCGCCGCCGCCGCCGCCGCCGCCGCCGCCGCCGCCTGGAAGGGTTCTAGGGCCAAGGCTTGGGAGGCGTCCACGGAGCTGGGATCCAAGCTGGGGACCCCGCCCGGGCCCCAGCCTACCATCCACCGCATAGCCATTTCCATCTCCGCCTTCCAGTGCATCCCCATCCGAAGGCGCCCTCACTCTCTCCTCGCCATCCTCTCCAGCCCTCTGGTCCCATCACCCCCTCCGCAGCCCCACCCGCAGCCCATGCTACCACACCCTCACCCTGCCATAGCCCATCCTGGCCGCCCTCTGCATCCCCATCCTTTCTCCACCCTTGTTCCCATCATGAGCCCGCTCGCCTCTCTCCACACTCCTTGGATCTCTCCATCCTCACTGCATCCCCTCTCCGACCATTCTCTCCGTCTTTACCCCGCCCCCATGGCCCTCTGCGCCAGTATCCCCGCAGTGTCCCGCCACCTCTCACCCCCTTCCTCTGCTCCCCAGCAGCCTGCAGCAGCCCCCTTGCTGCATCAAGCCTCCCTTCCTCTTCCGTCAAGCCCATCCCTCTTCCCTTCCAGTGTTGCAGCTCCTGCAAGCTCCCTTCCCAGCCACCCCCTCCCTGTGCCTGCCGCACCCACTGCGGCAAGCCCCTTCCCTGCCAATCGCTTCGCTCTCCTCCCCTCCCCCTGCCTACCGCAGCCCCCTACGGCGTCCGCCTTCCCCGCCCTGCCGCAGTCCGGCTTGCCCTCCGCCTCCTGCCACCGCGCCCACTGCAGCAGCACCCGCTTCTCCCTGCAGCACCCCTTCTCCCTGCGCAAGAGCGCAGCCGCGACTCTAGACCCCCTCGCCTTCTCTCTGGCTCCGGGGCATGCGGTCCTCCGTACCCAGCCTGTGGCCAGTGGCCGGCACCTGGGCGCCTGGAACTCCCGCGGCGCTGGCGACCAGGGCCACCCGGCCTTTGTTAGGCTGCCCGCAATACTGCCTGTAGCCTGGGCCAGTCTCCGGCAGCAGGAGCCTCTGGTGGTCCTGGGGGTAGGACCCCTCCTACCCAGCGTAGATGAGTCTGCAGGTCCCACTGTGTGATGGAGGCTCCGCATCGGTGGCAGAGGGGCTCCTTGGTGATGCTGTCATTTGGCTGAACTGTTGGAGGGGCTTTGTTTTGGGTGGTGGGTGAAGTGGTGGGTGAGGGGCAGGGAAGGGTGCTGGAAACTGAGGGGGAGGGGCTATTGCCGCTGTTGATGTGTTAGTAAGGGGGGGGGGGGTGTAGAAATGTCCTCTCCCAGGTGGGTCTGAGGCCACCCTCATGGAGGGGCTGTCAGCAGCATGGGGACTGGCGGGGCCAAAGGTGAGGTGTGTGTGTGTGTGTGGGGGGGGGGGGGGGGAGACAGAGATAAGGAAAGAATGTCTGGAGCTGGGCAGTGGGCAGGGAACCTCCATCATTTGTCCAGTGCTCCCGCCCAGCAGGCAGGTGGATGTGCCAGGAGGATCGGCTGATCCTGGTGCTGGGTGGGGTCCAGGAGCAGGAGTGGGCGGGGGGCAGTTGTCCAGAGAAAGGCCTTTGCTAAGGGAAGCTTTCTGCACCCCTGGCTGAAGTCAGCCATCCAAGGCTGCTGTGGGGTCCAGGACCGAGTAGAGGGGAGGTGGGGAGGGGCCCTGCCTGCCTTTCCATACCAGAGACGCCCCAAATTAGACTCGGTGGCTGGGTCAGTGGGTGCAGAGCATCTGGGATGTGGCTTTAAAGGTGGTTGAGCAGAAGTCTGCACACTCGAGCGAGCCGTGGAAGCTTCTGGAGAGATGGGCTTGGCATGGCACCATCATCCCCCTGGGGGATGGGGACACTTTTTGGAGGCTGTCAGTGCCCTAAGACAGGAGGGCTGAGAGCTGTGTCAGCAGGTGGCAGGAGGGTGTGATGCTTACAGACTGATGGGGTGGGGAGGATAGTAAGGAGAAGCCAAAGATGGGCGGGGAGGTCTGAACCCCAGCCAGAGAAGCCAGTGCAGGTACTTAACTGAGGAGCAGGATGGGCAGTCTGAAACAACAGCCCTCTCCTCTCCTCCCCCCCTCCCCCCCCACACACAAAACAACAAAAGACTGAGGGAAGGGAGAGTTCTGGAAGGATGCAGCCAGCTGTCAAGAACCTAGCAAAGGGACCTGGCAGAAAGGTGGGAGGCTCGCTGGCCAGCTGAGAGAGCAGCCTCAGGGCCCCGGGAGGGGTCAGTGGGGAGGGAAAGGCCAAGTCGGGGGGACTAGTGTGGCCGAGAGAGGTCGACTTCAGAGTGGATTGTGGGGAGAGCAGGACTAGACCCCTGCGCTGGTCCTCACGCTTCTCCAGGTATTGAGCTGAGAGAAGATGTAGGTGTTTGGGAGTAGCAAGGTTTGGAATGGCAAGTGGAGAATCCCTCAGTCTGCTTTGCACACCTCCAAGGTCAGGGAGCTCATCCCTTCTGGGAGACCACCCTCCGGCGCTACCTGGCTCTGACCAGGAGGGGCAGGCTTGCATTGCAAGGGGGTGCCCTGCAGAGCCCACCTCTGCCAACCTGATGTCCAGGGCCAACGGGTGACCTACACCCAGGCCGAGAGGGGCCAGAGCTGGACGTAGGGAATGGTAAAGCCTCGCACCATGACTGCCAGTTGCTGAGTCTGCCCTGAGCAGGCTGGGAGGACCGCCTCAGCCCAGCCTGCCTGGGGGCCTCAGGCCGGTGCCCGAGCTCTGGCTCCGTGTCTTCACTCCCGTGTGTGTCCGAGGAGGGAGGGAGGGACGGGGGCTGTGCTGGGGCTACCGGGACAGCGCAGGTCACTGGCGGCTGGGCGAGGTGGCCAGGAAGGCCGTGGGGCCAGCTCATGCCTGTGAGTGGCGGGTGGGCTAACAGTGCCAAGGAACCCTCAGAGCCTTCCCTGAGAGAGTTCCCCACGTCTGGTGTTTTGTACTCACTTGTGGAGCCTCTCTCTCTGCTGTCTACATAAATGTCAGATGTCAGGACAGGGTGGGTGACCACCGGGGCACCAGGGCGATTCCGGAGGGAGGTCAGCTAGCCCAGGATGCTGCTGCCCCTCTGGCCCACAAGTGCATATGCCCTTGCAGCCCACTCGTCTGAAGAGCTATATCCGAAGAGCCCGCTGCTCCAGGACCCAGCCAGCCTGGCCTGAGTACCCCTCACAGCTGAGCTCAGGCTGGCAACTCTCCCCCAGGGCATGCCCCCAACTCACCTCCGCCCCCAGCACCACCAGGAGCCTGGTGGTTCCTAGCAGCAGGTGCCAAAGGGTGCTCTCCTGGTCCCTGTTAATGGGGAGGCTGGCAGGATGGGGATCCTCTGGTCAGTATGGGGTAAGGGGTTCAGGTTCCTCCTAATTGGCTGCACACAACCCCATTCCACCACCATGTTCTACCCTCTTCCCTGCTCTGCCGTCTGGCACTCCTGGGGAGAGGGCCCTGGGCTCTGTATCCTGCCCCTGCTGGCCAGGGTCCTGGTCCACACATTAGTCAGCGACAGCAGCTGAGAGGGAAGGGTGGTAGCTGGGAAAGTGCTTATGTCCCACCCCTCCCTGCCTGGGAGTGCCCGTTCCCCCATGGAAGGAGGACAGGGATGGGGCACCTCTTCTCTGCCAGGCCCTGGGGAGCCAGGCTGCATGTCTCATTCCAGCTGGCTCCCAGGAGACCTGAACAGCCTTACTCACCCCGGGGGCCAGGTTCCAGACTCCTGACTTTGTACCTCCTTGGGCCTGGGGCTCTCCAAGGTGTGGGCACACAGGTGATCTTGATGCATCTGTCTGTCAGCACTGACCCAAGGTGGGGCCACAGCCCCTCACATGGGCCTGCTGGGATCACTTCCAGGCTATCCCCTCCCCCTGCCTAGGATTCTGTCCAGCTCACGCCCTGGGCCAGGTGCTGACGTCAGGCCATCTGGGACTGCCCACCTCAGGACTCCTTCAGGACCCTGGAAGCCCTGCCACCACCCCAGAGCTGTGCACAGGGGACCCCCAGCCCCTGGTCCACCCAATGTATGCCCAGGACAGACCCTGCCTGCATTTCACTCCAGCCCAGCCCAGGCCGGCACCAGCCCTTTGGGGAGTGAGTGGGCTGGGAAGGGGGCTGTAAGTAGGGGGTGAGGCCAGTGGGGCTTCTGGGTGCCCCAGTGGGTGCGGGGACCTGCAGCCTGAGCCGCCTGGTCCCGAAACCTAATTTCTGCCAGTCTCAGTTTCCTGGTCTCTGAAATAGGATCCCAGCATCCACCTCAAAACCATAGTTGTTATAAAACCGGGACTAGCACGTTTTTAAAGGTACAGTGTTCCCACTCCCTTGAGTGACACTTCCTGCCAGGCTGTGCTGACTCAGCCTGTTCTTGGCCAGCCAGGGAAACTGAACAGGGCATTGCTGTGAACCTTCGGCAGGAGGGGTGATGGGCCGCTGAGGGTGCAGGAAGGGGGACAGACACTGGAAGGGTACATGTCCTGCTGACGAGGACGGCTCACATCAGGCCCTCCAGCAGACTTGTTCCCCAGCCTGTCCTGACCTGGGTAGTCTGCACCCTTTGGAGCCAGTGCCTCTGGCCAGCCCAGAACTGTCTGTGACCAGGCATCCCATAGTAGATTGGGTCCACCCAGGCCTGCTATTCAGTGGGGCCTTGAACCCCAGGTGGTGTTGGGGGAGGAGGCTGAGGCTGCTTTGCCTGCCCCTCAAGGATCCCTTTTTCACTCCCCATCCTCAGCCTGGGCCCGGGCAGGCAAGGGACACTAGGCAGGCTGAAAGCCTCCTCTAGTGAGCTTTGAGTCTGGCAGCCCATCCCCAACCTCACACACAGGACCTCAAGGCCACTCTGTGCTGAGGTGACTTGAGCTGCTCCTGACCCCTGGATGGCCCTCCTTCCTCAGTGCATGGTGGCAGTAGGGTGGGGATAACGCCCAACATCATGCCCTAGGCTCATTTTTCTGCACCCTCCTTTGTGCACATACCCTCCAGGCTCTGCCAGGAGGGCCTGTAGGTGAGGACCTGCAAAGGATGGGCTGGGGTTTGCACAGGTCACTCAGGCCCCATCCTGCCTTCACCCAGGCACCGGCACCTGAGCTGTGCACACTCTGGGGCCTGCCATCCACACTGCCCAGGAGACCCCACCAGCCTGAGGCCAATTCTGGTCCCATGGCTGCTTCAGCCTGGGCCCATGCCCCCCAGCCTCCCACCCCTCCTCTGTCTCACACAGCACCCCCTTCCCCGTACCTGTAGGTGAGCACCTGCGGATCTGCCCCCAGGGCTACACCTGCTGCACCAGCGAGATGGAGGAGAACCTGGCCAACCGCAGCCGTGCTGAGCTGGAGACTGCGCTCCTGGACAGCAGCCACACCCTGCAGGCCACACTGGCAGCTCAGCTGCGCAGCTTCGACGGTGAGTGAGCCCCAGGGCTCAGGGACCGCAGGACACCGAACCAGTGTCCTGGAGGAGCTGGGGGGGTGGGGTCTCACTTGGTGAGGTGGATTACCAGGAAGTAGCCTTTGAACTGAGATCTCTGTGGAAGGAGAAGGCACTGGGCAGTGCTGGAGGGATGGGGCAGCAAGCCTGAGCAGAGAGATCTAGGGGCCTGATTGGCTTTTGGCTGAGGCCTGTGGATCCCAGCTCCTGGACTCCTGTCCACAACAGCTGGCCTCACAGACTTCAGGGAGCCAGAGACCCCGAGGTCATCTCCACGTGCCTGCTGGTCCTGGCCAGCTTTAACTGGCCTCAGCTCCTTAGAGCCCACCTGTTCCTGTTGGGTCGGCCACGCTATCCTTCCCTCGGATGATGAGCCTCAGAGAAAGCACCTGGTGGGGCGGGTGGGACGTGAACGAAACACCCAGTCCTCCTGGGTCTGCCCTGTGTGTGGGGACCTCACGGCCACCTCCCCATGCCCAGATTACTTCCAGCATCTGCTGAATGACTCGGAGCACACGCTGCAGGACTCCTTCCCCGGCGCCTTCGGGGAGCTGTACACACAAAACGCCAAGGCCTTTCGGGACCTGTACGCGGAGCTGCGTCTCTACTACCGCGGAGCCAACCTGCACCTGGAGGACGCGCTGGCTGAGTTCTGGGCCCGCCTGCTTGAGCGCCTCTTCAGGCAACTGCACCCTCAACTGCTGCTGCCCGATGATTACCTGGACTGCCTGGGCAAGCAGGCCGAGCCCCTGCGGCCCTTCGGGGATGCCCCTCGCGAGCTGCGCCTGAGGGCCACCCGCGCCTTCGTGGCCGCACGCTCCTTCGTGCAGGGCCTGGGCGTGGCTGGCGACGTGGTCCGGAAGGTGGCCCAGGTGCGCCCCGCTGCCTAGGGCTCTCAGAAGCCCCTTGGGGACCCAAACCTTGCCCCTCTGTTTCAAATCTCAGCCTCCTGGGCCCCTGGGCCCCCTCCTGATCCTGGGTTGCTGCCCAGGGACCTTCCAACAGCACATTAGAAGATGTGAGCTCCACTCTGGGCAGCCCACCCACTGTCTAGTCCTTGGCCAGGCTGGGTATGTCAGGCAGGAAGGAAAGCAAGAAAGGTCTAGGGCTGATGCTGATCCAGCCAAAGAGGTTAGGAGGACAGGAGACTAGAGCGACAGGAGGCCAGAGCAGGCTGGGGCCCAAGGCCAGGCAGACCGCGGGTGCCTTGCCCCATTGGGCAGCCCACGTCAGACTCGCCTGATAATAGGTGTGGGAGAGCATTCGTCTCAGACCACACAGCCCTGGGGGTAAGCCACCTCCCCATCCAGCTGCGGTCCTTAGCAAGTCACCCCTCGGCCCTGACTCTGGTCCTCTCATCTGCATGGCACTTGTATTCCAGGAAGGCTTCCCTGGGAAGGTTAGTGACACAGTGTGCCAGGGAGTGATGATCGGGGTGAGTGCCCCCATGGCCAGCATCCTCTCGGGAAGAGACAGGATCCCCGAGAAGGGCCAGGCCAGGCCCCACTGTGGTTGGAGCAGAACTGAGGCCACCTGACTACCATCCAGAGCCCCTACCCTGGGGCTTCTTGGGGGGCTGGGCACCACCACAAGGTGCTGAGGCTGCTTTGGCTCTCCAGGTGCCCTTGGGCCCTGAGTGCTCGAGGGCCGTCATGAAGCTACTGTACTGCGCACACTGCCTGGGGGTCCCCGGCGCCCGGCCCTGCCCCGACTACTGCCGCAACGTCCTCAAGGGCTGCCTGGCCAACCAGGCCGACCTGGACGCCGAGTGGAGGAACCTTCTGGGTGAGCCCTCTCTGCCACCACCTGCCAACACCGCCAGGGCCCCGGGAGGCAGGTGGTCCTCGGGGTCAAGGGGCAAGGATTCCTTCTAAATGTCTGGATGGTGTGACATAGGCAGTTGTGTGGGAGGGAGCCCTATGGAGTCATAGTTCCTGCCCTTCCCCACTGGGCAAATGCCCCAACATGCACATATGCCAGCATGTATTGACACAGTGGGCTAACATATGCATGAGCTAACATGCATGTTGCTGATATGTGGGTCAGCTGGCATGCACATGTGCTAACATGTAGTGGGACAATATGTACATGCTGGTATGCATATGTGCTAGCATGGTGTGAGTCAACAAGGACACATGCCGACACACATGCACTGATATATACATATATGGAGCCAGCATGCATCCATATCAACATGTGTGAGCTGACATGTACCTGAACTGACATGTGGTAGGCCAGTGCTGTATGTTCATGTCAACATGTATGAGCTTGCACGCATTGACATAAGGTGGGCCAGCATGCAGACATACAAATTGCCTGTGTGTGCCCACACCTGTGCCAGACTCCATGGTGCTCATCACCAACAAGTTCTGGGGACCGGCGGGCTCAGATATCGTCATCGGCAGCGTGCATCTGTGGCTGGCGGAAGCCATCAATGCCCTCCTGGACAACAGAGACACGCTCACGGCCAAGGTGCGGGCAGGAGGGTGTGGTCAGCATGGGAGGGGTGTCCCAAACATGGCCTCGTGCCCCTCCAGGACCCCTGTGGTCTCCCCCCAGGTCATCCAGGGCTGCGGGAACCCCAAGGTGAACCCTCACAGCTCAGGGTCTGAGGAGAAGCGGCCACGGGGCAAGCTGGCACTACAGGAGAAGCCATATGTAGACATGTTGGCGAGGCTGGTGAGTGGTCCCTCAGCTGGCCCAGCCCTAGGGGATGGGGGAGGGGAGTGCAGGCAGGGCCAGGGCCCCCAGTGGCCTGACTGTTGTCCTGCAGGTCTCTGAAGCCAAAACCCAGCTCCGCGACGCCCAGGACTTCTGGATCAGCCTCCCAGGGACACTGTGCAGTGAGAAGATGGCCATGAGTGCCTCCAGTGACGACCGCTGCTGGAACGGGATGGCCAAGGGCCGGTAGGTGCCGCCTGGCTGACCACAGGTCATCCCTCCTGTGAGTTCTCAGTGGGCCCAAAGTCTGACCTGAGGCACTAGGTGCTGTGTGGTGCACAGGGCCGTGCCTGACCTGGGGCACACAGCAGACACAGAAAGCTGGGACGAGGGCCAAATCCTTGTCCTAAGCCAACTCCTCACCCCACACACCATGCAGTGTGTCCACACCCACTGCTATGGGGCCTTCATGGGCTCCCGCTGGCATTTGAAGGGCACTGGGAGGGGGGTCTCAGACGTGCCATCACCTGGGCGGGAGGAAGGGAGTGCTTGGGTGGTGCCACTTTGCTGGGACTCAGGCAGTCACCCTGGGTTGCCCTCCTGGCCCCAGGTATCTCCCCGAGGTGATGGGTGATGGCCTGGCCAACCAGATCAACAACCCTGAGGTGGAGGTGGACATCACCAAGCCCGACATGACCATCCGCCAGCAGATCATGCAGCTGAAGATCATGACCAACCGGCTGCGCAGCGCCTACAATGGCGAGGATGCAGACTTCCAGGATGCCAGTGAGGGCCAGGCACCTGCTGGGGGTGGGGACGATGCCAGGGGGCTGAGGGCCATAGGAGTGCCATGAAGCCCCACCCCACTGCTAAAAGGGGCAGGGGAGGGATCCTTCTAGCTCCTAATCCTCCAGTGGCTCTGAGGGCACTGCTGCTGCCCAGCCTTCTACCAGTCCCAAGCAGTTGAGACCTGGCCAGGATGTCCATCCCGCCTTGGCAAACCAAGGCAGTGCAAGCTGCCCTGGGCAGGACGCCACCTAGCACGGGAGGCCCACACGCAGGGACACTGCACCTGGGGTCCCATGGCGAGGTTGGCCTGCCCGAGCCTCCTTTCCTCCCCAGGTGACGACGGCAGCAGCAGCTCAGGTAGTGGGGATGGCTGCCCCGAAGACATCTGCGGCCGGAGGGTCAACAAGAAGAACTCCAGCTCACGGACAACCCTGACCCACGCCCTCCCTGGCCTGTCAGAGCGGGAGGGCCAGAAGACCTCAGCCGCAGGCTGTCCCCAGCCCTGCCTGGCCCTCCTGGTCCTCCTCCTCACCCTGCTTCTCTCAGCGGCCAGGCCCCGGTGGCGGTAACTGCTCCCAGCCCCAGGGACTGAGGCCAAGGACTGACTTTGCCAAAACACGAACAGACAATATTTAATTCCCCTCGTCTTAGAGGCCCAGGGCAGGACAGAGAGGGACAGCAAGGGACTGCTGTCTGTGACGCACTGAGGGCAGGGTGAGTGGCGCTGGCCCCACAGGCCTGGCTTTGCCGTCACCCTGGCTCTTAATTTTGTGCGAGGTCCTCGGGTCAGCCGGGAACAATGTCCCCAAAAGCCATGTATTTCAGGGACCTTCCATGGGCCCAGGATCTGAGCTTGCCCCTGTTCACGCAGGCTTGGGGGCCCTCCCTCCTGGGCCCCTGTCTGCCCACAAGCCTCTCCCCAGCTCCCTGCACCATCACCGACCAGTGCCAGGGCCTGTGGGGAGGCACCCTGAGCCTGTGCCTTCCTCTTCTGCCTCCTTCCATGACAACTAGAGGCTCCCCATGTCAGAAAGTGGGGCCCACCCCTCCGTGCCCCAAGAATCCCCGAGAGGGCGTCAGGGCTCTGTCACCTGAGACCTTGAGGGCCTTTGAGATTATGCACGAACCCTTCATATGCAGTCAGGCCTCCACCCTGTGATGCCATAGGCCCCCCCAGAACCCGGAGTCAGGTGAGAGCCTGTCTGGCAAGGTGCTGCCGGTCCCTGCAGACCTCCTTGCCGAAGACCAGCTGCGGAGGCCTCACATGTGCCGTGAGCAGCAGCCGGCATAGCCATGCATCCTGGGCTCTGCACTCAGTTGTCTGTGGGTGGGCTTGCTGCTCCTGGCCATCCAGGAAGAGCAAGCGGGGGCCCTCCGCAAAGGTGAGCCTCGCTTCACACACGGGCTGGGTCCACAGCCTGCATAGGGACTTTAAGATGTGGGAGGAGCAACCTATCCTCCCTCCTGTCCCCACCCAGGGCCAGGGCCAGGGCCAGGGGCCAGCTCAGGGTAACATAGGCCAGGGCTGGAGGCAACCCATGGCCATCACCTGGCCACAGGGATGCTGAGTGGTAGGTGAAACTTCAGCTCAGGGCCAGTGAGCCCTGGCATTGCAGGGAGCCTGGGGGAGCTTTGACAGTTAAGGGCTTTTCCAGATGTGCAGACATGTACAGATGCTTCTCATCCATGTTCACTGGGAGCTTTCTCAGCTCCTCCCAAATAGCTTTTGAAATATGACCTCCTGAGAGCCTAGGATCTGGGCATACCCCCTGTTCATACAGGCCTGGGGGCTTTCCTTCCTGGGCCCCAGCTGCCTCCAGCCCTGGGGAGGGGCCTGGCACCCTGCCAGAGAGGGGCTCAGGCAAGGAGAAGGTGGGCCCAGAGGGCCCAGGGGATGCGGAGCCAGCATGGGCAGGCACAGCCGTCCTGGCCAGTGCCAGGGTCCTGAGCAGGCTGCTTAGCACCGCTTTGCTTTCCCTTGAGGGATTGGAGAGGCCACTGGCTGCTGGTCAGGGACCCTGGTACCGTTCTTGGTGTGTTGGGTCCAGGCCTCCAGCTGAGCTCCACCAGGTAGCCCAGTCCACAGGCACACTCACCCCATGCTAACCCTGAAGTGTTGGGGTGGGGACTGGGCCCAGGACCTCCTTCCCTGTGGGCGAGGGCCAGCCAGACTTGAGGATTTGGGCAGTGATGTGGTGTGCCAGGATGGTGCTCTTGTGCTGCATGGGATGACCCAATGGGGCCTGTGCTATCCTCACCTCACATGGATCTCTGGAAGGGCTAGCCAGGCAGTGGCCAGTCTGCTGTGTCCTGCCGTGTGGTATCAGCTGGTGACATATGTTCTTGTGTCCTTGTATGAATAAAAGGCTGGAGACCTTGTGTGGCTGCTGTGATCCTTCCCTGCACAGCCCAGCAGCAAGTGTATCCCCACGGGCTGTGCACAGCATGGTGGGGCTCAGGGCCTGTTGGGAGGTGAAGTGATTGCACCTAGCACTGTGGCCTGGAGGCTGCAGAGTGTCCTCCTCCCACCCCAGGAGGACATGGTGCCCTGAAGAAGGAAAAGGCCCAGGCCCCTCTGCCATCCACATCTCCCCTGTTCTGGACACACACCCTCGTACGTTGCCCGGGAAGTTCCAGTTCCTGCCAAGGATCCTCAGAGATGCCCAGGAAGCCGGAGCAGGGGGACCAGTGTTGTCCTGAGGCCAGGCCTGGTGGCATGTCCTGACGATCCAATCTGGCTTTAGAGTCCCGCTGTGCCCTGCATCTTTCACCAGAGTGGAACCACTGCCCCAGCCACCATGGCTCCGCAAGCCGAGGCTGCATGGTCCCTGGGGCGAAGCTGCCAGCCCTGCCCTCTCCCCTTACCATTGCCCAGATGCCACTGTGTGCAAGGCCCCGCCCCTCATCTAGAGACTGGAAGCCAACACAGACATAAGCTGCTGCTGGGTCCCTTTATTTGGGCATCACAGCCCACACCAGCAGCCTGGCAGACATTCAGCAAAGCCTCTCTTCCCCGAAGCCTGGAGCGCTGAGGGCTCAGTGCCACCAGCCCAGACCCCCGGAGTGCGAGGGGCAGGGCCCCCCAGCATGGTGGACAGCACGCCCTGGAGGCAAGAATGAGGCTCCACAGAGGGGCTCCCCTGGTGCTGCAGCTCTGACAGCCTGGGTGCAGTGGGGCTGGGGGTACCTGTAGAGCAGTGGCTGCCTGTTCCCCTGGCCTCCACGAGACCAGAGTGCCTGGTGCCCAGCTCCCCCTTCCTGGGCCCTGGGGCCCACTCAGCCTCGGGGCAGGTGGGCAGCCATGGTTCATTCCTGATTGTAGCCTGTATACACTTCCTTCAAATGGAACTTGTTCATGGGCTTCTTGAACTTCTTCCCGATCTCCAACAAATAGTTTTCTCCTGTCAAAAGGGAGGACACAGGTGAGGTGGGCATTCAGCACAGGACAACCTACTGGGCCGCGTCAGGGGTCTTAGTCCTGCCCACCATGAGCTAGGCCCCAGACCATCACTGTCCTCTCCCAAGCCTGGCCCTCCCTCCATCCCATCATTCCTCAAGGGAATCTGGAAGGTCACAGACATCCTGACGACCCACACTGACAGGCAGACAGCCACAGACAGCTAGTGTGCACTCAACACACCTGTGTGCACATATACGTGCACACACACAGAAACGCACGCTCTGCTCCGCTCCAGATGACAACATTCCTCTGGCCAGAAGTGACGTTTACAGTCAAAGCACTAGCACTGGTCCGGGATGGAGAGCTGATTCTCCCAACCCTCCTTCCAGAGTGAGTAATAACAGGGCAAGAACAAAGTCTGTCTTCCTGCTGGAAACCAAAGACAGATGGCAAGTTGCACGTCAAGGCTGCCAGAGATGGAGATAGGGTCTAAGGAGGTGACGAGCACTGGAGGGTGGGATCCCGGGAGACCAGCTGGCCCTCCAGCCCTCCTCGACTCTGCACATATGAGACCTCTCCCAGACAGGACCCCACGCCAAAGTGAAAACCTCAGAGAATCTAAACACTTCCACCTTCTTTTGTGGCCTGAAACTATGAACTGGGGCTTTCCTGGTTTCCAGCATAAACCCGTTTCCATACCCAACCTGGGGAAGCAGAGAAACAAGCCAGCAAGATCTCAAAATACGCAATGACCAGGAACCGGAGTGGCGATCCAGTGTGAGAACTAGAAACCGGAGAAAGCACACGGGGAGTCTAGTTTGAGAGGTCACAGCACATAGTGGAGGCCAGTCCTGGGACTGAGTGTTGTGTGGTCTCGGGCAGGGAAATGGAAAGATGAAAACTCAGGTGAGAACAAGCCTATTTTTTAAACAAAAACAAAGAGATTGGACACAGCACTAAGTGCAGCTGAGGGTTAGATCCTTTGCAGAAGGTGGGTGACCCCAGAGGTGGGCCGGCAGGAGCTGTGAGAACCTGGAGGTGGGACTAAGGTGCCCCCTTGGAGAGGAGAGCCTGGGGCCTCACCCACAGGGTGGCAGCTGGACCCACCCCAGGCAACAGATGCTGTCTGACATTCTGGAGACTGTGGTGTCTCCAGGGCCAAGGGGGAGGGGAGAGGAGGCCACTCACAAACTGGGCCCAGCCACTGGTGATCCCCATGGAAAATAAGAAAATGGGTCCCTGCTGCATGCTGCAATCAAAAAAGCATGTTTTGAACGAAAGGACTGAAACATGGAAATTCAGGTTTCAAAACCTGGAGAAGACATAGATCACATGACAGGGGGAGAGGAAACTACTTCCCCAGGACACAGAGCCGCGGGACACGATGGGCCACCACAGCGCTGGAGAAAGTCCACGAACAAGGACACAAACCACACGTGAAACTAAGCCAGGACCTTCGTCGTGGGGGTGGAGGGCAGCGCCTGGCTCACCATCAGTGTACACCCATGGTCAGAGGAAGCGCAGCAGGACGGAGGGAGGGCAGGTGCCAGCTCCCTAGGCTCCCAGGGTGAGCAGGTGGGCTCTGCTCTGTGGAAGGAAACCCTCAGCTCCTACCCTATGGTTTCTCCATGCTTACTGGCACCCGACTGGCCACTCTCACCACCCATCTCTCCAGAGAGCACAGCACGCTAGCTTCTGGGAGGAATCCTGATGCTGGCAAATTCCAGGCCATTATTGACATCACCAACATTCCAGCCCGACACCAACACCCTCTCTGGTCTCCAAGGCTCCTCCCCAGCTGACCCTCTCCCTCTACTCCCATCTTTCTGGTCCTCTCCTCCCCTGACCTTACTTGGTCACCCCTCAGGCGTGGGACTCAGGGAGTGGTGTCCTCCAGACTGGTCCCTCCATCTCCCACTCCACCCCACCTTCCTTCCACCTAACCAGGACCCGCAGCCCGGCTTCCATGCTTGCTCTGAAATCGCCATCTGTCACCCTGCAACACCCCACATCTCTGTAGTCCTGCCTCCCATCCAGCCTGCCATACTGCTCGCCATGTGGACCTCGTGGGGCTGGGCCAGGTGGCACAGAGCTTGGCACAAAGTATGGCCACGAGGTACCCTCTCCAGTCATCACAGCAACTACCAAGGATGTGGAAACAAGTGGCCAGTTCCCATACATTCCGAAGATAGAGGCAGCCTAATTTCCTGAGGAGCAGGACGTTCGGAGGAGAGAGGTGCTGAGGATGGCAGGGGTGGGCAGTCTGCCCAGGCAGTCAGCCTTCCAAGGACACAAGGCTGCAGGCCAGATGGGTGTGGGTTCGCTTCGCCATCCTGTCGCCATAGCAGACAGATCGATGTAGTCCAAAGGGGAGTTAAAGATTTACGTCGAATGACTGACTTGACTGGAACCATCCGGAAGACAGAGTGCCTTGTGTCTTTTGAGAAGGGGTGACTGAGAGCATTTCGAAAAATCACAAGGTGGCCTGCAGCTGCCACTGTCACCTAACACCACTCAGCACCAGCCAGTGTGCCGTGGAGGGATAGAGAAAGAGCCACGGATGCTGGAAAGGCACGGCAGGAACATCACGTCCGCAGAGCCTGGAGCCGACCTCCCAGCACGCAGGACAAGGATGCATCACAGACACCAGATGTCATTCAGTGTGGGTAGGAGACACATGACATCAGGGTGAACCTGGGGACTCCTAGCTGGGTCGCCCCATCCATGAGTGCCCAGGACTCTCTCTGCACTGGCTGTGAGCACAGTCCCGCCCTATGGGGCTGGCAGACAGCACTCATCCACACACACAGCAGTCTCCCCTGTAGAGTGAGGTCCTACCGGGGACCTGTCACACTGTCCTTTATCCTATTCTGGGGGCCCAGAGCATGCAGGCAGAGGGCAGTGCTCGCCACACAAGTATGCCCGGGGAGAGAGGATGTGGCACCTCCATCTGGGAGCAGGAGAGGGAGCCCTCAGGAAGATGGGGGCACAG
This sequence comes from Pipistrellus kuhlii, assembly GCF_014108245.1. NCBI lineage: Eukaryota > Metazoa > Chordata > Mammalia > Chiroptera > Vespertilionidae > Pipistrellus > Pipistrellus kuhlii. Next base: position 30,214,177 of record NW_023425573.1, read on the forward strand.
TCAGGCACAAGGGACATCAAGTGACTAGTAGGGGAGGCTAGGGGGAAGCAGCAAGGACTTTGATGGCCATCCTGCACTTGGACACAGGAGCAGTCCAGCTGGCCTCTGTGGCACTGGAGCAGGGGCTAGGGGTGGCGGTGGCAGGAGATTTTGGAAGCAGCCCGATGGCGAAGAGCTGAGCAGATTTCCCGAAGGACTGGATGTGAGGTGAGAAGGCATGCGCAGTGGATGGCAATCCTAAATGAGGTTAAACTACCAAACTCCAGCACAATCCCCACCACTGCCCTGAGCATGTGTCCCCAACCAAACAAAAGAGTGACAAGGTCTAACAAGACATTGTTCATCTGAGTGAGTGAGGGTGGGTGGCGCAAGCACATTTCACAAGGATGAGCCTGTGGAGGCGGGTCCCAGGGATGCAGGTTAACCAGCGGAGCAGGGCCTGCGGCACCCGGAGCTCCGGTGCAGTGACAATGACCACCGGTCACCAGGAATGTGCTGGCTGTGGGGGGCGCTCACCTCTCACACAAAAATTAATTCTAGGTAATTACAAAACCGTAGGTAAAACAAGAATGCTTGAGGCTGTGCACACCACCTATGATCTCGTCTGGGGTGGCTTCCTCAGTCCTCGGCAAACCAGACCCTAAAGCTCAGGACAGATGCAGCACCCACAGAACAGAAAATCCCAGCAGCAAGTCAAATGGGGAGGGAGAAGGTGCGAGGAGGGTGCTGGGCTCCAGGGACCTCCTGCAAGTCAGGAAGAGCCACACCCCCAACTGACAGGAATGTGGGAATCAAATGCCACATGGTGTGGAGAGGGCGAGGGCGAGGGTGAGGGCGCTAACACTTCCACGAATTCCTCAGGACACGGGAAATGTCATTCCTGAGAAGTGCAGGGCAGACAGGCTCTATCCCTCCCGGAGAGCGTGGGAACCAACCCGGGAGACTCCTGAAATCCTAACACTTAGTCTTTGTGAGTTCCACCAAAGGGAAACCTGGGCCAAGGCGTGTGCTGCATGTTGACAAATGAGCAAAATGACATAAATGCCCATCAACAAGGCACCGGGTGGGCAAGTGTGAGATGACACAGAGAAGGGAGGGCAGGGCAAGGTCACAAAATAGCCGTTTTCATTAAAAGTGGGGGGCGGGGTGCGAAAGCACAGTGCGCACGGGGTGCTGAGGATGTACACACGTGTGCGTGTGCATGCGTGTGTGTGTGTGTGTGTGTGTGTGTGTGTGTGTGTATTAAATCGGAAAGAACATGCTCAGGATGCTTATCACTGAGTGGAAGGTTGGTGTAGTTTTCACTGTCATCTGGTCTTTTCTAACAACGAGCAACTATTGCCTGCAGCACAAAAATAAAACTGCACCTGGGAAAGTTATGTTGCAGAAAAAGTTAATAGCAAAGATAGATGTTCATGGCTTATTTTAGAACATACAGGGCATGCTTTCACTTTCAAGTGCACATTGCATGGCATGTGGGTGTACATGTGTATCCTGCACAAGCCTGTGGAAGCACGTGTGCATGTGTCTGTACAGACAGAGGGGGTTAGCAGGACACACAGCAGTGTTCTGGGTGTCAGGATAAATGTCATTTATCTTTTCTTCCTTTTGCATGGGGTGGAGCTGGGATGGAGCAGAGATGTGGGCTCTTGGGAAGCCCCCAAACGTCCCCAGAGCACAGGAGCACCTTCAGGCAGTAAGCTCTGCTCACAAGTACAACGTGAATTCACAAGTGCTCATTAGGAGTGTTTTCCCTGCTGGCAGATGTATTTATTGAAAGCCACCCACATCTTCTTGGGGTTCACACCCTACCCCCAGCGCCTCACCAGAAAAGCATCCCTCAACCAGGAACCCACTCACCCAAGGTCACATTATGGGGTTGTGACTGGGTGCAGCACACAGTCCCTGTCCCCTCTGCCCAAGAGGCTTCCTCACCCCTTACAGGAACATCATCCGGAGCCCTCAGCAAACTTTCCAATAAGAGACCAAGAAAACAAGGCAAAACCATGACTGTGGGCAGGACTGCCTGGACCAGCAAGGAGTCAATCTGGCTGAATCCCTGCACAGGCTCCTTTGCCCCTTCCCCAACCCGTCCCACCTGCCCCCACCACTCTGCCCTCATTCCCACTGCCCCCTCCCACTCCCTCCTTAAAAGCAAGCCCACCACCCACGGCTCACGGCATGACCGTGATCCTGGCCCGTGATCACCCCAGTCCTCCTCCATCTGGGTCATGGTTACTTCACATCCACTGTCACTGCCACCACCCCCCGAACACATTTGCCACACACTGACAACACCCTGGAGCCTTGGGGAGGAAGGGGAGTGACACCCCCTCACCCCGTCCCTTCTGAGCCTGGGATGGAGAGCAGAGATGCGGGCTCCTGGGAAACCCCCACATGTCCCCAAAGCAGGGGAGCACCTTCTAGCAATAACCTTTGCTCCAGGTCTGACCCACATGTGCCCAAAGGTGGCCAGGCCTTTGTGGAGATGAGAAGCGAGCATGCCCCTTGGAAGCTCTGGACTAGCCCGTGTACAACTCAGCAGCACAAACAGGGTTAAAAGCACACCCAGTGGGGCCACTTTATTGTGAGGTCAGGAGGGAGTCATTGCCACAGCCCTTAAAGCAGACTTCCTGCATTAGGCTGGAGGCAGCCCTAGGAGCCCCCAGGTACAGGTGCTGGCAGGTGAGGCTCGCAGCTGGGGCATGGAGCGTGCTCCTTTACAGAGAGTCTTCCCTCCTGTGGCTCTCATCCTCCAGGTAGGGCCCTGGGGAAGGAGCTGGCAGAGAGGAGGTCCGTGAGGGGCACCCCCAAGGAGGCGCAGGCGGGTGCAGGAGAGTGGACCCTGATGCACCTCGCCCTCGTGGCCACGCCGCCTGGAGGAAATCTCGGTCTGTGTGCTCTGCTGGCTCCCCTGCGCAGCCTGGTGCCGAGAGCCCTAGGGTGCGGTGCCAGGCAGTGCCTTGCGCCCTGGTCACATGTGGGGTACTCGGTTGATGGCACTTCAAAGGTGGAGCCTCGAAACCCCCCACCCCTGTCCCTGGGGTCCCCGAGCCAAGGAGCTATGACCAAGGTCCGGGGTGCCACCCATAGTGGGCCTGTTACTAACGGCCCCATTTTGCAGAGAGGGAGACGGGGATAACAGGGAACGTCAGAACTCAGAGAGGATCGGCTTCTGGGGCAGAGTCCAAGGGCAAGGGCCAGTCAGCCCCTCTGTCTGCACCAAGGACAAGTCCTGAGGAAGAGGCCTCCCAGCCAAGTCTCAGCCTTGCCCACGAGGCCACCCTCAGAGCACTGCCTGGTGAGGGGTTGCTTCAGGTCACTCCCAAGGGAGGGAGGGTAGGGAGAGGGGTTGGCTATGGGGAGCCTTCCTGTAGCAGCCCCAAGGCCAAGTACCAGTGGTCCAGGGAAGCCCGTGTCCACCAGGGGGCCCAGGTGTCACGTGGAGCTGCCAGGTGGGCGTTCCACAGGAGCCATGGGCACATGGGGCATGGCATCCACTTGTAGGTGGGGAAAGGCCAGGTTGGCTCAGTGCCTTCCTGTCCCCACACAAGCCCAACTGGAGGATTCTGGAAAGTGGCTTGGATCACACAGGTTTCAGGGGAGATGGGGTCCCTCACTAGGCCAACCCCGGGTTGGTGCCTATGCCCTTAGAAGGAGCAGGCCCACAAGCAGCCCGGCCGGCTCCAGGACTTACCGATGGCCGTCAGGGTGCCGCAGTCTCTGCTGTGGAAGTCGGTCCAGGCTTTGATCTTACAGCTCTTGCTGCAGATCAGGATCCCATAGCAGCGGCTGCAGGGCAGCAGGCGCACCCCGATGGAGCGGCCACACTGGTAGCAGAACTTGAAAAAGGGAATCCTGCCAGGGGGCCATGCAGCCATTGGCTGGTGCCGGCCCCCTATGCCACCGACCCAGTTCCAGGCCTTCCCATTATCCTCTGCACGGGGCAGAGACCTGAAGTCCTGTCCAGGGATGTCCAGCACAGGCCGTTCAGAATAGAAAACAAGCACCATGCCCAAATGCCACCTGAGGGCTCAGACAGGGCTGGGCAGGAGACTGTGGGACCCTCACGTGGGAGGATTTCTATGTCTTGTTGGAGGAACAGCTCTGAGCAGGCACTCACAGGGCTGTGGGTGAGCAGGGCACACCCTCGAGCTCTGCTTCAGCAGGAAAGGGAGCCCAGGTGGGCAACCACCCCTGTCTGCCATCCATCACCCCACCCATGCACCAGGGTTTACGGGGCAGATGTGGTCCAGGATGCCCACAGGGATGATAAGGCACATAGACATACAGAGACTATTCTAGGGGAAGGGGCCCGTGATGGAGGGCTAGGAGGGGTATGCAGCACAGGGTGCACAAGGCAACACACATCTCTCACCCAGCTGCCCCCCAGACCTGGAACGGCCCCCACTGCCACCCCATCCTGGCCCATGCTCATGGCAAAGGGGCCACACAGCCACTTACTGCTCCTGCTCCTCCAAGTCCTTGGGAAAGATGGAGCCCCTTTGCTTCAGCCTGTGGCAGGGGATCAGCTGCGCTGTACCCAGAGAGACCTGCATTAGTCTCCCTGGGCCCTCCCGGTATGCCGTAGTGTCTACAGATAGAGGGAGCTCTGGCTTCCTGCCTCAACCACCCTCTTGAAGCCCACCCAGGGATCTCAGGGAGGCAGGACACCAAGCCTTGACATCTCATGACAGGTCTCAGAAGGCAGAGTGGGACTTGGCCTCGAGGGGTTGAGGCACCCAGGGCCTCTTGCTTGCCTGCCCATCTATAGCCACTGCTCTGTGCCATCGACAGTCTCAGTGTCCCCCTCACCACGCCATTAAAAGGCCATGGGCCAGCACCAGGTTTCTCTGGCCTCGCCCGGTGCACAGCTTCCTCTGGAGGAGGGAACCCTGCTCTGCTCTCTGGCCTCCGCAGGAAGGTGCACAGTAGACCAGGGTCTGGAGGGCAGTGAGTCCCCCGTAATAACCTCAGTTTAAACATGTCCTTGCACCATTCTCTCTTTAAATAGCACCTCATCCCTGCTGGCCTCCACACCCCCAGAAAGGCCGCCTAACCTCTGCTTCCTCACCACCCCGTCAGACACAGGAGCCCCACAAGGAAACACCTGCTGGCCATGAGAGCAAGAATAGGGGTCCTTCCTGCACCCACCAGCATTCCAGCCGGGTGGGGACGAAGACCTGGGCCCAGGAAGCCAGCTCTGACAGTGCACGTGTTGTCAGGGCAGTGTTAAGAAGGCCAGGTGGCACCAAGGATGCTTCTGGGAAAGGTGACAGTAAAAAACACACAAGGGATCTGGTGCCAGAGCTTCACAAATTGCTTAAGAGGAGACATGGAAATGGTAGGAGGGCATTTTTAAACATCAGTTGAAATATAACGCACATGACACCCAAGGTACATAGTTCAGTGGCTTTTAGTGCATTCACAGGTATGCTGCCATTACCACCAAATCCATTCTAGATCATCATCATCACTCCCAAATGGACCCAGCCCCTGAAATCACCATGCTCTTGACTCCTGGTGACCCCTCTCTACTTGGTCTGTGGCTTTGTCTGTGCCGGACATTTCATACAACACATGGTCCCCTGTGACTGGCTTTTCTCACTGAGCAGCATGTTTTCAAGGTTCATTCACGTTGTGGTGTCAGGGCTTTACTCTTTTTTATGGGTGAATAATATTCCATATGTGAATCTGCCATGACTTGTTTATTCATCCATCAATTGATGGATATGCAGGTTGTTCCCATCGGGCTTTTGTGAACTGTGCTGCCATGAACATTCATGTATAGGTTCTGGGGGACACATTTTCATTTCTTCTGGGCACAAGGCTGTGAGTGGATTTGCTGGATGATATGGTGACTCTGTGGTTAGCATCTGAGGTCTCTCCAGCCTGTCTTCTGTTCCCATTCCCACTGGCGCGGCAGGGAGCTTCCCTTTCTCCTCCTCCTCACCTACACTTGTCATGTATTGATCACAGCATCATACTGAAGTGACACTGTGTACATCCCTGATGGCCAATGTGGAGCACTTTTTTGTGGGTGTGCTGGCCATTTATATCTTCCTTTAGAGTAGGGGTGTCGAACTCAGTCAGAGAAGGGGCCAAAATCTAAAATCCAGCCTAAATCGCGGGCCGAATGGTTTACTGAACAGTCATAAACTGTCATTGTGATGGAAACGCAGCGGAGTGCAGTGATGACAGCGCAGTGCGGGCCACATTGCAAGGCCTGGCGGGACGGATTTGGCCCGCGGGCCTTGTGTTTGACACATGTGCTTTAGAGAAATCTGTGTAGATGCCGATGGAACCCAGACTGACTCCATCTCTGTGCCTGATTTCTTTTCCGTTCGAGTTTTCGTGCTATAAACTCTGGCCTAACTGTGCTCACAAGCATACCAAGGCCTTATCATCAAGGATGAGCTGGCTCTGTAGGCTGACACATGTAGCCATGGAGGGTTTTGTCAGTGATGACCAGATCAGCACAGCCCGAGACAAATGTCAGACTAGGTGCTGGCATCAAATTTAAGCAACTACACACATCACAGCACCAGGAGGAGGTACGGCTCCTGGCTCCATCGGCAACTCTGGTCAGCTATTAGTACCTTAACCACCTACAACACATTTACTGTGACAGCTGTTCAGTCGTGGAGACGAGCTGTGCAGATTGTGGTTCGCTTCTGCTCAGACCCATCTCTGAAAGTGATCCAACCCCACAACAAACTCTTACATCCCATGGAATGGCTTGCCTCCTTTTCCAGTCTCAGAGGGAAACTCCACCATCAGACAAATTTCTACTCATAATTTTTGTCCCCTTTTTAATTACTGCATTGTTGAGTTGTGACGGTTTGTTTTACATACAAGTTCCTTATGAGATGTATGATTGGCAAATATGTTCTCCCATAGGTTGTCTTTTCACATTTGCTTTTCAGAGAGAGTGGAATGAAGGGAGGGAAGGGAAAAGAGAGAAAGAAACATCGATATGAGAGAGACACATCGATTGGTTGCCTCCTGCATGAGCCCGGACCATGAGGCAGGGAGCAAACCTGCAACCCAGATACATGCCCTTGACAGGGATTGAATCCACAACCCTAAGGTACATGAGCTGACGCTCTAACCACTGAGCCAAGGTCAAATTGAACTAATTTTTATAAGTGATCTGAGGGTCAAATGTCATTCTCTCGTGTTTGGATAACCAGTTGTCCCAGCACTGTTTGTTGAAAAGACTGTTGTCCTCCTCCCTATTAAAGCCCTGGCAGCAGCAGGACAGGTCTCTCTCATGTCCCTTCCTGGCCCAGCCCCTCCCATCCCACAATTGACAGGAAAAGCATGGCCTCGGCTGCACCCACAGCCACCCACCTCTCTTGCTCAAGTACAGCAATTGTGGGTCCCACTGGCTCTCCTTGGCCATGACGGCACGGCGCAGCTGGAAGCCCATGTATTCCAGGAGCCGCTTCCGGGCCACAAACGTCTCCCGCTCTGCCGGCATCAGCGTGTGGAAGGGGCAGTGGGCAATCTTCCGGTCCTGCGGCACAGCGCCAGTCACCGTGGGGCACCAGCTCCCACCCCGGGGAGGGCTGGTCCCACACCCAGCTCTGGCCTATCACCAGGAGAGGGATACTGGGTGGGGAGCACACATCCTCTGACGGTGCTCATTGTGAGGACAAACCAGGAGAGCACTCCAAAAGCTAGGCACAGGCAGCCACACCTGCGAATGCCCGGGTGCCAGGTCTTCTCTTTCAGAAGGCCAGGGGCTCGCTTTGGTAGGAGGCATGAGGGACCTTTGGCCCAGCTTTGCCCAAGAGCTGCTAAAGGCCCCAGCTGCACCCCTATCACCAACAGGAAACTCAAAAGCCATACCTGGAAGAATTTGAAATACCCGTAGTCGACGACGGTGCCCACGGCCATCTTGTCCCCTTGCGTGAGTGTCACAGGGGCCAGGACGTCGGCCCCATAATTGATGAGCAGATCAATCTGCGGAGAACAGAGCTGCATCAAATGTGTGTGAACACCCTGGCTGCCAGGATTGTGTGTAGGTGTGTAGGTGTGTAGGAGGTAGATGTGTGCATGTGTGTAGATGTGTAGGTGTGTGCATGTGTGTGAATGTGTGAATGTGTGTATGCGTAGGTGTGTACATGTATCTGTGCCTACACCTACACATACACACATTCTGTGCAACATGCTGAGCCCTCTGGAGCCTCAGTGTGTATGTGTAAGTGTAGGCATGTACAGGTGTGGGTATGTATGCATGTGTTACCCGTACTTCTCGCACACAGCATGACAAAGTCTCTGGCTCAAGATCTATCATCAATTCCAACAGGGCTTTCACCCCTATCCTGACCAGAGAGCAGGTGTATTCAATAAGAGGCTTTATGGCTTTATAGTCTTAGCCAGGAAATTTAACCAACCCAGCAGGCTCAGGGCATCCCAGCATAAATAGATGAAAAACAGCCCATCACTTGCAGGGTACTCACTGGACTGTGTAGGGTCTACCTGCTGACCATTGTTGGCAGGGCTGGTGTTAGGGGATGCATGGTGGCTCCCTCAGCCAGGGTCCTCACTCTCTCAGCCTGTTTAATATTCATTCTTCACAAACTTGGGAACTCTGGCGACACGGTGAGTGAAGCTTCGTGGGCACAGAACCAGACATCTGGAGGCAAATGCCACTGAACACCAGCAGCCAGTGTGGCCTGACCAGGCCCAACTCATGGGTCTAGGAGGCGTGAGTGGAGTTTATACACGGATTTTTTATGGCGATGATGATGTCACGCCAGGCCTATGGCGAGCAGAGTAGGAGCCAGTTTTCCAAAGCCATGGGAAAAAGCTGCCCTGATCCAACCCCGGGCTCCTCTGCTCTCCTGTCCATCCCCTTCCTTTCTATCCCCTCCCCTCCCTCATGCAAAGCATGACAACCTTCCTAACAGGCCTGGTGCACCACTGAGGCTCCAGAGGGCTCAGCATATTGCACAGAATCACATCCCATAAAGGAACGATGGAGAAAAAGCATTGGATTCTACCAAAAAGTGCTTATCTAAATTCTAGCTAACTCTATAAAGCACTTAGAAGAAAACATAGGACAAAAGCTTCACAAAAATGGACTTGGCAATGATTTCTTGGATATGAAACCAAAAGGCACGGTTTGTTGAAAGGTCAACAAACTGGCCCTCATGAACATTAAAAACTTCTGTGCATAAAGGACACTACTACATTGTAAAAGGGTAGCACATGCATATGACAAAGTATTTTAAATCACGTATCTGAGAAGTGATTAATGTCCAGAATACAGAGAGAACTCTTAAAACTTAACAAAAAACAATTTCTAAAATGGGCAAAAAACTTGAATAGACATTTCTTCAGAGAAGGTATATGATAGTCAACAAACCCATGAAAAGATGCTCAGCGTCATGAATAAAATTAAAATAAAACAAATAAGATATTGCCTCACACCTTCAGGATGGTTACTATCCAGTAAACTCAGAAAAGAACAAGTGTTGTCAAGGATGTGGAGAAATGGGAGCCCTGTGCACTGTGGGTGGGAATGTAAATTGGTGCAGCTGTCAAGGTGGTTCCTCAAAAAATGAAACATAGAATGACCACCTGACCCAGTAATCCCACTTCTGGGTAGAAACCCAAAAGGAAAGCAGAGTCCAGAAGAGAGATTTGTACACCCATGTTCACAGTGACATTATTTAAAATAGCCAAAAGTGGAAGCAACCTAGGTGTGAGTCAATGGACCAAAACACAATGTGCTTTATACAAAGGAAATATTATTCAGCCTCAAGATAAAAACATATCTGACACCTGCTACAACATGGAGGGATCTTGAGGACATGATTCTGTGTGCAATAAGGCAGACAGAAGAACAAATACTGTGTGATTCCCCCTACATCCCTGGAGGAGTCAGGTTCACAGCCAGAGAATAGGCGGTGGGGAACAGGGGTGGAGGAGGGGGAAATGAGTGTTTAATGAGGACAGAGGGTCAGTTTTGCAAAATGAAAACAGTTATGGGGATGGATGGTAGTGACGGCTGCACAATAATGTGACTGTGCTCAATGCCACTGAACTTAAACATTGTTAAAATGGTACATTTTTTGTGTCTTTTGCCAACATTTTTTAAAAACGTGTTCACTATAACCTCATTTTGGCAAAAGCAAAGAACAAAAAAAAAAAAAAAAAAAAAAAACTTTCATAAAGATGCTGAGAAACAGTCCTGGCAGCTGCAGATTGGAGGACCGTCCCTTACGTGGTAAAGGAGCAAAGCAGGGTGATCAGGAGTGGGCAGAACCCCCTAGAACCAGGCACGGGTGCCACTGCTCACAGCCAACCTGCCGGTGCCACAAACAAGATAGGGGACTTTTGTCTGGCCTGTTGAGTGGCTTTTCCTCTGCATATATTTTAGATCAATACATCTTAAAAGGCAAGAATTTCTCAACCGTTTTTCAAGTATTTGGAATGCTGAGGCTTGGAGGACACAGAGAAATACCACATGAAGCTCTGCCTGCTGGGAATGAGGCCAGACCAAGGGTCCCACAGCCCCCAGGCTCAGGGCCCTGGGTTGCCTTCCCACGTGCCCCCCACCCCCGCTGCCTCACCAGGTTCAGCCTGCTGTTCACACTCCTCCGGTGCTCGTAGGCGATGTCACAGACCACACACAGGGCACTGCCCAAGCCCTTGGTCAGAAGCTGGTTGGGGTCAGCGCCGTGGGACAGCAGCTCCTTCACAATCTGCACACAGAGCCTGTCAGCACCACCAGGTCCCTCCCTCCACTGGAGGAAGTCCGAGACTGAGGCCACTGCAGCCCTGAGCATAGTGGTGGCCAAGCTGGGGCTCATTGAGGCCCCCCCACCCCGGGCATTCTCCATGGCTCCCACCCACAGGTTCCACTGCTGCCGGCTCCAAGGACCACTGGGGTAGGCACATAGGGGGCCTGCCATTCTGCCCAGGTGCCTGGCTGGCACCCTGTCCACACACTGTCCTGTCAGCCCCTCATCCCTGGGAAAGGTCTGCCTCTGCCCCGGGGCACCTGGGTCTTTGGCCAGACACAAAGTGGGCCATATGTTCCTTGTTTCCCACTGTGTCCCTAGCTGCCAGCCCAGGTGCCGCCCGAGAATCCAGGAGTAAGAACAGCTACGGGGTGCCAGAGAATTAGTGTTTGTCTCTCTCCAGAGCTTTGTCCCTCGGAGCAAGCTCTCTTTGCTACTATGCCTTCCTGAAATATCCGGCAGGAGCAAGTGCACATATGACTTGTTGAAGGAAGGAGGGAAAGGAGGCGGGGCCCCTGCAGAGGTACCACAGAAGCCCCACCTGTGGCCACTGGCAACAATGCCTTCAGCTTCTTAGGCCTCTGCTAAAAAGTCCCCTCACCAGAGAAGCCCGCCTGGGCACCCTGCTAAAGTAGCCTCCTCCTCATTCTCCATCTGTCCTTGATCTTTATTTTCTCCATCACACACTTATCATTACCTGAGAATGTGTCACACTGGACTATGGTCTGTCTTCTCCAACCAGAATGTAACATCCTTGAGAGCTAAGACTTTATTTTACTCAACACCTGATGCCTAGAGTGGCGCCTGCCTGACACACAGTAGGTTCATCCAAATAAAAGGATGAATAGGTGCATGGGATATAGATGAAGGGAAGGAAGAAGAAAGGAAGGAAGGGAGGGAGGGAGGGAGGGGGGAAGAGAGGGAGGGAGGGAAGGAGATTGGTGATATATATAGAATGAATGGGTAAAAGGATGGGTTGGTGAGTGGGTAGATGGGTGGAGAGATGGGTGGGTAGATGAACAGAGGTGTGTTTGGGTGTGTGGGTGCATAGATGAGCACATAAATGTGTGGAAGGTGGATGGATGGAAGGAGGGTAGATGGGTGGCTGGCTGGCTGGCTGGCTGGCTGGGTGGATGGTGAATAAACACATTTCTTGGCAGCAGCAGAGAGTGGGAACTTGCCATTGTGCCTTTCCTGGAGCACAGAGGAGTCAATGTGTGGAACAGGCAGAGCTGGGATCTAGGCCCCATGAAGGGCACCCACCCAACTGAACCTCACGTCCCTGCTCACTTTCCTTCTCTCCTTAGCTTTCTCTCTCTAATGAGCTCCATCCCCATGGAGGTGATCCCTGCCCCTTACACCATGCTGCCTTCGTGCCACTGCCAACAACACCAACCCCCAAACTCTCATGGGGAGGGGACGCTGGAGGAGAACACTGCAGATGGCCCTCAGGGATGCAGGACATGCTCACCAGGTCGTTCCCACTGGCGATGGACAGGGAGAGCGGGGAGTGGCCGCCCCACAGCAGGCTGCTGTTGGCTTTGTGGGAGAGGAGGAGGTGGACGACATCCCTGGCGTACTGGGTGGGAAAGGCAGAGGACAGCAGGTTAAGAGGCCCAAGTCTCAAGTCCCCGGAGCACCTGGCATGGATCATTGACCCAGATGTCCTGAAATCAACTACTATTTCCTCCTCCTCAGAACCTTGCCTGGCACAGAGAGCTCTGAATTTTAGGTAGATGAATGGAGTAGGTGCGTCAATCCTCAAAGTGAAAAGATATTTTCTAAACATTCATTTATTTCCAATGAAAAACGGGAAGGAAAAATGATGGGTGAATTTATTTAAAACTTGTTTTCAAAGGAAGGAGAGAGTCAGGATTTTATGACCATCATGGCAGGTGCAGAGCAGGTGTGGCCGGGAAACATGCCCTTCATCAGGGCTTAGGATCCTCTAGAACACAGCAAGTGAAAGAAGCCTAACCGACCCTGCCAGTGTAGCTCAGTGGTTAGAGTGTCGGCTCTCAAACCAAAGGGTCGCAGGTTTGATTCCCAGTCAAGGGCACATATCTGGGTTGCAGATTCAATCCCTGGACTCTGTTAGGGTGCTACAGGAGGCAACCAATCCATGTGTTCCTCTCACTTCTATGATTCTCTCTACCCCTTCCACTCTCTCTAAAAAAATCAATGGAAAAAATTATCCTTGGGTGAGGATTAACAACAAAGAAGGCCATCGGGCTGAAAGGAGACCTTCAGCATGGGAGGGCCACTGTATCCTTCTGGCCCTTCCCCTCTGGGGAACCCCGATTTTCCCTCTGCCCCCTCGTTTCCCAGATCTGCTCACAAGCTGGACTGCTCCCCTCCAAGCTTACTCCCCATTTCAAGCCTCACTGGCAAGGTCAAAAAGCTCCTGGGAAAGCTTCCCCAGCCCGTCTCTCCCCGGGGGACACAGATGTGATGGCTGGGCGGCCATTGCCACCTAATGATTATGATGCTTCTGTCTCCCAACTTTGCTTCCCCGTAGTTTTTCCCAGTCTGAAGTCAGCACAGAGAACACCGGTGTGTGAGTTGGCAAGCACTGTGTTCAAAGCCCAGGCCTCGCACTTACTGGCTGGGGCCTTCACCAGCCTGCCTCTCGGGGCCTCTCTGTCGCCATTCCTAACATAGGCCCATGGCACCCCTCAGAAAGTTCCGGCAGGATGGTGGCCCAGGCTCAAGGAGGCTCTGACGAGAAGAAAGCTCTGAAGCAGGAGGTCTGGAGGTGCCTCCCAACGCCCCTTCCCAGCGTTGCCCAAGCGCCACCCTCACGCAGGCCCTTGCACTCTCGTGACAGGACGGAATATGTGGTCATCACCCTATTCAGTGGCAAACTGCCAGTGCCACAGCTTGTGAGGCCAGCCATTGGTGTAATTTTATAAGAGGGTAAATTGAGGCTCAGTTTACTATGTGCTCAGCAGCTTACTGGTCGTGCCGGCCTTGGCCACTATGACACAAAGCCCACACCTGGTGGTTCCCAGTACCCCCATGCCCACCCTGGCCATTTGGCCTCTGCGTCGAGGAATTAATCCCAAGGCCCACGGGAGGCAGTGTCGCAGGGCCAACAGGCCCTCTGGGCTCTGCAGGACCCCATCCCTGCGGGAAACCAAGTCTGCGGATGACTGAGACACACAGCCCAGTTCCAGCGCATGCCGGCCATGCCCAAATATGTTTGAGCAGGCACCACACAGAAAAAGTGATGCCACACCAAGATCGTGCTTGCTGACACGGGTGTGGACGTGTATCCCTTAAACGTGTTCTGGAACAGCACTTCCACGCACGAGTTACAGGCAGGGCCTGCTGACACTCTCTACTGTGCTTTAACCTAGTGGATCCCATTTCACTGTGGACAGGAACCACTCATCTGTTCTGAAACTCACTCAGGCAGGATGGTCTGAGGCCAACACCCCAAGGTCTGTCCCCTCAGCCGACCCCCCCTCCCCCACGGCTGCTGACTCACCCTCCTGCCCCAAACACCCAGCTACACATGTGCACAGGCACTACCCAAGCACACATACACACGTGTGTACATGTGTGCATGTGTGTTCACACGTGTGCTTGTCTGGAAATAGAACTCACACAGCCATGCCGATATACATGCAGGTACGTGTGTGACACAGAGCATGCATGTGCACACGTACGCAACTGCACTTGCGTGTGCACACCCAGGACACACACAAGGGCACACAGCTCCCTGCCGCCCCAGATGGCCCTGCCTACCTTGTAGTTGTCCTCCCGCTCACAGGCCACATGCAAAGCTGTCCTGCCCCCCTCTTCAGGGACAGTGCTTGCCCTACTGTAGATGCTGGGCGGGCCTCCTTCGTTGTTGAGCTTCATGCTTGAAAACAGGACTGGCTGTGTGCAGACAGAGGGGTCAGGTCCTGGCCCCAAGACTCTCCCCAAGTGCTCAGAGACCTCCACCTGCCCGACCTCCACCTCTCAGGCTGTGCTAAGAACCCCCAGCAGGTGCAAGCTCACACAGAGAAGCAGGATGCCCTCCTTCTCAGACTGGGGATCTGAAGCAGCTTTCTGTGAAACGGTCTCCTGTGTGCATGCCCCAAGCCCTCCTCTCCCACTCTCACACAGGTGAGCTACACATGTGCTGTTTTGGGGTGCACAGAGAGCATCAATCAACCTCTACAGGGACAAGTGGAATTTTGAACTAAATGGACAACACTGCAGAGTGATCCCAGGCTCCCTAGCGCCCCCTCTCCCGCATGGCAGGTGACCCACCTTGCTCAGTCTGTACACATCATCTTGGTCAGTTGCCCTGGCGTCCACATCCGTGATGGCGTGGAGCAGCAGCTCTGTTATCTTGACACCCTCCTCCCCGGGAAGGGCAGCTGCAATGTGGAGGGGGGTCAAGGCCATCAGCTGCAGAGGAAACGCAGAAGGAGTTAGGGTGAGGTGCTGCTCCCCAGGGTGCCAGGGCATGTGCAGGGTGAGAGCCCGGGCCAGTTCTAGAGTGCCATGCCCAGCACTGCCCTCTCACCATCCCCAGGGAACATTCAGGACAAGGAGGCCTTCCACACGGACCATGGGCATGTCCGTTTCAATTCATAAGATGTATCTGTCTGTCCGGGCCACAGACAGGAGCACAGACCTGGTGCCAGCTTCATTTGAGACCACCTGTCCCTGCCTCCCTCCAAGAAGAGCCCATCTTCCCTGCCAGGCACTTCTTCAGATGCCACTGCAGACGGCCATGCAGCTCCCGATGCCAATCCCTACCCAAGACCTATCGTCCACTCACAGCAGCCCCTGGCATCGGTTGAGAGAATCAATAGAGGACTGTCTCTAGGATACCCAGTCAGCACTGACCACATGGAGATGGTCAGGAGGCATGGTCCTGGAGGAGGCACAGCCAACTCAGAGAGATCCCAGCCAGGAACACAGGGTGCACCTCGGGCCAAGGCGGAGGACTCGCCAACCCTCCACACAGGACCCGTGGGAACGAAAAAGGGCCCCTGGAGAAAGGCTAAAGGGACGCTCAGAAACCACTGACATCAGTCCGCTGGGCACAGCGAGGATCTGGGTGTTCTCCTGGTGCCAGTAATCCTGACAACTCAAATATTTCAATAAAGCGAAACTTCCATTTGAAGATGAATATAAACAATTGATTCTTGGTTTGGGATGGATAGACAGATGTATAGATGAGGGTGACTAAAAATTTACAGTCTGCAACCTTAGTTTTAAAGATGGATTCCAATCAGTAAATGTAAAAAGCTATTGTATTATGAATTATCCAGGGTCTCACATAAAGACTTATCTTTATCTTATCCTCAGAAGAAAAGGAAAGAAATGGCCTGGCCAAGGGGCCTGAAAAGTGAAACCCATCTACCCCTGAAAGTAATGGCAGAGGCCAAACAAAACCGCCAGCCATCCCATTGACACCCTCTGAACACAACAAAGGCCTGCATACAGGGGGGCTCACACAAGCAGAGCAGAAAAACAGATGCTGACAGTGAGGTTCGAAACCTATCACTCTGATCTCATACTAGGAGCAGTCCTCTGAATCCTGCCCGCCGCCTTGCTCCCTGCACCTCTGGCCTACCTCTGGGGACCCTACCTCTGGCCCTACCTCTGGGGGTAACTGGATGTCAGTCCTGGCACCACTCTCCAGCAGCAGCTTCACCCCGTCCACGTCCCCGGCCTTCACAGAGAAGAACAGGACCTGCATGGGCACGCGGCACAGGTTGGGGTCAGCGCCTCGGTGCAGCAGGCGTTTGATGGTCAGCCATCTGTTTCTGTGTCTGAAAGGATCAGTATGACATGTCACAGGCTGGAGGAGAGGCACAGGCAGCTGTCTGGACAGCATCCCCAGTTGGACAGGCGCTCCCCAGTGGAGGATGCTCAGACACACTGACCTCATGGTGCTCTGAGCCCCAGTGTCCTGCCCTCCCAAGACCTCCAGCCCCTACACGGGAATAGAGCAACCCATCTCACCACACCACCCTAAGCGAGCCAGCGGGGCAAGTGCAAGTCCAGCTGTGGCCCTGCCTGGCATTGGCTCTCGGGGTCACTTAGCCTCACTGAAGTCACTGTGTGTTGGAGTGTGGGGTGGGGACCAGACCCCCCTTCTGTGGCGGCTTTGAGGTGATGACAGAGAGTACCTGGAACATCAGGGTTCGAGGTTGTACCATGCACACCAGACATGCGCATATTAACATCCATACATGCAAATGCACACCACACACACATAAACACACACAAATATATATCACACCACATACACAGTGACTCACACACCACATACACACACACCACACCACATACACACACTGACACATACCGCACACACACAAATACATACTACACCACATGCACATACTAAAAAATACCACACACACATATACAAATACATACCACACCACCTACACACACTGACACGCATACACATCTCTTATTGGGGAAAGATGGCCCGAAACCTGGGCTTGAGGGGCCCAGTTGGGTGGGCTTGGACAGCAGCCTGAGAGGCAAAGAGAAGGGCTGTGCTGAGGAGCTGAGCCGGTGGCGAAACTGGCGGAGGGCAGCACAGAACCAGGATGGGGTGGGCAGGAGAACAGTGGAGAGACCAGGTCACTCTAAAGCAGTGGTTCTCAAACTTCCTGCTCTCAGGACCCCTGTCCACTCTTAAAATTCTCTGAGGACTCCAAAGAGCTTTTGTTTATGTGGATTCTATTCATCCATGTCTAATGTATTACAGTACACATTAAAACTGAGAATGTTTAAAATCCTTACTAATACATTTAAAAAGTAACAATAACAAAATCATTGCATAGTAACATAAAATATTCTTGTGGAGAATATGTATCTAGCTGCACCAGAACCCCCAGAGGGATCCTCCGACTGCTCCTGAGATGTCGGGACTTGGTCATGTGGACAGACTGCCCACAGTCGGCCCCAGGTGGACGTGTTATGAACAGTATGCGGTGCATGTAAATGCTCCAAAACTCTAATTCCCACTTCAAAGCTGGGATGTCATCACTGTCAATGGTGTCAACTGTCCTTAAAGCGAAAGCTAACTGTTAAGAGAGTGAATGACTGCCATGTGCCAGCCAATCATGCTGTCAAGTAAATATGGTGGCCATGGGGAGGGCTGGTGACTTTGTGTCGCTCAAGCCATTGAAGTGCTTTCCCTCCAAAACCTTCCAGCTGTGGTTTGAAGCAGATATGCTTTAGGCATCCTCCCCACCTTGTCACACAGAATGTTAAGAGGCATGGGCTTATGGCCAAGATGTAATAAATCAGCCTTAGTCGGTTTGGCTCAATGGATAGAGCGTCGGCCTGCAGACTGAAGGGTCCAAGATTCAGTTCTGGTCAAGGGCACATGCCTGGGTCGCAGGTTTGGTCCAAGGTGCAGGAGGCAGCCAATCAATGATTCCCTCTCATCATTAATGTTTCTATCTCTCTTTTCCTCTACCTTCCTCTCTGAAATCAATAAAAACATATATATTAAAAAAAAAAAAAAAAAAAAGATGTAACAGGCCTGACCAATTCGGCTCAGTGGATAGAGCATCAGCCTTCAGACTGAAGGGTCCCAGGTTCGATTCCGGTCAAGGGCATGTACCTTGGTTGTGGGCACATCCCCAGTGGCGGTGTGCAGGAGGGAGCTGATTGATGCTTCTCATCAATGTTTCTGACTCTCTATCCCTCTCCCTTCCTCTCTAAAATCAATAAAGATATAGATATAGATATAGATATAGATATAGATATAGATATAGATATATAGATATAGATATATAGATATAGATATATAGATATATAGATATATATATAGATATATAGATATATTTGCACTTTTTAAAAAAAAAATGTAACTAATCAGTCATTTCTGTGGTGTCAGCAAGTGCAATTCCAAGTGAAACCAGCATTCTATTGTGCATGTGTTGCATAGGTGAAGAAATGTCACACAACTGTCACATAACCATGTCACATGACCATCATACAACTGTCACACAAGTCACATGACTATCACACAGACTTAGGATTGGTATGAGAATCATTTCAACCATGCAGATGGTCTGAGAAAGGGTCTGAGACACTCCATGGGACCTGAGACATAATTTGAGAACCACTGGCACAGACTGTGAGGAGGGGAGCAGGGTACATTTATGAGTGAGTATATGGGGGTGAGTGTGTTGCGCCCACTGCCCATGTGCCAGTCTGGGACACATTCCTGGACTCCCTCCTGCCTATCCCTCAGAATACATAGGCAGGCCCCCCAGCACCAAGCCACCAGAGAAGTCTCCCGTGCAAGACCTGTAGAGATCAGGCACAGGCACTAGGAAACATCCCCTCCCAGGGGAGCAGGGAGGCAATGCTGAGGCTGCGACTCACCCTGAACATGACCCTCGGCCCTGCTGCTCACACACCAGCCACCTACTTGATCATGGTCCATGCCATCTGCCTCATGGTTCCTTTGTCAGAGATGGCCTCACTGAAGGGCACCTTGAGGAAGCTGTAGGACTTGGCGCTCTTCTCCAGTATATTAAATGACAACTCAATGGAGTAGTTGTGCACACCGAGGTTAGACTCAAAGTTGGTCTCACTGCTGCACTGCGTGCCATGGTCCAAGTTCTCCAACACCTCTTCCACACCCTGGTCACTGATGCTGACGCTGCCCCTCGGCAATGTGGGCTCCCACTTCTGGAGGCTGTCCCTTTGGTTGGTGGACTTCTGGCTTTCTGGGCTGGGTACCAAGTCGTCATTGAAGACTGAGTCTGAGTCATGGAATGTGAAGGAGTAGTGGTGACTACCTGAGAGTTTGTGAACTTCCTTTGGAAAGCACTAAAAAAATATATCATTAGAAGGGAAAAGATTAGCGTGGCAACCCCAATAAACACCTTCTTTCCCAAGGATCTGTGCTCATGGCCGAGAGCGGCCTTCACAGGACTTGGGCTAACAGTGCTGAGACAGTAGTGCCCACGTGCCTTCCCTAAAATCCACAGAGAGGCAGCAAATGCCTTGGAGGCACCGCACAGATACCTGAGCCATACAGCATCCACTAGCCATGCATGGTCACAGCACAGAGCAAGACCCTCCCGACACCGGACACATGTAAGTGGGAAGACACCAGAATAAGAACATGAAGTGTCTCCCCATTGGCTACACACTGAAGTGTCAACCAGGGGTCAGTGGCACCAGTTCACCTCCACAGGAATCCTCAATGGGGGGGGGGGGGGGGTGAAGAAAACTTTATTCAGAGAAAACAGCTCAATAGTGGTACAGCACAGCTGTGAAACCACCACCACTATGAAGCTTACACCAAGGAAATGCAGATAGTCTTCATTCTCTAGTGCAGTGGTCGCCAACCTTTCAGACCTGATGGCCCACCAGTGGCCTGTAGACCACTGGTTGGTGACCACTGCTCTAATGGGAAGGGAAAGTGTGTTCTCCAAATCAGAGGGGAGTTGGCCTATAGAGAGATAGGAGTCCCCACCTCTGATCCCTGATTGATCCATCTTCACGCAAATGAGGACTCCAATGCTTGCAATCTGATTGGTCCAAAAGACATTGTCTTAATGGGTCAGGTCAGAAATCAACTTCTCTGATTGGTCAGTGAAGATGACGGTAGGGTGGGAGGTGGGGGGCACACAGAGGATTAATATAGCTCTGATTGGATTGGAATAGCCTCAGTCCTGTTGGTTGAAATAGGATTCCGGGAACTCCTCTATAAGGGCTGACTCAGATGGCAGAGACATGCTACAGGCAGGCAGTTCAGTGCAGAGGCAGGTAGTTGAGTGCAGGCTTCTATCCGACATGCAGTTTGTATGAAAGGACCCTATGTAGACATGGCTGCTAAGCTCTAATTTTGTTAGTTTTTTTTTTTTTAATTTGAGCCCAGTGAGCCACCAGGAGCCCTTCTTAGTAGATATCTTCTTTCTCAGGGCCCATAGAAGTGATAGGTCATGGATTCATCAGATTAAATAAAATATGTTAATAAAATTAATTCCATCTTTAACACTTTCGTGTGGCTTCTAGAAAATTTTAAAATTTTTAAATCTGTGAGCTGTAGCTCACAGTACATTTCTTTGAGGTGACCCTGTTCTTCAAAGCCTGCCTTCTCCAAGGGTGGACCACAGACCAGCATCAGCATTGCCAGCAACGCACATTCGTGGGTCCCACCCCACACCTACTGAGGCAGGGAAGCTGGGGGTGGGGCCCAGCCACCATTATTCTTTTCTGTAAATACTTAAGGTTTGGGGGCCTAGGAGCCTGACTTGACTCCAGCCTTGTGACACAAACCAGCTGCAACAGTGCATGGTTGACATGGCCACGTGCTCACAGCCTCACGTATAAGGACAGTCCTGCTCCAGGTGGTTCCACAATCGCTCACACTTGTGAGCCACTGTCCTTGGGGCAGAGCAGGGGTCAGAGAGGAGCCTAACCCCGCAGAGAGGAAAAACACACAGCTGGGGTAGAGGGAGGCACAACCCTTCACCAACCACATGCAGCAAGCGAACCTGTAAGTCTATTTTCAGGCATATTCATGAGAGAACAGGGGAAACTGAACATGGATGGATTATCAGAGCACATTAGAAAATTCCACTTGATTTTTAAAGCTGGGAGAGCAGTGTTTACAGTTAAAAAGACAAAGAGCCGAAACCGGTTTGGCTCAGTGGACAGAGCGTCGGCCTACGGACTGAAAGGTCCCGGGTTGGATTCCGGTTAAGGGCATTTACCTTGGTTGCAGGCACATCCCCAGTAGGGGGTGTGCAAGAGGCAGCTGATTGATATTTCTCTCATTGATGTTTCTAACTCTCTATCTCTCGCTCTTCCTCTCTGTGAAAAATCAGTAAAATATATTTTTTTTAAAAAGAAAGAATTAATTGACTCTGAGTGTATGAGGTCGCCTCTCGGTACCAGGTCCCTGAGGATGCTCAGCCCCTGTACCCACTGCTCCTTCCTCTGCTGACTCCAGACTCCCCTGAGCCCACATCCCCTGGAGTGACTGTGGGGACCAAGCAGCCCTGTCCACCTGAGAGGCTGCCACTGAAGGTGACTCAGCATGAGAAAAAGAATCACCACCATCGCTGTTCATGAGATCACCTTTGACCTTGAAAGCCAGTCGTTATTGTAGTGAACAACTTCTGACTAAGAAACACTGAGCATACACACCCATGAGAATAAACTAATGCTGCTGTAAAAGCAGAAAGGACAGCTTCAGCTTCCAAACCCCCACTTCTGGCTTTTGGCCTGCATTCTCATCAGTCCTGGTCACAGAGTGTCTGCAAACAGCCTGACCACGTGCCCTTCAGAGTGAGCACAGAGGAAATGAGGAGGCCCAGGGGCTGAGCGCGTCTCCTGATACATCAGGGACCACAGGCAGGCCCACCAGACAGAAGCCTAAGGCCGCTTGGGTGGGAGGCCTCTCTCTCCTGCCTGCTGCACACTGGACCTCTTGGGCAGCAGCTCTGGGCTCCTCCCCACACATGCCTCTCACCACCAGGTTGGGCTGGTGGCCTCTGAGCTCCCACGCAGGACTTGAACTTGAGAAATGGGAGTTAGAGAAAGCATCTGGTCCCCTGAGAAACTGTCTGTGGGGGGACACAGGATAGGCTGAGAAAAAGCCTTTTCCGGAGAAAGAGCTTGAATGGATTGGGAGGAGGCGAGGGATGAGTACAGGCTCGTTGAGCCACAGGGACATTTTCCAGATTGAACTCAGAAGCACCACCCAGGAGGCCCAAGACCACAACAGGAAGAAGCCCTCACCCCCTCCCAAGGCTTTCTTAGTGGATGTCGGGCTCGCACCATCAGGGTCCAGGGTCTGCCTCCTAGGGGTGGGGACCTCCCTCTGTGAGTGTGGCCCACTGCCCACGCTCAGGAGATGTGGACACCAGGTCTGCCTACACTGCAGAGAGCCGGCCCCTGCACTGCGACTTGTCTCTGAGTCTGGGCTGAAATGGGGGAGGAATACCTCCAGGCAGAAAGGAATCAGAGGTCCCACAACAAATTTAACACGGGCTGACCTGTGACCCACATCTGGGCAGGGCATGTGCAACTTAACTATGGGGATTTCATCGCTGTGCCACCATCAGAGGCACCTACACAGACTAGATGGCACAACCCACCCACACCTGGGCTGTGTGGGTGTCCCTGTCATAAGTGCGTCATCATTGATCAAACTGTCACCCACAAAAAACAGAAGCAGGAGCTCAAACTAGCACTTATCTGGGGACATTCAGACAGCACCACTCTAAGAGGAGGACCATGAGGGGGGTCTCGGGGCCCCAGCTGCTGTGCACATGGCTGTTAGGACACATGTCCCTCAGAGTCCTGGCAGCAAGCTCTGAACACCCTAGTGAGTGTGCACACTCTGTCCCTGCCTCCCGGCCGCTGGCCTTATGGTCTTTTCACCCATCTGAACCTGGTCCGTGTGGGAAGGGGAAGCTGGTGGGCAGCTGGGAAGAGAGAGAGAGATGACGGTGGCAAACAGGGGCAGAGGGAGCGGGTAGGTGGACGGTGGGTGGTGGACACTGAGCCAGGCCGCTGGGGCCCACAGCTGACCTGGAGCAAGGGCACCGTCCTCTCGGCGATGTTGGGCCTGAAGGACGTGGCTGGGTAGTAGAGGAGGAAGCACATGTTGAGAGGTGTGAGGCCCTCGTCCGTGCACTTGTTCACGTCAGCCCCGTTGTCCAGCAGCAGGTTGACAATGTTAATGTGACAGTTAACCTGGAGGGAGAAGGCCGGTCTCACAAGGACAGCAAGCTCCCTCAGCCGAGGGCGAGACGGGCACCTGATGCTCACATGGAAAATAGCTTCCCCAAGTGAGGCCTCACGCCAGCCTGAACTCTGGGACAGAGACATGAGCCCTCACTTGGGCTGGGCTAGGGGCATCAAACATGTGACCGAGACATGTGACCAAGGCATGTGCCCTCACTCCACTTGACCCCATATGTCACACTTCGAGTCTGGGAGGACTGCGGCTTCACCAAATGGAGAGGGAATGTCCCCCCCCCCCCCCATTTGAGGGTGCCATCCCCAGGGGCCTCAAGGGTCAGTGCTCCTGCAGGGCAGCCCTGCAGCACACACAGCATGGGAGGGAGGGATGCTCACTGCGGCTGCAGCGAGCACTGTGTAGCCCCGGGCGTCGGCCACGTCAGGACTGGCAAGGTTGTCCCTCAGGATCCCACAAATCCAGTCGTAGTTCCCTTCCTCAGCCTTCAGGATCATCTCCCTGGCAAGCCGCTCCTTGGGGCCACGGCATGCAAAGCTGCTCCGGTCCCCCTCCAGGATAGCGCCCATGTTCCAGCTGGAGTGCTCCTTCTTGTTCCTGGCAACACAGGAGCTTCAGTGGACCCAATGCCACCACTGAAGGGGCCATCCTGAGCCCTCCTTCCCACATCGCTTCTTCTCCTTCCGGGGCCCGGAATGGCTCAGCCCTCTTTCTTCCCCTCCCGCTCAGCCATGGTCAGCGTGGAGGTGGCACACTGCCTGCAGCTGAAGATGCTCAGGCTAAGCATCTGCCCTGGGCAGCAGAGGCTGCAAGGAGCACACACACAGGCCTGGCACTCAGCACCAAGCAACCACATCCCAGCTCTGCCCTTTTGCTTTACTATTTGAGTAGAGGGCATGCAAGTCCCATGGTCCGTTCACCACATATACAGAATGAAGCCTATGTGCCCATAACCTCCTTCACAGTCAAGAACCTGCGGTTTTATGGTAGCTTCTGTTCCCAATATTTTTCATCGACTATGGGCTCAACTGATATTTGCATAATGGATGAGTGGATGCATCAATAGGTGAAGAAGCAGATGGATGGGTGGATGGATTGATGGATAAATATGGATGGATAGATAAATGAGTGGGTGGATGAGTGGGTGGATAGATGGGTGAGTGGATGGATGGTTAGATGGATGGACGGATGGATGGATGGATGGGTGCATGAACAGATGCATAAATACCCTTCTGTGCTCACAAACATGCATTCTAAAACAGTTTAGTGATATCCGAAGACAATTAAAGAAAAGGATTAAAATATTGAAAATTTTACTTAAGAAATCAGTTTCCCTTTGATGCTGCCTATGGCAGGGCTATGGAGTAGGGGTGCCTTTGGAGACCAGCAGAGCAGCTCTGTCTTTTCCTGGTCATCTTTGGAGAAGCCAGAGGCCTGACCGGCCCCTAGCCCACTCTTGTCCTGCTCCCCCATCCTTGGCTTTCTGGCCAGATCCATATTAAGACAGCATGGTAATAACAGCCCCACTCTTTGTGTGGCCCTTGTGCAGAGACGGCCATCTAATCACAGGCAGGACCCTGCGCAGGTCTGCAGATGTGGAGCACTAGCTCTGACCTACGCAGAGGAAACATGCACAAGGCCCCAGCACCAGGGTGTGACTCAGCTCCATGGAATTAGGTGTTTACCCTCTTCCATGCCCTGGCTCCACTCTCACCAAGCAGACTCCCTCAGAATAGGCCAGCAGATAGATCCCCCGCCCCCACAGCCCTCCGCATGCAGGGATGTCCCAACCCACAAGCCCTCCCACTCATCATTGGGCCGTGCCAGTCCGTTAAAAAAAGAAGCCTATTTACGTCAATCCGACAAATACCCTGGGCGCCAGGGCCATCAGGTCCCCCAGACATCACAGAACGGCAGCCCTGATTACCTGAACTTGTAAGCATGTTTTTGCATTTTGACCATCAAAGGGGTCTCATTTTTTATGAACCACGGTTCTCCGTCGTCAACAAATGGAGGGATATCATTCAGGAAGATCCGGGAGTCCAACTCTCTTCGGAAAGAGCGGGTAATGGGCATGTGAGTGTTGTCGGTAGAGTAGAGGTACACTTCCGGGGACAGACTCAGGTCGTCATTCAGCAGCAACTGCTTATAGTCATAGAAAAATGGGTCCTGCTCCTCATGCAGGTCCCAGTGCATGGTCTCCTCCTCAGAGAGGCTGATTTTAACAGGGGAGTGCGTGAGGAAGCCCTCGAACTCCGGGTAACAGCTGATGGAGAAGCTGCAGGGTATTTCCGTGCACAGCTTGATCAGGTGCTCCCGGAACCACAGCCCCACATCCTGGCAGCCATCAGGGTAGGTCTCAATGCCTGGCCCAAACCGCTCATCTGCCTTGTACAGCCCCTGAAAAGCAAGTCCCGCCAGGGCAGAGGAGGACTCAGCAGGGCTGTACTCTGCCACCAGTTTCTCAAAATCAAAGAAGAAATGTCTGCCGAAACCGGTTTGGCTCAGTGGATAGAGCGTCAGCCTGCGGACTGAAAGGTCCCAGGTTCGATTCCGGTCAAGGACATGTACCTTGGTTGCGGGCACATCCCCAGTAGGGGGTGTACAAGAGGCAGCTGATCAATGATTCTCTCTTATCAATGTTTCTAACTCTCTATCCCTCTCTCTTCCTCTCTGTAAAAAATCAATATATTAAAAAAAAAAAAAAAAGAAGAAGAAGAATAAATGTCTTCATTTCCTCAACAAATATCCATTGAGGCTTCCTATGTCCCAGGTACAGGGACCGACAGCAAATGTGTAGTAAACAGACATTTCGGTAGAGGATATGGTGGTCAGGGGCGGGCGGGACCTTTCTCAGAAAGTGGGGACAGGACCAGGGGTCTCAAGGTAGAGAAGAATGTGTGGGATGCCAGGACCGGCTCATTTCAGGGAACCCCCCACAGCTCTAACACTGGGGGCCCAGGCCAGGTGCTCTAGCAGCTTGTGGGTGAGGTGCCAGGCTCCAGGTCAGACAAACCCCAGCAGGTGTGAGTGAGGAGGAGGAGGAGCTGACCCTTGCTGCCCATAAACCTGGCAGAATGTAGCCATTCCTGGGCTTTTCTGGATGCTTTCACCAGGTATGGAGATGGAACAGCTAGGAAGAACAAATGAGAAACTATGAGTGACAATACAGCCCCCAGAACAAGGGAGTCTGGCAGCACAGTTCCCTCCGGGAGCACAGAGACTGACTCAGTTCCAGGGACCTGATCTTTCCTGCAATGGTGTTGATGGATGTCTGGAGGTTGTGGGAGGGCAGGGGAATTTTTATGAGGAAATATCTTGTCATTAGAACTATAATCACAAATGTAGACTCTGCCAGTCACCCAATGGTTAAATAAAGAAGGTGTGTCCACAGATGCTACTTCTTGCAGGTTTTAAATTTTCTGCTTTTGGTATGTGTTGTCAACCAATCGTCATTGGTGCTAATACAAAGTCAAGAGGAATCCCAAATTTGGGGTGCAGAAAAGAAGGACACTTTATTCAGGCTGTGAGCTGCTCTGTTTCAAGCAGGCCAGGAAAACTCATCATTTGGTAGAAAGGGAAAGTGCTTTAACAGACAGAAGTCCCCGCCCTTGGTCCCTGGTTGGTCTGTCCCCTTGCAAATAAGGACTCCAATTTCTTGCTCTTTGATTGGTTCAAAAAGCACTTTCCTGATTGGACAGAATGGAGATGCTCTGATTGGTCAGTGAAGATGTTGATGGGGATATAGCTGCACTGCTCCATTTGAGTGGTGAAAACCTCAGTCCTATTGGTTGAAATAGTATTCCAGGACTCCTCTATAAGGGCTGGCTCAGATGGCAGAAATAGTGCAGATAGGCATTCAGTGTAGATGCTTCTCCCTGAAGTGCAGTTTGCATGAGAGGCCTCTGTGTCGTCGTGTGTATTTTTAAATTTGAGCCCTGTTAGCCACCAGGAGCCCTCCTTAGTAGGTATCTGCTTTCTCAGGGTCCACATTGCTTACTTTTTTTTTTTTTTTCATTCTTATTTTTTGTTAATCCTCACCTAAGGATATTTTTCCACTGCTTTTACAGAGAAAGGAGGGTGGGAGGGAGGGAAAGAGAGAGAAGCATCGATGTGACACATCCATTGGTTGCATCCTGTACACACCCTGACTGGGGGCAGGGAGTGAACCTGCAACCGAGGTATGTGCCCTTGACTGGGAATTGAACCCTATACCCTTTGGTGCGCAGGTTGGTGCTTTAACCAGGGCCACAGTATTTATTTTCGAGCAAAGAATCTTCAAGGAAAACATTCTAAAGGTCACCAGCAAACATGGCAGGATCCATGAGCAGGCCATGACCGCAACACTCTCTGGAGGCCAAGTTCATGCTGCCATCCATCCCTCAAGACCACAAGAAATGAGGGATTGTGAACTGCCCTGAGGAGAGGGGCAGGAACATGTATGCATATTTACTCAAATTTTGTAGGTGCAATGATAAAACATCAGCAATGACAAGGGAGGGTTTAGAATGTTAGAGAAAAGGATGGAGCCTCGCTACTCTGGGTGGACCCGTTTGCTAGATTTGACTAGGAAAATATCAGTTTTGTACATAATTACAAAACTAAATTAAAGCAAGATTGAACAATAGACTCTTAAACCATGAAAGCAAAATAGCACAAGTGAATGTGGCTCTGTATCCAGTGGTGGATTAGCCCCAGAAAGGAATCCTTCTGTAGGATTTGACCCTACATCCCTGGTGGACAGGCTGGGGGACAAATGGAAAACCAAGGAATCTTGAACTGTCTTCAGAAACCATGATGGTGGTAGTGACGCTATGTTGTTATCCTAAAACCATTACACATATTTTATGAGACAAAGCAAATGATAAATGTTAATAGTTAGAAGTTGAGATTGTTAGGACCAAGAGAAATGTAGGCAGACACAGCAGCAGAGCTGTGAGTGAAAGCCCCACCCTTCCACACTGCAGCTGGAAATATTAGGAGAAACGGGTGATGTCTTTTCTCATCAAGAAATATATTTCTGCCTTAGCCAGTTTGCTAAGTGGTTAGAGCACCAACCCTGGGACTGAAGGGCTGCAGGTTCAATTCCAGTCAAGGGCACATATCTTTGTTGCAGGCTTAATCTCCAGCCCCAGTTGGGGCATGTGCAAGAAGCAACCAATCCATGTCTTTTCTCTGTCTTTCCCCCTCCCTTCCACTCTAAAATTCAGTGGAGAAAAAATAGCCTTGAGGGAGGATTAACAAAGAAAAGGAAGAAAAAAAAAGAAAGAAAGAAATTTACCTCTAGATCTACTACTGAAAAGGCCTAAAAATAACAATCACCCAACAAGGCAGTAAGGAGCACCCAGACTATGGTCCCCAAACACTGTGTCCCACTAAAAGGACCACGCTCCCCAAATGGTCAATTCTGGTCCAGGATGGGAAATGCATGAAGGATCTTAAAACTACTTGTCATCGCAGAAACCTGCAGGAACTGTGTCAAAATCTCAAGAGCTAAACCACAGAGGCACTCCCTGACCAAAGGTGGAACAATCTGGGTATCAAATAGCGTAACAGTGGCAAGGGATTGAAATATACCAACTATGTTAAAATCCATGAGTTTATGAAGATCTAAAAAAAATTAACCATCATTGCCACCTGAAGGGTGCTAAGAAATGGATTTATGGTGACCCTGCTTCTCATCTGCAAATGCGGCAGCCCTGCCCCTTACTCACTCTTGGGGCCCCATCCCCTCACCTGGAAGAGCCTTGCCTTCATGTACATAGTGCCATAGCCTTCTCGGTAGCTGAGGTAAAACATGCCAGTGAAACTGGAGCCATCTGGCCACATGTAGGTGCCAAAGCCATGGCGGTGGTCCCGGTAAAACTGCCCATGGTAGGACTGTGAACAAAGAGCTCTGTGACAGGCATGTCTGAGAAGCTGCCCTTCACCACCCAGACCCTTACAGGACCCCTCCCAGCTGACCCACCAAGTCTGGCCAGAATGAATGGGGACCAATGAGGTTATAAACTCTCGGGGTGCCTGGCCACAGGGTCCCCTTCAAGTTTGGTGGCCAATGTGACAGAGCATGGTCACCAAAATCATGCACAGGGGGTGCCAGGCAGTCAGTCCCCCCAATGGCCACACTCCCTCCTGCCTGGCTCAGGTGAGGGAGTGGAGGAGGTGTCAGAACTGCCAAGACATCCCGAGTCAGAAAGGGAGAGGTCATGATGGGGTCAGTGCCCACTCTGGGTTTAGGCAGAACCTGTCTCCCCTCAGGAGCTCTTGCCTGGGCTCAGCTTTCATCTTATCTGGCTTCCAGTCAGGTTCACAGACAGCAGGCTGGCCCAGGAATTGGGGGCTGCAGCCTCCGGGTCACCCATGTGGCCCTGGGGGGAAGGGTGTGGGCTCTGGTTAAGAACATGGATTTGGCTTTGATTTAAAACTCCTCCATGGATGGGGGCCTCTTTCTGTGTTATGGGTGGGACTATCAGAGCCTTCCCTCCAATGGGACCCCAGAAGAAACAGAGAATGTGATGTCCAATCACCAGACTTGACTGTCATGTGTGTCAGACTGCTGCCTTCTGCAGCAGAGGCGGGCTGGGCAGCAGTCAGTCGACTGTCCATGCTCTGCACAAAGGGGATCCACTGTTGTCTGCTTCCTGTCCCTTTTCTTTCCTCTGGCAAGTGAGATGGCTCCCCATTCATTTGTCAGTGGATTGACCCTACCTCCATCCCCTACACATGTGGAATGCCTGGCCAGCCAGAGGACTCCAGTCCTAGCCTTGATTTGGGTTTGGCCACAGGGTCCTGCTGGGTTTTTTCTTCTCTTCCAGGAGTTCATGATGCCACCCCTGTGGGCTTGCCAGATGGGCTTCCAGTTACAAGAGCCAAGAAGGCCCTTTTCAGTTCAACCAGGTCTAATTGGGGTCTGCTGGTTACTCCTCCTGAGTCCGGCAGGGCCAGACACCGAGGAGCAGAGAGGCCCTAGGCTGGGGACCGCCTGCCTTCCATAAATATTCCATGTGTACGATGGTGTGGGGAGTCCATTCAACTGAAAAGTGAAAACCTACGCTGCACACTGTTTGTGTAGGACTGTGGGGCATTTACTAGTAACCACCAGCATGAGAGGATGCTGGCCACACCCAGCACTGGGCCAATGTCCCCGTGCTTCCATCTACCCTCACCGGGCCCCTGCACAGACCTAGGGCCTCATCTGATGAGCAGAGCGGACGTGCTCAGTCCTGTTCTTTCAGTACAGTTAACATGTTCAAGGCAACTGCTGGAGAGTGGCGCACCCTCTGCCTTCTGGCCTCTGGCTCACAAGCCTCCACGGCTGTACAAGCGTCTGCTTGGTGGGTCCAGAGGTCCCTACCAGGCCCCTGCTGTGCTCTCCCTTCACGGGGAGAACCTGGCATTGGGAGGACAGGTTGATGTGCCCAAACTGCTCACCACTGTGAGAGGGCAGTCTGACCCCTGCACACCACAATGTCAGTTAAAAGAGAAATCAGCTAAGAACTAAGAAATGAATTTGAACAGGAGTCGTGAATGTCCTGGTGACCCAAACTCATGGGCAGAAACTCAACTTGGGTTCAGGTTCCTGCTTGCCTGCCTGCCACTGTCCTGATCACTGGAGGTCTGGGGACTCCTCCGAGCTTGGGGCCCATTCCAGGCATTTCTTGAGTAGGAAAAATGTTAGCCTGGCATCCCTTCTATTGCTCAACCATGAGTTCATATCATACCCCTCTCAGAAGAAGAGAAATGGGCCCTGGTGGCTGAGCCCTGAGCCGGGAGGGAAGGAAGCATTGGAAGCCAGTTACCTCACCCGTAGGCCACGAGAATTCTCCATACCCCAGCTTCATGTCCAGCCCGAAATGCCCTCGGTAGACACAGCCATCCTGCCACTCCTGCACACCTTGGACCAGCTGGATGTAGGTCTCCTTCAGGTCCTGCTCCCTAAGGGGGGCCTGGGACTCCTCCTCCTCCTCTTCTGGGACCTCTGGAATGTTCCTGCGGCATGAAGGGCAGCAAGAGGGAAGAACCGAACTGGCCAGAGTTCTTCAGAGTGACTGTGTGCCGAGAACCGCACTCTACCACACCGCACCTCCCAACAACCCCAGGGCAAAGGCTGTTGGTATTCTCATTCCCCAGAAATGGAAACAGAGGCAGAGAGAGTATAGTGATTGCCCAGGAAGTGGAAAGTACTATAAGACTGTCTAACGAAGGTAATGGCATGTAGCAACCACCCAGAGCTGGGCAGACACTGGTGAACCAATGGAACAGGCTAAGCAAGGAGAGGGAGCTTCGGGTCAAGTTAAAAAGCAACTTGAGGGTCAGAATGGACCCTTCAGAGGAAGGGCGGATGCAGGGTTGAATGGACGCTTGACAGAGCAGAAAATGTGTGCCAGGGCGGGCTTGCCTCTTTCCTGTTCTTGCTATCTAAGAGTACACTCCTGACTCAAAGGTGGACCCAGCGTCACCCAGCACACACACACCCTCTCTGCCCCCTGCCCCCTCTGAAGGCCTGTGGGAGGGTGCTGCACCTGGGTGTCTGTCTAGACCCGTGCTGTTGTCAGGCTGCACACAGTGTAGGAACACTCAGACTTCGAGCCCCCTCCACCAGCTGGCCCTCAAATGCCAGCCACAAGCCACAGAGACCTGAAGCCTGCCCAACAAGGAGGGACCGGGCCACTACAAACACAAGGATTTCTATTCCATATTGTTATATGCCTGTAGGAAGAAGCCAAGGATTGATACCAACATGCAACAATGATGAAGTCTGGGGTTCAGATATGCTTTGTTGTTGTTCTTTTGCTTACCTGTGTTTATGGGTTGAATTGTGTCCCCACCCCCTAAAATGTGTTGGAGTCCTACCCTTTCAGAACCTCACAACGTGACTTTATTTGGACTCTAATCCAATGTAATCATTGTCCTTATAAAAGGAAAAAAGTTGGGACACAGAGGATTGCAGAGAGGTGACGTGTAGACAGAGAGAAGACAGCCATCTACATGCCTCGGGGAGAGGCCTGCCACAGACTCTTCCCACACCCTAAAAGAGAAACACCCTGTCCACGCCTCTTGGACTTCACACCTGAGAACAATAAATTGTTGTTTAAGCCACTTGCCTGTGGTTTTTTGTTTGAGCCCTGACAAATTAACATGTCAGTATTTTCTCATTTTCCACATGGCACAGATATGACTTGTTAATAAAATTTAAAAAATTAGTATTAATGAGGAGGAAAGATAACTGAGAGTAAGAAAGGAGAAATAAAAATTTTCAAAAATTTCCCTAAAATAATAAATGAAAATGATTTTGAGGTTAAATAAGAAAATCATACTGTGCAACCAATCAGCTATAAGGCCCACTTCGGGGTCACTGAAAATGATCAACTGGCAAGGTACACACGAGTTTGACCACTTGGCTCTGTCACCAGATAGTTCCTTACTTCCTCATGTCAGGCTGCTGCAGCGGCTATAACAAACTCACAGATGGGCAGCTTACACAACAGACATTTATTACTCCCAGTTCTGGAAGCTGGAAACTCAGGGTCAGGTGCCTGAAGACTCGGTTCTCGGTGTTTTCACATGCTGGAGAGTGGAAGCTGTTAGTCTCCTCTTGTAAGGACAGTAATACCATCATGGGGCCCCACCCTCAGGATCTCACCTAATCCTAATTATCACACGTACCTCCCAATATTATCACGTTGTGGTTAGGGTTTTTACATAGGCTTTTCAGGGGTGGGGGGACACAATTCAGTCCATAAACGAGACAAACAGCCCTAGCCAGCTTAGCTCAGTGGATACAGCATCAGCCTGCGGCCTGAAGGGTCCCAGGTTCGATTCCAACCAAGGGCACATGCCTGGGTTTCGGGCTTGATTCCCAGTAGGGGGTGTGTGGGAGGCGGCTGATCAATGATTCTCATCATTGATGTTTTTATCTCTCTCTTTCTCCCTTCTTCTCTGAAATCAATAAAGAAATATATTTTTTAGCTGAGACCGGTTTGGCTCAATGGATAGAGCGTCGGCTTGGGGACTGAAGGGTCCCAGGTTCGATTCCGGTCAAGGGCATGTACCTTGGTTGCGGGCATATCCCCAGTAGGGGGTGTGCAAGAGGCAGCTGATTGATGACTCTCTCTCATCAATGTTTCTAGCTCTCTATGTCTCTCCCTTCCTTTCTGTACAAAATCAATAAAAATATATTTTTTTAAAAAAGAGAGATATTTTTTATAAAAAGAGAGAGAGACAAACAGAGTGGGGTTAGAGGGTGGATTGCTCCTTGATCTGAGAGAAGCACCTGGCCCAAAATATGCCTACCAAGTATCAGCTCTCACATCAACACCCTGTGAAGAAGCTATGTCAACCCAGGACTGGGAACCCCACGGTGTAAAGCAAATGCCCTAAGACTGGGAGGTGACAGGCAAGCCCAGAGTGGGCAGGCTAGATGGAAGGTGCAGAGATCAGGCTCTGGGGCCCAGTTGCCCATTATGGTAATTTTCTTCGGTGGCTGTTTATACAACATTGGGGTTTTTCTATTTTTCCAGAGACTAGATTTCCGAGGGATAATATAACTTTTAGCGATTTCTTAATACCTGCCTCAAAGCTGGATCCCAGCTAAGTCTGGTCCTCAGCATCAGCTGCAGACCTCCCTTCCCGAGGTTCCCCACACCTTTTGGTGAAGAGGATGGAGCTCTCCAAGATCCCTGGATCCTCATTGGGAGTAGGCTTGCTGCCTTTCCTCTCCAGCTGGTCTGAGGAATAACCACCTTCCATGTCTCTCGTCTATGAACCTGGAAGCAAAACCGGAGACCCACAGTAGCTCCCAAGGCTTCTGGTAAGTGCCCACTGACTGCCCACAGCCTCATTGGCCTCAGAGGAACCCTGCTTCCCCTAACCGGGCCAGGTCCAAAGGCCTCCGCTGCCATCCTTCCTGTTAGAATCTCCAGGAAATCTTCGCCAGAGCTCCGAGGGTCTTCTGGCCCTTCCGTGGGGTGGAAACCACAGGAAGGGCCAGTGGGCCACCCTTCCACGACCACAAGTTAGAGCCACGTGGCGAGGTCAGTCGAGCGCCAGCTGAGAGCCCCGGGGTGCTCAGGAGCCAGCAGCGAGGGCGGCCGGGCCCAGCGCAGGTGCAAGGCCCCATCCAACCCCTAACTCACAGCCAAACACGCAAGTCGGGTCTCAAATTTCCTCTCTACTCCTCCTCGGGAGCGTGGGACCACTCACAGCCCCTCGGAGACACCACACACACACACACACACACACACACACACACACACACACACACACACGGCTCACCACAACTCGCTGCTTCCCTGCCGAGATCCTGACAGCGCCCCTGCCAAGGGGTCGCGCCCGCCTCGCAGAGCTCACAGCGACCACAATAGGTCAGCCAGCAGCGCAGGCCACTGGCCAGTGTCCACTGGGCTCAGTGCTGGAGCCCGAGAGCGTCGGGTTTCCCTGGAGACGACGCCACTCCCCGCCCACGTGCCCGCTACAGCTCTAGGCCTGGCCAATCCCGCGCGGACTTCTCCCAGACACGCCCCCGGGCGTTCAGGGTGGGGGCAAGGTGTGGCCCTCTGTGACCTCACAGAAACCCCAGCCCGGTGTACCTGCCCCCCTGCCCTCTGCCCCCACCCAGTGGGCACACACCCTCCCCTAGCGCCTCTGCACCTCCACAAGTGCTCCTGGCCTTCTGTCTGAGTCCTCCCCTCTCCCCCGTGGGATAGCAGGGAGCCGGCAGTGGGTCTCCACCCAACACTGACCTCCATGTCCAACACAGGACGCTGGGTCAGCCTCTGCCTTAGGACATACCCGGCAGCACAGCTGAGGGCTAAATTAACTTGTCTACCATCGCCGTATAGCCAGCACTTGATCAAGCTCTGCCTGACTCTGAAGCGGGGCTTCCTTTCCTTCAGTAAATGTTTGTGGGAGGCACAGAGGGAGAACTCAAGGTCTAGTGGAGGAACTAGATGAGGTAAAGGCCTGGGGTCACTGGGAGAGAAGGATTAGCTGTTGAGACTGACAAGTCAGAAGTTTCCAGAACACCTCTTTTTGGACTACATTTTAATATTTAGAATTGTTTGGCCAATCTCACCAAAAAGTCAGATTTGCCACAAATAGGTGTGTGTGTGTGTGTGGTTTTTTTTTAATTTTAATTTCTTTATTGATTAAGGTATCACATATTTGTCCTCAATCCCCCATTCCAATCCCCCACCCCATCCCCACTCATGCCCCCACCTCCTATTTTCCCTGACCACTGGTTAGGCTCATATGTGTGCACATAAGTCCTTTGATCTTTCCCTTTTATCTCACCCTCCCTTTGAGGTCTGACCCATGGCTCCTTATCTCTGGGTCTGTTCTTGTTTATCAGTCTATGTTGTTCACCATTTCCCCCAGATGAGTGAGATCATGTCCTACTGGAAATATACTTATAAGAATAAAAAATGAGACAAACAATAATCGTTATGCTGAAAGGCATATGAATCAGTCTGTAGAGAGTTTCTTTCTGGGCAACCAGTTCTTTTGAGACCCAATTTCAATGTCAAACAGTTCCTATGTCAGCAATGATATTTCAGATCCGGATGGTGGACAAATCGTGGTAATGCAGGTCTGACCCTCTCTGGTTTGGTCCTGGGCCACCTTCAGCGACATGCAGCTGCTGTCTGCTATTATGGCAAGGTGTCCTCAGCGTCTACCATCTCTGGACTGCTTCTCTTATGTCTTCATAGTTGGAGTAGTCCTGTCAATTCCTCTCTGTTGCCAGAATCCACATGGTCTTGGAGTTGTTTTCTGAAAATATACAAACATATTCTCAACCAAAAGTTAATAAATTTTGGCTTGGGATCCTTTTTCGTTTTTGCCCAAATGATTTTCCTCTGGCTTGTTTTGACACCATGTGTGTTTTTCATGGGTGTATTGCTGATAGCATTAAAATTAATTTTCTAAAGTACAAATTTTCTAGATATAATTTACTTTCAGGATATTTTTCCTTACATGATATTCTTCTACGTTCCCCCTTTTTTTGATTTAAATATTAGGAGACTTTTGAAAATTATCAATATATAATGTAGTCTTGATAGCTTTTAAATTTTAATTTTTTGCACTATAATATGACTGCTTTAGGTTCATTTCCTGTTGTGAGATTTTATCCTATGATGAACTACCAATAAAAATTTTAGTTAACACTTTAGGAACAGCTTTTTGTCCAGTGCAATTAGTTTTTCTAGGATATTCACTTATTTCAAATTAGCCAATTTAAATTAGCCTGAAAACTTGTCTACTATTTTACTGTCAAATTTATTACTCCAACACAACCTTATTTTACCGTGAAAATATTAGGGGATAGGATTATTTGCCTTCTTAAGTAGGCCCTGAGCATTCCTGGTGGTAGGCTGGATTTAGATATCAAAACCCCTCTTCCCGACACCATGTTTTTTTAATTACTGCCTAGTCTTTTGTATTGGGCAATGTATTAGTTTCCTAAAACTCCCCTAACAAAGAATTACAAACTGGGTGGCTTAAACCAACCTAAGTTATTCTTTCCTCGGTGTTTGGCCTTGGAACAGAAAACCCACCTCATCCTCCAACAATAAAGGGTGATTTGCTAGCTCAGAAAACCAAACAGCCCCAATAGGAAGGTCTTCAGGTTTGGTTTGGTTCAGTGGCCCAGCAATGTCAAGATCTGGTTTCTCCTAGCAGAGCTTTCACCCAAGACTGCCTTCCCCTGTGGTGTTAAGGATAAAATGGAGATCTCCATGCTCATCTCCTCCTTGGTTCTTGAGAGCTCAAGCCCTTTTTTTTTTTTTTTTTTTTTAATATATTTTATTAATTTTTTACAGAGAGGAAGGGAGAGAGATAGAGAGCTAGAAACAGACCAGCTGCCTCCTGCACACCCCCTACCGGGGATGTGCCTGCAACCATGACCGGAATCGAACCTGGGACCTTTCAGTCCGCAGACCGACGCTCTATCACTGAGCCAAACCGGTTTCGGCGACAGCTCAAGCCCTTTGATGAAGCAATAACGAGGTAACAGCTTTATTGATTGGCTAGAGGTAACCAGCACCCACTTCCAGAACTGGGGGACAGAAAATCTATTTAGTTGGCTCCCATGAACTTGGAAAAATGGAAATTTCATTGCTTCTCCATCCCAAGAAAGCCCATCTGTCTTTAGGGCAGAAAAAGAAAATGGATTCTGGGAGGGCTTTTGTGGGAGATATCCGGACCTGCAGCCAATGAAGACATGGCTGCAAAGTGGTTTCTAAGTCTTTAGCTCAGAAAGGAGCTGGCCCAGGTTGTAACAAAAGATCTGACCGTTGCCAGTGCTTGGAGGCT
Source organism: Pipistrellus kuhlii (assembly GCF_014108245.1). Classification (NCBI taxonomy): domain Eukaryota; kingdom Metazoa; phylum Chordata; class Mammalia; order Chiroptera; family Vespertilionidae; genus Pipistrellus; species Pipistrellus kuhlii. The sequence continues at coordinate 30,251,950 of NW_023425573.1, forward strand.
GTAGCTGAACTAAGAAAATCAAGATCACACAGAGATTATACACAGGTTCATTTAGTCGGATTTATCCAGTACTAGGTGTGGGGGAGGGGTTGGTACTGGAGAATATTCTCTGGTAAAATGGATTGCAAATCTTTGGCAAACAATGGAGATGAATCAGAAAATTTTACTGTCATTAGAATAAAATTGCAATTGCAATTAAATAAATATATGCAAGACTGCAGTTACTTTTCGCTAAAACTATTCCCTGAAAGGAACCGGTCATCAGGAAAATCTATTGAATAGGTATTCTTTTTATTTTATTTTTTTTATATATTTCTATTGATTTCAGAGAAGGGAGAGGGAAAGAAACAGCAATGATGAGAGAGAATCAGTGATGGGCCACTTCCTACACTGCCCACACTGGGGATCAAGCCTGCAACCTGGGCATATGCTCTGACTGGGAATCCAACTGTGATGACTTCCTGGTTCATAGATTGATGCTCAACCACTGAGCCAGCTTGCTGGGCTTGAAGAGGTGTTCTTAAAAGATGAAACAGAGAGGGAGCCGGAGACCTGGATGCCAGGACACAGGCTTTATTGAAGAAAAGAGTACCACTGCCTGCTGCTTCCAGAGAGAGGAGCGGAAGAGACCGAGAGCCGGGATACAAGCGCCTTTAAGGGGAGGAAAGGGAGGGGACGGGGCTTAGGGCACTCAGCACACGCTGATTGGTGGTTTCATGTAAGACCTATGATTAGGGACCTAGGGAATTTAGGAATGGGGGGGAGGGGCTTAGGGTATTTGGCAGATGCTGATTGGTGGTTCAATGCTCAAGAATGTCAGGCTGCATGTGGAGTTTATATCTGTCCATCAACTGGAGGAAGGGAGGATCTATCAGTTCTTAATGACTCTTACTGAAGAGGCAACTGTGTGAACATTAAATGTTAACTTTTTGAAGTTAACAGGGATGTCTCAAAAGTTAATAACTTAGAAAAATAACAAAAATAATAGTTTTTAAAAAAATGAAGTTAATGGTAAATAGCTTTATATAAACTATAAACTATGTTTCACAATAAAAGGGAAATAGTCCTAACCAGTTTGGCTCAGTAGATAGAGTGTTGGCCTGCAGACTGAAGGGTCCCGGGTTTGATTCTGGTCAAGGGCACATGCCCAGGTTGTGGGCTCTAATCCCAGTGGGGGCCGTGCAGGAGGCAGATCAATGATTCGCTCATCATTGATATTTCTATCTCTTTCTTCCTCCCTGAAATCAATAAAAAAATATATTTAAAAAAACAAAAGGGACATAAAATGCAGACATTACAAAGGACAATTTGTTAAGAAGCAGATAACAGAAGGAATAAGCATAAAGCTATACTAAAGGGCACCTCAGCCCTCAATACAGTTGTAGGAAGTAGTTATTAAGAATACGTGATAAAAAGAAAATTACACGAAACCAGGCGGTTTACCAAGATGACGATATTGAGGACACTGGTCAGGTGCAGATGAGGATCTGTGACGGGGCCCCCCTGCTCCTCCTTATGACAGCCACATAAAAGATGAGATGCATGCGGAAACCGGTTTAGCTCAGTGGATAGAGCGTCCGTCTACAGACTGAAAGGTCTCCAGTTTGATTCCGGTCAAGGGCATGTACATTGGTTGCAGGCACATCCCCAGGAGGCAGCTGGTCGATTTTTCTCTCTCATCGATGTTTCTAGCTCTCTATCCCTCTCCTTTCCTCTTTGTAAAAAATCAAAAAATATATATTTAAAAAAAGAAAAAAGATGAGATGCCCCCTCCCGGAGCCCCGCTGCAGCCCACCTGGCCCTCGCGCAAGGTCACGCTCCGGTGCGGCTAAGCTCTCGGGTGGCCGGGACCTTCATTCCGTTCCAGAAAACCAGCCTCTCCAGTCTGCTGGTAAGCTCCGCCCACACATAGCATTCATAGCCAATCAGAGGAGGCGCTCCGCAGGGACTGACCAATGAGGAGGTGGCCAGCGGCTTGTGGGCGGGACCCGCTCGTGCACTGCGGAGATGCTGACCGGGGGCCCCGGGCGGCCCTGGGGCACCTTTAGGACCCTGGCCAGCCTCCACAGGTCCCAAAATAGACCCCAGGCCAGATGCCTGAGCGCGTCATGGACACCGGGCGAGCCGAACGCCTCGGGGTCGCCCTGGCCACACAGCCGCCCTTCGCGCACGTCGCCCCCTCGCTCTTCCTCGGGAACGCACGCACTGCAGCCGCGTCGGAGCTGCTGGCGTGCGCGGGCGTCACCCTATGCGTTAACGTCTCGCGCCAGCAGCCCGGGCCGCGCGCGCCCGGCATGGCCGAGCTGCGCGTGCCCGTGTTCGACGACCCGGCCGAGGACCTGCTGGCACACCTGGAGCCCACCTGCGCCGCCATGGAGGCCGCAGTGCGCGCCGGCGGCGCCTGCCTCGTCTACTGCAAGAACGGCCGCAGCCGCTCGGCCGCCGTCTGCACCGCGTACCTCATGCGGCACCGTGGCCTTAGCCTGGAGCAGGCCTTCCAGGTAGGGCGGTCCCTCTGGTGGGGTCGGGCGGAGCGGCGGGTGGGAGCCTTCTCAGAGGGGCGGGGCACTCCCCTGGTAGTGGGCAGTTGAGGACTTTACAGCGAGTGCTGTGTGGGGTTTTACCTAATCCCCTTCCTTTGCAGACAGTGAAGAGCGCCCGCCCCGTGGCCGAGCCCAACCCTGGCTTCTGGTCTCAGCTCCAGAAGTACGAGGAGGGCCTGCAGTCCAGGTCCTGCCTGACCCCGGAGCCCTCCACACAGTGAGCCCTGATTGGTCAGTCCAATCCCCAAACCAGACTGGGAGTTTCCTGGGATGATGTAATCCTAGCTTGTCAAACTCAGGGCTACGGGCCTCATGCAGCCCACAACTAATGTTTTTGCAGCCCATCCAATGTAACAGTATGTAAGAAACATTTTAATAAATATTTTGTAACAATGTTTACAATATCCTGTTATACATAATCCTATACAATAAAAGGCTGATAAGGAATGATCTGTCGCCATGATGTGCACTGACCACCAGGGGGCAGATGCTCAACACAGGCTCATGGCTGGCGCAGTGGGGGCCTCTCTTGCTTCCACAGTGGAGCTAAGGATGTCTGACTGCTGGCTTAGGCCCACCTTCCCCAGGGAGAGATATCCCCTAGGGCTCCTGGACTGTGAGAGGGCTCAGACTGGGCTGAGGGATGCCCCCCTCTCTCATGCATGAATTTCATGCACCGGGCCTATAGTTATTAATAACAAACTACAACATTCACTAATGACTGATTACTATAATTGTATTGCATTAATTTCCCTTATGCATCTTACTCACAGGCGCACCATTTCTTTCCACTAATACTAGCAGAGAATATTTTAGCAGCCGATTGCCACATCATTAATCTTGGACTGACTTGTTTGGTATACATAACAGGAAATATTTTGCTTTCAGAGAATAAGAAAAAGAAGGTTATTTGCATTACGCTTATTAATTTATGCAGTTATTCAATGTCTGGTAAGTTAATATTCAAGAAAAAACATTAATTTTTATTTAAAATGTTCAATTATTTTGTTAATGATTACTCATTTATTTTAGCCCTTTGTATTCAGCATGTCTCTATCAAAATAAAGCTATGTTTCTATGAAAATTGAAGCTTTTGTTTTTTCTACTGCCCACGTAAATTTAAACCTTGTTTATTTGGCCCGTGTTAGCCTTTGAGTTTGGCATGCTTGGTGTAATCCATTCACAATCCCAGTTTGTTAGACTGTCAGGAAGATCAAAACTATTTGAACTTTAGGCAGAAAGACATAATAGAGAAATCAAGGCCAGGAACCAAGGTCAGGAGACGCGGAAGTTCAGGGATCACAGAGACCTGCTACCCTGATGTTGGCTGCTAGCCACTGTGACTTGGACAACTCTGGAGGACACCCGGGGCTGCTGGCAAACTCATGTATGCAACATGCTCAAACCATAGTGGCTTTTTCCCAGACTCACACTGATCCCTTCTCTTATCTCAGAACCCAACACTGGATCAGGCCAGCAAGGGCCCATGGTGTCCAGACTTGTAGTTGCCATTGGCATGCAGGCAAGGCTGTGACAAACTACCCAGCACACCCACTTCTTACCATGCCTCCCAGTTTCAGCAATAGCATTGAGCCTAGTCTGACCTCCTGCAGCCACCTTCACACCAACAATGCACTGGCCACATGCACATCTGAGTCTGTGCATTCCTCTTCTGGTTAACATACACCTCATATGAACAATCTGTGGCCTAAAGATATTAGGAAATTTATCACCAGCAATACTTCTTAAATAAGATAGTAGGGGAAAGAAAAAATTGGGTAATATGTGTTGTCAAGTGATCATCGGTGCCAATTCAATGCCAACAGGAACCCCCAATTTGGGTTGTGGTGCAGAAACTATTCAAAACAGCTCAATTGCAACGCAGTATAGTTGTTTTAAAACAGCAGGGCAGTTGGCAGCCCTGGCACCAGGCCCTTCTCTAGTTAGACAACTGTGCTTTGCTTGGCTCTGCTCCACTTGACTCCTCTCCTCAATGTTCTGCTCTGCTCCATGCTGGTTTGTTTTGCACTGTGCTAGGTTGCTCTGATGTGCTCCAGCAAGACACCTTCATTGTTTCAGCCTAGCAAGGAAAACAGTCTTCAGTCATAGGTGGAAAGGGAAAGTGAAAGTGTACTCAGAGCCAAAGGACAGCTGGCTTATATGCACAGAAGGCCATGCCCCTGGTCCCTGAGTAGTCTGACCCCATACAACGAGAACCGCAAATTCTCACAATTTGATTGGTCCAAAGGACACTTTCCTAATTGTTCAGAATGGTTGATTGCTCTGATTGGTTGGTGAAGATGTTGATGGGATATAGCTGGACAACTCTCATTGAACTGGGAAAGCCTCAGTCCTATTGGTTGATATAGGATTCCAGAAATCTATAATAATAAAAGCATAATAGGTAAATCAGCTGAACGGCCGAACAGGGTAATGATTGTCCGGACGACCTTCTGGAGGAAGCTAAGGCTTCGAGGGCCAAGGCAGCCAGGACTGCGAAGCACTACTCTTTTATGACTTTCATGCATAAGGCTCAGATAGCGGGAACACAGTGGAGGCAGGCAGTTCAATGCAGGCCTCTCCCTGAAATGCAGTTTGCTTGAGAGGCGTCTGTGTAGAAATGACTGCTAGCCTCTTTTTCTTAAAATCTGAGCCCAGTTAGTCACTAGGAGCCCTTCTTAGTAGATGTCTTCTTTCTCAGGTTTATAATGTGAGTTTCAGGTTAATATGTAGAAATATATACATAAAATAATAAATAAACTAACTGTAGTTAGTGTGAGTTCCCTTTCCCACTACACATTTTGTATCCCCTCCACCTTCAGCTAACTCTTTGCTAGTGGTGGTCTTTCCTGGTGGGATGACAAGGCTTCATCCTACAGGGGCCCCAAGTGGCCCTGCCTGTATTTTCCCATACAATCGGGGAATCCCATACAAGCTCCATCATGCCCCTCGGATCTCCACTGAGCAACAGCAAAACCCCACTGCCCCTAAAGTCATGATCAGTCACTCCACCCGGCAGAGCACCCCTGATTTGCATGATGCCTCAGTGTGAGGCAAACATCCAGGGGAACAGGGTCTGTCCTTGAGTGTAAGCATCCTACCTGGAAATGAAGACCTCTGACCCAGCAGAGCCCAGAGTTGTGGGAACAGGAAGCTCACACTGTTAGGCGTGAGTGGTTGTGAAAGGGGCCTCCCTCTCCCCAATACTTTTGCTCCTGAACTGTGACAGGAACAATGCCATCCATTGGTCCCTGACTCAGATCATACACCGCCACATCCAGCCCCACTCAGTAGCCCCCATCGCTGACAGCCGCAGCCCCAGTCATAACCTGACTCCTACAACCTTAATAGACTTGCCAGCTCTCATTTACTCTCCCCAAACTCACCATTTCATCAACCCCATGGGGGTCTCCTGCCACCTTCTCCATTTGGCAAGTGCTCTAGTGGCTCTATCTGCAACTTTGGGAGTTGAGCAATTTGTCCAGCTTGAAGGTCAGGAGCAAAGACCTGAGACCAGGTTGTTACCCTGTGTGATGCAGCCGAACCCTGCCCCTGGCACTTTTGATAGTATATCGCCCTAACCTGACGACCTGGCTCTAGGTGACAAGGGTGCAATGGTGACAGAGTTCAGGCCTGGTTGTAGGACATCTGTGGGTCACATCAGCTTTTTTAATCCCATCAACTTTGTTCTGAGAATCATCCAATGTGGCTCCCACCAGGGACCCAATTATCCCTAAGACCTCTGTCCAAGGGACAACACAGCCCCTCCTGAATGCCACTTCTCCTGATAGCCCTTGCCTCCTCATCTATCGATACCTCCTCGTAGGGGAGGTCAGGGACCCACTCTCCTCCCTGGACCCGGGCACTTGAAAGGGAGTGCATGGATCACATACATTAAGGGAGGGCTAGGTTGTAGGTGGAATGTGGGGTGCTTCAGTCCAACCCCACCAGCCTGATTTGATCCCCAAAAGGCTGGAGTATGAAAATTCCTGTGAATCCCCAGCCTCTGGCATTCCAGACTTCCACGTTCCTCTCGCCTGGTAGGTCAGGAAGAGGGAGGGAACTGCAGCCACCCCAGACCTTCATCAACAGGACAAGGACAGGGTAGAGACAACTACTTGAGCTTCACGATTCATAAGGTGCCTTGATAGCCAGGCACTAATTCTTAAAAATTTGCTCCAAGACTGGTTTGTGTTGCTCCCTTATATAAATGTGGGGTGGAAGGAACCCCACCCCGGGGGCAAAGGAGGGATCAGCTCCTCTGGACCAGCAAGGCTGCCACCACTCCACCCCTCCTATGTGCCCAGGGCCCTCCAGGAGAGAAGGGATAAGACCCAGCTCCTACCCCTAAGTCTAGGGAACCAGGAGGGCAAGAAGTCCCTGATGTTTACTTACCCTAAAGGCCAGGTGACTTACATACCTGCCTGAGGGTAATTGGGGCATGTAGTGCAGGTGCCCTTGTGCAGTTCTATTGATCTAGCCCCAGCCTCACTGGCCTGAGTGTGGAGCTCAGAGAAGCTGGTCAACTGGAGTGCCACCTAAAACACTGCCCTCATGCCGTGGGACCACTGCCACCTAGATGGGTGTTGGACCACTGAAGACAGCAAGGACTGATCAACCCCAGTCCTCTCCTTATTGAGTCTTTGGTTCAGGACCGACCCCCTTCTCCAGATGACTGCAGGAACACTGGGCTCCCAGTGAGTTTGGTGGCGGCCCCAAGAGAGAGGCTGTGACCCCAAGATAAGATGGCACATGCCTCATGCACGTGCTCTGTATCAGTGAACACACATCTTCCCTTTCAGCTGTCGTTCCCACCCCTGGGGGAGGAGGGCAGGCAGGATGGCATGGTTACCAGTGGGAACACTGAGTCCAGAAGGATTCAACACTACTCAGAGATGACAATTAAGTCAAGCGCAGTATCTTAGTCTAGCCTCACACCTTGCCACATGGCCACTGAGCTGGGAAAATGAGGTGTGTGGGGTTCCTGGATGTTCTCCAGGCCAAAAAGCCCCTCCCCCAAGACCCAGCGTTCCTATGCAACGCTGACAGCAACATCTTGGTGGTCGCTCTCATTCCATGGCTTCGAGGTACATGTGATGCCCTCTCATTGGGCGTCCTGCCTAGTCTGCAGCTGTCCCCTCTGGGCCCAGGACTGGACCCAGAGATCCAGTGAGGTGAGAGCAGGCAGGCCAGTTCTGGTTACTGCCCCAGCACCCACCCCCTAAACAATCCGGCCCACAGGGCTCTGCAGGCTGTTAGGCAGCACTGTCCAACATAACTTTCTTCCATGATGGAATACCCTCTCTGTCCAGCGTGGTTGCCACTTTCCACACATGCACTCCAAACACAGGGAGACCTGGGAACAGCTGGCACAACTGAGGAGCTGAACCTTCGTAGCTAGTAGCCACCTGAACCGGCAGTACAGTTTTAAGGCCCCTGAGCTTCGCCTCACCCTACATGGCCCAGAATAGGGCCACTGGTCTTACCAGTTGGGAGAATATAAGAATCATTCCCTCAGCCCCCAATAGAATAACATTGAGTTCCAGACGCTGCACTTCTCGGCCTCATGGAGGCAGTCCTGCTCCAGGTGTCTCAGCAGCCACAGACCCTGCGAGAGTGCGCCTCCTGTGGTCTCCTGGCCGCGGAAGCCCACAGGGCGGGGAGGCCACTTCGCCTCCTGTCACACCCCGGCCCCAGTGCACCGGATCCTCCAAGCACAATGCCCCTGGACCCCAGCTCCAGCTCACCACCCCATCCCCAACCCCGTGCACCATGCCAGACCATCTGCGCAAAGAGCCCCACTCCCCGTCCGGCCCCGAGCACAGCACCGAGCTCCCTGTCCCCCGCGCACAGCGCCCCCGGCTCCCTGTCCCCCGCGCACAGCGCCCCCGGCTCCCGGGCCCCCGCGCACAGCGCCCCCGGCTCCCGGGCCCCCGCGCACAGCGCCCCCGGCTCCCGGGCCCCCGCGCACAGCGCCCCCGGCCCCCGGGGCCCCGCGCACAGCGTCCCCGGCTCCCGGGCCCCGCGCTCAGCGTCCCCGGCTCCCGGGCCCCGCGCACAGCGCCCCCGGTGGCGGCCCCGCGGAGCCAGAGCGGGGCGGCGCACGGCGCGGGGCCGGGCCGGGCGGCTCCCGGCGCGACTTCCTGTTGTGCCTGCGCCCGGCCGCCGCCGCCGCTCGGCACCCTTCGCCGGCTCCCCGCGGCCCGGCGCGGAGCCGCCCATGGATTTCACTTAGGGCGGCGGCATGGCGGCGCAGTGCTGCTGCCGCAAGGCGCCCGGCGCCGAGGCCGCGCCCGCCCGCCCGCCGCCGGAGCCGCCGCCCGCCCTGGACGTGGCCTCGGCCTCCAGCGCGCAGCTCTTCCGCCTCCGCCACCTGCAGCTGGGCCTGGAGCTGCGGCCCGAGGCGCGCGAGCTGGCCGGCTGCCTGGTGCTTGATCTGTGCGCGCTGCGGCCCGCGCCCCGCGCGCTCGTGCTCGACACGCACCCGGCTCTGCGCCTGCACTCGGCCGCCTTCCGCCGCGCCCCCACCGCCGCCGCCGCCGCCGCCGCCGCCGCCGATCCGCCCTGCGCCTTTGCTTTCGCCACCCCCGGACCCGGGTCCGCGCCCCCGCCCCCGCCCCCGCTGCCCGCCTTCCCCGAGGAGCCCGGAACCGAGCCCTCCTGTTGCCCGCTGGCCTTCAGGGTGGACCCATTCACCGACTATGGTTCCTCGCTCACCGTCACGCTGCCGCCTGAGCTGGAGGCGCACCAGCCCTTCCAGGTCATCCTCCGCTACACCTCGACCGACGCCCCTGCCGTGAGTCCCAACCGGGTGGGCCCGGGGCAGTGGGCTGGTCGTGGGGTCGTCTCCAGGCAGCTTCTTCCCCCTGTGCCCGATTACAGGACGTGAAGCTGGGGTACCTGCAGGGAGGCAGGAACAGACTGGCCCCAGAGGGGCACTGGCCTCTCCCCTGGCACTCCCCAACCTGTTCTTGGAATCCTGTTCAGGTGCCCTCACTGATTCCCAGTTGGTGCCTGGAGAGTCCTTAGGAGGTTTGGACAGAGTGAGAGCCCAAGTGCTGGCCCAGAACAGCATGCCACCAAGGGAGGCCTCTCCTTTCAGTTGTGTAGGGACAGGCCCTGCCTAGAGATGGCGCATTTGCCAAGCCATGAAGCTGCTGGAGCCTAGCACTGAGGGCTGGACCAAGGGTGTCAGATGTGGAAGGGCCTCCGTGTGACCTGGGCCTTCTGAGGACCTGTGGACACCAGGTCTGTTTTCTGGAGGTGGCATGAGGGGCAGACCTAGTGGAGCAGGGGGCTGAGGGCCAGGTTGGCTCTAATGCTTTGGGCCTCCTGGCAGGATGCTGTGGTGGAGTGGCCCTATGTCCTCAACGGACACATGTAAGCTCTGCAGGACTTGGGCACAGAGCTCCCACTGCCCCATTGGCTCTGCCAGAAAAGCTGGATGGCCCTGGGCTCCCATGTGGACAGCACACATGTGATACCACCCCCTACACACACACACACACACACACACACACACCCTGCACACAGCTCTGGAAGGCCCCAGGATGTTCCGTCTGTTATTGCGCATGGCATGAAAAGGGACAGGATGATGAACAGGTGGTGTTCAGGCATTCGGCCAGTAGCCACCAAGGTGACATCTGGACAGAAAGGTTCTGGACCAGACACATAACTTTGGGCTTTCCTGCATGATTCCCAGGAGCACTTAGTAGGCCCTGCCACCTCCCCTCCTTCCCTGAGCTCTCTTGGGTGTGCTGGCCACCGGTGGCTAGGATGGCCCCTGCTGCCTGCGGGGGCAGTCTGGGGCTTAGACAGATATGCCCCCCAACACGGCAGTGAAATCTAGAGGGATGTGCTCCTCTCTGACCTTGTTATATGAACTTGGAGCCCATGTGTCTGGTTCACCCAAGACTGTGGCCAGCTAACTAGTGGAATCGGGGCCCTCAACAGCCCAGTGGGGATGGAGCCAGGCCAGCAAGGATGGCTGTTCTCCCTGGGCTTTCTATGGCTTGCTGTGGGGCCCATGGGTGAGCGCGCAGGTAGGCGGGGCAGCATGGTCCCCACAGTCTGTGCACCTCTGGGCAGTGGGCTGGAGCACAAGGGACCTGGCCCATGAACTGGCCTACTTGTGGGGGACAGAGTTTTGGTGTTTGTCCTCAATTTTCATCATCATGTGTGAACGCCCCAGGGCTCAGGGCCTGAGTCCCTAGGCCTGTCCTTACACCAAGTTAAGATGCAGCTCCCCAGGAGGCAGTTTGGGGTGCTGCAGACTCTGGGGCCCATGCTCCTTGTAACCCATTCCCGAACCCCACCCACCCACCAGCAAGAGTGACTCTCTTCCAGCCATGTGGTGTCTGGAGCCCATGGGCCTGCTCCTTCTCCAGCCTATCAGCACCTACACCTCTGCTCCCTGGCCCTGTGCACCCTAGGAGTTTGTGGCCCCCTCTGGAGTGGGGTCCTGCCTGCCTGGGTATCTGCACCAGCCCCTGACTTCCAGGGAGGACTATGGCACCCATTGGTCTCTGAGGCTGAGGAGTGAGCAGTGCCACTGGGCTGAGAGGTGGATGTGGGCAGTGGGGACAGGAGGTCTGAGCTGGGTAGAGCCCGAGGAGGGCTACAGGGGATGGAGGGGTCCATGAGAGGCTGTGGTGGTAGGGTGGAAGGGAGTTTGGGGGACTAATGGAGCCTGTCTCCAGGGTGGACAGAGGGCTGCCTGCAGTATGTTGCAGTGGGAGGCATCTCCTTAATGCAGATTCCTGGGCCCCAGCCGGAATCTTCAGGGGCCGGGCCCAGTACTATGCATGTTTTAACAGGCTCTCGATTCAGGACTCCGTAGCCAATGGGGCAGCCACGGGGATCAGCAAGTTACCGCTGCGGGCTTTCTGTGGTGAAAGGACGGAGACACAGCTAAAGGGAGAGTTGGAGAAGTCTGTGAACATTGGCCGGGGTCTGCAGGGAAGACAGCCTCTCACAGGCTGCTGTGGGATCCGTCCATAGTGCTCCAGGCACGGGCCCCATTGGCCCTCCCCATGGGCACTTCTGTCCAGCCTGTCCCTTTGAGTGCCTGGCCTCAGCTTACTGCCCAACTGTCCCCTGGTCTGGAGCTTATCTTCCTGTGGGGGTTCCCTCCTGGCAAGGCTGATCCCATTCCCAGGGGCGACCCATGCTTGTGGTACTTGCTCATGTGGGATCATCAGGAAGCTGTTTCTATGTCCTGACTCCCTTTCCGGGCCGAGACCAGATTTGTTGCCAGCCAGCCTGTGAGGATTTGGACTCGGGTGTTCTGACTGTGCCTTTGGAGGCTGGGATGAGGGGCACAGGCTGGCTTCTGGATGCATGTCCCCCTGCCTGCTAACGACTGGAGTGGCTGTTGGCCCTGGGTGAGCCTGGTTAGGCCACCCACTGCCTCCCAACCCCCTGTGTCCTTCCTCCAGAGGCTCTGGGCCTAGAAGCCTGAGCAGGACAGCAGGTTTGGGCCCACTGTGGTGGGGAGGGCATCTACTGATGCCCTGCCTTCCACCTGTCTGCAGATCTGGTGGCTGGACCCCGAGCTGACCTACGGCAGTGCCAAGCCCTTCGTCTTCACCCAAGGCCACTCTGTCTGCAACCGTTCCTTCTTCCCCTGCTTTGACACACCCGCTGTCAAGTGTACCTACTCAGCCGTAGTCAAGGTCAACACCTACCCACCTGGCCTCTCGCTCCACCCAGGCCCAGAGGGATCGTCTTCCTAGAAGGACCCCATCCTCCTCACTGGGGGGTGGGGGGAAGGTTGCTCCACAGGGAAAGGGCTATTGGTGATTGGGGTCCTGGTCCTGGAATGAACGAAGAACCCTGAGGGGAGGCTCACATGGAGTTGCAGGTCCCATGGCAGGGGACAGGGCTCCTGGACCTGCGGGTGGCAGCCCTACCCAGGGGGGCAAGAGGTTTGCAGACAAGGAGCTTAGCATGGGGGTTCTTTGATGGGGTGATGGGCTCCCTGACAGGTGTGGGGCTCTCTGACCCAGTTTGCGGGTACCCTGACAGAGGGCATGGGGTTTCTCAGGAGTACACTGGGCTCCCTAACCTCAGTTGCAGTGTGCCCTGTTGAGGGAATGTGCGGTTCCTACATGAATATGGGTTTTTCTGACCTGGGTTGTAGGATTTTCTGTTGGGGACTTGGGGTGCCTAATCTGAGTTGTAGGTGCCCTGATGGGTGGGGCCTCCCATGTGCAGGCCCCGTCGGGGGTGCAGGTGTTGATGAGCGCCACAAAGAGCACCTACGTGGAGGAGGAGGGCGTCTACCACTTCCACATGGAGCACCCTGTTCCCGCCTACCTCGTGGCCCTGGTGGCCGGGGACCTGCAGCCGGCAGACATTGGGCCCAGGTAGAGTCTCTGAGTCTTGCTTCCTGCAGCAGCTCCTGCTGCTACCTTGGGGAGACCCCACCACAAGCTGGGTGTGCGGCCTGCATCAAACCCCACACTGTGGAGACCAGCCCTGCCTCATTGCCATGGCCTGGGGCCATTCCTGCCAGGCTCCTCTCATCCCACATACCCCCAGACCTGGCAGCCTGGCCCCTGACCACCGGGCATCCTTCTCAAGCCCACACAGGTTCCTTCTACTGAGAGATAAAAGGAACCAAACAGCCCCTTCATGTTTGGCTTGGCCCCTACCACAAGAGGGCCTGCGTAGTGGCTTTCCAGTGAGGAAAGGGGCAAGGGTGGGTAGGAGCGAGCTGGCCTTCAGTCAGGTTGGACAAGGCATGGGTGGTACGTGAGCCCAAAAGCAGAGGGAGGGGCTGGTGAGGTGAGCAGGCAGAGTGAGCCTCAGCCCATGCTCTACCTGCTGTGATAGGAGCCGTGTGTGGGCTGAACCGTGCCTCCTGTCCATGGCCACCAGCAAGCTGTCAGGCGTGGTGGAGCAGTGGCTGAGTGCAGCCGAGCGGCTATATGGGCCGTACATGTGGGGCAGGTATGTCCTGGAGCACCTGGGAGCCCCGGCAGTCCAGAGGGCAAATCCACATCCTACCTAGAAGCAACTGGGGGCCCCCTTGTCTGGCTTTCTGGGAAGGAAGTGACACTCACCACCCAGGTCCCCAACCCTCTCGCGGTCACTGGCTTGCCCTCCCCCCCCCCCCGGAACAGGTACGACATCGTCTTCCTTCCTCCCTCCTTCCCCATCGTGGCCATGGAGAACCCCTGCCTCACCTTTGTCATCTCCTCCATCCTGGAGTGTGACGAGTTCCTGGTCATCGATGTCATCCACGAGGTGGCCCACAGTTGGTTTGGCAATGCCGTTACCAATGCCACCTGGGAAGAGATGTGGCTGAGCGAAGGCCTGGCCACCTATGCCCAGCGCCGCATCACCACCGAGACCTATGGTACTGCCTGCGGCCAGCCCAGGGCAGGGGACGGGAGGTGAGGGCTCTGCTCTGGACTGGCACCGGCTGGCACCACCAGGGCTGTCCCAGGCCCTGCAGAGGGGCTGACAGCCAGCCCAGCCGCCAGGGTGCAGCCCCTGCTGTCGTGTGTCCGGGGAGGTGGCCTTGGGTCAGCTAACTCCACAAGGCTCAGGGCAGGGACAGCCTCGCACCTGCTCTGTGCTCAGGCCTGCCCCCTCTCCTCCCGCCTCCCCTGCCTCTGTGACCATCCAGGTGCTGCTTTCACCTGCCTGGAGACGGCCTTCCGCCTGGATGCCCTGCACAGGCAGATGAAACTCCTCGGAGAGGACAGCCCGGTCAGCAAGCTGCAAGTGAAGCTGGAGCCAGGTACCCGCTGCCTCCAGGCCCTACTCCAGGCTCTGCACATGTCACCCCACAGCTTCTCTCCCACCCTATGCTCGCTCTGTTCCCACCATGGCTGAGTCCCTGCAAATGCCAAGCCAGGTGACCCAGCCCCAAGAACGCCTCCTGAGGCTTCCTCAGCCTATCGCCGCCTCTCATGGGCTCTGAGCACTTGTCACTGTGGTGGGTGGGTGTGGGAGTGGGGGTGACCCCCAACTGAGGTGGGCCCTCCCTACTAAGGTGGGCCCTCCCCCTACCAAGGAGGCATCTGGACTCGTGGAACAGTGGCCCTTGGCCCTTCTTGCTCCACTCACCTGACCGCCCCTGCCTGTTCTCCGGAACATAGAAGGGGTGGATGACCTAGCACCAGTGTTGTTTCAGGGGTGAACCCCAGCCACCTCATGAACCTGTTCACCTACGAGAAGGGCTACTGCTTCGTCTACTACCTGTCCCAGCTTTGTGGGGACCCCCAGCGCTTTGACGACTTCCTTCGAGTGAGTAACCCCATCCGGGACAGGTCCTGTCCCTCCTGCCCCTGTCCCTGCCCAGTCCCCAGGCCTGCTGAGCTCTGTCCCACCCTCACAGGCCTACGTGGAGAAGTACAAGTTTACCAGTGTGGTGGCCCAGGATCTTCTGGACTCCTTTCTGAGCTTCTTCCCGGAGCTGAAGGAGCAGAGTGTAGACTGCCGGGCAGGTGAGGCCAGCCCACTAGGGGGATGCTGGTGTGTGTGGGCGGGGGGGAGGGGGGGGGGGGGGCGGGCGGGAGGGGGGAGCGCGGGTTGGGGACCTCACCTGCACAGGATGCCACTTCTGCCTGGAGAAAGTCCCACAGGTTCAGACTCCTCCCTGGACAGTGTGAGCATCAGGCTGGAGGCCATGGAAACAGAGAGGAGGGTGTGCTTCCCAGCCTGGTGGAGCCCAGGGGGCTTCCAGGAAGAGGTGGCACTTGGGCCAAACCAACCTATTTAGGAGTCTCAGAAGGGGGCCACAAAAACAGTGTGTGCAAAGGGCCTGGGGCAGGGTTGGCAGGGTTGGCAGGGTGGAGGGAGGTTTGCCTCAGAGCTCACTGAAGCCCACTGTCCTGCTTGACACCCATGAAAGTATCCCTGGGGGTATGAGAGCTTAGAGATTAAAGGAGGGTCTGAGGTATAGGAGAGGCCAAGATTTGCTGGAGAGCAATGAGGTGGGTAGAGCCCGCCCCCACAGCTGCCAGGACCAGGGCTTTAAAGCAGGAATGTTGCTTTGTCAGAATGGTACACAGACCATTACCCTCAGTGCTAAGGTTGGGTTCTAAGTGCCCCATTGTCTTGTACCCAGGAGAAGCAGGGGGGACTGGAGTCCCTTACTCATCAACTAGAGCCTTCTGGCCTCCCTGTGCCCCCTTGGCAGAAGCTAATCTGGTGGTTTGAAGTGGCAGGTGCTAGCGCTGACCCCAGCCTCCCCACACTGTCCCTGCCTTGGGGGCTTCTGGGCCCTGGAATAATCATGCTTAGGGATACCCCCATGATCTGGGGACTCCTGGGCAGGCCTTGGATGGCCCCTCCTAGCCCAGTGGGGACCCCAGGATCACACCTCCCTGCAGGGCTGGAGTTTGAGCGCTGGCTCAATGCCACGGGGCCGCCGCTGGCCGAGCCAGACCTGTCTCAGGGATCCAGCTTAACCCGGCCCGTGGAGGCCCTCTTCCGGCTGTGGACCGCGGAGCCCCTGGAGCAGGCAGCTGCCTCAGCCAGCGCCATCGACATCTCCAAGTGGAGGACCTTCCAGACGGCACTCTTCCTGGACAGGCTGCTGGATGGGTCCCCGCTGCCCCAGGGTGGGTCCTGGAGCTGCTGGGGTGACTGGGGAGGGGTGTGCCTGCCAACCTTGACCTGCCCTTGACCCCGCAGAGGTGGTGATGAGTCTGTCCAAGTGCTACTCCTCCCTGCTGGACTCCATGAACGCCGAGATCCGCATCCGCTGGCTGCAGATCGTAGTCCGAAATGACTACTACCCTGACCTCCACCGGGTCCGGCGCTTCCTCGAGAGTCAGGTGTGGCCACCTGCATGGGGCCCTGCCTCTCCTACCCCCACCACCCCACCTGACCCTCCGGTCTGGCTGTTCAGGCTGGGCACCCCAGAGAACGGGGTGTGGAATACTTGGGTACCACATGAGAAGAGTTCTTGGGAGGCCGTGTCTGGAGGGGACAAGCTGGGAGCATTCTGGAGGTCTAGGCCCACGTGGTCCTGGCCTATGGGCGTTTGGGCTCCTAGCCTAGGCACCAGGGGCATCTGAGCTTCTCAGAGGCCTAACGGTTCCAGGCCTACAGGGGCCTCTCTGCCCTGCCCCATCAGTGGCCCCAGCCCAAGCTCCCTCTGCAGAAGGCCTGTAGTGGGGTGAGAGGCTAACAGGGGCCTGCCTTTGGTGCTGAGAGTCTGGGCCCAGGGCAGGTGGGCTGGCAGAGGGGCAGGAGAGCAGCCAGTGTGACCCATGTCTCCCCGCCCAGATGTCCCGCATGTATACCATCCCGCTGTATGAGGACCTCTGCACTGGTGCCCTCAAGTCCTTTGCGCTGGAAGTTTTCTACCAGACACAGGGCCGGCTGCACCCCAACCTGCGCAGGACCATCCAGCAGATCCTGACCCAGGGCCTGGGCCCCAGCGCAGAGCCCGGTGCAGAGCAGGGCGGTACTGGAGCAGAAGCCGAGGGGGACGTGGACACGCCTGCCCTGCTGCTCGGGGACGAGGCCCCCAGCAGCGCCATCGCTCTCAGGGACGTCAACGTGTCTGCCTAGCCCAGACCTCCCAGACACCACAATTGTGCCTTCTGTGGCCCAGGCCTGCCATGACTGCACATCGGCTCTGGCCACGAGCTCTGCCTGGGCCCACACATGCCCTTCCTGTGGCTTCTGCCAGGGACTTCCTCATGGCCAGCCGAGGTCCGTGGACATGGCCCCCCAGCTCTCTTGCACTGCAGGCCCGAGCAGCCAGCCCATGCCACGTCCTTCTGTCTGAACACTGACTGCCGGGCTCTGCCCCTGGGGTGACAGCCCCACCGTCCCATAGCGACCACCACACTGTGCCTTATGTCTGCTGGGAGGCCTCAGCTGCGCTGTCCCCACAGCACGCCTCCCGCAGAGCCCTGCACCCCGAACCTGGGGTGAGCAGCCTCAGTTGGCCCCTGGCAGAGGGTCGAGAGTGCAGACACGCCCTCAGGGTGACGGCAGGGGACACCGAGGAGAGAATGGACATCCCTGGGGAAGGGCCCCTAGGAAGCCTTAGCCCCTCAGGGAACATGGGGTCCCGGCCCCAGGAGATATGGGACAGGATGTCTGTCTTGGGGCTAGTGGGCTGGTGCAGCTGTGCCCGAAGGGAAAGTAGCAGGTGGTGCTGGTGCTCTTTTTAGGCCCACCATGCTGGGACAGGCCTGGGGACCCCAAGCTCAGAGCTGGGCCACCCAGAACACTGCTGTGACAGGGTCACCGTGATATCCCATTAAACCTCCACTCTGAAAATGACCTCCCAGCTTGTTCATCCCAACCTTTATCCTTTGATTGTGTCTGAGTGCTCTGGGGTGAGGTCAGGAGCTGGTTGAAGCCCTCAAACACATAGGCCCCTAGCCAGAGGCAGGAGGATGCTGGATGGGGCTGAGGGTCTTCCTCTGCACTCCAGCCACTCCCGGTCATCTGACTCTGCCCTGCAGCCTCTGGGCCCTAAGGACCAGCCTTCCCAGCTCCTAGGCCAAGCCTCTGGGGCTCCCTATTGGACCCTCAGACACTTGTCACCACCTTTTGGGCCTTTCTCAGCAGTGGTTCCCCACCCCAAAGGAGTAAAAGGAAGAGAGGAGCGTGGGTGTTTCATCTCAGGGGAGCGAGACAGGGTGGGGCAGGGTTGTGGCAGCCATTAGAGTAGGTCCTGAAGAGGCTGTGGTGCAGAGGGGGCTCAGAAGAGGGACTAAGGCTGAGGACTCCCACTCAAGCCATTACGAAAAGAACAGCTGAGCTGTGGGCTGTGGCCGTGATGCAGCCACTGAATTTACAGGGTGGCGGCTGGGCTCAGGCCAACAGCAGCTATGCTGTCTGGTTACGGGTCTCATGCCAGGATTACATGGTCTGGTTCAAAGTGACATGTTACCTAGCCCACTGGCCAGACCCAGGCCCAGAGCTTCCCTTTCACAAGGAGCCAGGACATGGTGGGACCAGAATGGCAGGCCAGCAACCCTGGTATCATCACATCCAGCCCCCAGGTCACCAGATATCCCATTGACTTTTCCCTGCACTTCAGACCTCTCCTCCCCAAGAGGTACCCCCCACCCCCCCAACCCAGTCATGGCACAAGCCCATACCCCGGGTCTTGGGTAGTCACCAGGATTGGGGGCCATGTACTAGCCTTGCACCAGGGCCTGTTGGAGCTTCACTCAACCCAAGGACATTCACCCTCCCTACAGGGAGCGGGGACCAGGCCACTGCAACACCATCCTGAGGAAGGAGGACACAGAAGGTGTCTAGCAGCCCCTTCGCTGCCAGGCAGGGGCTGCAAGGGACCCTGTCCTGGGAATGGGCAGCTCTGAGGCCTTGGCTCCATCCTCAGGGGTCCATCCTCATCCTGTCTTCTTGGCCTCCTGAACATGGCACTGGCCAAGAAGCCCTCCTTGGCGGTTGTGCTGCTTCTCAGCCTCTTCCCTGACAAGACTGTGTACAAGTCTCAAGCTTTCAGTCCTGGCTCTGAGTTTCTTTGGAGTTCAGCTCTCACAAAGTGGTGGCCTCAACACATGCTTGGTTCCAGTTCCGTGGGTCCGCAGCCCTCCTGGTTGGTCACTACTGAGAGGGGCTCCACCCTGCCAGCCTGTGAGGACTTTGGAAAGCTCAGCAGCTCTCAGCTGTCATAACCGAAGTGACCACACCCATATCCTTGATATCCTGGACTTGATCTGCCCTCTGTGTCCAGCAGGGTGCTCTTAGCCCAGGTGTCCCTGCATCCCTAGCTTTTCTCAATTCATTTCCTCCCAGCTTGCAAACACAGAATACTTTCCCGACCATCTTTTCTTGGTAGGATCTTCCCAATGCAGCCTGTGATCAACATGTGCTGTTTCCCAACCTCTTCACTAGACCCAGTTATTTAGGACGTCATCAGTCTCATGAGCCATCACAGCTATTTTCCCACATGTTCCTTGGCTGCAACATTCCTGCTTTCAGTGATGGGCCCCAGCCAACTCCCAAGTCGGCAGCACACATCCTGGGTCTCAGAGTAGTACCTTGGCCAAGGGGGTGCTTTCATATATATATATTTAAATATACTTTATTGATTTTTTTACAGAGAGGAAGGGAGAGGAATAGAGTTAGAAATATCTATGAGAGAGAAGAAACATCGATCAGCTGCCGCCTGCATCCCCCGACTGGGGATGTGCCTGCAACCAAGGTACATGCCCTTGACTGGAATCGAACCTGGGATCTTTCAGTCCACAGACCAATGCTCTATCCACTGAGCCAAGCCGGTTAAGAGCTGATGTTAGCTCTTAAGGCTATGCATTTTTCTTTCTTTCTGTGGACCCTGAGAAAGAAGATGCCTACTAAGAAGGGCTTCTGGCCACTGACTTACTGGGCTCAAATTTAAAACAACAAAAACCCCAAGCCTAATGGCCATTTCTAAACTGAGGCCTCACATGAAAGCTACACTTCAAGGAGCAGCCTGCACTCAACTACCTGTGTTTGCACTGAACTGTTTGCCTGCACCAAGTCTGACATCTG
Source organism: Pipistrellus kuhlii (assembly GCF_014108245.1). Lineage (NCBI taxonomy): Eukaryota > Metazoa > Chordata > Mammalia > Chiroptera > Vespertilionidae > Pipistrellus > Pipistrellus kuhlii. The sequence goes on from NW_023425573.1 coordinate 30,271,980, forward strand.
AGCCAGCCCTTATAGAGTTCCTGGAATCCTATTTCAACCAATAGGACTGAGGCTTTTCCAATCCAATCAGTACTGCACAGCAATATCCCCTTCAGCTTCTATAGTGACCTATCGGAGCAGCTCCATTTTCATCAATCAGGATAGTTAGTGCCTTTTGGGCCAATTGACTCACAAAAATTAGGAGTCTCATTTGCATGAGGTTGGAACATGCAGGGTGGGGACTTGTGTTGGTATAAGCCAGCTCCTCTATTGTGGACCTTCTGTCCCAGGAAGTTTGTAAATGAGGAGACTGAGGCTCAGACAGTGATCTGGACACCTGACCAGCAGGACCAGGTTTCTAGCGATTCTTACTCAGATGATTTCAGAGCATTCCAGGCTCCCCAGCAGCTGCTCTAGACAGCTCCTGGACCCGCTGAGACAGACATTTGATCAATCAGGAAATCCACCCACCCTCTCTCAGGGTTCAGAGGCAGAGTGAGCTCCAGAATGTGGGCTAGCAGTTTGTCCTGCAGGCCTATGGCCTTGCTGATGTGGGGAGCTCCGTGTTGAAGCCAGAGCCTGCCTCCCACCTGTCTTGGCCCTTCATGAGAATCCCAGAGAGAAGGCCTTGCTCAGAGGGCAGTGCCCACCTCCCTACAGGCCCAGGACAATGGACCTGTTTGGTGGCTGCTGGGAATTGGGGCATGGGGCCTGCACTCTTTTCTGGGCCTTAAAGTGCCCTGCAATTCAGACCTGTCAGTGTAACCAAGAATGCCTCTCACCCAAGTCTGCATCAAGGCCTTTTCCTACACAAAAACTGTCCTTTTACTAAGTCTCATGAACTTCCTAAACGGATGGGGCCTAAAGCCAGTACTATCTGCATCCATCACTCAAAGCCCTGAAGGTTCCACCTCTGGACCATGCCAGAGCTCTGGACTGCCACACCCTCAGCACCTCCACAGGCTTTCAAACTACCAGCCATCCATCCCCTGCACGTGCCACTCTCACCTTACCCCTTGGGGACACAGTGGTCTAAAAATACATCTACAAATTTTCTGATGCTCCTCTCTGAAAATGTGGACCTTGACATCCTCCCCTTGGGTGTGGGCTGGACTGGTGACCCACTTCTAATGAATGGAATGTTGTAGAAATGAGTGTGACATCATAAGTGGGTCATAACAGTGTGGCTTCTGTCTTTCCTGTCCCTTGGATCACCTGCTCTGGGAGAGACCAGCTGTCCTGACGTGAGGAAACCAGAGTAGCTTCCTGGAGGTCCATATGACAAGAACTGAGGCGGCCTCTGAGTGAGCCTGCAAGTGGAATCCTTCAGCTCACTTCAGTCCTGGCCAACATTTCCACTGCAATTCCCCAAGACCCCGAGTCAGACCACTCGAGTCATCCCCACAGTCCTAATCCACTAAATTTTGGGGTAATTTGATACACAGTAAATAATTAATGCAGGGCAATTTTAAGACCGACCAGTTCTAGAGCTCAGAGACATCATCAGAGACCAAAGCTCTTTCAGTCTGCTCTGGATTCTCAGCATATTGGCCTTTGTTCTCTGGTTTGCCCCCTTGTGGCCACCAGCTGGTGATCATCCCCACAGGCAGATTGTAGAAATTAGCCCTCCTGCCTTCTGTAGACTGCTTCCTGTGCCCCATGGCCCAGAGCTGCCTACATGCCCCTGTCTGAAACTCCTGACTCTGGAGCTGGGGACAGTTCTTAATGCCCCAAGTGCCAACATCTACATAAACCAACACCAGAGCTCTTGCTGGTGAGGCAGGAGTGGCTGTGCAGTGGATCCCACTGGAATGTGGCAGTTGGACAAACCAGGGCTATGCCCTCGACACAGTACACCATCCCTTGCTCTTCACCAGCTAATCAGCACTCTCCTCCCCACCAGCTCCTAACTTGGGGGAGTTTGCAGGCATGATACGTTTCTAGTCTCTGTATCCCCATGAGAATGCAGTGTCCAGATAATAATGCCTGGTTTTGCCCATTGAACAAATGGAGAAGAGTTGAGGGGTTCAGAGGAGAGATGCCTTCTGGCAAGGAAGTCAGGGAACATCCCTTGAAAAATGACAGGGGCAGTCATCCAGGCAGAATAAGGGGTGTAAGCAAAGCCATGGAGCACAGAGTCTCCAGAAAGGTGACAACCAGGGGGAAAGAAGAGGGAGTCACAAGTGGATTTGGGTGGGGGGAGAGAAGACAAAGCTGTTTTCATAGGACCCATGCCCCCAGATGAAATAGAGCCCAGGCCTTTCCTGGTTTCTCTCTGCTACAGGACAGCCTCCAGCCTGCCATGGGGTGAGAATCATCTTCTGTGAGAGCAAGCACCATGGGGGTCCTGAATGGTTATGAAGTAAGCCCTAGCATACAGAGGGGTGTTGGGCAATGTGGTCACCCCTTTTGTAGAATTCAGCAGAGATGAGTACCCTAGGCCCGCAAACCAAGGGGCTGAGGCCTACTGGGGTCAAGGTAACACAATCCCATGCTATCACTAGCAGCTGCTACTGGACCAGGCCCTGCCCAGTCTCTCAGAGGGAGGAGCTGTCACAGAACCTGGGGCTCCAAGCAAGCAAAGCTCAGGGGCAGGGGCTTCTGGATCAGGTTGTTTTTTACCCACCAGTAGAGACCTCACTGGAAGGCCCTCCTGACCCCTGCCCGACCCCTGTGAAGGCAGAGTGAAGTAGTTCGGAGGGGCAGGTGGAGAATAAGTCTCTGGCAGGCCGTTTTAATTCCAGGGAACGGGAATGGCGACACGCTGGTTCCTGCAGCAAAAGTGAGTCAGGTCCCGAAATCACTGTCTTCATCTCTCTGCTGCACGGAGCGGCCGTGAGTTGTAACCGCACGCCCAGCAGATCACTGGCCAGCCCACCAGGACCAGAAGCCGGCTACCTGGGGACCAGGAGGATGCTCCAGCGCCTGCGCTGCCCCGCTCAGGACCCAGCTTCTGATCCCAAGCCGCCTTGAGACAGCCTCCCAGGCCTAGGGAGACCATCTCCTGGGCCGTCTTATTCCCACGAACCCAGGACACAGCTACAGCATCGGCAGACACATCCGTCCGCTCACTACCCGCCAGCCCGAGCCGGTCTTCCATTGGACCCGCCCATAAAGGCGGGTCCGCCGCCGCGCGCCGGAAGGAGAGGCGTGTTCTGGGAGGCAGCGCTGCATGCTGGGATCGGTGGCCCTCAGCGCCACCTTGGCCGAGGCGGCTTCTCCGCTCCCTTCAGCCCTCATAGCCCGCGAATCCAAGCGGTTCCGACGCCCTGGCCCGACTCGCACAGGCCCAAGGACAAGACTCCCGCCAGCCTCGCAGAGGGTGAACCTCGGCAGGAACAGTTCCGGGAACCTTCGACCCGGAAGGAGAAGTGGCGCCGGGCCGACGTCGCACGTCGCGAGAGGCGAGCTCGGAAGCCACGCCCTCGGGGGCTAGGGCCTCCGAGCAGCTCTTGAGTCGTGCAGCCGCTCTGACCCGGTGGAGAGCCTGGCGGAGCATTGGGGCGTCGGCCAGCCCGGGACCGGCAGCCGGGTCGGCCCCTCGCGGGCCTGCGCTCTCCCTGGGCCCCGCTCGGCGCTGGGGGGCGGGTGGGCTACCTATGGGAGCCCGGGGCGCCCAAGATGCGCCCGCCCGCCAGGGAGCTCTTCCGGGACCCCGCCTTCCCTGCCTCGAATTCCTCGCTCTTCTCCAGTTACTCCACGCCACTAGCCCAGTTCCGGGAGGACATCACGTGGAGGAGGCCCCAGGTGAGCGGCTGGCGAGGTCTTGGTCTAGGTCTCTGCACGATTTTTCCTGCCGGGGTGCGAGCGCGGAGGCTGGCGGAGCGGCCGGCTTGGTGGCCGGGGTCAGCCGGGTCTGGGCGCGCGGTGGCCCGCAGGGTCTGCCTGCTGTCCTCAGGAGTAGGTTCCCAGGCTCCCTATCCCCCGTGGTAGCTCCTTCTGAAGCTGATTCAGGGAGTGCTAAGCCCCGAGCTCAGGATCCCCACCTGTGAGAGCGCAGTTCAGTTCGGAAGAGGATTGGGGCACAGCGAGAGGGGCGTGTCCACAGACCTAAACCATGCCCCACCTCCCTGCTTCTGCTCAGAAGGGCGTCTCACCAGAGTTCTTGGCTCTTCTGTTTGCTTGTGTGTCTGCTGATACTCTCGTGCTCTCATGGAAGGGCCGGGATGAACCTATGAAACAAAGCCACTCTGCTCTGCAGATTTCTCTTTTGGGCTTATTTCAGATGTAAACATTTTAAGGTGGTAACTTAAAGGGGTGCTCTGTCCTAGTGTTATGTTGACATCTGTAGAAATTGGCTGCTGAGTGAGACTGCCCTGGGACAACAAGCCTGCCTCCCCCAGGTGTACGTGACTGCCAGAACTTCTGGGCTCTGACGATTGAGGCGCCTTTCTGGTGCTGCACCGCCAGGGCCTGTTTGGCCTGGGAGGAGTCACACGAGTGGAATTTGGGTAAAAATGGATCTTAGTTGCGATGGGAGGCCATTAGAGGGTTTTTTGTAGGGGACTGATTTAGCTGGGTATGTGTTTGAAGAAGCTCACTCTTAGTGCCTGTGGAAAGTGGATGGTCAGAGCAAGAATGCCATTGCAGTGGTCCTGAGAAGGATGAAGGGGCTTAGATTAGTGTGATAGCCGTTAGGACTTTGGTGGGTCTTAGTAGCCGGTTAGAAGTAGAGGATGAAGATAATGACTTCTAGATTTCGAGCTTGAACACCTGGGTGGATGATGGTCCCATTTGATATACTAGGGGAAAGTTGTGTGTGTGTGTGTGTGTGTGTGTGTGTGTGTGTGTGTGTGGAAATCTATGATTGGTTTTGCTCTCACATGTAATTGGTGCTGTCAGTGGGCAGGTGGATGTGAGAGTTGGGAGTTCAGGACCATCTGGGTAGAGGCTTGATCTGGGAATTGGACTTACGGGCCAGGGCCTGGAAGAGAGTGTCAGATAGAGGAGGACTAGGACTCGGAACTGAGCCTGGAGGAACTCTTAACATTTCCCAGTGGGGTCAGCAAGTTCCGGGATAGGTGTACTTGAGAAGCAGCAGGCCATGAAGTGAAAGGACACGCAGGGTACATGGAATCATGGAATTCACCAGGGGACTGCTGGGCTTAAGAAACAGCCCTCCACCACCATCCTCCCTTCTCTCTCACGCTCACATAAAGAACACACTCTGTTCTGATGCTGTGGAATCCAACAGGACACTGATGCCAGTTGCATTTGACAATGTTGCAGGAGGTGACACTGGTAAAGAAGGTTTGGGGGTATGAAGCCAGAGGGGCCTGCAGGGGCGAGGGAGGGGGACAAGTAGAGATGACAGCTCTTTTCAGAAATTTGTCAGTGAAGAGAAACCTAGAAGGGAAATAGTGCTGAGGGGCAATGTCGTAGAGAAGACGGAGATTCTGCTTGTGCCTTATGCTGGAGGGATTTTACCCGAGTAGGTGGAAGAGGGAAGGGGTCTCGGGCCTGAAGCAGGAGAGGAGGCAGGTCAGGTGGCTTCTAGTGAAGCATGAGGTGAGGACATTTTGAGAAGAGAAAGAATAGGAGGCATAAGCTCACCCAAGCTGTGGGAAAGTGAGCCTTTTAGAAAAACAGTGGGATTTCCAGCGGTATAGAGGACACACTCAAGATTCCCCGTTATGAATTTAAAGTGAAACCATTTGCTCAGGTAGCTCAGCTGGTTAGAGCATTGTCTAAAAACACCAGGAGTGAGGGTTTGATTCTCAGTCAAGGTACATATAAGAATCAACCAATGAGTATATAAATAAGTGGAATAACAAATCAATTTCTCTCCCCTTTCCTCTCTCTTTGCAAAAATCAATAAGTCAGATTTAAAAATGAAGTGAAGCCAGTTTCTGATGAACGTTTAGCTGTCTTGAGAAGAGAAGTGGTAGCATTCATCCAGAGTTTTGCCAGTTAAGGAATGTGGATGAACAGGGACCCCATAATCTAAAGCTGGACAGAGTGACCTGAAGCCAGGAGGGTCTGAGCGATAGTGTCTACAAGAAGCCAGCTGCTTCCCTTCCCCTGTTAGGCAACATGGATAAGCAGAAAAGCTCCTCCCAGCCTGTCACCTAGATCCTGTGTTCTCTGTTTTAAAGACTGGCATGAGGCATGATGTAACTGTGGACAATTTTATTTATTTTTAGGAAATTTGTGCTACGCCCCGGCTGTTTCCAGATAACCCACAGGAAGGGCAGGTGAAGCAAGGGCTTCTGGGGGACTGCTGGTTCCTGTGTGCCTGCGCCGCCCTGCAGAAGAGCCGGCACCTCCTGGACCAGGTGTCTGTGAGAGTGCAGCTTTCTCTTCTGCTCTGTCTTCATGTCTGCTGTGCCCAGGAAGGAAGCAAGAGGCCAGGCGGCTGAACCCCTTGTTCTGTGGGACTCTGTTGCAGCTGCTCAGCATGGGCAGTGGGGAACTCAGCCGTCAGGCCACAAGGGCTCCCAGACATGACGCAGTGTCCCCTCTCCCACAGCGGTACTTTCTGCCCTGCTCTGCCAAACCCCAAGCACGCTTCTTATGGAGTCAGAACCATGCATCTAAACTAAAAAGTCAAACGTGCCAGCCTAGACAGGAAAGGGTTGGCTGAGGAAGCCTGTGCCCTGGTTTGGAATTAGTGTCCTTAGCTAGTTAACTTCTTAAATAGGTTTTAAATATAAATTGGCAAAAGATGATTGAAACTCTTTTTGACAGGTGTAGAAGGCCTGCTCAGATTCCCTCCCTGGACCATTGATGGCCTTCTATTTGGCTTCTTGCTAAATATCACCAATGAATGCAGCAATGTTCATTGACAGCGGTGACCCCATTCAGAGCTCATCCTGGGTCCCGGCTCCATGCTAAGTAAGCACAGCACTTCGCTGGCTTTCACTCACAGGCCTCACCGGATGTGACCCATTTTCACCAATGAGGGCACTAGAACCATTGTCACTGATTTCTGGCTAGTGAGTGGCAGAACCAGGACCAAACACGTCATCTAGGTGCACAGTCCCCACTGCCTCTCGGGTCAGAACAAACCTGGCAGTGAACATGGGTCCAGGTTCTGGCAGAGGTCATGGGCTTCAGGCGTCTGCAGGAGGGTTGCTGTGCCCATGGCAGCCTGCCATCTGCAGTCAGCTCTGCTGGGAATTGGGTCTCATGCTTCTAAAAGTCACATTTGTTTTAGATTCAGGTCAAGGGCTTATTTGGGACATTAGGGCATAATGGTTGACTTTAAGCTTCTTGGAGACACTGGCTCCCTCACTATCATCTTAAAATATTTTATTGAGAAGTCTGGATTTTCAGTCCAATGGTTGGTTTTCCATGAGCACTGACTCAAGGCATGGCAGGAGGCAGATCCTTTGTAGACTGCAGGGTACTGTGGGAAGATACAGTATGGTCACACTCTGGTTAGCACGCTTGGAGGGCGCTGCGAGATATTTGTCTCATGGTCTCCTTTTGCCTTTCCCTGTGCATGGTAGGTCTTTCTTCCCGGACAGCCGAGCTGGCTCGACCAGACATACCGTGGCTCCTTCACCTGTCGAGTTTGGCAGTTTGGACGCTGGGTGGAGGTGACCATAGATGATCGTCTGCCTTGTCTTGCAGGGAGACTCTGCTTCTCCCGGTGCCAGAGAGAGGATGTATTCTGGCTTCCATTACTGGAGAAGGTCTATGCCAAGTACGTGTGCTGGAGGCTGGCAGGCTGGTCCATGCCACCTTAGACTGCCCCCAGGAGCAGGTCTCTGCTCTCTCTCACTGCAGAATCCTGTCATTTCCAGCCACTTGGTGGCAGGTCCTGGGGTGGGACTGACTGGGTCCGGAGACAGGAACTCTTGAGGGTTGGCCTGTGGTTTGCCTCCCTTTCCTTGCCCTTATTTCACAGTGGGCATGAGGGAGGGTGTGTATTTTCTTCCTTTCTCTTTCCTCAAACCCCAGCAAGAAATATGTTTCCATCTATTTGTTTTTCACCCCTGGGGACAGGCTGCCTCTCTGCAGGTTGTTGGAGAGAAAAGAGGCCAGCTACGTATCAGCCTTTTTATCTGGTCCTGACAGAGCCCAAAACCCTCAAGCAGAGTGAATTGAGGCCCTTTCTTCCTAGAATGCATTTACCATCTTGCTGACAGTGAACTGATAGGCAGGGCTTTGCACCCAGGTCAGGAGGGAGGCCTGCTACAGACATTGGGGTTGGAGCCTATCAAATGGAATGGATATCACAGCCTCTGCCCACACCGCCTCACTCACGCTTGTGCCCACACTGGCAGTAGAAGAGGCTGTGCACGTGGCAGAGGCGGCTGGGCTTTGCTGGGACACTGCATGTCAGCCGTGAAGGCGTAATTGTGCCTGGCTGTGGTGAGGGCGAGGCAGCAGGAAAGAAAAGCAATAGAAGCTGGGTGGATGGGATCACGATTTTTTGGAGTGCCGTGGACAAAGGTGATAGAAGAGAGGCAGGAGGCTACTCCCCTTGCCTGAGGCTCATTCCTGTGTCTGTCTCCCAGGGTCCATGGGTCCTACGAGCACCTATGGGCAGGGCAGGTGGCAGATGCCCTGGTGGACCTAACTGGTGGCCTGGCAGAAAGGTGGAACCTGAAGAACTTGGCAAGCAGCAGTAGCCAACAGGATGGATCTGGTAGCTCAGAGTTCAAGAATTGTTGGCAGCTGCTCAGCCTCAAGGAGCGGTGTCTGATCAGCTGCTCAGTGTTCAGCCCCAGAGCAGGTGAGGCGGTGGTCATGCAGAGGGTCTACACACACACACACACACACACACACACACACACACCCTCAGATCCTGGAGGCAATCCCTGAGGCCCCGTCTGGAATGAGTAGAAAGTGGAGACATTTGTCCTACCAAGCTCGTGTCCGGCTGTGTGACCTTGTCCTGCTGCCTGTCCCTCTCCAAAGGGAGGGTCCCTTTTCCCTTGACCAGGACTTACCTCCCGGTAGGCAGGAGCCTGTGTGAGGTCACCGCTGTGCAGAGATGGCCTAGGAAGCACATGGCAGTACCATCTCTGGCTCAGCTGACAACCTGTGAAATTAGCACTCAGGTTTCCACTGTAGTGATATGTATGTACATTAAAGACAAGTTGTTGGAAGGAAAAATTCCCTCAAACATAGCTACCTTTGACTTTTTAGTATACTTTCCCAGTTTTTCATAAATGTACTTTTTGCATTCTGCATCCTAGATTTTCTGTTACATAAACTTGGTCAACTTATCTCATTAGTGAATCTGCTGTAGCTTTTTTCATCTTTCCCTTCATGTTGGAAGTTTAAGGTCTTTCTGATTTTATGCTGTTATAAATAACAGCATCTCTATGCATACACATTTCCTATTTAGTATTATTTCCACAATGGAATTTTGATATGTATTTTTAAAATTGATTTCAGAGAGGAAGAGGGAGAGAGACAGAGATGACAGAGAATCATTAATCAGCTGCCTCCTGCACGCCCCCTATTGGGGATTGATCCCGAAACCTGGGCATGTGCCCTGATTGGGGATCAAACTGTGACCATCTGGTTCATAAGTGGACACTCAACCATTGACCCACACGGGCTGGTCCACAATGCAATATTTTATCAAAGACTATGAACATTGAAATAAATTGGCTCTTGTTGACAATTATGCTCCTGGTGTATGTGTGAGGGTTGGCACAGGCCTGGGACAGGCTCCTCCCCTGAGAGTGGGCTAGACACGGGCTGCTGGAAGTCACCTGGAGCCCACTGAAGTGGCAAGGGGCTGGGGACATGGGTGGTAGCTACAATGCCATTCTGAACAAAGCACTTAGAGACAGCCCAGGAGTTTCTTCTCTTTGTGTTGGACCACCACTCCTCCTCTCCAGGTAGGTGTCGTCTTGTTCGGCTCCTATGTCTTCTGTCTCTTGTCTCAGGGCAGGTGGAGTCATTTCTCCTCAGACCTCAGTCCTCCCACTGCCCATCTATCCCCTGCCTCCCCAGTTGGCATTGCCAAGTGTTCTCCCTTTTCCCTTGGTGGTCACAGACTGTTGATGATGGTGCTAACAGTAGGACTTTTGAGACCTGGCCCTGCACCAGGCATCCTGCACGGCCATGTGACCAGATAGTGAGGCCCAGAGAAGGGAATGAGCTGCCAGGCCTGGTCCAGTTCCTCACTTGGGGCTCTGTGCTATCTAAGGCCACTGCTGAGCTAACTGTCCACATGATTAGGAAAGGAGCCCCAGGTGATCTGTGGGATCTGGGTGCCTGGGGGGCTGGACCAATCCCCAGGAAAGGAGACAAGACCTGTACATCTGCTGGGTTTGGGCATTCCTGCCCTTGACTGAGCTGTTCCTCGCCTAGGTGCCAGGGAGCTGGGGGAATTTCACGCCTTCATTGTCTCGGACCTACGCGAGCTCCGGGGTCAGGCTGGTCAGAGCATCTTGCTGTTTCGCATTCAGAACCCCTGGGGCCGGCGGTGCTGGCAGGGGCCGTGGAGAGAGGGGTGAGTGCAGTTGGCACAGTCATCAAGGGGTGGGGGGTGCAGGCCTGGAGGGGCGTCTGGGCCCCCGTGCTGTGGTTGGTGCCATGGTAGTTTCTGTGGTCAGGACAGTGCTCAATTTGCTCCCAGCAAGGCCCCCTTAACCTTAAGGCCACATGGTCTGTGCTTGGCATCAGGCGGTCCAGGAGGCTGGCTGAGTGCTTGGTGCTGAGGGTGCCCATGGAACAGTAGACGCCCAGCCAGGCTGAGGGACAGGGACCTATGAGATGCCTATGTTATGTCCTCAGCTTGGCTTTAAGACTTGTAACTGATGGATGAAGGTGCTGTGACAGTCCCCTTAGGTGGCTGGGGTGGTGAGCAGATCCCACACTTGGTCTGAGCAGCCATGCCTGAAGCAATGAGCAGATGTCTTTCTGTCACTGCTCACTGACCCATTCGCTCATCCAGGTCATGTGGCAGGAGGAGAGGTGATGGCCCTGAGGAAGGTTAAGCCCAGGGCAAATGAAAGTGTGGGAAGGGGGCCACAGAGTTTGGCCCCAGGGTGCTTCAGGGACAGAACTCTCAGGACACCCTCTGTCCCCTCTGGCTCCCCTTGCCCCACTGCACGGTCAGTGCTGTCCCTCTCAGATGAGAGATCTCTGATGACCTGTGTTTCCTGCTAGGGGTGAAGGGTGGACCCAGGTGGACCCAGTGGACTCGGCAGAGCTGCTGTCCCAGCTCCAGGAAGGGGAGTTCTGGGTGGACGAGGAGGAGTTTCTCCGTGAATTTGACGAGGTCACCATTGGCTACCCGATCACAGAGGCTGGCCACCTGCAGAGCCTCTACTCAGGTAACCAGTACCATTCCTGGGGCAACCTTTGGAGGGTGCAGTGCGGCCACCCGAATGGACTTTGCTTTCTGAAGTCAAGCCTGAGCAGGCACTGGCTCCCGGTGGGGGAGCATGGGGAGCCTGACCTGTGGTGTGCTCTTGCCCTAGAGAAGGTGCTCAGCCACACTCAGGAGCTGCCGGGAGCCTGGGTCCAGGGGCAGTCCGCAGGAGGCTGCCGGAACAACAGCGGCTTTCCCAGCAACCCCAAGTTCTGGCTGCGGGTCTCAGAACCAAGCGAGGTGTACATTGCCGTTCTGCAGAGGCCCAGGATGCGCTCGGTGGACTGGGCCGGCCGGGCCCAGGTGCAACTGGGGGGCAGCCGCGTTGTATGGAGTCCAGCAAGCATTCCGGGCAAGGACTACCCTGCCGTGGGTCTGCATCTCTGGAAGGTAACTGCTGGGCCAGCTTCCCACTCACTGAAGTACAGGGTCCATGGAGATGGGAGGTACGTGGATGTCTGAATCCTAAGAGCTGCAGTGCTGGGACACGCATGACTGACAAGAGCCCCACAGGCCTCCCCCCACCTGCCCTGGTGTTCCTGGGGATCATGTGCCTGCTGGGGCTCCCACAGACCTGGCACTGAGAGGACTGGGTTCCCGGCCTGGCCCTGGGTGTGTCTGAGGGCCAAAGGAAACCAGAACCAAAGCCCGGAGTTGGTGGGGCTCTGAGAGCCGGTGTTTGTGGAGATCTGAGCCCAGCTTGGCTGCTTCTTGTACTTGGAGAGGTCACTCCACCCTCCCTGTGCCCTCAGTCTCCTCCCTATCAGGTGGGGAGGGTGACGGCTGATCCTGTGGGATTGTGCAATGAGCCCTCTGGCCCCCAGTGGAGATGCCTGTCCTGGGGACAGGAGCATGGCTGGTGCAGGAACTTGCCTGTTTGCTGCCATGGCCTAGTTTTTAGTCTTTGTATGTCCTGCCAAGGTCTCATAGCACAAGGCACAGTGTTCCCTGTCCCTCTGTGGGTGTGGCTTACATTGTGTTCTTTTCCTCCTGCTGAGTTGCTGGAAAGCCTTTTATCCAGCAGCCTCAGGTTGCGGTAGCTGTGGGCATAGCACTTTCACATCTGTGTGTCCCAGGGCAGGAGGTCCTGCAGGCTCTTATAGGGACAGGCTAAGTGGAAGCCCAGGGTCATGGGCATTTTCAGCTGGCCCCTGGGAGGTGGAGTGCTTTATGTGTTAACTCCTTTGAGGAGAGGCTCTGGTGTCAGGAGTGGGTGGGCAGATCTCTGTGAGTTTCCACACAGGCCTCCTCTCCACAGGTAGAGAAGCGGCGGGTCAGCCTGCCCAGGATCCTGTCTACGCCTCCTGTGGCTGGCACTGTGTGCCATGCATATGACCGCGAGGTCCATCTCCGCTGTGAGCTCACCCCTGGCTACTACCTGGCCGTCCCCAGCACCTTCTTAAAGAATGTGCCAGGACAGTTTTTGCTCCGGGTCTTCTCCAGCGGGAGAGTCTCCCTCAGGTGAGGGGCCTGGCCATTTTGGGGGGCCTGTGTGCTCCTGCCTTGACCGAGGCAGGTCAGACAGTGCCTTTAGACCCTCTCCTGTGCTTGTTTTTCCCGGGCAGTGCCATCAAGACAGTGGTCCAGAGCCCTGGCCCTGGGGAGACCCTGTTGGCGGGGGAGTGGGAGACTGTGCAGCTGCAGGGCTCCTGGAAGATCGGCCAGACAGCTGGGGGCAGCCGGAACTTCGCCTCCTACTCCAGCAACCCCTGCTTCCCCCTCACGGTCCCTGAGGGCCCAGGCACCCGCTGCATCCGGATCACTCTGCACCAGCACTGCCTAGACAGCGACTGCCACCCCATCGGCTTCCATGTTTTCCAGGCAAGCTCTGAGAGCTCTTGGAGAACTGGGGGGACTGTGAGCCAGGATGGGGTGAGATCTGATGTGGAGCCCTGGACTTAGTCATTTGGACATGTTGCCCAGGCTGGCTGGTCATGTGCATGACTCATTTCTAGGTTTTATCAAGTCTGTAATTCACTGGTGGTCACAGGTAGCTCAGGCATCTCCTTGTCCCTTTGCTCTGGCTCAGAACAACTATGTTATGGGGTCAGTTCTCCCCAGGACAGTGTCTCCCACCCAGGAGGCCAGTGGCATCACCCGGGAGTGATCAGTCAAACACCAGCAGCTCTCCAGAGCTGTGTAACCCTGCCCTCTACCCATGGCCCACAGAATGAGGCTGTTCTGGGGTGTGTGTGCCTCTGAGAACCAGGGAGAAGTGGGTGATGGCGAGGGTTTGTGGGAAAGCGCAGTAAAGGGGGTTTGGGGAAGGCCACACTGGCTAAGACCATTGGGGAACTGACAGCCACTCTGCTGCCCAAATGGCGCTGCCAGGAGTTTCAGATCAGAAAGAAACCCCAAAGCCAGGTGGTGGTGAGGAGCTCACAAGGTCCCCGAGGTTCTTGGGGCCAGGCAGCTCAGTCTGAGGGCTCAGCTGTGTGGGGTGGCTCCTGAACCCCAGGTAGAACCAAGGAAAGAGGGGGCTTCCAGGACCTCAGGCTGAAAGTATGTTGTCCCTACTGGTACCTATTATAGAATGGCTAGGAGTCCAGAGGGGGTGCTGCCAGTGAGTCATAGCCACCCAGAGCACCTTCCTTGGCTGTCGGCTCTCTCTCCCTCCATGTAGGCAATACACCTTAGCAGACCTGTAGTTGGAGGAAGAGGAGAAGTCAGAGGTTGCAGGCCCAGACCACATGGCCAGTGAGGCTCCTCAGCCCACACCCTGCTGTGCTCCTGGAGGTCTAATTCTAGACGGGCAGGGTGAAGTGGCCAGTGTTCCAGGATCTGAGGGGGGAAGAGACCCACGTAGCCTGGAGCACAGGTGATCTGGGGGGAGGGTGGGACTTTCTGATTGAGAAGGTTCTGTACTCTAGAGAATGGGCAGAGCTTCTGAGAAGCCCCCTTCCCAAGAGTGGAGACACCATTTGCTTGGAAAAAAGTGCCAGTGGCCAGCAGGTGCCTCAGGGCCTAAGCAGAGACAATTTGGGTGGTTCCCAGGCATGGGCACCTGACACCTGATGGGGCTTCCTGGCAAGGGTGGCAGGGCCTCAGTGAGTGGTGAGCCCAGCTTTGGGGGGCTGCTGCTCCTTAGATGGAGGGGGACCAGGCATGAGCCCCAGGAGACTGCAACTGGGGCTGCTCCAGCCCAGCACACCCTCAGCAGGTCTCCAACTGGGGCTGCTTTGGGCCTGGGAAAGAGAGCAGCCAGCCTGAGACTGAGGATAGTGGGCATCTCTGTCTGCCCCATGGACAGGCTTCCTAGTCAGTCTGTGCCTCCCCAGGTTCCAGCGGACAGCGCAGGTCAAGACACGCCCTCCCTGCTGCTCCAGAAGCCTGTGCTGAGCTGTGTGCCACATTGCTACACCCAGGAAGTGAGCCGCGTCTGCCACCTGTCTGCAGGGACCTACCGGATAGTGCCCTCCACCTACCTGCCAGACACAGAGGGGGCCTTCACAGTGACCATCGCAACCAGAATAGACAGGTGGGCGGTGGGGGGCTGTAGTCCTCAGGATCTCAGTGCCTACCTTCACCCTGTTCTCCCGCCTACCTCACATGCCCCCGCTGTTAGCTGTCTTGGCGTAGACCAGGGACTGACACAGTACCTAGGGACTCCTTGCCTATCAGCCTATGGGAGTGTAGATGCGCCTGCGTGCTGGGAAGGGACCTTGGGCTGACCCAGGTGTTCTTTCCCACAGACGCTCCATTCACAGCCAGGAAATGCTGGGGCAGCTCCTGCAAGAGGTACATGGGCCTGGGAGGGGCTTCCTGGTACCCTGCGGCCTTCATTCCCCAGCCTCTCCCAGGGGGTCACACCTCACCATCTCTCCTTTCACAGGCCTCCTTCATGGCAGTGATGAAGACCTAACTGGATAACCCCACTGGAGACCTCAGAGGCCTTGGCCCATGATGTCCTTACACAGCGTCCTTGCTCGGTGCCACCAGCCTCAGTGCTGTAGCTGCCAGTCCTACACTGAGCAACTGCATATGCCTGTGGCACTAGGTGAAGGTTCCTCCTCATCCTGGAGAGAGGCAGCCCCAGGGTCAGGCAGGTGCTGCAGGGAGGGCAAGAAAGGCCCAACACAAGTGTCCTGCTCCCTGAGCCAAGACAACAGCTCCGCCGAGTCCCTCCGGGCTCCAGAGAAGCTCATAGCTGCAGACGAGTGTGTCAGCGCACAGCTGTTTGCAGCACTTCTGGAAGTAACTTTATAAATAAACATGTTTACTGAGCAGTTTACAGATGTCTTATTTCAAACAGCCTCCAAGGTGGGGAGGTTCAGGGAGGAGTGGGATGGTGAGACAGTGTTCGGAGGGTCAAGGAGGAGGATCTAGTGTACAGGGCCGGTGCAGGAGGGATGCTTCCCACCATCCCCCCACCTGGCGGCTTTGCCATCACCAACCAGTGGTATTCCCATGCACCGGGGAACCCGAGGCCTGGTGTTCCGCCGCACGGCATTGCCACACTTGCCAGAGGATGTGCCTGGGACCCCTCTCCATATGGACACAGCAAACCCCATCTTGCCCCTCCGACTCGGTCTGCATCATGTCAACATCAGCCAGGGCGTCCAACCAGCTAGTGTCTGTCCTGGGAAAAATTGCCGCTGCCTCTTGTCCAGACCGCACAAGTGACCTGCTTCTAAGCTTTCCCAACTGTTCTTCATGGCTGTACCCCTGTACCTGAGGCCTAGTGATCTGGATTAGGGCTGCCCTACGGTGGAACCCCCAGTCCATAGAGGCCACACAAATTCAAATGGAGCCACCACTCCCACATCTTCAGGGAGGTCCTCATGTTCAACCCCTGTGGTGCCAGTGTTACCATTGTAATTAGTTATTAATAATAGGAAAGGAGCTAAGGGGCGGCCAGACATTATAAGCATAGCCAACAGGAACCTGCAATTTCACACCACCAGGGACCACCAGTCCAGTCCTTGCAGCTCACTGGCAGAAAGGACTGAACAAAGGGGAAGGCAGGTATGGGCAGTGAAGTGAGTGATGTATGGAAAATACTTGCCTGTCAGTCTAACCTTAGAACAAAGATAATTGGCCAGAGGGGTGGAGCCACAGCAAACCTGAGAAAATTTGGGAATGTATCATCCTGAGACAAAGGAATTCACTCTCGTTCCTCTGGCTTTGTCCTGCTTCCTTTGCTCCTGTGTTCTCTCCAAAGCCCTATGGCCCTAGAAACTATATGGCCCAAGGCCACATGGACCCTACACACATGGGCTGCAGCTGGGGACACAATCTAAGCTATCCAGATGCTGGACTGGACTGTGCACATGTGGAGTGGAAACTGGACACTGACTTTAATCCTAGCTTTGCTGAAGACAAAATAGGACTTTTTCCTTGGAGGGACGGGAAAATGGGAACTTGGAAACTCAGGGGTTTGTTTCTACACAAATGCCACTTATCCTCTCATGTGAATCTCAGGAAAGTCCTTTCCTTGTGACATCACGAGAAGCCTACTTCCGCAGCCCCCCACCGATAATACCAGTTTTGATTTGTTGTCTGTAGGATGAAGGTTTCAGTGTTCCCTTGGCCTTTCTGACTCACATGCCTGACCTACTGAGGGTTCTGGTCATCTGCCATGTGTCAGCCCCAATTATGTGCTTAGAGTCTAGGAAGTGATCCCAAGAGCTCACTGTTGCCACTGATTGGTCAAGCCAGCTGTGTGTGCACCCCTGCTCCAGGCAGGTCTCTGGCCCTGGGGGCTGCTCCAGCTGAGCAGGCTTTGTCATCCATCCATCTTCTGTTTTCCACTTGTTTTGCTGCAAAGCAGTTTGATTACATGAAAAGTGAGAAAGCCAAGCATTATGTCACCCATTAAGATTCCCCGCAGTATGGCCCTGTGCGGGTGGGGAGGTGGGGGCGGGGGGAGTACCTCCCTTCCAGAGGAGGCTGTGGTAGACAATGTGAGATGCGGCTAACTGCCCCATCACATCTGGGCAAGGGGCCCAGAACTCTCAAAGGCAGGGGCTAGCCTTTCCAGGACAGAGGGGTAAGGGTGGCAGCTGGTGCTGGCTCCTCCCCAAAATCCTTGGGTGACTCACCCTTTCCCCTCTGAGGCACCCTGGCTGTGACGGGATCTGGGACAAGTCTGGGTCTCTCGTTGGGTGATGGGGAAGAACTGGCTCGACAGAGGGCCCAATCGGGGCTCCACTGGGGGCTGGTGAGGCAGTGGCCCTCCGGGCTTCTAGGACCTGTGTGATTGGGGCAGTTGGGCATGGTCTCCATGCCCCTTCAAGCCAGCCCCTTCTGCCTGGGCCTGAGCTGGCCTTACATGGACCTCACAGGCACTGGCAGAGCTGAAGGAGACCTTCCCTGGGCAGCCTCTGCAGCCACAGGGCCTGGATCCACTCAGTGCAGCCAGTCTCTGGTCTTTAGTCTCTGGACTCCAATGTCCTTGTTGAAAACCTGTCTGGGCTCTGTCCCCATCCACAGTGTGCCCTCCACACCCCCATCCCGGCGCTAGCCCTCTGGTTTGTCCTGGAGTCCTTGGTAGCAGGGGTGGGCCAGCCTGTCCAGAGGAGTGGAGGAACATGGGCTGTTCCCCATTCTTCCAGGGTCTAAGCAGGCCCCCCTCCCACCCCATGGCCTATCTCCCATGCCTGAGACACTGGGCCTCAGTCTTTGTATTCTCATGTTTGTGGCTGGTGCGGAGCCCAGGGCAGGGCAGCTTGGACTAAGCTGGGGTTCCATGAAACCCAGAGGAGCAGCCTGCCCAGCCAAGCTGAGTGCCAGTGCTGAGCCCAGGGCTATGTCCAGCCAGAGCCAGGCCCACCTGGGGTCCGTCCCCAGATGCTCTGTGGACCTGCCAGTGGAGGGTGAAGACCGCCTCCCTCCTGTGCACAGTAGCTGGCAGTTGTAGCAGACAGGTGTGTGTGCAGGTGAAAACAGATTTCCCACCCTTCTCAGCAGACTTTGCCCGCTTTGTTTGCGGTTCCTTCTCATTTTCACTTCCTGCTGCAGAGGCATGGTACCTTCTCCGGAGGAGCCGTGTGCTACCCAGTCCTGGTCCTGGCTCTTCTCTCTAATGTCTTCGCCCACCCTCCTTCCCCCAAGCCTGGATCAGCGTGGAGGGTGGCAGAGCTTCTGCAGTGAGTACTGAGACCCCGGTGCCCTGCGAGCAGGTAGACAGGGAAAGGGCCTGGCCTGCCAGACTTCCTGGACAGGAGGCAGGATGGAAAGGGGGCAGGGACAGCCAGATTTCCCCCAGGTTCTCCCATGTTCCAGGCTCTCTCGCTCTGTCACTTAGTTCACAATAGTTTCTTGCTCACTGTCTCATGGATGCTTCATTTGATTTTAGTGGATTCTGCCCCCAACATTTAACAGATTTAAACTGATTTTAAACTGATTTTTGCTGCATTTTGAAGTGAATAGAAGAGTCATGTTGCTCCTGGGAACTCTTTGGGGTCTTTGGACATGGCTGTGCTCTTCTCCAGTTTTGAGGGTGAGTTTGGGGACAGGATGTGCCCACCAGCTCCCTGTAGTATTCAGTTCTGCAGGTCTGGGGCCCCTAGATAGTCCTGACATGGAGGTGGCAGATGATGTGTGGGGGTGATCCTTGATTAGGGTCAGCCAGGAGCAGGGCAGAAGCTGGGCATCCCCAGGGAATGAAAAGGCACTCTCTGTGCCTGCAGTGCAGGTGGGAGAGGGGCAGGTTCAGAGAACATGGTGAGCACTAAGGCTGGAGGGGTAGGTAAAGAAAGGGCCTTGAGGCCATTTAAAGAGCCTGGGTCTTTTCTCTTGGGCAAGGGCAGCCATTGCAGTTTTAAGCAGGGCCTGATGGGAGTTTATTTGACATCTGCCTCTGGCTGAGGTCTTGGGGACAGACTGGAGGTTGGGGACTGTTGCAGACATCCAAGGAACAGATGGTTGTGTCCTAGCTGGGAGGTGATGGAGACTGAAAGAAGAGGTCAGTATCTAGATATGCCCAGGAAGCATAACCAGCAGACACGACACTTGAGGCTTTTTGATTGTATAGATCAATATTAGAATCCATGAGCATGGTATACCTCTCCATCTACCTTCATCTATGGAGACCTTCGTGAGTCTCTCTCAGAGTATTTTGTAGCTTTGAGCATACACGTTTTACTTTTTTCTCAAGTACTTTTGTTTTTTGATGCTTATAAATGCTATTGTATTTTTAGTTTCCTTTTTTCAGTTATTTGTTGCCAGAAATACATTTTTTTTGTCTATTAACCTCATAGCCTATAATATTGCTAATTCATTTACTGGTTCATAGTTATGGGATAAGTTCCTTTGGATTTTTGTGTATACACAATGCAGTCGTAATGTAGAAATAGAAAGGTTTACTTCTCCCTTGCCTGCCTGGAAGCGTTTTTTTTTTTTTGTTTTTTGTTTTTTGGTGGTTTTTTTTTTTTTTTTTTGGCCTTATTTCCCCTACTCAGAGTCCAGAACCATCGGAATGGAGGTGGTAGGCACCGTCCATGCTACTAAGTATAGTGGGAGCTTCCAGTCCCCCCACAGTGAGTACGGTGTTTCCTGTAGGTTATCTGTGATGCCCTTTGTCAGATCGAGGGAGTTTCCTTTCATTCCTAGCTGAGTTTCTATCATAAGTAAGTGTTGGATTTTGTCAAATGATTTTTTTTTGATATTGACTGAAAGGATTATATAAATGTTCTTCTTTATTGATGTAATGAATTCTACTGATTAGCATTCTAATGCGAAAATAACCCTTACGTTCTTGGGGAGCTGTGCAGGTGTCACTGACCTCACGAGAGACTGGCGCTCGGCTCGGGGTCTGGCTGAGGCAGTGCTGGCAGATCTATGCTGGAGATGAGCAGGTGGATGGCTGGGGACGGATGCAGCTGCTAGAGGGTGGGTGTGCCCTGAGGAGGTGCAAGCAGGGGTGTGTGTCCTGGGTGAGGATGAGGAGATGTGAAAGGGGGGCCCTGGATGGTGTGTGTGTATGTGTGTGTGTGTGTGTGTGTGTGTGTGTGTGTGTGTGTGTTTGCATGCACGTGCCCACACAGGACTCTGGATAAATCTTGGAATCTTCAGATTTTCAAAGTGAACAAACATTAAGTAAAACATCAAGACTTGCTCATGACTTTTCAGTGGACCCTGGCCTGACGCTAATCCGACCCCTAACACAGTCCAGCCTCCCTCCCTCCCTTCTCCCCACCTGTCTCCCCCCGGCCCAGCCTCGTAGGTGGACAGAAGCAGGAAGCTTCTTTGTAGATGAGACAGTGCGAGTAGGTGCTGCCTTTTCGTCAGCTCTGACCTATGTGGCTTTCTTAACTTTACTAATGATTTATCTGCATCTTCTAGATCCCACACCCAACGTAATTATTCATTTGCTTTATCCCCTAAGACATACAATAATCCCCAAACAACACAACCAACAGCATGATTGCCGAGAAGCTGAAAACGTTTTATCCTTGGGTTATATAGGCAAACGTGTGTTTTAAAATGATTTGGAAGATGAAACACTTCATCATTCTTTTTGTCCTCAGGCTGCAGAGACATAGTCAGAATACTGGACTTTTTTTTTTTTTTTAATTTTTTTACTGATCAAGGCATCACATATTTGTCCTCATCCCCCCATTCCCATCCCACAGAATAGTGGGCTTTAAAGTCATGTGGGCGAGTTCAGTGGGCTATGCCACCAGCTGCTAATCCAAGTTCATGGTTTCATCTTGTTTTCAAATTTAAGAATTCCTTTTTTAAAATGTACTTTAATTGACTTTAGTAATTACATGACTATTTACATGGTTCTAAAGTCAAATCCATACCCAGGTGTATTCACAGAAGTCTAGTCTCTACTCCTCTCTCCCTCACCCCATATCCACCTGTTCTCCACAGGTCACAATTTAATTGAAAACAAACTTGGTGGCTTATCCTCCCGCTTGTAAAAATGTAACCAGCTGGCCCCAAATAAGTGAATGAGCATCCACACCCTTGTTTACTTCGCGGCACCTCTTGGAGATAACCTCGTGGTGGTGGCACAGAGATGCTCCTCCTTCCTCCAGCTGCCCGCTGCTCCGTGGCCTGGACGGAACAGATGCCAGGACGGCCCCTGGGCTGCTGCGACCCTGCATGCCCAGGGGGGAGGGAGGAGATAGCATGGGAAGCAGCTTTTCTCTCTGCCTGCCTGTAGAATGGGTTCCTAGGAGCAGCTTTACAGGGTCAAAGGCCACGCATCTTTCATTTTGGTAGATATAACGAACCCCCTTCCATGGGGTGTGTGCCATGCTCAGTATCAGCGGGAGAGCTCTGAGGCTATAACTCCCGTCCCTCCCGAGTGTTGTGGACTCTGGCGTTTGCCCATGAGAAACGGAAATGCCACTGCAGGCACTTCTACTCTCTGTTTCTCTTTTTGTGAGTCTGTTGGGGTCTTTTCATATCTTTAATGAACCATTTACATCGCCTTTCCTGTGAAGTGTGTTCACATTTCTATTGTCTGGCATCTTGCCCAATGTCCAGGGGAAGTGAGTTCAGAGGCCAGCGGTCTTGGGGAAAGAGGGGGACATGAAAACGCAGCAAGTGTTTCTCGAGAGGCTGCTGAGTAAGATAACTTTTTTGGGTCTACCCCACACTAGCTCAAACCAGCCAAAGCTGGA
This sequence comes from Pipistrellus kuhlii, assembly GCF_014108245.1. Classification (NCBI taxonomy): domain Eukaryota; kingdom Metazoa; phylum Chordata; class Mammalia; order Chiroptera; family Vespertilionidae; genus Pipistrellus; species Pipistrellus kuhlii. Next base: position 30,293,820 of record NW_023425573.1, read on the forward strand.
GGTTGCTGCCCTTGGGGCGGAAGGGGTGGGGCTGGGAACCCCTCACAGAGAGACATGTCCTAGAAAAGGGAGACACGCCCTTCAGCTCTGGGTCTAGCTGCTGGAGATCCACATCTGACTTGCAAGCAGCGGTGAGATGCAATCACACCCCAGGCTCTCCACCATCACCCCTGCAGCCTGAGGGCCTCGCCAGGAGCAGGCCTGGCAACTCCTGTCTCCCCAGTGGGGAGCCCAGCTGGTTCTTGAGCAGGGGCATGGCCTCCTGGAAGTGGGGGGTGCCTCGCAGACAGAGGCCAGGATCTAGACCAGGCAGCTTGATGTCTGAGGCCCTGCGGGAAGGCAGCCTGTCCCGGAGCGGGACCTGGTGTGGGGCCAGCGGCCAGCCTCCCAGTCAGAGAAGCCTCAGGTAGAGACCAGGGAAGGAGGCCTGGGCGGGTAGAGGAGCACTGCAGGGGCAGGGAGAGAGCAAGAGGCTGGGAGGAGTCGAGACTCTGGCGTTTGCCCATGTGACAGGGAAACGAGCAGCCTCCCAGGCCCCCCTCGGCCGCTGCTGGGCGGGGTCCCAGGGGGCTCGTGCAGGCGCAGAGCAGAACCGGAGCCAGCAGTCCTGGGGAGCCAGCCAGGAGGAGGGGAACAGCCGCTGTCAGGTGAGTCTGTCAGGGTAGCCAGGGCTCGTGGTCAGCGCCCAGCAGAGCCTCCTCTGCCTTCTGCCAGCTCCGGCTGTGGTCTCGCTGCACAGCGGCCCGCCAGCTGTGCCCGGGAAGGTGGGCTGCTGCAGCCGGCTGATGGGGCACTCTGTCATCTGTAGGTGTCCGGATGCCTTGAGGCATGATGTCTGGGGTGACAGGTGCTTCCGGCAGCTGTTGAGGGAGGGGCCTGAGAAGGAGCAGGGAAGGGCAGTGCCATGGGAGCTCCCCTCACTGGGCCTGTGTGTGTCTGTGACTCTGTGGGGTGAGGATGGGGGTCTGGACCAGGATAGGGAGCCCCAAAGGCACCTCTCAGGCCCATCTGCTCTCGCACTCCCCACAGGACCTTTTCATGACCCTACATGACCAGGGGCACCTCAGGCACAGCCAGGCCCTGAGGGTGTGCCACTGGGGGCCTCCCTCAAACCCTGCCCCTCCTGTGCCCACCCTTAGCCTCAGTGATACCTTCCCTGCTCAGACACCTTTGCTGAGTGTATGAATGAATGAGCCGAGTGTGGGTCTCAGAGGCCAAAGATGGTTTCTATGTAGGGGGTCAGGCAGGAGGGAGCCCCGTGGCAGGGTGGCAGGTTTTCAAGGGAGGGAGGTGGCTGCTGTAGGGCGGGGCTGGCAGCAGGGTGTGCTAGGCTGGCCCAAGAACACGTCCAGCAGGCTCCTTCCGAGAAGCCCAGCTTCCCAGGGGCCCTTCCCTCTAGGGTTCACGTGGACCTAGGGCAGTGATGCATACGTAGCTCATGGCTGTCTCTCACAGCCCAACCGCCCTTTCCTCTCTGACCCCAAGGATTCAGAGAATGGGGCTGGAGGAGCCTCCCTGAGATCTGTGCTAACTCCCCCCACAAGCCTGTCACATGGACTCTCCCAGGCCAGTCAGGATGGACACAGGACAGGGCTCTGAGACTGCAGCAGGGGTGGCAGGCACGGGAGGAGGCCTCCAACCCCTGGCGGATGTTGGCAGCAGCATCGAGGCTGCCCTCGCCCATCCTCCCTGGCAGAGGACCATTGCTGTGGCTGTGAGATGCCCAGGAGTGAGGGGATGGGCCTGGTCTAGCACCTGCCCAGCATGGCCAGGCCTCTCAGACTCTGGGAAGCTGGCCTGCCATGGGGAGGGAGCCGGCTCCTGGGGAAGGCTCAGGGGCAGGTCCTCCCTCCCACCAGGCAGGTGTTTCTTCTTCTTCTTCTCCTCCTCCTCCTCCTCCTCCTCCTCCTCCTCCTCCTCCTCCTCCTCCTCCTCCTTCTTCTTCTTCTTCTTCTTCTTCTTCTTCTTCTTCTTCTAAATGTATTTTATTGATTTTTTTACAGAGAGGAAGGGAGAAGGAGAGAGAATTAGAAACATTGAAGAGAGAGAAACATCAATCATCAATCAGCTGCCTCCTGCACCCCTCCCCCACCCACCTCCAGGGATATGCCCACAACCAAGGTACATGCCCTTGATCAGAATCGAACCTGGGACCCTTGAGTCCACAAGCCGACACTCTATCCTCTGAGCCAAACCATTGAGGGCCAGGCAGATGTTTCTGAGCTTGCGGCCATCTAATGTTTATGGGGCACCTGCTTGGAGCCAGGAACCCTGCTCGGTCCTTGGCATGGTCACTGGACAGATTCTTCCCGTTGTCAGGGCCACCAACTGGTTAATACTCTTTATTGAGGTGCTGTTTGTTCTGTGCCCGGTGGTGATCTGTCCGAGGGCAGGCGGCATCCCAGTCACAAGCAAAGACTAAGGACTATTACAGCTGACTCTTGAACTGTGTGGCCCCACTTAGGCGCAGATTTTTTCTAATAAATATCGTATTTTCTCTTCTTTATGATTCTTCTTCACTCTAGCTTACTTTATTGTAAGAATACAGTATATAATGCATACAACATACAGTTAACATAATGCAGTTAACATGTTAACTGACTTCATGTTATCAGTAGGGCTTTTGGTCCGCAGGAAACTACTAGTAGTTAAGTTTTTGGGGAAGTCACTGTTGTATGTGGATCTTCAACTGTGTGGGGGTTGTTGCCTCTAACACACAAGTTGTTCAAGAGTCAACTGTACAAAAGGCAAGTTGTATGAAAAAAACGAAAAAAAACAAACACCAAAAAAACAAAACAAAAAAACGATGGAGAGGGTGTCAGAACTGGGCTGGGAGGGGGCCAGACAAAGGGAAAGGGGAGGCAGGAGGAGTCCATGGAGGGACACCTCCCCACTCCCATCCGTCAGACCTGGGTCTGGAGACTGTGGAGAAGAGGTGTGAAACGGGGCCCTCCTCAGGGGCCTCTGGGCAGGAGCACTGGTCCCAGGGTCAGGAGGCCGGGCCACTCCCTACTCAGGCCTCAGCTCCCCCTCTGTGAATGGACAGGGGCGGGGCCAGAAGGCTCCCAGCAGTCTGTAGAGAGAGAGAGAGAAATGCTGCAGGTGGCAATTGGTGGGGGAAGCTGAGGAGACAACGTCCCTGCCCTCAGGGTGCAGAGGGTCCAAAGGAAGGCCCGCTCCCCGCTCCCTACGCTCCCTACGCTGGGCTCAGAGTGCAGAGACCAGAGCAGGGGCGGCCTGGGAAGGGGCTTCTGAGGAGGAGAGGGGGAGGAGCAGGCCGGGTAAAGCAGCCGGCAGGTAGGTAGTCGGTCTGAGCAGCTGTTTGGTGGTCACCCGTCAGCGTGCCTGTGCATGTGAGGGTGCTGTACAGTGAGCAGGAGGCCCCTCCTGCCAGGATGAGGGTGGGGGCAGAGATGCTGGGACAGATGCCTCTGCTGGGGGAACCCTTCCGTGCTGCAAGTGCATGTGCTGTCTGGAGGTGACGACATAGTGCCCAGTCCCACTTCCCTTCCTGGAAATTCCCCAGGCAGCTCTGGGCTGGGGCAGAGGCGGGGAGCCTGTCAGCACACCAGCTGCCTTATCTGTCTTAAGGAGGGCCACAGTCAGGCAGCCTGAGGGGTGGGGGAGACGGCTCAGCCCGGGAAACTGAGGTTGACTGCAGGTCAGTGCCAACCTCCGGGTCAGGGGTCTCAGAGCCAGGCCAGGGCTGTGGTGGGGAGCCTCAGAGAGGGGTCGGGGCTGTGATGAGGCTTGGAGAGTGTCCTAATGTAGGAGGTCTGAGGGATAGGTCTGGAAAGGGGACCCCCCTCCATGAGGGTGGGCTGCAGTGCAGAGGAGCTCGAGGTATCTCCAGGGCCTAGACTCCCACCGAATTCAAGACTGAAAGCTACCTTGTGGGTGTGACCAGCATTAAAAAACTAGATAGAAAATATTTCCGTTCTGTGTTGCCAGTTTGGTGAGCTCTTTTTTGTGAAACCTTTAGAAACTTTTTTAATTGGCCTACCGTTGTTTAACAACATTATGTAAATTTCAGGGGCACAAGGTTATAATCCGACTTTTGTATACTCTAGTGCAGTGGTCAGCAAACTCATTAGTCAACAGGACAAATAGTAACAGGACAACGATTGAAATTTCTTTTGAGAGCCATATTTTTTAAACTTAAACTTCTTCTAATGCCACTTCTTCAAAACAGACTCACCCAGGCCGTGGTGTTTTGTGGAAGAGCCACACCCAAGGGGCCAAAGAGCCGCAGGCGGCCACTGCTCTATCTGTGTGCTCCCCACCGGGCCTCGTCTCTTTCCAGCACCACGCACCTCTCCTCCCCCTCCCGCCCTGGCTGGTGACTGCCATTCTGGTGTCTGTATCTATGAGTTTGTTTTTGTTTGTTTTGTTCGTTTGTTGCTTTTTTGTTTTATGTCCCACATATGAAGGGAATCATGGTCTTTGTCCGTTTCTGTCTGGCTTATTTCCCTTAGCATGATATGCTCAAGATCCGTCCCTCTTGTCACAAATGGTAACATTTCATCCTTTTTATGGCTGGGTCATGTTCCATTTGTATATTTTCACATCCTCTATCCTCGCCTTTTGTGCAACTTTTGTTTCGTTCACACTTGCCAGTCCTGGATCCTAGGTGGGGTCCCAGTTCCAGAGGCCTGTACAGTGCCCAGGCACCACTGTCTGTCCCGGATCCGACTGTGGGGTGCCTGGGGCTGGCAGACAGAGGGGCTGGGCGGTGGGAGGGCAGCCCCTGTGCACGCATAGGTCTCTCTGACGCTGACTGCACAGGCATCTTGGTGCAAATCACAAGGCGGCTTTCTGCTTCCTGTGTGGGAAGCAGACTGAAGAGGAAGCTGAGCCTGCTCCCCTTTCCTATGCCCACCTCCCCCGGCCGAATACACCAGGGCCCCTAGCAGCTGAGTGCTCAGAGCACGCACTTCTTCAGGGCGACCACAGTGTCTGTAAAAGGGGACGGTCCTGCATGTCTGGGCAGGAGGCCGGCAGGGGTCCCTGCCCTAGACGTACGTCCCCATGCTGGGGCTGGGCTATTTGGGTGGAACCAGGCCTTCACTTCCCAAGCTTTCCTGGGATGACTCCAGAGGACAGAGACGAGTAGACCCAGGTAGGTTCTGAGGGTTCTGGGTGGGAGCACCTCACACAGCTGGCCTGGCAGCTCACCAGGGTTTCTGGGTGGGAAGTAGCTAGGAGGGCAGGGTGGGTAGGAAGGAAGGGTCCCAACGGCTGGTTCTAGTGGGTTCTGGGGTGTCTACAGAGCGTGGCCTGGCTCATGGTCTGAGGAACCTCAGGATCTGGATAAAATGAGGTGACTCAGAAAGAACCAACGGAAGAATCCTTCCAAAAATGAGGAGTGAGATCACGGGGCGGGTTGGGATGTCACATACGGGAAAAGCATGCATGAAATTGTAATTGCTGGCAAATGTGCCATTTTAAAATGCAAAAGGGGTGGGATGGCATACTTGTGGAATATTTCTGCTCCTGGCTGAAACTTGCTACGGCCTCTCTAATGGTCTGTGTCTGGAGGCTCCCAGGGGCCCAGCCGGAGGCACTAATGAACCTAATTGCCCTGCAAATGCGGAGTATTTCCTGCTGGAAGTGGTGGGGGATGGAGGGGAGAGAAGAGAAAAGAACCCACCCAGCCTGGCCCAGCTCCTCCCCCCCCACCCACCCTCTTCGCAAACTGACCTGCTCCCATTCCCCACCTGGAGGGCCCGGGTTCCTGGGGTGGGAGGAGGAAGCTGCCCTGGTCCTCATCACATGCTCCATGACCCCACCCCATGGACACCAGCAGCGCAGCCCCCTGGGGGTCCAAGGGTGACCCAGCGCAGGGTGAATCCTCAGGCCCTGATCTTGTGTCTCCTGCCCCGCGTGGTGGGGCATTTGGGGGGAGGGGCGTGAGAAGTCAGCATAGACGGGGAGGGGAGGCTGTGTGGGAGCTTCTGGTGATGACGATGACGGGGTGGAGGTAGCCCAGTGCCACCGTGAGGCCGGTCTGGGCCTGGAGGGCAGAGCTCCCTCAGGGTGCTGACCACAAAGACTCAAGAGGCTCCCTATCCCAGATGGGGCCTGGGCGGGGGGCCTCGGAACAGGACCGGATGGGCGGACACTCGGAGGGAGGGCAGGCAGGAAGGAGGAGGAAGACCAGACTTCTGGAGTTTTCTGGGGAGCTGTCCTGAGCCACAGCCCCTGCTGTCTGGACTTCTGCTGCCAGGAGTGGCCAGGTGGGATACATGCTGACCACCCTGTTGAGGTGCAGGAGGGTCAAATGTAGGTCTGGGAAGCGGGAGGAGAGGCCATGCAGGCTGCATCCTGGGCCCTCCTCAGAGGGCCCTTTCCAGGCGCCCTGTCCTGAGAGCTGAATCGGCTGAACTGGAGGTGGGCAGTGACTCCTCTCCTTCCCGGCCCAGCAGATGGCAGGGCCCGGGGGGAGAAGGGTTCTGGAGAGTGCGAGGGACTGGCTCCAGGCCTGGGCTGGCTCACGGGGCCACATTGGGCCCACCCGGCTCCAAAGGTCTTGGCTTTCCCACCTTCTAGCGGGCAGGGGTCTGGCTTGTGGGGGCCTCAGAGCTCCTCTGGTTTCTATGACTTCTTTGGGAAAGTGAGTTTTGGATATGGGGTGGGGCTCATCCCTGGCCAGAGATGGGCAGGGCCTTGCCATTCTCGGAGCTCCGTGTGCTGCCGCCCTCCTCACCTCTGCTCCCTTCCTGCAGCCCCAGGACCATGAACAACAGCACCTGCCCCATCTCCAGCTCCCCGCTGGCCAAGCACATCTGCCACGCCTACCTGGGCCTGCTGCTGGTGCTGGGCCTGCTGCTCAACGGCCTGGCGCTCTGGGTGTTCTGCTGCCGCCTGCGCAAGTGGACGGAGACCCACATCTACATGGTCAACCTGGCCGTGGCCGACCTCTGCCTGCTCTGCTCTCTGCCCTTCATGCTCTCCTCCCTGAATCAGCCCAACGACGAAGACACGGTGTTCTGCCAGCTCTCCCAGGGCATCTACCTGGCCAACAGGTACATGAGCATCAGCCTGATCATGGCCATCGCTGTGGACCGCTACGTGGCGGTGCGGCACCCGCTGTACGGCCGCGGGCTCCGCTCCCCGAAGCAGGCCGGGGCCGTGTGTGCGGTGCTCTGGGTGCTGGTGGTCGGCTCCCTGCTGCTTCGCTGGGTCCTGAAGGATCAAGAGGGCGGCTTTTGCTTTGGGAACACCTCCCGGCAAAACCCCCAAACCGTGGTCTTCTCGCTGTTGGGCTTCTACCTGCCGCTGGCCGTGCTGGTCTTCTGCTCTCTGCAGGTGGTGACTGCCCTGGGCCAGAGGCCAGCTGCCGATGTGGGCCAGGCGGAGGCCACCCGGAAGGCTGCCTTCATGATCTGGGCGAACCTGGTGGTGTTCGTGGTCTGCTTCCTGCCCTTGCACGTGGTGCTGACTTGGTGGTTGGCCATGGGCCTGAGCACCTGTGCCGTTCAGGACGCCCTCCGCATTACTGGCAAGATCTCGGATGCCAATTGCTGCCTGGATGCCATCTGCTACTACTACATGACCAAGGAGTTCCAGGAGGCATCCGCATTAGCCGGGGCGCCCTCCGCCAAGGCTCACAAGAGCCAGGACTCTCTGTGTGTGACTCTGGCCTAGGAGACGACCCAGGCGTGTGGGGACCAGATCCAGGGCTCCCCAGGAGGTGCTGCCTGCTGGGGTGGGGGGAGGGGGGCGGCTGTGACTAGTGGTGAAGAGCCACAGGATGGGGCCCTGAGCTCACCATGGGCGTGGACACTCTCTAAGAAGCCTGCTGGGCAGGGATGACCCAGGCATGGAGCCTGGAAGTTAACAACCCTATCCCTGAGATGGAATTCAGATGGGGCAAGGGCAAAAGGACTGAGGCCTGAGCAAGGCCACCCCAGGGACTTTGGGATGAGCCTGCCCACCTGCTGTGTCCAGAGCCTGGTGGGCATTGGGGTGGGGGGGATACCTGCTGGGTCCTGCTGCCTCTCTGAGATCAGAATAAAGCTGTCCACCGGGGCTGATCCTGACAGGGGTTATGCGCTACCCACGTTTGCATGGTGGGAGGTGTGAGCTCTGGGGCATCTTCCTTGGTCACTCTTTAGGGCTCTCCCTCTGAAGTCTGGTACAGTGTGCAGCCTGGTGTCCTCCCGCTGGGCAGGCCAGGATCCCTGGGCCCCTCATAGGGCTGCTCAGATGTAGTAGGTGGGGAGAGTGGGACCATGAGGAGATTGCCGGGGTCTGTTGAGGGGACACACTCCCGTGCTTCACTCAGGAAAGCCTGGAGCCCTCTGGCCTCCAGACTCAAGTGGGAACAACCAGCGCTTCCAGAGGCTACTGTGGGTGCTGGTCCCGGGCGGGCCTGAGTTCCAAGGCCAACTCGCCCATCCCACTGCATGTCCTTGGGCACCAAACGACCTCCCTGCCCTGCTCTCCAGCTCTGTGACAGGAATGCAAATGGTGACCTCGTCCTGGCAGGGTTGGCCTCATAGTCGTGAGGCTGCTGCAGTCCCGCAGGCCCCTGGCTCAGGGATGGGGTCCACGCTCACCCCACCCTGTGCTCCCCAAACTCCCCACCCCTCCCCATCCCAGCCAGTCTCCCCATGTGTCTGCACCCCACTCTGGTCCTCCAGGTGCACCCTGCCCCCCGAACCCTGCCTACTGTCATCACAGCCCTGCTCTTCTGGGGACAGTTTCCAGTCTCTGACTTCTATCAGCCTAAACCTCGAGAGTTTTATTTTCCAAGGAATTGCCTAGAGGGCTGACAGGCTATCGGACTTCATAGAGATGTCTAGACCTGTCCTCTCCAGATCTGGGGATCAGGAAAACAGGCAGAATTGGGCCTAGTACTTGGCTCCAGTGCCATCCCCCCTCCCTGCCCCAGCATTTAAGACTAAGGAGAGGGGCGGCCAGAGGCCAGTGTGGGCCAGAAAAGAGCACCAGATCGGAAGTTTAACTCTGCCCAGGTGGCAGTAGCCTCCTGGAACCTGTGCTAAGGGTTCGGAGGCTCCTCTGTGCTCAGAGGGGCAGCGGCTGTGATACCTGCACAGGTTGGACTGGTCCTCACCGGGTGGAGGAAATTAAAGCAGCAGGAGGGGGAAAGCCGCCCTTTCTGGAGCCTCTGCAGGCTCTCCTGGCACGGAGGAAGCACTCGGCTCTCAAAGGACCTGTCCACCTCCTATGGATGCTCAGGGGCCCACCTTGCTGGCCCTTAGAGGTGCAGTTCCTTCCCAGTCTATAGCTGCATCAAACCCAGCTCTCCAATCTTCCTCCCGCCTGGTGGGGCCCCAGCACAGTGCAGGCAGCTGGGCGTTCACGGGACCCCTGAAGGGAATGATAAGAAAAGCAGCAGAGGCACCAATGGTGAGCATCCCAGGAACTGACAGGAGCACTGATCATAAACCACAGACTCCGGGTGCCCTACACCAGAGTCAGGCCTCTGGGCTGGGCCAGGCCAAGTGGGGAGCCTCTCACCAGTTCCCCTCCCTTCAGAGCTTAAGATCAGCCCAGTACATGGTCTGGACCCACTTCATTACTAATTAGCAAGGAATAGGCACCTGAAAGAAAAATGGATTCATTGTGAGGCTGCATCAGCAGGAGCTTAGGGCCCAGAATGTGGGAGCACATAAGCTCATGCTTCCTCTGCTAGGATTACTCCCGGGGTATTTTATCTGGCTTGGGACACTATTCAGCATGAGGCCACAGTCACTCTGGAGAGGGTCTGGAGGGAGTAGGCTGGTGAGGGCTTGGCAACCCAGACCACTTGGGAACAGGCGAAGGAAGTGTGGATGGTCAGCTAAGAGTGAGGTGTCTACCAGGAAGAGGGGGCCATCTGAGATCCCCAAGGAGTGGGCAGGTCAAGCTGGCTGCAGAGTATAAATGCAGGCATGGGAAAGACCTGGAGAACTGCCCGGAACCAAGGTGCTTCTGATTGGAGAGCCGGGTTTGATGCAGAATCCGAGTGGTCGACAATGTTCATACAGAGACCGAGGTGTTGCTGGGCAGTCCCAATGCCACTGTTTCTAAGGGTCTGTGCCTCCTGTCTGCCTGGTGCCCAGGGTCTGTGAGTCTCCTCTGAGGCAGTTGGCTTCAAGCAGGCTCTTCCTGTCCCTGCTGGGGTATAGCCTGGGCTCAGGTGGTGTGGGGAGAAGGCAGTCTTTAGAGGAGGAACACTGCAGTCTTAATGGTGAAGTTAGACCTTGGTCCTGGAGTTCAGCCAGGAAAGAATTCAGAGTCAAAAACCCTGATTATAAGGGAAGTTTATTTAGAAGTCACAGAGGTAGAGGAAGTGAGCCAGGCGGGCTGTGTGGACTCAGGAAACTGAGTTACAGAGGCAGAGGGAGGGCCGTTGGAACTGAGGAGAGAGAAAGGCAAAGTACGTGCCTTGAGGGAAAGAAGGTGGAGGAAAGGTGCAGAAGAGAGAAGAGAGAGGGAGAGAGAGAGAGAGAGAGAGAGAGAGAGAGAGAGAGAGAGAGAGAGAGAGAGAGAGAGAGGGGAGAGAGAGAGAGAGACTGCTCTGGGAAGAATGTCCTGGAGAGGGCTGGGCCCTTCACCTTAGGGTTTGGAGGTCTCGGGGAAGGATCTCAATAGAATATTCACCAGCTTTCCAGGTGTGTCCTTTCAAGGTCCTGGTCTCTACCAATCTTGGCTGGTGCCAGGGTCGTGGCCATTAGCCATTGCAGCCGGTCCTGAGATCAGCCAGGGTGCTTCATCTAGCTTTGCTGCTTTTCTGGGCCTGGCTGTTATCTTTAGTTTGATCAAAATGCTTGTCTCTGTGGCCAACAGACCCGAGGCTTTTTTTCTAAACCTCAATGTCCTGGAAGGCTGAATGCTTAAGGGAGTGGCTGTTAGAGGGCTTGTATGTGAGTCAAATGAGGCTATTCTCCGCCCCCCTTGTTCCTTTTCTAAGGGGGTGTAAACCACATGACTGGTGATATGAAAGGGGAAGAGAGGTCATCCTGGGGATCAGGCTCTAGCCTAAAACACTTGTTTTCCCCGTTTTGACCGTTGCTAGGCACCCAGGGCTTTCAGCGTGGTGACCTGTACCTGGCCTCTTGTTCCTACTCTGCTCCCATCTAATTGCCTATGTCACAGGGACCCCCCTTGTAGCTGCCCCTCCTTTTGGGGTGGAGGCGGTGTAATGCAGAGTCCAGCTAACTTCGGGAAAGTGCTGCCCACATCCCCAAAGTGACCACCTGAAGATACAGAAAGTCAGACCACACTAAAACCCACACATGGAGAGAGGTGTCAGCCTCCCCGTGTCATGCGAGTCTAGACGGCACCCTGTCCCCTGGGAGTCTGGGTGCCCCTCAGCCCCTGCCACTGGGAAAGCATTGACCATGAAGACATGCCCTCTGGCACACACCTCTTATGGAGGGCACCACTAACCGGACACTCACGGGTCCAGGCTGCCTGTCACGACTTGAGCCAACAAAGCAGAGTCAGGGTTAATTCATATGTAAATGTTGGTTCCAAAGTGGCCGGCAGTATGGCAGAGCGGCCCGTCAGCCATGGACATCTGCCCCAGCACCTCCTCCCAGCCGGCTGGTCACTTAGGATAAGGACGAAAGGCTGCGTGCAAGGGGAAGGAGGACGGTGGAACGACTGCAGGGTCTGTGGTCTGTGTCTCCTTCCAGAATGTTCAAGTTCGATAATAAGGTAGTTAATTGTCAATGTTAAAAACCAGCCCAGCCCATTCCTGGGACCCTGGGACCCGAGGATGGTTAGCATTCCTGAGGCAAACTGACCCCCAGAGGGGGTCAGGGTCCAGGCACAGCAACCAAATCTAAGTCCACCCTGTCCTCTGTCCTCAAAATTCATTGTCTTTTCTGAGCAATGGACCCATCAGGGTCCCAAGGTGTCTCTTATATTTTACCAGGCCTGTTTTTCTTCTTACAGCACATCCTCCAAGGCCCCAGGGTTGGTAAGAAAACCGCCTACCTATGGTTACTAAGGTGACAATGATTAAACAACCGTGTTCCTCTTCTCATTGTGTGCCCTTCCCCTAACCACTGCGGGCTCTCAGAGCTCTGCCACTCAGCGCCACCTGAAGTGCCTGACACTCCACCCAGCTCCAGGTCTGGGGAGACAGGCTGTTCCTCGGAGCATCCCCCGGGCACCTGCTGGGTACCACCAGCAGGCAGCCATGACCTCTCACAGAAATTCATGGAGGAAGCTCCCTCTCCCCCTGCTCTCCTGCAGGTGGTCCTCAGTGGAGGGCCCGGGAGACATGGCCCTTTCCTCCTACTGGCGGCCTGGTCAGGTTCTCACTGTCACCTCCGCCAGCCCCTGGGCCACCAGCTCCAGGCCTACCCTCACTCAGGCCTGGGTCCCCTGAGGGCTGCAGCATGGGATGTGGCAAGGGTGAGGCCACCCCTGCACTAGGATACACCCTGCGCTGGGGGGGCTGGAGCCCCTTTGAGATGGAGATTTGCACACAGGGGTTTCCTGAGAGTTCTTTTCCCAGCCCCACCTGGAAGGGGCGAGTGAAGCAGGATGGGCAGAGGGTGTTTCTGGGCTAGGTGACCTGAGCCGACCCGATGGATACATGACCTCTGAGAGTCACTTGCTAAAGGCAGTTCCAGGGGCCTTGGGCAGGCAGTGTGCACTTCTGACCTGAAGAGGGTCCCCAGGCAGCACCCCACAGCATTCACTACACCTTCCCATCCTGACAGTACAGGTGCGCGGAGCCCCATGTGTAGCTGTGGGCCTGTCTCACTCTCCATTGGCCTCTGAAACTAGAGGCCCTGCCAATGGGGAATGCTGGCCTAGGGACTCTGGGTTCTGCACGTGGCTGGCTTGCTGCCAGCCCTAAACCACTGGGCCTTCCTGTACGGGGCTCCCCAGCCCATGTCAATCACAGGTATTGGGGGCAGGCGGGGGGCGGGGGGGGACTACCCAGCCAAAGCGAGCCTGCTTGAGGCTGGAGGCCCTGCTGCAGCTCAGGTCACCCTGCTGCAGAGCTGCGGCCAGGAAGAAAGAGTGTGCAAGGTGTCATGCACCGCAGGCAGGGGTACTGGGGACAGGAAGGCCAGGAGGGAGGCTCTGGGAGGTACCGCCTACCTGCCAGATACCTCAGAGACAGGGCCCCGCCCACTGGAGGAGAGCATGAGGGTGGTGACCACAGCCTTGGGGCCGGATCCAGCCCGTGCAGCCTGGCTGTGTGCAGAGTGGCCGCAGCCCAGATCCTCAAGGCCCTGGCTTCCCATATTGGTGAGTACGCCCCAGTCAGGCCTCTCACTCTGAAATGTATTTATTTATTCCTCGTCCGAGGACATTTTTCCATTGCTCTTTAGAGAGAGTGGGAGGGAGGGATGGAGGGGAAAGGAGAGAAACATCTTGTGAGAGAAAAAGTGAATGGTTGCCTCCCACATTTCTCTGGATCTCCTGACCGGAGGCTTTTGATCTCCTGGCAGAGGCTGGGGATCAAACCTGCAATCAGATATGTGCCCTTGACTGGGAATCGAACCGATGACCTTTGATGCATGAGCCAACACTGTAACCACTGAGCACCGGCCACAACAGGCCTTCACTCTCCCTCACCTCGTGGCCACCAAGAGGGCTTCCAGAAGCGGGGGTCAGCTGGCCCTCATGCCTCCTTGTGAGTCCCAGGCCGAGACCATGCCTGAGTGCAGCAGCAGGTCCTGAGCTCTTGAGGAAGGACCATGGGCCAGCTCTGCCTCCCAGATGAGTCTGTGGACCCCACTGCTGGGGCCGTGGGTGGGTAACGCCTGGACAGGCCCACATGGCCCTGGGGGACAAGGTTACTTTGTATGGGCCTAGGTCAGCCAAGGTCCTGAGCTGAGCTAAAGGTCCTGGCCTAGGTCAGGAGGCCCAGAGAAGAGCCCCTACAGAGCCCCCTGCCTGGCAGGATGCCCCTGGGCAGGGTGGGGCAGCTGGCTATCCACCGTCTTCAGGGGCTTTAGTGGGTTAGGAGAGGGGGCACCCTGATCCAGGTTGTGTGGGAGCCTGGGACTGGCACAGGAAGTGGCGGGGAGGGAGAGAAAGCTGGCGGGGGAGAGGAGGGGAGGAAGAAGGGAGAGAGGCTGCAGCATTTCCCTCCCTGCCCCCAGGAGAAACAGCCTGCTGAAGCTCCCACCATCCTCCCGCCCTCTCAGGCTGCCAGCCATGGTGCTTGTGGCCGAAGGCCCTGGGAACCACTCCAACAGCTGCAGCACAGACAGGGGCACCCTGTCGCAGGCGGCGACCGTTGCCTCCATCTGCCTGGTCCTGGTGCTGGGCCTGCTGCTCAACAGCCTGGCGCTCTGGGTGTTCTGCTGCCGCCTGCGCAGGTGGACGGAGACCCGCATCTACATGGTCAACCTGGTGGTGGCCGACTGCCTGCTGCTGCTGAGCCTGCCGGGCATTCTGCACACGCTGAGCCAGAGGGTAGGGGCCCCGGAGGGCCCCCTGTGCAAGGTCCTGCAGAGCTTCTATTACGTCAACACCTACATGAGCATGTGGCTCCTCACAGCCATCGCCGCCGACCGCTACGCCGCCCTGCACTTTCCCCTGCGGGCCCAGGCTTGGCGAGGCCCCCGCCAGGCTGCCCTCACCTGCGCAGCCCTCTGGCTGCTGGTTGTCGGGGCCGTGGCCCTGCCTGTTGCCTGGCTGCGTCCAGGGGAGAGCTTCTGCTTTGGGCGGGGCCACACACGGGGCCCCAGGGCCCTCATCTTCTCCCTGCTCCTCTTCTTGCTCCCACTGCTCATCCTGAGCTTCTGCTCCGGCCGGGTGCTCCGGCGCCTCCACCGTGAGTGGACGCGGGCACAGCCCCAGGCCACCACCCCCATCCTCAAGGCCCTCTGCGTGGTGACAGCCAACTTGGCCACCTTTATGCTCTGCTTCCTCCCACTGCATGTGGCCTTGCTGGCCAAGCTCGTGGCCCAGTGGGTGAACGCAGCCTGCCCCACCATCCAGACGGTGGCCACCTTTGTGCAGGTGGCCTCCCGCATTGCCAACGCCAACTGCTGCCTGGACGCTGTCTGCTACTATTTTGTGGCCACGGAGTTCCAGGAGGAGGTGGGGGCCATCCTCGCCAGGCCCTGGCCTCTCTGGGGAAGGATGCGGGGTGTTCCTGCCTGTGGCCATCCCGACCTGGGCGCCCAGGGCGAGGCAGCGAAGGAGAGCGGCACAGGAGTGGGCCCCCGCACAGCCCTGCAGCATGAGGCGGGGGGCATCCAGGCCCCCACAGAACCACTCTCTTCCTGCTGCCACAGTGTCTGCAAGAAGCAGCCTCCCTGAGTGCAGCCTGACTTGGGTGCGGGCTCAGAATGATGGGTCCCGGAGTCAGGGCTTTGCCTCTGCAAATAGAATTTAACCAAAAAACTAAAGGACTGCCAGCACACGGGTCTTTTCCCTCAAAGCCCAGCTTCTCGGGTGGTCTCTCCCTTGTCCAGCCCTCAAGCTCTGCGGTGCAGAGTGGCCCTGTTTTGGCCAGGTTGAACTCTGACCTCCACCCTCCACTCGCTGAGCACTGGAAGACCGGGAGAGGGTGTTACAGAGAACCAAGACATTATTTCTTCTGTTACCTCCAGGTCATAGCAAGATACAAAGCCTACTGAAGTTCGGGGTCTCCAAAAGCCTCCAACCACTGCAACAAAACCTAACTAGGTCCCAGGGCTGCAGGGCAACCATGTCTCCACTCGGGGTCCCATTTAAAGAGACACGGTTGTCAAATGAGTTTAAATAAATTCTTTTTTTAAAAGGTTTAACTAGATTCTTGAAGAGAGTCAAAGAGATCACCTTCCTTACCCTTGGGGGTGCTGCTCAGGCCCCTTTCCTCCCCACCCCACCTCCTCAGCTCCACCCACAGTGTCCCCTCTGCACAAGTCCCCTCTCCCTCCGCAGGCTCAGGCCTGATGCCTGAAACTCTAGGTGCCGTAGTGTGTGAAGTTTCTCCCACCGGGTCCTGGAAAGGGACCAGGAAGAGGGGCCTTGGGCTCAGGCTGTTGGCAAACTTGTGGGAGGACCAGGGCTCAGCTACTGTGTGTCCCCACCTTGCCTCAGCACCCTGGTAAGGGCAGCCCCTGGAGTCACCTTCCAGGACTGATCCTTTTTGGGAATCAGGTGCCAGAGGCCCAGGCCTCCCAGCCTGGGGGCAATGCTGGGGCACAACAGGCTGCTTCCTGAGGGTGGCTAGACCAGACCCAAGCCTCTAGGAGGGGCCACCATCCTTGATAGGAACTGATTACATGGTCTCTGTGCCTCAAGCCCTGGAGCAAAAGCCTGGGTTGCTGTCCCCCGTGCTGCTCATCTTGCTCCTAGGCCTGCATCCAGCACCTGGCAGAGAAGGGGGTGGGGCTTCTGGTGGAGGAGCTGAGCCAGGTTGATAAGATGGAGGGTGGGGGGAGCCTGCTTCACACCCCCTCAGCCCCAGGCCCCACCATCGTCTTCTCCCCTTTCCTTGGCAGAGTGGGTCTGGGTGGGGGCGGGGGTAGAGATGTGACACATCCCTCTCCAGTGGTGTATGCTGTGGAGCTGAGGGACACTGATCCAACCTGTTCTCTCACCAAAGAGGATTCTGGGTCACAAAAAGGCAGGGAGTGCCCACGCAGCTGTGTCCAGCTGCGATTAAAGTTTTGCCAAATTAGCAAAGGGAATATGCATCTTCACTATGACCCAAACCAACTTCATAAAAGTAACATGGTCAACAGAAACATGGCCAGGGCGTGAGCAGGCAATGCAGGGTGTGGAGAGAGGGGTGCAAGCCCTCCAATAGTCGGCAGAGCAGGGTCTGGGATGGTCTTAGGCCATTCCCATGATAAAACGTAACAGGCCAGGGAGATTATTTTTTACAGTCGGGCACCGGGGAGCTGGCATGGGAAGGATGCCTGCATGGCCGGGTTCTGGCGGGAACCCCTTCCTGGTTCACAGCAGCTTTCTCGCTGTGACCTCACGCAGCAGAAGGGGTGAGGGAGTTCCACGGGGTCCCTGTATGAGGGCACTGAACCCATTCATGAGAACTTGTACGTCACAGCTGCCCATCCTCCACCTGAGCCTGCCGTCGCATTGCTGGCCTCTGTGGGGAGCCCGGGTGCTGGGTGCAGACACTGGGTCTGCTCACAGAATAGCCCTCCAGAGGTCCAGGGGCATCCTCCAGCCGGCTCCCTGAGTGCATGTTCAGGCACCTCTCTCCCCAGCTGTCTTCTCTTGGTCCGTCTACGCCCCGGGGTCCCTCAGATCCAGGGTCAGTCTCACAAGGTACGGCTCCAGACATGACTACACCTCAGGCCTATGCCCATGATTCGGAGTCTGGAGAGCACAGGGGCCCAAAGGACAAGAAGCTGCCCTCTCGCTGGCCTGACTCCAGGAGCCAGACCCATAGGACCCTCTGCAGGGCCTGGCCAGGACTCCTGGGGGTGACTCCTGGGCCAGGGAGGATGAGGGGCCAAGGTGGGCACTCCCACCAACCACCCCGTTTGTGGGCAGACAGACAGACATGAGCAGAGCCAGGTTGCCGGGGCAGAAAGCCCCAGGTGCCCATCAAGGGGCAAAACTGGGAAAACACGAACCTTATCCCCACCTTTCACCCTCCCCTAGCGTATCTCTGGTCATGCAGCTTAGGCCCTGACCCTTTCCTCCCCAGAGATAACATCTAGGCCTCAGCTGTCCTTCAGCTCCAGGCCCAAAAAAGCAGCAACACCAGACAAGCTACGCCTTGGCTGCCTCAGGACCAGCTACAGTGACCGATGACCCCCTGCCCTGGTGCTGACTGGTCAGTGGAGACCACTGACCCTGTAAGGACACACCTGGAAAGCTGATGAATATTTTATTGAGACCCTCCCCTAAGATTCCCACCTGCAAGAGACATAAATATCCTCTGTGCCAAGGGTCACCTTGGGTCAACAAGGGTCACCTCTCTCTTCTCTCTTCTTCCCTCTAAGGCCGCAGTCACCATGACTACACCTCAGGCCTGTCCAGGTAACTAGAGCCAATGCCCATGATACAGAGCGGTCCATCTGGTCTGAAAGGTTGGCAACTGCTGCTCTAAGGGACCCCAGGAGACAAGGGGAGCAATGGGCATTGGCAGCTCATCCCAATCTTACCCCCAACCCTGTCTCCAAGGCCCCCTTTTCTCTGACCTCATAGGGAGCCAAAGCAGCCCAGCCTCAGCTCTCCTGTGGCTTCCTCCGTGCTCAGCTCCTCCCTGGGGCACTGTCCCAGCCTTCATTTCACATCCTGTCTCAGTGTGTTTTTGCTGCTGCCAGTAAACTCTAGCTTTGCTGCACGGTGTCTCTTGGCTGAAATC
Source organism: Pipistrellus kuhlii (assembly GCF_014108245.1). Classification (NCBI taxonomy): domain Eukaryota; kingdom Metazoa; phylum Chordata; class Mammalia; order Chiroptera; family Vespertilionidae; genus Pipistrellus; species Pipistrellus kuhlii. Next base: position 30,312,079 of record NW_023425573.1, read on the forward strand.
TTCCTTCAAGACAAGAACCGAGATCTCGTCATCTCGCTGGAAACAGAGGGACCCATTCTGCCTGCTGCTTTCTATCTGAGTGACCCTGAGAAACAGCCCCTGGACTTGCCTGGAGGCCCCTGGAGGTCCCCTGTCAAATGCTGTGGTGGCTCTACCTCAGACTTGAGAGGCTTTGCCCCGCTGGGAGAGCCCCAGCAACGGCCTGTTTCGGGGTGTTGGTTTGGGGGCTTGAAAATGAGGAAGTCTTGACAAGGATGTGATAAATAGCCGCCATCTGTGACATCCAGTGGCGATGGCTCTGACGAAACAGAAACAGTCACCGGTGTCGAGGCTGTGGCCAAAGATCCTCAGGAAGGTGTTGGCAATGTTACTCGCTGGGTCGGGTGGGGCCACATCTTAGGAAAACGTTGAGCAAAGAGCAGCCTCTGAAGAGCAGCCATCCAGGCCTTGCTGGGGGATCTGGGCCTGTGGGAGATGATGTCGGGCCTTTGCTTTCCTGTGAGCCAGGAGGTGGCCTGAGCTAGAAGCATTTGGTTCACATAGAGTCAAGTCCAAGTTTCTAAGACGGAAGGTTGGATGAGAATAGGAGGGAACCCAGGCAAGGAAATCTACCCTTTGACGTGTTTAAAGGAACAGCGGTTACGTGTTTGTCAGCAGGTCCCAGGCACAGTTACAGCAGGATTAGTAATGAGAAAGATGGGGCTCTGAGGCCTGCCAACTGAGGGGGGCCTCACCTGGAGCTGAAGGGGTTGGTGGGATGAACTGAGCCTATGGCCTCAGTACTTTGTCAGTGGTAGACCCCAAAAATACTAATCACTCCACATGGGGAGGGGCTGATCAACAAGACTTTGCCATTCCCCGTGTCCTTGCCAGGGACGACGAGGCAGGCAGGGGGTTCCGATATGGTACCTGTGACAGGGACGTATCATGTGGCTCCCAGCAGGGGCCTCATGGTCTCAGGTATGTCTCTGAGGAGGTTAGTCTGGCCACACGCTGCACCGCTGAGATGGGGCAGGCAAACATCACAAGCTTCCCGGGGGCTACAGGGGGCACACCACATTTACCGAGGGTGACAGGGCTGCCCTTGTTGGTGCAGGTATTGAACGTGAGAAGCGGAGCAAGCAGGTGCAGAGGGAGATCCGGGGATGAAAATGGTGGGGAGTGGGGTGAGGGATGCTCTCCCCCTGCCCACTCCTGATCCCTGAGGCCTGGCACAGCACCCTCAGCGGCATGGGGAGTGTCTCCTGTGCTTCCCACCTTTTCATGACCCTCTCTGAGAGCTTTCTGTTCCTCAGACCCACTGACCCCGTCCACACCATGTTCATCTGGATCCGGCCGCTCCCGGGGAGGTGACAGGGGCTTCGTCAGCATCCCCAGTCACACAGCGGATTGTGATTCTTCTAGGACAGACACCTGTAGGCGTGCAGCCTGCTGGGCAGACACCGGCAGCTAAGTTCAGGATTCCAGGTGAAAAAAGACAGAGCCTGAACGGCAAAACACCACACATCACGGACAGGCGGAGCTCTGTGCTCCCTGGCCTGGCTGGCGCGTCTCCGGCCAGGGAGCGAGTCTCTGGTATCTTGGGGGCGGAGGCTGCAGTGTGGCACCCTCTCAGCTTCTGGTTGTGAAGCCACAGGCAGAACTGCCACGCACGGGGCCGCACTCACACCCTGTCACAGGCGGGACACTCAGAGCCGGATCCCAAGTCAGAGTCCCGGCCGGCGGCTGTGGCTGTAGCCGACCAGCTCAGTGACCCGCATGGACGGTTGCTGGGCAGTGTCAGGTGCTGGACGCGGTACTGTGCCCTTCATACAGAAGAGCCTCCTCGGCCATGGCCGGTGCTCAGTACCCCAGGTTACAGTGGCCAGACCGTTCCCGCCTCATTCACAGGATTCTTCAGGGTGGCTGGGGCGAGGCCTGTTGTCCTCCAAGTGATGTGGGCTTTGCCCCCCTGCCAGGTGACACTCTCTGAGAGTGCTGAGAATTGAAGGGCAGCTGGATGCCCACGACTGGGTTCATGTCCCATGGCAGTCAGTGGCAGCGGGCTGAGCCAAGGGGGCCCTTGGGCTCAGGGTCAAGCTGTGCTGGCAGGATCTGCAGCTGCCAGCCCTCAGGCCCTGCCCTGCCAAGTTCTAAACTGCCCACAGTCCTCAGTTCCAGCTGTTTTTGGGGGTGGCCAGGCAGGGGCTGAGGTCAGAGGTGGCCGGGGAGGGGTGACTGTTTGACGTCTAAGGTTCCTTCCAAATGCAAGACCAGACCTTTGAGCAGGGAAGGGTAGTCAGGGGTCCTGGACAATCTTTGTCACCCTGACTGTTTGCCTGTACAGTTGCACAGCAGCAGGGGACTGCAAGCTGATACTCATATCCCTGAGCAGGGCGCCTCTGTCCCCCGACACCGACTTTGGAACCCCTGAGGGGCTGTGTGATTCCACTGCCAGGGTCAAGATCCTGAGGGCAGCTCTTCATTGACCAAGTGCTGCCTGGTTTGTGGACAGCAGCCAGCTGGGTGCTGGTCACCCAGTCCCTGCGTGAGTCCCTGGTCCTGCAGTGGTGCTGGGCGCTGGTGCTAGACAATGTGGTGACTGGAGCTGGGCCTGGGATGTTGGACTGGACGCTGGACACGCACTTCGCCCCCACCTGGCTTCACCCCTGCCTCAAGCACAGAGAGGCAGCGATGTAGCCACCAACCAGCCACAGCCTGGTGGCCATCTGGGCTGTTAGCTTCGGGCTGGTCTGGGCCCCCATGCATGCCTGCTGTGTTCTCGCCACGTTGGCTGCAGTGCAGGGGTAGCGGGGGGCTCACCTGCACCAGGGCAGGAGGAGACACCAGGCCAAAGCTGAGAGAGTGAAGCCCGAATGTGTTGCGGGGCCCAGGGCAAAACGAGAATGCAGACCTCCCGAAAGGTGGGAAAAGGGGCCACGGTGGGACTAAAACAGAAAGCTTTTCCCTCGAATCAAGCAGAACAGGCCTTACAATGGTCCATGAGCGGCCACAATGTAAACTCACGTGGCTGGTGTGACTTAACGTGGACCGCAATAGGTAACACCTGGTTAATGAGAGCTCTTGATGGATCCTGAGATTTTCCTGGCTTCCTTTTCTGCAGATTCATTAATTAGGTCATCAAACACAGCAATGCTAATCAAAGGCAACACCAGCCACTCTTGCCAAATGTAATGGTTGCAAATCATTCAGACAATTATCAATTTCAAGAAGGCTGAAGGCTCTTTCTGTGATGGGAACATGACAGATTTCCCCAGAGCATGTTACAGGCTGTGAAATTATTTTGAAACATAAGTTTTAGTACATTTAGAGCAGTTGATTCTCAGAACAACAACGACAAAAAAAAAAAACACAAAACACTATACAAATCAGTTTTGAAATGCAAATCTATACAGTGCCATTTTAATGTTCCCCCTGATATTTCTCTTCATGTGGGGATCATACAAGAGTCTGATTCATGATTTACATATAATTGAAAACACGTGTTTGTAATTGTATTGTTGTATCTCCAAATATATGGAAAAAATAACTTTTGCCTAGCCTGTTTGGCTCAGTGGATAGAGTGTCGGCCTGCGGACTGAAGGGTCCCTGGTTCAGTTCTGGTCAAGGGCGCATGCCTGAGTGGTGGACTCGGTCCCCAGTGGGGGGGCATGCAGGAGGCAGCCAATCAATGATTCTCCGTCATCATTGATGTTTCTCTCTCTCTCCCTCCCCCTTCCTCTGAAATCAATAAAAACATATTTTTTTAAAAAAGAAAAAATAACTTTTAACTTCTATGTCAGTAATTGGTTCATCAAAGCTTTATATGAACATTGTATTCTTTTCCACTGAATGCAGTTCCTTAAATTTAATTTGTGTTTCCAATCTTAATGGATATTGCTTACCATACTGATTGCATCTAAAATAGAAATTCTAGCTCCTCGAATCATCCTGATAATTTCCTGGTTCACAGGCTTTGTTGCAATGTCTACATGCCCATTTTTTTTGTACTAATTTACTGATGTTTACTGCCTGAGCATCAGCAGTTTCTGTCCTGGAAGCAGTTGTGCAGAGACCAGAGGGACCTTGGGGACAGACCTGCCAGCTGCCTCCCACCTCGGGCCCTGGTGCTGCCTGAGGACCCCTCTTTCTTCCAGGGGCTTCCACCTCTGCTCTGCGTGCTGCTGCTGCAGTGCCCGCCCTCCCCCAGCACCGCCTGCTGGTCCACACAGGCCTCCTCTGAGGGGGGCTGGTGGCCCTCTCCACCCCGTGCACTCGCTCGGGGCTCTCTTTCTGGAAGACGCGCAGCTGGCTCTCAGGCCCTAATGCTAGGTGTCCCGGCTCCCTTACTCTCCGGGGGCCACTCCAAGGAGGGGAGGAGGCTGGGGTTCAGACAGAGCAGCCGCACTGCCAGGCTGGGTTGGGGAGCCATGGGAAATGGGGTGGGGGTTCTCTCCTGGACCTTCCCTGGGTGGTGTCCCAGGGAGAAGTTGACCAGGACCTGTCTTTGGTTCTCCCTCCTGTCCTCAGCTGGATGGCAGGGTGGGGCCTTGGGCTGGATGGGGCTCCAGGACCCCCAACTGAGGGGCCTCTGGCCTCTTGGGGTGAAAGATTCCAGATCCACTCTGGGGAGGAAATGGCTGAGGAGTGAGGGGGGAGGGGGGAGAATCTCTGCCCTGAAGGCCCTGTGATTGGCAAGGGTTAACCTGGCTTTGAGGACCTGCTGCCTTGAGGTCCAGGGTGCTGATGGATGAAGGGGTTGGGGGCCCTTTGACTGGCCCACTCCCCTGTAGCCTCAGGCTCCAGGCACCACCCATAACCTCCCAGGAGAGTTCAGGGTGTCCTAGCCACTCGGAGCTCCTTGGGCCGCAGTGCAGGGGCGTGTGCAGGGCAGCCAGGAGCCCTTTATGGGAGACTCCGCCTTCGGGTCTTCCCAGGCCCAGGCTGCCTGCCTGCACTTTGGCCTTTCCTCCTCGGTCTTGGCTTTGATTCTGACTCTGCCAGGAAGAGGCGGGACAGACCTTGTGAAACTATGCGGGGGACTAAGACCAGCCTCCGCTTCTTCAGAGGCTTCTGCTAGGCCAGGGAGACGGGCAGGGCTGGGGCGGTTTATTGACGGATGGTTTCTGGGGAGGCAGTGGGGGCGGGTTTCATGCCCCTCAGCCAGGGGCCTGGCCTCCACATGGAGCTCCACAGGGAGCCCAGTGGCTGCTGCCTCGCCCGCCTCTGCCTGGGCTCCTGGCCTCTGCAGCCCTCTGTGGGTGTCTGGGCGCCTTCAGGCCCCGGGGCTGGCTTCCCTTTGGGGGTTCGATACTTGTTCTTCTGACCGTACAGCAGGTTCCTCTGGAAAAGGCGGGGAAGGTGGCCGTGGTACAGCAGGACGGCCAGTACCATCCCTGCAGGAGACAGAGTGTCAGTCATAGGGCCCTCGGGTTTCTTGCAGCCTGAGACACCTGAGCACCCCTCCCACCCCCCCAGGATGGGGGCAGGGGATTGTAGACCTGGGTCTGGGGGGCCTGCAGACCTGGGCTGGGGGAGTGGGTGCCAACAGCCTGGGAACTTGACCCGGTTCCCTCCCCTTCCCAAAGAAAGCAGCCCCTGAATGGACTCTCCATCAGAAAGCTGGACCCTGCAGGCTGGCCTACCAGGATGTTTGTGTGGCCTGTTCCCCAACCATGAGCCCCGCCCAGGGCTAGCTCTGCCTCTGCCCCTGGGAGCTCCTGGGGTCCCCAGTGACACCCGCCAGCCCTTACCTGTCAGAGGGCCCAGCCAGTACACCTGGGCATACTCCAGCAAGGTGTGCCCTGAGCAGTGGAAGGTAACTGAGGCGGCCAGGGTGGGGTTGAAGAAAGCAGATGTGAGGGGTCCAGCTGTGGAGGAAGCACAGACAGGCCTCACGTGGTCCTACCTGGACCAGAGCTACTCTTCAAAATCTCCACCCTGAATCCTACTGTGCCCTGGCCTAGGGGGGCTCTTGGCACCCAGACAGGGAAACCAACAGAAAGATAGGGAGGCAGATAAAGACAGACAGACAGACAGAGACAAAGACTGTGGAACATAGCAGCACCAGGACTGAGGGGAGATTTGGATGAGCAGCCAGAGCCGGGCCAGCGTCCCTGAGCCCCAGGCCAGGCAGACCCCAGTGAGCAGGGGCCTCCCGGGGCAGGTCTGGGCCTCGTGGACAGGGAGCCTGAAGCCTGCAGGTGGAGGCCAGGCATGGTCAGTGGTGCTGACTCTGCAGGAGGAGCCTAGGTGGGTCCTGTGCAGACAGCAGGAGCTCCTGGGTGCCACCTCAGGGGAGTGTTCAGGCCACCTGGCCGCAGAGCTCTGTGCCGGCAAGCTCTCTGCTCAGCCCTGCCTCGACTGTCACCACCCCCCCACCCCCCCACCCGTGCATGGGGCCCAGTGGCAGCTTTCTGGCCATTGGTGGCCAAGGTGCCACAGTCAGCAACACGGAAAGTGGGCCCTCAGAGCTGGTTCTGCCCTCCCTGCGGACCCCAGGAATGGAGACCTTGGAGAGCTCGGCCTCAGCCCCTTCCTGCTGTGTCTTCCCCATGCCTGGAGCCTGACAGCTGCCCTGAGCACAGCCATGGCCATAGGCGCCCTTGCCACGGAGCTTGACAGGTGCAGGGCTCCTGTCCACACCCAGCACAGGGGCACCACAGCCTCTCCCGGAGAGGCGCTGCTGTCCTACCCTGACCCCATCCCTGGTGCCGGGGGGTGGGGGAGTGTGCAACCCAGCAGGGCCCTCCTAGGGGCAAATCCCACTGACCTCAGGGCCCAGCCTGGCTCCTCCACGTCCTGGCCCAGCTCTGTCCACAACTCAGGGACAGCTGGGAAGTAAGGTCTGTGGTCACTTGCTCTCGCTTTTCCACGAAGGTGGGAAAGGCCCTGCCACACTGGGGCCAGGCCCAGGCAGGGGACCTCAGAATAGGTGACCTCCATCTAAGGACCAAACGCAGAGCAGGGCCGGGGGAGGCTCAGGGCGGCTCCCACAGGGGCTGAGGGACCAGCCAGCACACCTGGGCATATTTGGTCAGTGGTGGGGGCAGTGACCCCAAAGCGGGATGGAGTGTCTGCTGCCACCTCAGTAGGCTCTTGGTGCCGACAAGGGAGGTGGAGACTTGGGTGAGGAAGAAAGGACAGGACCCGGCACCCTAGGAAGGGGTGACAAGATGCAGGGCTTGCAGCCTGGAGCCTGGGCCGCACCCTGGAGAAACGGCTGGCTGCCCATCTGCCCCTGACCTCCCCAGCCAGCCACCTTGCTTCCTTAGACAAGCATTTCCGTGTCCACGCTGCCATGCAGAACTCACCACGTATAGTGAGTGGGCCTTCCCGCTGGGTCAGCTTCTGGAAGGAGCTCGGAGTGTGGGGAGGCCTAGCCAGGAAGGGAGGCCCTGACGGGGAACTGGGGTCCCACCTGCCACGCCGTGCCCAGCCCCATCGGTCACACCACCACCCGCTTCCCAGGGAATGGCCTCCCCAGCGTCTGTGGCTCGCAGGCCCCTCAGCTGGCAGCCCCTTTCCTGCCCACAGCTGCTGGCAGTACGGCAGCCGCCGAGGCAGAGGTGCGGAGGAGACGCAGGGGAGAAACGCCAGGTCTCACCTGTGTAGGCGCTGACGGTGACCAGCAGGGCCACAGCTGGCACTCTGTAGACGGGAAGGCTATTCCTGAGGCGGAGGAGGGCCAGATGGAAGACGAAGGCGCAGGTGCCTTCCACCAGCGCGCCGTGGGTGACGGTTGTGCGCAGGGCCGAGCTGCAGTGTTCAGCCATGAGGTTCTGCAGGACGTGCAGGTCGCTGAGCTCCCAGGCCCAGTACAGCCGGGTCAGGGCGCAGGCCGCCTGCATGCCCAGCCCCTGGGCCGCCAGCTTGAGCAGAGTGCCGGGCAGAGAGGCCTCAGCCAGGAGGAGCTCCTGCAGGGACACCGTGGGGTTGGCCGAGGCCCAGTCAAAGGTGGCCCCGTGTGCCAGGAAGAGCAGGAACAGCAGGGTCAGCAGCAGGTCGGGCCCGAAGCCCCCGGCCCAGGGGCCCAGCTCTGCCAGCATCCGCATCTCCAGGCAGCAGGTCCCCAGCTGGGCCGCGCCCGCCACCCCCAGGGCGAAGCTGACGTAGGCACCTTTGGGGAGCAGGGCCTTGGCCGCCCTCCTGGCCGCCTGGCACAGGGCAATGGTGGCCAAGAAGAACAAGAGAGACACGTTCAGACCAGCCATCGGCCCGGGGGCTCTATGGAGCCAGACTGAGCAGGGGACCTGAGCTGACGTGTCGGGGCTGACCCACCCCAGCACCCAAGGGCGGGGGAGCCGTGGAAGCGTCCATCTGGGCTGGCACTCCTGGGAACGCCACACCTGCACCCTCACGTCCATCCCACCTGCTGCAGACCCAGGAGCAGAGCCAGGAACGCACACAGCGGACCGGCCCTCAGCCAGGCGTCTTCCCCAGGGCGTGAGGCACACCGGGCACTCACCCCACTCGGCCAGCCCAGGGCTGCGGCCTGGCCAGAGCTCTTCAAAGCTTCCATCGAGCACCATGCCACACCCAGGCTCCCAGCTCCACGCCTGGCAGCTCCCTGGGCCTCGGCTGAGGCCCCACTTGGGCGGGTCCCTGGCTCTGCCTGCCCTCTGGGTCACACGCCACGGGTTCCCTGCATGAAAGCAGCCATCTGTGGGGCCAGGTCACCGCACAAGGAAGCCACGGGGGCTCCACGAGGGCTGCCCGCAGAAAGGCCCACCTCACTATATGCAGTGAGTGTTCTGCATGGCAGTGCTGACACATAAAATGCTTTTCTAGGAGAGCAGTGTGGCTGGTTGGGGAGTTCAGAGGCTGCACTCAGACCCCAGGCCCTTGGCACGTAGGATTACCTGTGAATGCCTCCCCACACCCACTATGTGCCACACAGACCCATGTCTGGGCCATGTCTCTCCAGTCCAGAGGGACCCAGAAGTCAGGAACACTGCCATCAAAATCGGTTTGAATTTCCTTCCTGTCAGTCCAGCTGAGCATGACGTCACCTGGCCGCACCCCAGCAGACCCTGGGGCCCGCATGCTGCCTGGCCCTGGAGCTGTGGCAGCGCCTTCCATGGGCAGGGTGCACACAGTGCCCCCTTGTGTTCATCCCACAGAACCTGTTTGGGGGAACAGAGGGCTTGTGTCCTGCCCACTCCCCCTCCCTTCCATTTTTATTTTTCTAATCCAACACCTGTGCCTGCCAGACTCTCCCTGCACAGAAGGGAGACTGAGACCCGGGAAGGGGAGCCCACAGCATGGAGGACAAGGAGCTGGCTGTTTTCCTGGTTGTCCCCAATTTTGAGGTCCAAGACTTTTACTGAGAGGGTGAAGTTAACACCAACCAACACTCCACCCTGGGCAGCCCTGTGGGAAACCCACCCACCAATCCCCTTGCCCACCAGACCTCACCCTGGATGGCAGACAAACCCGGGCAGACTCCAGCCTGGGGAGAGAGCTGCCCCTGTCCTGTCCTGTCCTTGTCCAAGGCCCAGCCCTCTCGGGAGAGTGGGGAGACAATCTGAAGCCACAGAGACCTAGAGACTGGGCACAGGAGAGCCAGGGTTCCCTCAGGGACCATGTGGAGCGTGAGTCCATGCTGGGCCTCCCATTCCATCCTCAGCACCCACGGGCCTTCGTCTGTACCTGCACCTCCTGCTCCCAGCTGGTGGGGACCTGGCCCTCCGTCTCCACGCGTCCACGCAGAACACACAGAAGGCACGGTCACAGTCCACTGTGAGCACTCCGGGCTCAGTGTCAATCAATGTCAACTCATTTTTTATTTTAGGTACTTTTTGATTTTTAGATAAAACATAAAGGGAGGCTCATCAGCCTTCAGCGGAAACGTCCACCCTTGTGACAAACGCACGAACCCAGTAGCCACGCGGTCACCCAGCAAGGGAACAGTCCCACCGTCCCCGGGTCTCTCGCCTTCCTTCCCGGTGCCGATCGTCCACTCCTCTGGCTCTCGTTCCCACAGGCTCGAGTTTCTCCTGGACAGGGCCCCGTCCCCAGAGCCCGGGGCTGTGAGGGGCACTGACCTTTTAGTGCTGACTGGGATCCCATGCAAGGACGGACCACAGCTGGTGTGCCCATTTCTCTGATGTGAACACTCAGGTAATTTTTTCTTTTGGTTTTTGCCTGATACGAATAAAGCTGGCACGGCGTTGCCTAGGCAGCCGTGGCATGTGACACAAGAGCCACGGGTGAGACGTGTGGGCTGTGAAGGAAGTTGGTGTGAAGATTCACACACATTGTCTACCTTACCCAGAGTTCACTTCCTTTATGTATGGTTTCGATCGTATTTTCCTGATGACGGAGGATGCTAAGCACATTGCTGTGAGCTTATTGATCAAACAGTTTTTGCTCGTTTTTTTTTTTTTTGTTGTTGTTTTTTTTTTGTTTGTTTGTTTTTGTGTGTGTGTGTGTGTGTTTGCCTTTTTATTACTGAGTTATAACGATGCCTCATGTATTCTTATATATTCTGGATACAAATCCTTTGTCCTAACCTTGCTTTACAAACACCTTCTCCCGGTTCCCAGTTGTTTTCTCAGTGATGCATTTTGGTAAGTCTAGAAGTGTTACCGTTTTGTGTTTTACACTTATGTCTAAGATCTATTTTGCCCAACTTCTCAACCTTTGTGACAAGTCTAAGATCCGCCACCCGTGACCCGATGTGCAAATAACGCACAGCAGAGGCCCGCGCTGGTGCTGAGTGAGGAACACGTTTATTTGTAACTGGACAGGGCGCAGGTGCACACAGTACCGGAGCCTAGAGCTAACACTCGGGTGCAGGACGTCGGGGACGGAACCATCACGGCAGGATGGCAGTTACGGTGCAGGGGCGGGTGTGCCACACAACCATGTATGTACAAGCCACAGGGAGCCCCGGGGACAGGCAGCTACAGGAAGCACAGGCCCAGGAAGAAGCCACAGCCTGCTGTTCGGAGGACCATCATGGCAGCCTGCTCACCCCTCCCCGACCACTTCGCCACACCCGCCTGAGGTGGGACCGCCTCACACAGCCGCCTGGGTGTGTGTGTGTGCACACGTGCGCACGTGTGTGGGGTCAGAATGAAACATTGACATCTTAGGAGTGGTTATTCAGAACAGGGAGTCCTTGCAGCTCTTGAGCATGTTAACCCACCCTGGACACCAGCGGGTTATTGGAGGCCACAGCCGGCCGGCCTGAGCCCAGCATCCCCTCTCGGGGCCTCTCCCTAGGCCTCTGGAAGGAACTCACACTCCACTGGAGGGACAGAGAGCCGGATCCGGACAAGCATGGCTGTCTTTCAAACAAAATGAGGCTGCAGCCTGAGCAGCATCCAGCATTCAAACGAAAACCATCAGAGAGTTGGCTTCCTGAGTCTCTCTCTCCTCCCTACTCAGGGGGGACAGGAGCCACACTAGAGCGGACTTTGCTCTCTGCACCCCGAAGGGTGAAGACCCTCGGGGGGGGGGGGGCCCCAGATGAGCCTCACTTGTCACAGATGTGGAAACGAAGTCCCAGTTTGTTAAGCGACTTGTCTCAGCTAACATGACACATGGAGGTTCGGGCAGGGCGGGCACAGAGACCAGGCTTCCTGACTCAGCATGGGCTTCCCCTCCGGTGACTCTGGGTGTCTGGACTTGGACCTAGGACCTCCCGCTACCGCAGGCCGGGAAGGGACATCAGGTCCACCCCTGGCTCCTCACCACTTCCAAGTTGGCCCAGGCCAGAATGAAACAGTTTCTGGAAGCCTCCATGGCCGTGGAGGCTCCTGAACTTGGGGTGATTTCCGGAAACCCGCTTGTGGGCTCCTTCCCTCAGCCCTGCCGAGGAAACAGGTGCTCTGCAGGTTGGCTGGCCTCAGACACCTGTGCCCTCATGCGAAGGCCTCAGACCCCCTTGAAGCCAGGCCCTCAGGCTGGCTGACCTGAGTGGGCCGTGGCTGGGCCCTGGGGAACCTGTCTTAGAACTCACCCCTCCCTTCTTCTCCTGGCCACAGGCTGTCGTAAAAGCCAGTGTTTGTCCCAGACTAGGTCCTCTCCTGTGCGTCTCAGCCCACACCCTCTGAAACACCCGTGGAGGTGAGCACTGTCCCTGCTTCTGGATAGCATTGAGTTCAGTGCAGGATGGGATGGAAGGGCTGCCAGCTGGGTCCGCCCTCCTGCATCCCTCATCTGAGGCCAAGCTTAAGGGGCCTGAATAACTTTCCAAAAGGAAAACCTCACTGGAACCTTGCCCCTTGGACAGGAGCCCACACCACACATCCTTAGAGGAAGGAGCTGGGGGCACTCTGGCCTCAGTGCCCAGAACCGTGGGAATGTCCATGTGTCATGTCAGCACCACGTGGGGACAGAGTGGGTCTCAGAACCGCCGTCTTCAGGGTGAGCTGGAGTCCTCCAAGCCAAGTGGAAGTTGGTGTCAGTGAGCGGTGCCCAGCAGGGGCTGGCAAGGATGGAGGGAGGTGCCAGAGAAAGCTGTGGACCAGCAAGGCTGGGCATGAACCTAGGGCCGAGTGAAGCCCGCTCTGGTGGGGATAGTTTTGTTGTTGTTTTCTTGATCTAAAAAGAGGCCCTATGTGCCTCGGGTGTGGGAACAGGTCTCAGGAAACCCCTAGGCCCTGTGGTTTCTCTGCTGGGATTAGGGCCTGGACAGGACCTTCGACCAGACTGTTGGCCTGCGCTGACTCCTGTCCTGTCCTGGCCAACCCTTGGGCACGGGGTCTGCAGAGGGGCCAGAACAAGACAATGGCAGCAAATCTGATGCTGAAGGGGGAAGAGGAGTCCATGGCATCTTCTCACTGGCACTCACGGGAACTCTCTTCTCTTGGGGCAAAGAGGGGAAATCTCAGACTTTCTTTCCAGGAGCAACCTTGAGCTCACCCCATTTCTCACAGCAATTGGAGGGGCTATACCTCAAGCCCCTCACTGTCTGGACGACCTCTAGCCCCAGCCAGCCTCGCCCTACCTGCCTGGACACATGACATGAGCGTGAGCTCCTGTCCCTCCTTCCCGAACCCGCCAGCATAGCCCCTGCAGCCCCACACCTCCCTCATCTCCCGCACCCTCCTGGGAGCTGCCCCGGCACTGCTGGGAGTCACATCTCAGGTGGCTGCTGTGCAGGTGAGATGTGGGCTATACCTCCTGCTAGAAGCGACACACACCACCTTCTGTGCTGCTAGGACTTCAGGCATCAGGTCCCCCTGACACAGGCTCACACCCCAGGACGAGGGCCTGCCCCGTGGGCAGCTGGAGAGAGCCCTCAGGCAGGTGCCCCAGTGGTAGCAACCTCACTGTGGTCTTCCGAGGCAGCTACCCCACTCTGTCTGTCCCTAAGAGGCTTGGGAGGTTGGTGAGGGAACAAGCGGGAACAGGGTCCATCTGAATCCTAAAGGTCGTTAGAAATAAATACTTATAAATAGAATACAGTCTTATAGTTAACTTCTGAGTGGACTATTTCCACGTCGCTAACTACTGTATATTAATTATAAGTCTGTCTATGCTTAAAAAAATATTAGAACGTCACCGACGCCCCCGACTGGTGCCCTCTGGTCTCTCCAGCACCTCCCAGCTCTTCCCCCCGGGCACAGTCTCAGAGAAGGAATGATGACAAACAGGGCCTCCACTGGGAGCATGACGGTCATGTGGTGCAGGTCCCGGCCAGAGGCGGGCTCTCTGGCCCAGCACAGTGCCCCTGGGACGAGGGGACTTGGCTGTCTAGTGGGAAGGGCTGGGTGGAAAAGACAGACGAATGGTGAGAGGGGGCAGGCCGGACCTGCTGGCTGTCTGGAGGGGGGCGTCTTCCACTCAGACCCGCATCTGGGCAGACCTCCTTCTGGAAAGCTTGGACCTGCGGGAGGGTTGGGAGAGAAGCAGAGCTCAGGGAGGACAGAGAGCCTGCAGCACACTGACCCCAGGCCCCTCTGGTTCCCTTATCACCGGAGAGACATGTCACTGTGACTCCTGTGAAGTCACGGAGAGGGAGGGCCTGGCTATTCCCTACACACAGAGGTATTTCCCTACAGAAAGGTACACCGTGGTGGCAGGTGAAGCTTGAACGTTTGGGGCGTTTATCCACTCGGTGAGCAGCAATGACAAACAGGAACATCCGTGTCCCTGAGGACGTTCCAGGCCTGCCCCCTCCCCCGTCCCAGTGGAGGCGGAAACACCCACCCAGGTCTGAGGTGGCCCTACCGTATGGTCCCGGCCAGGAGCGGGTTGAATGCGTAGAGCCAGTCGTGCATGTCCTTGTCGCTACTGGCCTGCAGCAGGATGCCGCGGTGCTCCGTGCACACGGCGAAGGTGTGGGGCGTCTGCAAAGCACCACGCTGTGAGAGGCACCGCCCCTCCCTGGGGTCAGCACTCAGCCAGGGAGGAGGAAGCAAGAGGGGAGACCCACGGGAGGGGGGCGCGGGCAGGGCCATGTGAGCTCTCTGCAGTGTGCACGGCCTGGCCCAGAAGGTTCTGCAGGATACCCATCTACTCTCATGCCCCAGGGCCCCTTGCCACTGCTCTGTGTCCCCACCTCATGGGCCAAGGCTCCTTCCCCTGGGACCCTGGCACAGCTGTGGCCCAGATATGTCCACTGGGCCCCGTAACCCTGGCCTCCCTTCTTCTCAAGCCTGAGCCCTTGGCATTGTGATTTGAGTTCCCACCCCCACCCCAGGGAATCAAGAATCACCTAGGGCCACTGTAATGGTTGAGGGACCGAATCAGGGCTCCCAGCACCCACATCCACAGCTGTGCTTACTCAGAGGAACAGGGACAAACTGGGGTAAGGGGGCTGGACTCCTGGGCCCACAGCACTCCTGGCCTGTGTGGCTCGGCCCAACCCACCATGGGCATCCTCAGGAGCGGACGGGGATGGGGGCCCTCGAATGGGAGAAGGTTAATGCTGGTCCCACCATCACCCCTGTTGCCACCAGGACTATGAGCCCCATGGGTGGTAGGAGCCCTGGCTCCTGCCCTCTCCTTCCCTGCCTGGACGCACTGTGTCCTGCCAGCCCAGGGCCCGCCCATCCCATTTCTGTGGCCGCACCTTGAGCATGGCCTGCTGGTCCTCGCTGTACTCCACCTGGGCGGTGGAGAGGTTGAGCACAAACCTCTCTACGGTGTCCTTGTCGTTGTTGTACATGTAGGCGTAGGGCCGCCGCACCACCACATAGCGCTTGGCCCAGCCGGCCGTGTGCGGCTCCAGGAAGTGCAGGTAGCCTTTCTTGGAGACGATGGGGCTGCGGGACAGGAATGTCTGCTCGTCCACACCCTCCTGGCAGCCAGTGGGAGGCCCCAGCTCGGAGGTCCACTGTCCGCCACCAGCCAGGTCCCCAGCCGTGCCACCAGCAGGCCTCTGGGAGGAGCAGCCAGGGCAGAGGCACCTGGGGACCTGGCAAGACCCCAACCTGGGAGGCCGGAGACCAGAACCACCAACCGTCTCTGAGCCGTGCCCCCCGCTGTAAGACGGAAAAGCGTAGGAAGGCTGCAGCTGCCCCGGCCTGTCATGCTGTGACCCTCGGCCACACCCATCAACAGTGCTGTGCTCAGGACATCTGCCTGATGGCCACACTGGTCATTTGCAGACACATTGCCACCAGGGCCCTGCTCTGACCTCCCCCAGCCCTAGGTCAGGGGGCAAGGCTGGCTGGTGACCTGCGTACCTGACCCGGACCTCCTGGATGTCGGGAACCAGCAGGCGCTGGGGCTCCTTGTCCGATTCCGTGGCCCGAGCAGGGGAGAGGACCTTCTTGGAATCGGCCTCCGGCACACTCTCGGGCTCCGGGCTGGCCGGCCGGGAGTTGGGCTGCAGGCTCCTGGGGGAGAGGAGGGACACCGCTGCCCTTTGCTGGGCCCAGAACCACCCTCCCCCCAGGCTCCTGATGGGGTCTCATGCTCTCAGAGCCGCTGGGGGCACCTCTGGCTGTCTGACCGCCACACCCACGGTCTGGCCCACCCGCCTGATTCCAGGATTGTGCTGGACGCTGCAGGAAGGGGTCAGCTGTGAGGGGCTCCACACGTCTCTCCCGTGGTGCTCTCTGCCCCTCCCCCTTCTCCCATAAAGGTGGTTGTGGCCACTCGTCCTTCTCCAAATCGAATTGAAAGAGACACAAGTCTCTCAGGGACCGTCTGGCCCATGGCCCCATGGCCCATGCCAGGCCCTATGACTGGACCTGGTGCCCAGGAGGCCTGTCTCAGGAAGACAGTCAGAGGATTCAATGCCATTTTTTTTTTTTTCTTTTTAAGAAAAAATGTAGGCCGAAACCAGTTTGGCTCAGTGGATAGAGCGTCGGCCTGCGGACTGAAGGGTCCCGGGTTCGATTCCAGTCAAGGACATGTACCTTGGTTGTGGGCACATCCCCATTAGGGAGTGTGCAAGAGGCAGCTGATCGATGACTCTCTCTCATCGATGTTTCTAACTCTCTATCTCTCTCCCTCCCTGTAAAAAAAAAAAAAAAAAATCAATAAAATATTTTCAAAAAAGAAGAAGAAGAAGAAATTTAGGAAATGCCAAGGGATTTAAAATTGGATGATCAGACATAAGCCGTGTCCGCAGTGTGTGGGGAGGGTCTCTTCCCAGCACAGCTCCGCTGCCGCGTGCCCTCGCCTGCAGCAGAGGGCTCAGGGTTTTCTCACCGAGCCTTTTATGAGCACTGCCCCATGGAAAGGGTTTCTTGTTTTGTGCTATTTTGACCTGTTCCTGCTTTTATTCGGGGCTAATTTTAAATGTATGTGTCAGCAGAACATGGTCTCAGAAAGAAGGTTAGGACATCAAGCTCACATGAGGCTGCGGGTGGGCCCAGGGCAGACTCTGGGGGCAATGCCTGCAGACCCCATGCCACCAGGCCTGTCCTGGATGGCCGGCTGCCCCGAGTGACTTGGCCACCCGCGCCCCCTTCTCCGCACTCTGTGCCCGTGTCCTGGCCATCGTTATCGGTAGTCTTGCAGAGCTGGAGGCTCACTCACCTCAGGTCGGCTGCTCCATACCGCCCTTCGACCAGAGAGGGACAGGTGGAGGAGGGAGTGAGTGTGGCCACCCCCAGAGGGGACAGGGACGTGTCCTGCAGCAGTGTGACGGACATCTCAGAGAGCTGTGGAGGAGAGAGTCTTTTACAGGGGACACAGAGAGGGGACGGTCTCGTGGCGGGGACACTGAGGCAGTGGCCAATTCCTGCTGGTATTTGACCTCATTTAAGGCACCCCCCCACCCCTCCCAGCCCCACAAAGGACTCATGGCTGTAGGGCTTCAAAGAGCATCGAGGACCACACTGGGAGGTGCTGGGAAGGTGTGGCTGAGCCAGACTTTAGGACGTGCACCCTGAGGACTATGGGGAGAGGCCCTCCGGGCAGAGGTAGAGGCCAGTGAAGAGGACAGAGGCAAGCAAGGCAGGCTGCGGGGCGGGGAGTGAGGACCCAGGAAGCCTGGAGTGCCATGGGGACACTGGCGTGGAAGGCCATGAGCCAGGGTGGGGGCTCCGGGCCTGACGCGGTGCCCACCTTACTCTCGCTAGCGCTGATGCAGACGTGGCTGTGTGTGTACTCTCTGTTGAACGTGTGCGTGAGGAGGCGCAAACACTGCAGGAACAGCAAACACCAGTCAGGAGTCTCCTGGGACCAGGCTCGGCCAAGGGCTCAGCCCCCAATAGCACAGAGACCTGCCCAGGTGCCCAGACTGCAGGTCAAGGTGGGAGCACCTTCAGGCCTCTAAAAAGATGGGCAAGCCAGGGAAACCTCCCAAGGCATGCCGGGGCCTGGGCGAAGGCCTGCTTGGTGGGCTCCAGCCGCAAAATTGGCTGGGATTCGGGTGGTCAGCTCCCCACTGATGTAGGCATCCAGGAGAGGACATGACACTGCTCAGGGAGGAGGCTGTAAAAGGCTCCCAAATTCCAGTGTAGGTGCGGTGGGGGCTGTGGGCAAGGCCCCTCGTTCTCCCAGCTCCAGGCCCTGACAGAGCCAGCATGGTCAAGGCCACATCACTGGAGCCCTGCAGGGGCTGGGTCATGGCCATGCTGACCACCCGCCCAACTGCCCTACCTTGACGGCCAGCTCCCGCTGCCTCTCGTTGGGAGTGTCCAGGGGCGACGGTCGGCCATCAGGAGAGGAGGCGCTGGACAAGCTGCGGGACTCGGAATCCTCGCTGGAGGCCGGGGACAGCGTCTCGGGGACGGGCCGCTGGGTGGTCTCCAGCTTCTCCCGCAGCAGCAGGTAGTGCCTGGTCTTCTCGACCTGCACCCGAGAGCCAGAGCGTGACCTCACCTGCTGCACTCGAGGGCGAGGGCCGGGCGGGCAGCCCCCTGAGCACCAGGACCCCAGGTCAGATCCTGGGAGAGCAAAGCGACCTGAGGCCACACCGCTGACGGGAATCAGCCCCCGCAGCCAGCACGCTGCCCTCCTTCCATCCTGGCCTCCCGCCCAGCCTGTGCCAGCCCTGAGCAGATGGACACTCAAACTCTGACACAGCAGCCTGCGGGGCCCAGAGGGTGGGCATGGGCCTCTGCTGCATGCTGTCCACAGCTGCTGGACACTGGCTCCCGGACTTAGTGACTGAGGGCCTTGCCCACCCTGATTTCTGGTCTCTGTCTGCAAGCCGACAGCCCTCTGCAATTAGGTCCGTGACAGCAGTGTGAGTGCTCTGGCCCGCTCTGACCTGGGGTGGCCTGGGACCCCCACAGACTCACCTCCTGCAGCAAGCTCAGCTTCTCCAGCTCCCACTGGTGGTCCAGGATCAGGCTGTCACTGCGGGGCCTCCAGCCTGCCAGGTTCTCCTCACCCCGCACGTAGGCCACAGACGTGTCCAGCACCCGACGGCGCCGCCGCTGCATCCCTGAAAAGGGACACCTGTCTAGCCACGTCTCTACCGGGGGTGCAGGGACAGGGCCCTGGGGCAGCTCGCCCTCCCCTAACCCTTGGTCCACCCTCAGAGCCACCCTGGGCTCGCCCAAGGAAAGTCTTACAGGATCGCGTCCCATGGGGGTGAGAGCTCAGGATGCCCTCCCTTCTGCCTGCCTTCCCATTGCTGCCTCTCCCCGCACTGTCCCCCAGCCCCCAGCCCCTCAGAACAACCCTGGAGAGGCCCGTGCTTCTCACAGGGAAGGACCCCCCCCCCGAATGGCAGCTTCGCTGACGTCACCCGGAGTGACCGAGAGAACCCCAGTGACTCGCAACTAAGTGCCACCCCCGCCCCGCCTGCCACAGAGAGCAGGACAGACACCTACCTGGGCTGCCCGCATCGGCCACGTGGCACAGGCTGAGGTCATATACACCGGTCACACGGTTGCTGTGGGGAGCAGAGGGGGACATGCTGTAACTAAGCACCGGGATGCCCAGGACCAACTCCCACCACCATCAAATGCACCTTGGGCACCTGCCCTGGCCTGCCCCTGCAGTGGCCTCAAAGTGGGGAGCTGGGTGCCAGGCCCCACATTGCAGCCCTACACGGAGAGGCTCCATCTCAGACCCCTTTTCCCTGGGACTGCCGAGTCTGCCAAGGGCACCCACCGACACTCCTGTGGACCTCTCAGATGCCTGGTCGTGGCCAGCCCAAGGCCACTGAGTCCTGACCCCCACACCCCCTCCTCCCAGCTGTGCCCAGAGTGGCCTGGACATGGGGGTCCACGGGACAGAGCATGTGGGGGACTTCACTGCCTTAACACTGTCCCCCGAGAGTGCAAGGAGTGGTGGGAGTGTGAGAGGCACATCTGGTCCTAGAGTCTGACCCTCAGGTGCTGCCAGCATCCATCCCGAGTCCTCTGCGGGCCTGGCGCCGGCCCCCACATTTATCCTTCCTCCCCCGTGTGCAGGCGAGGGGCCCTGTTGGTCCAGACCCCTGTAGCCGCGGGAAAGGTCACCTGGTGGTGGGGTGCAGTGTGGCTCCCTAACATGCCATTGGTGTCCCACACATGCCCCCTGGCTGCCAACAACCCCAACATCAGGGTGAGGAGAAGGGCGGAGAGCAGGGGGCCATCCAGGAGCAGACAAGCTGGACTCTCGTCAGCCCATGCCCCAGCATCCCAAGCAGTCTGGTCTCTGGGTGACCAGGGCGCCCTGCCCACTCCAGCAGCTCACCTCTCCGAGGCCCGCAGGCTCCCGCTGCCAAACAGGTTTCGGATGGAGCGTGAGGCGGGCAGCTTGGCGTCTCGGGAGTAGAAGACCATGCAGAAGTCCTTGGTGATGACGGCCGGCTGGGCACAGTTCTCCATCTGCGGGGACAGGGAAACAGGGGCTCAGGCACAGGGACACCCCCTTCTAACCTCCTGGGGGCAAGAGCCACGGCACTGACCGGGCCCCGCATGGCCCCAGAGCAGGCGGGAGAGTCCCTGCTCCTCGCTGGAGCACCTCCCGGCAGAGGCAGTGGGCCCTGCCTCACAGGGCTGCCCAGGACCAGCTTCTGTGCAGAGGCCCCGAGGGTCACCGTCTCGGGCCTCAGCTGCCTCACCATCGATCCGAGACACACCACACAACATGTCTGTGAGAATCCACCCACACGCGCCTCTAACCCGCCACAGACCACATCACGGTGGCGGATGTGGTGTCATAAGCAGCTGCTCTGTGTTCCTGAAGTTCAGCTGTAACTCTGACAAAGCCAGTGGGCACGGGGGCCTTGTCTGGGCAGAGCCATTACAGACGGAGGAGTAGGCTCTGAGTGGGGTGATGCCCTCACCTCTGATGCTGACCCCAAACTTCCAGATTCCTGGCTAATGGACCCACTAGATTCGCCCTGGCTCCCAGCCTGCTCTGTGTGTCAGGCCCTGGGGATGGGGAGGAGGCTTCTGTGTTTGAGCTGCCTGGAGCACCGATGCCACCTGGCCACCCGACAGCCCACACAGTAAAGACACGGGTGGGCCGACAGCACTGCCACTCGAGATGCATGGAGGCCACGAGGACTTGGGGGACAGCAGGGCCATGTGGGCTTGTCCAGAGCACACTAGCCCTCCTTGCCCTGGGCAGGCTCGGGGGACAGGTGGTTTCGGTGGTGTGCCTGGGCATAGGAGTCTTGCCTCAATGTAAGCAGAGACGGTCATGTAGATCTTCTCTCGGTACGGGGTGACGCGGTTCAGCAGGAGGGAGTTGTGCATGGAGCTGTCCCATGCAGCCTCGAACTGGTAAAAGGTCCTGACGGGAACAGAGAGAAGGTAAGATAATGATGTGCAGGCCACACTGGGTTGGGGTGGGGACATGCAGACGGACAGACAGACATGTGGGCGACCCGCAGGGAGTGTCGCTGGGGTCACAGGTCCGGAGGCCTGGGGGGGGGGCAGCGTCCAGGAAAGACAGGCCCCTCCTTACTCAGGACTGGGGGGGGGGGGGGGAGGAGAGGGGGGAGCGCGCTCCAGATGCCACCAGCAGGGCGGGCCCAGCTGTCACCTCCGCTGTGGACCACGAGCGGCATGTGGCAGCCCACAGCTCTCAAGCTGAGAGCAGGGAGGGTGAGGAAAAGGAAAGAGGGGAAAGACTACAGGGTGGGGACAGGGCGGGAGCCTCGGTCTGAGTAAGGAGGTGCCATGGTCTCTCCTTGGACCCTAAGGAACCTGTCCCAGTTTGCAACACCCTCCAGGGCCCACCTCCTCCATTACCGACTCGGCCCTGGGAGGATGCTGGGAGTGGAAACCGGCGGCCAGTTGCAGACTGCCCACTGCGGCCAGGCTCTCCCCTCAGGCAGAGCAGGCTGGGCCTCTCCTCTGCCCCCATCTCTAACCCGGAAAGATAACGAGCCGAGCACGAGCCAGGGGCCGGCAAACCCCTCCCGGGTGGGGGCCGCTCAAGCCATGGACGGCAGAGCTCCTACGGTCTTGCCTGCATATTGGAGGCGGGGAAAGTGCCTCGGTCTCCACTGTGGCCTCCCCGTGGGCCCTGGGCAGTGCTGCACAGCCCCCTGTCTCGCCCGGTTTCCATCCAAGCATCTTCACAGAGACACAGCTGAGAAACACGCCAACACAAAGCCGGGCGGTGGCACAGGCCCAGGAGTGTGGAGGCTGCCTGGGGAGCCAGGCCTCGAGGGGCATGGGCAGCACCTTGGCTGTCCTTCTCTCTGTGGCACGGCCCAGGGGCGCAGGACTAAGCGGTGGGAGGGGACCGGGCCGTGTGGGACATAGGTCACTGAGGACAGAGATCCAGGGGAGGGGAGGTAAGGGCAGCGGGCGACAGAGGGGCAGAGAGCGTGGGGAGACACCAGAGGAGAAAGGAAATTGAAACGCAGAAGAGGAAGGACCAAGCGAGTGCGGAAGAGAGAGTGATTGTACCTAGTATCATTTCCGGAGGAAACGCTAAAGGCGAGGCAGGCAGGACACACGTACACACACAGAAGAGATTCATATGTCAGAACAAGCACTGTCACCCGCTCGGCACAAGCTAACAGACACAGGCCACGCACCACTCCAAGCACCACCCACAGTGTCTGCAGGGAGAGCCTGGGTCTGTTCCCTGCAGGACCAGTGGGCATCCCTGGAGCTGCAACTAAGACCTAGAGGGACGCAGGCCATCCGGGAGGCCCGCAAACACCCAGGCTCTGTAAGCCCAGGCCTGCAGTCCCCAGACTGCCCAGCTCCAAATGCCATGGCATAGCCACCGGGTCTCAGCCTGTCGGCAGACCCGTCTCCCTGCCTCAGAGATGCCTGGTGGTTACAGGAGCTGTTACTTGAGCACAATGCCTGGGGCTGTGGGAAGCAAGCCCACTGGACATGAGGCCCCTCGGAGATGCTCCTGGTGAGAGGTCCTTAGTCAGGCTAGATCATGGCTTTGTCCTGATCGGACACTGGTGACCTAGAAGATCTCCAAAACCTGACTGGTGGATCTCACAGGTAGGGTGGGTGGTGGGAGAAGCCCAGGTGCCCATCACCCAGGTGCCAAGAAGGCCAACTAGACCAGGGTCCAATTTGGCACAACCATGATGCTACCCCAGCCCTATGCCACCTCCTGCAGAACCCTCATTGGTGTCTGCATGTACCATGGGTACCAGATCCTGAAGCCCCAGTTCCTGAGGCCTCTGCAGTGAGGGTCTCACCCAGACCCCTAGTGAGAGTCAGCAACGGTGGCAGTTGTGTGCAGGGTGGGGTAGGTGGCAGAGTGACAGCCACAAGGGAGGCCCCAGGATTGCAGGGCACAGTGTGGGAACCAAGGACAGTTGCCCTTCAGCCACATGGCAGGAACATGGACCCAGAGAGGCCAAGAGGCTGCAGCTGGGAGCTGAGGAGGCCCTGCCAGGACCCTCACTCATGAGCAGCACAGGGTCCTCCTCAGGAGCTCTCTGCACACCAGGTCACCCAGGAGGGAGCCCCATTCCACGCAGCACCCCTCACTCTGCCCCACGAGACATTCAGCTAATCCCCCAGATATTGCTGTCAGGAGAAATGTGTGGCCCAGACGTGGGGTCCCGGGCCTGTGGCATCAGCACGCTGTGAGGACATGTTAGAGGTGCAAACTCCCAGGCCCCATCTCAGACCCATGGGGACCCTCTCATGAGGCACGGGGTGGAGGCACGGGGTCTCAACAAGATTCACACCTGGGCCCTTCCAGGGGAGGCTGGCCAGCCTTTGGGGCACCAGACTGGACTGCCTGTACCTGGTGGGATGGGGTGGGAGTCACTGTGGGCCACTGGGCTCTTCCTCCACACCCCAGCACTTTAAGGGCCCCATGGACACTTCTGCTTGGGGCGGGAGCGTGGGCCCTGGGTAAGAGGAAGGAACAAGGGGGGAGGGCCTTGACCAAGTGTCACAAAACCCTCCTCCTCGGCTCTTCCTGGGTGGCTCTGCCCTGTGCCCCGTGTGAGAGACACCTGGCATCTCAGTGCAGCCCCTCGGGCAACGTGGAGCAGTTTGTACAGAAAACATGCGTTTTGCTCAGAGGCTATCCATTTTAAATTAAGGAGGAGTTTTAATTAAATTCGAACTGGTACAGTTACTGAGAATTACAGGGCTTAGTGTAC
The DNA here is from genome assembly GCF_014108245.1 of Pipistrellus kuhlii. Classification (NCBI taxonomy): domain Eukaryota; kingdom Metazoa; phylum Chordata; class Mammalia; order Chiroptera; family Vespertilionidae; genus Pipistrellus; species Pipistrellus kuhlii. The sequence goes on from NW_023425573.1 coordinate 30,335,960, forward strand.
AAGTCCTAGTGCTGAGGGCTTTTCATGTATCAAGTCATTTAATTCAGGCAGGGGCTCATATTAAGCCCATCCTGAGGGGGGAGGAAAATAAGGTTCCAGAAGGTTCCGCCACTTGTCCACACTCACACAACCAGCCAAAGCACAGCTGGGTAGCCACAGCCTTGGTCCACACTCTAGATGTCCGGGACGAGACCCTCCCTCTACCATTCCCACCACCTGTGAGTCCCTGCACCATTCAGCACAGTGACTCCTGCCTGTGAGGGAGGCTCAAGCCCGAACTTGGGGGCTCCCCTCCCCCCTCAGTGCCCTGAGCCTCCTCTTGCAGGCCCTGGAATTCGGGATGGGCTCCTTCTCGGTGCAGGGCTGAGGCTCATGAAGTCGGGGGACTAAAGGAGGCCCTACTGACAAGAAAAGCCACCTCTCTCTCCTTCCCAGATGCCGTGTCCCCTCCAGGCCAAGGATACTGTTTGCACTCTACAGTACATGCTTAGAGCAAGCATGTCAAACTCGCGGCCCATGGCCAATGCGGCCCACAACGAATATTTTTGCAGCCCAGCCAATATGCAAGAAATGTCTTAATAAAAATTTTGTCACTCAATTTTTACAATATCCTGTTACATGTACATTATATTGTATATATATATATATATATATATATATATATATATATATATATATGCCTTAAGCAACCGGATGACCGAAAGTTAACTATGACACACACTGACCAGCAGATGCTCAGCGTAGGAGCTGCCTCCTGTGGTCAGTGCACTCCCACAGCCAACCTCTCTAGGTCCCTCCCACCAGTTGGCCAACCCCAATCAGCCCTGATCAGGATTGGGTGAGATGGCCCCAATCGGCCAGATTGCAGGCCAGGCTGAGGGACCCCGACCCATGCACGAATTTGTGCACTGGGCCTCTAGTTATTAATAACAAACTACAATGTTTGCTAATGACTGATTACTATAATCGTGTTGCATTCATTTCCCTTATGCGCAGGTGCACTATTTCTCTCCACTAATAGTAGCAGGGAATATTGTAGCAGCCGATTGCCACGTCATTAGTCTTGTACTAACTTGTTTGGTGTGCACAACAGGAAATACTTTGCTTTCAGAGAACGAGAAAAATAAGTTTATTAGCATTACACTTATTAATTTCTGCAGTTATTCAGTTAATATTATTTTATGCTAATGATTACTTGTTTATTTTAGCCCTTTGTATTCAGGATGTCTCTGTCGAAATAAACCTACATTTCTATGAAAACTGGAACTTTTGTGTGTTTTTTTGTGGCCCAAGCAAACTTAAACCTTGTTTATTTGGCCCTTGTTAGCCTTTGAGTTTGACATGCTTGACCTAGCACCCTCCTGGAGGCACCATGTTTGAGGGAGGTGGTGTCTAGGACCAGCCTGAGCACTGAGCTGGTTGCTGAAATGCAAACTCAAACAAAATACCCACACCCGCCTGCAATCATATTGATGGGCAGGAAGTTTCCACTTATCCAGAAACCAGCCCCTACGCTGGGTCCCTTCCAGGGATGAGCCAGGGCTGATGGGCTCCCACCAGCGCCTTCTGAAGACAGGGTGCAGTGGCCTTGGCCGGCCTGGCCCACCTCCAGGACCAGCTAGCAGGCCGCCTCCTCCAGCAAACCCTCCCAGTGGCCTGGGACAGGCAGGTCCCTGTTCCAGGCCCTGAAGGCTGTGCCCCTCCTGTGTGGCCACCACCACTGCAGGTCGCTGCCTCACCCGCTGGTGTTCCCAGGGAAGGGCCTGTCGCAGCCCTCAGGGACACACCCCCAGGCACACTCACAGTGCCCAGCTGTCCAGACCATCACAGCCAGGACCCGACAGGGACACAGCCTCAGGCGGTCTGGCCGTGCATCCCACCAACCCCTGTGTAGCTTACAGACCCAAGACCCAAACATTCAAGCTGGAAGTCTTTAGTCTTCCCACAGGGAACCCCCAGGACCACCACATGGAACTCTGGCCAAATCCACCGGGATCCAGTACGTGACAGCCTTGTAGACTCCAGTCTCACAGACACAGTCTGGATTAGGCACTGAGGCTGGCCAGCCTCAGGGGCTTAGACTTTTTTCAGCAGGGATGGAAGGTCCCCAGCCCAGGAACCTGTGTCTCCAGTGGTTTAACCTGAGACCACCCAAGCAAGTCCAGAGACTTACTGGGCCCCTCACAGCTTTACTGTCCACTTACTTCCTACAGGGTGAGTGGTGGCCACAGCCAGGTGAGAGGCTCACACCCAGGGGTGGAAGGGGCAGAGGTGGAGATCTGGCAGAGTGGCTTCACTCCCTCCCTCTTTTCTCTGTCATCTTTTGGGGAGCCGGGCCAGCCAATCTGCATGCAAAGCGCCCACTGCCCTCCAGTAGGGTGAGGTCGGGTGGGCACGGGGTGGGTAAGGTTTGGGGTGGGAGGAGCGGGAGCCAGCCAGTGCCTACAGGAGGGCAGCAAACTACCAAAGCAGCCAAAACCAAGAGAGGGGCAGAAGGGACTCAGCCGGGGGGGGGAGGGGGGGGTGAAGAAGCAATTTTAAAAAGCAAAAAGGTATTCTAAGGAAATAAAAGATGAAGAAACAGGAAGGAGAGATGAGCAGTGTAGAAGGAATCCAGAAAGTGGAAATTAAAACTCAGGGCTGGGAGGAGGGGGCAGGGAGATGCTGAAAGAAAACCGAGGGCACAAATGATACCTAGGCATGTCCGAATCAAGAAACTGCCTGCAAAACACAAACAGTCACAGGTTAGTGAGGCTTCGGGGCAGTGGGGGTGGGGCAGCGGGCAGGGGCAGCGGGCAGCGGCAGGGAGGGGGAGCTGCACAGAGAGAAGCCACCAAGCTGGCAGGCCCACTCTGAGCCAGGGAGCTGCAAAGCGTGGAGCCTCAAGCAGGGAGGCCGGGGCTGTGGCAAAGCTCGTGGGCAGCCCGAGACCCGAAGCCTGAGCTAGGCTGGGGTCACTGAGCCTCAGCATCTGAGGGGGAGAAGGGGCCCTGTTCATCTGAGGAGCAGCCGGATCCACCACGGGGCTCCGAGAATGCCAGCCAGGGTCCTGGAAGAAGAAGGCCCTAGGGAGGGGCCTGCTGGCCTAGCCGGCCAAGCCTTAGCACGGTGCCTGCCCAAGGCTTCTCCAGGGCAGTGCGGGAGGTGGGGCCAGGCGGGCCAAAGCCAAGCATGGGGCCAGAGCAGCGGTGGTCTAAGGGCTGACGGACCCCAGAGCTGCCCTGAAGCTGCTTCACTCCCACAGCCCCAGGTGCAGGACCAAAGCCCGTCAGCAATGGGTATGGCGCCTCCGGGGACAGGAAGGACCTTTGAGCCAAAGCCCTGCTGGCTGGAGGTCCAGCAGCCTCCTAGGCTACCCTGGGACTTAGCCCAGGGCTGAGGCTCCCCACGGTGTCCCCAGCAGCAAGAAGACCCATAAACAGGGTGGAAGGCCTGGGAGGCACCCTCTCTACCCCTTTCCTTTGCCTCCCCACTCCCTTCCTGCCCCAAGAATCTAGGAATTGCCAGAGGTCAGGGGAAGGTTGAGGTCCAAGGCATCACTCAGCAAGACACCAAGGGGCACATGCCCTCCCGTAGGGGTCCTGACTCCCATAGCCCAGACACAGCATCCCAATCCGTGCAGGCAGCCCCCGTGTGGGTGGGTGCCACGCCTTCACTGCCAGGTCCCGGGGTGCATTCGCACAGTGACAGGCCCATCTTCACAGGTGCAGCCCCAGCCTGCTTGTCATGGTGTCACCTCCACATGAGAACACCCCCCAACGCTCTCCTCCAATCCCTCCCTCCTCTGGATATGAGTACAAGGTGTGTTCCTCCTAAAAGGTCCCAGGGCAGGGCTGGAACCAGAGCCTCATCTGCCCCAGTTGGGTCCCTGTTTTCCAATCCCCAAGTTGCTCATCTGAGGGATGGTCCCTTACAGCCTCCTCTCAGGGTGTCTGAACCCGAGAGTCAGAACGGGAGGCAACTCCCCAGGACCCTCTGTCCGTATAGACGTGGGCACTTCTACAACGTGGGCGCCACCTCCCTCTGCAAGCACATGCAGCCTTCACAGCCTCAAGGGCCCATGGAGACACCCTCAGGTTGAGCTCAGAGAGTCAGGCAGGAGGAGGGTTTGGGAGCAGCCGGTGTGGGACTGAAGCACCCTGCTCACCTCCCCACAGCCCTGGACAGCAGCCCCTCAGACACTGCCGTGCCTCCAGGGATTCCAGGCTGCTCTCCGCAATGTCAGTCGTGAACCCCCAGCCCCAGTTGGCTCCAGCATTTCCCGGTCACATCCCTCCCACCCTGGCTGGTTTGTCCCCAAGGTGTCCCACCCCCAGTCCACTGTGCCAAGTGCCGGGACAGCCTAAGCTGGGAGATCTTGACCATCACCTGGGAGCCTTGACAGGAATGGCCCAGTGACAAGGAGTGACCGGTGGGCACACTTTCACCCAGGATGCTGGGCTGCCAACCCAGCGCGCCCCTGAACCGCCTCCAGGACCCTTGGTCGGTGTTCCCCTGCCAGAGGTCACACAAATGCCCTCAGCAGCAAGGTCGGGAAATGTGGGATGCTTGTCCTCCCACCACCCATGGTACCCACCCACCCACCTACTAAACTCCCAGACAGGACCAGCTCATTCCCACAACTGCCCCACAGTCCCTGCCAGGCGATCAAATGAACAAAGATGCTCACACATGCACCACGGAACTTGGAGGCCACAAGCCTCCCTCCCTGCTCCCCTTCCCTTAGGCAGGAGGCCTAGAAGCTTTGGGGCCAGACAGCCCAGCCCATGTGGCTGGACCCAACACGTCCAGGCCAGCGAAGGATGCCATAGGCTGACATCCCAAGCCCTGGGGCCCAAGCAGGACAGACTAATCTCCAGGGACTCAGGACCAGAGCCTGCTGCCCAAGGGGACTCACCGGTCATCCTGGGCCGGGTGGATGTACCCAGACGAGAGAATGTTGAGAGATAAGATGTTGGGGTCAATCAGGGACTCGTCTGTCTCTGGGGTGTTTCGGATGCGACCTACGGAAAAGGTGACAGGTCCGCGTCACTTCCAGGTGGGCAGGTGGGGGTATGAGGTAACTACTCACACCTCTGCCTGGGCCGGAGCTTCTGAACTGAGGCCTGCAGGGAACCAGCTCCCGGTGTGGCCACCAGGGCATCTGTTGAAGGGTAACCCCGTGGAGGACAGGGAAACCCATGCAGGGTCTGCAGCCGGCCCGCTGCCATGGGTCAGTGCACGGTTCTACCATCTTCCCTTCTGCAGTCTACGTTCTGAGCTTCTCCCTCCCTCTCCTCTCTCCTAACAGATTCCAATCGCTCAGCCCAAAATGCTCAGGCTTCCTACCTGTTGGAAAGGAAATCTTAGCAAGATGAGGACAAAATGTTCCCTCTTCTCATTATACTTAAAAAGGAGAGAGAGGGAAGAAACACAACCCGTGCCATCAAACGCTCCTGCAAGGGGCTTTTCGCACAGCGTATATGCCGCAGTCCTAGCCCTGGCACTGCGAACGTGACCTTCCTGGAAGGAGACCCTGTTTGGCAGCTGCCATTAGTTGAGATGTGGTAACACTGGGCCCAAATGTCATCTGACCGTGTCGCTGTAAGAGGAGTCCACGCAAAGACAAAGGATTGAACGAGGCGGCTACAGATCCTACAAGAGGCCAGAAGGGGAGGGAGTATGGCCACCCGCCAACCCCTCTGCCTAGGATTTATGCTTCCAGAACTGTAAGAGGAGAAATTTCTGTTGTTTTAAGCTACCCGGTGTATGGTGCAAGCTAACACAGTGATTAAATAGATATTTGGAATCATCACCATGGTCTAGTCTCTCCCTTTCAGGCAAGAAACCGAGGCACAGAGAGGTTAAGTGACTTGGCCACTGTCACACAGCAACAGGGGCAGAGCCGTGGTTAGAATTCAGGCAGCTGGGTGGGCAGGTCCATTGCCTTACCACCAACCCAGACCCAGCCCCCAAGGCAGACTCAACCCGCCTCACTTACCCACGACTAGCTCTCGCACTTCCTTCCAGCGGATATGGCTGCCCGTCTCATGCAGCAGCGTCACGGTTATCCGTCTCTGGATGCCCTGTGAGGCACCAGGGGAGAGGACACGGGTCAGGGAGTCTGGGGGCCATGTGGGGCAGGGGAGGGGGCATGCGTGGGCTGGGGCAGGGAGGGCCTGGCACCTGGTGGAGCAGGAAGGTCCCCATGCACGGCATGCCGCCACGGTGGTCCACCACTGCAGGGATGTAACTGCAGAGAGAAAGATGTGTGAGGCCGGCGTCTGCCCTCCCCACAGGCCCAGGCACAGTCACGGGCCCCAGGAGTGGAAGGAGGGGAACAGGAAAGCCACCCACTTCTGCTGGTGAGATGGGGGGCTGTCCATGGCGACCAGAGTCAGCGGGGCAAGGAACCCATCATGTGCCACCTCCTCCCCCACCATGGCCCTCGGGAACCCCAGCCCCCCAGCACGGGCACACTGAGCGTGGGGACGCACTCGCCATCGGCCTCCAGCTCACAGATCTCAAAGTGGACCAGCAGGTCGTATTTGCAGTGGCGTGGCCCAGGGCAGGACCGTGTCAGCGTGCTGAGCTTGGTGGCGGGCACTAGGGGAGAGAAGCACGCACTGATGAGAGACCGGACCCACCATGCACTGAGGGCTCGCTCAAGGAGGGTGCCGAGGTGGAGGACACATCAAGGCAGCGAGCTCATCTCACTCCAAGGAAAACCACCAGCGGCTCCCCACCCCATATCCCAGGAGGTGCCCACTCAGGCCTCAGCAGCCACATACTAGCAGCCACTTACTAGCTCAAGATCAGATGTGACCATGTGCTTCTCCATGCCCAGGGGCAGAGCACGTGGCTACACACCCCAGCCCTTGAAGAGGAGGTGGTGGCTTGAGATGCCACAGAACCAGCAGACAGCAGGAGCCACACTTGCTCAGAGGCCCACAACCTGCCTAGGATCCTTGCTAGACCACACTTTGGCCCCAGCCTGAGGCACCTACCTGTCCAAGCACCTCTACCCAGCACAGACAAGTCCTGCCCCTCAGGTCCCACTGGCCCTCTACTCATGGCCAATTCGTGACAAACAGGCTCAGAGGGTCCCCAGCCTCTCAATGCCTTCCTCCATGGGCACCCACTCTGCTGTCGTCTACTCCAGGAACCTCTGAGGCACAGGGCAGGCACCACCTGACCACCACCCAGCTGCTCTGTGCCTGATGAGGGGCAAGACACCTAAGCTGTTTTTCTCTGCCGTCACCCCATGAGGCCTAGTAGGTTCCCGGGGGCCCCGAGGCTGGGAGTGATGACAGCATGAGGACTGTCTCAGCTGCAAGGTCCCAACCACACTGGCACCCTCAGGGCAGACTCCCATCAGCTCAGCCTACCTGGCTTGGACAGTGGCATGACCCGTGGGAAATGGCGGCGTGAGGGTCTCAGGGGGCTGTGGAGAAAGAAGCACCCATGTGAGGCAACCCAGCAGGCTGGCATCTGCAGGGGTCTGAGCTGGAGCAGGGAGCCCCGCCTGCCTCCCTCCCTCCAACAGGCTCCCAGACCCGCCGGACGCCCCACGGGACCATGAGAACTGGGCCAGGACCTGAGCACGTCCTTGCAGAGGGGCGGGAATGGGTGCTGCTGGTAGTGGCCGAAGACCTCGAACACGATGGGCTGGCTCTTGATGTATTCGATGAAGGACTTGGTCACCTCCACGGCAATCTGGTGGCAAGGTGGGCAGGCGATCAGAGGAGAGCACAGGGCCTCCATGGAGGACCGAGCACTCCGGGCCCAGATGGAAGGCCTCATGGGCCTGAGTTCCGCTCATGACAGGAACAACGCTCCTAGCCGAGGTCCTTCCAGCCCTGCCTCTCCTCCGTCACCACCCAACAGACAGGTCACCAGATGGGTGGCTTTGGCCTCTCTTCCCAGTACAGATGGGCTGGGCCAGAGGGCTCGGCTGCCCTTTCAGACCACAGCGCTCGACATAATGACCAAGGCCAGGGTGCCTCCGGGTCTGGTCTGACCTTATGGGGCCCTAGCCCACTCACCAAGAGTTACGGGTTGAACTGTGTCTCCCCAGAATCCCATCCCAGTTCATAAGTTGCAGCCCTAACCCCAGCACCTGTATTTAGAGGCAGGGTCTTTATTGAGATCAGCGAGTTAGATGAGGACGTTAGTATGGCCCTAACCCAACATGACTATGTGCTTACGAAGGGGGAAATCAGAACAGAGACAGGTACAGAGGGAAGACTCCATGAGGCCTCAGGGAGGCCACCCAGAGCCAGACCCTGGGAGGACCACCCAGTGGGAGGGAGGAGGGCTCTGGGGACCTACATTCTGGACGTGGTAGAAGCCAAGTGGGGGGCCCCTCCCCGTGTTCTTCAGGGGCTCCGTGGAGAAGGCCTCATCATGGCGATGGATGAAGCTGCAAAGCGGGAGGAGACACTTGGCTGGGGCCACTGGGACACCATCCATGCATTGCTTAGAGCCTTTCCGCCCACCCGCTGGCCGGCCCAGCCGGGCTGAGCTCACTTGAACTGGCAGAAGATGTCGGCGTACTCCGCCGAGATGCTGGACGCCTGCAGGACGGTCACACGGAAGGTGAAGGTGCTGCCCAGGCGCAGGTGGTCCAGGGCGGCATCCAGGGGCCCGTCCAGGGTGGCCTTCTCAGGGCTGTCGAGGAGGAGGCCTTCCGGAGGCAGGGCTGCTGGGAGCCAAGGGCCCGGCCATGTTACAGGACCGGCGGGCGCTGGAGTTGAGGTCAGGCTTGGGGCTGCACAGCCTCCCTCAGGGACTGGGCAAGGGGTAGGGTGGGGGGAGGGGCTGGTCCTCAGCACCCTAGGCCGGGCTGGAGGTGGAGGGACCACCAGACTACAGTGGGGCTAGGGCCACGTCCAAGAGCCCCACGCCCTGGGCAGCCACAGGGACCTACCGGAGCAGGTGTTGTTGTTGACCTCGTCGGCGGAGGGCCCTGCGTCGGCGCCCTGGCCCTGGCCTTCCACAATGCGCAGCTCCTCCTGGGAGGTCCCAGAACGAGACATCCCCACCACAGGGCAGGACTCGGACTGGAACTATGGGGGGTGGTGAAACAGAGTCAAAGAGAGGGGGCTGGGTGGGGTCCCCACAGCCAGTCAAGAGGCCAGGGGAGGGGGCCTGTGCTATCCAGAGTCAGGTGAGAACTTCATGGCTCTTGGTTTCAGACCTGCCCCAGGGTGGGTGGGTACCCATCTCCCTAGGCCCCAGTTTCCCAGGCTGTCATGGCCTATGCGGATTCCATGAGTGGGAAAGGTCCTCAGTTCAGCCCCATCCAGGACTCTCCCTCAGCCCCTCCCCCGTGGGCAGGATGCAGGTAACCTTTCTGCTTGGCTCTCTGGGTCCCGGCCGAGTTCCCTGGGCCAGGTGCCCACCCAGCCTCCTCTGCCCTGTGCTCTCCATCTTTGTTTGCCCTTTGACCCTCCTGTGCATCCCCATTGGTGAACCCCTCAGAGAGGAACTGGGGGGCCGGGGGGGAGAGACAGGCACACTGCCCTGAGCTCGAGGTGGTGGACAGGGTGGCACTGAGGTTCAGGACAGGGTGGCAGGCGGCCGTTGTGGGTGGGAGAGGAGTCTCAGGGAGAGAAGCTGCTTGCCCGGTACCTTTTCGAAATGCTGGTCATCAAAGGAGATTTTGGCTGTTCCTGACTGGCGGACACCCGAGCCGTAATCAGGGGCCTCTTCATCGGCTAGAACAGGAGCCAAGCAGATGGTCAGGGCCCTGCTCGTCCCCAGGTGGTGTGGCAGAGCCAGGCTGAGCGGTCAGGTAGGGGGAGGGCACGGGAACCAGGCCGTGCTCTGACCCACCCCATCCCCAACACTGCCGACCGTGACTGCAGGACGCCCAAGGCACCACCCTAGGCATGCGGACCACCAGCCTGTGCTGCCCCGGGGCCCAGAAGTGGCTACAGCCTCAACACAGCCTGCTTTGATTGGGGCCACAACGCCACATTGTAAAAGCCAAGCTTATGACCCCGCCCTCTCCCTGAGTCCTGATCCCCCGCCAGCCTCCCCCAGACTCAGAGGCTAGAGCAGAACCAGGGTCCTCCTAGCCCTTCCCTCCCCCCACCAGGTCGCCTGGTTTCACGGTGGAACCCCACTTGTCCCTCTGCCACACCCTTACAAAGCACCACAATCACCCGCCTGGGCACTCAGAGTAGCCAGTGGTCTCCCTGTGCTTGGACAAAATCCAAACCCTTTTCCTGTTGCCTAAAGGCCCCTGAGCCCCAGTTGCAGTCATTCTGGTTAGAGGCCTTGCCAACTGGGGCGTCTGCCCCTCTGTTCAGGGGCCTGCGAGGGTGCTAACACCCTGAGCTCTCCAGCCCGGCTGCCCGACAGTCCTGCCCCACCATCGCCCGGGGCCAGCCCAGGCTGTGCACAGCAGGCTAGGGCTTGGTGCGAGAGATCAGGGAGCTGAGCTCAACCACATGGGGGTGGGGGTAGGAGTGACTTCTGTGACCAGGAGGCTGGCTTTTTGGTGTGTGTTTTTAAGTTCCTTTTCCCCCACCATATCCACTAGACAGAGAATGGTCTACATAGAGGCAGTGTCACCCTATAAAGCAACCTGCTCAGGGGGACCCACCGAACTGGGACAGAGCTGGTCAGGAAGGAAGAGCCACCAACTGCTCCCAGCATCCCTGTCCTCTGTCCCCTCCAGTGCCGACCTCGCTCCCACCCAGGCTTCCTTCTTGGCAGGGTCCCCGGGGGCTCACACCACAGAGACACGGCTGGGAGGGGCTGTGGGGTCCGAAGAGGGGTGCACTGGACCAAGGGAGGTGCTGAGGGCCACTGTGGGCGAGGTCTGGGCAGTCCGTCCTGGGGCTTAGAGACAGCAAGTGGTGAGCTATGAGAGTTTCTGTGTCCACCTGGGGCTGCCTGGTGGGAGGGAGGTACGCTGAGCCAGAGGGAGCTCAGACAGCCCTGGGCTCAGCCTGCACAGCCCCAAAGGGCGCCAGTCACTCTAGGAGAGTCTGGGAGGCCGGAGCCAGGGGGCTTCTCCTGAGGCCCCACTTGGAGACCAGCAGCTAACGGCCAGCTGTGGGGTAGGGGGTAGATACAGTACAGGCGGGGGGCCTGGTGAGGCTGGCTGCACACCAACCTCTGTGATGCCCGCAGAGGCCTCCCCGCCTGGGCCTCTGCCTGTGATGGAGAGCCAGGCCCGCGGTCCTCACACACCTGAGATGGCCTGCACGGCCACACGGAGAAAGCCCTTCACCTCGCCCTTCTCGCTGACGATGGCCACTCGGTGCACCAGGGGCACGGGGTACAGCAGGTTGCTCAGGTACACGAAGGCCCTGGGGGAAGAGGCTCCGGTCAGGGCCAGCCTGATGTGCGCTGCGAGCGGCGGTGGCGACAGTGCGGCCAAGCTCACGACACGACACTGCAAAGCGAGCGGAGCGCGGGGAGGCCGGGCAGCAGGCGGCGGGCGGGGGGACAGACAGAGGCTGAGGCGCTCAGAGGACACAGGAGGAGGTGGAGGTCGTGCGCTGGGGCAGAGGCAGAGGCCAGTGGGCTGGCACAAGGCACAGCTTGGGCCACACCTGCTAACTGACGAGAAAGCAGCTGAGGAGGGGTTCAGCCTGCTTCAAGGAGGAGGACCTGGGACCTGGCCACACTGAGCTCCGACGCTGGCACTGGTGCCCTGACAGTCCCAACACCCACCCGCTTCCCAGGGACCCGACACTTGTGGGCCCTGGTGCCAGAATAGGGCCCACAATTCCTCTGAGCTCCTAGAAACACCGTGGTAGGGGCTCCGTGGTGTCAGTCCAGAGAGGGCACCAGCCCCAGCTCACAGAGGGGTGGCTGAACAGACACCCGCAGACCCCACAGAGCTGCATGCCATGGCCCTGCCAGCTACCCACAGAGCACCCAGAGCTCTCCCTTGCCCTGGCAGTGCCCAGCTGGTGCCAGGACAGACCAGACAGAAGCTGCATCACCCAGCAGCTACCACAGTCCCTGAGTTTGTCAATGTGCAAAGTCCCCGAGTCTGTCACCTTGCCAGGGCAAGGGCTACAAGGACAGCCAGGAAGATAGACAGGACCCTGGGGGCTGGGCAGGCTGATGTGGAACAAATCTCCCCCACCGTTCAGGGGCACCTACCCACATGAGCCCCTGGGGACAGCCACCCTCTGCACACTCCAGCAGGACCTGCCTCCGCCTGCCCTCCCCTCCAGGTAGCTCCTGCTCCAGCCGAGATGCAAACATCATAACCCTGAGCTCCTGGGGGCTGGGGGTGGAGGTCCTGGGGGAGGGGCAGGACTTGAACATAGGAAGGAGGGAGGTGTTGGGGAGGAGGTGCACAAGGTGGGGGAGGGAGGCCCAGGGTCCCAGCGGGGAAGATGGACAGACAAAGGCTAGAGCAGCAGCAGGGGGTAGAGGTGGGAGGAGATGGGTGAAGGGAAGGCCAGGGTCTGCTAGTGGGCGCTGGCACCCAGGTGCATGGCCAAGAGCAGTACAGGGCAGCGTGGGGAGAAGTAGGGTGTCACCATCACCCTGCATCTCACTCGGCTTGCTTGGAGGTCAGACACTACCCACACTGAGCCCCTGGCCTTGCCCCACACTCTGAGGTCCAGGACACTCGTCTCTGGACCTGCTGTGACTGCAGCACAGAACAGGCCACGCCTGGTAACTCTGACTCCAGGTCCTGAGTTGGGGCTCCTAATATTGACCTCCATGCCCTTGCTGGCCCTCCCCAAGCAGGTCAAATGCCTGAATACCATCTTACCTATGTTTCAAACCTATCAGTTCTACCTCAGAAGTCTCTCTGATGTCCTTTGGCGGGTCCCTTACCACCGGCCGCCCACCTGCTTCCCCCATGGCCTCCACAGCATCCAAGGAGTCTTGGGATGCAAATTAGACCCCATCTTGATGGCATACAGTCTCCTCGCTTCACCTGTAGCCCTGCTGCCCAGCCCCTATTCCAGCCTCAGGGTCCATAAGTCCATCCCTGGCCTTGGTTACGAGATGAAACTGAGGCCCAAATACTGGCAGCCCTTTGCCATAGTCACAGAGGGCACCTAGCAGGCAGGGACTGAATGGGGCAGGCTGGTGGGCTGCTCCCACAGATGTCTCGGAGTGGGGACAGTGGTGGCCTTCCTGCCCCGGCACCTGGCTGGCCAAGGGCCTTTGCTTGAAATCGGGGGTACTTGAGGAGGGGATACCTCCTCGTGTAGGTTAAGTAAGGACACAGGGGTCCTTAATTAGTATAAGCTCCAGGAAAAAGAGGTCAAGGGCTGCCCAAGGCCTCCCAGCCAGCAGGGAGAGCCGGAATAAGGGCCACCTCAAAGCCCCCTGCCGGCCCAGGTCCAGCGGGCCCTGGTGTCCCCGACTCTGATCAGCCCTGTGGGAGCCTGAGCTCAGCAGGGCCGGCACTGGGACATCTGCTCTTCCCACACCTGCGTGGCAGGTGCTCCCGCACCTCCTGGGTTCTCAGATGCCACTGTTCACACTTCAGCACTGAAACTGGGGCTGGACTGAGCAGTGGCAGGCCTCAGCAGCTGGCCTCATCTTTCTTTCTTAGGGATGCACAGAATGGGATCCACAGATCTGGCTGCTGCTCTGGTTCCAGATTCAGAGAAGGAGAAGGAGGCCTCGCTGGCTCCTTCCTCCCAACCCCGGTCCACCTGGCCATGGGGATGGACACATTCACATTCAGCCAGAAGGAACCTCTGGGGCCCAGAAGCCACTGCACCAGCCTCGAAAGACAGCAAGCTAGGGCTCCAAGACGCCACACCCCATACAGAGCCACCTATAACAGCACTAGACACGAGGGGGTGGGGCCGTGGGGTAGAGACAACCTGGCATCAGCATGGGCCACCGTGGGAACACCCTGCCCGCGCAAACAGAGTGGTTCTCGGTCTTGCTGGCAAAGATCTGGGCTGAGCAGCCCGGGATGCAGAGGACACCTGGCTGATGGTTTGGCCTTGCCAGCCCAGGTGGCAGAGTGCATGGAGCAGCTCAGCGTTTCCCCACCCAGAGTACGGGACACTTCCCTTGAGCAGTCACCTCTGTTCCTTCACCCAATCCCTCTTTTCCTGGGACCCTCCCTCCCTTACCCTCCCCTGTGCACCTGTACAGTTTCCCTACCTCCCTTCCCCACCCCCCCCTGCTCCCTAATTCCTCCTCTGCTTGGTCAGCCATCCCCCAATTCACCCAGCACCCCAGACTGCCAACGGGAGTGGGCGCCTGGGGGAGGGGGGGGGACCCTGGGCCTGGGTAGGGGGCCTGGGTCAGGACAAGCAATGCCCAGGCTGGGGGCCTTGTCCACGGAGGTGAGCACACCTTGAAGCAGGCTGAAACCCGCCCAGAGAGAGGAGGTGGCAGAGACACAGAGCCAGAGCTGTGAGGCGGGAGGGAGGAGGCAGCGCTGACCACGAGATTGGTGAGGTGCAAAGATGCATGCTGGGCCGAGAAAGCCTTTCTGAAGGGAGATGAGAGTGAGTGCCCCAATTCTGCTTAAGCTTTGGAGAGAGAGCCGGCAGCTACCAGAGGATCAGAGGAAAACACAGCCGGATCCTTCCCGAGGCCCGGCCCACATAGCTGCTGAGCAGGGAAAAGCCAATTCTTGCCAAACAAAAAGATCAGGATGGTTCCGAAAGAAGCCCTCCACAGACCGCCCACAGGCAGGGCCGGCCTCTCAGGGGCAGCTTTGCTTTGGTTTGGTTGTGTCCTGGCATCTCAGGTCCACACGGGGAAGTGCCGGAAGGACCCAGCTCTTTCTGGCTGAGACTGCAAGAACCCACACCCCGTTTCTCCCCGAGTGCTCGCTCCCCTGTGCCCTGTCCCATGCCTACCTGTCACCTGAGTGCCTCCTGGGCCCAGCAGGCCAAAGGGCCTGGCCCTAGTGGCTGGGCTTTCTGAGGCTCCGCTGTCTCTCGGGCTCTGCAGACCGAAGCCCAGGCATCTCAGAGGGAGAGCCACTTGCTTTTATTCAGTAAGCCAGCAAGGGACTACATGCTTTTATCCAATAGGCCAGCATGTCCCTCAAGGGACCCTAATTAGAATAAATCCAGGATGTGTGCCCATGGCAACCTGCTTCGTTCCAAGAGGATCAGTGTGAACCCCACTCTCTGAGGCCCTGCAGCCCACAGCTGTCAGCACAGGCGCTCAAGGCCAAGGCTTCCAAAACCTGCATTGGACTGGCTCAAGGAAGCACTCTCCAAATGGCTGCTGCTAAAACCGTCTCACACTTTTTCATTCTATAAACATGTACATTCAGCTGCTTCATGAGCTGCATTTCCTTCTCCCACAGGAGGTTTCTAGGTCTTTCTTTCACCAGTCAGGCTTCCATTTCACAAAGATAAACAAACGTGACTGGCAGCTGTACCTGCCTGACCTCGGCCTCTCTTATCCCAGGACACAGCATTGGGCTCCTCTCTGCAAAGGGCACTTCCTGTGAGGGTGCAGGGCTATGTGTCTCTGGCCATGAAGGCCTGGGAGGTCAGAGGACAAACAGTCCTCACCTTTAGACGGAGACAGGCTCAGAGAGAGGCAGGGTCTGCAGGGCCCCCACTTCTGAGGGAGGTCCTTCCACTGCCTGAGCGCAGCCCTTCCTCCCTGCCCGGGACAGCTCCTCCGTGCTCTGCTAGGACCACAGTGGAGGTGGGGAAGCTGCCTGAACTGGGGGCGGGTCTGTTCCCCAGGACCACGGGGCCTTGAGGGTAGCCTGCCCCCTGCTTTCCAAATGTGCCCTGTGGGGTCCTGCTCAAGGATTTTCCCAGGGTCCAGCGGCCACCTCCCGGGTTCTAGGCCCTCTCTGAGTGTGTTCCCGCCTGCATGGAGCTGGCGGCCATGCTTCAGGAATGCAGCCGCCCTCCTGCAAGGCCAGCCCCTTGGCCCATGGTCACGCCCTGAGGGCGATCCAATTGTGCCCACAGCAGTGCTCCTGTGCAAAAGAGCTGGTTCCTTCCCAGCATGCTGTCCTCGACCTCACCAACCTTCCTACTAAACTGAACAGGGGGGGCCGGTCGTAAAACGGGTCCCGGCCGTGGCACAGCGCGTGCTCCAGAAAGACGTCGTCCTCCAGGTCCTCCTCCTCCTCCTCCTCCTCCAACTCCTCCTCCTCCTCCTCCTCCCCCAGGCTCTGCTCCTCCGCAGGCTCGGTGGCTTCGGAGTTGGGGCTCGAGGAGGTGGGGGAGGGGGTGAGAGCAGCCATGCGCGCGCTCATGCACGTGTTGAGAAGAGGGTAGCTGCTGCAGCCAGAGATGACTGAACTGAGGTTAGTAGGACAAGACAGAGAGAAGTTAACACCAGCCTCGCACAGGGCACACGGGGGCAGGGGCTTCCAGATACACTCAAACCAAACACACAGACCACCAAGAACGGCCTTCAAAGACGAGAACCGAAAGGGCACCCCGTCCCAGGCTCAGAAGGAAACTGCATGTGTGGTTGGTCAGTGGAAGGTTCCGGAAGGTCCTGGAAGCGCCGGCGGAGTGATCCTGCCCTGGTGTGGCTGAGGTCATGCGAAGACCTGAAATGCTTGGCCACCTGGAGGCCTCTGAACACCAGGTCCATCCTGCAGGGCGAGGGGCTGGGCGCAGACCCAGGCCAGGAGACCAGGGACAGGAGGCCTGGGACTGAGGCTCTGGGTGGCACGGCCCTGCACCCCCACTCCCGCCCCAGACACCAGGTGGCCCGGAAAGTCGGACTAAGCCTCACACATTCACACACGTGGACCCCGGGGACTTGGTGGCCACGCCCCACGGTGGGTGTGGGGACAATGCTGGGAGCCCTCCATGGTCTCCTAAGTAACAGGGGTCAGACCAGGAAGGACCAGGGTGGGGAATCAGGATGGAAGCAGGGCCAGTCGGGGTCATGCCTTGAGAGGCTCCCGCCCCCACTGCCCTCTCTTCTCTCTCAACCTCAATCTCTCTTTCTCTCAACCTCAATCTCTCTTTCTTCCTTGCTTCCTTTCTTTCACTCTCTATCTCAATCTCTCTCACTCTCTCTTTCTCTTCCTCTTATGCTCTCTTGCTCTGACTCAGCCCAGGGAGGGAGGGAGGGAGGTGCCCACCTGCCCACCAGCCGGAACCAGGGGAACCGGTCGTAGAAGGGGTCTCCGCCAGTCACCACATTGTCACAGTCCTCGATGACACTGGAGGGCACTTCGGCTGCCCGGTCATACATCTCCCGCATCAGGTCCAGGCGCTGCCTGCAGGGGAGCAGAGGTCAGTGTGGGCTCTGCAGTGGCTGCACGCTCGCCTTCTCTGGGACTCAGCTCTGGCCACAGCGTCCCGCTCAGGGTTCTCTGAGGCTCCAGCTGCTTTCCTGACAGACCTCTGAGGTCCTCACAATCGGTCACTGAGCAAAGGACTTCCAGGTAAACAGACGAGGTCACCACCAACTCCTCCCAACTCTGGCCAGGTAACAGCAAGGTGGGGCAAGCAGGCAGGATAGCTGGAAACCAGTGACAGGAAGGTAACCCTTAGCAGGGGCAGAAAAGTGGGGAGAGAACCCCAAAGGGAGCTGGCATGGGGACCTCAGGATGCTCCAGGAATGAAGGGCAAATTGGTGATAGGATATAGAAAATGATATTTTAAAAATTACTACCCCAGGAAACCCACAAGGTGAGGAAGAAAGAAAATGCAACCATTTCCCTCCAGGACTCAGCTGTAACATGAATGAATGAAGGGTGTACATTCATCCAAACATCAGCCTGCAGCCAGGAGGGGAGGAGGCAGAGTGTGAGTGTGTGTGCCTGGGCGGGGGCATTGATCACTGTCTGTATGTATGTGTATGTGTGTGTGAATGAGCCATACAAGAAAGGTGAGTGAGAGTCTGTGAGTGTGCAGTGTGTGCAGTATTGATTCTATTGTATGATTTTCTTTATGATCTTTAGGGCCTTGCTGGCTAGAGAGGATGCCCTTCCCAGGACCAGCTAATTCTCAGACAGCAAACACTTTGGGGGTGAGTTCCACACACACACAGCCACCCCCTTAGCAGACATACACCCAGCCAGTGCCCCTGTGCTCCATCAGCCCAAGGCCAGGCACCAGGCACCTAGGGGCAGCCCTGTCCTCGCTGTCCACCCCGCCCTGCTTTGCCATGAAAACCTAGTAGGGCCATGGCCAAGGACTCTCCCTCGATCCTGTCTTCCTTCTGCCGTCCTGTGCTCCCCTCTGGCATTCCTCTCACTTCTAGGGACTGAGTGACATTAAACTTTTCTTCAGTGGCACTGCCCCCTCATGTCTGGGCCACCTTTACAAACTAAGGGCAGGGCACATGTCACAGTGAGCCTGCAGGGACCAAGGAGGTGGACCTGTAGCAGCCCCAGCAGGCCACTCCCAGCCTCTCAGGCCCTGTGTGCCCATCCTGTGCCACCTCCCTGCAGCTCCCATCAGCCTCCTCCACAAACACACACCACACGTTCCACTGCATTGGTGGAGGGATACCCGAGCCCTGGTGAAGCTGGGTCTCAGGCACTGTTTGCCTCTGATTTTCAAAGAGATTAAGACAAGAGACAAGGCTGCACTGACCGGTGTCCACCACACAACCAGTGCCGCCTCCCTTTCGGTGTTCCCCTTCCCCAACGCCCACTTCCGCCGCCACCCGCCACACCTGAGCTTCTCCAGCGTCCAGTAGTGGGTGGCCCCGTTCTTCTGGTCCTGCACCTCCACAGCCACGATGGTGCGGGGGAAGGGGCGTGTCTCTCGGTCTTTGGCAGCCTCTGGGGGCAGCAGGTCGGGTGGCAGTGGGGAGTAGAGTGTGTCCGTGAGGAGGACAAACTGGAACTGGACCTGTGGCGGGCACAAGATGACCACCCGTCAGCCCCCTGGTGGGCGGGAGCCAGGGGCCCGGAAGGGCTTCCTTCCCATCTCCCATAATCATGCCGCACGTGGGAATCTTCCCCCCCACCACCGGAGAGGGCTGCACCTGCCTGCCTACTGAGCCGGGAGCCACATCACCTCAGTCAGTTCCCCGCCTCCCTTCCACCCCCGCCCCCAGGCCGGGCAGCACCACTCCACCGTGCCCAGAGCAGAGGAGCCCGGTGTCAAGTCCAAGTGTAAGCAGGAGGGGTGACGCCCTCCCTCCATGACCGCTGGGGGGCCCACCTTCTTCTTGAGCTCCACGCTGATGGCGTTGGCTTCCTTGAGGAAGATAGCGTTGCCCCAGAGCTGGTCCCGCAGCGACGTGAACTGGTACCACCTCCACTTCCGGAAGGCCCACAGCGCCAGCTCGCACTCCCTCTCCGTCCACGGGACTGTGGGGAGGGGCCCCAGGGTCACCGAGGCCATGCCACAACATCCTGCTCTGGGTCGGGGCCAGGGGCTCTGTGCCTGGGCCCCCAATCTCAGCCTAACTGCTCTGGGTGCTCGGAAAGAAGGAAACTGGCAGGAAGAGGTGATGTGAGCCATGTAATCGGAAAGGCTTTTTGGGCCCCAAGGAGGGCGATGCATGAGCACCATCCTGAGTCCTGAGTCCTGAGTCCAACTGAAGCTGGGTGAGGACTGAGGGGCCAGCAGGAAAGGACAGGCACACCGCCACATGGGGGAGCAGTGGGGACGGGGACTGCTTTGCACACCCTCTCACAGCTCACACACTCTTTCCACCAAGAAGGCCCAGGAAGGACGAGTCCATGCTCCCAGGCTCAACCTTTCCTCCCAGCAGCTCCTCCCACCTAGAGCCCTGCCTTTCGGAGCTCAAAGGACCCTCATTGGGTAGATGAGCCCAGACAAGGGGAAACCAAGATCACATCCGCACAAAGGTGCTAACCCACAGACCCGAGGCCAAGCAGGATGTGAACTCCATGGCCTCCCTTGGGCTCCGCAGCAGCATAAGGGCAGCCGATAGGCCACCTAAGCAAAGACCAGGAAGGGAGTCCCAAGGTGAGGGGCAGTGACCTCGTCGGAAGGGAGCACCAGCCTCTGGGTGGTAGCACAGGGATGAGTGGACACAGGACACCCTCACCGTCCTCCCCATGGTCCAGGCTGCTGCCCCCAGAACCCCATGTGTTTGCACATGTATGTGCAGCTTGTGGGGTGCTTTCCTGCTGCAACAATCTCCCTGAATCCTGCCTCCCAGGGACAAGGCCTCTTCCCAAGGAATAGGCAGGACCGCAGGGCAAAGATGCAGACTAACTGATCCCAGGAAGTGCCCTGGGGGCTGCATGCTCTTGGAGACCCCTCCCTAGCCTGAGGCCCAGGCCTTGCCCACCACCAGGTCGGGGAGCCCTCACCTTCGTCCTCTGGCTCTTCCTCCTCCTCATTCACCTCCGGGAAGTATCTGGACTCCATCTGCTTCTGCAGGGCCTCCAGCTTGCTCTCATAGTCCTAGCACAGAAGCAGGGACTGTGACTCCAGCTGGGCCCCTCGAGCTGTGGGCCCCGGGTCTGCCCAGCGGGCCCAGCCATGAACCAATACAGTGATGGCTTGGGGCAGTGGAGAGTAGGGCTGTTTGCACAGCAGGGACCCGGCTCACCCCACCCAGGCATCGTGTGGGGCCTGGGGGCCAGGGAGTGCCGCTCTCACCAGCCTTTGCTGCTCCAGCAGGTAGGTGGCCTCCTCCCGCTCCCGGCGGTACTGGTCCTCGAGCTCCTGGAGCCTGCAAGAGCAGGGGTGGGTGACCGTGGGGGTGGGTGACGCGGTGGGGAAGGGTGACTCGGCAGGGGTGGGTGACTGGGTGGAGGGGGATGCGGTGCAGTGGGAGCAGCATGGGCCCTGAGGGGAGCTCCCAGCCAGACTCACCTCTGCTCCATCTCCTGCTTCATGTCGATGCCCTGCTTCTCCAGCAGCTCGCGCTGGGCGAAGGCCCAGTCCACAGGCTCTGAGGGCGTCTCTGCGCAGGGTGTGCGCTCACGCTCCTGCCGAGCCTGCTCGGGGTGGTTGAACCGGAACACATGGCTCTTTCCCATGATGATGCGGTTTCCTGAGAGACAGAAGCAGGGTTGAAGTAGGGGGACCTGCACCCTCAGGTGGCCTCGGGTGGCGGGGAAGAGAGGGAAAAGGGGGAGCAGTCTCTTCCTTGAATTAGACTCCCAGCATCTCCCATCCCAGAAACCACCCCCGGCCCCTCAGCTCTGTGGAACTCCATTCGCCCTGGCCCAGACTTCAGTGGACCTCCTCACTTGCCCCAAATCCACCCTCTCGGCCCCTCCCCTTTTGTAGCCAGGGATGTTTGCAAAGTGCAGTCCCGGGCTTTCCCCACGTCCCATCCTTTCCATGGTGTCCTCTGATGCCAGGTTCTCATCCAGCCTGGCACCTTGAGCCAATGCTCTGCCTTCCCAAATGCCCACAGCCCTGGAAGCAGACTGGCCCCACCGGCAGAGGGTGACACAGGCCTTCTGCCTGGCTGTACCTGACCGCAGGATGCTGGGCTCCGTGACTTTCTTGCCATTGACGTAGGTGTCTGCCCCCTCACAGGGCTCCAGGGTCACCACGGCTACAGGACAGATAGAGGGACAGACAGATAGACTGTCAGGGGCTGTCATCGTGGGTGCCACACCCTCCAGCTACCTGCAGGGCTCTGCTCACCTGGCACTCAGGTGCAGCCCCACCACCACTCTCCTCCTAGCTAGCAGCAAAGCCTTAACAGTTAGTGGCACCTTGTTTGGGCCTCAGAGAAGCCGAGGGATCACCCCTGATTAATAGATGAGGAGAGTGATACCTTATCCAAGAGCCAGGAGGCTGATCTGGGCTGACCACCAGCCCTCCCAGGCTCTCCAGGTAGGTCGCATGTCCCCAGGAGTCCCACAGCCTCTCTGGCTTCTGTGCCCACCCACTCAGGGGAGGGCAGGCTTTGGGGACAGAGAATTTTGGGAGAGCCAATGTCCCCAATATTCTTTAAGGCCACCACCCTGAAGTGTCCCAGTTACACAGCAGGTGTCAGCCACTGTGTGCGGCCCAGAGGTTGACTGGACGCCTGCCCTCAGCTGGGGGGCTGCAGGCACTGTGACAACGCTCTGTCCAGCAGGCGCTCCCCTAGGCAGCACACCCAACACAGGCCATGTGGACGGACAGCAGGCAGGCAGGGAAACGGGCCGGTGGCCGCTCCACAGACAGCAGGAAAGTGTGGTCCAGAAGTAATTCTCCTCCCTCCACCTGGCTGGCTCCTCATGGCTCACTGTCCCAGGATCAGCCCAAAACACACCGACACAGGAGAGGCTGCCCACGGCCCCAGCCTAGTGGCCAAAGCCCCTGTTTGATGGAGGATCTTCCCGGGACTGAGCAGGGATCTGGACGGTGAAGCACTGGCCTGGGCTGGCCAGAGGCTCAGCAGCACTGGGTGGGGGTGGAGAGAAGCAATACCTTCGCTGCCGCCTCTGGAGTCGCTCCGGAAGACACAGTGCTCCTCCTTGATGAAGTGCCCGCTCAGGACGATGTCCTGCCGCCTCTCCCCGTCCTCACGGCCCACTCTGTGGGGAACAGGGGAGCACAGTCATCAATGACCAGACCAGGCACCCAGGGTGCCACCCGCTGGCTCCCTCCCCACTTCCCCTGCAGCCTCCAGGGACACCTACCTGGGCTTTAATGGGAAACACCCAAGGTGCACATGAGTAGGGGGCACATGGAATACCCCCAAACACAGCCAATCCTGTGAGCACCCACCTGTGAGCCCGCACCACCCGTGAACTCACCCCTCCCGTGAACCCACCCCTCCTGTGAGCCCGCCTCACCCGTGAGCCTGGCCCCACCCGTGAGCCTGCCCCACCTGGTGAGCCCATCCTTGATGTAGTAGAGGAGGCACTCAGACATCAGCGGGTCCTCGTTCAGGTTGACAAGATGCGGCGTCTAGGGAGAGAGGAGGGTTATCTGTCTTGCAGTGAGCCGGAGCCCAGCACTGACCTACTTGACCTCTCTCCCTGGGCACCAGCCCACCATCAGCCCTGGGCCTGGCCTCATGGGGGACACAGCATCCTCCCAGCTCGCCAGGGAGGACAGGACACGTGAAGGAGAAGTTTCCCAGAGGAAGAGCCTTTGCTGGAGACTCCACAGACTTGGAGCGGAC
This sequence comes from Pipistrellus kuhlii, assembly GCF_014108245.1. NCBI lineage: Eukaryota > Metazoa > Chordata > Mammalia > Chiroptera > Vespertilionidae > Pipistrellus > Pipistrellus kuhlii. Next base: position 30,358,910 of record NW_023425573.1, read on the forward strand.
AGCGGGTAGCAGGCTGGGTGGGGGCTCAGCCTTGGCACTCAGGGGGAGCTGGGCTTCGGGCGGGGGAGGGCAGGACTGGAAGCCCAGCTCTCAGCACCAAAGGGCCCAGGGGCGCTTGGAGTTGGAGTTGTGGTGGGCACCCGGGAGTGAGGGCTCCAGTGGGTACCTGAACCAAGGATTACAACTCTGGCCAAGAAGGCCTCACACCCTGGCCGCTGGAAGCAGAGAGGCTGAGAAAGTCACCACACTAGTTGACAACCTCCCACCATGCCTCTCCTGTCCATGGTCTAGCAAAGCATGGCCCAAAGCCAAGGTAGCCCTCTCCCTCAGTGGCCCCTGTCTAAGTACTGGCCTGGACTCCCTGCTCCACTCTGTCCCAGGGCAGCTGCTGCAGGCTCTACCCACTGGGGCCTGATGCCCCACCTCCATTCCTCTGATGCTCTTCCCCGGTCCCTCAGCTCAGGAGCCACCACATTGTGTCCTGGGCAAGAGTCCTGCAACAGGCAGCGGCTGAGACTGCTTCCTTAGTTTCCCTCCTGACACCTTGGGGCAAGCTGTCACCACCCAGAGCTGTAAGTCCCTCCACACCCCACTCACACGCCTGTGCAGGGCTGTGAAGACTCCAGGACAAACCACCCCCGGCCACCCCAGCCCGGAGCAGGAATGTGTGGAAGAGATGTGCTCGCCTGCTTCACTAAGTGAGGAGACCCAGAGTCCCAGAAACTGGCTCTCAGGAGGAGGTGTCCGCAGGGTAATCCTCCATTACCAAGGCGACCAATGAAGCCAAAGAACTGCAGGGCACCCAGCACCCTGAGGCCCCTGCACCCACAGCTCCACAAGCCAGCCTGGGAGCACCCTGCCCCTCCAGGAAGGAGCCAGGTCTGAAAAGCCCAGGAACAACACACTCCAGAAAACCAAGGCCTCTCCAGAAGGGATGTGAGGTAAGACTCCATCAAGGCACTGCCTGCTCCCATCTGTCCCAGGTCCCCCCAACACCCCTCCCTCCTGCCTCTCAGCATGCACTATCCCCCAGCCTGGGCTGTGTGGGGGCAGAAGCCCAAGAAGCCTGGTCCCGTTCCAGGGAGCCCACCCTACCAGGGCCCTTGGTTCCTCTTCCCTTGGGGTCCCCACTGGCTCAACGGGGGCTTCAAAGACTAGCAAACACAGAACCCATCTGCCCCAAACAAAGCTGGGGTGAAAAGCCAACCGCAAGGGGCTGCACTGTGGGAGGCCAGGTGCCTCCTCGCCAACAAGGTGGCAGGGGCAGGGCCTCCTGACTTGGAGCTCTGCTCCTAAGGGCTCTGAGGATCTGGCAATCTTTGGGGTGGGGGGGTGGTGTCTGGGTCCTAGAAGCATCAGAGACTTTTCCCCAAATGCTCCATCTGAGCATCAGAGGGGGTCTCCGTTGGAGGGCTCCCAGCTGGCAGACCTTGAGACCCTGCCCAAGACTAGGTCTGGTGAGCATGCACTCTGGCTGAGCTCTGAGAGGATGCTGACTCCCAGCCCCAAGTCTGGCCCCTTCCTGTCTGTGGGCGGCACTGGCTCCAGGTAGGGTTTCTAGCCTGAGTCTGGGCCTCATGCCACCCTGACCTTGACGAGCACACCAGCCCACTCCCCAATGCTACAGGGATGCCCCGCCCTCAGGAGGGGGGCTGAGTCTCACACAGGGAGGGCCTGTCTGTGGTGGGCATGGGCCCTCGGTGCCTGGACCCCCTGCTGTACGCCCATTCGAAGGCTGAGGGGGCAAAGGCCTGTTCAAGCCGGGCCCCACAAAACAGGGAACTGCTCCTACCTTTTTGGGAGAGAACACTCCCAGAGTGCCGCCATCCTCCCTCATGGCCACGCCCATCTCGGCCAGCAGGGCTTCCCTGGAGGGAAGAGTGAGGGTCAGCTCAAACTTCAAGAGGCCACAGGACCTGTCTCCCCTCAACTGACAGGGAGCCAGTGGTGCTCTGGCCACACAGTCCAAGGCAGAGCCCAGACAGTGACCCATGTGGTCAAAGAGCTACGGTGTCTGCTTGGAGGTACAGATCACCTGACAAGGGACCAGATCCGTGGGACCACAGTGACAGGAGGTGAGGGTCACCAGGTGAGAGAGAATGGGTCTGTCGGAGCCCAGGGCTGGAGCGCAGGGCTGTGCTGGCCCTGTGACCCCACCACCCACCTCTCCATCCGGATGGCTTCTGTCCGCCGAAGCTTTTCCTCCCAGGTCTCGTTGAGTTCGGCTATGATCTTCTCTGTCTCCTGGGGGACAACACAGAGCAGAGCCAGGTCAGGGGCCAGGCAGAGGGGAGACGAGCAGGTATGCAGAGCACCAAGACCCCAATGCCCGGTCCACGCTGGAAGCTTGATTTCTGAAGGATCCAGGGCTGAGGGATAGTGTGAGCTCAAAACTGTGTGCTTTCCTCTGGACACGCCCAGGGAACGAGTAAAAAGCAGTCACCCAGGAGGGAGAGACGTGGGGCTGGTTCTGATGCACAGATGCTATCAACACTTCCTGTTTGCTTCTAGCCTCCCACCCTGGTGGGCCCCACACCCAGGTGGGCCCCCACCCCATGTGGGCCTATGCCCATACTGCCCCACCCCAGCCTGGAGTCTGGCCTCTGGGCTTTTAAACCCCAAACCCTTCAATCTCCAAGGTCTGGGCTCAGCCCACACCCAGGAAAACAAGACAGAAAACCAAAAACCAGCCTGGCTCATGGCAGGGGGAGAGGGAGTGACTGTGGACACAAGGGGACCAGAGGGCAAAGGCTCGCAAGCACAGAATACCCAAGAGGGGAGGCAGAACCCCCAGGACACCCACCACCCTTGTCAGCAAGCAGAGCCCGGTGGTGCTGGGTGGAGAGCAGTGACATATGGAGGGGGCGCCCGGGGCACTGCCTCACCTCCTGCCTTTAACAAGCCCACGGCTCCAAGCTCAGTTTCCCGGGGCCTGGTGCCCACTCTGGCCCTGCCCTCACCTTCAGCCTTTCGATGGCCTCCTCACTGCCCGGGGCAAACAAGAGGCGCTCATGCAGACTGGACACAGAGGCTGCGCGGCTGGACAGGGCCGAGAGCGAGGATGAGGGGCTCATGCCCACCAGAGCGTTGGTAACTGTGGAGAGATTGTCAGGGGCTTGACTCAACTCCGCCCAGCCACAGTTACGGTAATTGTTGTCAAGGTCGGACAGGTCTACGGGAGGAAGGGAGGGAGAGGGGGCAGACAGACGGGAGGGAGAGAAAAGAGACACGAGTTGGGAGGTGGGTGAAGAGAAGGCAGAAACTATTAGTGAGGCGCAGCTGCCAGGCGCTGGGCAACACATGCAAGGCCACCTGTCACCCCACACGATGAGCCCCCCCCCCCCCCCCCCCCCAGCAGCACAGCACCACCAGGACCCCAGAACCCCTCACTCCACTCCCCAGCCCTGGGTCAAGGCCTCTGCTTTCCCTGCACCTGCATGCCAAACCCGAGCCACCCAGGCTGCCTTGCAGCCTCTGAACCTGTGCTGCGTGAGCTCCATGGCTCCTCCAGTGCTCCCTGCATCTCCCACCCTGTCCACCTCCCTTCATGGTCACTGGGCCTGACACTAATGCACATCCTTTCTGCTATGGGCGTCCCCTCCGCCCACCCCTCACCGGCCCACAATGCATCTCTGAGCTTCGGAATCAAGCTGTGCTGTCCACCCCTGGAGGGGAGGGGGACTGTGGGACCCTTCAGAAAGCCCCTACTCCTCTATACCCGAGATGGAGCCCGCCAGGGCCCCGAAGGCCCCAGAGTTGGTGCTGACACCCCTAGGCCCCTCCTGGCAGAAGCAGACGTGGAGCAAAGCAACAGCAAACGGGACAGCACAAGGTACCGGGGAAGCCGAGAGCTCCTCCACCTTTGGGGTCGGGAGGCACTGAACTGTGCCCTTGCTCAGAGGGCCAGGCCCAAGGCCAGCAGGGGTCACAGCACAGGCTGGGAGGATCTGGCAGCAATCAGACTCTTGGCGTTTCCAGGGGAAAAGGGCCTTGGGGCATGAAGGGCCCGAGGGAGGTCGGGGCCAGGAGCCAGGGACGGTCCGGGCCTCAGGCACTGACACTCGTACTCCCCAGGACTCCGGGGGCACATGGGGACCAGGAGCCTGAGCCCAGACATTTTTAGTCTGCAGCCCCTTGCCTCCCTGGTGCTTTATGAACACAGGGATATGACCCCAAATCTACCAGAAGGGCACCCGTGAGAGGGCTGTTGTCCCAGCCCCTAAAGAGGGGGTGAGCTTGCCCTGCTGTCCCTGGGCCTCGCCCCTCCCCTGGGCTGCCCCACACCCTTTGGGCAGGTGGCAGAAGCAGGGATGCACAGAGAGCAGCAAGGGGATACACACATTTGGGTCCTCCGGGCACAGTGTTGGCTAAGGGGGAGCGGAGGCGTGGGGGAGAGAGGAGAGACAGAGAAACAGAAGAACAGGTTTGTTTTGAGAGTCCGGGGCTGCCCGTCCCAGGCCGGGCATCAAGCAGGCAGCTCTGGTCTTCAGCAGGGACACGGAGACCCCAGCACCTGTGGCATGCCAACATGGTTTCTGGGGAGACCCTCTCTGGCCCGCTTGGGCCAGCACCAAACCCAAACCATGCGGTTCCCCCAGGCCAAGGCCAGAACCCAGGCCTCCCACCCAGGGCAGCTCTGCAGGAACAAAGCAGGGGCTGGGACCAGGTCAGAGGGATCTTGATGGCAGCCTGACCCATCCCAGTCCGGGAGGGAATCCCAGGAGGGAGGCCAGGCTGGCCCAGAAGGCGGACACAGACACTCACTGTCGGTGATGTCCCCAAGACCCTGGGCGTACAGCAGGTCCCGCAGCCGGGTCACCTCATCCTTCAGCTCACGGATCAGTTTGTTGTTGGGGTCCTCATTGATGACGGCGTTACAGCGGATCTGCTTAGCCCGGTCCGCGTACCTGGGCAGCAGAGGGAGCTGTGGGCTGTGCCCGTGCCCGCAGGCCCAAGGGTTGGGGGATGGGAGGAGGGGAAGAGCAAGGGCCTGGGGCTTGGGCAGAGCAAGGAGTCACCCCACTGGGAGTCACTGGGGCCATTTCCAGAGACCTACATGTGGGGTCACCCTGCCCTGGCTCACCCACTTAGGGAAACCTAGGCCCCAGGAGGAGAAGGGATGGCATCTTCTCCCTGGGGAAGGCCTGGGTTCCAGGGTGGAGGGAGCCCGTGGGGGACGTGAGAACATCCACGTGTTTGCCTGTCTGAGCCCGAGCCTTGCACAGCAAATGCACACGAGGTACAGATAGGAGCGTGTCCCCGTGTCCTTTTTCTCTTTGCTACCAGTGGTGCTCAGTCAAAAGGACCTGAGATGCTGACCTGGCTGCTAGGCAGCTTCCTTCAGAGCAGGAGCCCGGGCTCTCCCCTCCCCCCGCCAAGGGCACCCGCCTGCAGCCAGAGGGACCTTTAGGACACACCTTCACCCCTCTGCTAACAAAGGCTCCCCTGACTGACAGAGGCTGCAAGCTGCTCAGCCCACAAGCACAGCTCTCCCAGTCGTTTGCACAGGGGACCTTGGCCACTTGCAGCCCCAAAGTGTACCCCAAAGGGTTATGGGAATGGAACAGGTCCCATGAAGACCCTGACAGCTATGGGAGCTACAAGGAGTCCCAGGTGAAATGAACCTCCCCAAGTGGCATCCCTCTCACAGGTGTTCCTGACTTGGGCAGGGAGGGATCACCCCCACCCGAGCCTGTTGGGGCACAGGGCCCACCTCCCTCAAGAACACACCTCAGAGTGCTCAGGGTCTCGTCGTAGTTGATGTCTGCGGGGCTCAGGGCCGCCACCATCGCTGTCCTCGAGTTCCCTCCTGTGGGGAAAAGACCAGGCCGTGCAGAAGGCCAGCCCACTGCCTTGTTCTCCCCCCGCTGTCCCCTCCTCCATTTACAGCTGGGGAGGCTGAGCTCAGAGAGGTACACAGAATCCTGGGCCAACTGGGTGGGCACAGCGGGGCTCTAGGATGCAGCTGAGAGAGGCCGGGGATCCCGCTGTCATGTTCATCAGGCCAGTCCAAGACTCAGGCCATCTCCCTGGCATCAGCCTCCCCAGCTGGGGAGGACCCTGAGTTTATATTTGGGTGAGAGGCATTTGAGTCTCCCTCTCCCCACCTATTGCTGCTGGTTACAAACTCAGGCAGACAGGAGAAGGGGTGATTTATGGCAGCTCTCCAAACCCAGCAAGCAGAGTCCCAGGTCCCTGTCATAGAAGGGGAAACCAAGGCCCAGAGAGGAGTGAGTACTTGGTCTGGGTGTCACTGGCCTGAACCTGTGGGTGGGTTCTATGGCTCGTGGACCATCCTGGTTCCCCACCCTTGCTGTCAATATGGCCCTTGCCCCAGAGCCCCTCCCATGGACACACACAGGTGCCCCTGCAAGGGGCCGGGCCATTTCTCTGGGGCCAAGAAGTATTTGTGGCCCTTCCTTTGGCCACTGTCCCAGGCCCTCTGGAAGGACTCAGGTACACCTCAGTCGTGGGCCAGAACGGTCCTAGGCCTCCTGGTGGCTGGGCACCCCTCCAGGCAGGAAGACGGGGCAGTGGGCCAGGCTGGGAGTTAGAACCCCAGAGTCCTCACCCAGGTTTTCCCTGAGGAGCCAGGTCAGCACAGAATCTCGGTAGGGAATGAAATCTGTCTTCTTCTTTTTCTTGTTCTGTGTGGGAGGAACATTCAAGGTCAACCCTGAGCTCATGGAAGAGGAGGGCAAGCACAGGGTGGTCCCCAAAGCCAAGGCTGCTGTTGGGGGGCAGGGCTGGGCCAGCTCTAAGGCTTCTCCACACCTGGACCCAGAGTGCCCGCCAGGCACCTCCACCAGAGCGAGAATCAGCGACTTGCTGCACTTCCCTCGGGTCCCTCCCTTGTCATCCCCACCGTGTCTGGGTCGCACAGCCAGACCTGAGCCCGGGCATGCTGATGTCACGGCTGGTGTATCGCCCTCCTCCCTGTCAGAAGGGCCCCTCTGAGCCCCCTCCTCAAACACCACAGTGGCTCTGCTGACTGAAATAAAAGGCCCCCTGCGAAGTGTGGCATTCCGGCTTCCGCCAGCCCCACGGCTGACCGCTCCCTTCCACACAGCACTCACCACACAGCACCCTCCATCACGCTTCCCCCTCCCTTCAGAAGCCAGATTGCAAGCCCTGCTTTCATACCTGTCCCTCCCTCCCGTGAAAGAAGCCCCCTCCACACTGTCTACTCTAGGGGTCTTTATTCCTCTAGTAAGGCCAATCCACTCAAAATATGGACTCCAGCCCTTATAACGGCTGCGAGAATCACTTCGGTGGACCCGCCGTGACTGACATAGTGACTCCACTAATCACAGTTACTTTCCAGTGTCGGCTCTTTCATGTGCACAGCGGCTTCAGAAGTATTTGTGGCCCTAGCTGGTTTGCTCAGCGGTTAGAGCATCAGCCCTTGGATCAAAGGGTCTTGGGTTCAATTCCCAGTCCAGAGCACTCGGTTGCAGGCTCAATCCCTGGTCCTGGTCAGGGCATGTGCAGGAAGCAACCAATTGATGTGTCTCCCTCACATCAATGTTTTTCTCTCCCCCATCCCTTCTCCCTCCCTTCCACTCTAAAAATCAATGGAAAAATATCCTTGGGAGAGGATTTTTGAAAAGTATTTGTGGAGCCCCCGTCGTAGCCAGTGGACACAGCTCCGGCCCCCACGCTCCCATGGACACACACAGGTGCCCCCGCAAGGGATCAGGCCATTTCTCTGGGGCCAACACATTCGTCTTTGCTTCTCAGGATGATCCCCAAGAGGAGCTCCACGACGCTCAGGGACAAAGGGCAAAAGCTGGACACACGCTGTCACAGGGTGTCAGAAGCGCTGGGCCAGCTCTGTGAGCCGGGTCTGAACTCCAAGCCGGCAGTACTTGGGGCTTCCTTTTTCTCCTTTGGAAACTTGGAGGGTGAAAAACTCCATTCCTACTTCCCTTTACTTATGTAATTCCTGGGGCTGAATCTCTGCCACGTTTGTCCTTGTTGCCACAGTACATGTCCTACAATCACTCAGTTACTTCTCCTTTGGTTTTTGCTGCTTCCTCACCAGTGCCCATCCACCCACCAGGCCAGTGCCCCTCCACCCACCAGCGGGCACTGCCGTGCTCAGCAACCCCCAGAACCACCCACCGCCCTCCCTCTCCTCGGCCTTCCCAGCCTGCACCATCTTACACCTAGAAGGTCAACACAGTTGTCCGTACAGAAAAAAACATGCAGGTTATGACTATTACAATAGCTTTAGTGACTGTTTCACACACTCACAACTATAAACCTACTTTTTGCCCGCCCCTATATTTTTACTTTTGTGTTTCTGTCTATCATCTGCCTCCTGCACTGCTCCGGCCCCCGAGGCCTGCGTTGCTCTCCTAGCTCAGGGCCTAGCTCAGAGATGGGCCAATGTGTTTGCTGGTTAAGTGCACAAATGAAGGGGTGAATTCTACTGCCGCAACCTTCGCGAGGGTAGCCTGAGCTAAGGGCACTGTTTGCTTCTAGCCCCTCCCCATCAAGAATGAAGACACCTCCCCCCGGAACTGAAGCAAGCAGCTCACCTTATTGGGTCCCGAGTCCTGAAAAGGAAAAGACAGAAAGAGCCTGAGGACCTGAAACGAGGCTAGAGTGTGCGAGGAGAGGGGGACAGGCTGGTTCCAGGCGGCAAAGGAGCAGGAAAGGCCTGAGCACGTGCCAGGTGTCCATCACTCAACGCCTGGCCATTGCTGGCCACCCTGAGCTGGGTCTGAGAGTCAGACCAAACGATACTGCAGCCTCTCAGGCTGTTGCCACCCATCAGCCCGTCCCTCCACCAACCATTCTAGAGGTGGCCAGGGTCTCCGGAGATTTGCCCATCCCTGGCTGAAGGCCTGGGTGTCTTAGTGAGTGGGCGATACTGCCTGCCCCTTGGGGCCCATCAAACCCAGTCCCTCACCTCCAAGGGCCATGATCTCCCTCCTGGAGAATGGCCTGGGTTGGGCTAACTGAGGTCAGAGCTGACACAGCCTTGCTCTCCCAGAAGGACACCAGCCGTCAAGCTCACCAAAGCTCATGGTGACCCTCTGAAGGGCCCTGGGAGGAATACAGCTCACCCCAATTTTACAGGTGGGGACACTGATGATTCAGGAAGTGACTCTATCTGTAGCTTAGTGATGCCCCACCCATATCTCTGGGTTTTCCCCAGAACCCTGACTGGCTCCCAGCATCCCCCAAGGAAAGCAGGACAGGGCAGCCCCTCCATGGCCTGTCCCATCAGCCTAGTCCTAGAAGCCCAAGCCAGCTCACCATTTCAGCCAGAGCAGAGATGACTTTGCCCAGTGTAGTCAAGGACTTGTTGATATTGGCTCCCTCCTGTGTGTGGAGAAGATGATCGGGTCATTAGGAAGCTTCGAGAGCCTGGGGCCTGACCCATGTGGGGTGGGCTGAGACCATCGGCCAGGACTGTTGACCCTTTAGGCTTTTAGGGGGTATGGGAGCCTCTGGCAGGAGGCCCATCAGAGGCCCACCTGGCCGGGCAGGGAGTGCAGTTTGCCCAGGGTTCTCCTGGGCTTCCTAGAAATCCTAGGAACACCTCACATGTGCCCCACCTGGAAAAATTTCCGGGGCCCCATCCCATCCATCAGGTACCAGTGGGGACCAAAGGGGAACTCAGGAAAACAAACACTCTCTTTCCTGGCACTCAAGACTGCTTGACGGGAAGGTATTCCCTCAGGACAACGGCCGGCCAGCTCACTGCCCCTCTTGCAGCTGCCTGGCAGCCTGTGTTCTCCCGGTGGGAAAGCGAGGTGCTGTGGGACTCTCCTGCCAGGTCATCTGCCTGCTGACCTTCTCCCATCTCCTCACCTGTGCCCCCCACCCAGGCTCACCCTTGGGGATGGCCCCAATACCTCCCTCCAACCCCAAGAGGAGCTGAGCCCTCGTGCCTGGCCCACCGGGAACAAGCCAGGATTGAAGACACCATCCCGCCTTTGAGTCGGGTAGCAGGGCACCCACTGCTCCCCATGGGCATGGTGGCTGGGCCCCTACCTTGAGCCGCGTGCCTTTCGCTCCTGTGGAGTCAGCGCGCTCGCTCCCAGCCAAGTCCACCAGGCTGATTTTGCTCACCTGAAAAGGCAAATGTGTCAACTGCAGAAGATGCCATGAGGCTGCCAGGGGGCATCCTTCCTCTCTGGGCACCGCCCAAAGGGCCCACCCGCGAGCCACAGCCAAGCCCCACCCTTGGGTCTGAAAGTCTGTAGCCCTGCGTTCCCTCTGCACCTCTGTTCACAGCTCTTCTGACACTGCCTGAGGTTCGAGGCCATCTCACCTCACAGGCTGCAGCCGCCCCCGCAGCTCACACACCCCTCCCCCTGCCCCCGGAGCACCAGAGTTGAGGCCACACTGTTTTCTGTATACTCAATACTCTTCACATGTTGTGCGTGGACTCCTCACAGCACCCATGAGGTGGGTCCCTCACTATCGCCCATTTCCACAGACAGGAGCTTTGCCTATGCTGGGGTTTAAATCCAGTTCCAGAGCCCCAGCTAATGCTTGAATTCCTCATGCCCGGTGCAGGGGGCCCCAGTACACTTCCCTGGCCTAGGGCAGGTGGTCACCTGCATTCAGAGGAGGCCAAGGTCCTCTTGAGCATAGCTACTGAGGGCAACTCGCCCAGATATCAACAGGCACAGACATCAATAGGACCCTCTCGGTACCCTGCATCCAGGCTGACCCAGTCCCTGTCCTCCAGGCCCCACCGTGCTGTCATAAGCCTCCTGGAGGATAGTGCCTGGCTGGGATGATCCCAGCACCACCAGGTCTAAGTGGTGCTAACTTTCCTGACCCTCTGTGGATTATGGGTGCTGCCTGAGAGAGCCGGCCCTCCAGGAAGTGGCTGAGGTTCCCTGGGAGAAGGCCTGGATGTGGGGGTGGGGGAGACGCACAGTCAGGAAACCCAGCGCTGTAGGGCACAGCTACTGGTGCACGTGAACAGACTTGGCACTGGCGCTGCTGCCCCTTTCTGGAGCCCATAGATGTCTGTTGGGATAGAGGCCTCAGAAGAGGATCCATGAAGCATGCCAAGGCTTGTGGGAAAGGCTTGTGGGAAAGGCATGTGGGAAAGGCATTTAGGGCTGTGGGCAGCGGGGCAGGATGGTGCCCGCTCAACACAGCCTCTCCTTTGTGCTCGAAGATGCCGGTGCCCACGCTCACCTCTGTGACAGGCACTCACTCAAGCTGAGACCTCCTGCCTCCACGGGTCGCCCAGGCTTCCTGGGCCTTTGGGGCTATGCTGGGGTGCAGTTCTGGGGAGATTCCTTCCCAGCCCCCAGTCTCCACCAAAACCACCTGGTAAGAGGCCCCGTGGGCCCTCCACCCCAAGTCCCTTCCACATCCAGGTGGCACCGAATGCCCAGATGAGGTGGCCAACCTCTCACCAAGGGGTGGAAGTGCCTGGTTCCTGGGGTGAGGTCGCTGCCCACGCCTCCCAGGCCAGTGTGTGGCGTGGCCTCCTCATCCTGCCTGACTGGCCAGACCCCAACGCCTGCCTGATGGCACCACGGCCAAGGCCACGCTCACTTTCTCCGTGGTGATGTCGGTCTCCGCATCGTGGCGCTTCTGAGTGAAGATGATGTTGAAGACGGCGTGGGAGCGGCTGCTGGTCTCATTCATGTTCGTGGCTGCCACCGTCCTGAGGGAACAGAAGCCACTCTGTGGTTACCCGCCATCCTGCGGTTGGACATTCGGGTCACCAGTGGTGCCAGTCCGCTGGGCCAGGTCATGGGGTGTCAGCTCCCCTGGGTTCTCAGAGCCGCCCCACTGGGGGCCATGCCTCCTATCAGAGCAAAAGGGCCCACACATGCCAGAGGCTAAAGCAAATAGCATTTGGCATCAAAAAAGAGACATATTCAGCAGGGCTGAGTATCTACATGACTGCCCTGTGGTGACTGCAATGGCTCCAGGCTTTTTCCTGACTTGATAACATTTACATTGTATACCAAACTTTACCTGTGATCTGCCTGGAGACATTTCTAAAGGGCAAATGTGTATTCAAAGTGAATAAAAAGGAACAGGACCCAGCTTGGTGTTATTCTTCACTAAAGAGGCTCCACCTAGCCCCCCAATACCTTCTAAATTCGTATTTTTTTGTATAGTGTATTTATTGTGTCGTCAGCCCTCCTTCACATCAGCCAGAACCCGCCCCGAGGGTTGTGGCACACATACCCCTGTCCACCATGTCCATCATGGGACCCTGAGCCCCCAGCTCCAACCTGGTGCTTGGGGTGCTGGGACTGGGGGTATTTCTCTGCTTCTGGGCGCTCAGCAGAGCCAGGTATTGCTCACTCTACAAGCTGGGCAGGAGCCCTCACAGCCACCGACAGGCAGAGACCTCAGGGAAGTGTCCCCAATAGGCTCCCTGTCTGACAGCCCACAGCACGAGGGGCCTCGTCAGAACAGCGCCCCCACAGGACCACAAATGAGGGGTGGTGGTGACCCACACAGGGAACCCTAACCCTCCAGAAGTCCCTGGGTGATAGAGGGGGACTGTTGTCATGACAACCAGGCAGTGAAGCCCAGGAAGATGGACTGCTTATGGCTGTCAATGCTTACAGCTGACACTTCCCCATGAGCTCCTGTCCAGAGCTCTATCCACGGGACCCATTTACCCTCAGGGCAGGTGGCCAGACCTCAGTCTCATGGTCATTGGGCCCAGCAGGCCAGCTGCCTGTAGGGGAGACCACCTGGGACAGCAGCCACAGATGGCGCCTGCACAGCAGCCCCAGGAGGAGCAGCCCACCTGTAGGTAACAGTGTCCCCCTGTGCAGGGAGCTGCAGGCCCACAAGGCCCACTCCTCCTCAGGGAAGATGCAAGTGCCCAGGGACCAGCCTTCCCCGCAGAGACGGGAAGCTGCGGGCACAGTGGGGGTTGGAGGGCAGAGAGGATGGGTGAGTCACCCCCACACACCTGGCCTTGTTCCCTGAGTCCATGAGGTCCTGGATGTCATTGTAGGAGGTGACGGCCAGCTTGGAGAGGTCCTCCACGTACGGCCCCAGCAGCGGGTGCTCCCTCACACGCAGGTTGCCCTTGTTCTTGGGGTTCAGGAGGTCGCGGACACGCTCACAGTAGATCTCCATGTAGCTGACCTGCAGGGCAGAGACACTTGTGTGGGGGCCACCATTAGAAACCCCAAAGATAGGTGTGGGGACAGTTATCAGACACACTCAAGATGGGAGGAGGGGCTGTTGTCAGGGACTCCTGAGGAGGCGGGTATTAGAAGATGTGGGGGTCACTACCCAGGAACCATGAGGAGGGAGTGCAGGGGCCACCTTTAAAGACTCTTGGGGTAGGGAGTGTGGGTACCGCCCACTGGATAGGGAAGGTGGGCAAAGGAATCCAAGTCCCAGTGTGAGTGTGTGCATTGGGGGTGTCAGCCCAGCCCCGCCTGCCCGGCCCTCCTCACCCACAGCCATCCTGGGGCTCACTCTGGGGCCACAGCCAGAGTAAGGCCCAGGCTATGCAGCTCTGAGGCACCTGTCCCTGTGCCCAGCCCAGAGCAGCGGCTCATTGCACACCAGCTGAGTAGAGGACTGCCCCTCGTACCTCTGAGCCCTGCACTTCTGTGTCCTGAGTGCATGTGGTGGCATGGTTGCCGCATGTACAAGCGAGTGACAAGCTAAGGGCACACACCAGTGATGGGGACACACTATACACCAGAAAAGCATCGCTATCCATGCTTACAACCTCAGTCCTGCCCAGAGGACCGGATGCTGGGCAGGGGACCCCTACCTCCACGGAGTAGGACATGTTGTCGTTGGTCGTGTCATTGATGCGGGAGAACAGGTCCTCACAAAGCTGTAGAAACCCAAGACATGGTCAGAGGATGAAGGCCCTGCCCCCCAGGTGCTATGGGTTGCCTGTGCCCAGGATCACCATTGTTCTCCTGGCCCCTCTTACACCCTCACAGTTCATCTTAAAGGCACGGAGAAGGTCTGCAAGGCAAATGAGCTGCTGTCTTCTGCTTAACTCGGTAGTCCCCTCGTAGACATCTGACCTTTTCTCACGTATCATCTGCTCACACTGGCCTGCTCCTCCTGCCGTCCTTGTCTGCATTGGGTGGCGGACCTGCCATGCTACAGACCACCCAGTGTTCTCTGCTGCCCTGACCAGGTCAAGCACTGAGCAGCTCAGACCCAGGGGGCTGGGCCAGGGAGGGTCCCAGCAGTATCAGGCATGTGCATCTCAGGTTTCAGTTAACCTGGTCACCTCTCCCTGCTCAGCCCACCTGTCCTCATAGCCCCCAGGGGAGGGTCACTTCCACCAGAGGGTCTCCCAGCTGCCCCTGCTGCCCTGTGTCCCTGCCATCATGGGTCCTGCCACCCCAGCGCCTGTGCCCCCCCTGCCCCACATACCTGTGGGATGATGCCCTGCTGGTCCTTCTCCTGCTTGCCCATCATGGTGTAGGACTTGCCGGCCCCGGTCTGGCCGTAGGCGAAGATGCAGACGTTGTAGCCCTCGAAGGCGTGCTGCAGCATCTCCTCGCCGATGTCCTGGTACACCTGCTTCTGCGACGCATAGTTGATGTCCTCGGGCTGCAGGGCAAGAGGGGCCGCAGTTGCAGGAGTCGGGGGCGCTGAGGGCTCAGCCCACTATGTTCCCCGAGGGCCCACATCATGCCCGGGAACCTCCAGGGCAGGAAGAAATGTGGTCATCGCCTCATTTAGAGAGGAACAAGCGGGTCAGGGAAGATGAGGAACTGGGTGTGGGCGGCGTCCACACAGCTATGACCCCCTCCCCTGCACCCCCAGCCCGGGCTTACCGAGGTGTGCGACCAGTAGGAGTAGTCGAAGCTGAAGCTTTTGGGCGTCTCCTTGGGCTGTTTGGGGTTAACGATGGCTGCAGGGAGGGGGACAGGTGCGGTGGTTAGCCCTGTGCTGTGTCTGCACTGTGTGCTCTGGAGTGCTGGCTGCCCCCCCGCAGGGATCCGACTTATTCTTTTCCCATCAGTGCCCCTTCAGGTCCTTTCCAGGTGTGTGCTCATGGCTAAGGACTGTCCCCTCCCAGGACCCTCCCTCCCCCATCACCAAGCTGCACCCTGGCCCAGCCGAGGCCTTGCTCTCAAATCACTGAACATCAGTTCATCAAACT
The DNA here is from genome assembly GCF_014108245.1 of Pipistrellus kuhlii. Classification (NCBI taxonomy): domain Eukaryota; kingdom Metazoa; phylum Chordata; class Mammalia; order Chiroptera; family Vespertilionidae; genus Pipistrellus; species Pipistrellus kuhlii. Next base: position 30,374,016 of record NW_023425573.1, read on the forward strand.
AGGAAAAAAGCCACAAACTTGAGATGAAGCGATCACCCACCCTGGCGCCTGCCAAGTGTTCCAGGAGACCCCTCCCCCCAGTCCAAGGCTGCCTGGCCCCAGGTCTGTGAGGCCCAGTCCTCAAGGTTTCCCAGGCTCTGAACCCAGCAGGCAGTGGGTCCTCAGTGGCAGGAGGGACCTTGGCCCCAAATCCAATCAGGCCACCCTGCCTGCTGCCAACTGTCTGAACCCAAAATGTCCATGTTGTCAGAGGACCTTTAGACTCCCCGAAGTCCCACCCAGGTGGAGGCAGATCCCTCCCTGGTTTTCATATCCACCAGGACCTTGGACTAGTCCCAGTCAGCAAGGCTCCCGGCACCTCTGGGAGGCCAGTCCCCCACCCCCGTGTTTGGGGATGGAAGCCATGGTTGCTCACCCATCAACTGGTTCTCCCCAGGGACAACTGGCTGGGGCCCTCACTTTCCTGGGCTCGGCACAGCCTTCAGGACCCCACACCGCTTGCCCCACCAGATGACCTGCCAACCAGCATCAAAAGAAGCAGCCCCCTCAAATTCATATGTGGAAGTCCTGACCCAGGACCTCACAATAACCTTATTTGGAGGTGGGGCCCTTGCAGATTAACTGGTTAAGATGAGGTCATACTGGAGTCAGATGGCCCTAATCCAACATGACTGTTTCCTTATAAAAGGGGACATTTGGCACAGACATGCACACAGGGAACAGGGATGCAGTGATGTGGCTACACACCAGGTACCGCAAGGACTGCAGTAGCCGCCAGAGCCGGAGAGGCAGGGGGCAGATTCTCCCTCACAGCCTCTGAGGGAACCCACTCGCCCACACTTAAGCTCGCACTTCCAGCCTCTAGGCCTGACATCCAAGCCCCGTGTGGTACTTTGCAGGGCAGCCCTGGCAAGCCAACAGCTCCCATCAGCCTTGCCAGGCTCCTGCAGCTGCCCCAGGCCCGGTTCCTGGGCAGGCCCCTTGGCCATTTGCCCTGGCTGAATGTCCTGCTCACAGCACAGGTGTCAAATGAAGCCCCATCCCCAGGGGCTGACCTGGCTTTGGGCTCCAGACCCCAGACTTGAGGACTTCGGGGAGATGACCTAGTGCTCTTGGGAAGCTACAAGAAGGAGAAGGTGACTGACCATCACATCCCTGTCCTCTCAGACAAGAGGGGGTCACATCCATGCTGCCTCCAGGAGCCAGGCCCAAAGGAGAGCAGCTGCCCTGGCTTCAACTCCTGAGACCTAGGGACTCAGCTACTATAATCCCAGTGCAGATAATGCGGGCGCCATAGAAACAACAATCACCGGCCCTCTTGACATGGGCAGCCTGGGCTACGCCTCCACTGGGTCCCCTGGCAGCAAGTGGCCAGGTCCCCTGGCTCACCCCACAATGCCTCACCTCCATGACCTCATATCCTCCCCTCCCTGCCTGTGGGTCAAGTTCCCAGGACAGGCCCAAGCCCCATCCTGCTCTCCCACCCCTGGCTGGCCCCCACATCGGCTCTCTGAGCAGCCTGGCCCCATTCCCAGGCGCTGACCTTGCTCTGATGGTTTCCTGGCACTAGCATGTTTGTATACACCCACATGGACCATGAGCTTCCTGAGGTGGGAGCCCGCACCGGGGCACAGGTGTGCTCAAGGAACTGTGGGTGGGCTGGGGTAGCCAACAGACAGGTCAGAGGGAGGGATATGAGCTGAGGAGAGCTTGCCGTGGAGACCACTGGGCAGAGCTGCTCTGGCCCTTGTGACGTGCCCTCACCCCCCTGCCGGGCCCCTTGGTATGGCTGACCCCCTGGAGGTCCGTGGTGTCTGAGAAATGCCCTCTATCATTACAGATTCTGAGGTCAGAGGGGATGTGCCCTCCTCGGGTCACAGGACACACAGCCAGACTGGAGCCCAGGGTCCACCCCAGACCTGACTCTCTACTGTCACCCCTCAGCCCTCACCAGGGTGACCTGCCAAGGCTGGGCTGTACAGACAGACACCCCCCTCAGCCTGCTGCACGCAGAGAGGAGCAGTTTTGCTGGAGGTTCTCCTTGTGCACGTTTGAGGAGAGAGGAAGGAGAACACCCTCCAGGGCACACTGGGCAGGTGGTTCAGGGACAGCTCACTGAAATGCCCCATGCCCCTCCACCCCTGCCCAGGCTCTGCAGGAGCCAACAGAGGGGCCCGGGGCAAAGACACGAGCTGTGGGGATGCCAGCTTGAGCAGGGAGGCGAGGCCAGGAGGAAAGGAGTCAACGGCAGCCACTGTCTCTGCCTGCAGCCCTGCAGTCTTCAGCTGCACCCAGGCAGAGGGGCCGGCACCTCCAGCACAGCGGTGTCCGGTGCTCGGAGTCTGTGTGCCTGTCGTTAAACCCTAGGTGACTTTAAACTGGCTATGGGGAGTGTTCACAGGACAGAAACTGGCAAACATAGGTACGTGTGAGCTAGAGAAGGAGAGAAAGAGAGAGATGAATGCTGTTTTACCAGGTCACTGCCCCAGACTCGCAGGATTTGGGAGGTAGCCTAGCTGAAGCAGAGACCAAAACCTCAGTGGGGTTCCAGCGAAGCTTTACCTCAAACCCAGGCACTTGCCTGTCAGCACAGGAGACCCTCCCATCCTTTGACGAGGAAGCCTCCTTTCTGTTTATCTAATTTGTCTCACACGCCCCACACACCTCAGCAAGTCCCCCTGCCCTGTCACTGACCGTTTTGGGGGGGAGAGGGGGGCGGGACCCTTGGCATGGGCAGGTCTAGTTCTGTCTCATTGTGCACATGCGTGCATCATCCATCACCCCACCGAACATCAGCCCGAGGGCAGCGAGTATCCGGTGCCTGGAGTGCAGCCCAGCACGAGCTCACGCTCAGCAAATGTCGGCTGGTGACGTGAGGGGCCCATCGTCACCTCCTCCTCCCTGCGCCGTCACGTGTGATGACACGACCTCAGAGCCTCAGTTTTCCCACCTGTGCTGTAACGGACAGTCCTCATTCCTGTGGGGCTTCCGGGACAGCAATGTGGGTCACCTCTGTGACCTCTGCCAGTGAAAAGCCCATCTTGGCCTCCAGGGTGAAAGCAGCTCACGTCCTCCGAGCTGTACCAGATTGTTCGATCAGGAAGTGCCGGGGCACATCGGCCTGGGGCCAGCCACTGACAGCAGGCCCCAGGCTTTTAGCTGCTGTCCCTGTGCCCTTGGCTAAGTTGCTGCCCCGGGCCTTTGGCTGCCCTGCTGCCCAGGGTCCTGCCAGCCTCCCACATCATGTGTCTCCAACCACTCTCTAATGCAGAGGCCTGCAGAGTGTGTGCACCTGCTGGGCCATAGCCATGCTCCCTTCTGTGCTCTTCCATGACCGGTGCTGCTCTGTTTGCAGCCTAGAATATTCTAGAACAGTGATGGCAAATGAGTTAGGCATTGAGACTGCACAGGTTGACAGAGGCAACTACCAGTGTCCACATGGGCAAAGAGGGCTTCTGCTCAGACAGTGAGCTCTACCCACCTCCGCATCCAAGCAGCAACTCACTACAAATGAGTGTGACAATGGAGCCAGGGGGGTCTGGGAGGCATCCTCTCTCCCCCTCAGCAGCCGGACTGGTGTGCTAAGGACCCCTCAGGGCATGTCTGCCTTTCTAACCTTCTTGAATTTGCCTCTCTTCCAATCTCCTACTCACGATGCTGACTCCAGGTCTCCCACTTCTCGGAAGGTTCTGAGATGATTTACAATTACAAACACAGCAAAAGCATAGAAAAAGGAAAACCATTTATGAACCTGGGGCCACTGAAGCAAGACAAGGAATCAGTAACCATGGGTGGAATGGTGTCCCCTAAAATTCACGTCCCCCCTGGACCTCAGAATGTGGCCTTATTTGGAAACAGGGTGTTTGCAGATGTGATTAGTGGTGAAGATGAGGTCACAGTGGAGTGGGGTGGGTGCGAAATTCATTGATTGCTGTCCCCATAAGGAGGCCACATAATGACATGGACACACCAGCCCATCAATACTTGGATTTCGGAGCCTGGCCTTCAGAACTATGAGAGAATGCAGTTTTCAACTACACAGTTTGTGGTTATCTGTTACTGCAGCCCCAGGAAACCTACACACGTGTGAACAAGGAGCGAGCCAGGCCAGATCGGCTGCTACCTCTGGCCAGGAGACAGGACCCATAGCCTAGCACCAGCGGCAGCCAACTATCCCATCGCAGCCAATACTCACTGGTGGTGCTTCCGGACATCTGGATGATGCACTTGGAGTCACGGCTCATTTCCCGGGAATTGAAGGGGCGGACGCGCACCGCCACCTTCACTGAGGCCCCGGCCATCTCTGCAGCCTTCGTGGGTCACTCCTGGCAGTGGCAAGAGCCTCGGTGAGAGCAGAAGACACCTTGGGAAAAAAGGGAGACATAAACTGGAAACAATAGCTAAAAGGGCAGAACAAGGGCTGCTACCCACAGAAGCACCTGCCCACCTCTGGTTGGCAATTGAACCCATTTCCCACCAAATCCTGAGTGACACCTGCACCGAGTCCCAGGCCACAGGACAGGATTGGAGGGGCAGCTGCAGGGGGGAAACACTATGAGTTTTAGAAAAGGAAGTCAATGGGATGCGTGAAGCCTAGCAAGAAACAGCCACTTTGCTGTGGGACCCAGAAAGACTCCAGGTTCTCCTGAAGGCCAGTGTCTGGGCGGCACCAAAAACACACGTTTATGGAAAGTCACTGGAGAGACCATTAGACCTGTTGTGGGTTGAATTACAATATGTCCTCCAAACTCACATGTGGGAGCCCTAACCCCCAGGACCTCAGAACCTGGCCTTATTTGGAATTAGGGTCCTTACAGATATAACTGGTGTCCTCATAATAAGGAACATTTGGACACAGACACTTGCAGGGAGGATGTCCTGTGAAGACGGAGGCAGAGATGGTGATGTGTCCACAAGCCCAGAAAGACCAAAGATTGACTGTAGCCACCAGGATCTGGGAGTCCTGGGACCCATTCTCCCTCCAGCCTCAGGAGGAACCAGTCCTACAGATACCTTGATTTTGTACTTCCAGGCCCCAGACTGTGAGACAATGAATTTTTGCTGTCTAAGATACACCATTGGTGGTACTTTGTTACAGCAGCCCTAGCAGACTAATGAAGGCCCCCAGAACCCCACCCCCATCCTGTGAATATCCAAAACTCTGCCCCCCACCAGGCAGATGCCAAAGGCTCTGTCCATCCTAGGGACGGGGTCTGAGCACCAGATGAGGGTGGGTGTGAAGCACATACTAAAAAGAGGTGTGAACTGCACCCAAATGTCCAGCAGTGGGACCCCAGCTACTCCGGATACTGCTGCGCACCCAGTGTGCTGGCTGTCATGGGAGAGGGCAGGGTGCTGAGCTGGGGAAACTGACTGGGACCACACCCTCTAGCAAGAAATGCAGAGACTAGCACAAACAAAAAAAGGCACACAGCAGAAAGAGAAAAAAATATTTTTAAATACCTTATAATTAATATCCTCAGCAAGAAAATTTACCACAGACATGAATCAGTGATGGTGCTGGGAAGTGAGCTGCGGCAGTGCGGCCTGCTCTGTGACACTCCCAGTGAGTGTGAAGGTGAACTTCACATCCACTTGAAGGTCACCTTCACTCCCACTGAGGAAGCAACTCCCCTTAAGGACACAGGCCTGTGGTGGGCTCTGCGCCAGGTCTGTGCCGTTCGAGAGGACAGTACCTGGGCGCCAAAGCCCACAGGTCAGAGGTGAATGGACAAAGCAGTGCCCGTCTCAAGACTCAGACCAGACAGGAGGGGAAGCGGGACCAGGTCTTCCCTGTGGGAGTGTCCCAGGCCATGGAGATGGGACTCAGGGGGTTAGCAAGTTCTGGGCTTGGTGAGGGGGTCCCACATGACACCCCATCCTTCCCCCTGCAGAGGCATGGCCCCAGGGCACCCACTGCCTGGCCTACAGGTAGGACAGTGCCCGACTGAGGCACCCAGAGAGAACCCTGGGCTGAGGGGCAGGCTGAGGTGGGCAGGCGCTCCTATGGGTAGCAGCCCTTGTCTTGTACCAGGTGTCACCGGGTGACTTCAGTAGGTCTTGAATTCCAGCGAGGGAAGGGTGAGCTTCATCCATTACAGTAGACTGTGGTCAAGTCCCCATGTGCCCAGATCAGGGCAGGGCTAGAGAAGGGGCACTTGGGAGGCTCTGGGGAGGTGAGGGGACGGGAGGCACGGCATCGTTGTCGCTTGTGGACAACAGCACAGTCACAGACATGAGGGATGCCCCATGATGCTGGGACCAGTGCAGAGCTTCAACCCCCACCTGGTGGGAAGGCGATTCATGGGACTCACAAAGGTAAGGAAATCCTTTCACCAAAGCTGCCACTGCTGAGGACCAGGCCTTACACTACCCGAGCTCCCCGCTGCCCAGGCTGAGCCTGAAAGGGAATCTTCTGCCTCACCCTCCCTTCATGTCATCAGAACCCTCAGGAGAATCTGCCCCAAAGACACCTTCCAGCGGTGTCCCAGCCTTCTCTCTGTGGGGACAGGGTGGGGACCTCTGGCCAAGGATCAAGAGCAACTAGAGAAGCTGAATAAAAAATTTAAATCTGTTTTGAGGAGTCAATGAGCTATTGAAGCCATGCAGAGTAGCAAGCCAAGATTCCGGAGACAGAGGACTGCCAGGGCAGGAGATGACTTGACATTCCCAGCACTTTCCCTGGGAGCGTATTTGCATTCCGGTCACCAGGCGAAAGGCTGGGAATCTGCAGTCTTCCCAGGCAGAGAGCCCGTTGCTGAGGGATGGAAGAAGCTGCAGGGCCTTTGGTCGAGAGAAACAAACTTGAGAGGCCAAGATCCCAGGAGGAAGCAGTAGAGAATGGAGCCAAACAAATGTCCAGTTCTCCCCTTAAAACACGTGCCAAGCTCAGAAGGTATGAGTAGAAATTTAAATACTCAAGCAGAAAACCTCTGAAAATCAAAGAGTTGTCTTCCATGGTCTCGGGTGCTAAGAAGAAAAGATCAGAGCTCAGGATCCAGTGGAGGAGGGGCCCTCGTGATCACACCAGGCCAGATTTGAAAGCCCTGGGAGGCACAGAATCTAAAAGCAGGGCGGAACCATAGGTAAGAGAAGCCATATCCAAACTGCAGAGGCGCCCTGACTCAGCCGTCTCTGACTGATTTAGAGACAACCCTCAACTCTGTTTTCCTGGAAGAGAAAAGGAATACCACCTGGGAACTTTGCAGTGTTTTAATAGGTAATGTCTGACCTTACAGTAAAAATTACAAGGCATGAAAAGTGACAGGACTATATGATTCAAAACAAACTGGGAGGTGGGGGGAGGGGGGGAAAGCAAAGAAAAACACAAAGAGAAAAAAGAAACATACCTACACATGACCCAGACCCAGGAGCTATCTGAGGACTTTAAAATAACCATGACTTGCTGAAACCGGTTTGGCTCAGAGGTAGAGCGTCGGTCTGCGGACTGAAAGGTCCCAGGGTCGATTCCGGTCAAGGGCATGTACATTGGTTGCGGGCACACCCCCCGGGGTGTGCAAGAGGCAGCTGGTCGATGTTTCTCTCTCATTGACGTTTCTAGCTCTCTATCTCTCTCCCTTCCTCTCTGTAAAAAATCAATAAAATATATTAAAAAATATAATAATAACCATGACTTATATGTTCAAAATGAGAGGAAAAAATGATGAAGAAAATACATGGGAAAATAGAGGATTTATTAGCAAGAGGATTTGAAAATATATTTTTTTAAAAAGAATCAAATGGAAATTCTATTGTAAAAACTGAAAACACAATAACTAAAATTAAGAACTCAAGAGATGTCCTGTCTGGTTGGATGGGTGGTGTCCCACGCAATTAAAGGTTGCTGGTTCAATTCCAGGTCATAGCACATGTCCCGGTTGCAGGCTCGATCCCTGGTAGAGGGTATACAGGAGGCAGCCCATGGATGTTCTGCTCTCATATCGATGTTTTTCTCTCTCCATCTCCCTTCCCTTCTCTCTCCCGATATCTCTAACTATCAATTAAAAAAAAAAACCCTTTATATATATATATATATATATATATATATATATATATATATATATATATAATTTTTTTTTTTTACAAAAAGAGAACTCAAGAGATTAGACGAGAAAGACTGTTTATGAACTGGATGACAGGTCATTAGAAAGTTAAAGAACACGGAAAAAAGAATGAAAAATATAGAAATGAGAGAGAAATCTGGGACACAGTAAAATGGTCCAATATGCACGTAACTGGATCATAAAAAGAGAAGAGATTGAATCGGGGAAAGCAATACTTAGAAAGATAATGGCCATTTATTGTCTAAAACTGCTGAAGCTTCTCAATCCATCTTCGAGAAGCTGTGCAAACACAAAGGAAGATAAATACAAAGAAAACTACACCAAGCCAGAGCATAATAAGACTGCTGATACCAAAGATGAAGAGAAATATCTTAAAAGCAGACAGAGAAAAAAAGAATATACAACCTGTAATGCAGGGGTGGGAACCTTTTTTTCTACCAAGGGCCGTTTGGATACTTATAACATCATTTGTATGCCTACAAAACTATCAACTTAAAAATTAGCCTACATATTTGGTCAAATGCCTTGGCAGGACCAGACAATATGATTTCGTGGGCCTTTTACAGAACAAAGAAACAAAGTCAGATTGACACTCAACAGAAATGAAGGAAGCCAAAGACGAGGTTCTAAGGTCTCAACCTTATCGGGAAAGTAGAAAAGTAATACTTTCTATTAGATTGTCAAGGATACCTGTTTCAATTGCTAGGTTAATTATTTAAAAAAAAAAAAACTAAAACAAAAAAGAATGTATAACTAACAAGTTATTAGCAAGATAAATAAATTTCAAATATTTTTATTAACCCAATAGAATGCAATTAAGGAGGAAAACAGAGCAAAGGAAAGTTAGCTCAAACGAAAACTGACATTTAAGACTGTAGCTAAAAGCCCAATTCAATTAGTATGGCCTAAATACCACAAGTAAAACAATACAATTGTCAGCCGGGACCAGTTTGGCTCAATGGATAGAGCGTCGGCTTGGGGACTGAAAGGTCCCGGGTTAGATTCCGGTCAAGGGCATGTACCTTGGTTGCGGGCATATCCCCAGTAGGGGGTGTGCAAGAGGCAGCTGATTGATGACTCTCTCTAATCAATGTTTCTAACTCTCTCTCTCTCTCCCTTCCTCTCTGTACAAAATCAATAAAATATATTTAAAAAACAAAACAAAAAAAAAACAATACAATTGTCAGGACAGATTTTTAAAAATTATATTCTGTTGACAGGAGATACCTTTAAATAAAAAGACACAGAGAGATTGAAAAAAAAAAATTGTGTGCTTATTCTATCAGGTACTGAGAAGGACACATATCATACACATTCTTTTAAAATGTACATAGAGCATTTATTAAAATTAGCCATAGGATGGTCATAAAACAAACTTTAACAAATTTCCATTTAAAATTAAAACCTTAAGACATATTAGTATGTTCTCTGATCATAGCAGAATTAAGCTATACATCAATACAAAAAAAAAAAAAAAAAAAAAAAAACCCCACAAAACCCCTCCATTGTTTGAACATTAAGCCATACAATTCTAAATAACCCTTGGGTCAAAAAAAAAACACAAAACAAACAAACAAACAAACAAACAAAAAAACCCTCACAGGATATTAGAAATTATTGAACTGAATGTTAAAGATCCAACATGTCAACACAGTGAAATGCAACTAAAGCCAGAAATAGACACTTTCAAAGCATGGTGAGGGGACAGGGGGGTCTCCTTATTCACAGGTCCATCCAGATCCCCACTTCCCTCAGGGAGTTTCAGAACCGGAAGGTTCACCTTGAGAAGGACCTGGTGGGCGTGACCCAGCAGCCCAAACTCCGCCAAGCCAGTTCACCCTTACCCGGGTGTCAGCAGCATTGGGGAGCTGGAGATATTCAGAGGGCCTTGGATGTGTGCATTTGAAGGGGGAGGGGGTGTGAAAAAATGGATCAGTCACTGTGAGCACTGACTCTTTAAGTCACAGGAATGGATGAGATTGACAGAAAGGAGGATGAGAAAGAGGAAAAGAGGTGGAGAAGGAGCAGTGGGGGAGAAGCCTCAGGAATCTAACTTTGGACAAGTCCTCTTGACTTGCGCCTTCATATTTAACCTAAGAATTATTATTTTTTTTTCTAATCTCTTGGACAGATCTTTTATTTTTATTTTTAATATATTTTATTGATTTTTTTACAGAGAGGAAGGGAGAGAGATAGAGAGTTAGAAACATCGATGAGAGAGTCATTGATCAGCTGCCTCTTGCACACCCCCTACTGGGGATGTGCCCGCAACCAAGGTACATGCCCTTGACCAGAATCAAACCCGGGACCCTTCAGTCCCCAAGCCAACGCTCTATCCATTGAGCCAAACCGGTTTCGGCCTAAGAATTATTTTTAAAGTAATTACCAAATGGTTCAGGTAAATAAATTATTTGAAAGAGTTCGTTTTGGTGGACACACACTGGTATATGTGAAAACAAACATCAGTTTGCTCAATATTAATATCTCTCAACTGATAGGAAAAAAAGATGAATGAGAGACTTGTACTTCTGGCAAACGATGGGTGAGACACCCTACCCCATTGGAAATCACCTGGAAACTTGGGGGTGGATAATGCACATAAGAATAAAACGAGGAAACATCTGAGGAAATGTGGGGGGGAAAGGAAGGAGGAGCCGAAATTAAAGCTGCAAGCCCATCTGGAAGGAAGTGCAGGCATTTGCTGACACCTGAAATGCAGACAATTGAGTTTCACCTGCTGGGTGGGGAATGGGCGAAACACATGCAAGTTGGGTTTGGAGCCACATCACCACAGGAAGTTGCATCCTCCAAGGCTACAGTGGGAGGTCGGGGAAAGCCACCTTCCCCCTAAGGGACACGAGAGAATTCATCTCAATGACTCAGCTCCAGGTGGAGAAAAAGCCAGTGTGTTTTGAGAATTTGAGGCCACCAACCTGTTGTTGTATGAGTTTGGGTTTCATTTTGACAATGGTCTCAGGTGTTTGCACCCAAAGCACCTTGCAAAGCAAATACAAATCCTCCTTGGAAATATTGGAAGTAGCTTCCTCCCCTCGGGTCCCCAATACTCCCAGAGATGAAGATCAGTCAAATGTGAGCTCACAGTCAAATGTTACCAAACACCAAAGGAGCAATGCACCGCCAGCAAGAGCCAAAGGGGAAAGAAGGAAAAGACAATCAGGATGAGATCCTCATGGACTGCAGATATTGGAATTGGTTATAGAATGAGTATGCCTAAAATGTTTACAGAAATAAGCAGGAAGGGGAAATAATGGGGTTAAATATGGGGGAAGGGGGTAACCATGCATAACCTTTAGAAATAAAAATGTACCGTATTTTTCGGACCATAAGACGCTCCGGACCATAAGACGCTCCGGACCATAAGACGCTCCGGACCATAAGACACACCAGTTTTTAGAGAAGGGAAATGAAGAAAAAAAGATTCTGAAACAAATAGTGTCCTAAAATATTTTATGTGCATTAAAACCCAACATCACAGTCATAAACACATGTAATCAACCCTGTAAAGTAAACAGCAGCATTTAGAACCATTTTAGAGCCGGGCAAGCACTCAGAGACCACACAGAGCTGGGCAAGTAAAAAAACTTTTTTTTAAAAGTGTATGTGTAGGCTATATTTGGACCATAAGACGCAGGGACTTTTCCCCCCCACTTCTGGGGGGAAAAAAGTGCGTCTTATGGTCCGAAAAATACGGTAATCATTTAATTTTAAAACTTAGCAGACATGTTAATCAATAAATTAAATGGAACTGAACAGAGAATTAATGAACTGGATTATATGTCAGAAAAAATTACCTAGAATTCTGGTCCCCAGAGAGTCAAAATGATGAGAACATAAAAGTAAGGTTAAGACTCGTGCCACATGAAAGAATTCACTAATTTAGCACAACAGGAACTTAAACTTATCTCTCAGTAACTGACGGATCAGCCACACAGCTAAGGTGTGGAAGATTTGAACAACATAATAATCATGGACCAGTATGTGCTCTCTTGTTCTCAAAAATTAGAGAAACATTATTTTCTAACATGTATGGACCATTTACAAATTTTACCATGTAGTAAACCATAAAGTACATCCTAATAAGTATCAATGACTAGATCAAATGTATCATGTACTTGAACACAATTCTACTAAAAATCAATAAAAAATAATGAAAAACCCAAATATTGAGAAATTTAAAATAAACATCTAATGCACAACAGGAGAAATTCTGGAGTTATGAGTAAGATTAGTGGTAGATGATGAGAACAGGACTGGCCACACCTCTGGCAGCCACTGCAAACAATTAGCAAACTGGACAAGCATACGAAAACAACGGTTTCCAGACACTGTACAACAGGCAGGTTAGGACAGTGATCACTGAGAGAAGGGAACCATATGAAGTGAGCCCTACAATCCCTCAAACTTCTTAGTGACTTTATGAGTTGGGGAGATGGGGGTCAGAATTCAGGCAGTCTGGAGAGCAACTACAACGTTTGGACAGATTCAAGCCTGGGACTATTGAGAGGGCACGATCCTCTCGTGGCAAAGCCAGGTGCAAGCTCCAGCAGAATGACAGCCAAAGGCTGTAATTGTAAGCTTGACCTTAAGGCCCAAACCTGTGGACCCACGTGGTTGAGTGATATGGGCTGCGGGAGGTGCAGCAAGTAAGCAAAGCTTGATTAGGTGCATGTAATTGAGTAGATTCGCAACCCATGAAAACGTTGTAATCACGCCCTCACTTTGCCTGGTAGAATCTGACTATAAAATAAAGATTCGGCTTGCAGGCCATGACGCTGTCTCTCCATTAAAGAAGCAGCATCCCACCTAGACTTAGCTTTTTTTTTCTTGTCTGTCTTTTCTAAATCCTTCACCGCGCCCCCTCAGGTTCATCCATGGCTGTGCCGGCTCCGCACAGGGCAGGTCGAGGCAGCTGGAGTTGTGGGTCAGAGTTCTGGAAAGAGTTGCTCAGTAATGGAGCTCCAGAAATGTGCACATGAGTCTGTACAATACTAGTCCATGCCCATGTGGTCCAGGCAAAGAATACATAAACCCAGAGCTCACACACAGTGAAAAGACATTGAGCTTCTACCAGCCAGAATAGTGAGTTTTCTTGATCCCTCCACCCAGACATTCAGTAGGCAACCCAAAGAACTCATCCTCTGGGGTTAACCACCCCTGGAGTGATATCTACTCCAGACTGACCCTAGAAAAGCTTAAAGTCAGGTTTGAAAGTATCAAATTAGTCCCCAAGCAATTTATCTGCTTGACAAAACAAAGCCAACATATTTTATAGGAAGAAAGCATAATTCAGATATTCCATTATATAGAAATGTGTAGAATCAGGTGACCTATAACTAGGAGAAAAAAAATGAGTCAGTAGGAACTACAACCATTAAAGAAATTGATTCAACAATTTAAAAATATAACCATCAAGTAAAACAGCAGACTCAGACATTTTTTATAGGAAAGTTCTACCCTACATTAGAAAACAAACAAACAAAAAAAGAAAACGGGTAATCTTACACAAATTCTTTAAGGGAACAAGAAAAAGAAGGAGACAGAAATTATGTCCCATCATTCACTGAGGCTAATATGACCTTGGTAGCAAATTAGACAAAGAAAAGTTGAGAAATGACCAATTTCACTGATGAACATAAATACACAGATGCAGGAAAGTCAGGTAGGAAAAAGAAAAAAAAAAGATAATGCAGCAGGCTTATTCCAAGAGTATCAGTATGGTAACATAATGTATGGCTGAGTGTTAGTATAGCTATTAAATGTAATTCACCACATATCATATTAAGGGGGGAAATCCAATTGAGATTTCCAATAAGTACTAAAGAAGCACTCAATTTTCCTAACTCGTTTATGATAAAACTCTGAGCAATATGAGAATAAAATAAAACATTTTTAATCTTATAAGAGGCATCTACTAAAAAAACTACCCTAACATCACACTTAATGGTGAAGTATTAGGAACATTTCCTTTAAACTCAAGTGTGAAATGTCTGCTATCACCACTTCTATTTAGCACTATAGCCAGTGATAAGGCAAGAAAAAGAAATAACAATGATAAAATTATGGGTTGGAAAGTAAGAAGCCAAATTGTTATTATTTGTAGACTATTTACTTATCTGCATAGAAATCAAGAACATCCACAAACAAATATTTTCAGCAAAGTTGCTAGAAACCAACCACGTTGGTATATACAAGAGACAGTGTTAAAAAAATATATATTAAGGTACCATTTTAAAAATAACCAAAAGTATAAAATACCTTTATGGAAATAAATGTCACAGAAGACTTTTATGAATAAAATCTTAAACTTAAAAAAATTATTATAGAAAATCTAAGTAAAGAATTATAACCTGTTCATGGGGGGAAAAAATTTCAATATCTTATTTTTCACCCAAATGGATTCAAAATTTAAACATAATTGCAAATGAAATTTTCATCACGTTATTTATGAAACTTGACAAATTGCTTCTAAAAATGTATATGGAAGTCCTGTGGACTCAAGGGTCCCAGGTTTGATTCCAGTCAAGGGCATGCACTTGGTTGCGGGCACAGGAGGCAGCTGATTGATGTTTCTAACTCTCTCTCCCTCTCCCTCTTTGTAAAAAAAAAATCAATAAAATATATTTTTAAAAAATAATAAAATAAAAATGTATATGGAAGAGTAAGATGCTAAGAACACCAATAACAAATTTAAATTTGAAATACAAGAGGATAGAGGGCAACATGCCCTACTGATATCGTATTAATATAAAGCTAGAGTAATTAAGATAGGTGGTTGGAACAAGGTGGGAAATCACCAAAGTCACAGAAGGGACATCAGAAAGCCCACATAGACACAGCCCTTCTGCTACCTGAAAAATGTGACTTTACAAGGCAATGAGACGAGGAAGAACTATTAAACCAGTGATGCTGAGACAACTGGTGCTGTGAACTGAATGTCCCCACAAAGTCATATGTTAAAGCCCCCACCCACCAGAGACTGGACATTCCCCCATGGTCTGGTCACAAAGTGGCTGTCCAGGTGTGAAAATGAAGGAAATGGAGTCATTTGTGGATCCTTAGAATCTCAAAATCATGGTTCAGACAGATGCAGACAATCTGATACCCAGTGAACTATACAGCTCACAAGGTATCAGGTAATTCTACCGACCGAGAGCCCGGGGGCAGATAATGGAATTCTGAGGGCACTGGGTACCAAAGTCGAGGCACTGATGAACCTCTAGGCTGGGGTCTAAGACCTGGATGCTACCAGGACATCCAAGTGGCCCTCCTGTAAGTCAGTGATGGACAGAACCTTCCCAGGGCTGAAAGATGGGGTAATGCCAGACCCTGCTCCCTGGGCGGGTCAGAGATGCCTGTGGGTGTGAGCACTGCAGGGGAAATGCTTTATTTCTAAGTTGATGGTGGGCACATGGCTAACCATTTATTAACATATCCTGTATTTTTTTTTAAAGACTTAACTTCTTTTGAGATGTCTTATTATGAAGGGAAGCAAGAACTCAGGATGAGCCAGAATGGAACTGCAGAAGGGTGTGAAGGTGGGGGACTGGGGTGACCACATGCTGGAGGGCAGGAGGAAGGGCAAGTTCCCCCCAACATTGCCAGGAGGGGTGAGAACTCTGAGAAGAGATGAGAGAGTTTCTTTGGGGACCTGGTGGGGGAAGCTGCTGGCTGCTGTTGAGGAGGGGGGCATGTGCGAGGAGTGATGACTAGGTGGTCACAGACTCAAGGCTGGACAAGGAGGTGCAGGCTGAAAAGGACACCTTGGGTGCAGTGTGTCCTAGAACAGCCACCCCCACCCCCCTGCCCAGCCTCACAGGGCCAGAGGCTGCCAATGTCCAGGCAAACAGCTGGAGGTTCTTCTCTCCAGAAATGGAGGAAAACAGTCTGGCAAGAAGGAAGTCTTCGATGTGCATGCTGGCGCCTCGCATTCTGGTATGGGGGGACAGCTGGGCAGCCAGCTCCCACCGCTCCACCTAAAGCCAGGCCTGCCAATGCACACCCCACTGAGTTCTCGACGGAACCCCACTCAGATCACGGGACACCAGCCTGATGAACCTCCCTCACTGGAATGGACCAAGGCTTTCACATGTGCAAGCAGGGCACAGAGCTTCAAAGTGAAGGACTGAACAACCAGCATAAAGCAAGCCCCAGGGAAAGAGAAACCGTGGGACAAAAGCAAAACCAAGGAACAAACCCCAGACCTCTGAATATATTCAGTATGCTTCAAGAAGACACTACACTTTCAAAACAAGAAGAGGGTGCTATGAAATGGGAAGGTTCAAGACAAGGAAGATGGAGCTCTCAGAGACAAAACGTGAATGCTGAACACCAAATTCCAAAAGAGAACTCAAAAATTAAGGCCAAAAATTGTCCAGAGCATAGAACAAAAACAAGGAGACAGAATATGTGAGGGGAAGGGCAGGAACACAGAAGACCAGAAAAATTTCTGGGAAGACAGCAGAGAAGATGAGCAGGGAGGAGCAGGTGGGCAGATGGGAGAAGAGAGCTGGTCCTCAGTGGAAAGAGCTGACACAGACCCACCCAGGAGACAGCCCCTCAGAGAGAAGGGATCCTGAGAGATCCCAGACAGGAAATAGGAGTTACTGAAAAAGACTTCTCAGGGAAATTACTTACCAGAAATAAGTGCTGTCCAACAAACCACCCACCCAGATTAGGGCAGAGCAAAGACACTTCCCAGCCAAGGACTCGTCACCCATTCTAGGAAGCCACACAAGGATGTGCTCCAGCAAAACAGGACAGGAAACCAAGAAAGAAGCAGCTCTGGGGGCTGAGACACAGACTCCAGCTCAGGGATGGAGATGAACTCCAAGGGTGTGGGCATCAGAAAGAAAGAGTGTGACTGAGATCGGGATGTGTGTGTGTGTGTGTGTGTGTGTGTGTGTGTGTGTGTGTATAGGGGAGGGAGACAGAAGATGAGGATGGAAGAAATGCGTACAATATAAGAAAAAGGCAGCTCAGATCCAGGTAAAGGCAACACCAAGAATGCTGTGCCTGACTGTGAAGCTGGAGCAAAGGGGATAGATACGGCCCTAAGATTTCTCCTCTGATCTGGGCCTGGCCCACTGCACTCTGCAGCTGCTGCCTCCCAGGCACCAGGTACCGCAGCCATGGTACCATGGCCCTGACCCCAGAAGCAGGTGGAGGATGACACCAGGCAGCCGAGTGACCCCCTTACCTCAGCCCCATGATAGCCCCATGGAAGGAAGCCTGGGCCCACTGCCCCATGGCCTTGGGCATTAATGGTCCAGCCCTGCCCCTTGCCACCCTGAGATGGTAACGGAGAAAGAAACGGAGAGCCAGGACTGGGACCCAGGACTCCTGACACCCCTCCAGGCCTCCCTCTGAGGAAAGCCAGAGACTGGCTCAAGGAAGAGGGGGTCTGCAGGGAGTGGGGCCTGCAAGAGCAGTTGGGGCCATTCCACTGGAAACCAAGAGCTGCATTTCAGGAGACCCGGAGGAAGGGAGGCAGCTGCCTCAGGAACCAGCAGGCCCTGAGTGGGAGACACAAAGAGGACTCCACCCTTACAGAGTGGCAGCTGCTCGCCCTGGGCCCTCAGGAAATGGACCACTTGGGTTAAAAAGCTACAGGCTCAACCTGGAAGCAGCACTTACTGAGCGCCTGCTGTTCTGGAGCACTGTGCTGGGCCGTGGGGGAGGGGGAGAGTGTGCTAGGGCAGGTGGAGGCGGGGAACCAGGGGGGGGGGGGGGGGGGGGGGGGGGGGGGGCAGAAAGCTCTGGACATCACAGGAAGCTGGGGAGAGTCCCAGGTCCCCCCTTGGCAAGGCACACCCTTCTCAGGAGCCTCAGTCTCCAAGGAGGGACACCACCTGCCTCGTGGAGTCCCAGCGGCATCAACAAGGGACTCACATGAAGTGTACACTGGAATCTGCACCCAGAAAATGCCATGCCTTTCCTTCCTGCAGAGGGGATAGGCTGACACCCTGGGGTGCTCAGAGAGGGCTACAAAGTGGTGGCAGCCTTTGAGGGGCTCTAAGAACCTCACATGGACATAGCTGGCTGCTCACTCTGCGTGTGTCTGTGTGTGGGAATCAGTGAGGGAACCTGTGTGGGTATGTGTAGTGAGGTGAGTGTGCAAGTGTGCGTGTGTGTGTGTGTGTGTGTGTGTGTATGGGGTGGCTGCTCCAGCCCCAAGGGCCATGTGGGGAAGGGGAAGGAGTAAGAACAGGGAACCTGGGCAGGTGGGGTCCAGACTTGACCCCCTTAGATGCCCCCCTTAGCTCCCTGGGTACCCTTCCCCACCCCAGGGAGCTGGGGATTAGAGGATTAAATCCAGGGTGAGGAGGCTTTAGAGAGCAGGGAGCCCAGCCACCCAGGCAGAGGGTCAGGATCAGGGTGGTACTCAGGCCACAAGGGGTTCAGCTTCAGCTTCGGAGGCTAAGCCAAGGGAACTTGGGAGAAAGCAGGTGTGAGGTGGTGTTGTGGGTGCGGGCACTGAGGCCCCCAGGAGGGGCTGAGAGGGGCAGGGAGGGGTCAGGAGGCTCAGCCTCAGCTGACAGCTGACCTTGACTATGCCCTCCACTCTTCCAAGGAACCCAACACAATGGCTACTTCATTGGGTCCTGATGGCACTGGGCTGGGGGCTATGGGGTTGCCTGGGGCCATCCACTATCCCTCAGCCCAGCCAGCAGCCAGGATCAGGAGTTAAACTCGACCTGGTCATTGTCAGCAATCAAACAGCAAGCCTGCTTGCTAGTTTAGGTGGGGCAGTGGAGCAGAGGCCTCACCGAGCCCTCTGCCCCAGCCCTGGGCATGCCTGGGGGGGGGGGGGGGGAGCAGAACCAGGTGGGCAGAGGCAGTCAGCTAAGGGAACAAACAGAACTGAGGACGTCACTGGCCCACCAGCCTGGCTGTGCCCTTGGACACCCTGACAGGTTTGGAGCAGGGTACGGTCCGAGATGCTCCTGGGCATGAGGCACCGTGGAGATGACACACTGGGCTCCCAGTAGCCGCCGGGGTGCTGAGCCCTGTCCTAAGTGGGCTGGGCGGGAGGATAACCACGTGCTCATCCTGGGGGCATTAGCTGCTAAGTGACCCGGACCAGCCACTGTCCACTGCAGGCCCTCCTGTGTATGTGCCCTGGTCAGTCACCCCTAAAGGCCAGGGCATGCTTCCAGTGCTAGAAGCCTCTCTACAGCACCCATGTCCCCATCCTGTGGTACCAGGACCCCTTCAAAGCATCCCCTGCCCTGCCACACCCAGCTTGCCTTCCTGGGCTGGCCCAAGCAAACTGAGTGGCCTAGGAAGGCTCTCCCCTGCCCCCAAGGCTCCCACCTCCACCTCCACCCATGTCCCTCCCACAACTCCACCTGGCCCTCCACAGAGCCCCGGGAAGATTTCCCTGCTCTGCCTCCAGAGGACACGGTCAGCCCTGGGTCAGCAGTGGTGACACCAGGGAGGACAGGAAGGGGCGAGGCTGGTGTCCGGAACCCCTCACCCGTGGGTCTGAGTATGAACCCCAGTTTCACCAGCTCCGGGTTTTGAGCAGAACCTCAGTGTCCACCTAGCTGTGGCTGGTGAAGCAGGAGGCCCCAAGGGACAGTCTGTGGGGCATTGGGGGTGGGGGTGGGAGGAGGGGGGTGGGGAGATAGGAGGGAACATATAGCAGGCAGCAGGCAAGCCTGTCCCTACAGGGGCCCTCACTGACAACCTTGGGGTTAGTGGACCCTGACTCCACACCTGATCCCAGCCTCACTGCCCTGTGGACCACACCCCACCGAGGACATTCTGCCCGCCTTCAGATGCTCACCCTGCACTGCAAACATTGCACCCCACTGCAGGTGCCTCCCCTGCTCCAGACCAGACTACCCTCCTCCCACAGCCACACCTGCAAAATGGCCGCCGCAGGTACAGCCCCAGCCCCCACACTGGACCCCACAGCTTCCCTTCAAGCTGGAAGCTACATTCTCAGACGGAGAGGCGGAGAGGAGGATGGGCCAGGTGGGCCTGGCAGCGCCCCTTCGCCAGCTGAGCGGGACCGAGAGAGCAGAGCAGATGTGCCTTGTGCAGGAACGGGTGCCTGCGTCCCCAGGGTTAGGATGGGGCCACTGCAGCTCCGCCTCTCCGAAGCCGCAAGCTCCCACCCGCCAGCCCGAACAGGCCTTTGATCCCACAAAGCCAGAGCCCCGTGGGGGCGTACAGCCGCTTGGGGAGGGGTCCGCTGGTCTCTAGGGAAATGTCCCTGTTCCAGGGAACGGGGGCGCGCATCGGGTCCGCGCGGGGGTGACGTCGCGCCCGCGCCCGCAGGCCCCATGACTTGGCATTCCCTCTCTCCCCTCCCCCTCCCGGCCCTGCGCCCGCGGCCTCCGCCCCCCGAGCGCCCCGCCCACTGCGGACCCCCACCCCCGGGTGCCGTCCCCGCCCCTACCGGAGCCGGAGGGCTGTGCCTCGGTTTGGGGGAGAGTTAGCGGGATGGGCAGCTTAAAGGGGGAGTTCGAGGGTCTGCCCCACCGCGTTCCTCCCTGACATCCGAGCCCCGGCCCCTGGGGAGCGTCGCAGCCGAGATGTCGCGGCCCCACAACCCCCTCCCCGCCCGCGGCCGGGCCACACCTGTTACGGGGCGCTGGCTGCGCAGACGCAGGCCTCGTCTGCCGGCGGCCTCTCCCCATCCATCGGTCTTTCTGGGGTCTCTTGGGAAGGGGGACACGGTTGGGTAGGATGATGGGCAGCTCCAGAGGTGTGTACCAGGCCTATGGCCGGGCCTCCCTGCAGCAGCCCCCGCCCGCCGCCTGTGTGGCTCTTGGCTCCCGTCTCTGCCCTCCCCTGCCCTGGGAACCAGGGCAGCTACCCCCGCCCTGGATGCCCTCCCCCAGAGGCGGGCCGCTGCAGCCGCACCCCTCCCCGGTGCCTCCATCCCAGTCTTCTCTCCTCTTCATCCCTCCCCGCCCCCGCTGGTCCAGGCTCAGCCCGCGCCACATCCCCGCTCTCTGGCTCCTCTCCAGAGGGGGTTCGAGCCGGGGAGGGAGAAAGGGAGGGAGGGTGTGCCGGCGGCGCTCGCCCTTCCCCAGGCGACCCTCGCCCATCCCAGCCGAGAGTCCTGCCGCAGCGCGGGGGCCGCTCTAGAGGGCCCAGCGAGGCTTCGAATGAAGGATGGACAGCCCTGCATTTGCCCCATTGTTCTCCGCGGGGACGGGGGAGGGATGGGGGGAGGGAAGGGGACGCACGGCGCCAGCGGTATGGCCGCGAACAGGACTCGGGCACCGGGGGCAATCGGTGCTGGTGCGGGACGCGGGGTGCAGGTGCGGGATGCCTGGCGCGGCCCCGGAGCCCGGCGGGCGGCGGTCTTACCTCTCTGGCTTCACCAGAGGCGGCCCGGCATGGGCACGGGCAGGGGCGCGGGTCCCCGAGCGCTGAGCTGCTGCTGCTGCTGCTCTCGGGCGGCCCCGGGCGCTGTGACGGCTGCACCGCGTGACGGGCTGCGCGCCCCCCGCCCGCCCCGCCCCGCGCCTCCCGCGCGCTGGTTGGCTGCGCGGCGCCGAGCCCGGCCGCCAGCTGGCTTGTCGCGCGGGGAGAGGACGGGCGTCGCGGCCGCTTCGGGGATGGGGTTAGATGGAGCCCGAGGGGCTGGGTCCCGGCTGTGACATCACCGCCGACACCACCGAAGCGCGCTGGGTGGGGAGGTGGGGGACCGATACCAGCTTCGACGAGGTGCCCCCTCTCCTGGCGCAGCCCCCGCGCGCCCTCGCAGGAACTGGACGGGGCGGCGTCCATCCCTGAGGCCCCCGACCCACCCCAATTTGCCCGAGGAATCCGCACCCGGCCCTCCTGACAATGACCTTTATCTCATGAAAACATGAAATCTACCTGCCCCCGCCCTCGTAGCCAGCAGCACAAACAGCGGCTTTGCTGCGGAGGGACAAAGCTGGGGTGGGCTTCTTACCCCAGAGAGAAGCAGTGGGGGGCGGGATGGAGACCCTGACTCGGGTGTAACAGGTGAGTTCGGCCAGAGCGCTGTACGGAGGAGACCAGAGCATCGCCGACAGCCCTCCCGGCAGGATGATGCAACCCACCCGCCAGCGCTTACAGCCGCCACCGTCTCTGCCCCGCAGGCCTGGGGGAGACCCCCGCCCGCCGCCTGCCCCGCTTCTCCTGATCGCCAGCCCCTAGCTGTCCTCACACCCTGTCTCTCCAGCCTAATTGCCCGGAGCCACCAAGCTGCTCTGGGCCCACACACAAACCCCAGACTCCATCCATCCCCAGCCGCTCTCCGGGCCACCAGGGACTGACTGGCATCCCCGTGTGCGCCACTAACCTCTGCCAGGCACTGGGCAACTTTGACAAAGCCTCCGGCCAGCTCACCCACCGGAACTGCAGTTGGGTGCGGTGACGTCATGCCACTTGGAAACCCGGCCAATCTCTTTCCAGCCCAGCATCCTCAGCATCCTCAGCATCCCTGGCTAAGCCGCCCTGGGCCCGCAGGTGCCCTGTGCTGCCTTGAGGGCTTTGCTCTGTTAACCATCTAATCCTCACAGCCCAGCAAGGGAAGTGCTTCACCGCAGTTTTGCACGGTCTGTGTGGCACGTGCCTTCAAAGGAACAAGGGCACAGACATACCCACGTCTGCAAAGGAGACCATCCTCTCCTCCTCCCCTCCAAAGACCCCAGACAGCTCCTCCTTTTTTCTGTTTCCTGGAACCACCTGAAAGAGAAATTATTTTTTCTCCAAACTTTTGATAGAAAAAAACTATCTGGGCCCCTGGGGGTGGGACGGTGGGGGGACGTCTTTATTATTTCCATTTCTATCCTACTTATTGAACCTGTCAAGTCCTCTATTTGAGCCAAAATTGTCATGTTTCTAAGAATTAATCTATTTCATTGAGGTTTTTTAATTACTAGATATGTATTCTTATTGTTTCTGTACTAGCATATTGTTTGCTTATTTTGCATTCTGTATTTTATTTATTTGCATTTTTCTTTTTTAATATTTTAAAACATTCTCAAAGGGCCAAATTTTAGTTTTGTTAATATTCTCACCTTTTCCTTTATCTCATTTAGTTATGTAGTTATCTATTATTTTCTACTGTCTAATTTCTTTGAATGTGGTCCATTGCTTGCATGTGAGCTAAATGCTTAGCTCATTCATTTTTAAATCTTCTGGTTTTCTGATCTATTTAAAGCTACAAAATTCTTTCTACCTCACTACCTTAATTGACTCTCACAAATTTGTACATACAATGTTTTCATTATTATTTAGATCTAAATATTTCTTAATGTGCCTGATAATCTCCTTTTAAACCTATGTGTTATTTAACAATGTTATTTACTTTACCATAGAATTTCTTTTGTTATTATAATCTTTTGTTATCGATTTTTAATTTAATTGCATTATTGTTCGAGAGCAAAGCCTGTGTTCAGTCAGGATCCTAGCAGAAAGCAGATGGCATGTTCAAATTGGGTAATTTGAAAAGTGTTTGATAAGGGTGACCATTTACAAAGGGCTGGGTAGAAGGTAGGGAAACCACAGGCTGTGGGGGCTGGGAGGAAAAAGAGGGCATGGCCCTGGTAGGAGCAGAGAGGCCTCAGTTGAGGATACAGCCAGCCTGGAAGAATGTGGGCAACAAATCCCTGGACCTCACTATCCCTCCTCCCAGGGTTGGGTAGTGCTCCCTTAGGCTGAAACCAGCTGGAGGACAGGGGCACCCACTGACCAGGTCCATTTAGGGCATTCTCTTAGAGCCGTGGTTGGCAAACTCGGCTCTCAAGCCACATGCAGCTCTTTGGCCCCTTGAGTGTGGCTCTTGTACAAAATACCATGGTCTGGGCGAGCCTATTTTGAAGAAGTGACATTAGAAGAAGTTTAAGTTTAAAACTTTTGGCTCTCAGAAGAAGTCCCAATCGTTGTACTGTTGATATTTGGCTCTGTTGATGAATGTGTTTGCCGACCACTGTCTTAGAGCATGGGGCAAAGAGGTCTTAGAGGCACAATACAAGCTTAGCAGCTCTGTCTGCATGGAATTTCACCTCAGGAATTTATTGAGCCTTCTCTAGGGCCTAATTCATGGTCGGTTTCTGTAAATATTTTGCATCTCTGTTTGATAGATATAGAGTCCTATACATATTTAACCCTTTGCACGCCGTAAACATCTATAGACGCTTTAAAATTATTTTCTGTGAGAATTTTCAACTGAGAATATTCAAGAACACCTGAATTGTGAGTAATATATTTATTTTTATAGTATTCATTGCAAATTGATTTTTAAAATTAAATCCAAAATATCGTGGCGTGTGGGAATGGTTTCCATTTTGGACATGTGGCAGTTTGAACTGGGTAATAGTTCAGGATTTATAGATTCTGCTCAGTTTTGTCTGCTTGAGTTATTAAATAGTTATTTTTAAAATTAAAATCTCCAGTTAAAAGTGTAGAAATAGCCCTAGCCAGTGGACAGAGCGCAGGCCTGTGGACTGAAGGGTGTCGGGTTTGATTCTGGCCAAGGGCACATGCCTGGGTTGAAGGCTCCATCCCCAGTAGGGGGCGTGCAGGAGGCAGCCAATCAATGATTCTCAGCATTGATATTTCTTTTTTTCTTTTTTTTTTTTTTAAATATATTTTATTGATTTTGTACAGAGAGGAATGGAGAGAGATAGAGAGTTAGAAACATCGATGAGAGAGAGTCATCAATCAGCTGCCTCTTGCACACCCCCTACTGGGGATATGCCCGCAACCAAGGTACATGCCCTTGACCAGAATCGAACCCGGGACCCTTCAGTCCCCAAGCCGACGCTCTATCCATTGAGCCAAACTGGTCTCGGCTCAGCATTGATATTTCTATCTCTCCCTCTTCCTTTCCCTCTGAAATTATATATATATATATATATATATATATATATATATATATATATATATATAGTATTGAAATATCTCCTTCTCCCTGCAATTCTGGCAGATGAGATGTGCTGCTCACTGATGCATATTCTTACATCAGAGTGACTCTAAGGATTGTGACCCCTTTCATTAACATTTTTGTTGTTTGGTTTTTTTCTGTTTTTACTTTTTTGTCTCAAATTTGAATGTCATATATTAAGGTGTCGACCCAGTTTCCTCTAGTTCATTACTTGTCTGTTAGGTTTTTGCCAACTTTTTTGTTCTAAACTTTGTTCTTTTAGGCAATCTATTGTTGAAATTTTTATATCTAAGCTATTTATACCTTTTAACTTGGGTTTAATTTAGTTACATTTTTAGTAATTACTGTTATATCAAGAATGAGTTTTACCATCTTATTAAAAATTTACATTCACTGTATAACTTTTCTAGTTCTTTCTCACTGAGTATGGTGAGTTTTCTTCTACTGACTTACCTTTATTATTTCTATTGTGTGGCCACTGCCCTTGATTTAGACCCTTTTTCTTTGTTAGCCCTGTGTACCCCTCTAGTTATGTCTTCCCTTAATAACCAAGCAATTTAACTGTTGATATTGTCCATAACTGTAGCTCTGAGTTAATGTGGCTACATTTTTCTTTGCTTTGCTTTTGTTTAAGACAATGGATTCACATCCCAAGGTGCCTGGTAGTCCTGATGTTCCATACCTCTTGGAGCTTCTCCTGCATTTGCGCTACTTATGAAATATAGAGTATTATTTATGGGAGTCTGGGGGTGAGAAACATTCTAAAGCCTGGTGCTCCTGAGGATACTTTAATTATACTTTCAGTCTGGCTGGATGTAAAATTCTAGGTGCAAAGTTTGTTTCCTTCAATACTTTAAAAAATAGCACTTTGTGGTTTCCTTGTTTTCTGTTGAGAAGTCCAGCATCCATCGGGTTCTTGTGCCCAGGATGGTTCTAGAACTTTCTAATGGTGTGGCTTTCTCTGTATCTCTCCATTTGAAGTCTGTGAGCCCTTTAAGTCTGAGTTTGTTTGTTTTTCTTCAATTCTGGAAAACGTATCACCTCTATTGTTTTTAAATGTTTTCTCTTCCCTGTTGCAATATCTTCCTTCTTTTGGGACTCCTAGCTTCTGCACACTGGCCCTTCTGTCCTCTCTGGCTCTCGTTCGCTCTTCTCTTTATTCTTTCTAACCCTATCCCATCGCCTTCTGGAGATGACAGGAGTCAGTGCTCACACCCCCCCTCCCACCCCCCCCACACACACCCACATACATGTCCCCCCCCAAAAATGACTGGACTGACAGTCTTCACACTGTAGCCCTGCAACAGTACCCCCTATGGTCTTCCAACCCACTGTCAACAACAAAAATTCAACAGTAAAGTTAAAGATCTGACCTTATTCAACAACTCATGCATCAGGCAGTGTCCCATTTGGCAAGTAGAGATACCTCCTCCAAGCTGCAGAAAGGAGAGGTTTTTATAGACAGAAAGGGGCAGGGAATTTTCTCTCAAAGAGTGGATAGTCTCAGGTTTCTGCCACCTTCCTTTGGGGGACAGGGGGGTCTTTGGGGATGACCTCCCTGGCTGACTTAAGTTACTGGCAGAGGCTGCAACTGCAGATGGATTAGGTGTTCAGTTTGTTTGGTGGCATGGATGCACACAAGTGACTCCATCTGGGGCCTGTTGCCTCTGCCACTAGGTTCTGATTCCGTCGTCTAAGATTCGTCACCATCTCCTTTCAGCTGTGTGTTCCACCCTGCACTTCCCAACTCCTCTGGTTTGAAAATGTCCACTCGGGTCACATTTGAAATGTACCTGTGAGCTTGTTAACAGGCAAGTCAAGAGCTCACTCCTCTTTGGACCCCCAACTGGCTTCTGGAAAGAAAACTAGTAAATTTGATGGGTTCAGAACTGAGTCAAGGAGTTTCCTTACTTCAGGCTGGGGCTGCTGCCCTTCTTTTTACCCGAAAACAGGTCTTCAGAAAATGATCAAACCCATGTTTCAGGAATGTCCACCCCACCACCAACCACTCTTTCACCTCCTTCCAGTGTGGAGAGGAGGCCACACTGGACGAGGTTTGGAGATGTGTATGGGGGGGGGGGGGGCGCAGTAAAGAAGAAGCCACCCACAGCTTGCATTTTAAATACATTAAAATGATTCTACATCATGACTAAGTTCTTCTCAGAGATGCAAGGGCGGTTCAGTATTGGAGACTGTATGTAGTCTACCATTCTAGTATGTCACTAGATAAACAGAAATAGGATGATTTCAACAGATGCTGCAGAGGCTGATGGCTCTTGCAGGGTCTTGACGGATGCGTCCAGTAAGGGGCAGCCAGGGCCAGAGCCCAGCTTCAGTCTCAGCGGTGTGACTCAGGTACGTTCATTATTGCTATGCCTGTTACCTCTTCCGTAGACAGGATAAGGACACTGCCCACCCCGTACAGCTGTGCTGAGGTTCACAGATGAAGTGCTGAGACCAGAGTTGGGCACACAGCAAACCTACTCAATGGTAGCTGTAATGGGGACACAATAAAGGGTCCCATTATGATTAAGGGCATGCATGCCACCTCCGTTTTACTTAGTAGAATCAGCATTTGCCATTACAAATAAGAAAAATTAGAAAGTAAAAATATTGGCAAGAAAGAAGCAAAATTATCATTATTTATAGATGAAGTGATGGTCAACCCAGAAAATTTACGGGATCACTGGAAAGCTATGGCAAACGGTGTTAGGGCAGGTAAGAAAAACTATCACCAAGAAAGCAACAGTTTCCATAAAAGCAAACAATAGCCAGTTAGGGCCTGTAATGGAGGAGTCCAATCTCAATGGCAGGAGAAAGGTAAAATGACCAGAGTCACAAAAAATATGCAGGGTTGTGGAGGTGGGTGGGAGACCTGCGGGTGGCCTTGAGGTGTGAAAGAGGCTGCTCAGCCTCAGTCCCGGCCAGCAGTCTGCAGCCTCACCCCCACCAGGAATCACCAGGCCCCAGGAATCACCAGGCCCCGGCTCCTCTCCTGGTGCCCACAGCCAAGGCTGGCTTCTCCCTGTCCAGACCACCTGCTGAATACTGGGCCAGCCCCACCAGAGACCAGGCCCCTAGAGGCCACGCCCTGTTGCCATAGCAACTCATAGTAGTCAAGTTCCAGCCCCTTGTTGCCTGGCAACGTCGCTGCCATAGCAACCGTGGGGCGTGTCCAGCCTGGTCTCTGACTAGGAGAGCTGCCTTCCCAGTCCAGAGTCCTGAGCTTGAAGTGGGGCCAAGCTTGAGCAGCATGGTGTGGGGTTCCATATCTATATCCAATGTTAGAAGGTACTTAGGGATCCAAAGCTGCATTTTACATATGGGGAAATTGAGACCAATGGTGTGGACGGGTTTCCTGCCTAACATGGGATTGGTAAAATGAGGTGGAGACCAGACACCAGACACCGGTCTGAATGCAGGAGCCCCTGTCACTGGCCCAGCATGTGAGTAGGTTTCAGATCCAGGAGGGGGCTGGAGACTCAAGATGGAGGGCTGGGACTCTCCACCCGCTAACTGGAGGGCAGCCTGAGCCTGGGCAGACCTGGCCAGAGCTGAGCTGACTGGAGGCTTCAGCTGGGCAGGCCACATTGGAACACCAGCACCTGCTCCGGGTTCGCAGCAGTCCCGGGGCCTCCCCAGCATCTGCAGCGTGATGCAGAATGTGCAAAATGCTTACATTTGAACTGCTGAGCTCGGTTCACTCA
The DNA here is from genome assembly GCF_014108245.1 of Pipistrellus kuhlii. Classification (NCBI taxonomy): domain Eukaryota; kingdom Metazoa; phylum Chordata; class Mammalia; order Chiroptera; family Vespertilionidae; genus Pipistrellus; species Pipistrellus kuhlii. Next base: position 30,402,686 of record NW_023425573.1, read on the forward strand.
CACCTTCTTGCATAGGGAGGCACAATGATCACACAGTTTTACGAATGAAGAAACCAGAGCTGAGAGAGTTGGAAAGTCCCCTGACGTTCAGAGGGTGCCTGAGGCCAGTCTAAGCCAGACCCCTGGCTGAGCACTCCATGACTCCAGTGGCTTCTCAGGGCCCAGGGCTGCAGGCACGGGACCTGACAGAGGGCCCGGGAAGGGGCAGGCAGACCTTGGGGACAGTGGGAAGCAGGTTCCAGGTGGCTGACCCACCCAGGCTTCCATCAACGGGGCTCATCCCCTGCACAGTGGGCCAGGCTGGGGACCCTGCCCCTTCACAACTCCTCACCTCACCTCACTGAGAGTAACACAGGCAGCAGCACCTGTGTCACACAGTTTCATGGAGTGACAGAGCCTGCAGGACTGAGGCATTGCTGAGTCCCAGACTCGGAACCCAATGCAATGGGTGGGACAGAACAGAGCTGGGAGACCCCCACCCAGCAAGGCGTGGAGATTGGCAAGGCCCAGAATGAGTGGACTGACTCTGGGCTTCCAGTGTGGGGGCCCATAGGGACTGGCCCTGCGTTAGGCTCAGGCGATGGTGTGCTAGGTGGATGGCTGCTGACTCAGTGTCTGGCCAGCAGCATCTGGCAGCCGGGTGGCTGGGCTGGGGCCAGAGCCCATTGTGGGGACCCGTGTCCACAGAGCAGCTGTTTCCAGCAGCCCCTTAGTGACCCAGACCAGAAGGAAATGCTGACTCTTTAAAAGTCAGTGATGTCCCTGACACAGGCCCCTCTGCTTCTCCCCTCCTGGCCCCTCTGTGGTTTCCCCTCCTCTGGGCATCCTCAAAGACCCTACAAGCTCTGAGCTGTGTGGGGTGGTAGGGGATGGGAAGAGCAGTCCCTCTCTGTGGACCACTGTGTTGTTGGTTAGGTGTAGCTTATAAATCAGGACACCCAGCACCTACCCTGAGCTGGGTCCAGTGGAGGGAGCAGGCTGGGGGCTCCTTGGACATGGCTCTATTGTGAGCCTGCACGTAAAGCAGGCGAGGGGCAGGGTCTAGAGAAGGCGCCCTGGGGTGGGACACCTGGGGGCAGCCAACACACTGCTAAGTGGCTCAAGGTGATGGACTGAGTGGACACAGTCGTGCCCGGGGCAAGTTTTCAGGCTCACTGAGGACTGACGCTTCCACAAGAACTTACAGCCAAGCAGGGGAGGTGGCACATGGAGTGAGGGCCCATAGGAGTGTGCAGGGCAGGACCCCCTTTATCCTGACTCCCCAACTCCCACAGCCAGCCTTGCTCCTCTTCGCCCTAGGCTCCCTGCTGTGCTCTCCAGGACAGACACCCAGTGCCACTAACATCTGGGCTCACCCTCCTTCTAGGCGTCTCGAGCCCCACCTACCGTGAGAAAACTGCCGGCCAGCCAGCGAAGTCCCCACGCTGTCCCTCTAGCAGTGTTTCCCAAACTTCTCTCATGATGAGCATCACCTGGTGGAGTTGTTAAATACAGATTCCTGAGTCCCAACTAAGAAGTGCTAAACTAAAATTTTTGGGAACATATAGGTAAAATTGTATACTCTAAGCTTAGAGCACTAGTTAAATATACAATTTACCTATATGTTCCCAAAAATTGTATACTCTAAGCTTAGAGCACTAGTTAAATATACAATTTTACCTATATGTTCCCAAAAATTCTAGTTTAGCACTTCTTAGTTGGGATTCAGGAATCTGTATTTTAACAACTCCACCCGGTGATTCTCATCATGAGAGAAGTTTGGGAAACACTAGCAGCTCCCTGCCCAGACCCTCACTGAGGACATGTGGGCCCTTCTCAAAAGCCCATGAGCGTCGACATAATTCTAACCTGGCCTGCAGCCCCCAGAATCTCCATACCTTATCCAAGGAAGAAACTGGACATGTCATCTTCTCAGAGCCCAGGTAATAACAAGGGAAGTGAGCCGGAAAGCATAGTCCAGGGGAAATGTAACACCGTGGAAATTAAACAACTTACTGAGTTAAATGAGGGAACAAGACCAAAACTGCACTCTACGAGTGAGAATGAGCATAATCTACAAAAACCAGTGGGATGTGGCCATTGTGCCAAGAGAGAAAAGATCAAGTTTTAAATGCATTGACAGAAGAATCCGCAAAAGACTGAAAATGATTGGCATATACATCCAATCTCAGAATTCAGATAGTGAGTAACAGCAACAACAAAATTCAGCAGAAAGGAAAGGAAAGAAATTCAGGAAAAACCTGAAGTTAGGAAATAAATTTTAAAAAATTAGACATTTATTCTCCGGCCATTTTGGAGGCCACAGTCTAGCACAGTGGTTCTCAACCTTTCTAATGCCACGACCCTTTAATACAGTTCCTCATGTTGTGGTGGCCCCCAACCGTAAATCGTAATGTAAATATCTGTGTTTTCCAATGGTCTTAGGCTATACAGCAGTGGTTCTCCATCTGTGGGTCGCCTAAGACCATCGGAAAACACAGATATTTACATTATGGTTCATAACAGTAGCAAAATTACAGTTATAAGGTAGCAACAAAAATAATTTTATGGTTGGGGTCATTACAACATGAAGAACTGTATTAAAGGGTAGCGGCATTTGGAAGGTTGAGAACCACCAGACTCTAGCAATTTCACAGATCAAAATGCAGGTGTCAGAGTGTCAGGGCCCTTCCAGGGTATTCATTCCAAGGCGGAGGTCAGAAGATGACAGTACAAAAACAAAATTGGCAGCAAAGGTGGCTAAAATTAAACCTTTTCTTAGATCTTGGCAGGAAGAGGCTGACCTTGGAGAAAGGAGTTTGGGGATCAATGTCTTCCTCGTTTGTTTTCCCAGAGGGCGTGCGAGGAGCCAGGAGGCTAGTCTGAGCCCGGATGATGCTGCTGTTTGCTAAGGTTTCACCAGGAATGAGTGTGGGGCTCGGGGTCCTGCAGGCTGACCACCACGAGCATTGCTTCCTGGGGTGAATTCAGGCCCCTCATGATCTGGCCATGAAGATGGGTGAAATAATGGGGGGCATGTGGAGGGGCTCCCAGGGAAAGGCTGAGCAGAGGCAGGGGTTCACCCTGGAATATGGAGATCAAGGCTGGGTCTGAGCAGCCCTGATGGGGAAGAGTGAACTCCCCAGCCTTGTCAGTATGGGATGAGACCCCAGTGATCACTTGGTCTCGGCCAGACTCCAGAACTAGTCTAGGAATGACAGGAAAGGTTAGCGGGGTGCCCCTAGAGGGGTACATTTTCTGAATAAACCTAAACACCAGGTCCCTGCCTGGCCCAGGCTCCCTCTGGAGGATCAGGGCCCTGGCCAGCAGGAGTGGAGCTGCAGGCCTGCCCGCCTCCCAGAAATATCACACCTGGGGCTGAGGGCAGGGGGCTCCAGCTCACCACTGACACCCATCAGCGTGTGACACAGCAGCCAGTGTCCAGATGAAGATGGTCCAGCTGTCACTCCAGGCCCCCTTCCACTCCAGGCCAGCTGGCCAGCCTCTCCTTCCCCGTATTCTTCCCCATGGTAAACGGGGGTGCCTTGGGCAGGTCACGCCCTGCTCTGTGCCTCAGTTCCCTTGTCTGTAAAAGGGGGACTAAAAAGGCTGCTTTCCCGAGAGGATGTGAGTTCAGTTGTGTGAAGTGTCGAAGACAGGACTGGAGAGGGACATGCAGGAAGCCCCTTCCCCATCCCCTGCGCTTTTAGTTTCAGCCCTTCCCAGATGGATCTGGCAGAGGAGGGGGTCCCAGTCCCCTCAGGATCCCCTGGCTGGGCATTGAGGAGCTTCCCTCTGGGTCCCAATGTCTCCCCAGCCTTCTCTGCAGCTTCCTGGGCCATAGCTGGAGTCTGGGGAGCTCAGCAGCCCCGACAGTGATGGCTTCCCAGAGGTCAGGTACAGGAGACAGGTCAGCAGGAGACTGTAGACAGTGCCTGGGAAGGCACATGGGCATTTCTTTAATTATCGTCAGCTGAAGTCTGGGCGATAGGCAAGAGCCACGCCCTGGGAACATGCTTCCCTAATAAGGCTGGACATATTATCAACTTGGCCTTCATATCAGCCCAGGTGTTGACTGTAGCATGCTTAGATATGTAAATCTAGTCAAGCACCAGGAATGCTAGGACCTACTCAATAATGCAAAAAAGCTCCTTTGATTCTAAGTTTTGGTGTTACTTCCTGGTTTGGGGGGTATAAAATAAATGCGCTGCATGGGCTCAAGGTCCTGTCCCTCCATCAGAGTGGCAGCATCCCACCCAGCTCCCATCTTTATAATTCTATTTCTGCATCTTCTTTCTACTTTTCTTTCTTTTATTTTCTCAATCCCTGGCTGCCTCCACTTAGAATTGATTTATTCATCTCTCTTTCCATGCTGAACTCAGAAAAGGGAGATCCCCGCCATACCTGGCCCCCACCGCATATGGTCTCCACAGGAGACCCTAGATTCAGACACCCCTCCAGCCACACCAGGTCGGTTGTGGGGGGGGGGGGGCAGGGGCAGCACAGAGGGCAGACACTCCCAGGGCCCCCACCAGGGCAGGGCATAGACAAGGGGGCAAGGAGGGCTGGGAGAGGCCCCCCAGGCTTCCAGCCAACTGGGTGAAGGTCTGAGCTTCCAACTTGGCAGGGAAACTCGGGGGAGGTCTGCCCTGGGAGGGGAGTCTCCTGACCTAGGATGACCCTTCTTGGAGCACCTTCACCTTTCCCACCCTGGGGAAGGTCACCCTCCTGCCTGCTCCCTTCGTCCTTGTCCCCTCTGCCAGAGGCTCCTAGGGTGGGGGGAGAGTGAGAGAGATTCGGGGGGAGGGGTTGGCCAGGCAGCAGGGGGCTTGGACAGCGAAAAGGCCTGCAGACTCAGGGCCCTCCGTGCTGTGGGGGTTTGTATAAATGCAGTGTCTTGGGCCCAACCCAGCTGCCTGAGCCAGAGGTGTTTTCAACACGCTTCCTGGGGAGTGTGTCCACCCAAGCACGATCGCCCACGAAAAGAGACCTCCGCCCTGGCTGGGTGGCTTAGTTGTTTGGAGCACATTGATTCTTGGTCAAAGCACAAACCTAAGTTCCTCTCCCTCCCTCCCTCTCTCTCCTCCTCCCTTCCGTCCACTCTCTCTCTAGAAATCAATGGGAAAAAATATCCTCAGTGAGAATTAAAAAAAACACACACAAAAAATTCTGGCAAAATTAGACAAGTGAAAGTGAGGCCGGGCAGCTGATTAAAGAAACAAGGGTGACAGATGTCAGTGCAGGAAGGCTGGCAGAGAGGGCGCTGAAGGCTCCTCGTGCTTGCACCCTTACTCACACTGCAGACATTTTAAAATTGTGATTATCCCTACTGGAGTCACCTGCCACTGCCTCTGCATGTCTCAGACTGAGCCACAAGAGGGCACTGTCGTGTTGTTCACACCAGAGCCCAGCCAGCTCCAAGTTTATGGTGCTGGTCTGTGGGTACCCAGCCACATAGACCATCTCCAACCCTGAATCTGGGTGGGATCGTGCAGCTTGACACCCCGCCACATGGGGACAACCAGCCTGTCACCTTTGCCTTCCAGAAGTAACAGAAAGCTGCATTTAAGGGAAGAGGGGAAGCTCACTGTTGCTGGGCCCCAAGGCGCCAGCACCTAGTCCCCTCACCTTCTCTGTCAAGGGTGGGGTCCAAGCACAGGCTGTTGGAGACCGGTGACCTATGGCCCCAGGCCCACTCCCTGAGAGCCTCCCCATACTTGGGAACCTGCCCTCCTGCCCTGTCTGTGAGAAATGCAAGTTTTCGGGCCCAGCTCCGTCCCATGAGTCAGAATCTGGGGATTCTGATGCACTGCAGGCACTGGAGGCCACCCAGGAGGAGGCAGCTTTCCTGCCGACTCTCGGCTTTCCTGGCCGTGCTCTCTCCCTGCTGTCAATGGTGAAGTCTGTGGTTCCGGGGGCCTCCAACCAACTTTCCACGCCCCCAGCTATGCCCGGCTCCCAGGGCCAAGCCCACTCTGCACCCCCGGCCGCACCCAGTTACCCTTCCTCCATGTCAGGTCTTGGCTCAGAAGGCCTTCCCGCCTGCTTGCTCCCAACCGGGTGCTCTGGCGTTGCCTGTCCACCTTGGGCAGCTGCCTCTCCTGGGCCGCGTGCAGAGCAGTGAGCTGTGAGTCTTCTCACCACCTAACTCAATCATTTCTTCTCACAAGGTTGACCATAAATGATGGTGAGTAAAGAAAAGCCCTGGGATTGTCTGCACATCCCACTTTTTAAGAAAAGTAATGAAGCCGGAATAAAGCCTCTGCTGGGATGGGAGAGAAACAAGGCTGCGGCTGGTCACACGGGTAGAGCAACGTGGTCTAATCATGGAGGGGTGAGTGCCAACGGGAGACACTCGGCTTCCTGAGTTTTAGCTCAGGAAGTCAACCTTGCATAACTGTCGGGGTCCCCAAGCCTCCCCCCTCCTCCCCCCAGGCTTCTGGGACTCAGGTTGAGGCTGCTGGCCCCAGGCCAATCCCTCCCCATCTGGGACCCAGGAGCTGCCTGTGAGGGCCTCTGACGGCCTCCTCCAGCCTCGCTGTCACAACAGGCTGTCTTCGCTGAAGATATGAAACACAGCCTCCGTGGAGACACCGCAGCATCGGGCAGCTGGCAGAGGGGCCAGAAAGCAGTGTCACCAGCAGAGGTCACAGTCCGCCTAGAGCGCCCAGGGCAGGTGGCACACATCTGCGGTCCTAACACCACTCGGGTGTGGCAGCTGGCCGGCCACAGGCTAAAGCACTGCGTGCACTTTTCACGTCAGTTAGGGAAAACCAGAAGTTAAATTAAAGACAAGAACCAAACTCCTCCACAGCGCGGTGTGGCAGGCAGCAGCCTGTGGGTTCCGCCACTGCCTGCAGAGTGAAGACACCTCTGGGTGCTCCAGGAGCAGGGCCTGGGAGGCCTGTGGTGGGGAAGGCGAGGCAGGGTGGGCACTCCGTCCTGGTCTAGACTTTTTGCCCCTCCCAGACCTGCCTCCCCGGGCTGCTGGCCCAGGGCCCAGGCAAGGCAGGGTCGGCGGGCAGGCGGATCCTCACAGAGCTGAGCAGAGTCGCTGTTCCCCGGGTAGGTGCTGCCTCTGGACTTGGTGTTGAGGCTGGAACTACCCAGGTCACCTGGCCCTTATCTAGCAGGACTCAGGAGGCAAAGGTCTGGTACCTTCCCTGCTGTTCACCGTCCTCAGTGGCTCCACAGCTTCCAATCCGCTCCAGGCCTGAGGAAACACCTCTCTTGATTGCAACAGCTCCCCTCAGGTTGCATTAGCAAGGGACACCTGTTTTCGAACAAAACATACACACCTCCCTGGTTTCCCCAGGGCCCAGGCTTCCCCTGCCTCTCACATGGAGTCCTGCCCAAGGGGACAGGCAGTGCGACTAGTGTGGCATGTGGCAGAAGGATGTTGAACTTACTCCAGGAGGTCAGGAGGCTTTGGCTAGAAATAAGTGATAAGGATCTAGTCAGGAGTCTTAAGGTTTGCAAACTGGAAACACTAGGAGGCAACATCCAGAATGTTTCGAGGAGAGAGTGAAGTCTGAGAGTTTGACACTGAAAAGCACAAACTCCAGCAGAATGGGTCCTGCATTCTTAGCCCCGATTGGTCCACGATGGTAATTGTCACATGTCTGGGGGACTGGGCACTGGAACATCATCATTCAAAAGTCATGTGGTTAACAGAAGATGTGATGTATGTCCAGGCCTTGACCCAGGACCAGCAGATGTCCACCCAGGTACAGGTGCAGGATGGAAAGTGCAGAAGTGGGGGTTCCCAGAGTCAGAACAGGAATAAGACTCCTCAGGCCCAGCCCACTCGATTTCAATAACTTAACAGCTTGATCACAGTGATTCCATTTTAGTTCTCACTCAGGGGCAGGTGAGGAGCTCTGGGCAGATGGGAAGCTGGCCAAAGCAGAAGAGGGGTTGAGCAAAGACAGGGACAAGCATTCTAGGCTGAGGGAACAGCACATGCAAAGTCACAGGTGCTTCTGATAGACTGGACTGAAGAGGCAATGTGCCTGGGGGAGGGCAGGTGACAGAGATGTCATGACGAGATGAGCTGGTCCAGGGGGAGGTGATACAGCAACCCAGGTGGGAGGGAGCGTGGGACCAGAGGGAAGGGGCATGGTCCTGGGGGCTGAAGACAAGGAGGCCAGAGGTGAGCTGAGGGAGGTTGGCCCTTGGGAGGGTGGCGCCTTCTCCCAGAGTCTGCTTCTCTTCTGGCTGGAAGTGCATCAGCTGGAGCAGCCTGACCTGGCCCTGGCCCAGAAGGAACTCTGTCGGGAAGGGAAGGGGAGTGAAGGAGGGGAGAGGGAGGGGGAGCTCACACCAGGCCACCTGTGGAAGTGAAGGCCAGCATCACCCACGCCTGCCCTGGGCCAGCACAGACCACACCTTGGAGTTCGTCTGCCTATTTCCTCTACGTTTTTATTGACAGATCACCTCCTGCCCATCTGCAGGGCTGTACGGTTCCTAGGTACTCAGGCTATAACTGACCAGCCAGGCTAAAACGGGTGGGGCCCCTGTGCCCCCAGGATGTCACACAAACCCAGTCCCAGCAATGAGTGCTGAATGGAGAGGCTCTGCTGAGCTTAGGAGCAAGTCTCCTGCTGCCCCAGGCAGTGGTGCAGCCTGCTCAGCCACCTGCAGAAGCCCTGAGGTCTCCCGGTCACTGTGGCCCAGGGGCTCAGAGCCCTGAGCACACAACTGCAGGAAGCCTGCCAGTTGCTCAGAGATCACAGGCCCAGCACCTCCTTCACCAGGTCGCAGGCAACACCGGGACCTCCCTGGCTTCTGGGGACACCAGCGGCTCTGCTGGGTGCCCTCTGGGTGGGTCTGACTCCTTCTCCTACAGGGACCTCTCACTTACATGTATTTTACCTGCCTGTCGACTCAGCAAGGAGAGGAGGCTCACCCCCACCCCTGAGTGTGCCCTTGGCTACATGTGTAAATGCCAAACCTCAGGGCTTGGGCATGGAGAAGCAGAAGACATACTTATTTCCAAAAGGATCAGGAATGACCAGGTCCTCAGTATGCACATGTATGAGTATGTGTGTATACGTGTGTGTACACATGTGTCTGAGCAAAATCTGGCCCATGGTTTGTTTTGTAAATAAAAGTTTCTTGAACACGGCCACACCTCTGCACTCCAACAGCCTGGTTGAGTATTTGCAGCACAGACGCTAAATATTCCAGACCTGAAATATTTGCTCTACGGTCCTTTAACAAAAACTTTGGGTGCCCACGAATCCAGCACAAGCACTGGGCTGGGGAGCGCCCCAGCTGGCTGGGAGGAGCCGGAGAGAGGGTACCGGGGGCAGAGGACGTCCAGGCTCTGTTTTCCATTGACTGGTCTCTGCAGGTGCCTCCTCCCTGCCAGGGGTTCAACACCCCAGCTGTCAGGCCCTGGCAGAAGGCTAAGCACTGACCAAGGGTGAGGTAACCAGCACAAGCGGGCAGCAGGCAGCGGGCGGAGCTAGAGCGGGAGCCCATCCACAGGCCTCCCCTCTGACACCGCCTGTGCGCCTGTGTGTGTGTGACGGGCACGCTGTCCAGCACGGGGCCAGCCGGGAAATGCTCCGCACTCTGACCTCCGCCAGAGTGGCCCTGGGGCCTCGGGTGGCAGGCTGGGTGCGCACCATGGCCTCGCACCAGCTGCTGGTGACCCCCCCAGAGGCCCTGCTCAAGCCCCTGTCGGTGCCCAGCCGGCTCCTGCTGGGGCCCGGCCCCTCCAACCTGGCTCCACGCGTCCTGGCGGCCGGGGGACTGCAGATGATCGGCCACATGCACAAGGAGATGTACCAGGTGGGCTGTGGGGGCGGGTCCGGCCCCAGCCGCCTCCTCACTGCAGGAGGGCCAGGAGCCGCCTCTGACCTGCACCCCCCACCGTCCCCCAGATAATGGATGAGATCAAGCAAGGCATCCAGTACGTGTTCCAGACCAGGAACCGCCTCACGCTGGCCATCAGCGGCTCGGGGCACTGTGCCATGGAGGCTGCCCTGTTCAACCTCCTGGAGCCTGGGGACTCCTTCCTGGTTGGGGTCAACGGCATTTGGGGACAGCGGGCAGCCGAGATCGGGGAGCGCATAGGTAAGGGATGGGGCAGAGGGTGGGGTGTGGCCCCTCCTTCCCCCTTGCCCATCCTCCTGCCTCTGGCAGGATGCCTGGCAGCCCCCTCACCCCAGGTACCAACCTTGGCCCCTGCCTACCCCCCTCTGTGGTCACCTTCTGGCCAGGCTAGGTGTCAGGATGCTCGAGGGTCCCATCTCCCTGGCCTCCCAGAGTGGGGGACAGCTGTTTGTGGAGCGCATGGGTGGCACTGCAGGGAATCCTCCGTCTCAGCGCCCACAGCTTGCTGGGGTCCCCAGGGCCACCCCTGCTCTGCCTTAGGACAGGGTTTCAGAGGCTGAAGTCCCCCCTCAAAAGCCTCAGAAACAAACTCTTTCTGTGAAGCCACAAAATACGGAGGAATGGACAGCGTTTCGCTTCCAGAAAAAATCTTCCTGAGAGACAAAGATCAAGAGCAGGCGGGAGGCCTGGGTTTAATGATTGATGGTGCATTTGGAAATCCTCCTGTCTGGTCAGCTCCACACATGGCCTCACTCCATCAGTTAATAGACAACTTCAGACAGTTCAAGGGTTCCCAGCCCCTCACCTGGTCCCCTTTGGTGCACACACTGGTTGGGCAGAGGCCAGCACCTCAGCACCCACAATCCAGGGCTCTGACTGCCCGCCCCAAGCCTTGGGCTCTCCCCGGAGCCTTGCGTGGTCCTGGGGCCTTCTCATCTGCTACGTGTGGCTCTGGGACTCCTGTATGCGGGGATGCAAGGCTGGGAGAGAGGGAGCAGGACTAGGGCCTGTTTTCCTGGAGCTCCCTCCCTCATCCATTCTTTCCTTCCTTCCTTCCTCTGCTGTGAAGGCACCATCCACTGGGCCTTGCACAAATGCTTGTTTGTTTCCTTAGTGAGGAATGCTGGGATGCCCAGCCTGGCTGAACTTGAGGAAGGCCGCCCGAGAAGGGACGGCACAGCTGAGCCAGGCGCATTATTGCCCTGCGCACCCCAAAATCTCAGCTGACGAAGAGCAGCCTCACTGAGCACACCCCACTCTCCTCTCCTGTGCAGTGGCTGGGGCTGGAGTGGCAGGTCCCTGCCCTCATGTGGCCTACTCAGCACAATGCTGTCCCCAACAGTGGCTCCTGCCCTGTGAGCTGGGGCAGGGGTGGCTCTCTGCTCACTCTGCTCCTGCCCCCAGGAGCCCGCACACACCCGCTGATCAAGGACCCTGGAGGCCACTACACAAAGCAGGAGGTGGAGGAGGTATGACCCCGAGGAAGGGAGGGGACCAGTCAGCTGGGTGGGCTTGGGGCTGGGAGGCTCGGGCAGATGACTGTCCAGCACCATGTGACCCTCAGGTGATACCTGGGGCAGGTGGGAAGCCTGATAGGTAGGTAGGGTTTTCCCTGGCAGGGAAACTGAGTCAGGAGCCCAGCCCTATGGATAGGACCAGAGGGGCTGGAGGCAAAAGCTGGGGAGCAGAACAGGCCCTGACAGCCCGGGCCCTGACCTGGGGACTCAGCTGACCTCATGAGGCCACTCTCCCTGGGTCTCTGGGAGGAAAGTCCCTCTCTTCCTGGAAAAGCCTCCTCCCAGAGTTGAGGTGCCGGCCCCCACATCAGCACACGTGCAGATGAGGAAGGTGCGCCAACCAGGGCGGAAGGGAGTGCTTGGGGACCATCCTGCCCCACCTTCACCAGGAGAAGTCCTGCTGGGGGCACTAGCTGGCACCGGCTCTACCCAAAGCTGTCACCTCTGTCCCCGACCCAGGGCCTGGCCCAGCACAAGCCGGTGCTGCTGTTCCTGACCCAGGGGGAGTCCTCCAGCGGCGTGCTGCAGCCCCTTGATGGCTATGGGGAGCTCTGCCACAGGTGAGCCTGTCCCCACAGCTGAGCCTGACCCACAGCTGAGCCTGTCCCCACAGCTGAGCCTGTCCCCACAGGTCAGCCTGTCCCCACAGGTCAGCCTGTCCCCACAGCTGAGCCTGTCCTACAGCTGAGCCTGTCCCCATAGCTGAGCCTGTCCCCACACTTGAGCCTGTCCCCACAGGTCAGCCTGTCCCCACAGGTCAGCCTGTCCCCACAGCTGAGCCTGTCCCCACAGGTCAGCCTGTCCCCAAAGGTGAGCCTGTCCCCACACATGAACCTGTCTCAAGGTCACAGTGCTGGGGGCAGAGCCAAGCCCAGGTCAGACCAGGCTGAGTGCCTGGGGGTGTGGCAGTTCCCGTTAGCCGGGTGGTAGCAGATGAAGCTGAAACCCCATCCTTCACTGCCCGCCAGCCTAGGTCACATGGTATAGGATGCAGGCACCTCTCGGGTCCTCCTCGTTCTTCGCTGAGTCTGGGTGGGCTCCTTCCTTCTGAGAGCAGGATTAGGTCCCACATGGCCAGTACCCCATAATGCCCACTGTCCCTCAGTCCCCATGGCTGGGAAGGACTTGATGCTGACCCACCTCGCTGAGATCCCAGAGCCCCAAGGCAGCCTCTGCTCTCCACTCCCCTCCTCTGGCCTCCCCCATCCCTGCAGGGGCACACAGGGCCTTAGGGAACCCAGGTGGGCCTTCCTGTGACCAGCGATCCTGCTCTGCAGAGATGACTACAGGCTGGAAGGATGGGGCTCACAGCCAAGCGGGGTCTATAGGGGCCGAGTGTCTGCCAGGCACAGCTCCAGCCCAGTCAGCCTGCCCCGGGAATCCTGTCCAGTGAATCAAGCTCATGAATATCATCTGGGCCATGATTCCCGAGGGACACACCTGTCCGTCTGCGCCCAGCATGGGATCCTCGTTTTGCCTTTTTTTTAAGTTAAATTTATTGAGGTGACATTGGTTAACAGGGCCATACAGGTTTCAGGAGTGGGTTTCTGTTACAAGATCTGTATATTGCACTGTGTGCTCATGCACCCAAAGTTAAATCTTCTCCCCTCGCCATATATTAGGACCCCTTCACCCCTAGCCCCTTCCCTCTGGCAGTCACCACACTGCTGTTTGTGTCCACAAGTTTCAGATTTATATCCCACATAAGAGAGAAATCATATGGTTTTTAGCTTTTCCTGCCTGGCTTATTTCACTTAGTATAATATTCTCAAGGACCATCCATGGTGCTGCAAATGGCACTGTCTCATCCTTTCTTGTGGCTGAGCAGTATCCCACTGTGTACAGGTACCACGTCTTCTCCATCCAGTCCTCAATCGCAGACACTTTGGCTGTTTCCAAGTCTTGGCCTTTTTTTTTTTTTTTTTTTTTTTTTTTTCCCATAAGAAAACGTGGGGGTGGGGAAGAGGCTTGGGCTGTTTCTCTGTCCCCCCTGGGCCCTGACCATACAGCCAGCAGGCTGCTGGCAGAGGGAGGCCCAGGCTTATGCTGCGCGGTTCCTGGTCCCCACACACATGCCTGGCGCTGTGCCCTCAGAGGCCCCAGGCACCCCAGGACCACAGGCAGAAACATGGGAGCTGAGCCCTCATGCACCCTGTATGGGGGTCCTGTGGCCAGCGGGCAGGGCAAGGTAGGGGGCCAAAGTCCCTCCTGCTTCACTCTGCTGCCCTCCCCCAGGTACCAGTGCCTGCTCCTGGTGGACACTGTGGCATCCCTGGGCGGGACCCCCATCCACATGGATCAGCAAGGTAAGGGTGTGCCCCGCCAGCCCCGCCAGCTAGGCTCCGTGAACGATCAGCTCCCATTGTTTCTGCTGGGCTGCCAGGCGCTGGTGTGGGGGCAGGCGGGAGTTAATGTGTGGGGAGGCGCTCAGAACCCCTGCGGGAGAGGTGGGAGGAGGAAGGGGACTGTGATGCCTCTGGGCGAGGTTTTTCAGGTTCCATGATTTCATGCACACACTCCTGCACCCTTCTCCTCTTGGTAGACGTGGGCTTCTTTCCAGGGTTAGGCTCTGAGAAATAAGCTGTGAGAACATTCTCATTCAGGCCTGGGAGTGCACATTTGAAGCCCCACCAGGGGATCATAAGGTAGACACAGCTCAGATCTGCTCGGCCCTTTATCCTCAGAGCCCTAATATTCTTTGCTGCCGTCCAGAATTGCAAGGCCTCCTCAGGTGATGGCAGTGTAGGTTTTTTGTGACAGATGAGGGGGCTAATACTCCACACTGTGAAAAGAAAACCTCTTTCCCTCCTTTGCACTGTCCCCACTGCACTCACACACTCGGACACCAGGCCATGGCTCCCGCCATACCAAGTGGACACTCATTGGGTGTCCCAAGCTCACTCCACCCCAATGAGGACAGCATCAGACTCCACAGGGTAGGACTGGCCCTACAAGGGTGTCCCTCTCACTCCAGATGCCAGTTGCATGATGGGTCCCCAGATTACCCCAAACTGTCAGACTTGCCAGGTCCTGGGTTTCAAGGGACACCAAGCTGAAATGACCCCACCCTTGGTGGGGCATGGCCTGCAGGAACACGTGTCCCTCCTCCCCACAGGCATCGACGTCTTGTACTCGGGTTCCCAGAAGGTCCTGAATTCCCCTCCGGGCACCGCACTCATCTCCTTCAGTGACAAGGCCAAGTGAGTGGCCCCTGGGCCCCCAATCCAGAGCTGGATGTGCAGTGAGTCCAGATGGCCCCCAGGAGGGAGGGAAGGGTGCCTTGAGTCATGCTCCAAGATGCCCCTAGACAGGTGCCCAGCCTGGACAGGGGTGCCAAAACTCTGCCCAGGGAGCAGGTGGCTGAATGTGGTGAGGGCCTCAGTGTGCAGCAAAGGCCTGGCCAGACTGTCCTTCAAAAGACCCTTCTCTCAGAGCCTCAGCTTGTGTGTGGGATGCAGGGCCTGGTACTCAGAAGTTCTCCGGCCTCAAGCAAGAACAGACTCTGGTCTCAGCCCCCGCTGCCGCCAGCCCCAGCTCAGCATCTACCTTGTTTCCCCGAAAATAAGACAGTGTCTTATATTAATTTTTTCTCCCAAAGTTGCACTAGGTCTTATTTTAAGGGGATGTCTTATCTTTCCATGCGCTAGGTCTTATTTTCGGGGGATGTCTTATTTTTGGGGAAACACAGTAGGATCCTCCGAGACAGGAGCTGCTCCCTGGGCAGGCATGGGCCAAGCACAGACCATCTTCGCTGGCTGCAGCCACAATGTCCCCCATGTCCCCAGTGTCCAGCCCTAAGTCAGGCCTGGGTGGTGTGGGTGGTCTGGGGGAGGGGATGGAAGACTGGTCCCAGCAGGTTGTCACCAGGTTAATGTTGGTGCCATTTACCAGAACAGAGACTATTTGGGGCAAGATCAGGAATTCTGTGTGGACAGGAAGTCTGAGATGACCGTGGGAGGGTCAAAGAAGCAGCGGGGTCTGAAACCAGAGCTGGGGAGAGGCCCAGTTTTCGAGGCCAATCTGGAGGTGCCCAGCCCGGGGATGAGGCTGCCTATAGGCCCTCAACTATACCCAGCTTCACAGACGATACCCCAGGAGAGGTGGGCCCCCAGCCTCAGTTTCCTCTTTGTCATTTTGATGTGTTTGGACTCACCAATGCAGCAGGGTCACACCCAAGTGGCAGAGGTGCAGGCCAAGCCCAAGGACCAGCAGGGCTAGGCCTGACCCAGGTCCCCACCTCTGAGGAACAGGAGGACCTGGGAAATGATCCCACAGGCATCAGCCAGACAGGTGGGTACTCAGGCTGGTTCTTCCTCCCCAGAAATAAGATCTACACCCGGAAGACGAAGCCCTATTCCTTCTACCTGGATATGAAGTGGCTGGCCAACTTCTGGGGCTGTGACGACAAGCCCAGGATGTGAGGGCGAGGGAGGGGAGAGAGCTGGGCTGGGTGTGCTTGAGGGGTGGCCTCTCACTACCCTTGGCCCCTCATCAGTCTTACTTTGTTTCAAGCTCCCCATCAATGCCCCCACCTACACTCCCCATTTCTCTCTGGCCTGGGGGCTCAGGGCCAGCCAAATGGCCCCCACCCTTTCCCAGATCCCTGTCCCCCTAAAAGTGTGGCAGCAGGTACTTTGGACCTGGCCACATCTCCCCATTTCTGGGCCTCAGTTTACCCCGTCTCAGAAGAAGGAGGTAAACTCGGGGCTCTGTGAGGTGGCTTTGGCCATAACCCAAGGCGCCTTATGTCACACAGGGGGACAGGGAATTATGCCCTACCCAGCGGGCCCAGTGGGTGCAGTGTGGGTTCCTTGGGGCCACTGGGGCCCAGGGAGGCCAGTTGGGAGGTGGGAGCCAGCATGGGGCCTCTATGCCTGTCATCATCCCGCTGAGGTGTGGCCAGTGCCCCTCTGAGCTCTGCTCCTGCAGATCCAGCTGCCCTTCCAGCTCTGAGTCCCTGGGTCCCACAATGGAAGGGAGCTGGCCCAGATGACACAGAGCCTGGCCCAACTGGGGCTGCCCGGCCCCAGCCCAGTGACACTGGACCAAGCCCACCCATCCCCGTCTTCCAGGTACCACCACACGACCCCCGTCATAAGCTTGTTCAGCCTGAGAGAGAGCCTGGCCCTCATCGCAGAAGAGGTGAGGCAGGAGAGCACCAGCTGTGGGCCGCGGGAGGCTGGGGACAGAACCCAGGGCGGGTAGGTGCTGAGTGACACCGCCGTGAGGGCCCAGCCAGCAGAAGGGGTCTTGAGGAGAGGCAAGGTGTGCAGAGAAGAGGAGTGGAGGGGCTGGAGTGAGGCCAGGAGCCTGGTTTGTGAGTGTAAAATGACCCAAGTTCAGCAGCCGGGCACTTTCCTGCAGCCACATCCAGCCCTAGGCTAGGGTCAGGAGCCAGACAGGGACAGTGCTGGGACGACTGTCTACACAGGCTGAGCTGGCTCTGCAGGGCACAGACAAGACACAGCTGCACCACAGCCCACCTTCACCGTCCTAACACCGTCCCTGGACACAGCTGGCCCCCAGCCCAGAGGTCAGGAAGAGACCGGGCTGTGGGCGGCCTCTCCTCAAGGCTCAGTGCTACGCTGGTCGCGCTGTGTCCACTCCTGTGTCCACTCATAAATCCACCGCCCCAGGGCTGAGCTGGCATCGAGGAGGCAGAGGTCACCAGCCCCAGACTGGGCCCTGTGTCACAGGGGGTGGCTCTGCAGGTGGGCTGGGTGTGAGGATGTAGGGCAGGGAGAGGGTAGAGCTACATGGAACTTGGGTTGTGGTCAGTGTGCTGGGAAGACAGGAGCAGAATGTGACTGAGAAACCCCCTGCCCTACCCGGGCCAGCCCCCCTCCTGAACAAGGTGATCTTGACTCACCTCCCCAGGGCTCCAGTGCTGGCTGGGACCCATCCCCCTCACCAGAGGTAGCCCCTGCCACAGAGCCTTGCCCCAAACCTGGGGGCTCAGGAGACTCTCAAAGGGCTCAAAGTCCCGGGCAGGCTTGGAGCCCCCAGTCTGAAGCTGACTCTGTGGATGGGAGTCTGCTTTCTCCGCCCCACCCACCTGCCTATGATGCCCTGTCCCTGAGCAGGGCCTGGAGAACAGCTGGCGACGGCACCGGGATGTCACCGCTTACCTGCACGGGCGCCTTCAAGGGCTGGGCCTGCAGCTCTTCGTGAAGGATCCCGTAAGGAGGGCAGGGCCAGGGGTCGGGGGAGGCAAGGGGGCTCTGCCCCATGGGGGTCTGAGGAGGGGGACAGCTCCTGCCCAGTTCCCTCTATGAACACAGGTTTCTATGGTCCTGGGGGTTGTGGACAGTCCTGGGGGGCCATCACTATCAAGGTCATGGCTCTCTGGCCTCTGAATCTTTAGTTTGTTGCCCCAATCTCCACCTGGAATAGTTATGGGGATCCCTGACCTGGAAGATTCCCATCGGCCTCCAGAGACCAACCAGTCATGGGCTTTGACTGGGGGGAAGGTCAACTGAATGAGCCAGGCACCCCAAGTGTCAGCAGGCAACTGAAGCCCCTCTGACATAGGGTGGGTGTGACCTGCTTGAGGGAACAGCCATATCAAAGCCCTTGGGGGTTGAGCAGCAGCCTGGGACCCCCCAGTTTTCCCCTAGCCCCACCTGTTCCTCTGAAGCCCAAGGCCAGGGTGGGTGGGGCTGGCCCGGAGCGGTCAGCATGGTGCTGAGCCAGGCCTGTCCTGCAGGCGCTCCGGCTGCCCACCGTCACCACGATCGCCGTGCCTGCTGGCTATGACTGGAGAGACATCGTCAAGTACCTCATGGACCACTTCTCCATCGAAATCACGGGCGGCCTTGGGCCCTCCTTGGGGAAGGTGAGGGGGTGGCCCATACCTACCACAGAAATTAGGCTAAGCTCCACATGGAGCATGACTGTGCCCGGGTCCAGGCTGAGGCTGGCAGTCGTCCGAGGACCCAGGTCACGGGCGTGTCCGGAAGGGAACATCTTTCTCCAAACCCCAGGGATCTGGGCAGGGGGAATCTGGGCCCTTCTTCCCTGGCTGGTGAGGTGCAGCACCTCCAATGCCACCCAGAGTGTCCTTCCTCCCCTCTGCGGGGCAGAGCAGGCAGGAGGCCCTGTGCCCGGGTCCAGCCGTGCCCACTGAGAGGGTGATTCTGAGTGGCCTTTTCTGACCGCCACCCTGGATGCCCTTCTCGAGCTCTGTGGGTTCTGCCTGGGTCTGGGAGCTCCCTGTGTGACCGGAGGAAGCTCTGGCTTCCCTGTTACCCTGGGTGGGAGTCCCCTCGTTGGGAGCCCACCTGGCTCTGAGCCCACCAGACCGCAGCCAGGGCCAGGTGCGGTGCTGGGTGGAGGATGACATCTCGCCACCCTCGCCCCCAGGTGCTGCGGATCGGCCTCCTGGGCTACAACGCCACCAGGGAGAACGTGGACCGAGTGATTGAGGCCCTGCAGGCGGCCCTGCAGCACTGCCCCCGGAACAAGCTATGACTTGGGCACCCGGCCATGCCCTTGGGCCCCGGGGCAGGATAAGCCACTGCCCCAGCCCCAAGTGGCTTTCCCCTTCCTAGTGGAACTCCCTGAAAATGGCCCTTTGGGCTCAGGATCCTCAGCTCCCCGCAAATAAGCTGCAGTCCCAGGTCACTGGCCTTCTGAGAATACTCAATAAAGAACCAGTGGTCATCTGTCCTCACTGTGCGGGCTGGGCTGCGGGAGAGTCTGGCAGGAAGGCACTGCTGCCCCCTGACTGCATCTTTGTTGGGGGAGCTCATGGCAGATCCTCGCCTAGGGCTTCCCTAAGGCTAGAAGATGGGGTGTGCAGGGGCCCCAGATCTCACACCTGCAAAACACATGGCCACACACTGCCTCCAGGGGAACCACAGCCTCAGGGTGATCCGTGACCTGAGTTGAGGTTGAAGGCAGACTGTGTGCCTAGAGCACACAGCTGGGACCTGAGCCTGGCAGGCACCGATTCTGGGAGGGCCTCTGCCTGGCCGCCACCGGACCCTCCAATGTGCAGCTGAGGGTGGCCTGGAACCCCGGCCTCCCCACTCCTTTGTTTGGCTCTCTCGGAACTTCTGTCCATACGCTCTGCCCTCACTTGGGCTAAGCCCCCTCAGCCTCTCCCTAATTTGAAGTTTCTGACCTACTAACCTACTCTGCCCTACTCTGGACCAGGGTTTGCTCTGGGCAGTCAGAGCTATGCCCACATTTCCAGGTCCTCACCGGTCCTATACCCCCAGGAGGAAGGCCAGACAGGTTGGACTCCCCAGTCCAGTGCAGCCCTGTCTGTGAATGGAAGGGGTCAGCCTGGCTCTGCTCCTGTCACTCACCCAGGGCACTGGGGTAGATCCCTGAGCAGATCAGAGGCCACCCACCCCCAGTGCTTGGCACTAGTGGGACATAACTATGGTCAGCACAGGACCTTGAGAGCCAGAGGGTCTGAAGTCCAGAAAGCAAAGGGAAGGATGGGTGCTTTTCCAGGAGAGGCCAGAAAGTTTGGGGGCCCAAACAGGGCCATGCAGGTCACTTCAAGACTTTGGCCTTTGTCCTGAGAGCAGCCCTGTCTTGGTTGGGCTTCCCCAGAAGCAGACAAGCACCATCCATGGCCGGTCCCCTGAGCTCCCCATCCAGTCAGTGCCCCACCTCCCACTGGTTTCCATCACCACCCATTAGTATTGTAACTGGAGTTCATATAATGGAACCACACAGTATATTCTCTAGCCTGTCTGCTTCTTCCCCTTCGCACTTTGTTGCTGTGGGAATGCGGTGAGTCTTTGTTGCTGGGTACCATGGCATTGCATGGATATATCAAAACTGGTGCATTCCCTGCTGCTGATGGACCTCTGGGTGACTTCCAACAGGGGCTGTTATGAATACGAAGGTGATGGCTGTTCTTAGACCGGCTTTATGTGGACACCTATTTATTTCTCTTGGGTAAATACCTAGAGTGGAATTATGGGTCACACGGGAAGGACAGGTTTAATTTTATAAGCCTTGGAGGTGGTTGCAATGTTTTACATTCTCACCGGAGTGGAGGAGAGTTCCTGTTACTCCACATCCTCACCATCACTTGGTGTTGTTTCCCCCCCTCCCCCTTGGCCCCAGTGAGTGTGAAATTGAATCTACTTTGATGTTATTATGCATTTCCCTGATGATGAATGGTGTTGAGCATCTTTTCATGTGTTTATTGGCCAATCATGCATTTCCTCTTGAGGAGTGCCAGCCCAAGGGTTTTGCTCACATTATTTGATTTTCATCTTCTTATTGTCAACTTCTGATAGTTATTTGATAGGCTCTGGATACTGTCAGACACGTTGCTATGAGCATTTTCTCCTATTCTGTGGCTCACCTGCACTCTATATATCGTGTCTTTCAAAGAGCAGATATTTTAAATCTTGATGAAGCCCGCGTGTTTTCCTTTATGGTCCGTGCTGTTTGGATGCTGTCCAGGAAACATTTGCCTACTCTGTGATCCTAAAGATAGCTTACCATGTTTCTTCTAGAAACACTGGTGTCAGCTTTGATGTGTAGGTTTATGATCCACGCCATATTAATTTTGAGATGGAGTGGAGAGGGGGTCAAGGTACAATTTCTTCCACCCTGACCAGACTTTCCTTCCCCATCTAATTAGTGGACTTGGCCACTTTGTCGGCTGGCCCCATGCATTGGTCTGCTCTGGTCTCTCCATTCTGTGTTGTTGTATTTAGTTATTTTCACGTTAGCGCCACACTGTCTTAATTACTGCAGCTTCATAGTAGGTCTGAAGTCAGGTGGTTCGAATCCTTCAATTTTGTAATTTCAAAATTGTTTCTCTTGTCCTAGAGCCTTTGAATTTCTACGTAAATTCTAGAATTGTCTTGTTTAGAGCATGTTGGAGTTTTGATGGAATGGCACTAAATCTATGTATCAAGTTATGTACAATGGAAAGCATCAAAATATTATAAATTTTTAATTTAAACATTCTAAAGACCTAAACATTAATGTGGATCGCTCGAGATTATATGTAGTGCTGTTTCTAGTTTTCAGTGTGGAAGTCTCACATAGCCTTTTTTAGGTATATTTCTGCGTGTATGATATTTTTATGCTATTGTTAATGGTATTTTTAAAATTTTCTTTCCAGTGGTTTACTTGTAATATATAGAAACACAGTTCATTTTTCTCTATTAATCTTGTATCTCTTGACTTATTAAATTAACAAGTCTGATAGTTTCTCTGTGAATTCCTTAAGGTTTTCTATGTAAATAATCAAGTTGTTTGTGAATAATTATAGGTTTACTTTTCCAATATTCATGCCTTTTACTTATGTTTTCCTGCCTCATTGCAAGGATCTGTAACATGGAGCTCGTGGTGGGCTTGTAGTGGCCTGGGTTCTCGCGGTCAGGGCTCATCCTCCGCTGGGACCCCATGTCATGTAGACACTGTGCTTTGGACAGTGAACTATTGTTCTCTGATGCAGAACCTCAGCTTCCATGGTAGGGTTTTCCAGACGCCACGTGGTGCCCGTCTCCCTCGGGACCCAGCCCATGAAGCTGCTGGACAGCCAGTCTGTGCTTTGACCCACTCAGAACTCACCGTTTCCGAGCCAGCCAACAAATGGACCTTCCCAAGATCCATTTCCAAAACCCAGTGAGGCTGCAGGCCCCATCCTTGTGCTTGTGGTAGGTGGGCAGGTACAAGAACTCTTGCTATTCTTTGGGGGTACATTAATTTATTCAAGATCAGACACATAGTATTTTACCTCACAAATAGCATTTGATATGGATGGGACAAGTCCTGAAGGTCCAGACATTCATTTTTTCAGTCTTGACAGCACCATGTAGGTGGATGGACACAAGAAGCACATGCCCCTCACCCCTGGAGACAAGGCAGCTGCTCCCAGGAGGCCCGCTGTCCTGCACTCTTAGACTCCCTTGAGGCCACTGCCCCGGAGAAAGTCCCTCCACGAACCACCACCCACCTCAAGGTGAAGGCCTTCTGCCTGTGTCCCAGGAGTCTCCATGGGGCAGTGCAGCAGCGGCGAGCCCAGGCGCCCACTCAGCTGTCCTCGCCGCCCAGGGACTTGGTCTTCCGGAATATGCTCTGCATGGCCGAGATCCGGTCCTTATCCTGGATGTGGAAGACCTGGAACTGCGGGCAGGGCGGGGACAGAGGGGTCACAGAGACATCTGAGAGCACATCACCGAGCCCCAGACACAGCATGGGACAAGATCTGTCCCTGACCACTGGGATTCCTGCCTCTGGGTCTCACCTGGACAGTCCTCCCTGCAGCTGAACCTGCCTAGGTCCCCTCCCCCATGGCCTTCCTCACACCCAGGTGTCCCTGGGTCCCCTCCCCCATGGCCTTCCTCACACCCAGGTGTCCCTGGGTCCCCTCCCCCATGGCCTTCCTCACACCCAGGTGTCCCTGGATGGCCTGACACCAAGGAGGCCTGGGCAAGTGATTGCTGAGGCCTGCATGTGGGTTACCCCTCCCACTACCATCACTCCATGTCTCTGGGCGTACCCTGGAAGGAGACATGTTGGCTTTTTGGTGTGAAGGTGGGAATGGCCCTTGGGGAGGAGCAGGAGGGGGCTCCCGGGTTGGAGGAAGGGAAGATCAGCAGAGTTAGTGGAACCTTGGGACTTGAGAGGGGTAGCAGGTAAAGCAGACAGGCTCCCCCTAAATGCCAAGGGACATGACATGGAACTGCTGGGTCCAGGGAACCTGCCAATGAGGCCCACAGAGGCCACGCCCCTTCAGGAGGATGGAGCCCAGGGTAGCTGCTGGGGCTCTGAGTGCTCTCATTGTGGGTTTGGGTGGTTCTGGGGGGGCAGGGTCAGGCTTGGACGTGCTTCTCTAGTTCCAAGACAGCGGTCCTGGGCCTGTGGAGCCACTGGTGGGCAGGGGGCAATCATGGCCTATTTGACCCCAATGTCACATCCTTTCCTGACCTGACCAACCTCCTTGCTCAAGCTCCTGACTCTGAGCAGAAAAGGCAAGGGAGAGAGGACAGGGTGACCAGGACTCATCCTCACCACATGTGACCCTGGGTCTGCCCAAGGCTCCCTCAATTGCCTATGCCCACCTTGTCCAGCAGGACATCAAAATAGGCAGTGGCCCAGTAGGTGGGGTCGCTGGCGGGCAGCTGCAGGAGCGCCTTGACCCCGTGGCCGATGCGCGGCGGGGGGCTGCGGCCCAGGTGGGTGACGTGGATGCGCAGGGACGCCTCGGGCTGGCTGGCGAAGTGCTCCACGCGCTGGTAGAGGGCATTGAGGTCCAGGCTGGTGTCCTGCAGCAGGTTGTGCTCGGGGTGGAGGAAGTGGGGCAGGTTCCTGGTGGCCAAGCAGCACAGCAGCACCACGAGCAGGCGGTACACGGCGCCCTGCAGCTCCGCCCAGTCCTCGGGCGCCGGAAAGAGCACTGAGGCCCAGAGCAGCACAGCCTTTGGGAAGACAGTGGGTCAGGCCCTGGGGATAGGAAGTGATGGACCCTCCAGCCCTCCCCCCACCCAGAAGCTCCCTGCCCACGGGCACTATTTCCCACTCTTTATGGCTCCCCCGGGTGCCCAGAGTGAGTCCTCGACCCTCCCCACCAGCTGTCCCCACCATGGTGCCTCCCTTGACCCCTGGGGATGGGAAGGCACTGCAGCTGAGTAGTCCCCACCAGCCTCCTCTTTATGCCACCAAGATCCTTCTGAGGGGATTTGAGGCTCCTACCATCCTCCGGCCCTTTCCTCACGCCCCACTCCCACTGAATTCCTACTCATGCCCTATAGCTCCACCCCAAGGGCCCCACTCCCTGACATCCCCTGCCCTAATCTGTGTGCCCAGGACACCTGGGCCCAGAATATGTCTGAAAGCCACAATTAGACTTACCTGGCTGCCTTCCCACCCCTGGCCCTGCGTCCCCCTCTCCTTTTGCTTTAATATCCCTCTCCCTCTGCCATCCATCATCCCTATTTCACTGCAGAAGCCACCCTGTGTCCGGCTCCAAAGGACCCCCTCAAAAGTTGGCACCCCCTCAGGGGGGATGGAGTTCTGAGAGGGACGGTGAGTGGCTTGAGGTCACACGGGGACTCCTGGTGGAGTACCCTCTGCACCAGGTCGGACCACATCTCTAACCCCCAACCCGCGTCATGGAGCAGCATTCCAAGGCCTCGCGCTGCCCAGTCCGGGCAGAGACCCCAAGACTCCATGGCCCCACCCACTTCCCCTGCACCTCCCTGTGAGCTCCTGCCCCTGGCAAGGCCCTTGAAGGACACGGTTCCAGGGCTGTCACAGAACCACTGGGCAGCAGTGAAGGGGTGCCAGGGCTGGGCTGGCTCTCCTCAGAGAGAGAGCCCCGGCCTGTAACATTCACAGACTCAGGCCGGAGGACAGGCGCCTCCCAGGGCTGACACGAGCTTGGGGGCAGCTGGCTGTGCGCCACCCAACCCAAAGGGCCAGGAGAACCCCCGGGGTCACCAGCCCTGAGATGGCAAAGGCCGGTCTGAGGTGCCACCGCACTCAGCAGCCACATGTCACTTGTGAGCCTGGGCCTCTGGGAACCGGCAAGGCCTCAGAGCCTCTGACTCAGAGCCTCTGACTCAGAGCTTACTCCAGGCTGTGCATTGGTCAGAGCCAGCTCAAGGGTCCAACGTGAGGCCCCCTGCCCTGGGCCCCTGGTGGTAGACAAAGGCCCAGTAGAGCCCCCCGCATGTACCTTCAGATGGTCAAAGGTCAGGCCGGGGCTCTGGCCGCTGTCGCACCAACTCTCTCGGTTGACCCGGTCCAGGATGGAGAGGCTGTCCAGGCGGTGGCCCGGCAGGGAGCCCAGCGCACTAAGCAGCCTGGTGAGCAGGTAGTCCACGGAGACCCTGGGGGCCCGGACAGACACGCCACTCGTGGTCAGCATCTCAGCCTCAGCCAGGTGTTGTGGCTCCCTGCACCCACAGCTTACCCCCAGAAAGGAAAGCCTCCCCAGGATGGGCAACTCCTGAGCCCCAGGGGACAGCCCAGGCCTTGGCAGCGGCTGGCAGGATGCCCGGCTTCATGCATGTTTCAGGAACGGCCTGCAGAGGGCACTGTCCCGTGTGAAATGTCTGGTTTACACATAGACCCAGAGCACAGAGGGACTTGGGGAGCCTTCAAGAAGGACTGGAAGGTGCCACTGTCAGCAGCTCAGGGTGGAGCAGCTGACGTTTCTGGTCCCTGGCAGAAGTGTGGGAGGAGCCGCCCCAGCCTGGCAAGTAGGATGTCTTCATTTCATGCCCCACTCTGGCAGCTTCAGACCACAAAGGGGCTCAGAATCCTGCCCCCAGCAGTGCCCCCAGCACAGGGCACACCAGAGGCACTAGCTGTGTGCTTGCTGAGTGAGTGAGGGTGGGACATGGGCATTGTGCCCTCAGTGTCTCCACTCTATGTGGACCTGAATGGTCAACTACACTCTGCGTCTCTGGTGGACAGAGCACCGGAAAGGCCATTTACTTGCAAAAAATGACTGCTCGGCCCAGCCCTTCCCCTTTCTTGGCAGCCAGCATCATTGCCCGCCTGAACGCAACCCTTGCTCTGTGCAAAGATGGGCCAGGTGGGTGGGGTGGCTCCCAGGTGCTCTACTGAGCTTTTGTGAGCAGCAGAAAACCACAAAAAGGCATCACCAGCTTTACAAATATCAGCCACCTGCACACCTCACCCCCGACATGAGAGCTGCAGGGGCGTCACCCTGGCCAAATCATAGTGGCCTGCGGGCCAGCTGCAGTTAAGCAAGTAGGTCCCAATGGGGCTCGCCAGGCCCTGGTGTGGGGTCTGCAGGGAGCTCAGCCTCTGCCTTGTGTCCCCCATTCCCTCCCTCCCTCCCACAGAACCTTCCCAGGCTCCCTTCCCAGCAGATGCCCTCCCTCCCCTCCCCTCCAAGATTTCTGGGCTCCTCAGCCAGGCCAGGGAGAGGACATCACTACTAAATACCTTGGATGGGAGCCTCCTGGGAGCAGGGACACGAATCTGGAAGAGCAGCCCAGATGGAGTGAAGCCCCAGTGCTAATTTGTCTCCTTAGATCCTGACCATCCTCCCAGCTGCTCCTGGAACCTGCCGGGACCCTGGACATGCCCCCTGTCCTCTTTGCTGCTTTCCCGCACTGGGCTGGTCATGAAGGGTTCCACCACACAGCCCACTCCCCAAAGCTCAGGGCGGGCGGGGCGGGGGTATCCTGAATTCCCCTGGCAGTCCTGTAACCTCTGTGTGGTAGGGATGTCCATGGAGCAGCGGGGGTAATTCCTTCCTGCCCACTCCCCAGGCCCCCACTGACCCAGGAGGTGCCTCCTACCTCCAGAGCTGGGCACTGGCCGGCACCAGGGCCACCTCTTGGCTGATGATCCTTTTCAAGCTGCCTTCAGGGAACCCGGGCGCCCGCTGGGCCCCCTCCAGGACAGGCACCCTGTGCTTCCACCGCACCACAGGCACCACGTTGAAGCGGATTGTCCTCCAGCCACTGGACACCAGCAGTGACAGGTGTAGCTCCTCCTCCCGCAGGCTGTCCGCCTTCAGAGAACCTGCAATGGCCGCCCTGCTGGCCCCTCATCCGTGCCTAACCATGCCTTCCCAAGACACTCCTTGGCCCTCACCTGCAGCCCTGTCGGCCCCACCCAGGCCCACACCTGCAGGCCCCTCCCCTATCCCCCAACACCAGCATCAACCGGGAACCTCAGCCAGGCACGGGGCTGGCCCAGCAGGTGCCTGCACAACTGTTATGGGCAGGATTGTATCCCCTAAAATTCAGGTGTGGAAGCCCTAACCCCCAGCATCTCAGACTGTAATTGTATTTGGAGATGGGGGTCTTTAAAGAAGTGAAGCAAAATGAGGCCATCAGAGTGGGTGCTAATCTGGTCCTTATGGAAGAAATGTCAGGGAATCCCACCCAGAGAAGAGGCCGTGTGAGGACTGGCCAGAGGCTTCAGGAGAAACCAACCCTGCCCACACCGTGGCCTTGGATTTAAGCCTAGATTTAAGTTGTTTAAGCGCCTGGCTGTGGTATCTGTTCCCACAACCCGGCCGGCTGACTCATGTCGTGAGGATGCGGTCAGCTCAGGAGTTTGCAGCCTCTGCGATGACAGCATCACCTGCACTGAGGCTTCCCCATGGGCACCTCCCATGCCCTCCTGACCCCGGCTCTGTTCCACCCCATGGCCATGTCTCCTGCAGCCCTCTCTGCTGGAGGAGGGGCAGAAGCAGCTGCCCAGTCTGGGCCAGGGGAGGCCACCACCCCAAGAAGAGCAGTTCTGCCCCAGGGCAGAGCCCTCGGCCAGTGGCCACCGCCCTGTTGTCTAGGTCCAAGGGCCCCACTGGCTCAACCCTGCGGGGGACACTAAGGTGGCTCTGAGACCTGGCCCCTCTTCAAGGAGGAAGGTCAGGAAGGATCTCTAACACTTCTCTCTGAGTGGCTTGTCTGCCGGCTCAGACACCCCTCACGGGAGGGCCTGGGAAGTGAAGGACAGGTCTGCTCAGAAGGTCTGCAATGTCCCTAAAGACCTGGGGTTTGGAGGAGCAGGCTTGGTGCCCAGCGACCAGGAGGCCCTGCCTGAAGGCTGACAGTGGACAATCTTGGCTTCCCTAAATTCCATTGACATCAGGGTTAGGGGAGACAGAACATTCCAGCAGAAATGCTTCCTGATCCCCTTCCCACTCAGGCCCCCTGGGGCCCAGCCCAGAGCCTACTCCCCTACACAGAGCCCCCAGACCACCAGAAGGGACGTCCATGGGGTCATGGGACTGGGGATCGGGAGGTGGGGGATGCTGAGCACACTGGCCTTCTCCCTCAGTGTCCTTCCCCCTGTCCTACAGCAGACACAGTCTGCCCTTGAGAGTCCAAGGCCTTGGGGGGAGGCGGGGGAGGCGGGGAGGTTCCAGAAAGGAACCAGAACCCCCTATGTATCCCCCTCCTCCTAATCTCCTGCAGGGCAGCTCTTAAGCCACTTTCTGGGACCAGCCCGGGCTGGTCCTGTCCCTGCCACCTGGGCTATTCCATCCCTGGAATGGGCTCAGTTTTTGCATCAGTTAAAGGGAGAGAGGGGTTCAGTGATCCCCCAGTCCCTCCCTTTTAGCATTTGAGGCACCTGTTATGCAAGGCCACAGGTGAGTTCATTTCCTTAGCTACCACTGGTCACACATTGTGTCCATGAAATGGTGGCTTGGAAGGTAGCCAACCACACCTGCCACTCATCCCAGCCGCTCCCCACCAGTCTGGCCTGGTGTCACGGTTCCCAGGGGCTCTCAGGGTGGGGGTGGGGTGGGGTGGACAGCCTGAACCTAGTCACCTGCAGCTCACACTTCCTTTTAAGGGAGGTGTCAGGAAGTAATGCTTGGAATTTGCCTGCTGGCAGGTGGCCAGCCCCTGGGTGTGGCTGCCTTCTCAGCCGGGACCTGGGACGGTGAGGAGGGGCCATGGCAGCCTAGAATGTGCCTGAAGGACCCTGGGCTGGGCAGAGCCTTGTGCTCAACCAATTGGTGAGTCTGTCCTCTAGGCAGGACAGAGGGCCTGAAGGTGACAGCACCAGGTGGGAACAGCCAGGCTAGGTCTCAGAAAGGCCTTGCTGGAGCTGCCTTCGATAATTGGAAGGCTCAGAGATGGTGGGCTAAGATGTCTGCAGGCTGGGCTTTAGGAGCAGCTAATGACAGGCTCAGCACCCTGTGGGGGCAGTGTCCGTCATCAGCCCCAGGAGGGGGTCAACTGGCCAGGTCTGGGGAGGGGCTGGAATGGGGAGACACCTCTCCTGTGTTACAAGTCTATCAGGAAGCCTGGCCTGCTGCTGAATCTTTATGTTGGCATGGAGAAGGATGCCCGGCTTCCCTAGGAGCCACGGGAAGAAGGTTGGTCCTATGGGCTGCCCAGGTGGCTAAGGTGACCATGTCACCAGGAGGGCTGGAGCCTGGATTGCAGCCAGACCTGGGCTCCACACCTGGGCAGTCCGGGGCAGGACACCGTCCCTCAGGGGACTGACCATCCCCACTCACTGATCTCAAGGCAGATGTGAGGGCCAGACTAATACCAGGTGTCAGCCACCCCACGCTTACCTATCCCTCCCAAGAAGGCAGGGCATTCTGCTTCAGTCCCTAATCACCTGCCAGACACCCTGATGTCTTTTTCCTGACCCTCAGGAAGATGGACTTCCTCACTCCGGGCCCCACTGTCCTGGGCCCTACACAATCCGCTTCTAGCCCCTCTCAGTCCTGAGGGGAGGGGAGCCTGCCACTCCTGGCCCTGTCCACCTTGAGTGGTCCACCATCCAGACCACATCAACAAGGCACCAGAGGAGAGACTGAGGCCAGACCCCTAGCTCATATGATGGTACGTGCCACAGATCCCACTTGGGGCCCAAGACATCAATTAGCAATGGGGCCATAAGTTGAACCAGTCTTGTGCATACATGTGCATGTATGCACACACCCACACTCACATGTGTGCATGCTCACACATGTACATGCATTCACAATCCCAGTCACAATACATACACACACACACACACACACACACACACACAGTGTCCTGTCCTGGTGCAATGTGACCTGAGGCTGGAAGTGAGGACAGCTGGGAGGACTGTCGGGTCCAGCTGGGACTGACAACAGAGCTGCATCAGGGACCCTCTTGAAGCAGATCAGCTGGAAAACAGCACACTGCTCATCGTTTCCAGCCGCTTACAAAGTAGCATCCATTCAAACGTTACTATCAAAATCGCCATATAAAACTCAAGTAACATGAAACATGTCTTCTTAGAACTCAGAGCGATGTCCCCCAACTCGTGTGCCCCAGACACACACACTGAGCCAGTGCACTCACCACCATCACATGTACGCACTCATGCATGCGCAGAGAACTTGCCCACTACCTGGCGCGATGAGGCCATGGTGCTTGCAGTGCACGATGGCAGCCACCAGAAGGTCCTTGAGGACGTGCAGGACTTTGCTGGGAACAATGTGGCCGCAGCACTTGGAGCCGCTGTTCAAGGAGGCGGTGAAGACGTCGTCAGTCACCCACTGCTCCAAGCCAGCCCCTTCTCTGGGGACTCCCAGGCGGCAGGTCACGGAGCCATCGCCCATCTCGCTGGCCCCTGGCTCCTCACTCAGGAGGGCTTCAGCGTCCACCCTCAGGGGCACCTCCATGTCCACGGGGCTGTCCGAGGAGCGCAGGGCAAACTGCAAGGCCTCCAGGTCTCGGGAGTAATCCACAAGGAAGCGGGGGTCCTGGGAATGCACGTGCTCCAGCACGGTGAGCAGCACGTTCTCTGCACGTTGGTAGTCCTGCGCCCGGGATGCCTCCCGTGAGCGGATGGCCTGCAGGTAGTGGTGCCACAGGGGCACCTGCACGGCCATGGCTGGGGCCAGGGCAGAGGACATGGCCCTGGAGGGGCTGTGCCGAAGACCAGAGCGAGCAAGCGAGCGGAGGCCCCTGCCCAGGTGAGGAGCAGGTCCACAGGTGGGGAGCCAGCTCCCCGCAGAGCAGAATTCCAGAGTGGTGTGGAGTGCAGCAGGTTAAATAGCTGAACTTGGCCCAAGCCTTTGAAGTGAGGGTGAGTCAGTCATCAACAATTAGGAATGCCACAGGAGCAGGCAGAGAGGGGGCCTGCTTATGGGGGAGGGGCCTCACTGGGCTCCTCCCTCTCTCACACTGCCTCTCTAGGCCCAAGGCACATTCAAGCTCAGACTCTCACCTTCCTGGGCCTGGCCTCACCCCCCCCCCCAATCCCCGCCCACCCTTCCCCCTACCCCCACTCCCCATCAGCTAGGGTGCTGTCCCTGGAGGTGAGGGGCCTGTTTTTGTTCCCCCTCCCACCCTTATCCCTGTAGCAGCAGCCTCAGGGTCTCTGTGACATCACCCCATCACCACCAGATTGGTGTTTGGACAAAAGACATCCCTCTTTGTTGAAATGTGAAAGATGAGGCAGGGCTGCGGCTGCCCAAAGACCCTGAGTGTGGGGGCCATTTCTGGGCCATCACCTCCCAACTGTCTCTCTGAGGCATCCTGAAAGCAAGCAGCCTCAGGCCAGAGCTGGGGACTGCATTTCCGTAGTAATCTGAGCATTACCTCAAGCACCTGTGCCCCACCTTGAAGCTGGAAACTTTGAACCCATCAAAGTCCAGGTGTGAATCCTGCCCCTTCCTCCTGCAAGGCCTGTGTCCAGTGCCCCCTATTGCCCACCACCAGCTTTGGGCCCTCAAGTTGCCTGACTCCCACCCTACCTGGCCTTCGGCTTGAGAGGAGTACCCATCTGGGCCTGGAGCTGGAGTGAGTCTGGTTCTCGGGGAAGTCTCCTTGGCTCCACCTCTTGGGCCTGAAAAGCCCTGCCCTGCCAGTCCCTCCAGCACCTGTGCTGGGCACCCTGCCCAGCCCAACTGCCTCTCTGCTCAGGGCTGAGCAAGTTCCAACCAGCGGGTGGGAGCCGCCCCTGTGACCCTTGGCCCCTCCAGGATGGCTGTGTGCATCAGGTACCCCCCGCTGTAGCTTCTGTAAACAACAAACATGGAGGTGACTCCATGGAGAAGGCCACAGCTATCGCAAACATGCCCCCCACCTTCCCCTCCCTGCCGCAGCCAGCCCACCGGGAAGCTGTGTGCCTGAATCAGATTGTGTGCCTGAGTCAGAGCTGTGGGCAGAACCAGGATCCAAGGCACTCACTTCCTGGTGCTTGGAAGCCCTTCTGTGGAGCTGCAGCCCCAGTGAATGGGTCTCTGCTGCCATGCCTCCTCAAACGGGGAGCTCCCCACCTGACCCGGGAGCCCATGACACAAATAGGACCGATTTCCCTCCTCAAAGCTGGCCCAGCCCTGTCCTTGGGGGTTGCCCAGAGCACTTCTACCCTCCCCCAGGGCTGCTGCTCGGACCTCACCTAACACCTGCATCCTAATCTTTTCCCTGCACACATGACCTTTGCATGGTCCCCTGTCTCCAGGGGACTCTGGCCTAGAGGAGAGAAGTGGCTGCAGGGGAGCTGGTCCTGCAGCCCTCATCCTGACTCTCAGTCTTGGGTCCTGATCCTGTAGTGGCTTCCTTGTCTGCAGGTGGGATTCTCACGTTCCTCCACTTACCCAGGAATCTTACAACGGTCTCTGAATTTGCCCAGGGGACGAATGGACCCCTGTATACCCAAAGCGCCCAGGGCTCTGAGTCAGAACAAGGTCCAGCTTCACCC
The DNA here is from genome assembly GCF_014108245.1 of Pipistrellus kuhlii. Taxonomy (NCBI): domain Eukaryota; kingdom Metazoa; phylum Chordata; class Mammalia; order Chiroptera; family Vespertilionidae; genus Pipistrellus; species Pipistrellus kuhlii. The sequence continues at coordinate 30,435,145 of NW_023425573.1, forward strand.
CCCCAAGCTGCCCATCTGACACAGTGGAGCAGGGTCCTCCCTGCTAGAGTAGGGGAGGGGGAGGGGGAGTGGCCCTGTGAGCATTGGCCGTTGGGAGTGGGGACAAAATCAGAGTGTCACGCTGTCAGACACTGTCTCCCTGGGTGGGGAATGGTCCTCAGTATTCTAGAGCCCACATGAAGGTGGCCACAGCACTTGGACAAGGCCTTGGAGCTGAGGGAGGTGAAGGCCAGGAAGATGGTCATAAGCTGCACCTGGGCCAGGCAGAGCAGAGCAGGGAGGGTGAGCTGTTGGCGCAGGAGGTGCAGGTGCCTGCTCACCTGGGAAGTGATTGACCAGAGACCGGCAGGCCACAGCCCAGACCCACTGCCCTGCAGAGCCCGCGGTGCGGTGCGGTGTGGTGCGATGTGGTGCGGTGTGGTGTGGTGTGGGTGGGTGCAATGCGGTGCAGTGCGGTGCGGTGCGGTGCAGTGTGGTGTGGGGTGGTGTGGGGTGGTGAGTGAGGGGAGGAGGACCCGGTGTGCACAGTGGTGTGGGCTTATTGGACACAGTCCATCAGGGCCTTGGTGGCTCAGGAAGGGGATTGCCTGAGGCTTACACAACCACCTCCATTGCATGTTTGTCCAGCTTCCACCTCCATGTAATTCAGGGCGAGAGCACAGATCCTGTATTTCAGGAAATCCCAGGAGGCCGGGAGGGGCCTTCCACCCAAACCCTCGCGTCTCAGCACCCGATGAGGAGTGAAAATCCCCAAGTGGTGAGGGGCTTGCTGAGAGGGTAAACCAGGCCCCCTGGGAGGAGTCCCAGGGCCTCCGATGTGACACAGCCAGCACTGGCCTGCCGCCTCCTCCCACAGAGATCCGGCTCTTGGGTGTGCCCATAAATTCGAACCATCTCCTCCACCCCTGCCGCTCCTTCAAGGCAGGAAACAGGCAGGACTAGGTGTGCAAGGAGGTGACGGGTTAGTGGAGAGGCTGGTGAAGCAGGAAGACCCTTCCTTACAGAAAATGGGCTGGGGTTGTGAGGATAAGTCTGTCTGGTGGGGGCTGTCCAGCTGTTTGTAGATGCTCAGGGCCACCGAAGGAGAAGCAGGTATGTGGCCGGCCAGCATCGTCCTCGGGAAGGTGCCCGCCCTCAGAGCCTGGCAGAAGCAAGTGAGGAGCAGACAGCTGAGCCGTGAAAATTTTCAAAGCAGGAAGGAGACCAGCGGCAGCCACAGCCAGGACAGGGGTCAGCAGGAGCCTATGGGGACAGGAACACTCCAAGGGCCTCCGCACAGGGCAGGGAAAGGGTAGTGTGGAGAAGGGGCTGAAGTGGGTGTGGCCCTGAGTGAGGCCACCCAGAGCAGCCAGCTCTGTCACCAGGGGCCATTCAGTCAGCACAGGGCCGGACTGGAGCCCCCCACCCCCTACCCCAACCCTCCCCCGAAGGGTGGAATCTATCGCACAGCCTGGACTCAGGAGCCCACTAGGCCTCCTCTGTGGCTGCCATGTGTGGGAGAAGAACCAGCCCCTGGTGCGGCAGGCAGGGTTGGAATATTTGGTATTTTTTTATTGTGACAAATAAACATAAGGACATTTATCATCTTACCGTTTAACCGTACAATTCAGTTGCATCAGGACATTAACATTGTGCTACCAACATCAGCACCCATGTCCTGAGCTCTTCTTCCCAAAATGAGACCCTGTCTCAATTGAGCACAAACTCCCCAGCTCCTGCCCCAACGCCTGGCACCCACCGTCATACCTTCTGTCCCTATGACTCGGGTTCCTCCAGGGACCTCACATAAGCGAGGAGTAGGGGTTCCTTGAGGATGGGTGCTGAGTGAAATCAGCCAATCAGGAAAAGACAGGGACTGAATGATTCCACTTATATGCATGTTGTAGCAAGTGTCATGATTTCCTTCCCTTATAAGGCTCATATTCTCTTGTATGGATGCACCACGTTTTGTTTATTCTTTCTTCTGTCCATGGACTCTGGGGTTGCTTCCACGTTTCAGCTATTGTGAATGATGCTGCTGTGAACATGGGTGCGCAAAAATCTCTTTAAGACCCTGCTTTATCCTTTTGGGTGTATACCCAAAAGTGGAATTGCTGGATCATATGGGAATTCTATGTTTAATTTTTGAGGAAACTTCATACTGGTTCCCACAGGAGCTACACTATTTTACGTTCCCACCAATAGTGCTGAGGACTCCAGTTTCCCCACATCCCCCTGACACTGCTATTTTCTGGCAGCAGCCATCCTGATGGATAAAGAGCTATCACTGTGGTTTGATTGGCGTTTCCCATGACAAGCACTGTTGCGCATCTTTTCATGGGCTGGTTGGCCAGTCGTGTCCTTTACCCATTTTTAAATGAAGTGTTTGGGGGGTTTGTTGTTGAGTTATAAGAGTTCTCTCTGTATTCTGGACATTAATTCTAATATCAGGTTTGTGATTTGCATATATTTTTTTCCCATTCTCTGGGCTGCCTTTTCACTCTCAATATCATCCTTTGAAGCACAATGTTTTTAATTTTTCCAATTTATCTTTCTTTTCTTTTGTTTCCTCTACTTTTGGTGTCATATCTAAGCAATTGTTGCCAAACCCAAGGCCATGAAGATTTCCCCCAGCGTTTTCTTCTAAGAGTTGCATAGCCTTAGCTTGTATGATTAGGTGCTCAGCAGGGTTTTAAGGCCCTAAAAGCTCCAAGTTCCAGTCACCCCAGCAGAGCCCCCCCCCCCAACCCCGCCCCACCCTAGGCTCCTTTCTTCATTGCAATGCAGTGTCTGAGATTTGTTTTAGCCCCCACCCCACCCCCATGAATGCATGGGACAGAGGGCAGGTCCATGAATCACCCCCACACTCCTTCTCAGGACTGGCCCCCACAGCATCATCCTCAGGCAACCGTTTGAATATATTAATGCAGGTGGGCTCTGTCCCAAGGAACCTCTCAGGATTCCTCCCACCAACCAGGGCTGATAGCCCCCTGAGGTCCTCCGGGCAGGTGGCCATATGTAAGGAGAGGCCCAAGAGCTGGATGAAGAGGGAAGGCGGGGAGAGTTTCCTCCTGCAGAAATCCACTGGGATATGCCCAGGGATCCACTGGGGTGACCCCGAGAGGCTCACCTGGTAGTGTCCCCCACCATAAGCCTTCCAGTGTCTTCCCTGATCCAACTACCCTTTACAGGGTCTCCACTGCTGTCCCAAAACCAGGCCTCAGACATGGACAGATGGCCAGGGGAACACAGACACCAGTGACCCGGGCACCCACCCATCAGGCCTTGGCCCCAGTCAGCAGTTCTGGGCGGTGCCAGAGCCAGTGCCCCAGCCACGGTCCAGAGCAGGGCTGTATTTTGGTTCAGCGGAGGAATGCACAGCCTGCTTCCTGTCTGGCACCTGCAGGGGACGCGCCCTTAGAGGCTGCAAACCTGGCTCAGCTGAGCCACAGCCACAGGCAGGAACCACTCCTCTCCTTTGGAGGAGAGATCTGTAGGGAGTGCAGGTCCTGGGACAGAGTCACCAAGAGTACAGACGGGTGGGAAGAAGGCAGATGCCAGAGCTGATTGGGGCGGGACTGACAGCCCAGAAGCCCAGAGGGGCTGGGACAGGGGGTAACACATTCCTTTGTGGTCTCTCACCCTCTTCCCTGATTGCCCTCTCTGTGACCCGTCTTTGGTGGACACGTCAGAACTGTGTGTCCCATCTGCAGCAAGCCTGTCTGCCAGGGCGAGGACGAGAGGCCGACCTGGCCACTCACCAGGAAGTACCAAAGCTTTCCTGTGAATTTTGAGGTCCCCTCTCCTCTTAGACAGCATCTGGGTCAGAGGTGGCAAATTCTGGTGTCCCTGGCCCAGCAGGAGACAGAAAAAGGTGAGGCGAGCTGAGTTCTGCCTCACCTTACCCAGTCCCTGCCCCACCCTGTGTCCCCTGGCCCACACTTGGGCGGGCCCGGCCAGGACTTGGGTTGTCCCAGGGGAGCTGGAAATGCAGAGTCTGTGGTGACACGGTGGGGACAAGTGAAATCCAGTGAGTTTCCCACGTGGAGGAAGGAACAGTGGCAAAGCCCAGCCATGGCCCATCGTTGAGGGCCTTCTGCACAGACAGGGGAGGCAAGCACATTCTGAACACGTGGTGAGCGAGGCTGCCTGCCCTCTGAGCACTTTCTCGGACCCCAGGCAGCAGGCAGTTCAGGGCCTTAGAACCAGCCATGCCTCCCTGAACTCTCCCTGCCTGCCTGTCCATCCACAGAGGAATGTCCTGTATGGTGAGGACTCCTAGCACATGTTCTCCTCATTCCAGAAATTTCCCGGGGGCTGTGCCCAGGCTCAGCGCTGACTCTGCACTCAGAGTTCTCCTCCTAGTCCATTGAGGGCCCAGGAACAGAAGCTGCAAGCTTGGACACCAGGCAGTGAGGCTCCAGGGTATGCACAGGCCCTGTGTGGGCCTTGAGGGGGTGGAGAAGGCTCCCGGAGAAGAGAGTGCAGCGGTAGGGACAAGGGGGAATGGGCAAGCTGAGATCAGGGGCGCGGGGGGTGGGGGAGGTGCAGGGGGGCATGGCAGGATGGCCCCGCCCATCTCAAGGCATCAACTGTCATGGTTTCCAGTGACTGGAGCCTTATTTAGACTCACCTGAGTGACCTTCACAGATGGTCACACCAACCTCTGCAGGCTCCTCACCCCCACAGCCAAGCACCCAAATTACACTGCCTCTTCACCCCTGCAGGAACTCTCACCAGAGGACAGAGCCATGTCCTCCTGTCAGAGGAGGTCCAGCCTCTGAGAGGCAGGAAATGCTGGCTCCTCTGGGCTCATCCTCCAGGCCCACAGGAGCTCCGGGATGCAGGGATGCTGCAGGAAGCCTTGGGTGCCAAGAGGATGCCCAAGCCATGGCATCGGTCCACTGGGCTCTGAATCTGGACCTCTGCTTTGTGACTTCAGGAGCCAGAACTCATTGCTATACCAGCGAGGCCAGGGTCAGAGGGAAAGCCTAGGGCCTAGGCCCTGATGCCCTAGAAACTGCCCCATAAACCCATACCAGCCCTGATGCCCAGTGGGACTCTGTCTGGCCCTGAGAGCTGGCCTGTCTTTGCATGGGGCACCCTTGTAACTGTCTTCTCAGGAAGGGAAGGGTGGCAGGAGACCTGAGGAAATCAGGAGCAGGACAGAGCACAGGTGCCTTCAGTGAGCTTCGGTTCTGAGGAAGTGCCTCAGCCCCTTCAGGCTGGCCAATGGAAGGTGGGGCCTTTCCCCACAGGTATGGGGGGGCCTGGGGGAGAGGTCGGCCCCTCCCTGGTTGTGGTTGCTCAGGTGGACAGCTTCATCCAGGGCGTCCCCAGGTCTCCGGGGAAACAGCTTCCAGACAACAGCGTTCCTTAGTCCCTATCGCAACAAGGCCTGCACTCCTGTTTCCAGGGAAACCCAGCCTTCAGCGTCCCAGTTGCCACAGCAACACCTAAGCTTCAGTTGTCCACAAGGTCCCAACCCAGAGGGGCAGCTGGGAGCCCAGGACAGGGAGCAGGTGCTGCACAGGTGTGGGGCCAAGAGCTGAAGGAAATCTTGGTGAGGATCCCTGGAGGAGTCGCTGACTGGAGCCCGGTGAGCCGGGCTTTCTCCTGGATCCTGTGCCCCAGCTGCAATGAGTTCTGCCTCCAGTGAGCCAGGCAACGGGGCTGCAGCGGAGCGGTCCCCGCTGGGGCTGGACACCGTGATCCAGGTCAGTGCGGTGGCTGCCTTCCAGCACCTCCTAGAGCAGGCTCCCAGGGCACCTTAAGAGGGAAGGGACCCTGCAGAGGCCACGCCTCCTAGGCTCAAGGGGCACTTGGCACAAGCTCACGTGGTCAGCAAGAGCACACAACCGCATGCGCAGACACACACACACACACACACACACACACACACACACACACGTATGCAGACTGACTGGGAAAGGGGGCTGGGGCCTCAGACCGCTGGTGAGCCCCTTCCCACTGAGCCTCAGGCTTGCAGCTTGCACACGGAGAAGAGGGGGGACTAGATCCAGGCTGACTTCTGGATCTAGCTCACTGTTTCTTTTGTGGCGAAGTGTGAGAGCCAGCAATCCCTCGCCACCTCTGCCCATGGGTGGGTGGGTGGGACCATCCCCAGTGTCTGTCCTGTGAGTTCCAGAGTTCTAGTTCCGACTTTCTTAGCCCCACTGACATAACAACAACGACTGGGGGTTATCCCCATGCCCCTTTCCTCTTCACCCCTGACCCAACCTGATGGCATCCCTGCCATCTCACCCCCTTAGAAGCCCCCCCACCTCTGGCTATCACAGTCAGGCAGTCCCTGCGCTGACTGACCCCAGGGGATCTCTGCGAAGGCCCATGAAGTGGTGACTCAGAATTGTTTATTAACTCAGTTCTTGGAACTTGGGAACTACACTGGGGGTGACGTGGTCCTATATAAACAATGCAGGTCCCTGGGGAAGAGCAGCTGCCCACAGTTGGTGCCAGATGATTAGGTAACATGATGTAGTCACCACACACATGTGCATGCACATACACACACACACACACACACACACAGGTGCCCACACAGGACAGAATGTGATGAGGGTATTTGAGTCAGGTGATAAAATGAGGTGGCCTGGGTGGTTGAGGCTCTATCCAGCTCCCAGGGGTCTTAGCTCTCTGTGGGCCTGACAGGGGCAAACCAAAGGTGGGTGAGGGAGGGGAAGGGCTTGCACACAGAGTGAACAAGACTTTCAGCAGTGTCCCAGTGGCCCTATATGCTCATGAGGGTTCCATCATTTCCCCTCGATTTGGGGAAAATAGAGACTCAATGGTGACAGGCTGGTTTATGAAACACAGGATGGCATTGATGTGGGCAGTGGGCACCAGTGCTGGGCAAACATGGCTGCCCATGGGAAACTGTCATCTGAAGGCCACAAGAAACCCCATGAGGTCTGCTCCACCCACCTGGCCAACATCTGTTATTTGCTCTGTAGTGATTGAGATCTTGGTGCTTGATAGGGGGGTGAGCAAGCAGGCAGGCGCCATGGGGACCCAGACGGGCCTGTCCAGACAGTGTGGCAGGGCAGCAGATGGGGAAATGAGGAGCCTGGGCATAGTGTGGCTTGAGGATGGGGGGGTCTCATGTGTGACCAGGCCTGACCATGCTCCCCATGTTGGAAAAACCTACTGACGCTGCACCCCTCCAGCCAGAACTGCAGTCCCATCCTCTGCACCCCCTTCCACCTCTGGCCCCCATGTCCATCCACTAGAGCAGTGTTTCCCAAACTTCTCTCATGATGAGAATCACCTGGTGGAGTTGTTAAAATACAGATTCCTGAATCCCAACTAAGAAGTGCTAAACTAGAATTTTTGGGAACATATATTTAACAAGAAGTGCTAAACTAGAATTTTTGGGGCACTAAGTTAAGTATACAATTTTACCTATATGTTCCAAAAAATCCTAGTTTAGCACTTCTTAGTTGGGATTCAAGAATCTGTAGTTTAACAACTCCACCAGGTGATTCTCATCATGAGAGAAGTTTGGGAAACACTGCACTATAGCATCATCAGAATGCCAGAAGTCCTTGACTTAGATTCATTTATAGGAACTTTATCAAGACAAAAGTATGCTTGTATGTGTAGCAGCACATTCGTGAACATGCATGGCCATGGCTCACTGTGCTCACGGCTATCTGGTTCTCCATATTTTTCATCCAGCTATTGTTAACAGCCATTGGAGTGGCTTCCAGTTTGTCCTGCCAGCCATAGCACTCCCATAAACATTATGGAACATGTCTTTGGGTGCCTTGTGTATGTATCTCTTTTGGGGATCTACCAGGAGGGCAAACAATCGTCCTAGGTTTTGTATGTGCAGTTTGGGTGGATGCTGCCGAAAGGATTTCCAAAAGGGTTGTGCCATCCAAGCCATAGGGCGCCAGGGGGTGGTTGCTGCATACCCCAGCCAACACTTGGCATTTCCTACCATTCTCCTACATAGCCATTAGGGTGAAGGTTCCTGAGTGTTATATGGTGGCTTTACTGTCATTTGCCTGATGACTAGTGTAGTTGAATATATGTCCCCATGCTTATTGGCCCCTTTGGTGACTCTAAAATTTTGCCCATTTTCTATTGTGGTGGCTTCTCTTATTATTGATTTGGAAACAAGTCCTGTATTGAAGACATGCATTGCAAACGTCTTCTGTGGGTGGGTGGCCTTTTCCTCCTGTAATGGCATATTTTGATGGACAGAAGCTCTTCAATTTAATACAGCACAACTCATCCATTTCCCCCTTTACGTTAGTGTTTCTGTGTGCTGTTTAAAAAACACACTTCGGCCACTCCCTGGTCACGATGTTCTCCTGTTTCCTTTTAAAAGCTGTGTTGTTTAACTTTCACTGGGAAATCTGAAACCTATGTGCAACTGATCTTTGTGTGCAGCTCGAGGCAGAGATCACCATGCGCTCCTTCCATGTGCATAGCCAGTGGACTGAGGCCCCCTAGTGAACAGCGGCACACGTCTGCGTGTGCAGATTTTGGAGGCCCCTCCACTGCTTTGCTTCTACTGTTACCTCCACCTGGACACCTGACCTGTGCCCCCTCTGGCTGTTGAACTCTGACTTATCCTTCAAGGTCTAACTCACCTGCCACCTCCTCCAGGAAGCCTGTGTGGGTACTGTAGACACAGGAGCAAGCAAACATGATCAGCAAGGTTATTGCCCTCCCCAGTGCTCCTTGATGTGAGTCATTTTGCAGTTGGTGATTTATACGTCAGGCTGGGTTTTCAGTCATTCCTGTAGTGACCCATCTGAGTTTGCCATGTGCCAAGCATCAGTCATGCTGAGGGCTGGGGTAAGGGCCCAGAGATGAATGAGTAGTGGTCCCCCTCATCCCCAATGCCTGAGCCCAGTGGTCGGCAAACTCACTAGTCAACAGAGCCAAATATCAACAATACAACGATTAAAATTTCTTTTGAGAGCCAAATTTTTAAAACTTTTTATGCCACTTCTTCAAAATACAATAGTTTTGCCCAGGCCGTGGTATTTTGTGGAAGAGCCACACTCAAGGGGCCAAAGAGCCGCAGTTTGCCGACCACTGCCTGAGCCAATGCCTGGCCTCGAACTCCCCTTTATTATTAGTTAAGGACCAAACTGCCACTCATGAGAAGCATGAACCTACCCCAGGGCTCCAGGGCTCCAGGCTCCGTGAGAGATCTAAACTGAGACGGGCTGAGATACACATGGCGGGGCCAGGTGCTGCCTCGGACAGGGGAAAGCTCTTTCTCTTAAGGACATGGAGCCTGGTGGGTGGCCACCCCAGCCCAGGCTCGCTCTGCAGCAGCCAAGCTGCAGAAGGATGGCAGGCAGACGTCTGATGGCTGGACTTGGCTGGGGGCCCTGTCCTCAGGTGTGTTCCTCAAGCTGTGCCCACCCCTGGCGAGGGCCAGGGCCACCTGGGGGTGCAGGGAGGCCTGTGGCTGTGCCACGGTGGAAAGGCTTGGGAGGCTCTGAGTGGGCAGAGGTGGTGGAGGATGGTGGGCTGTGTGCTGGTGTGGGCCCCTGGCCGCCTGCTCCTCTGCATGGGCTCAAGAGGGTGCCACATGGGGGAGAAGTCCTGAGGTCAGTGTGCTTGCTGGACCCTGATCTCTGGCCACTGGGAGGGTGCTGGCTCAGTAACTGCTGTCAAGGGCATTTGGGGGCCCACAGGTGGGATCCTAACATTGTCATTCATGAGAGGGTGACTTTGAGCAAGTCCCCAACTTCCTCATGAAGTGGAAGTGAGAAGCTTCCCTTTGGGGTCAAGATAATGGATATGAAAACGTTTGCTGAGAAACCTCAAGTGGCCATGTCCTGCCTCCCTTCACTGATGCAGTAACAGGGCACTCCCTCAGGCCTCCATCCTTCCCCAGCTGAGCAGGCTGTCTCTTGCAGCACCCCTGGCACCCACAAGGTGGCACTGTTGGACCCACCATGTCCACCCTTCGAGGCCCAGGGCAGCCTTCTCTCCACACTGTGACTCTGCCTGGGTCCTGGTTGAGTTGGGGTCTTTCACTGGATGCCACCTCTGTTGCCCCGCCCTGCCTGCCACTGGGCTCACCTGGACAGCCCAGGGGTCTCCCTAATTTGAGTCTGGGTGTGGGGAAGTCTCGTTCTCCTTTCAGGAAGTCATTGTTCCTTTTCCTAATCCATCCTCCACTCCCCTGGGGACCAGGAAATCAGTGGTCTCTCCCTGTGCTCCTAGCAGCCTGGGGGTCCAGAAGGACCCACTCAGGAGGTTCTGATGCTGGCCACCAGCAAGGGGAAATGGCAAAATCCCTCCATGTGATTTCCATTTCTGATCTACAAGTCCACTCGCCTCCCCTCCGAATCTGTGAAAATGGGAGGTGGGGGGAGTCCCTGAGACCTCAGCCTCCACCCTCCATAAAGCTGTGGGGGAGAGGGTTCTTCTGACTCTCTCTCTCTCTCTCTCTCTCTCTCTCTCTCTCTCTCTCTCTCTCTCTCTCTCTCTCTCTTCCCCCCCGACCCCCCCACTGGAGGTCGCTAGGAGGCTAGGGCAGGTGACACGCCCACTGTGCGCGGTGCATCAGCAGGCAGAGCAGGGTCCCCAGCTCAATTCTCTTCAATGAGTCCTGCTCTGATGGGTGGGGCTGATAGGGGAGCCCGTGTTCCCCGGGTGGAGGCTCTCCTCTGCGGCCACGATGAAGAGGCGCGGCGTGAGGCAGGGGTCATTCGGGGCCCATCTGAGCCACAGGGTGCCCCGCCGAGCTGTGGCCTCGCTGGGTCTTTAGGGATTAGCGGAGGAGGAGGGCGCTGGGGAGGCCGGAGAAAGGGGCAGGGCCGGGCTCAACCGGGGTCTTCGGAGAAACTGACGTCTAGCCCTGGTGTCCCTCCGGCCGACTCAGGGTCTGTGGGCACTGCCCGTCACTGCGGACGCCCATCCTCCAGGCCCGGCCCCAGGGCCCCCACCCAGACCGGTGGAGGAGGCGACCCGCCGGGTGGGGACTGTGAGCCCCGCTGAGGCACATCCCAACCGGCCCGGGAGAGGCAGCGAGCGGTGGGTCTGAGCCCGAGGTTTGCGCAGGCTCGGCGGGCCCTGGACGGAGCCCCAACCCGCGCCCCAACCCCTGGGGCCCCTCCCCCCGCCCCCTTCCTCTCCCCTCTCCCTCCTCCCCTCTCCCCTCTCCCCTCTCCCCTCTCCCCTCTCCCCTCTCCCTCTCCCTCTCCCCTCTCCCCTCTCCCCTCTCCCCTCTCTCCCTTCTCTCCTTTCCCCTTTCCCCTCCGCGCTTCCGCGGGGCGGGGCCGCTCACACCCCACGGGCGGGCGGGGGTGGGGGAGGGCGAGCGCCCCCTCGGCTCCAGCTGGGCCGCGGCCCGTCGCAGGCACCCGGCCACAGCTGGAACCCATTAGGCCCCGCGCCTCCTGGGACGCCCCGGCTAATAAGTGACCCTCTGTAAACGCTAGGAATGAGTCAAGTTCAGGCCGCGCTGCTGCTTTCCCGTTAGCGGGTGGCGCCGCGGATGCCCGGGGGAGCGCGGGCGGCGGGCTGCGGGCCAGGGCAGAGGCCTTCCTGGCCCAGGAGGGGCGCTTCCTGGACGCACCGGCGGGCGGGGGCGGCGGTTCTCGCCACCCCGCCGGGCCTCAGTTTCCCCGAGTGCTAATAAAGGGCTCAGGTGGGCGGTGGTTGGGCCCCCATACCCGCCCCCCACGCCTTTCCTCCCGGGCGCACAGGAGAGGCGGTTGGTGGTCTTGGCGCCCGGTCCTCGCTTGGCCCAGAGGAGGCATAGCCTCCCCTTTCCCCCAAGGGAGGCTGCTCACGCCCGCCCAGAGCAGGGCTTGAGGGGGTCATGTGGGGGGTTGTTGAGCGAAGGCTCCTCCCCAAGACCCCGGGGGACTAGAATTCAAACCCAGGGTGAAAAGTGAGGCTCCAGCCTGAAGCGGGGCTGGACTCTTGGGGAGCGGGGACCAGGGCTCTCACTCCGAGGGCAACAGTGGAATTCAGTCCTAAGCATTTGTTCCGTGGCTGCCCATCGCTGGGCTGCTGTTGGGGATCAGTACCAGCCTCACCAGATGTCATGCAGCAGCCAGGTTTGGGGAGGGGACTGGCAGTTTGGTCCCAAAGGAGAGTGAGGACTGGGAGCATGTGAGGTGGGTGTGCACGGAAGACTCCAGGCTGGGGTCTCAGGAGGAGAGGACCGAGGGAAAGTGAGTCAGGGCCACAGAGAAGGCACCCAGGAAGCCCTCTGCTCCCACCAGCCAGGCGGGCATGAGGGCAGAGCTGGGCAGAGAGGTCTAGACTGGAGAAGATCTTCAGGGAGAACTGGGAAGAAGCCAGAGAAGGAAGGACAGGCAGGGAGGCGGCCCAGGGGTCACTCACCAGGACCTGGGCTGGAGGGGAGGTTTGGGAGTCACGGTGTAAGGGAAGCACTGAGGGGCCAGAGGGAGGGGGCTTCCAGTGGAGGGGGTATCTGGGCACGAGGTGGCCAGTTTGCTAAGTCTGAGACTTGGTGGGGAGGTGACAGCAGAGCCCTGTTTTGCCACCCTGGAGAGTCACTATGAGTGGACATCCATCTCAGAACCCCCTGAGAACCATCTGGTCACTTTTTCACACTTACTTTGCTGCCTTAAGTCAGACATCCTGACTACAGCAGGGCGGGTGGCTACGACCTGCCTCACTCCTGGGTGATCTTACCTGGCACCTGGCACACCCACAGCTTCCTCTGGTTTTAAATGGCTATCCCCTCACCCTCTGCGTTCAAAAGCCCTGACAGTCCTCCCCACAGTCAGCACCACAATTAGACCCAGACCAAAAGGCCCCTGCCTCGTCTGGGCACCCCAAGACCAGGCCCTCCCCCAGCTGTTGATTCGGTGGAGCAAAGGTTCCCCAGGCCAAGGCAGTGTCAGCTCAGAGTCCCAGAACCCCGACCTGAGCTTCCTGCCCACTTCCAGGCCCCTCGGAACTCTTACAAGGCAGGTCTGCCGCTCTGGAGGCGAGGCAGGTGGGCCACCTCACGCCTCACACTGCCCCTTCCTCCCAGCACCCCTGGAGAGGTGCCCGTGTGAGGGCTCAGCCCAGCCCCTCAGAGTGGAGCCGTGCCCAAGGGCGGGGTGTGCTGAGGTCCTAGGCTGGCTGTTCTTGGACAGGTCCTTCTCCTCACTTCCTAATTGGTTCAACGAATGGTGCCAGGACAGGCAGGGCACCACGCCACCGTACAGTGGAGAAACCAAAGCACATGTCTTGGGTGACCTCAGCCTCACCCAGTCCTCTCCAGGGCCTTTTCTGCTGTGGGGGAGCTCTATGGCCACCCTCACCCCCCATCAACTCCACTGCTCCTATAGGGGTGCCTGGCAGCTGTTCCAGGGCCTACCAGCCCCAGGTGTCTCTGGGCGGGTGTTTTTCAGAGGCTGGAGGACACTGTCCTGAGCCCCACCGCCAGCAAAGAAGACCGGACGCTGACCATGCGTGGGGAAGACTGGCAGGCCTCACCCACCCCCCTGCCTGCTCGAATCCGTGAGATCGTGGCCAGCAGCCTGGGCGAGGAGCCACCCCAAGGTGAATAGAGGTGGCGGGGGAAGTGATGAGGGTGCGGAGACACCAGGGGAGCTGCCCAGCCATCGGCCGCAGTCCAGCTTCAGGGAGTCAAGCCCCCATTGTCCCCTATTGGGCCCCTGCTGGCCTGTCAGCTTCCCATGTGAAGGACCACAGAACCACACCCTCCCATAGGCTGGCCCAGGGGTTCATGTGTCACACCCACTTTGTCCTCACTACTAGGCCACAGGGACCTTCCCAAGCCAGCACTGCATTTGTGTTTGTGGAACATTTGTGAGCGCTGGTCTTGGTTTCATCCACATTTGTTTTTCATTAGATGAGGGAAAACCCTTAGGGTTGACACTCAGGAAACAGATGCTGATCAGCCCCCCCTCCCCCAAATCCCATCCCCACCCCAAAAGCTGTGCTCACCCAACCCTGCAGGCCCACTCGAGGCACCTCCTCATTGTCAAGCTTTTCAGCTGAGGAACTGGCCCTGAGGCTGGGCTCCAGCACCGAGGCCACCAGCCTTTGGACCTCAGATCATGCTCATAATTCCAAGCCAGTCTGGCGCCCTCCCCCTCCCCCCCACCCGCCCCTATCCCAGGACCCCTTCGCTACAGAGGGTCCGTGCTGCCCTCTAAAGGAACTGAGAGCTCACTAGGGTGTATTAAGGAAAGAGAAACTCTATGTGTGGTTGGAAAAGCAACTCATTATTCAGGGATGGGATCTGGTTACACTGAATCAGCAGTTCCCACTGCTTCTCAGGGCTGGGGCACCCCCACTAGTTGTAATTGGTTTGGGGCTCACCCTGGGCATCGGTTTGTATTTGGGGTAAGGATGCTGGTAAAAGGCAGGGAGGGAGGCAGGAGAAGGCCCACTGACCAGAGAGCAGGAGAGGCCCAGAGCGTGACGTCTACCTCCCCCACATCTGGTCCCCTGGGTCAGAACAGCCTGCGTGCCATCATAGGGACAGGGTGCTATGGCTGACCCGGTGCCACCTGCAGGGCTGCGGGAGCCACCGGGAGCCTCGGCCCAGGTGCAGGAGGAGAGTGAGCTCCTGCAGGAGGAGCTGTCCCGGCTGGAGGACCTGCTGGCACAGGTGGGTGCCGAGCGGGATGAGCTGGCCAGCAGGTACCATGTGGTCAGCGAGCGGGTAAGTGTTCATCATGGGCACGTGGCAGGCCAGAGCGGGGGCAGCCGGGCCCAGGTTGAGGCGGTCACCCATTGGCACTGTCAGTTGGACCAGTGGGACCATCATCGAGTCTTAGGACATACCTCAGACACGCAACCCAAACCCTGGGCTGGAGGTGGAAGGTGAGGGCAGGATGGTGCCCGGCCACCCCAGGCTCACAGCTCAGCTAAGGCATTGAATTGTGCCCGCCTGCCCAGGAGCCCTGTGGGGGCAGCCTGATCGGTCCTGACTGTTGGCCCATCCACTAGCCCAGGTGAGCCCCAGCACCAGCCCTCAGTCAGCACCTGCCCTAGGTGGGAGGGCGGCAAACGGAAGGAAGCAAGCCCTTTGGAGTCGTGCTGAATTGGCCCTAATACTCAGACCCAGCTTGTGGAGAACTGGCTCAGTCCCAGCCCCCACCCCTTCCTGACAGCTGAGGAACAGCTGTGACCCTTGGCCTGGGTCCTCCATCCTCTGTGCCTTCCAGCGTGTCCGGCAAGCTGCAGCAAGAGGCCGATTTGGTCACAAAGCTGGGAAGGAGGGGGAGGCAGGCTCCCATTGTGCACGTGGGGAAACTGAGGCAGAGAAGTGAAGACACTTGCTCAGAGCCTCTTTCCCATTTCTGCCACCCCCAGACATGATGGCTTCCGAGGCATGACTGGGCGAGGGGGCCCGGCCCACAGTGTGGGGGGCTCAGAGGCCCTGCTGGGTTGGCCCAGCCCCTGCCTTTGCTGTTTTCAGAGACACCTTGCTCCGTGTGTCTCTGGGTAGATGATTCCACTCTCCAGATGAGCAAACAGAGGCTCAGAGCAGCCAGAGTGTCCAGGGCCCTGCTGCCAGGGGCTGAGACCACCACCAGTGACCAATGCTCTGTGGGCCCCAGGGTGGGGTGCCCGAGGGCCCCAGGGTGGGGTGCCCTCTGCCCCAGCTCCCACACTGTGGACACCCATTCTCATGGTTGCCCGCACCACCGGGGGGGCCAGGGCAGGGCCGTGAGGCGAGGGTCCTTCTCATGGGGCCCGGGGCGGGAGCACTTGAGAACACGCTGTGAGCTCGCCTGCCCTCCGGGTCCCGGGGCTGTCTGTAGCCCGCTGGCCATGCGGGTGGGGGATGTTCCTAGCACAGGGTGGGGAGATGTTGGGAACCAGCCAGTGGGAATAGAGGCCACAGAAATCCTGTGGACAGATTAGCAAACCTCATGAGTCAGATCTGAACTCACAGACTCAGCAGCTCAGCCCACGCCCGGGCTCCCTTGCTCAGCACCAAAGAGGCTGAGCCTCCCCCAAGTTACCTGGGTGGGTGGGGGTCAGGGTGGCCAGTGTGACTGTTTCCTGATGTCTCCAACCCCAGTGGCAGCCCCTGCTCCCGCCCCTAGATCCATTTGGCCCCTCCTCTCTCATCAGGGGACACTCACCTCCCCACACACCTGGTCCCAGGTCCTCGGGTCATGCCACAGGTGTGGCCTCCTGCTCTCCTGACCTTCGTATCTCTCAGCCCCCCACCACCTTGCCTGTAGGGCCTGAGTTCTCTCCCCCAGCACCCCAGCGTGCCCTGAGTCAATACATCTTATAGGAACCTGCATCTCCTTTCCCCCTCAGAGCCCCAGGGTCCCCATCTGCTCAGGCTCTGGGGCAGGCCTGGCCCACAGGTGGAGGGTGTGGTCCTCACCCACCTGCTGGATGTGGTGCTGGGAGCAGCAGAGGTGTGAGCATAGGCAGGAGGGGCAGCCAGAGGGTGGGACCCCAAGCTCACTCACTGTCATAGAGGATGACCCCAGGCCTGCTCTGCAACTGGCTATCCTGCCCCCATCCCCCCATGTGGCCAATCCAAACTCTGGAGGCCACCTCCTAAACTGGCCGCACACCCTTGACACAGGACCAGGGTGTGGATGCCCATCCATCTGACCCATCCTGTGGAGGGGCCTGAGCTTCTCCAGACCAGACCCTACCTGACCGCACCAACCCCAGCCCCTTGGGAGGGCTTTGCGCCAAAGCTGCCCCTCCAGGTGGGCTCATGCTCCCCTCTAGCTGCAGGCCCGGCTGCAGACCACCGAGGCCCGGCTGCGGAGGTCAGAGCTGGAGCACAGCGTGGACCTGGAAGAGGCACTGGGCCGATTGGAGGCTGCAGAGCAGAGGTGAGACCAGGCAGACACAGCAGCCAGGGCTGCAGGGAGCTCGGCCATCACCTCAAGAGGCAATGGACCCCACCGGGCCTTAAAGCAGAGGGCCAACCTGCTCCCAAAGTGGCTCTAAGTCGAATTTGCTTGTAGGAATCAGCTGCAGGCTTTAGGGTTTGGGGGGGAGGGGAAGCAGGCAGGGGAGTTGATGGCCCTCTGACAGGCTGTGAGGGTCTCCCTGACCCCACTCCTCGAGTTTGCCCCCCAGGTTCCTGACGGCTGCTGTCGCTGGTGCTCTAGCCAGCGCTGCAGCCGACTGTGGTCCTCGGGTGGCCCAGCCCATCTTGAGGTGCCCATGGTGCTGTCCTCAAACCCCCTCTTCATGCTCTGGCCCTGACTCCCAGGCTCCTTTGGCCTTAGTCATTCTGATTTCATGGCCAGGGGCTCATTTGTTCCCTGTGGTGAGCATGTGATACCCTGGCCTCACAGAGGTAGCCCTGCACCCTAGAGTCCCAACCCTCAGGACACCACCCCAGAAGGACAGGGCCCCCCTCCAGCTCTCTGCCCAGAGGAGCTGAGCCCTCAGTGTCTCCACCTGCAGCCCTGGGGAGGTTCAGGCCCAGGGAGTTCTTCCCGCACTCGCCCAGCCTAGGGGACGGGAAAGGGAGGAGCGTGCTGGGAAGCCCTTTGAGGGGGGCACAATCCGAGTGGAGGCTCACACCCAGGAGCAGAGAACGGCCTCGACGCCTGGCAGGGAGATGCTGACTCTGGAGGGTGGGTTTGGCATCTCTCCACACACAGTCCTGTCCTGGGTGGAGAAGGCTCCCAGGTCACGGTGGGGACTGCCCCTCCCTGTTCTCACCCACTAGCCCTGGTACCCTGGCCAGGTCTCCCAACCCTGCCCCTCTTTCTTGTCTCGGGGTTCACCTCTGCACCCAGGATTGAGGAGCCTGCCACAGTTGTAGGGGCAGAACCAGGAAAGCTCAGGGGGGAGAAGGAGGAGGCCAGAGTGGCATCCAGATGTTGGCCCCAGTGTGGGGGCCATTGGGGACCCATTGCATATGGTCAGCGCTTCTTAAGGGCATGCAGGGAGCTGCACCCTGAGCTGGTTTCGGCTGGGCCCAGGAGGTTCAGGGCCGGGTCTCAGAGCCTCTCTAAGCAGAGCCACCCGCCCACGCCCCCGCCCGCCCAGGAGCACCGGCCTCTCCCAGGTGAACACACTCCTGAGGGAACAGCTGGAGCACATGAAGAAGGCCAACGACACGCTGGCTGAGGAGCTGGCCAGGACGACGGGCAGCGTGCTCCACCTGAGGGGTGAGCTGGAGCGGAAGGAGGCTCAGCGCTGGACAGAGAGACAGGTGCTCCCTCTGCCTCCACCCATGGGCAGGGATAACCCCCCCCCCCCCCCCCCCATGGCAGCGGGGGGCGTGGCCAGCAGGGACCAGGACAGGGGAAGCTGGGATTGCACCCCAAGGAGGCAGAGCCTGGACTGTAAGTGAGACTGTGCTTCAGCTGTGCTTCCTTCTGAGGGTAAGGCACTGGGCTCCTGCCACGCCACATCCCCCATGCTGCTTGGCCACAGCAGTCTGCAGAGTGGGGTGCTCCAGGGTAGGGAGACTTCCTGCTTGAGAGCAGAGGGCAGGACCCAGGCCACACCTGGCTCCAGCTTGCCCATCTGTTCCAGAGGCCTGCCTTCTGGGCAGGATGCAGCACGTGGCTCCCCGCTCCTGGCCAGGGCCAGCAGGGCCACGAAGCCTTGCCTGGTCACAGTTGTCTGAAATCCTAAGCCCTGAGTGGGGAGGAGAGGGCAGGGCAAAGTGCTGCAGGCGCAGCCTCGGCAGGAGGGAGAAGCTGTTCTTCGTCAAAGGTGGTCACCGACAGCAGGACTTTCTGGACTTTACTCTCTCTCCCCTGAGCCGAGGTCAAGGAGATGTGTTGAGGTTGCTCCATTTGGTAAAAGCTGCCTACATTCCTCTGACTTGATGGGTTTCTGGCCTGCATGTTCCTCACCACGTGGGCCAGACCAGCCTCCAGTTCAGGACTAGTGAAGTGTGGAATCTGAAGGGTGTCGGTGTAGTCCCTGCGAAGGCTGGTTCAGGCAGCTGCTCCTGCACTTGCCGGGCAAGCAGCTTATTCCACACACACACCGAGGACCCGGTGCCAGGCACTGAGGGAACTCCCAACACAAGGCGCCCAGCAAAGTGTTTGAGCCAATGAGGAGACCTGGGTCGTGGGGTCAGGGCAGGGGATCAGCAAAGGCTTTTCCTGAAGGGAAAGGGCCAGGCCACACACCTGGACATCCTAGGAACCTCCCAGAGTAAAAGCCACCCTCCGTTCTGGAGAAGGAGGCAGAGCCTGGACTGTAAGTGAGGGTGTGGGGAAGGGGGGAGGGGAGCAAGCAGGGGGGATGCATGAGAGCTGATGGCTGCAGAGATGCTCCAGAGATGCCTCTCACTCCAGAGGGCCAGACTGAGTGGGTCCTGACCTGGGCAGAAGCTGGTCACCTTCACAGGCCCTCTGGGGGTAGCAGATTGCATTATTGTGAAAGATGAGCCCCTTGGGCTGCAGGACAGGGTAGGGGGTGTGGGGTCTGGCCCAGTGCGACAGCTAGAGGAACGGGTCACAGGGCTTCTCACTTCCCAGGCCTGGCCTGCACCTGAGGTGGTCCCGGGCCCCTTCCTTTCAGACCCGGCGTTCACGCCTTGGGGTGCAATCCCAGGATTTCCTCCTCCTGTGGAGACAGGTGACAGCGCTCCGAACACACCTGGCTGAGCTTCGATCTGCCTTTGAAAGGTGAGCCAGCCGCCCCCTCAGGGTGTAGGAGAAGGGGCATCTGATGGTGGCCCAGGTATTGGGCCCTCCAAGCTGCTCCCATGGAGGAGCCATTCTGGCTCACAAGCCACTGTCCCAGTCCTGCTGGGCCTCAGGGGGCCCTGGGAGGTGGAGGGTGGTAGGGTTGAGAAGCACTAATGCACAGAGGGAGGGAGGGGGTGCAGGGCAGAGATGACAGAAGGGGAGGAGCTGCACAGTACAATTTCCAGTTCCTCTAGTCCTTGCCAGGCACCTCTTGGGTCTGCCCTGAATTACTGAGGGACCTGTCAGCACCTCAGTTGCACACAAGGAAACTGGGCTCAGAGGGTTCATGTCCTTCCTCTGTGGCCTTGCTGAGCCCCTGCTCACCCCTCTCTGGGTGTGACATGGGGACCTTTGATAACACACAGTAGGGGCCTCTCCTAAGAATGGGGGGCGGGGGGAGGAAAGGGGGCGGCTGAGGGCAGAGAACAGGACCCATGTGACCATACCCTGCCCCTCCTAGCCAGTGGGAGACTTTCAGGGCCCTGAGCCCACAGCTGGCCCTGAGGTTCCGCTGGGGGTGCTGCCTTGTTCCCAGGAGTCTCACTGACATGCAAGCAGAGGCAGCCAGGACAGCCCGGCGCCTGCACACGGCCTGCCTGAACCTCAACTCCAACCTGCAGCTGTCGGCCAGCAGCGCGGCAGGCGCCCTGAAGCGGCAGGCCTCACAGGGTGCTTGGCTGGAGCAGCGGCTGCAGGACAAGGTGCGGGAGATGCTGCAGCTGCAGGGCCGCTGGGACGCAGAGAAGGTGGCACTGCAGGCCAGGTGGGTGCCCGAGCAGCTGTCGCACAGTGGAGGTCTGGGAACAAGGGTGCCCAGCAGCCAGGGTTCCAAGTGGTAGGCAGTTGTCATTCCAGCTGCCATGTGGCATTCCCGCAGGTAGGCAAGCTAAACCCCTTACAGCCCTGCAGGCCAGAGGTAGAGCTCCCGACTCTGAGGGTCTCCATGGACACTGCATTGGACACGCATGGACTGTCCTTGGGGCTAAAGGCACGTCCTTCCGGGGCAGACGCTTGCTTTGTCAGCTGTTTGAGAAGCAGAGGCAGACAGTGGGCCGGGCCCATCGGTGGTCCATGAGCCTCAGAGGAAGCATGGGATGTTCTGACATATGTTTCCTTCAGCAGAAAGCAGGGCGATAGCTCCCCGCTGAAGGCACAGAGGGAGGATGGAGGTGCAGGGCAGAGATGACAGAAGGGGAGGAGCTACACGATACAATTTGTGGGGCACAATTCCACAGCATCGGGTGCCCGGGACTCATGGCCACAGACACCCTGCCGGGCTGACAGGTTGGGGCCCACCCTGCACACAGGGGAGCAGGAGTTCATGGGGTGTGGACAGTCCCGTACATCCTGCAGGGGCAGCACTCCGGGCCTGAGCAGAGTAGTCTGGGGTTGTAGGGAAGTCAGGGGCTTTGAGAAGAAGGTGGGTCCTGGGAAAGAGGGTGTTAGACTTGTGGTGGCAGAGGCCGTCCCGGCAGGCCAGTGGCGGGCAGAGGCCCACATGAGCTCTGCACCTGCTGGCCCCATGGACAGGGCAGGGCCTCAGAAACTGAGTCAGGGTCAGCGTGGGCCCTTGAATCCTGACCTTGGGGTCTGCGCTTTACTCAAGACAGTGGGAGCCATTGAAAGTTCTAGGAGAGAGGTGTCGGACCAGACCAGGGGCTGAGATCCACTCAGACAGATGTGGCCAAAGCCGGAGGCCCGGCCACACCACAGGAGGAGTCTGATTCAGCCCGGGGGTCTTCAGGGCCCACCCGTGCCCTGTGCTCTGTGCCCTGTGCTGATCACCCTGCCCCCTGCCCCCGACTTTTCTGCAGACTCTCCGAGCAGAAATTGCTGGTAGAGAAGCTCACAGAACAAAACTCGGAGAAGGAAAGGACCATTTCTTCCCTCAGAATGGATGTTCAGAAACTGGTGCGTGGGGCTGGGGATGTGGTGGGATGTGGGGGCTCTGGGGCGGGAGCGTCTGCCGCCCTGCTGAGGGGTCTGCCTGGGCGCAGGAGTCCTGGCGCAGTGGAGGCCGGCTGGCGGCAGACAACTTGAAGGAGGAAGTGGAGTCCCTGCGGCGTGTTTTGAACATCATCACAGAGGTGCAGGCCATCTTGG
Organism: Pipistrellus kuhlii; assembly: GCF_014108245.1. Classification (NCBI taxonomy): domain Eukaryota; kingdom Metazoa; phylum Chordata; class Mammalia; order Chiroptera; family Vespertilionidae; genus Pipistrellus; species Pipistrellus kuhlii. The sequence goes on from NW_023425573.1 coordinate 30,456,873, forward strand.
GTCCCGGGGGGTCCAGCTGCTGTGGGGGATAACCTGGGAGGTCCCCACTGGACATGGCCCTGAGCCCTCTCCCCACCCTGTGAAGGTGGCCCAGGCGGACTCGAGGTGCCCAGAGCTGGCACAGAGCAGCGGCACTGACATGGAGAAGGTACAGAGTCCACTGAGGAGCCCCCCACGTGCCTCGTCCCTTCAGTGGGGTGCATCTCCACCATGGGCCCACTCCCGGGCCAGCCCAGACCCTGCGCTGCGGGCTGTGCAGGCAGCTATTGAGAGGAGGCGGCAGCAGGAACAGGTGGGCAGCCACCAGAGCTGTACCCTGTCCCCACGGGGGTGTGAAACCCGTGAGCCCCACGGCCCCAGGGAGGGGGCTCTGCCCTAGGTGCATCCTTTCTGGGGGGTCTGTGGTCAAAGGCCTGCCCAGGCTGGAGGGCGCTCATTCTACCCCTCCCCCACCCCACCCCGAGCAGGAGCTGCGTCTACAGCTGAAGTCCTCCCAGGCGGTGGCAGCCAGGCTCCGGGAGCAGCTGTCAGAGAGGCAGCGGGAGCTGCGAGCCTCCCAGAGGCTCCTGCAGGAGCAAGAGCAGGACCGGAGGGACCTCCTGGACAGGCTGGAGGCACAGAGCCAGAAGGCACAGCACTGCAGGGCAGCCAGCGAGCTCCTGGAAAGGTGGCTGTCCTGAGGGCTGGGCAGGGTGGGTGAGCTGATTGGGTCAGGCTTGGACAGAGTGGGCAGTCCCAGCTTGGGGACGCTTCCCCCATAAGCCTTCCACATAGGAGGGATTGGGCCATAGTTCTTGGGAACGGGTGGGCCCCTTCACATGGAGGGATCAGGGCTAGATTTAAGGGCATTTTGGAAATGGGTGCCTTCAGGGCCAGGGCCAGAGGGTGCACCTGAGGTTCAGGTCCCTGGCTGGAGGGTGACATGCGGCAAGGACTCTGAGTGGGTCAGCGCTGAGCACACGGGGAGCTGGATCTGGAGGGTCCAGGCCTGTGAGGACAGGTGAGCAGTACAAGCAGATGTGGAGCTGGGGAAGGTGCAGGTGGAGAGATGTCTTCCATCCAGCAAGCTCTGCAAAGAATGGTGGAGCCAGGCCTGTGGGTGGCAGAGGCTGAGCACAAGGATGCACCAGGAGCCTCTGCGTTTTAAGGACTCCCAGGGCCACCAGGAGGGGACAAGTTGCTGGCCACCCCATCTTGTAAGGCTGTCCTGGGGCTGGAGGTTGCTGGATCTTCCTCGTCCCTCCCCACACTTCCCTGAGCTCCTGCCCCCAGGAGCCCTCATGCCTGGTGCCCACCCTACGCGTCCGTCAGCCTGGCAGTGGGCTAAGGCCAGAATGTGTCCAGTGTGGGTCTCCAGGCTCCCCTCCTCCAAGGCTGCCCCAACTTGGCCTCCCCTGCTCGCAGAGAGAAGAAGGCTCTGGAGTTGGAGGTGGAGGAGCTAAGGGACAAGATGGATATTTGGGACATGGACAAGCAGAAGCGGGAGGCAGAGAACGCTGAGCTGCAGAGAAGCCTCCTGCTCTGGACACAGCAGAAGGAGGAGCTGGAGCAGCAGGGCGAGCGGGGCCGCAGGGAGCTGCAGACCAGGTGGGCCTCAGCGTCCTCATCCACTAAAGCAGTGGTCTACAAACCACGGCTCTCGAGCCGCAGTTTGCCACTCTGTTGACTAATGAGTTTGCCGACCGCTGTCATATACTACCCTTTTCCTCTTTGCACACAATATGCCACAGTTGCCTAGTCCTCACAGCTTGCAACTACACGGTAACATTTAGTCTAGTCCAGTGGTTGGCAAACTCAGTCAACAGAGCGGCGAACCGCGGCTCACGAGCAGCATGTGGCTCTCGAACCTCGGTTTGCCGACCACTGCACTAAGGGAACCGCTTCCTTAGCAACCTTATCTGCGGGAGTGGGGGCACCCAGTGAGACAGCAGGGGTGACAGGCTCTCCAGGCTTCCTGAAGGTTGAGCCATCGCCCCAACACCCACCCAACATCCACCCAGTGCCTGCCCCAGCACATCCACCACCTCCGGCCCAGGAGAGGGGGTGTCCCCAGCATGTGTGCACCCAGGTGAGTCCACTAAGGCATGAACAGAGCCAAACTCCCACCCAGGAAACAGGGTCCTGGTTCGGATGCCACCCTGTGGACTCACCAAGTCCAGGCCTCCAGAGTGACCTGGGCTCCTCTGGGGCTCCCTGGGTTTGGAGGAAGGTGCAGGCAGCCACCCTGCCTACTAGCTCCTGTGAGATGGCCTGTCTTGCCTTGAGCCAACCTCACACCCTCTACCTCTGATTTGGGACCTTAGTCAAGGGCGCCTGGAGCAGCTGGAGGAGAAGGTCTCAGGGCTCAAGAAGGAGCTGGTGTCGGCCCGGGAGGCACTGAACGCAGCCCAGCTACAGAGGGACATTCTGGAGAGTGAGAGGGAGGCCCTGCATGGCACGCTGGCCCGGGTATGCCTCTGTCTCCCACCTCTCACGTGTCTCTCCCACCAGCCCATCCTGTCACCTCTCCTGGCCACAGCCTTAGTACTCAGAGGGCTGCTGTTTACCCCAGAGGCCTCCTCACTTTGGGATTCCCTCCCCACACCCGTCCCACCCAGACCTCCAGCTCGCACACCTCTATGACAAGGGGCTGACTCCTTCCCTGGCACCAACAGCTCTGCCTGGGAGAAAGTTCCTCCTGTGAATCTGAAAGTCCCTCCCTGGCATCCCTCCTTAGAGTGACTACTGCCCGACCCCTCCCCACCCTAGGCTGAGTCCAGCAATGCTGACCTGGAATTGCTTGTGACCCAGCTGAAGTCAGAGGGGGTGCAGCAGAGGGACTCCCTGGCCAAGATGGCCACTCTGATGGAGGGCCTGGCGAAGGACAAAGGCAGCCTGACCCACCTGGTCCTGCAGGTGAGATGGTGGCCCATGTGAGCAGCCCTTCCCTGAGCCTCACATTCCCCAGGGTGGCCATGAGATTCTGGTCTCTGAGCCTAAAATCCTCCCTGCACCCATCTCCCCCCACCTTTTCCATTCCCGGACTGAGCACAGGTTTGTGGAGAGGCCCACATAGGGACAGTGGGCCTGGCCGGGCCTGTGGGAGGGAAGGCCATACACACCAAGGCAGTCCAGGGAGAGATGGTCAGCCCATGGAGGCACAGGTGTGTGAGGCACGGTCTGGATGCTGACTCCCCCAACACCTCTCCCCCCGGCAGCTGCAACAGGAGGGAGACCAGCTGCGGGAGCAGAAGCAGGTGCTGAGCCAGGAGCGGGCAGATGCCAAGGAGCGGTTGGCACTGGCAGAGCAGCAGCTGGAGCAGCTGGAGGGGCAGGCCGACCGGCTCCAGCATGAGAGAGCCCAGTTGCAGGAGCAGGTGGGCCAGGTGAGAGGTCTGCAGGGGCTCCTGGCTCTGGCCCCACCCTGCAGGGTCATCCCTTACCCTCTGTGGTGTGGATGGGTTACAGCTCACCTTACCACATCACACTCAGGATGTCAGCACCGGTGCTTTCTGACTGCAGTGCTGATTGGCTCAGCTGCATTCAAAGGCAGGTTCCCTGTGGTGGGGGTAGAGGACAGGGGATGCGTATGCAAAGAAGAGCCCTTACATCATACCTGCCACCAACCTTTACATCATACCTGCCACCAGTGCAGAGGCTGAGTTCTGCTCCTCCTTAGGGGTCAGAGGCCCAGTGACTCCACACACTCGGGGCTAAAAGGCTTCGCTGCTTTTTCCTGCATGCTGTTTCCTTTCGTCCACATCTGGATTCACTGCACTAAAGGAACTGCTTCCTTAGCAACCTTAGTTCTCTCAGTCACTGATTCCCAGATCTTCTATTGACATAAATCTTGTCTAGTATCTGTTCAAATATTCTCTCTCCTCTCCCTCTGCAACTTTAATTATACATATGTTAGGCCTTGCCCTATGTGTCTGTTACATTTTTTTCTGTATTTTCCATCGTGTTTTTTTTGTTTGTTTGTTTTTGTTTTTCATGATTCAGTCTGAATGCATTCTTTTGTCTGTCTTCCAGGTTATTAGTCTTCTGTCTAATCTGTCACTGAAACATTATATTTATTAATTTTGGTTATTGTGTTTTTTTAATTATGTTGTTTATATTTTGTTTCTAGTTCTAGGGCAAAATTCTATATCTCCCCATTCACCTTCTTGAACATTTAATCACAGCTAATTTAAAGTTTGAAGAGACAGGGACGTATCTGTGTTTATTTGATGTTTTTACACATGGTTTTTGCCATATGATCTTATCTCCTGATATTCCTGGTAATGTTGATCAAATGTCAGTTATCATACTTTAAAACTATAGAACTAATTTGATGATGCTATTCTTCCAGAGAGGATTTGCTTTTGATTCTAGCAGGTAGTGAGGGTAGGTGATCACCGTAATTCATGATTGAGGGATGGTCTGTTCTGATCACCTCTACTACTAGGGTGAAGCCCTTCCATGCGTACAACTAGCAATCTGGGGTGTTTATCAGGACCCTTCTGCTTCAAAGGCTCTGAATTTAAGTTTTTGTCCTCCTAAAATCATAATATTGCTGGAAGCTATCCTTGACTTCCCAATTTCTCAGCCTAAACTTTTAACTCAGCACACTCTCTGAAGAGGGACAAGATACCTAATGGTGGGCTAAATCCCTTCTCTCCAAGATCTCAGATCCTTCCATCCCAGCTGATCTGTAGCCCCAGGCCTTATTCAGATTCCATTATGTCTTTTGTCTAGCTTTTTGTGATGTTCTTGGTGGAAGTGTTAGTCTGTAGCAACCTGGTTCTCTGTCACCTTCTACTGCCATTTCTGTGCAATTTTTCCTGCCCCCCTGGACACTTGTGGTCTAACCAAGATTAACATGTGGACTGGGAGCTGGGCATGCTCAGTTCAGTAACGCCTCCATCATGGTCAGAGGAATGGAGGCCCCTCTGCTTTGTTAGCACGAGAGCACTCTGAGTCCCATGTGTCTCATATTCACTCTCCTCTATCTTCCATGCCATTCTACATGATGCCATTCTCCTGAAGTCTGCTTTACCCTGAAGAGGCCCCACTCTCTCTTTCTCTGCTGGACTCTCTCCTTCCTCCTCCTCTAGGTCACATGCAAGAAACAGGCCCTGGAGGAGCAGCTGGCCCAGAGCCTGCAGGACCAGGAGGCCCAGATGGACACTCTCCGGACGGCCCTTCAGGAGAAGGAAGCTTTGTTGGAGGAGCGAGCTCAGCTGCTGGCCAAGCAGGAGGCCCTGGAGAGGCAGGGCCGGCTCACGGCGGAGGAGGCAGCTGATCTCAGGTACCCAGGGGCCTATCGGCAGGGTGTGTGTGCCTGGCCTTGCCTCAGAGAGAATGCAGTGGCAGGGGACAGGCATTCACCCAGCAACTGTAGGGCAGGGAGGGTATGTCTACATGGGAGAGAGACTGTGAGTGAGGTGGATCCCGTAAGAGTCCTGGGTGACCTTCCTGTGAGAAGTGGCTGCACTGGCACAGAATGACATAATGGAATGTCTTACTCATGGATCTGAGAAGTTCAAGGTGTGCATGGCTTCAGGCAAGGCTAGATCCACAGTGCCCGCAGGACCCTTCCTCTCCCTCCTCAGCGCTGCTCAATCCTGAGGAGGTCTGCTTTAAGGGCTTAGGGTGAGAGGTGGCAAGATGGCCAGTGGCTACTCCAGGCTTCCTCGTCTAGCAGACACAGAGTGCCCTTCTCCCCACAAGGGCCAAGAGTTGCTGCCATTAATCATCGTGAGCGACTTCATGTCCCTGAACCAGCTCAGTGAGTCAAGGGCTCAGATAGGCTGGCCGGGTCATATGCTCATCCCTGGAGTGGGGGTGGTGTCAGCCCCAGGGAGCCACTAAGCAGCGAGCGGGGCCACAATGAGCTCAGTGACCATGGGGCCACTTCCAGAAGACAAGGAATGGGCGCTTTAGGCCACCCCAGGGGTGCCCGGTAGACTGTTGCCTGGTGAGCTGATCTGGTCCCGTGGCCTCTGTGGAAACCCAGAGCTAGTGGCTTTCTGGACCTCATGGCCCCTTCTCAGGAACATCCAAGTCCTTTTCTAGGAAAGATTTCCTCCTGGAATGCCAGAATCTGGGGGTCCTTGTACATCTTCACAGATAGTCCTCTCCTCAAAATGAAAGCTTTTGTAGAAATGGATAAAACCTGACTGAGGCCAGAGTGGGTTGTCAGAAGCAGAGGGTCCCAGGACCCTGCCCACCACCACCTCCTAGGCCCACAGTGCTCAGGGGGCAGAGGTGGCCCCATGGTCACTGAGCTCACTGTGGCCCCGCTCACTGCTTAGTGGCTCTCTGGGGCTGACACCACCCCCACCAGCAGTTTTGGGAACCTGGGATCCTGCACTAACTCAACCCTGACTCTTGGGCCCAGGACCCCTGCACAGTCACATGCCCACCAAACAGCATTTCAGGATGAGCCATCTGAGCTGCTGATGACAGGGCTGCTCGGGACATGTCCTGAAACCATGTCTGCCTGAGACAAACCGTGTGTGTTTATCTCACTGGAGGTGGGTGGGGGCGACTGTCTAGCCACCTCAGTTTTCCTGAGTTCCCAGACCATGTTGATAACTACTCGGTGTGAGCAGTCCTTCTCCAGGTCTCCTGGTGAAACCTTCACAGTCGGTTTGATGTGGGAGGAGCCCAGGCCCTGGGGACACTCCCTCAGTTCACAGGTGCCAGCATGCTGTTCAGCCAGGGAGATGGACTAGGTTCCCTGCCTGCATACCCCACGCTCACCCTGGCTGGCCTGGGGAGGCTGAGCTGTCCGTGGGTTCCTGTAGAGGGAAAGACTGGAGATGCCCTTTGATTCCAGCCTCCAGGTGCAGATTCTGAACAGCAGAGACCCGGAGGGCTTCTGGGAGGAGACAGGTTCAAGGTAGGAAAAGCTGTCTAGGTAGAGAGAGTGGGAACATGTGGGTGCTGACCAGGTAGGGACTGGAGAGGTCTCAGAGAAGCGAAATTTCTAGGCTCTGTAGATATCAGGCCACTGGAAAGTGTGGAAGTGCCTAACCCCCAATAATGGTGGTAGTGGTGAGCAGGGAGAACCTAGCAAGACTGCCCAAGGCCCATGGCCCGGCCTGGCTCATGGGCTATGGTGGGGCTGCGCATTGGCCATTGGTGTGCTCATATGGGTATTTGTGTTCCATGTCTGTGGTGTGCTCGTGTGTCACCCAGCACAGCAGAGCAGAGTAACACTTAAAACAGGCTCACTGGCTGGTTGATGCTAATGGGTTGGCTATGTTCAAGCCACCTCCCCAGAAATGGGGGTGCTGCCAGGGCTGTGCTCGTTGCTCATCCCAGGTGTCTTCTGGGTGTTTGTACATGTGCAGAGGCGCAGAGGCAGCTTCTCCTATAATGGAGCCGCACGTGTGAGGTTCTGCTTCTCAGGGCCATTCTTTAGGAGATAAGAGTTTCCTCATCCTCCTTACGACTGACACTGTGTCATCATTTCCACAACACTCTGCCACCGCCAGCTCTGAAGACAAGTGCCGTTCTCCAGCCACAGTGAGCACCCTGTGCAGCGTTGTTGGTCCCGTGTGCTGCCAGGGTGCTGACACCTGAAGGTGGGGTGGCTGCCTCGAGGTTAGGCCCTGGATATTATCATTATTTCAGTCTTTTGGTAATCGAATGCCTGGTCGTGGTTTTCATTTCCTTGAGTGCTGAATAGAGTTGAGCAAATTTCATATGTTTAACCATCTGTGGATTTTTTGTGAATAACAGTCATTTTTCTCATTTTTCTGTAGTGTCAGCTGACTTTTTGTCATTATTCGTAAGAGCTTTTTGTATGTGATGGATATGGACCTTGTGTATATTTAGTCCAGATTTTTTTCTTCAAGACTGTGCCTTGTCTTTTAAGTTGGTTTGTGGAATCTTCATGAAAGCTCTCCTTTCCTATCTTTACGTATATTCAGACGTATCAGCATCTTTATTTTTATCTTCTGGTTTTTGTGTCTTTCTTAAGATTATAAAATATGCTTCTGTATTTTTTTCTTCCATCTTTATAGTTCTAAGTATTTTAGTTGTTTTGTTTTTGCATTTTGCTTTTAATCCACCTGAAATGGTTTTTTGTGTGGGGTCCATTTGTTTTTACAGATTTAAGATGAAGGAAATGTCCTCTGTTTATTCTCTGACTTACCAGCCTGGCCTTGGGAAGTGCTGTCCGGCCAGCAGCAAACGGGATCGCTTGGTGACTGGCCCACTGTTTGATGGTTCTCCACAGGGCCGAGCGGGATGTGCTGGAGAGCAGCCTCTTTGAGGCCCAACAGCTGGCAGAGCAGCTGCAGACACAGCAAGAACATCTGGAGGGGGAGGCCCAGAGCGCCCGGCAGGCCCGGCAGGCCCTGCAAGGTGCTCCCGCAGCTCCCGCCTGTCTCTCCTCTCCCCACATGGCCCAGAGGAGCTCTTCCATGGAGCTCAGTCCCAAATTGTTGCTCCCACTGCCTGGCCCCCCAGGAAGGGCACCAACTTAGGCCTGGAGCTTCTGTGGCTGAATGGGTCCCTCTGTGAGGGGTGGCCTGCCCAGTCTACTTCCCAGGGTCTAGACCTGGGTCCTTGTGGCAGCCCCTGCCCCATTCCCTGAGCTCCCACCCCTGCTCAGCCCACCTCACCATGTGTGACTCACCCAGCCCCTAGGCCTGGCCATAGCCAGAATACACGCTGTGGTGGGATTTGTCCCTGCCTGCTTGGGCTGGGTCCGCAGAGCAGGTGGCTGTCCTTCCACAGGGGGCTTGCCCAGGCCATAGGGTGTTCCATGGCATGGGGCCCTGTGGCCAATCCTGGATACTTCTGTCACTTTGCAGTGGAACTGGAGCAACTGAAAGGCGCCTGGGAGGTCCAGGAGACAAAGCTGGAATGGGACTTAGGGCAGCTGCGGCGGCAAATGGCGCAGCAGGAGCGGGAAGCACAGCTGGCCCTGGAGAGCCAGGCGGTGGCCCATTGTGAGGACCTCGCACGGCTCCAGAGGGAGAAGGTCTGCTTCCCTAGGCCACCAGCCGCTGCCACTCCTGGGAGCTTACATATCCCAGATCATGGCAGACCCTCAGGGAAGGGGTCCTGGGAGACGAAGCAGGAGGCAGAGGTGCTAGGCCACACTCAGGTGGGGGCCAGAGAGGACCCTTCATAGGTAAGGTGGGCAGCTAGGGTCATGGGGCTGAGCCTGCGTGGCTATGTCCTCTCCTTCGAAGGAGGGGCCAGCTGTGGGCACTGGCTGACCTGGCTGCAGTTTGAGGGCTGAAGCTTCATCGCCCACCCGAGCCATCCCACTGGTCACAAGCTCCTGCAGGCCTTGTTTGACAAGCCTGCACACATCGTGCATGTCACTGGTGCGTGGTATGCCGTGGAGGCTCAGGAAAGGCCTTTGAACTGTTAGTTCATGTCAGATAGAGGAGGTCGATGTGGAGGCCCAGAGAGCCCCTTTGCAGCTCTTGCTTCAGTGACACTGTGTGTGAGACAAGGGGCTTGCAGCCAGCTTGACAATCCCTAGGGACCTGTCTTGCCCTGGAACCCCATGAACCAGATCTCACTCAGACCACAGGCACCTATTGGTCTCACATGTCCCGACCTATTTGGTCCTCACAGCCTGCCCTTTTGTCTTGGCCCAGGAGACCCTCAGCCTGTCTCTGACAGAGGAGAAGAAGGTGGCAGCGTGCAGGTTGGAACAGGAGAAGGAGCTGGTGGCAAAAAGTGCAGCCAAGAGGGAGGCTCTAAAGGACGAAATTCAGAGCCTGAAACATGAGCGGGATGAGAGCCTTCTCCAACTAGAACATGAGATGCAACAGGTAATGGGGTACTATGAGGCAGTGGGTGTCCTCACTTCCACCTTACCATGCCTTCTCTGGCCCAGCAAGAGGGCTTGGTAAGGGAAGCCTTTCCAGGTCACTGCTATTGTAGTGTTGGTCTTCCACAGCAGTACTGGAGGATAGACATTCACCCACCCACCTATCCACCTATTCATCCAGCCACCCATCCATCCATCTATCCATCTACCCATCCATCCACCCATCTATCCATCCATCCATTCACCCATCCCTTTATTAACTATCCATCCTTTCATCTGTCTATCCATCCATTCATCCATCTGCTCATGTGTCTATCTGTCCATCCATCCATACACTCAACTGTTCCATTCATTCACCTGACACTATTTGTCTATCCACATACCCAGCTGTCCACCCACATCCATGGCTATCTCTCCACATACTCAATTGTCTATTCACACACATCACTGTTCATCAATTCATCAATTTGCTTGACTATCCATCCAGCTGTTCATGTACCCAGTCATCCATCAAAATGACTATCCAACCATTCACTTGACCATCCATCTATTAAATAGATTATATTTTTTCATTTAAACAGCCTTCTCTCTGTCCACACACTCAGCTGTCCATTCATAGCCACCATTCATCTACCTGACTATTCATCCATCTATCTGATTAGCCAGCCATTCATCCAGCCACTCTTCTGACCATCTTTCTATCCTCCAGATATTGATGCAGACCCTGGACATGTAAAAGTTACCCTCTGAGTCCAGGCTCTTCATTTTACTGTGACACCATGAACTATTCACTGTTCAGTGAGTGGAAGGACAAGTAAATGTAGCACATGTGTTGTCACACAATGTGATAGGACTCTCAAGTGTTGGCACAAATTACAAACCACAGGGGATGGGTTCCAGTAGCAGGAGTCACCAAGGCTTATTGTCAGAATCCATGCATTTCTAATTTTATTCTCTCAGCATTCTGAGGTACATGCTCTCATTAGCCCCATTTTACTGATGAGAAAAGTAAGGTTCACATATGGTGACCACCTTGCCCCAGCTTGCACAGTACACTGGGCTCTGTGCTCTCAGCTGTTGCACTCTTCACTTTCTGAGGAGAAGAAAGAAGAGGCTTCGCAGCCGTGGTGGCATTAGGGGAGGGAGAGTAAGACTGTAACGGAGGAGCAGGAGGTAGTGGGGAAGGGGTGGAAGGGAATGTCTGGGGATGGCACAAAGGACTGTGCAGAAACGCCGAGGTTCAATGATTCCCCAGAATGATCTAGGGAACTCAAGAAAGTGCTACACTTGCTAGTATGATTACAGAGTTATTTAAAGGACACAAACCAGGACCACCCCAATGAAGAGACATGTGGGATGAGGTCTCTCCCCTGAAACCAGGGTGCATCACATCTCATACAGGTGCACGCAGGTCTCCAGGCCTCCTGTCCCAGTGGGCCTGGGCCTCCAGAGACCCATGCACTTGTGACTTTGATGGTCGTTGATGAATTCCTTCCACCTTCTGCAGCCCTGTGGGGAGCGCTCACCTGCACCCCTCACCCTTAGTGACACAGCATTTTCAGAGGTTCAGAATCATTAGGGGTCCCCACTCTGTGCTCTGTAGGAATTGGTGACTGGAGGGGTTGGAGGGCTCCAGGGAGAAGGGTTCTGTGAAGGAGCAGGTGCATGGTGGGGAAGAGGTAATGCACCTGGTGGGGTGGGGGACTGCCTGAGTGCAGGCACGAAGGCTGGACCATGTCATATGGGGTAACAGGATCCCACCCCCACCCCAGACATCACTGTCTCTGGGGGTGCCGCCCCTCCAGAGCAGGGATGTAGAATCTGGAACATGCTGCGTCCCGCCAAGGGCTTCAGCACCCAGTAACCCACTGTCATGCCAGGCCCTGTCTCTGAAAGAAGCAGAAAGGAGCCTGCTGCAGCAGGAGCTCTCCCGGGCCGCTCAGAGGCTGAAGCAGGTGCAGCAGGAGGCCCGCGGCCAGCAGGAGCAAGCAGAGGTGAGCCGTGTGTGCCCCCATCAGCCAGAACCCAGGCACTGGCCTGGCCACCTGCAATGCCCAGAAGGTGCTGGCAGAGCCCCAGATGCACCCTTCCCACCTCATCCCAGGTATACACCCCCCTTGGTCCCCTCTGAGCCTCAGTTTCTCTTGGGTTCTCCAGGCTTTTTGCTGGGAGGGAACATTGTCTTGTTGGGAAGGAAAGGCTGATGAAACCAGTCCCTGCCCCCACAGAAGGCACCAGGGACTCCACATAAACCAGCATCAGAGTGGGCAGAACCCAGGCCTGTGCCCCCAATCCACTGGCCCCAGCCTTGCCTGTCTGTACACTTGAACACAACTGCAGGAAATCTGACTCTCTGGAGGGGCCCCTTTCAAAGAAGAAACCAAATCAGAGGAAGGACAACCAAGGAAAATCCCATAGAGCCTGGAGTGAGGCAGCCACCATGGGCTGGGAGAGACCCCAGGAGGCAGCTGCCTGCCCTTGACCAGGGGACAGAGGCCCACGTGTGCCTGGAGACTGCTGCAGGCTGCAGCTGGGTTACGTGAGGCTCCTGAGTGCTCTTCAGGAGCCTATGTCTAGGGCAGGACAGGCAGCAGCAACTAGGACTCTGGAGAGGGGAGGGAAAGCAATTATGGGGGCGTGTGCTCACCCCATGGATGGGACTGAGCACCCACTGCCATTGCTGGCAGGGTGGCCTCAGCCCATTTATAAAGTGGGCAATGGAGAGGCACGGGCCCACTCACAGGAGGTGGTCAAAGCAAGGTGCTATGAAACAGATGGAGAGGGATCTCAGAAGCGCTGGCTGCACTTGGGGTCAGACAGCTGTCCTGGGGCTGGCCCTGAGCAGCCACAGGCTGCAGGTACCCTCCAGGACACTGAGGGGGACACAGCTCCACCTCTCGCTGCACCCACACAGCCTCATGGGGCCAGCTCCGTCCCCTCTGCTCTGCCTTTGTCCCACCAGCCCCAGTCACCTTTCTGTTCCAGTGCTGCTCTTTCACTTTTAACCTCGGTGACCCCTGTCACCCTGCCCCCTGGCATGTCCTCGTCCCAACAGCACAGTCACATGCTCCCTGGCCTTGAGTGAATGAGTCAGGAGTTCGAGAATGAGTGCGTGGACCACTGTGGACTTCTCTGCCAGGCCCGGAGCTTCCTTCCTGGGCTGCAGGGCAGAAAGGCCTGGCTGGGAGGCCATGAGTTCACTGTGGCCTATGGACAGGGGGCAGGGGCCTGTGTGGTGGACAAGGGGCTGCTCTTAGGAGTTGGTTGCCAGGGTGTCTCTGTCCCCTCCTGCCTGCCGGGCACCCAGATCCCCGTCACTCTGAGCAGAGCTGGGGAGGATCTCCGGCACCGGCACCAGCACTCAGGGGAGCCTTGCCCAAGATCCTCACTCCCTGGATCCCTGTCAGGCTCTGTCCCACCCCCTAGCAGATGGCCCTTCCATGTGCACAGCCAAGAGGGGAGTGGGGGGCCCTGGGACTGTGTCCTCCTTCCTCCCCCCCCCCCAGTTGCTCCTTTAACCCTCCCCTCAGGCAGCAGGAAACTAAGAAAGCCCCCCAGACCCTGGGAACTCCCCCAGCTCTCAGGGGGCCTCCCTCACTCTAGCTGAGTGTCCCCTTGGATGGCCTGCCAGCCAGCAGGTCCTTCAGGGAGCTCATTAAGGGTTCTTTGCCACCTTAGCTAGGAAAATGAAAATGAAAACCCACTGAGAGCGGGGGGAGGGAGAAAGGCCAGCCAGGGAACACCAGTTGCAGGCGATGTAAGAACAAGCCCGGCGGGGTGGAGGGGCTCACGGAGACAGAGCTGGCTCCCTCACCAAGAGCAGAAGGCGTGAGCCCTGGCAGGTTTGACTCAGTGGTAGAGTGTTGACTCACAGATCGGAGGGTCGCTGGTTCAATTCCTGGACAAGGGCACATACCTGGGTTGCAGGTTTGTTCCCCAGCTCACAGTCCCCAGCAGGGGAGCGTCCAGAAGATAACCAATTGGAGTGTCTCTCTCACATATTTCTCTCTCTCTCTCTCTCTCTCTCTCTCTCTCTCTCTCTCTCTCTCTCTCTCTCTCTCCTCCCCACTCCCTTATATTCCCTCTTTTTAGCAATGAAAAAGATATCCTCAGGTGAGGATAAACAACAGCAACAAAAAAGAGCAGGAGGCACGAGCTGATAGAGCCCAGCCCACCAGTGCCCTGAGCAGGGGTGGGGGGGGGGGAGGCCAGAGATGGGTTCAGGGCAGCCAAGGGGCTCCCCTGCCTCCTGGGGGAAGGAAGCCTGCTAAGGAAACCCTCAAACTATCCTGAGTCCCAGTACAGAGGCCGGGCTGGGTGGGCTTGGGGCACAGGTGAGCAGATGACATCTTTGCTCTTGGACAAGGAGCTGCCTCCTCCCCCTGCCCATCACTTAGTGCCAGGGAGGAGCATCTTGGGTGCTGTGGCCACAGGAAAGCACACTGGATCAGGCTGTCCTGAACGGATGTCTGGCCGCCTGAGCGTGGCCTGTGGTCCCTGCAGGAATGGCCCTGCAGGCACTGTGAGTGTCACCTGCCTGTTTGAAAGTTCCGGCTGATGGAGGGGTTCCCGTGGTCACCAGCACTCAGGGGTAGGGCTGCTCTCCAGGAGCCCTCCCTCAGCCACTGCCACGTCTGCTGAGGGGTCCAACCTTCCTGCCCTACACGGATGGTGGGACCCCAGAGGCACCTTCCCTGGGACACCCCAGGCTAAGGGTGCTCCTCCTATGCCCCACAAACCCAAGAGGGCAGAGGCTCCGCTCCTGGTGCAAATGCCAGCCCCTGCCCTGCTGCAGGAGCCCAGGTCCAGTGTCTCTTTTCATTTGCCAAGCAGCCATTCCTGGCCGCTCACTGTTCAGCGCAGTGGGCCTGATAGCAATGACAAGCGGGAGAGAGGTCGGTGCTGGATAGCCCTGCTCTGGCAGCCTGGGGATCCCAGAGGAAAGGCACAAGGGACAATAGGGTCAGCCCCTTCCCTAGGGATGCCCTTGGGGCCTTCGCCCCCACCCTTCACCATTGTGTCCACTCTGGACCTGGCATGGGTGGCACTGGCTGTAGTCAGGACAAGAACCGTCTCCCGGAGCCCCAGTCTCTGCTCTGGCCCCCACCTGCCTTGTGCTGCCCATCTGGTCCCAGGACTTTGTGTGGCCCCACCCGCCATGGGCAGCCCCTTGTTGCCTCAATGGCTTACTGCTCCCCCCAGGCCACAGTCAGAGCCACGGCGGTGGAGCTGAAGGCCCTGCAAGCCCAGTTTGAGGAGGCCATCTCGGCCCATCAGAGGGAGACCTCGGCTTTGAGCCACAATCTCCGGAAGATGGCGGCAGAGCGGAGCAATGCGGGCAGAGAGGTGAGGGGGTGCCCGGAGGGGAGTGAGGGAGGTGCTAGGAGAGGTGAGAGAGGGAGTACCAGGAGAAGGGAGAGAAGGCAGGTGACCTAGGGGTGAGGAGAGGGAATTGGGCCATTAACCTAGAGACCCATCCATCCAACACGCTGTGGGAAGATCCCTAGTGAGCAGCGTGAGGCATGGTCCCCATGGAACTGAGCAGAGGGTGGTGTGAGGCTGCCCTGGGGTCTCCCAGAGCAGAGAGGCAGCAGGGGTGCAGGGTGGCCTGCCTGGGCGGACATGGCCCCAGGAGCCCTGTGATGGTGCCCTGGGTGGGGACAGTCTTGGGCAGGGTGAGCAGGAAAGGCCCGGGAGGCCGGCGGAGCTGGGCAGGCAGGCGGATCGGGGAGGTGTTTCTGAGGTGGGTTTGACAGGCTCGGGCGCCTGGGAGAGGAGGGCAGGAGGACTCAGGATTTGGGCTGGGGGAGGGTAAGCTGGCGCCCAGGTAGGGCGGGCAGGCGGGGACGAGGCTCCAGCGCTCGTGCACCCTGGGCGGTGTGCCAAGGCTGGCAGGCAGCGCTGACCGTGCGCATGCACTAGCCTGGAGGCTCGGCGGGGGGAGCGGGGCTCGCCCTCCCCCAGCACCCGGGCAGGCTGGGTGGACGGAGGAAGAGAGCGTGATTTAACATGACAGGCTGTTTACTTTGGCCCCCAAAGAGAAAGGTCTCCTTTCAACAGATTTCAAAGTCAGGCCGGTCAGCGACCACACGGGGAAACAAAATGAGGTTTTAAAACTGGGGGCAGCGGGGGGAGGAGCTGGGAGATGTGCAAGTTCAGGTTCTTGGAGAGGGGCCTCCAGAAAGGGAGCGGGGAGATGGACAGGCAGCCGGGGGGTGAAGGGGAAAGAGGAGCATGGAAGCGCCCTCACAGGCGCCAGGCTGGCCAGAGTCACCATGGAAACCGTAACGTTTTCACAGCCCTTAAACTGGAGGCACATACAGGCCTCTGGCAGCCCTGACTGAGTCCACACATGTGTGCGTACATGCAAACATATGAACCCACTGCATGGCTCACACACATGCACACATCATACCCCATGCACACACATGTACACGAACAGTGACAGTGTGCGCATGCATGTGCGTGCACAATGCACAGGTAAACACATGTGAACACCATGAAATGCACACATACTAGTATGTCCAACAGGCAGCACATGCACTTACAGGCTCATACGCAATGCCATGTATGCTCACACATACATGTGTGCAGTTGCACAACCACATGGTCACCATGCTGCATGCACACACACATGTGCACACTAAGCACACATTTGTGTTGGCATGTGTGCACAAATGAACATGCCATACGCAGGCCAGGGCCCTCAACACCCCTCCCTCTATGCAGAGCTCTCAACCATCTCCCTGCAGGAGATTTCAAAAGAGGCTGTTTATACAATTTTTAGTAAAGAAATAATTATTATAATCACGTTAAGCGATTTGGCTGTAAAATTCCTGTAAAAGGGATGGTTGTTCTCGGGAGGCAGAGGGAGGTGGGTGGAGGTGCGGGGGAGGGCCCTGCATTTGTTTTGCTTGTTTTCATCTCCTTGTCCTGGGAAAGGAAAACAGCTTCTTTTGTGATGGATAGGCCCTTTTGCTGGTCCTTGACCTTCTGGGTGGATTTCTGCTGAGCTCAGCGGAAAATGCTCTACACAACTTGTGGCTCCCACATGTGGGGGGTGGGAGGAGAGCGAAGGGGGGGCTCAGGCCCTTCCCAAAAACAGAACAACAATAACAGCGGGCGAGTGCAGGAGCCAGGCCGGCCGGGGCCTGGACAGTGTCCCACAGAAGCAGCCAGCAAAGTGCAGTTTGCTCTTGGCAAACCGGCGTCTTGACATGGCCCAGAGTTCCTGCGGCTTCCCCTCCCTGGCATATCCTACTAGCTTCCTCTGTCTTCTCCTTGGGGACATGTGAATTGGAACAGAGCTTTCTACAGTGTCCTGGTTATGGCCACAGGCAGCAAAACACCAGGCGCCCGGCAGAGCCCCCACCCATAGCCTGGGCATTGAGGGCTGGGCTGCCCCTTCCCCAAGCCTACACTCTCCCCCAGGCCCTCCGAGCAGGGCTGAGCCCAGGCCTTTGTGCCCCAGGGTAAGTAGGGTCCCTGACCCCCACCTGCACTTTGGTGTCAGCAGGCTCTGCCTAGAAGCCCTGGTGTAGGGCCTGGCACAGGAGAGAACACAGGTCCTGGCTCCAGGTGGTGGGTGTCCCACCTGCAGCCTCTGCCCCTCCCTGGTCAGCTCCCTGAGGTGCAGACTGGGCGTGGGAGCCTCCAGCCATGGGCCTCCACTGCCCACCTCGAGTTTAGGAGGCTCACGCAGGGGCATTCCATGCAGACACAGCGAGAACTCCCTGCCCGAGCAGCTGGACAGCCTGGCCCAGTGGGCGCTGGTGCCAACGGAGGATTCCAAGGACACCAGAGACCCACCCTCCCCACTGCCTCCAGTTCTGATAGGGGACCGGTGTGCAGGGGTCAGGAACCTGGGCCACGGACACTGCTGCCCACACCAGGGCAGACAGTGGACCTGGGTGCCACGCCATTACTGAAGGAGAGGAGTGGACACCAGAGCCCAACAGGTGGCAAGGGCCATTGGGCAGTGGGTACTGGGTGGGGACCGTGCAGATGGGTAGGCAGAGCCGTGTCCCATGCATAAAGTGTACATCGACCCTGGGGTCCAGGGAGGGAGCACAGGGCAGGACCAGAACTAGGAGAAGTCACCTGCCTGGGCTCTGGGACTGGCCCTGGGGAGTCACCTGCAGCCACAGGTTGGCAGAACCAGACTGTCTGCTTCTGCAAGCACTTGGGAGATGGGGCCAGCGGGACACTAGCACTGCAGACCGGAGCCCGAGGCTGTGTGCTGCCCGTGGCTGTCCCTAGAGCAGTAGCTCTGCCTGCTGGACCCATAGCTCCTGACACACACCCCCATCCGGGCCGGGCCATGGCCCCTAGAGCCGCACGCTCCTCCTCCAGGCCGAGCAGCTGCGGGCACAACTGGGGGAGGCCCAGGAGGCGCTGGCTGTGCTTCGCAGGGAGCTGCAGGGCCACGAGGACAGTCTCGAGGGGCTGCGCAGGGAGGTCGTGGAGGCCCACCATGCCCTGGGTGACGAGGCCCTCGAGAAGGATGTGCTGCAGCGTTCCAACGCCGAGCTGCGGGCCGCGGTGCTCAGGGCAGAGCAGGAGAAGGCCAGGTATGGCTCCACCATGGACTGGCTGCAGGGAGTCCCCCTCGCCCCAAAGCTCCCTGCCCCCAAGCCGTGGTAGGATAGGGGTTTCCTACTAAGCTGGGCCAGATGATGGTGGGGGATATACCCAGCAGATCCAGGGTGCCAACTGTCCATCCAGAGTGATGACTGTTGGCCATGAGGTGGACACCTGGACACACAGACCTGTCCTTGCCCTCAGGGAGTTCCCCTCCAGCAGGAAAGATGGGCCAGTGGGCAATGGCTGGGGCTGGAGGGAGGGGAGTAGTGGTGAGAGGGGCTGGAGACATAGAGAGGGCTAGGACAGCTGGGCACTCAAACCCACTGAGCCCAAAGGTGACAGGCAGCCCCAAGGAGGCTGGGCTTTGGGACACCTTAGGCATGTCTCCATAGAGTGAGGTGAACAGCCTGCAGGGTAGCCTGAACAGTAACCATGGGAGATGCCAGAGCCCCCGGGTGGCTCCCCCAGCCTCAGCCGATGATGCTCTGCTCAGTTTTCAGCGGTCCAAGGAAGAAAAGGAGCAAAAGCTGCTGGTCCTGGAGGAGGCCCGAGCTGCAGCCCAGAAGGAGGCTGGCAAGCTGAGGGCCAGCCTGCAGGAGGCAGAGCAGGCCCAGTTGGACACCTGCCAGGAGCTCCAGGAGCTCCGCAGACAGGTGACCAAGCTCTCTGAGCCTCACACATGCCACCCCCCTTCTCCACTTCCTCCCCCGCTCCCCACCAGGGCACCCAGGGCTGCAGGGCAGAGCTCGCAGACTGGCCTGCTGCCTGTGCCCTTGGAGCCACCAGCAGAAGGGCCCTGCTCAGACTCACAGGGCTCCTGGGTGGGTCTGACGACAAGCCTCAAACCGAATGGCCTACAACAACCTTCTGAGGCTCATGACCCCTGAGGGTCAGAAATCCAGCCTGAGGGCACAGGCGGGAGCCTGGCTCTGCCCCTCAGCACAGACACCCTGAGGGAAGCTTCCACAGCCGGGGCTTGACAGCAGAGACGGGGTCTCCTGGAGGCACCTCCTCGCACATGTCCAGTGGCTGATGCCGGTGGTAGGCTGGGCCACCAGGGCTAATGTCGAGCTCTGAGCTCTGAGCCCCACAGGGTCCTGGCCCCCAGGTGGGGGTGCCAGGTGTCTGTGGAGTGGCTGAGGGTGAAGGTCTGAGTGTACTGCACAGACCCCTGTCCAGAGCTGGGCTTAGCCTGAGCGTCTTAGAGTGTGGGGAGCTGCCCAGGAGGGAGGCTTCTTCCCAGGACACGTGAGCAGAGGCAGGAGTGCAGGAGGCTGCCTATGAGGGGACGTGGGCCCCCATCAGTTCCCCCACCCCCAGGTGAAGACGCTGGAGACCGAGAACCAGAGGAAAAGCCAAGAGGTGCGCCAGCTGCAGGCCCGGTGCACTCAGGACTCGCAGCGGCAGCAGCAGAGCTGGCGGGAGGCCCTGGAGCTGCAGAGGCAGGCGGCGGAGGTGGACGCTGCCTGGGAAGACGCCCAGAAGGAGGTAGAGGGCTGAGGGGCCCCAGAAGGGGAGGCAGAGGTCCAGGGCCGCCCAGGCCTCTCGCTCACCCTCGTTTCATCACATATTAGTCAAGGACAGAGTCTCACCCAGGTGAAGAGCTTTCTGAGCCTGGGAACAAGCACGGGGGACCCTGGAAACCAATTTTCCAAGAGCTTCAGGTCTCTGAGCTCACACCTACACCCAGGCCTGCACATGTGTCCCACACCCTGACACCTGCACACACAGGCACACACTCTCCCATGAGCTCTCCCCAAATGCCTGCACACATGTCCCCACACCCTACACCATGCACTCTGCCATGAGCTCCCCCCGCCAGCACACACAGCCCCACACCAGCTTGAAAGACCCTCTGTTCAGGCCCAGGCCCCGCCCCTCAGGTTCTGGTTGCTGCGGGCTGCGCTGCCCACGGCCAGGTGGCCTTGGACCCCCCACACACAGCCTGAGGTCCCCCTGAGCCTCGGCCTTGTGTGGGGCTCCCGGGTTCAGACCCAAAGTCATGTGCAGAGTGGCTATTGCCAAGCACCCACCACACCCAGAAACATGGTTTACTTCCCATGGCCCACGTGACCCCTGTGTGACCTCACAGCCCCTCACCTCCATCTGTGAATGGGGTCCTTATACTGTGGCCACCCAGGGAGGGAGATGAGATGAGGCCCACCTGCACTGGCGCCAGGCCTCCTACCCCGGGGGTTACAGTCTGGCAGGGGCTACACAGCCTGGAGCTGGGGCCTGGCTGCCTCCCCCCAAACCTGTGCACATTCCAAGGGGGCGGGGTGTCCCCCATTTATTGCCCTATTCACTCACTTTGTTTGAATGGAGGACTGGGGACACAGTCAGGCCATGACCAGGGTCTGCAGCAGCAAACAAGTGGCCTAACTGGGAGTGGGGAGATGGGTAGCAGCAGAGGGACAGCAGGGTCAGGGAGGGCCCTTCTCGCCGGGGCTGGGCCGCCCAAAGAAGAAAGGGGAAGGTGGCCCAGCAAGGATGGTGAGGAGAGGGGGCTGCCAGGGGCTGAAGTGAAGCGAGAGGGAGCAAGGGAGGCCCAGCCAGGGCAGTCGGGGGAGTCACCCAGCGCCTCACTGCCGGCCTCAGCCTCCGTGCACTGTGTGGGGTGGACGACATTCTATTTTTCCGCGGTGTTATCCATTTGGAAGTCTGTGGTGGGGCATCTGGCACCCTGAGGGTCCCCAACTCTGGTCTCAGGGGACACAGCCTTTGCTACCACAGGCCCTGAGAGGCAGACAAGGAGGTGCAGCCCAGAGCCACGGCCCTGTCTGGCCCAGGTTCTCATGAGGCCGCTGGGGGCTGTCTGCTGCCTGTCCGAATGTACTCCGTGGTCCTGGGGTGCCCTTCCCCACCAGGGCTCAGGTGTCTCCCCTGCCAAACATGGGCCTTGGTCCCTCCAGCTGTGATATGCCAAAGAGGGGCTGTGGCATGAGGCCCTTAGTATCCAGCCTCCATCTGAGCCCCCACGGCCCTGCCGCAGGTCCTGAGGCTGCAGCAGGAGCTGGCGGAGGTGAAGCAGCGCCTCTGTGAGAGCCACGGGGCTGAACAGAGCCTCCGGGCTGAGCTGCACGGCGCCACCATGAAGCTGCAGCAGGCCAGCAGTGTGACTGACAGCCTCCAGGCCCGCCTGGACAGGGCCTGCCACCGCGTCCAGAGCCTGGAGCAGGAGCTGGCCCGGGCAGAGGGTGCCAGGCGGGACGCACAGGGCCAGCTGAGCCGGCTCTGGTCCACACTCTGCTGCGAGCTGAGGCTCCGAGCTCCGAGCCCCTCTGCCTCCCCTAAACGGCCCGGCTCCCCCACCAAAGGTCAGTGACTTTGGTGGCTTGGGGGGGGGGGCTCCTCTCCCAGGCCCTGGCCACCCCCACCCCTCCCTGGGCCTCACACTGCACCGTAAGGACCTGGACCCTGTGCCCCACCCCCAGCTCCCTGTGGGTGAGGACAACAGAGAGAAAGGGAGACAGGGCACCCATGTGTCACCGAGTCCCTTCCCTCAGCCTCACTGTCCTACAGGTGTGGACGGTTCCCAGGGTCTCTCTGGGCAGCACAGTGCCAGCCCCCCTGCCAGGTCCCGCTCACCACTTCGGTGGCCTTCACCTGCACCAGGACAGCATGGCCCAGACGTGGATGTGGCCGCTGTGCAGGACGCCCTGAGGGACTTCATGCAGAAGCTGCGGGATGCCCAGCGGGAGCGGGTAAAAAGGGGCAGAGAGGACCTGCCCTGAAGGCTCCGAGAGACAGGAGGGGCCACTCTCCGTGTGCTGTCCAACTGGGTCCAGGGCAGGGATGGCCATCCCCATGCCTGCCTCCTAAAGAGTGTCCCCCATGACCTCCCACAGGGGACCAAGCTCCCAGCATGGGCTCCCCATCTTGCCACCCCAGGGGTGCCCCTCCTGACCGGCCAGGTGGGAAGGGCTATGGGAAAGACTGATAGTCATGGCATGGCCTATTCCCCCACTCTACGTGCATACCCCAAACCTAGACATGCAGGCACAGCCCCTTCAAGCCCTCCTCAGGGCCTGTCCTGAGTGCCTCTATAATGCCCACCAGACCCCCAAAACCTCTAGCTCCCCCCTCACCCCAGCCCTGCCTGCTGATCTTTGACCTTCTCCCAGGACAACTGGTGTGCCAAGGTCCGCCACCTGAGCAGCTGGCTGAGAGAGGTGGAGAGGGAGCGTGCCGGAGCCCTACGCCACGTGGGGCAGCTGAAGACAGCGCTGGCCCAGGCCGAGGAAGGTGACTCCCTTCCCTCCCGCTCCTGGGAGAGCCCCAGAACATCCACTCCTGGCCTCCACTGTGCAATCCTGGGAACAGCTCAGGCGTGGGCCATGGGGTAACACCAAATCAGCACCCCCCTGAGCTGGGGGACAGCACTTCCCGAGACTGTGAGAGGCCTCCCTCCGTGCCATTCCCTTCCTACCTGGGCTTCTGCACTGGCTGTGCCCAAAGTTGGAGCCTTCCTCCCAGTCACAGGGCCCATCCCCCCCTTGGGTCTCTGCCCTCAGAGAAGCCACTGCCCTGCTGGTCACCCCATTGCATTTCACCCCATCCGTGGGTCACCCAGGGAGCCAGGCCCAGGGCCTGAATGTCTGGAAGGAAAGGCCTGAGAGAAGGGTAAGCTGGGGAGGGGTCTGGGGTCCAGGCCTTGAGCCTTGAGGGAGGAGCAAGGTTGTCAGTTTCCCAGCCTATGAGATGGGAGGGGCGATCCCCGGTATGGGAGTCCCTAAACCTTGGGAACCAGGCAAGCCACCCTGCTTGCCCACAGGCTGGCGCCAGGCGGAGAGGGAGGCGGGCAGTGCCCAGGCCACGAGGGCCCTGCAGAAGGAAGTGCTTCAGAGGCTGGAGAGGAAGTACCTGGCGAGTGTGCAGGCAGCAGGCCAGGAGAAGAGGCGGCTCCAGGTGGGGACCCAGGGCCGGGAGAGGAAGTGGGGCTGAGAGTGCTGCTGGGGAGGGGAGGTTTCAGGTCCCTGTGGGCAGGTGACCTCAGGGATACTGGGTTCCCACATAGCTTATCAGGGCTGTCCCTGCAGGGCTGTATTTGAGGTAGTCCTAGCCGTTATTTTACAGATTGGGGAAACTGAGTTCTGGGCAGAGAGGGAGTTGGCCTAGGTGGCAGAGCCTGCCAAAGTCAGACCAGGGGCAGACCCCGGCCTCCTTCTGGGGCCACACCAGCAGGCATAGGGTGGCCCAGCCTCGGTGTTCTCTCTCTGTGGGGTCAGGTCTTTGCTGCTGTGGGACTTTTATTTTTAATCTTCATCCAAGGATATTTTATTGGTTTTGAAAGAGAGAGAGAGAGAGACATGAATGTGAGAGAGAAATATGGACCTGTGGCCTCCTGTGCGCACCCGGGCCATGGATTGAACCCACAACCTAGGTGTGTGCCTGACCCAGAATCAAACCCGAAACCTTTTGGTATACGGGTTGACCCTCCAACCAACCAAGCAGCTCACCCAGGCCTGTGGGGCGGTTTTCTATCCACATCCCTCACACACACAGCAGGCTGCACAGGACGGACTCAGTAAACGGCCCCAAGTGGGCTCTGCTGTGAAGGTGGCTGGAGTCTGCGGTTTCCAGGGGAGAAACCTGGGTGCAGAGAGGGGCCGGCCTGGGCGATGGCCTGGTGAAGGGCCTCCCCCACACTACCAGCCCGGCCCCAGAAAGCGGAGGCTCCTTGAGGACCTCGGGACCATGGGAACAGTGTGCTTGGAGCGGAGTACTGGCCCTTGGGAGGCCCCTGGTCCCCACCCTGGGAAGTTGAGGTGGATGCGGGCAGCAGAGCTCAAGGAACTTGTGGGGCAGGACACAGGCTCTCAGCCCCATGAGTGCCACTAGCTGCATGTCACCCCTCTCCAAGTGCCCTGGATGGATGGGGAGGGAGAGGGATGGCCCTACAGGGGAGGGGGCAGAGAAAGCACAGAGGAGCTCAGCCCAGAAAAGATTTGTAAGACCAAATGTAATTTCTGTTTCAAGACCCCTCCAGCCTAAGCAGCTGTGGTGATGGGGGCGGGGGAGAGGTCATTCCTGGGCCCAGGTGCCTGCTGAGTGATGGCAGGACTCGTGAGGTGTGAGGGTCCGAGGAACCAGGAGAGGTAGGGTGGGACTGTGTTCCATTTTACACATATGTTCACATGCATGCGTCCCATGCACTTTTGAAAGTAAGTTGAAGTATACCTATTAAATCCACCTTTACCAACACAACACTCCCCACTGGATCTCTCCTGAATTTATCCAGGCTGGGAGTGATGCGTTGAATTTTCCCACTGTGATTTCCCTTTTGGCAACGTCTCCTTTACTCCAAGGGTCTTTGGTTTGTGGGTTTTTACGGCATGCTCTTCAGAATTCCACGTTTCTCGCTGCGCCAGCCTTTCCAGATCTGGAGGTCTCTGTGCCCGGAACCGCTCTGTCCTGAATTCCACTCCACCTGATACGGCACAGCCCACCCATCCCAGAGGCTCTCCTGTTCTTCCCACCCCACTGTCCCTCGGCCAGGCGTCCATTTCAACTCCACCTCTGAGTCTTTGCCCTTTTGCCATTTCCAGGAGACCTTATCCACTTACACGCCTCACGGTGGTGTGCTTATTCTGCTTTTCTCTGCCGAGAGGATGCTTTCTGCTTTTAGTGTCCCCTCACAACCTCCACTTTGCCCTTGACTGCAGGTTGTTTGCTCTCTCCTTCCCTCCAGTGCCCACATCCTGGCCTGTCCCTTTCCCCGGTCTTGGGGGTACGGGAGTGTTACAGAGATCAGCGTGGCAGCGATGTCGCACTGTGCTCAGGGAGTGCTGATGGCAGCTGGTACCCTTCCTGGGCCCCGGCCTCCCCAGCTGCAGGGGTTTTGTCCTGGGACCTGCCCTGATCTCCTGCTAAGTGCCAGCTGGGGTTGCACAGAGCCTGCCCCTGAGTTCGAAGCCCCCAGTGTCTGCAGACCCAGGGGACCATCCCACAGCAGCCACACCTGGTGCATTCCTTCTCAATCAAAGAGGCCGGTGGAACCCCGTTTGTGGGCTCCCAGTCCTGGAGGCCAAAAATCCCTCATGGGTGACTTGTTCTCTCCCAGGTCTCAGCCTCTGGGTTGGGCTGGGCCCCATCCTCACCCAAACCTGGAAGAGTCCCCTGGCAGCTCATTCAGGGTGTGGCAGGGTCCAGTTCCCTGTGGCTCTGGGACCAAGTCCCATATCCCAGCCCTCGGCTAAGGATGGAGCAACTTCTAGAGGCTTCTCCCAGTCCCTGGAATGGGCCTTCTCACGGGCCCTCACTCAGAGTCCTGAAGAGCAGACCTCCGGTGATACTAGAACCACCTGGGTGGCCTCTCATTGGTTAGTTACTAGCCTTCATTACCTCTGCAAATCCCTTCGCTATGTAATCAGAACAGGATGACATCAGGGCCAAAGGTCACAGGCCATCTGTAACTGCCAGCCCCCCTGGTTTCAGTAATTTGTTGAACGTGTTGGCTGAACTCGTGCGCACAGCTGTCTCAGGTGAGCCAGCCCTCTTCCCATCTCTCCAAGAGAGGCCTGTTTTCCCTTAGATCTCAGGCTGGCTTCTTGCCCTCTGACCTCCGTCTCGGTTGGATTCTAGAAATGGGAAGATGTTGTAGGTTATTGGAAGTATTATTTCCAGAGTGGGGAGCCAGAATGCCCATTTAGCTTTGAGATTCAAAAACACTGACTCCTCCATTGTTTGTACCTGTGCTTGGTGAGCCCGACGAGGCAGAATCCAGTCAACCTCAGTTTACACAGGTCTTTCCGCTTGAACAGCATCTCTCCTCCCCATGCTTCCCTGTTTGTTTGTCCCGAAATTCACAGCAGCCCGACACTGCTCTCCGGGCCTGTCTTCCTGGCTGACCTTAAACTTCACCTTTCCAGGGCCCAGCAGTTTAGGGTCTTCTGCCTGTTTAGCTGACCTGTCCTGTGTTGTCCTTGGTGTGTGTTTTTTTATTTGTTTGTTTTTTGTTAATCCTCACCCGAGGATATTTTCCCATTGATTTTTAGGGAGAATAAAAGAGAGAGGGAGAGACAGAGAGAAACATCGATGTGAGAGAAACACATCGATTGGTTGCCTCCTGCATGAGCCCCGACCAGGGCCAGGCCGAGAAGGAGCCTGCAGCTGAGGTACATGCCCTTGACCAGAATCAAACCTGGGACTCTTTGGGCCGCAGGCCAACCTCTGTACCCAGAGCCAAACTGGCTAGGGTGGCCTTTATGTTTTTATCTTAACTGTTCACTCTCCGGCTCCCTCATGGCCTCACCTTGAGAAGATCAATGAACCTTTTCTAACATGGATTCCCTTTTCTTCAATCACTCTATTCTCTTTAATTGGAGACCCTCAGATCTGATTCCTCAGGTTGGCTTTGTCTCTTGAACCACAGTTTATTGCTACTAGTACGTACGTCATCATTTTTTTCCTCTGCATGTCTTTAAAGAAGGGGGTCTGGTCTTGCTCAAAGCTGGAAGTGGAGAGGAACCTCCTGGGGACTTGTTGTGACCCTGTCCAGATGCTTCAGGCCCAAAGGAAAGGCCAGAGGGGAAGGTCTCAAGGGAAACCATGGTGGCCCTGTGGCATGGGGAACCAGAGGCAAAAGCAGTCCCGAGCCCTCACTAGAGCTTTTCTGTTCCAGGAACAGGGTGGGCAAGGGCCCTGCTCCAGGGACACAGCTACAGTGGCTGGAGGCCTCTTGTTCCTCACCCACCATGACCCTCCTCCCTGGAGGACTCCCCTCCACGCCAGACGCCCCTCCAGTCCTGGCTCTGAGCTGGGTTCCCAGGGACTGGGGGGAGTGGGGGGATCTTCTGAGGTTGTTCAGATATTCTGTATACATGTTAATTTTTCTGCTTGATCAATAATTTCCTCAATTTTTTTAGTGAAGTGTGTGTCCTAAAATCTATCAGGATTGTGGGAAATTTTTCTAGGATCCTGGCAATTACCATCTCTCCTAATTTCAGGCTGGTTGGTTCTGTCTGGCCTTCATCTTGCAGGAGCCCTCAAAGTTCTGGTCTCCAGCTCTGAGGAAAGTGTTCCCAAATTCTGTGACCTCTTGGCCTTTGCAGTGGGCATGGGTTGGGGATTGAGGCTCGCCTAAATCACCGGCAGCCCCAGGCCCTTTTGACAAACAGCCAACCCAGGCAGAAGTGTTTGCCACCAAGGGTGTGAGCCAGAGCAAGGTTGGTAAGCTACACGACAACTTTCACGTTTCCTGGGCTGGGTTTTTCTCTGTTTCACATAAGCCAATGTGTTTGTCAAGAGAAAGTTAATTAAAAACATATTTTTCTAATTAAGTGGCAGGCTGTGCTGAGCAAACAGTAAGATTCTTGTTTGAGAGCAAACCCCTCCCGTTCCCAGGGCTCCCCTGGGGATTCACTAGATCCACAATGCACAGCCCGCATCACCCACCCCGCGTGACCCCGCATCACGGCCAGGTCCCAGCCTCCCGGCTCCCAGGCTCCCAGAGTCCTCCTGGCACCCGGACTTGTCCGTCCGACCCCGCTGGCTCTCACACGCCCAGTGTCAGCCCAGCTGCACACCCCACCTCTCCAGAGAACGCTCCCCTGGCCCAACCTGAGCTCCGTCCAGGTTCTAGAAGCAAAGCTGGGAAGCCCTTGGCACCCCTGGGCACACATTTTCAGCTGGGGCTGCAGCTGGTTCATAACTTTTGTCAAGAATGTCTGTGTTTGTGTCTCCTTAGGTATTGTCTTTATCAGCTTTTTTGTGTTAAGATTATTTTATCTTGATTTGGTGAGTAGGTAAGCTTTCCATCTTTTTCTTTCACCTGGACTATCCAAATAGCCTAAGAGGTAAGGTTTTTTTAAAGGTTAGTTTGAATTTGCCTGCAAACCCTGCCCTTCTGTCATCTTAAATAGGCTTTAACTTCCTCTCCATCTCCGTCTGTCCCCTGTCTTATTCAGTTCTCCTCCTCTTGTCACGTGGCAGTCACCCACCTTATATTTTTTAGTGCATGTGTATTTACCGTCATCATAGTGATGTGTGTGGTTGCACCTGCAGTTAGATCTGTGCCTGTCCTGGGTGTCGGAGGTTCTATCGATATTTATTTCCCCTCTTCCAACTTGCCAACAGTTCATCTCTTTTATTGGTCTTTTCAAAGAATCAACTTTTATCTCTTCTCTTATTTCTGTCCAGTTTACTCATCTCGGCTTTCATCTCTGTTAACGTCCTCTTTTGGTTGTCGTGTTTCTGATTTCTGATATTGAATAAGTGTGTGTTTATGTTTAGACTTTCTCTCTCTCTAGTAGAGAATTCAGTGTTAACCATATTTTCCCTAATTGATGTTTGCTGGGTGACCCGTGGCTTTTTCATATGAATTATTTCCCTTTTTACCCATTTTCTAGGAGTTTCAGCTTTTATTTCTTCTTTAATTCAAAAGACAAATTCCATGTTTGTGCCTCTTTTTGTTGCCATATCTGGTCTCACTGGTGAGAGGGCATGGCTTGGGCAGTGTGGGCCTTTGGTCAGCTTCCGGGGGTATCTGGGTTTATGCTCCTGGTTGTCGGCTGTTTGCTGGTTGCTCTTTGCTTTCATGGTTTGGTTTTGTCTATTTGTTTGTGGTATGTTTGGAGGAAACCGGACAAGCTGATTGCAAAGTTTACAGGGAAGAAAAGATGATTATAACTGATTTAAGGCAGCAGGAGGGGTAGCACCGGCTGGACAAAGAGGCCAGCAGGGTAGCGGAGACCAGAGGTGTTCAGCTGTCACTACTTGGCACCAAGCCCCTTATATCTGAGCAATTCAAGGGCTCATTGTGTCCGGGGGCTGGCCAGAGGGCGGAACCAGCCAGCCAACCAATGGGCCCATTGTCACCCAGGGGCTGGGAAGGTGTCAGGATGAGGACCTGAGTGCCAAGGCCCAAAGCACGGACTTGGGGAGTCGTGGCATGCTCTGCCATTCACTGTGCATAAGTAGGCTGGGTAATGAGACCCCTGCCAGCTGTACATGTACAAGACATTTTCCACCCTTCCTTCTACAAGACCCTTATTTCACAACAGCCCCCTCCCTTCCTTCTCCTGGTCCCAACAAGAACCCAGTGAGGTTGCATCACCCCATGCCACAGATGGGGAAACTGAGGCTGGGGCCTGGTCCAAGGGCACGAGGGGAGCCGCGTGTCCCTGCCCCAAGCCCGGCTCTTCCCTGCCTGGCTCCCAGGTGAGAGCCACAGGCTGGGCTCCATTTGCCATTACAAGAAATTTAATTCCAATGGCATTGAATCCTGACAAGACGAGCCCAGTGTTTCACATAAGTGGGCTGGGCCTCTTTAAATACCATGAGATATCTAAGCTGTGTTCGAAAGAAACCTCTACTTTTCTACTGGAAAATGTGTACGAACAGAAAATTATAATTTTCAAAATTGCAAGGGAGGGTGAAACGTCACAATTTTAGGGACAAGCATTGTCCTCCTCTCTTTCCTTTTTCAAAGTACTAGTGTCAGCCCCCAAGAAAGTGTATGGAGGGTCCCCCTGCCATCTCCAGCACTTCCTGGCTCCTCTGAGCAGCCCTCCTGTGTGAGCGGCCAGAGTCTGCTCTGGCATTCAGTGAGAATAAAGTGAGAGGATGGACAAACGGCCCCTCTGACAGCCGGACTGCTGTGGTCACTGTGGAGGATGGGTGTTTGCTGAGACTGGGACCCTGTGACCTAGAACTAGAGCTTGCCTGGGTCACTGGGGTACCCGCACCTTCAGGGTCCTCTCCCTGGCTGTGCCCAGCCTTCCTCTTGCCCAGTTGGCCCTTTCTCCCCTCCCCCAGCCAGGCTTCCAGAAGGCCTGCCCCTCTCTCTCCCACACCCTCAGCCTGTCACAGACACACACACACACACACACACACACACACACAGGAAAAAGTCACTAGCAACATTTGGTCCCACCCAAAGGGTCCTTTTTGGGTGTCTCCTTGACCCCTGGGGCACCCCCATTAAGGGACTGGCCCCTCCCTCCCAACTTTTGCTGACTCTCTGGGCTTCCCTGCTCGACCTATCTTTTTCTCTCTGCCCGGACATCTACTTGGCAGGACCCCTTCACTCCTCTCCCCCCTCTTACCAGGGCACCCTCCCCTCGTCTGGCCTCCAGAGCCACCTGGTTCTGAAACACTGCCCCTGAGTTTAGTGACTCCTGGGCACCCCTCAAGACTGAACTCTGAACCTTCACCCCAGACATGTTCCCCCGCCTGCCTTCCGTCTGGGTGAGTGGGTCCTGGAGCACCCAGCAGTTTATGCCTGGGAGTCCTCACTCCCCCACACGGCCCCTCCAGGCTCCAAGTCCCATGTCATGCCCTTTCACTCCCCCACTCACGTCCAGGCCACCTCCTGTCTGCCACCGGAGTCACAGGACCAGAGACACTGGCCACTTCTAGCACCCAACACAGGGGAAGATTCAAAAATTAGAGATGGGCCCAACCTCACAAAGCCATGCTGGTCACAAGCCAACCTCAAGTGTCCATCAATGGAGTCTGCATAAAACTCACCAGGGATCTCTAGACCCCACTGCAGGCTGGTTCGGGGCCCAGGGACATGTTCTCCTTGTGCGGACTCAGAGCAGAGGGGTGGTGGGGGCAAGGCTGCTAACACAGGAGAGAGACCTGGTGTGGGTGGTGTGGGTGGTGTCGGTGGGGGGCCCAGTGAGGCTGGTTGGGCTGCAGGGCTGAGCAGGACTCTGGGCAGTGAGGGCAGGGCCCTGGGGCAGGGGAGCAGGTGGTAGGTGGGGTGGGCTGAGTCCAACAGGCTTCATGACTTGGGGTGACTCTGGTCTTCATTCCAAGTCCGGAAGCAGAGGAGGGACACTGGTTGTGTCTTGAGGCCACTCTGGCCAAAGCACAGAACTTGCCAGCGGAGCCTCTGCCCACGCTGGGCCAACAAGGCCTCCTTTCTAGTTCCCACGACTGCATCACAGACAGCCCAGGTGTGCACAGTGTGCTTGGCCTCGTCTTGCCTCCTCACATCCTGCAGCCGGTCTGGGCAGACACCCTGTGCCTCCCTCCTTAGGAGCAACTGGACATGCTGCACCGGGCCCTGCATGAGAGCAGGAGGCACAGCCAGGGCCTCACCCAGAGGAGACGGCGGCCGGAGCACAGGCGCCAGGAGGCCGTGAGTGCACAGGGGCCCCTGCGGCAGGTGAGCCCCCAGAAGGCAGGGCCCTACATCCCTTCACAGAATCAGCTTCTGGGTGTGAACAGAGGTCCAGGTGTTCAGACGCCATTCAGTTCCCCACTGGCAGGGCAGAAATCGGAGGAGGGAGAGCACACGCAGGGATTCCCTGCTCCAGGACCACCTGAGAGCCTGGTCCATGTAGCCTCTGTCTATCCAGGTACTTTGGAGGCAGCAGTTCAGAAAGCAGGGATTGGGGGCACAGTGCATGAAGAGGCACATCCTGCAGGGACCCAAGGCCTTCCAGCACCTCAAGGGCTCCCACCTGCAAGGGGAGCTCGTGGTGCTGCATGCACGCCAACTGCTGGGATGGGCTCTGACAGTAGTCCTAGGAGTCAGGGGATCCCTCACCAGGGTCCCTCGCTGGGGTGAGGTGAGGCTGAGGATGTGTCCTACTGCCCTGGGGGCCTGGCAGGTCATGGCTGAGAGTCTGTGAGCAATTCTGGGCCAAGTCTAGGCAGAGGGTGTTGCTTGGCCCCTAGCACAGGGATCTAGAGTGGTGTGCGGGCACAGACAGAGGAGGGGCTCAGGAACACACAGCTGCCACCTGGGCACAGATATCCTTCCCTTTGCAGCACTGGCCCCAGGCAGGGCTCCGGGAAGGGCATTCAACCTGGGCTCACCTATGCAAAGGGAGCCAGGTGTCTGTCACTCATGGCTGTCCCAGGCAGGGCTGCTCAGAAGGGCTGGTGGAGGGTGTTAAGTGGCACCCCGCAGACTTTGCAAGGGCCACCTCAGGTCCAGTGAATCCCTGGGCTTGTCACTGTGTCACCTGCTCACCAAGACCTATAAAGACTGGCTTCCTGCTGGGGCGGGCTTGTCTGGTCTGGGCAGTGTGGCCCAAGGGCAAAAGGACCAGGGGACCACAGAGGCCAGGCTAGCATCACTGGCTGGTAGAAGGAGTAGCAAGGAGATAGGTGCCCAGGACTCTCAGACTCTGAAGGAGAAAGATGCCAGGGGGGCATGTGGACACCAGAGAGGAGAGAAAAGGAAAGGTCAGGGCCAGAAACAAGGTGATGGCTGCCTCTACCTCAGGTAGGAGGGAACGTGTTTAGTTGTGTCAGAGGCAGAACCGGAAACAGCCATGGTCCCCAGGAGCTGGAGGGTGTAAGTGACAGCTATGTGGACACTGACCACATGCCCCCTGAGGGAGCAGTGGGGCGCTGCGGGGAGGGGACTGCTGGGCCTAGAGTCCCCGGCAGAGTGTCTGTCCCATGTCCCAGGCAGGTCCTGTTCAATGAGGTGGATTCAAGCACAGGAGGGTTTTCCAGAGGGGAGTGGCCAAGTCAGTGCGGGGAAAGGACCCTGGGGATAGGATTGGGGTCTGGATTGGGGCACAGAGACCAGCAGGCCAGGACAGGCACTGACAACCACTGGCCAGCTTGTCCACACTGGGCCACCTGCCCTCCCAGGAAGGAGGGCCGGCCAGCTGGGTACAGTCACCAGGATCCTGTCACTTCTCCTGAAGGGTGGGCCAGCGCTGAGCTGCTGAGCTGGGGAAGCGGAGGACTCATGGCCCCTCCAGGGGCTCCTGGGGGGCTGAGCATTAGCCCGGCTATGGCACCGCCCCGTGGGGGAGGGGAGGAACAGCTAATGAGTTCCAGGAGGTCAGCTGCGAGGGGCCGCAAACCCATAAACCCTTTATTGGTGTCTCAGGAGGGGAAGCCCGGCCGTGGCCGTTTGTTTATTTTGGACCTCATGTTTCTCTGTTTCACATGCACTGCCAGGACTGTCACTGGGATTTTAAAGAAACAGGACTTCCTTTTTCAGTGGAGGGGGCTCTGTTTTTCCCAGTCCTGAAGAAGAAAGGAATCCTTGCTTTTGAACACTGACCCCATAGTCTCACCCTGAGACTGCTCCTCTGTAGCAGGGTCCCTGAGAGCCCAGGCCCTGAAGGGAGGGCCGACAGGGGCCGCAGCAGGACCGCAGGGCTGGGCACAGTGGGCAGTGGGCAGGTCTGGTTTGCAGAGAGGGCCTGGGCTCTGATGCTGCCCAGCTGCTGCTAGGACTGCCAGGCCAGAGACGGTCCCCAGCAGCACCCAAGAGGCATGTCTGGGGTCAGTTCTTTCCTCCAAAAGGATCATCCACAGAGGCAATTGGAGCCCCACCAACCTTCCCACCAACACTGTTTCTCTGTTTCACCCTGGTTCAAATGCCAATGGCCCTGGGTGGGGTTCAGGGTCCTGGCCCAGGGCAGCACCCTGCCCCACCAACCCAGTGCTCAGGGGACCCAGAGCCCTTCCAGGGGTACCCACATGATCCCCAAAGAGCAGGCCACTCTCCCCCAGCAGCCACTACAGGCTCTGCTCTTGCAGAGAGAGCGGGACACGCTGAGCAGAGAAGGGGACACGGTGGGGGCTGAGGAGCCACTGGACCAGCCCCTGAGCAGCCTGCACCTCCAAGTGGACAGGGCCCTGAGGCAGGACCAGAACCCACAGGTCAGCAGGGCTGGCGCAGCTCTGTGTACCCCAGCCTTGGGAGTGGCCCCGGGACAGGGGCTATCCAGATGGTGTGGGTGCCGAAAGGGAGGGCCACCTTGCCTGACTCAGGACACACAGACAGGTGTGCACGCACAGGGGTATCTGCTGGGTCACACCTGGGAGTGGTGGGACGGTCGGGGACCTCGTGAGCCAGCACCTAAACCAAAAAGGGAGGTGTGAGGGAAGCATAGCTCCCCTGCATGTGTTGGGAGTGGGGAGTGGGGGAATCTCTCTTTCCACTACTGGGCAGACTCTCCACCCCAGACAAGAAGTTTACAAGCAGGTGGGAGGCAGCAAGATTCAGCCTGTGATGCCTGCAGGACCCCCAGTCCAGACAAGCAGAAACCAGGATGCCATTAAAGCAGATGTAAGGTCCACCCTACCGGCCTGTGGGCCGGACCCTAGCTCAGATGAAGC
This sequence comes from Pipistrellus kuhlii, assembly GCF_014108245.1. NCBI lineage: Eukaryota > Metazoa > Chordata > Mammalia > Chiroptera > Vespertilionidae > Pipistrellus > Pipistrellus kuhlii. The sequence continues at coordinate 30,491,269 of NW_023425573.1, forward strand.
CCAAATCTGCTTGCCGATCCTGAACTGGGGCCCACCCCGCAGCTGAGGGCAGTGGGTAACAGAGGGCTGGACAAAGGAATAGTGGCCACAAGGGCAAGTGGGCAGCAGTGAGGTGCCTAAGTTCTCACCCAGGTCCAGACAGCGGAGCTGGAGCAGGCCCAAGCCCAGCAGCCCCAGGAGCTGGCTGCCCAGCACCAGCAAGACCAGGCTGTGGAGGCCAAGCAGGCCCTGGAGTCCCACGTGCTGGAGGAGCAGGTGGGGCTGGGTGGAAGGCAGAGGAGGGGAGGGGAAGGGTGAGGAAAGCCCAGTGTCCTGCAACACACCCCTCCAGCAGGGGTTCCCCAAACTGACACCCAGGAGCTCCAGCCCACTGAGAAGCTGAGCAGGCTTCTGGGGCAGGTTGCCTGCCTGTCCGTAAGGAGGGGTGGTGAGGGCAGTCCCTCAGTCAGAGGGCAAGGCCCGTGAAGTGTCCAGACCGTGCCTGGCAGGTGGCAGTTGTAGCAGAGGTGGCCCCTGCACCTGTCCTTCAGGCAGGAGGGGAGAGACTGTCATATGTGGGGACAAGGTGGGGACAGTGTGACAGAGCCTTGGGAATGTAGCTGTGTTGCACACGCGCACTCGCACACACACGTATACACACAGGCAAAACATGCCTGCCAGGGCTGGCCCACAGGCTCCAAGCTGTGAGAGACAGCTACATTCTACAGATAAAGAAACTGAGACCCAGAAGGTAAAGTGACTGCCCCGTGTTACCCCCAAGTCAGTGTCCCTGACCCACCAAGCCTCGTCTGCTAAATGTATATGCTCAGGAGAACTTATTTCCTTAGCACTCTAAGTACATCCATGGCCTGAATGGGAGGGCGTCTGTCCACTGTGGGTCCCTAGGAGAGGTGGAAGTACCTGTGGAGTGAGCATATGTGTCCCTGTGTGTCTGCCGATGTTTCAGACCCATGCACGTCACCTCCTAGGAACCATGGGCTGTGGCCTCCCAGCGCTTCCTGTTACAGAGCTCTGGGGAGGCCTGAGACCGTTCCTGCCCTGTTCCCAGGTGGCCCGGAAGGAGCAGCTGGACTAGGAAGTACAACGGCAACAACATGCCCACCTCGGCCAGCCCTCCCTGCCAAGGACTGAGCCCTGCCGCCAACCCTGTCACAGCCCTGACCAGCCAGACGCAGAACCATGAATTGGAAAACCAATGCTCATGCGCCTCAGTGTGGCCTGGTGCCCGCAGAGGGCTCAGGGAGCAGGCAGCCGGAGCCCACACTCACCCCCAGAAGTCCCCTGGCAGCAGGCACCCTCTGGCTCCCCCGACCACTGAGCTCCCCAACCCTGTGACGTGGGCTTCTTCTGGCATGGACCCCTCCCCGCTGCACACCTCCTCCCCCTGGACACGCCATGGGGACAGTCCCCGCCAGGCCAGTTTCCTCAGCCACAGGCTGCATTCCCTGCCCTCAGCTCTGTAAACACGGGGAAACACGTGGAAAACATTTCCACCAAATGGAGCCAAAAACCGTGTCCTTCAAGGCCCAGTGCCCACCTCCCACGCCCAGAGGCTGTGGAACCTTCTGTATCCAGGAACTGCAGGTCTCTCACGATGGCAGGTGCCTGGAAATGACTCAGTCGCTCCCTGTGACTCACTGGCCTGAGAGGCACGGGAGTAGGAACTTAAAAGTCAGCCTTGCAGAACCTCTCACAGTCTGTGAACCTGGGCCAGGGACCATCAGAATCCAGCCTCATTGCTATGGAAGCAAGGCAGCCATCTTCACCTGTAGGCATTTGTATTCATTTCCTCCATTTATACCGGGTCAGTGGTTTGTTTTCCTCTCCAAATGGCCTCTTTTGTTCTATGACACCAGCCAGCCCAGGACTCACAAGCTTCTTGTGAGCTCAGCCCCACCCAGGGAAACCCTGCCATACTCTGGAGGACAAGCATGGGGTCAGGAAGGGTCCAAAGCTCCAGGAAGCCACCCCATCTCGGCCACTGTAAGCTGTGGCCCAAAAAGACGGCCATCTATCTCATTCAAGATGGATCCAGGCTTGCTTAGAGAGCCTGGCTGGGATTGCACAGCTGGAGAGGGGCATCCCTGCCATCCCCCAAGGGGGAGAGCCATGCTCATCACCTACCCTCATCTGCCCAGCAAGCCTTCAGGCACAGGGTCCTGTTGACTGGAGGACAGAGCTGAGCCAGGTAGACTGAGCAAAGTGAGGCCCAGTGCTGGGCACTGGACCTGTTCTCACACATCACCCTGGAGGTGAAATGCAGGGAGGGGGCAGGGTAGGGGCCCATCCTGGAATACAAGATCAAGGCAGAACTGCTGACCACCCTACAGTCCAAGGGATAGGGCAGAAAAGCAACCGGTCTCCCACCCATCCCTGCTCCCTGGAACTCGGCCACGGCCCTTGGGTGCTTCTCCCCTGCTCTCCCACATGGAGGCCTGTGGCCTGTAAGAGGCCCGGGAGGTTCCAGCATCCCTTTAGGAGTTGCCAGCCTTGCAGGGCAGTCCCAGCTCTGCTCCTCTCCAGCTGTGCAATCCCAGTCAGGCTCTCTAGGCCCAGGAGACCATCTGGTCTGGGGCACCAACCTTCTCAGGTGTCAAAGGACATACCTGAAGCCCCCAGGGGGAGAAGGACTCATCCCCCGAGAGAGCAGGAGAGCCATGGGGACAGGGCCATCCTGAAGCACGTGGGCCGAAAGGAAGGAGGTGACACCCTAGGACAGAGAGGCAGGGGAGGATGACCAAGCACCTGAGGAGACAGGCTCAGCCTCCAACGCCCCAGTTTTGAGGGAGGCAAAGGCCCTGTCTTGGCCACAGCTGGGGAGGGAATGAGCCACAGGACCCAGGACTGCAGCTGGTCCTCTTGACATTCATAGTCTCGCCTGTGGTTCTAAGAGGAGGCCGGAGCACTCCCTCTCCAGCACATGCCTGCTCAGAGCCTGTGGGTTAGGTGAATCTGCTACTTTTAATATTCTTTTTAAATTTTTCACTTGAGCCCTGGCCAGTGTTCTCAGTGGTTAGAGCGGGAGTTCAAGCACCAAAGGGCCTTGGGTTTATGATTTCTGGTCAAGAGCACATTGCTGGGTTGCAGGTTCAATCCCTGGCCTCAGTCAGGACATGTGTGGGGACTGATATCTTTCTCTCTCTCTCTCTCTCTCTCTCTCTCTCTCTCTCTCTCTCTCTCTGTCTCTCTGTCTCTCTTTCTCTCTTCCCTCTCCCCTTCCACTCTCTCAAAAAATCAATGGAAAAAATATCCTCTGGTGAGGATTAACAAAACAGAAAAAAATCTTACTTGCATTTTCCTGCATCATTAGAAAGGCCACAGAGCATAATTTTATTGGCTGCCAAGCAGGGACATACCTGCCTCCCACGTGCCCAGGTCTCCACTGTGGCTTCCCTGCCATCATGAAACACTCAGAAATGGGAATCTTTGCCCTTGAACCAGGGGGTATGCAGGAGGCAGGGAGGGGCCTGTCATCACCCCAAGGCAAGGAAAGCCGTACCTGAGCCCACCTGTAACCCATTTATGGCCTCTCCCTGCAGAACCTCTAGCTTAGGGGTGTCGAACTCAATCAGAGAAGGGGCCAAAATCTAAAATCCAGCCTAAATCGCGGGCCGAATGGTTTACTGAACAGTCATAAACTGTCATTGTGATGCAAACGCAGTGTAGTGCAGTGATGACAGCGAGGTGCGGGCCACATTGCAAGGCCTGGTGGGACGGATTTGGCCCGCTGGCCTTGTGTTTGACACATGTGCTAGCTCAATATTTCCAGTTCCTCTTTTTTTTTTTCTTTTTTTTTTTTTTTCTTTTTTCTTTTTTTGAGCTAAAGCAGCAACAAACATCCCAGAAGTGAATGTGGACCCATTCTGTCTTTCCTTAGCAGAAGCCTCATCGTGATATTCAGGTGCAGGGGTGGGGGTGGGGGATGGGGAAGGCACCTCCATGGAGGATCTGTCCCTCACTGCACCTAGGAGGAGCCAGTAGGCTGGGGTCAGAGGGCTCAACACACTGGCTATGTGAACAGCTGGGCACCCTGAGCCAGGCCCTCCCACCTCTGTCTTGGGACACCAGCGGCACCCGTCTAGCCTTACAGTGTAGTGACAGGAGCCAGATCCTACCTGCCCCTCTGGGCCCTGTGATCTCCCAACCTCACTCCCAGAGCAGGTGGCGGGTTACCTGCGGCAGGGTCTCTGGTTTCACCTGCGTGGTAGAACCAACTGCTCTGGGGAGATCTATGTCTTGCCAGCTGCCTCTTGGAGGGAAGGAGAGAAAGGTGGGGGGTGCAGCCAGCCAGCCAGCCCGCCCCTGCCACTAGCGGTCTCACCCAGAGCCCCCTCCCCCAGGCCTGCAGGGAACAGCCCCCTGGGCCAGGTGTGGACACTCACCACCTTACCCTGCAAGGAGTCCCAAGTCCTGGGGCATCCAGAGGTCGGCTCCAGGCTCCCCCATCTAAACTGCACACACACTCAGGCCCTAAATTAAAATGTCACAGGCCTATGGGGAGGCTCGGGTTTCCTGCCGCAGAACATGAGCCTGCTTGATAAAACCATTTTGGTTTTGATAAATGTGGACTTTCTGTGGCAGAGACAAAGGCGCCCTTGAGTCCAGAGGAGAACCTACAGCGGCACATTGCTGAAAGCTATTTCCTGATAATATTTTTAGCACCTGGAAAAAAACACACAAAAAAAACATTTTTTTTCTCCTCTGGCCTGTGGAGTTGTGTTTTGTGTTGTTGTTTTTGTTGTTGTTTTAATGTAGTGCCCAGTGCGGATGAGGCCTTGTGCAGGGCTGCAGATCAGTCCAGGGTGAAGGCCGTGGAGTAAGCAGGCTCTCTGAGTGGGCCTGGGCCTGAGCATCTCACAAGCCCAGGAGATCCCAGGGGTGGTGGGGTTGGGAGCCCCTGTTCTGGTGTCCTAGGGTCTCCAGCCCTCCCACAGCTGCACCTTGTGGGACTAGGACATTTATAGGACCCTCACTCTCGGGGTGCTGCCAGTGTAGGGCTGGCCTCCTGAAACTCTCACATGGCCCTGATTGCATCCTGAACGGGATCTGTGTAAACCGGTGGCCTCAGAATTGTCCACACACACAGAGACCCTTCCGCTAGTTCCTAAAAATCATATGAAATGTTCCTTGTTTTGACTGCAAAACAACATGCTCATTGAAGGCGATTTGGAAAATACAGAAAAACAAAGACAAGTATGAAACCTCTCAGGACCTGGTGACTGTTCTCTCTGCTTATCTTTGGGGGTCAGGGGGGAGAGAAACCTGTCTTCAGGGGCGGGGGGCTTGGCTGGAGTCGCCAACATCAGGACTCTGGGAGCAGAGAGGATGGGGGAGGAACTGAGGCCCACAGAGTTGGGTCTTGCCCTGGGCCTGGGGAGCCAGAGGTGAACAGATGCCCCGTGAGGGCAAATGCAGTGATGTCCCAGGTCAGCAGTCCCAGCGGTGGAAGAAGGGCTGGGATCACCACAGGCTGGGGACAGAGAATCTGAATTGTGGGCCCTTGAGGTCTTACTCCCACCCAGGGGCCCAGGGACAAGACACATGCAGAGGCCCCCACTGACCAGCCTTCCCCAAAACGACTGCTTTGGGCTGCTTTACATAGGAGTCGCCAAAATTCTCTTGCTGCCTGCACCGGGCAGGAAACCTCTGGAGCAGAAACACTTTGTTTAATATCCTGAGGTTCCCCAGGCCAGCGGTCATCCCCACATTAAACCAGATAGGAAGCCTCGCCCCTGCACAGGAATCCAGTGCCCCAGGCTCAAGGCTAGGGAGGTTTGGGGGCAATACAGGGCTGGCCTCTGGCCTGTTCTAGAAGGGTTCATCCGGGCACTGCTCGGCCAGTGTGGCCCCCACCACTCCACCCCCACCATCGACACTCTGGCAGTGGGGTGGCTGGGTTCACTGGCCCGGCAGCAATCTGAAAGAGCACGCGGAAAACCTGCCCCCCAAGTTAAGGTCTGTCCCCAAACTGCTCCACGCACAACACTGCGGCCTCACGGAGGATGATGGTCCCCATCGCGAGGCGTGCACCCACGAAGCCCTCACTCCCCAACACCCGGCCAGGGGGGTACGGGAACGTGGAGGCTGTGGGGGGCGTGGGCTGGGCCTCCAAGCAGCGGAGAACCACTAAGCTGCCCCAAACCCTGGGACCGGGGCTGGGTGTGCGCCCCCGTGCTTTCTGCTGGTCTGGCGCTTTAAGAGTCGCCCTATTTGCATGGCCCCGCCCATGCCGGTGTGGGGCCGGGCTCCGTATTTAAATAGCTGCCCCGGGGGCGGGGCCCGCCCCGAACGTGGTCCCGCCCGGCGCTTTCCTTCGCGGAGCGGCCACCGGACCGCGGCCGGGCGAGCTCGCGGGTGCAGGGCGCGGAGCGATCGACGGCGCGGCCGCGCTGCTCGAACGCCCGCTCGGCCCTGCGGGCCACTCCCGACAGCGCCTCGCTCCGGGCGGCGGGGACCGCGAAGCCCCGCTCTGTCCCTCTCTGTCCCCATCCTATTCCCGCTGCGCCCGCTCCGCTCCGCTCCGTCCCCGCTCCGTCCCCGCTCGGTCCGCAGCCGTCCCGGCTCCGTGCTGCTTTGTCCGCCCGGTCCCCGCCGCCCACCCCTGGCGATGCCGTGCGGTGCCGCCGGGGCGCTGCTCCTGGCCGTGGCCTTGGGGCTCGGGGCGCCCGGGGCGCGCGGCGCGGTGGCCCTGGCCGACTTCTACCCGTTCGGCGCGGAGCACGGCGACGCTGTCACCCCCAAGCAGGACGACGGCGGCTCGGGGCTGCGGCCGCTCTCCGTGCCCTTCCCGTTCTTCGGCGCCGAACACTCCGGACTCTACGTGAGTACCCGAGCCCGCGGGGCGCCGGGGAGGGCGCTGTGCCCTGGCCGCTGCCCGCCGCCCCGACTCCCGCCGCCGCCGCCGCCGCCGCCGCCGCCAGCAGCTTGGCACCACGGCGGCCAGAGGTGGAATGAGGACAGCGCTTCCTCCCTTGGCGGCCAAGGCCGGACAGCGGTCCGCAGGAGAAGCGGGCCGGGAGGGGGTGCGAGCTGCATGCAGCCCCACCGCCTTGGCGACCCGGCGCCTGCCCCGCCCCTGCCCCCGCCTGACCAGCCTGGAGCTTGGGCAGCGCGCACTGAGGGTCTACCAGTGCCTGGTCCCAGCTTGGTGGGGGGAGTCCTGGCCGGGTCCGGACTCTTTCACAGACAGCAGGCACGGGCCAATTCTGTCTCCACCACTCCCAGGGCGGGACCCTGGCCACTAAGGGAAAGAAATGCTGAGCCTCCTCACTGCATCATGCACTTTCTGTGGGTGGGCCACAGTGCCCTGGCACCTGACTTCCCCAGATCGCCTGAATCTGGGCTAGAAAGGGTCTGGGTAGCCTGAGGCACTGTCACCTCCAACACCAATGCCCAGAACACAATCTCTGCCATTCCCACCACCATCATCACCACCACCTCCCATTCCCCTATCAGCCCACCATCAGCATCACCCCCTGCACTGCCACCTCCCCCATCAGCATTGTCACCTGCTCCATCATCCCCCCCATCTCCAGCACCACCTCCAGCACCACCTCCAGCACCATCCACAGCTTTGGCACTGCTGTCATTCTTACCCACCACTGTTCATGTGGCCTCTGCCACCCCCTTACCATCATCGGCTCCCTCTGCCACTTGGCCACCCCACAGCTGGGCAGCTGCCTTTCCCAAGCCCATGCAGAAAGGTCTCCATGTGAGGGGCAGCAAATGCTGATGGGACTGTGGTGGCAAGAGGCAGCCATTGCTCTGTAGACGCACCCGCTGCAAGTCCCTCTGGTCCAGGATCTGGACCTTGAGTCAGGACTGGCTTCAGAAATATGGAAGGAGCAGGGCAGAGCTGTGCTCAGCTCTTTGGGAGCTGAGGAGCCCCATACATCTTAGAAATAGGAAAACACATGTTGGCACCATCTTACACAACACTGCATCAGCATGGCCCTTGAGACTTAGCCAGGCTCCACTTTCCCACCCACGGTCACAGGTGAAAATATTATGAAAACAGTCGACCCCCTGACCAGCCCCACTGAAAACATCAGCCTTTGCCAAAACAACGGGAGAGAGGGCTCTGAAGTGGACAGATCCACTAGCAAAACAAATGGTTTCATCAGAAACCAACATTCTGACTGCTAACAAAACATAGATCTTCCTAAGAGCTTTGTCCTGAGACAGAGATGTTATTTGAAAAACACTTGCCTGTGTGGACACAGAGAGCCCCTTCACCTTTTCTTCCCTTCAAAGGAAAGAACGGAATTCTTGAGGGGACAATGCCCAGAGCACCTTGCCTGAAATAACCACGGCTCTGTGTCAGGGAGGGAGCGGGCCAGCGGGCCTGGAGGCCTTAGAATCACAGCCAAAGGAGGGAAGGGATGGTATCTGTTCTGAAGCAAGTGTGGGTCTGCCCAGGTGCCTCCCACACCCATGCAGGTCCAGAAGTTGGATCCTGCATGTCCCTGGATCCAACCATTATCCAGCAGAGCACACTTGGACCAGCCCTGAGCCCAGCCCCCTGTGGCCAGTCGAGTGAGAACCCAGTTCATGCTCCCCCTGCCCTCTGTCTGGAGGGATGGATGGATGGGTTGATGGGTGGATGGGTGCCTCAGCCCTTTGACAGGGCCCACTTGTCACTCAAATCAGCAGTGATGCTGCTTGGAGATCAGTGTTTTCTGAGTCACCATGGAATCAGAACACAGGCTACACCCTAGTAAGGATTCAGTCCTGTGATATTTGGGGGCCCCCTTTCCAGAAGGCACCCAGCATTAGGCTTCTTCTCACGTCATAGCAGCTGCATGTGCTAAGTTGTGAGGCTCTGAAAATCATGGAGGGTCATTCCATTGCTAAGGTCCTACACCAGGCAGTGCTGCTAGGTGGTTAGAGCTGCAGCAGCCTGCTGAGGGGCATGGTGTGTGATATAGATGGCAGCTGTGCCATGGCCTACGGGACTGGCCTAGGTGGAGCAACCACTCAGGGTGGCATGGGAAGTGAGAGGCAGTGATTCTGTAGAAGTCCCAGATGCAGCCCCTCCCCACACATCCCCACTACCTCTCCCCCCCCCCCCACTCCACTGGATTGGGTTATGGAGATGTAAAGAAAGATCTCGATTTATTTGTCACCAGGAACTGCAACTAGTGGCTTCAGGTACACGTCACCACTCGGCTTCCGTTCCCTCGTTGGGTGAAGGGTTTGCCAGATGGGCAACACCTGTGAAGGTGCCCACCTGTGAAGGTGCCCACCTGTGAAGGGCCCACAAGTTTGTTACAAGGTTGCAGAGGCCAGGAAGGGGGTGCAGGATCTGACAGTCAGTTTCCAAGACTGGCCTGTTGGAATGGTAGACGAGGTGTGCCCCTTAGGGTCCCTTCCACCTGTCACCCCGGGGCCTCCTCCAACCCCCGCTGGCCTCTCACCCATGCTGCTCTGACCCTCTGACCCTCCTTGCCTTTTGGAACACTTTGGAGCCAGTCTCAGCACGCAGAGTGGGAGCTGAGGTGGACAGTGTGCCCATGGAGCCCAGAGAGAAGGCGTGGTGTCAACAATGAATGACCGAGGCAGGCTGCCTGCCCACCCTGAACATGCCGTCCCCACCCTGCCTTCCCCAGATCAGGGCCACCATGGCTAGTCATTTCTTCCCAAAACCTCAGTTTCCTCTCTGTGCAGTAGAATGCTGCCATCTGAGGATGCCCGTGACACATGTCCAACCATCACTGCCACAGCTGTTCTGGCCACAGCTCCAAGCCATCTACAAAAACTGCCCCGACCCACAGGGACAGCCTGGTGAGGTGCAGGCGGGCCTGGCGGTAGAGTCCCGCTTCTTCTGAACCCACAGAGCAAGCCCGTGAGAGCCCAGCCGACTCCAGAGCGGCCCAGGAGCTGCCCTCTCCTTGCTGTGGGCGCCCTCATGGGTGCTTCCTTCCTGCTGTACCAGAGCGGGGGAGGGGAGCAATAGAAGAAAGGAGATGCAGGGGTGGAATAGAGCAGGAGTTGAGGTCAAGGTGGCACTGGCCCCCCTGCCCAGACCTCCCTGGCAGCCTGGCAGAGGGCAGGCGGAATGGTCATCCTCTGTACAGATAAGGAGACTCAGGCTAAGAAGGCAGATCCAGGGCCTCAGACTCCCATGTCCGAGTGGCTCCTTATCATTCCAGCCCAAACTAGCAGGACCCAGCCCCAAGTCCTGCTTCCTCCAGCCCACTGCACAGGGCGTGCAGACAGCCCCTGGAGCCTCTTCAGGGCCTCTCTCCCTTCCTTGTCCCCACATTGTCAGCAGCTGGGCCTGGCAGCTCCGCCTTAGAAACACGTTCACTTCCCAGCACCTACAGTCAAGTCCCTGGGCCAGGCCACCATCCCCACTCACTGGCCCCCAGCTGCTGGCACTGCCCCTCGAGCCTGTTTTACAGGGCAGCCAAATGGGCCTCTCCCCTGCCTCTATTTCCTGCCCTTACCTTCCCCTGGTCTTTAGGTTGGAAGGTTTGACCCTGTGCACCTCACTGGGCAGCAAGCCTGGCCAGCTAGGAATGACTCGGGTGTCCCCACTCCTTATCTCTTGGGGACTCTGTGAAGCCAGAACTTCTTAGCTAGAAGTGGCCAGCTTGCCAGGCTGTCTTCCCAGACAACTCGCATGGAAACCTGGTGTGTTCACTGCCCTAGGACTTCTTCACTAATGCATTCATCCATGTAGCATCCTGACATCCTGCCTGAGCCTAGGGGGCATCCACCTTCTGACATTGGATGACACAACCGTCATCCTGCATCCACACTCCCTGGTTTGTTTCAAGCACCGTTAGGGTTCTACAAAACAAACTTGCCCTTTCATACAGGTTTCTGTTGCACACATGTGAGCGTTTTCCTATGCTTTGAGTATGTAAGAGCAATATCATACTTGGTGACAGTATGATATTTCCTCCAGTCACTGCATCATGTCATTTTAACCAATGAGTTGTTGACTGTGGGTGGTTTCAGGATCTCCCATGAGCTAATGTCACCAGTGCACGACCCCTTATGTGTCCTTATGCAAGTCTCCCACTCTCTCCTTCCTTACCGAGTGGGTCAGAGGGAACGTGCTTCTCACAGCGTCTGCCTGCTGCCCATCACCCAGGAGACATCCACATCTGCACCCTTCTCTCCTGGCTGAAGGAGTCACCTCATCTGGCCTGAGTCAACCTGCAGGCCACTACTCACTCAGCTCCTGCATGGTCCAGGATTAGGCACCTGGCCAGAGCAGATCCCAGTGTGGGACTCCACAGGGTCACCTGGGAGCAGGAGAGAAATGCAGAGCCCTGGACCCTCCCCAGCATGCAGGGGCCCCAGAATCAGCCTTTACTCAGGTCCCTGGTGCCTGTCCAGGTCCCCACCTGAGAAGCGCTGCTCCTCACTGGCCTGCTCCGGGCACTCCTAACCCTGCAAGCTCAAGTCTCCACTGCCTCCCACGTACGCGTGCAGGGCTGGCTGGGACCAGCTGCCCTCCAAGGGCCCAGGCCACACGTGCTTCTGGTGGCCCCTGATTCCAGGCCATCCTGTGGTCAGACTGATGATAGGGGTGGGGGCAGCGAGCAGGCCCAAGGACAGAAGAAGCTGGAAGAGTTGGCTCCCGGGATGTTTCACCCATGGGTCTGTGAGCAGGCGGCTGGGTGGGGCCTCCCCACTGGTTTCACCACCACCCCCACCTCCCCATAGGGGTCCCACCTTAGTGGGGCAAGTGATTTGTTAACCACCAGCTGAAGCACTGCTTCCCATACCGAGCTCTGCAGGGAGGCCAGGGTGGGAGGAGGGAGAACAGGAGGGAGTCCAGGCATGGGTCGCAACCCCAAACCCTGCACACAACAGGCAGCCAAGGCCCACTGTCCTCCAGTCAGTCAGGGCTTGTCCAGGGCCAGACACCACCCTTGGCACCTGAACATATTCTACCACCTGCACTAGCCTGAGGGGGCTTCAGGCACAGGCCACCTTGGACGCTTGCTGGGGATGGGCCTGGATTCAGCTGAGTTTCAGCGAAGCAGCCACTGTCCCAAAAAGTGAGAGTCCTAGGTCTGTGTGAGGGGAGCAGGGGCGTATCAGGCCCACAGTGGGGGTTTGTGTCTGGGTTCAGGCTGGTGATGGGTGTAGAAGGCGGGTATGGGGGCCCAGATGATGAGGGGCTGCTGCCCATAGGAGAGCATGTCCAGGGGCCTCTGTGGAGTTGGGCCCTAGAGAGGCACCTGGCTGAGGTGTATCAGAGGTGAGGCAAAAAGGTGGCTTTCCAGGGAGGGGGAGGCACGAGCTGGCTAGGTGTACATGGGAAAGGGAAGAGAGGGGGGACAGTAGGAGGATATGGAAGGGACAGGTGTTGGAGAGGTTCAAAGGGCTGGGCTCAGAGAAGGCAGTGCCATGAGGCCCTGCAGGAGACCAGAGTGTGGCCACAGGGAGTCCCTGGACAGCAGACAGCAGGAAGTGCAGTCCAAGGCCCACAGCTCAGCAGGGCTTAGCCTGGAAGGAAAGGAAGGGCTGGTCCCCCAACACCAGTTTCTCTTTCCCACCCTTGGGAATTCCTCCTTCACCCCTCAGCCCACCCCAACCCTGCAGCCATCTGGGCACTGGCTGCACTCAGATACCTCTCTCCCAGGAAGTTGGCCCTGGCTGTCCCTGGTGGTAATGCCCTCCCCTCCCAATCTTCCTGCAGCCCCAAGTGCTGCTCCCCCAGGACGTGGGTGCCAGCCAGGAGCCAGCTTCCTGCTTCCGGGGCTGGGTGTACACCAGGCTCGGGCTCCAGGGCTCAGGCTGACCTTGCCCATGGGCCCAAGGAGCCCTGCCCACTCACCGCCCTTCAAGCAGGACTCCGGCCCCAACTGTGCTTGTGGGAGGAACCCTGATTACCCAGAGAGCTGCCAGGAAATAAAAGACATGCCTACATTTTTCAAAACAAGCTTATAAAAGGCCTCAGGGGCTTTATTGTTTTATTTTTGGCAGAGAAGTCAAAGCAGGAACCAAGGCCCGCCCTCTTGGCTCTGATGTTTGCAGAGCTGGGGTCTGTGGCCGCACACGCGGGGTCCCTGGCTCCCCTCCAGGCTGCCCTCTCAGAGCAGCCCCTCCCCCCAGCGAGGTGGCACCAGAGAGCCCACGCGCTCTCCCACACAGGGGACCAGCCAGCCCCATTCACACGCTTTTGGCTGGAAGTCTCTCCAAGAGACTCTCCAGGACACTTCCGCTCTTTCCTGCTTCTATCCAAGTCGGAAATGCCACCAGCACAGTCTCTCTGTGCTTCTTCCCGAGCCAGCCAGGGCCAGCCGTGTCCTGCAGGAAAGGCCTGAGTCCCCACAGGCTAGTCCCCTCCTGACCACATATGCCCTCCCCCGCCCCCCCCCTGCCCAGGTGAAGCATGGGCCTCTTCCATGCGCCAAGGGCCACCGGAGTTCACAGTCATTGGGCTTCCTGTAGCATGTGGCCTCAGGGTTTCTCCCAGCTGAGCATGCTGGTGGCCCCTGTGTAGGTGAAGGGTGGGATTAAACACACCTCTCATCCGGGGTATGCACCCGTCCACAGGATGCGTATGGCAGGGGGTCTGGCCTCACCCTTTCTCCTTGTTTCCATGTCTGTGCTGTGTGTTTTACTAAGTACTATTGAAAGTAGAAAAATAATAATAATAAAATGGATATTTTGCAGGAAGTAGCCTTTGCCAGCAGCTTGCTTCCCTGGGCCCACCTCACCCAGCCCTTGCCCACTCCCCACCCACACAGGATGCTCAGGGTTCCCATCTGGACAGAGGACATCCAAGGAGGATCCTGTCCAGGTGACAGGCCTGCCAGCAGCCTGCTTGCCCAGTGCCTGGCCCCGCTGCCTGCTCCGCTGTGGTCCTGGCCCTGCCCTGCTCTGGCAGAGGAACAGGGCTGGCTTGTTCTGCCTCCTTCCTGGACCCCCGGGCTCTGGGCCCACACCCCGTGGGGAGGCACACAGGAGAGGAACGAGGCCAAGTGCTGGTGGGCAGGCTGGAGCAGCCCCTGCACACACCACACACACCTGAGAGTTGGACTTGCACTTCAAAGGCAGGAAGGAAACCTGGTCCGTCTGTGGGAGCGGAGCCGGGTTGGGGGGGGGGGCGCGGGGAGGGAGCTGCAGGAGGGGCAATGTGGCAGGTCCCACCCCAGCAGGTGGCCCATGGCGCCTGTGGCAGCAGCCCAGTCCCAGGACCCGCCCTGGGAATAGCAGGCCAGTGTCTGTGGGAGACAAGCCCAGTGTGTGTTGGTGGCTTCGCCTCAATAGCACACAGTCCTTCCCTGCTGCCCAGCTGCCATTTCTGGCATGAGGAGCCCCGGAGGCAGGGGCAACCTAGGATGCACCTCCAGCAGCTCAGTGCGCGTCAGTCCCATCACAGGGACTCAGACTGTTTCATTAGCAGCTGCAGTCTGTTCCCTCGTTAGGCCCCGAAGTGGGCGTCTGTGGTGAGGCGTGCTGTGCTCTTCCTGTGGCAGGCCCGCCAGCAGATGGCTCTGCCAGGCTTTTTCCAGCAGAGGGCCAGGCAGTGGACATCTTCGGCCTGTAGCCATACGGGTTCTGACGGGCTACTCTGCTCTGAGCCCCACAGATAGCGAGTGGGTGTGGCTGTACCAGTAAGCCTGGATTTGCAAGCCAGAGGTTCCCCATCAGGCAGCCACGGTATGGCCTGTGAGCTAGGGATGTTGTTTATATTTTTAAAGGGCTGTAAAAACAACAACAAAGAGAAGGGACAGGAATGCGCCATAGAGACTGTATGTGGTCCACAGGCCAAAGAGGGTCATTGTCTGGCCCTTCCGAGAACAGCCTGCTTACCCGGATGAGGCCATTTGCAACAACCCAAGGTCAGTAAAAATCTGGCTTGTCTGGTCCCAAAGAGCCCCCGACATGGCCAGGGTGACCACTTCCAGTTCTGCCCACAGCACTGGCTGACCCTTCTGAGAGCTCCCCATGTCGGGGCTGCCCTGAGAGGCTGCCGCCGCCTGGGGACCCTCTGTGACTGGAGGGCCCAGGAAACCAGCGGCGTCACTGGTCACTGGAGTGGGAGAAAAGGCTTCCCAGGGGCAGCTCTCCTGTCTCACAAAAACCGAGGTGTCTCTTGCCATGAGCCATTTCCATGAGGCCTCCCACCCTGGGCCCTTTTCTTGTTCGTGTCAAGTTCCAGTCAACTCACCCCAAATGAGAGGCCAGCAAATCACAAGGCAGTCACACTCAGCTTCGACAGGCTCTCACCCGGGGCCCATCAGCGTCCCAATTTTAAACAGGGTGTGGCTGGGTCCTGCTTCAGCTCCCCCTGTGACCGACCTGCACCTCTGGGAATCTCGGAGTTCCTGCAAAGGGCCTGGGCTAGGCCGTGGTGGCCTCTTATCCCAGCGGCTGTGCCGTGTTCCCTTCTCTGTGAACCCCTCACACTGGTGTTTCCTGTTTCTTTGATGAAAGCCACCCTGATGGGTGTGAGGTGGTACCGCTCTGTGGCTTTGACTCTTTCCCTGATGACCCAGCATGTGCTGATTGGCCATTCGTGGATCTTCTTTGGAGAAATGTCTGTTTCAGGTCCTTTGACCATTTTTCAATCAGGTTGTTTTGGGCTATACTGTTGAAGGAGTTTTCTATATATCCCTTATTAGATATGTGATTTTTCAGGTGTTTTCTCCCATCTAGTGGGTTGCTAATCGTGCTTTTTGATGCACAAAAGGTTTTTAATTTCAATGGACTGCAATTTGGTTTGTTTTGTTGCCTGTGCCTTCGGTGTCACCTGCAGGAAATCACTGCCGAGTCCAATGCTGTGAAGCCTTTATCCTGTGTTTTCTTCTGAGTTTTAAATTTTGAGCCCTTCCCTTTAGGTCTTTGATCCACTGGAGCTAATTTTTGGCTGTGGTGTTAGGTAAGGGTCCCGCTTCATTGTTTTGCCTGTGAATCTCCTGTTTCCCCAGCACCATTTGTTGAAAGTCGTTTGACCACACGAACAAGGGGTTATTTCTGTTCTGGCCCATGGGCCTCTCTGCCTGTTTGTACATAGTAAATATAGTTATTTTATTGTCAGATAACTCTGGTATCTGGTGTTTCTCATGTTCCCACTTGCTCCTGTTGGTGGCGTCCGGCTTCCTTGTGCGCCCGTTATCTCCGACTGTGTCCTCGGTTTTGCATTTGAAGCCTCATTCATGGGAGTGACTTGAGCCTCAGGTGAGACCACCTTCCTCCAAAAAAAGGTGTTTCTCTGCTTCTGCTTGGCAGGAAACACCTTAATCCAAGTCACAGGTGTGACAGGAGGGGGTAAGTCTGCACAAGACTCTTCCCTCAGCTTCACCTGAACGGTGTGGGCAGCTGTGGGGTCCCAGTTTAGTGCCGGGTTCTCTAGGCTCCCTGACTCGAGCCAGCTCTGAGCTCTGACATCTATTCTTCTCCTTCCACGAGGCCACTCAGGTCGCAGGCCTGCTTTGCAGCTGTGGGTTCTGTGTCCGCAGACGTAGTCTCTCAGGGAAAGAGCTTTGAGGGCCAGGGCCCCTCCAGGCTCCTTGTGCTCCACGTGGAATCAAGACCCTCACTCGCTTGTTTGCGCGTTGGTGCCTTTGAGAAATATATTTATCGACCTTTTTTGCTGGTCTGGGTAACAGAGCCTTCCTCACCTAAGGAGGAGTCCTGAAGGTCTTTTCTAAAAGCACGGTTCTGACCACAGTCTTCCCCGGAGTGAGTCAGGACAGCCTCAAGCCCAGCTCTGTGATCGCTAACTCATTCACCCTGTCCAGCACCCTGAGAGGCCAGCAGCAGCATTAGCCCCACCTCCGAGGTAAAAATCCAGAGTGCAGAGAGCCCAGGCTGCACCTCACGGTTGCATAGCCAGCATGTGGCAGGGTCAGGGCTGTCCAGCTGCAATGATGCTGTTCCCCTTCCTCTGCTCAGGAGATTCTAGGGCTCCCCCTTCCCAGAGTCCTGAGCACAGAAGCCACTTGTCATTGAAACTTTTGCAGCCTCCCCTGGCAATGCTGGCCCTTGGGCACCCCGCCTCTGCTCTGTGGGCACTCCTGCCCTCACCTGATTCTTCCAGGCTAGAGGCTGGGACTCTGTCCTACCCTCCGAAGGCCCCTGGCTGGAATGGCTGCTGAGCAGGCCTGAGTGCCCCACCTGTCAAAGACAAGGGCCCACACTGGGGCTCCCGGACCCCAGAGCAGCAGCCCAGGGCTGGGTACTCTGCAGGGCATCTGGGACACGACCTGTCTAGGAGGGAACGGATCAGGCTGAGGAGTCCCCTGTGTGGGACCAGGAACTGCCAGGTCGTCCTGGGATGCTCTTCCCAAGCCTGGCTCACCTCGCAGGGTGCCTGGTGGGGGAGGCTGGGAGGCGCTGGCCCGCCTGCCTACCCACAGCCCCCATCAGTCCCTCTCTGGCTTTCTGCCCTGACAGGTGAACAACAATGGGATCATCTCCTTCCTGAAGGAGGTTTCTCAGTTCACCCCAGTGGCCTTTCCCATCGCCAAGGACCGCTGTGTGGTGGCGGCCTTCTGGGCGGATGTGGACAACCGGCGTGCAGGGGATGTGTACTACCGGGAGGCCACCGACCCAGCCACGCTGCGCAGAGCCACGGACGATGTCAGACGCTACTTCCCCGAGCTGCCGGACTTCTCTGCCACCTGGGTGTTCATCGCCACCTGGAACCGCGTGACCTTCTTCGGAGGCAGCTCCTCCTCCCCCGTGAGTGTCTGTCCCGGGGAAGGGGGAGGCACAGCTGGGTCCCGGCCTCCCTCCAGGGCGACCACTTTGCTAAGGGGGTGTCAGCTTCAGTGGCGGGCCCATGCCTGAGAGGAAAAACTGGGTTCGGGCCTGGTAGTCACTCATGAAGGCCAGAACCTGACAAGGCCCAGGAGAGTAGCTCACATGGCGGGGAGAAGAGAAGGGTGATATGTTAGCAAGTTTTCCACTGGGAATGCTTTTGTCCTCAAAGGGTCAGACAGGAAGTTATCACGTCTTGTACTCCATCCTTGACTGTGCCAAACAACAAATGTGAGCTCAGGAATAAGTGAGCACTCTGCCCGGCAGGGTAGTGCTGGTGGGCGGGTCCCCCTGGTGGGTCCCTGGCCCCCAATGAGGACAGTGCTGGCCCTCCTGGGGTCACACCATGCACGAGAGGAGGCAATGGGAGTAGAGAGGTTCTCTGAGCTGTTGGTTCACGCATTTAACGCACATTTCTGTAGGGGCACCTCTTTGGGGGGCAAGCTCTGGACAGATCAGATAGGACACGGCTCTCTCTGGGGTGTCACAAACGACTATGTGATAAAGGTGCCAGGTGCCCTGAAGTGGCCAGCATGGCTGTGCCAGCCAGAGGGTGGGTCTTAGGGACTCCATGGTTTGGAGGTGGAGGACCATGATGGCTCAGAACAGCCACTGGAGGGATGTGACAGGACACTGGGCAGCAGGGGAGCAACAGCAATCACAGCAGAGCCTGGTGCCCGTCACACTCACTGGGGAGGGTGGGGTGGACAGAGAGGCCTCCACTCGGCTCTAGGGGTGCAAGTGAGGGGCTCGGTCCCGGATGTGCCAAGATGGCCATGCCCAGCGGGCATCTAGAGGTGGAGCCCAGGGTCCCTAGAGGTGGCCCAGGGGAACTGGGAAGGTGGGCGAGTGGGTCAAGGGAGGGATGTGCCAAGTGATGAGATGCCCACAGGCTCTGAGCTTCCCAGCAGCCAAAACGAACAAGTGAGAGAGAGGAAGAAGGTAGGGAGGCAGGTGCCTACGAGAGGGAGACACTCCCCGTGCGGGCTTTTCTGTGAACGTGACTGCAGATCCGCGCACTGGTGACCTTCTGTCCACACTGAGCCCACTGATACTTTGCAAGGTTTGTTTTTTGTTTTCTTTTCACCAATTTTTAACAAAACAACTGCGTAACAAAAGGTAAAGAAAACCCAACTATAATTCCTCTACCAGAAGACAACTCCCCGTCAACATTTCCTAGTGTACACTGACCCACAGTCTGAAAAATAAATAGAGCGGCCAAGAACATGCTGTTCTGTGAGTGGTTGTTGTTCTTTTCTTCACTCAACAGTATTGTGAGCATTTCCCTCATTTTATATGTTCCCTTACCTCATTTTAAAAATTATTCTTTCACCTCTGCAGAGGAAGAGGCACCCAGAACGCCCCCAGGAGTTGACAGAGAACCTTAATGCTCCCATTTCCAAACCCGGAGATGTCAGTTAGAAAAGGAGTATCCACATCACATCCTCATAAGACAGGGAGTCGGGATCCTGAATTTGGGGTGGGAGGTGGTCTATGGCAGGGAGACTTGGGAGCCCTCTCTGCAGCAGCAGCTCCAGAGCAGGTGATCCCCGGGCGGTGTTGGTGCAGCGGCTAACGCTCCTCAAATCCGGGCCTCGCCAGCACACAGCTCCCACTGCCCGGACCGTGCTGCCACTCACCTTCATGGCTATCACCCTCCTTGTTCTCAGAACTCAAGCACTTACGTCCACACCTTCCCAAAGACTAGCGCTCAGTTCCCATGTTAACTTTGACCTAAGAAGACACACAGGCCACTGCCATAAAGCAAATAGCACAATAGAACGAGTCATATGACTTTTTTTGTGTCCCATTGCATATAAAGGTTATGTTGACACTCTACTGTAGTCCATTAAGTGTACAATAGCATTGTTGTACACTTTTTAAAAAAAAAGTATATACCTTAATTAAAAATATTATATTGCTAAAAAATGCTACTCATCATCTGAGCCCTCAGTGAGGGGTAATCTTGGTGCTGGTGGAAGGTCCTGCCCTGATATATGACTGCTGACTGATGGGTGGTGGTTGCAGACAGTTGAGGTGGCCGGGGCATTTTCTTAACATTAGACAATTATGTTTGCTGCACTGGTTGACTCTTCCTTTCACAAAATATTTCTCATAGTGCTATAAACATTTTACCCACAGACTCCTTTCAAAACTGTGGTCAGTGCTCTCGACCCCTGTCAGCTAAGTGTATGTGATATTTTAAATCCCTTGTTGTCACCTCAACAGTCTTCACAGCATCTTCACCAGGAGTGAATTCCAGCTCAAAAAACTACTGTCTTTGCTCATCTGTAAAAATCAACTCTTCATCCATTCAAATTTGATCATGAGGTTGCAGTAATTCAGACTCTACTGTTAATTCTAGTATCTTGCTATTTCCACCACATCTGCAGTTACTCCTCACTGACGTCTTGAACCCCTCAGAGTCTTCCATGAGGGCTGGAACCACCTTTTGCCAAACTCCTGTTAAGTTGTTTTGTTGATCTATTTCCATGAATGTCCTTAATAGCTTCTAGAGTAGTGAATCCTTTCCAGAAAGTTTCCAATTTACTTTGCCCAGGTCTATCAGAGAAATCATATCTATGTGAGCTATAGTCTTACAAAATAATAAGACTTAAATAATA